>NC_135581.1:77464979-78675812 GCF_965152235.1 Eretmochelys imbricata | reverse complement strand
GAACCATTTTAATTTAAAAAAAAAAATTCTAGCTCTCATGGTTGCAAGAAAAGCTTGAAAATGTGTCCTAGCTACACCCTTGAGGCTCTGAAACCAGAAGAAAAACGTAACCCCAACTGTGTTGTTTAAAAAAAACCTCATGTTTTTTAGGGTTGGTTGGACTAACTCCTGATTTTAGAATGCTTGTGGTTGGCAATATTGGTGCCTAGAAGCCCTGGTTGGGACCAGGGTCCTGTGTGCCAGATGCTGTTGATGCATCAAGAAAAGACTCTGCCCCAAAGAGTTTACAGTCTGGGCAACAAAAACCTTACAACTGACCTTGTGTTACCAAAAGAGAGACTCAGGTGATAGTTGAAATTGAATGGTTGTAGTTATTTTCTTCTCCTGACTTGAGTCCTTTTCAAGATGAGTCCTTTTTAAGTTCGCCTCTGCCAGCTTACAGGGCCTCTAAAGCCAACAGATACATTAATAACAAGAATGGTTTCTTTTATGGCTCCATGGACCTTATGGGGAAAAAAATTCTTCTGTTGGCTTTCTCCTGATCTTTCCCCACTTCCTTCCAATGCAGTATAACTAGACCTGCGTAGGAACTGGATTTTCCATTTTTGGGGGAATTCTGTGATTTCATGTTTCTTTCTTTCTGTTCTGAAATAGAACAATAACCAAAAAAAAAAAAAATAGATATTTCCCATGAAATGAAATTCTGGACATTTTTTTTAACTGGATTGATTGAAATATTCCATTTCTACAAAATTGAAATGTTTTGTTTCGATTTAGACTTTATCTAAAAGACTTTTGACATAAAAGTACAAAATTGAAATTAAAATAAATTGTGAAATGGAACATCAGAAGGTCGAATGGAATATTTTAACTTTCCTGAAACATTTTTATTTTCAACTTTTCTTTTGCAACAAAATTTTGTCAACATTTCCATGTTTCCCCAAAACTGTAACCTAGATGAGCAAGGAGCCCACCTGGGCAAAGCAATAATAGCTATCCTTAAATCACACGGTCCATCAGACTTGGCCAGTTTTGGTGTTGTACATGGAAAAACATTCTGCCGGAAAACTTCCCATCATCTGTAACCATAACTTGCCTGGACAGAGCTCCCTTATTCAGCCAGCATAGCACTTCCCCTGTTGGCAGGTGATCTCAGAGATGAGGTCAGGATTGTTATTTCCAGATCCTTTCAGCTTTCAGTCTTGCATACCAGAAATATTTTTAAAAATTGACAACCCTGTCACACAAGACCAGGTATTTATTACCACTAGTTACCTTGCTTTTGGGCCTGTTACAGTGCATTCTCCACTACAAAGATGAGTTTCTAAAACTCATGACCACTGGCATCTGATTGACTGAGGTAACGGCAATAAGAATGGCATCTCTCATTTAGAGAACACACCGCATCTCAATAACCCTTAAAGCTTCCAAAGTGCTTTCTGTGCCTGGAATTAAATCCCCTCGGAATGCAAGTAATAAACACACTAAATTCCACACAGTGCATCTGATAAACTGAAAGGTCACCTATAAGATGGTTTGCACTGAAGCTTTGTTAAGGGAAATCAGTCTTCTCTCATTCCGACACCAGGCCGTACTGCATCTACTCCAGATGTTTGCTTATAAAAGAGCTGCTAGAATGATTTCATAGCTAGTTAGATGCTACAGAGAACATTGTTATGTCCCTGAACAGGCTACGGGCATGGATTGAATACAGTGGGAGGTTGCCACCCATTGAATTCAGTGGTAGCAGGTTCAGACCTAAATCCTTAGCACTTACATAGTGCATGTCATCTTCATAGAGTTTTACAAGTATTAACAAATGAATTGAATCACAATCCTGTTTAATTGCACCTCTCCACAATCCACAAAGGAAAGGCACGAGAATGGAAGTGTAGCATGTACATGAGAGGAATTTTCTTCCCATCCTATTAGTAGCTGCCTTTGTTTTCCAAGGGTTTCCTAGGTTTCCTAAATTTTCTAGCTGGCAAGTGCTTGGGGCATACTCCAGTGGACAGTGCACTTCCTGGCATGGAAGGAAGGAGACCTGGGGTCCAGTCCCAACTCTGTTGGTGACCTTGGGCAAGTAAATTTGCCTCAGTTTCCCCACCTGTAAAAAGGGGTTAATGATCCTGACTTCCTTCATAAAGCACTTTGAGATCTACTGTAGAAAAGCCAAGTGTCGCTGTGTCTACAGATATACTGTAGATCAATTAGTTACAATTAAAGATTAGATTTGTCACATGCTATTCTAACTACTGAGCAGGACTTGAGAGCTGTTTGTAGTAAAACTCAAATATTGTCTTTCCATAGATGTAGCTCTGGCACCATCAGCGATTGTGGCTGAGTGCAAATAGAATATAAATGTTAAATAATATTGACAGCCCAAATGTCACATGTGGCGTCATTGGGGATCAGAACCCAGGAGTCCTGCCTCTCTGTCCCTTCTCTTGTATTAGCCAATATTCCTTATGAACCCAAGCACCACCTAAAGAAAGGAGTCTGTGGCTTGGTGCTATCACACACAAATATACAACTGTTTTTTAAAAGTAACCTTTATATCAGGACTATTTCCTGTCTGCAGGTGGAAGGACACTGCTTGCAGGTTTCTTTTGTCCCAAAGAAGGAAGCCCCTGGAGGCTTAGGAACCTGCTGTCTGTCTTCCAAATGATATTTAAGAACTAAGATGTTTTGGAAAGCAAACAGCTGGAAAATGCCTTTCCACAATCTAACTGCATGCAGCACGACCCCAGTACTGGCTGCGTCGGGTGGACCTGCCTGCCACGTGACATTAGTACAGCAGCGTCTTGGCAAGCTATTTTTGGTTTGCCAGGTGGGCTCTTTACTAATCTAGGTCACGGTTTAATTCCTGGGTGGAGACACGAGTGAAATGTTCAATTATCAATGAGGTCCATCCTCGAGTGACCCTGCTGCTGTGGCCGCTAGCATGAGCACGCGCAGAATAAGCAGCTCCCGGTGGCAGGCAGCTGGCATGTTGCCCATCCCAGTACAGAATCGGTATCGTCTCCATTCCGGGGGCCTCTCTCATGGCCCGCTGGGCATCGCAGGCTCTTGGTGATAGCATCACTATTAAAATGCTAGGTTTCAGAGTAACAGCCGTGTTAGTCTGTATTCGCAAAAAGAAAAGGAGTACTTGTGGCACCTTAGAGACTAACCAGTTTATTTGAGCATGAGCTTTCGTGCTTTACAGCTTTACAGCTGTAGCTCACGAAAGCTCATGCTCAAATAAACTGGTTAGTCTCTAAGGTGCCACAAGTACTCCTTTTCTTATTAAAATGCTGTGTGTTTTCATTCCTTTCAACAGCTGCAACAAGGGGGCTCTCCAATGGTTTTGTTTAGTCTTTGATTACCCATGCTAAACTGGGCTGTATCCCTCTAGCAAAGGGAGCAGCCTTGAGAGGAAGGCTGGTACAAAAGGCATGACAGTTGAGTGGTTAGGGTGCTAGCCAGGGACCCAGGAGTACAGCTGTGTGATTTTTGGTTTGCTGCCAGTCCCGAAGAAATATATATATCCAGTCAAACCGAAACCAACATTATTCAGAATTTTTGTTGAATTGAAACTTTTGCTTGGGGGGGTGAACGAATTGGTTTATTCTATACAAAATGTTTCATGCTGGGGGTGCTGCCTCTCACACTCAATCCTCCGGTGGGTAGAGTACGCACCCGGAAGGTGGGAGATGCAGGTTCCAATCCCAACTTGGGAGCAGGGGCTGGAGAGTGCCCTGCCCACCAGGCTGCAAGGAATTCTGGGATGGGTTTCTCTATCTCTGCTGTTGGAGATTTTCCACTTGGTGTAAATAATTACATATTCGTAGGAGCAGGGACTGGGCAACCCCCCCAGGGGAGTGCTCTAATGACTGGACTATTTCTCTCTGGCCCAGTGACTATTCAAAGTGGAACAGCTTCAATGAGAGATTGAGAGAGCCCCATCCCAGAACAACCAATAGTCCAATGGTTTGGGCACTTACTTGGGAAGGAGAACACCTAGCTCCAGCCCCTGTGCCGACCGAATATTTAATTTATACTAACCGGAACAGAGATTAGGATGTAGGCATTCCTAGCTCTTGGCTGCAAGCTGTAATGTGCTAGGCTGTGCTCTCTTGAAAATGGAGCTCGTCCTCCTTTCCCCACCCTGTTTGCAAAGCCCTGGCGATGTAGGTCGGGATTGTTTTGATGCAGAGCTACGAAGCGGGAAAGAGGCTGATGTTGGTGCATGCATGCTGGTGATGGCGATTAATACTGATGCAGCCTTTGTTTTCTCTGAGCAGATCCCTCTTGCCTCTTGTTTTCCCACGAGGGAGAGGGGTGGAAGGTGACCGTCTGGCATGCAGATAAAGGCCTGTTGTAGAAGAACCACTTCAAGGCGGGCTAAGAAGACCAGCATATGGCAGCCTGAGGCAGAAAGGAGCGTTCCAGTAGCTCTTTTTACATTCAGATGCAATTTCTGTTAGGGCCAAACTTCCTGCTACAGCCTTTGATTTTTGAGAAGAAGAAAAAGAAGGGGGTGGGGGGAGAGCAAATGCCAATATTTTATTCCTGCAAAATTGCATGCACTGGCAGCAATCTGCGCAGGAAGCTCAAACAGCTGGTAACTGATCTTTCCCTTTGGTGAGGCTGAGTTGCCCATAGTCCGACAGCAGTTCTGTAACCATCAGTCATCGAACCTAGGTCAATGTCAGAACCCCATCTCTTGCTGCAGTCATTAGACTGCTCTATTTCCCTTCCCCGCTCGTTCGTATCTATATGCCGTGTTAATAGACACTCATAATGCATGTTCAGAAAGACTGGGAGGAGAGGAAACATGACCAGGGGTGAGGTAGCAATGATGTGCACGATGCAGCTGTTCAGCGGAGTTAGCGGTGGGGCAATAATGAGAACCGTCAGGATTTTGACTGCATTATTTTCATAGACACTGAAGAAATCTGGAAATCAGGCCCCTTTCACTTGTCTCAAGTCAGGCACCCAGAGTCTCCCATCAGTCCTAAAAATCTTGGCCCGAGCGTCTGGCACATGCGTCTGACTCCTGCTGGTGGTGATTGTTTTACAGCTAGCTGCTGCCTATCCTTCCCCTTCGCTGACCAACAAATGTAATTGCGAGGTGGCTACTGCTCCGTTCCCTCTTCTAGAGGTTTCTTTTCTTAAGAAATAAATTCTGCCTCCTTGCCCAACATTTACTTCCCCCAAATGTTCATAAAATAGGTCTTCATTTGTGTGAGACTGCAGAAATCAAATTCAGAAGGGGTGCAAACTAGGGTGACCAGATGTTCCGATGTTATAGGGACAGTCCTGATAGCCAGGGCTTTTTCTCATATTAGCACCCCATTACCCTACACTCCCTGTCCCGATTTTTCACAATTTCTATCTGGTCACCCTAGTGCAAACACAAGAAATCTAAATCCGGTGTAGAATCCACCCAAATGCCTGGTGATTAATTATCCTCAATGCTTCCCCTGCTCTACCAGAACCACAAACCATTTGTGTGACATTAGACCTCTGTCTTCTCTCTCCACGTATCCATTTCCTGTGCAGTTGTCATTTCGAGTGATGCGTTCCTGTATGAACAGGAGGACTGTTTGCCCTCAGACTGTTTCCTCGCATGCATTTGTGTGGAGAAACCGCATTTGGAAAAGGCTGAAAAACGAGCGGGAAGGAAGAGGGGACACGGGGCAGCAACTAGGAGTGGATCCAGAGGAGGAGGTGGTAGGCTTAAGGGCTTGGGGAGTTTGTGAGAAAGGTTTCTACGGTGCAGGCAACACAGCTGTACACCGCAGAGGTGTGTTGTGTGGGGATGTTACCCAGACTGGGGCAAAGTGAGTTTTACATGTTGAGAGAGAGAGAACAGGTGCATCTGAGGCTGTGCATGGGGCTGGGAGCTAACCCTACCTCTGACTCTGACCCACTGTGCCTCAGTCTACACATCCATAGGAGCTGACTCCAGGGGTGCTCCAGCCCCATGGAAAAAACTAGTGGGTGCTCAGCACCCACCAGCCACAGCTGTTTAGCGGCATCCCCGATCAGCTAATCAGGGGTACCACAAAAGAGCTGATCGGGGTGCCACCAAACAGCTGTTTAGTGGCTCGGGGAAGGCAGAGACCACCGAGAGGCGGGTAGGTGGGGGCCTCAGGGAGGGGGGCAGAGGAAGGGTGGAACCTTGGGGAAGGGGGCCAAGTTAGGGCAGGGCCTTGGGAGAAGGAGCGGCTTGGGGGTGAAGCATCCCTGGAGAAAAGTAAATGTCGGCGCTTATGTACATCTCTTTAAACACCAGCCACTTTGTCCCCCTCAAACTAGATCATTCACTGGATCGTCCAGGGAGTGTGGCTCTAGCAAGCTAGCGAATCATCAGGACCCAGCCTGCTACGGTAGAAGTCATGGTGGTGAGGGGCCACCACAACCCACCATGGATGGAGCCGTGAGAAAGTTGTAGCTTGAGCATGTTAAGATAATGCAGCACTTGTAGGTTTAACCATTATATGATTTCTAACCTTACACCCCAAGGAGGGCTGCCATTAAACTATTTGTCTGCCTCTAAACTGCTGCTCTTCAGAGAGAGGCCTCAGTGGGGATCTGTAAAGCCCGGACTTCTTTTTGCTTGGTGGGTGCATACAGCCGGCAGAAGGAATGCAGCGTCCTGCAAGTCGTCTCTCTGCTTCGAGTGTCTCACTTAGTGTCGTGAGTGTGAAAATGCTGCTTAACATGCTAGAATGAGACCAGGTGTATGAGAGCACTGTTTAACCACCCAGCTCCGCCAGAGTGATGCTGTGATCCATGGCTGGTTCCCATCCGAGGCACTTACAGTAGCTACAAGAATCCATTTTTCAATCACATCCTATTTTTGCCTAAGCGTAACTATTGTTTTAACACGATACAAATGTGCAATCCTAAAAGGCCTTTGATAAAGTCCCTCCACGAATGGCTATTAAAGAAACCGCACAGTCCCTGCGTGAGAGGTGAAGTTCTATTCCGTGTTAGAAATTAATGTAGAAAACAGAGAGCAGGAATGAGTTTAGGATAATGTAGAACTATCTGGAAGAGGATTAAATCAAATCGTCTATTTTAGGGTTTTATACTGCTGCCCATTTCTGGATCTGTCTGTCTAAGCACCAGCCATTGAAGTCGGTAGCAATAGCCAAGTCCCTGGTGGATTTTATGGAGTTTGCCTCTGCTTGTGGTATGTGTGTTGATTTTGCTGGTTGGTTTTACAGGCTTTTATTTTATTTTTGGGGGGGTGGGTGGGGTTGTGAGTGCTGCAAGGGCTGTTTGTGCCAGGATGAGGTGATATCCCCTGATGGGCTGTCACTATGAAGGACTGAAACCAGGACCTGTGGATCTAAAACTTTGAGCTCGTTTAAAATGGCCTAGGTCTAAGTACATATGTGGTCCCCATCACTGCAGTATCTGGACAGCTCACAATCTTCAATGTATTTCTCTTCACATACCCCTGGGAGGCAGGGCAGGGCTGTTATGGGGAATTGGTGCCCAGGGACACTAAGTGACTTGCCCAAGGTCACCCAGGCAGTCTGTGGCAGGACAGGGAGCTAGATCTGGGTCTCTCGAGTCTCCAGCTAGCACCCTAAACACTGCCCCATTTTCCCCCTCTCTCTGGGCTGGAAGCCAGTAGTGGCCTCATAATCCCTGGTATGCCCCAGCTGCTAGAGGGGGACAGAGAGCCACACTGGTGCGGATGATGTGAGCCCTTGTATCATTGTTACCATGTACGGCTACACCACTGCTGAGTGTTGCTAGAATACAGGTACTAATTGTCAGAGTGGCGGCCATGTTAGTCTGTATCAGCAAAAAGAACAGGAGGACTTGTGGCACCTTTGAGACTAACAAATTTATTTGAGCATAAGCTTTCGTGGGCTACAGCCCACTTCATCGGATGGTTTTAGCCCAGGAAAGCTTATGCTCAAATAAATTTGTTAGTCTCTAAGGTACTAATTTTGTTAGTGTAGACAAGGCCAAAGAGGGAGGACACTGGACCTGATCTGGCAGAGCGAATTCCTATGTCCCTACAATCCATCCTTACAAAGAGCTAACTGGGAGGGGAAGACAGGGAGAGAGAGACGTGCGCACACAGAGCTTTCTGTAAAAGTGACTCTCTCCAACTTAGTTCCTTTCAGGACATTTCCTCCCCCTAAGCAGGAGAAGGTTGTGCTTCCAGCGATTCTTAATGCACTGCATTGTTTCCCTTTTCCTGAGACTTTAAAGCACTTTGCATAAATGCCACTTACCAATGTGCAGGTGCCAACTCCAAGCACTGGGAGTTTTTGTCTCTCTTTAATTTCTTACTGTGATGCAGATGCATTAACTCTAACTGAAGATTTATGATCCTCAGCTACATCCTTTCAAGTATTAGCAGCATTCACAAGTACAGCAGCACCCTCTCTGCATCCCAGCAAGCGGACAGAGCCCTTTGGAAGCTGTGTCACTGAAGTAGGGAAGCAGATGGGGAGCTGAGGCGTCCTACTGGTTAGAATAGGGGGCCGGGAGCTGGAATTCTTGGGACCCAGTTCTGGTTCTGCCAGTGAATTGCAAGTAATTTACTCTGTTTCCCATCTGTGAAATGGGGATAATGCTACTCCTTTGCCTCACAGGAGTGATAGGAAACGTAACTTACAAGAATGAGGAAAAAAAGGGACAGATTTTCAGATACTGGCATCCAGTTTTGTCTGCATAAATCAGAGGTGCATTTTTTTATATCAGCTGTTTGGTCAACTCTGTCTCGTCCTTCCAGCCCTCTCTGCTGGTGGTGGGGTAGAAGGGCTGCTGCTGAGTGCATGCCCTGCCGAATTTTAGATGATATTGACGTGAATATCTCAGTTCTCAAGGTCTCTAAAGGTTGGGGTTCAGCTAAGATCCATTCCAGCTCCCATCCATCCACTTATTTATTTATTTATTTTTATGCTGTGAGGATGCCCATTTGTCCTGCAGTTTCCTCCCACCACCACCAGTCCTGGCACCTTCAGGTGGGAGCATCTGGTCCACCCCCGCCCCCCAACATTTCAGGGAAAGCTCTCTTATGCTACCTGACCACTGGGAAATTGAGACTGTGGGAGCAGGGAAAAGCGCATCTCCTCCTGCTCCTTAGGGGGGGCCTCCAGGTTTCTCTCTCTTGCTTGTGAGTTGAGGTGGTTTGGGGTTCTCCATCCCTTAGGCCCACCCTCTCCTGTGGTCTCCACATCTGACAAATCAATCTCCCTGCAAAGTAATTCTACCTCCCCTACCTCTCTCCAGACCCACTGTCTGACTGGTGTGATAACTGGTCTGTTACCGACAGGCAGCATGAGCAGCAGCTAAAGCTGATGCCCTACAGGCAAATGGCCAGATCTCAAGCCCAGTGTGGGATCTGGCCCCAGGACATCAGCTTTTATCCTGGGCTAGCAAATGTCCATGATTTGCTTTGCAAGACTGACACAGCTAATAATTTTGTAACACATCCATGCCCATCCAGAAGCTTCGTGGCTGTTTCTGTGCTGCATATTGTGGCTGCTCGGAGCTTAAACACACCAATGACAACAGAACTTGGATCTCCCTGCTCCAAAAACATACCTACCACTTCAGCTAGAGGTGAGTCTCCATCACATGTTAGCAGTATAGGGCCGATGACATCCACTTAAGTAGCTTTGATTCCATCCTGTAGAGGGCAGTGGTGCACAGGCACACTTGCCGGCTCATTTCAATGTTGACCTATTGCTGAAGCCAGTTTTGTTTTTATTTTAAAACAAAGAATGAAGAGCTTCAGAGGAAACGGAATTCCCTAAAATCACCTTTCCAATTTCTCCTTTGATCAATTTCCCCTCCTCCAAGTTTCCCTCTGGCCTTCAACCATCAGTCCTTGTTCTCTCTGCCATCCTTTGGTTGAGCGTCTTCTAGTACCCTCTGGGTGTTAGCATGAAGGCAAGCAGCTGTGAAGAGAGGGAGGGAATTCTGCTGGAGCTGCCATGAGGAGGTCAGGAAGCAGTTTTACAGGTGAACCAGGAAGGAGATCCACTCCCACTCAGCTCTGGCTCTGTGATGCTTGCCCAAAATGCAGGCTTGTTCCCCAATTCCCAACCTAAGCTATATATGGTTTGACTTTAGCTGTGGAAGCGTAGCAAAGCTCTGTTCACAAGCCTCTCCTGGGAGCGGGCACCTGCCTTCCTTCTGGTGGTAGAGATGAGCCTGAGTGGCAAATCCAGATGCCCCAAAGCCTGGGGGTTTTTGACTGGACCCAGGGGTTCATTTCAGGCTGTGGTAGAAAGAGGAGCCAGTTAGAAAGCTGGGGAATAGATCTGGACAGGGTGACACGGTGGTGTTCAGATGTAAAATCTGGATTAAGGCCTCATCTCATACCAACTTTCTCCCTTGTTCTTCGATTGATTCTTTATTCAAAAGTACGGTAGCTGACTTTAGAACACTTCTAATTTCTAGCTCAGCAGAAATCGCGTTTACTGATGTGTGGTCCATTGTTGTCAACACTGTTCTTCAGTCCCTAGAGTAAGCAAAATGTAAAATTCTCCCCACTCTTCCCAGGAAATGTCCTTAAAAGGTTTCCCAGCGATATCGTATCAAATACTCTAGATGAGAACATTTTTGCAACGGTTCCTGTGAATTTCCCCCAGCAAAGTCCATGAGCCTTTTTAAAAAACCCTTTCAACATGTTGTTTGATCAGCACTTTTCACATCGATAAAGCTATTAGCGTCACAGAGGTTGTTTAAGAAAGAAAAACAACAACAAACCAAAAAAAAAAAAAGCAGTGAATTAGTAATGTACTCCGGTCTTAAGGGAGGAAAAAAGGACCATTCAGCAGCAAGGCAGGCTGCCTCGGAGTGCATTGTCTCTTTGTATGGGAGTAGTGAAGTGAGTTGAGCTTCACAATAATACTGCTGTCAGCTGGGACTTTGTTCTGTGCTGCTTTGCATTCTGTGTTTAGTTTTCTCACTAGAAAAGGCCCTTTGCTTTTCTAACGAGGTTGTTTTTGATGATTAGCTTTCACAGTCCTCTTTTTTTCCCTTTCTACTTTTAAATTTCATTAGAAATAGATGAGTAAATACCAAGCACTGCCCTTTGGGAGCTGCGTGGTTTTGGTCGTCCCCCTCCCTCCCCGCCCCAGCTGTGATTCATTGCTTTTTAATTTTCATAATCTGTTTCTCCTTCACAGCCCAGCAGCTGCCATTATCAATTAAACGACTTGACGTTATTTGCCTCACTTTTCTATTCATTGATTTGTTGAGTGAAAACTATTTATCTGCAAGTGACATGGGAGGCTGGAACCTTTTGAGAGGAGGCAAACTGGAGGGATGATTTTTACTCGGAAATCAAAGGAGTTGGATATTTACATTGATTCCTTGTGCTATGCTCTCTTAGGAGCATTGGTTACAATACCTACAGCAATGTCTTGCAAATGGTAAGCTGCCCTGCCCCTATTCTAAGTAGTCCTCTGTTTCTGGCCCTAAAAAACAGGAACAACCCTGATGTCTGGTTTCTTGCCTAAGGTAAATGAGGCCTTTATCCAGTGGTCTGGTTGTTGTAAGCTATTAGTCCAGAGACAGCTGATGTGCAGGGATTTAGTGTACATTTACTGTTCTCATTTGCATGGATAACCATAGCACCGCAAAGGGAACACCTGGACAGCTACCTTTAACAGCCCTTGCTTGTCCCATTCCATAAAGACAATTTCCCACTTAAAATCTGTGTCCAATAGTGATAGTTGACTGCACCCTGTAAGGATTTAGGAACTGCCAGGCTGGATCAGACATCTAGTCCAGTATCCTGTCTCTAATGGTGGTCAGCACCAGATGATCCTGTGGAAGGTATAGCGACCCCACAATAGGGCAGATGTGGGGGAGCAGATTATCCCACATTAGGTCTCATCCTGGTCTCTTGTAGTTAGAGGTTGGCTTAAACCCTGAAACATGAGGTTAATCTCTCATTCAAAATGTTTGTTGCTGTTAATTATGATAGTTCTAGATATTCCTGGCAGGATGTCTATGTTTGAACTTTCAGCTGGGTTTCAACACATCTTAAAGAACTCTTCCATTACAACAGCTGAAAATTCCAGCGTGGGCAGGACAACGCTTGTGGATCGCTGTGTATCAATCTTGCAAAATAAAACCGTATTTTGTGTTGTTTATGTTGCACTAGCTCCTGGGGATTAGGACCCCCATTGTGTGAGGCTCCGTACATGCACATGGTGAGACACAAACCCTGCCGCAAAGAACTTACCATTTAAATAAAAAAGATGGACAAAGGGAAGGGAAGTATTATCCCTGTTTTTACAAATGGGGAACTGAGACACGGAGATCAGGTGACTTGCCCAAGGTATGCAGGGAGTCAGGTAAAACCAGGAATTGAATTCAGATCTCCTGGATCTCAGTTGAGTGCATTAGTCACAAGATCTTCCTTTCTCTCCTTTTAGAGCAAAGTTCCCCAAACAATGGGGGCACCAAGGAACATTCGTGGGCCCCGCGTTCGGGGCTCCAGCTGCCTGTCTTGGCCCCCTTACCCCTGTCTGCGTCCCCCCACCTTCGCAGCTGTGGCCCTGCGCCCGGCCCTGGCTCCAGAGAGGAACAGACAGAGGTAAGGTGGGATGCAAAGTAAAAAGTTTGGGGATCACTGTTTTATAGGAACTAAAGTTTAGATAAAATAGATTTTACCATATTCACACTCATAGTTTGCTTTTTTTTTTCATTAGAATCATAAACATCAAATGGGCAAATGCCTGAAACGAGCTAATCCGTTTCACTGCCAGTGATTCTCTAGGCTGTCTGTGTTACTCAGAAAAAATCTACGTCTTTAGTTTAATAAATAACAACAGCCCAGGGTGATAGACAAGCTTCACCCAAGGAATATACCGTTGTTTTTTCAGTGATTCAGGATTTCTTTTTCCCACAGAGCAACAGGTTCTTTATCTTTCTCTCTTTCCTTTGTTTTGAACAATAAACTGTCCTGCTTCCTTTCTTTTCTCTTCTGCTTTCCCACATTCTGTTCACACCTTCATGAATATTCAGTGGCAGATTGGCCATATGAGGCTATTGAGAGCGCTTGTTAACACTCCTTCTAATGACATGCACCTTCAATAGAAAACAAAAACACAGATAAGAGCCCGTTAGCAGGGACCCTTGTTCTTCGCCTAACAAGGTTTCCATTGACTTGGACACTTGTGGTGACACATTGCTTGCTCCGAGTGTGCCTCTTTTGAGTGGCGACTGGCTTTTACTGAGGATTTTTTTATCGTGCAGTTTTAAGCTAACAAAGAAGAGGGTCAGGTCTCCACTAACAGTGAGTTATGTAGCTACAATGAGCCTTGAAAGCAGTGTGCAGTCCTGAAACACACAGGAGAACACCGACCCAATTTGAGGGAATACAGACGGTGCAATCGTGCCCTGGCACACTTGTGACAGCTGTGCTGAAGGCGGCTGCGTGCGGGAACAGCGAGGGAGCTCAGCGAGAAGGGAAAAGAGCGGTAGTTAGCCCAAGAGGTGAACGGAGCATGCAGGCAATGGTCGGGCCTGCTGAGACCACCAGCTAAGTTCCAGTTGCTATGGATCCTTGCTGTGCGTGGTTACTGCGGAGCTGTGCTGGATGTGAACGGGCAACTCCCAGGCCTACCCAGCGTGTCCAGTCTGACACCTAGGGTGAGATTCTTGGGCTGTGCTGCTCAGGGTACGTCCACGCTGCAAAGGAAAAAAAACCCACCCTGCGGCAGCAAGTCTCAGAGCCTCAGTCTACAGACTCAGGCTTGTTGGCTCATACTGAAAATACTAGTGTAGATATTCCCACTTGGGCTGGAGCCTGGGCTGGGAGACCTTCCCCACTTGCTGGGTTTCAGAGCTGGAATGGAAATGCCTGCATGGCTATTTTGACTCCCCCCCCCCCCCCCCGGTTGTGCAGGCCCTGTGAGCCTGAGTCAGTTGACCTGGGCTCTGAGACACGCTGCTTTTTTTTTTTTTTCAGAACAGACATACCCTAAAAGTCTCAGCACAAAATTCCTAGGGAAGGGGAATTTGGATGGCTTTCAGACACCCTTGCACCCTTCTGATCCTTTGCTGTTTGGCAGCGTAACATAGGCAGCCTTCGAGGTCTTTCTAAATGTATAGCAGCATGGTCCTGGCTGCAGTGTTGTCTGGGACCTCATGAACAGCCGTATGGCGCAAAGTGCCTGGACATCTTGAGAGTCCAGGATGCACATCAATATCCTGGAGCTGCAAGCGGTCCGGAAGGCATGCGAGTCCTTTCTTCCATTCATCTGCACGCTTCATGTCCACAATATCACACAATGTTATGATGGTCTTCTACATCAACAAGCACGGAGGAGCCTCTGGACCTGGTGTGTCAGCAATCAAATCACAAATAGGTAGCCTACCTTCTGGGGAAGCAAAATGTGCTTGGAGGTTCCCTCAGCAGACATTTCGCAGTTGACCATGAGTGGGAGCTCCACAACTCAGTACTGTGCAATATTTTCACTCTCTGGGGAACCCCAACCAGGGATCTATTTCGCCTCTCAAGATGCACCACTTATTACTCCAGAGGTTGCCACTCTCAGAGCAACGCTCTGCTTCTTCCTTGGTTGGACCGATTCCATTAGGCCTTCCCTCCACTACTGCTCCTGCCACAAGTTCTACACAAAATCTGGCTGGACAGAGCACGGGTCATCCTGATTGCCCTCTTCTGGCCCAGGCAGTTCTGGTTTCCCAACCTGCTACACATGTCATTCCAACCACCAATCAGCTTCCCATGTTCCCCAAGCTCCTGATCCAGTGGAAGGGTAAGATCGAGCACTCCAATCTGTGTCTGCTTTACCTCAGGGCTTGCGATTTGGTGGGGCATCGTCCCTAGAATGTTCCACAGCTGCACCAGACAGCCTCTCCAATAGTAGAAAGGACTCTCCTAGAAAACGTTACCTAGCTAAATGGAAGTGCTTATCTTCTTGGGCACACCAACGGGACCTTCTCTCAGTGACTATAGATATTCCTCTCATCTTGGACTATATCGTACCTTAGAAGACATCAGGTTTGTCCATCAGTTCCTTGCAAGTCCACTTGGTGGCAACCAGTGCATACCATCCACCTCTCGGCTACTCAGTCTTTGCACATCCACAGGCCAGTAGATTTTGGAAAGGCCTAATCACCTATTCAGAAGCCTGCTCCCCAGTGGGACCTAAACCTTGTTCTCTCAGGACTCACAAGGCCCCCATTTGAGCCTTTAGCTGCTTTCTTCATGTCCCACCTTTCCATGAAGGTAATTTTCCTTGTAGCCATCTCCTCAGCGAGAAGGTTGGCAAACTCAGAGCGATGCTAGCCAACCCTCCATACGCTATATTCCATAAAGATAAGGTTTGTTTATGTCTACACCCCAAAGTCACCCCTAAGGTCATTTCAGAATTTCACCTTAACTAATCCATTCACATACCTCTGTTATTCCCAAAACCTCACTCTTCCACAGAGGAACGAAGACACCTCTCCCTTGATGTTTGGCAGGCCGTGGCTATTCTACAGAGAACAGAACCAATCAGGAAATCCCTGAGGCTGTTCATTGCTATAGCAGAAAGAGTCGGAGGGCATGCCACCTCCATCCAGAGAATCTCCAAATGCATCTCTGGCTTCATTCTAATCTATCAGCTCTTGAACCTCTCCTCCTCACCCCGCCTGGGGTAATAGCTCATTCCACCAGAGCACGAGCAACAACAATGGCATCTCTTTAGGAGGTGCCCCTCCTGGACATCTGTAAAGCGGCCAGGTGGGGCTCCGTTCACACATTTGCAAGGCATCATGTCCTGGTGCAGGACTCTTCTGCTAATGCCTCCTTTGGGACAACGATTCTCTGCTCAGCCCTACCATCTACATCCTTGCACTCTTTCCTAATTAGGGACCTCTTGTCAATCACCCACAGTGCAATATGATCAGGACCATCACTCGAAGAAGAAGAAGAAGAGGAGGTTACTTACCTGTAACTGGACATTTTTTGAGTTGTGTAGTCCTTCTCTGTATTCCACTATCTGCCTCCTTCCCCTTTGCTTTGGATCTTATCTGATTCACTGTAGAGAAGGAACTGGAGAGGCATTTGGCCCACCCTGCCCTTTATCCCCTCCGTTGGAGGCATGAGGTGAGGCAGGGCACATGCATGGACCAACAGACACTGCTGTCAAATTCTCTGACTCCGGGCACATGGCGCACATGTGTAACCCACAGTGGAATACAGATAGGGACCACACATCTTGAAGAACCTCCAGTTACAAGTAAGTAACCTCCTCTTTTAAAACACAGAAGAGCCATTGATCTAACAGCCTTCCAGCCAAAGACAGATTCTCAGAGCTGGATTTTTTCCTCACAGATACCAGTTTGACACCAATGATGTCCATGATGTAACTCCGGATTTACAGTCATGTAAGTGAGTGGAAATCAGGCCCATCCATTTCTAACATAGTGTGATGCAGCAATCCCTGCAACGATGACTTGACTTGAAAAAAAATTATAAATCATTCTGACATATCTTACTTCCATTTCTACCAATATTTTCTCCTGTTATCTAGGAAAGCTTCATGCTCATCCATTCAGGACCACAAGAATCCTGCTTATTTTTAGGCTACCCCCCATTATCCAGTCCTGCTATTATTATTTCAGGGTTGTTTGTCATCTTGTCAAGGTGCCTTAGTTTCTATGGATACTGCTGAATTACATTCCGGCTTCCCTAAGGGACCACATGGGCAATTAAGACAGCTCAGTATCTGAACTCTTCCAGAGGATCTTACGAAGTTCTGTCGGTAAGTTTCACCCTACCCAAGGCTGACTGTAGTCCACTGCATGGCTTGTTTGCTATACTTTGTCTTTCTGTTATAATTATTCTGTTACCAAACCATTTTCCTCTTATCGGACTTGAAACATTGTCTCAGCTGCACAGGAAATACCCATAACGTTCAAATGCCCCTGCCCCAAGATTTTCAAAAGTGTCGAGTGAATTTTTTTCTTGGTGCCCAGCTTCTGACAACCTAAAAGCACCTGATTTTGACAGAACTGCCACCTTCTGAAAATTAGGCCCCTTAAAAGTGTCACAAGAGACATACCCCAAACCAACTCATTACTCTTGACAATCTTGGCTCATGATGATAGCAAACTGAAATGTACGTGTCCTGTTTTCCTAGAAATGACTCCTACAAATCAGGCAAATGAGACGCACCAGATTAAATGGGTCTGTTTCTTTTACTTTTAGATTGTGTTGCAAATAAACCTCAGCAGGAAAGGGTTTTCCCAGCCTGTGAAAATGTTTGAGTTGTTTAGATGAAACTGAGGCCTTTTGAAATTTCTGAGATAGAGAGACACCTCCAGCCCGGAATGGCCTGGGCTTTCCCCTGGGATGTGGAAGAGCCAGGTTCCATTCTGGCATTAGTCACGTCCCAGATAACCACCAGTCTATTGGCCATTTTGGGGTGGGCTGCTCATTTGAATTCTATTTTGGACCTCAGAACGTTTCATCAAAAAGTTTCAGTTTCAACTAATGTGCATTTTCTGCTGGAAAAAAACATTGAAAAACTCCCGACCAGCTCCAGTCGCAAAGCTCCTTTGCTTTAGCAACCTAGGCACAATCGTGGCTGGATTGTTTCTGCATGCTTTGCCCACTGCCCCAAATGTTTTACTGTACCCTTGATGACCTCCTCTACCAGTTTTCGGACTAATACGTCGTCACAGCAGGTCTTACCCACCTTTTTTGTGCGGCCGAACCATTATCTAGCAATAATGGTAGAGATCATCCTCTGAGAACAAGCTTTTCTTCTAAGACATCTTCTCCCCTCCACACTTCCTGCTCTCCTTCCCCGACCCCATTTGGTTGAAAATATCATGAGGCAGCTTTTGTCAGGGTATTTGAGAGTGACTTCTCAGAGTGATGGACAGAGGGTGACCTAGTGGTTGACCCACAGGACTGAGAATTTGGACATCTGAGTTCTAGGCCTCTCTCTGCTACTGCCTCACTGTGAGACTCTGGGCAAGTCACTTACCTTTGTTGTGCGTCTGTTTCCTCACCTGTAAAATGGGGATATTTAATGACCTTTCAGAGCTGTTTGGAAGCGTAAAGCCTGCAAAGCAGGTTGGGAACCTCAGAACTATTTACATTGGTTCTTGGAGGGAATACAGAACACTGGAGAGGGAAGGAAAAGGGGGTTGGTTTGTGTTTTGGCTGATTTTTGCATGATCTAAACCAGCTTACCTATCCCTAGGTGGACCTATGCTGCCCTCAATGCTAGAATAGTCATTCAGGGCCTCCCAGGGATACAAGGAATAAACATCATAAAAAGTTAATAATAAGTTATTAACTGATACAGGAAAGTGATTTGATATGGGCCTCAGAAGCTAGAGCAGATAAATAGGATGCTAAATGTTGGCATTAGCGGACGTAACTGACTCATCTCTCCATGTGATTGAATAGTTTGAGTCTTATGTATTTTAAGCTAGAGAGACAGCCTGCAAATCACGGAGATTATGCTTTTCCCCTGCTGTGAAGATTCTAGGTTGCAAGGAATTTCCAGTCCATAAATGCAGCTGTCCTTAAACTACTGCTGGGTATCCCATCGGTTGGGAACCAAGAGAGACAGTGCTGGTCTGTGCGGGTGCTCCTGGATAATAAATCCATTTCTGCAGCTCTTACGTTCTGAAGGGACATCAGCCGTGGCTCATTCGCAGAGCTGGGAGGTTCTCATTGTTTGCATAATGGCCGCAAAGGTTTAAGAAATCTGAAGCACCCACCCAAAGTACTTTTATTTGGCTAATGTTCCAAACTGCGCAGTAGGGTCCGAGTGTCTGCTCTGCAGCAGCATCCTGCCTCGGGTATGCTGTGAGATCCAGAATTGCAAGAATCAGAGTGGCCTATGGAATAAGGCATTGCGTGGAACATCGGGAGAGCTGCATCCTCTTCCCATCTCTACCACTGATATGCTGTGTGATTGTGGGTAAGTCACTCCCCTAGGTCTCTGTTTTCCTTCCTAGCCTCTATTTGTCTTGTCTGTTTTGATTGCAAGCTGTCAGAGCAGGGACTGTCACACAATGTGTTTGTACAGGGCCTAGCACAATGTGGCTGGAACCTGTAGGCACGACCGTAATACAAATAAACGGTAATAGCTTTTAGCTGTGCATCTCCACACCATCTCACTCCTCTGACTTCGTTGCTCCTGGATCTGCTTTATGGTAATTGATTCTGAGTCAGCCCCTGTTCTAGATTTAAGAGCATGCTGGTATTTGGAATTGGACATGGGTGGGGACTGTGACCCCTCTTCCCTGAACGTCAGCAGGAATTGGCAACAGAGGTGCAAGCGTTGACTTTTTCCTTTTGGCAACAGTCATGCATCCTGTACCAGTACAAAGTCCCTAGGAACTAGCTGGCTTCATAGTGGAGAATACGAGGGTAGACTCATTCTTGCCTGATGTCTGAACCTTTGATGCTTAAACTCCCCCCTCCGCGCTCTCTGCGAGGAGTGCCATGGCCATGGGTAAAGGATACACTGTATCCCTGCATCTGTCAGGATGAGGATCCCCTAGTTTATTTCCCCTTTAAAGGTCTCATATCAGCCTAAACTCTGATTCCAGCCACGGAGAGTCTTGGAGGCCAGTCCCTCCAGAACCCATCCTTGTTACTCCAGAGCCTGCTGGGGTAATCAATAGTGGGACTGCAGGCCAAATCCGGACCGCCAGATGCTTTTGAATGGACATGGTTTTAATTATTTATTATTATTTTATTATTTATTATCATCATCATCATCATTATTATTTATTATGATTGTTTTATTATTTTCTCTGGAGTCTGGACCTTGGCTATACCTTGACCAAGAAATTTGGACCTTGACAAAAAATAATTGACACCCCCAGGGAATGGGAGCCCAATAGCTGGGGTGTAGGAGTCAAAGCTGCCCTGGCAGAGCCGTGTGTGGGAGGTGCTTGAAGTGTTTTTAGGCTTGCACTTTTCTGAGCACTGAATTCAATCAGATTCAAATCCTTGTGGGCTTAATTGCCAAAAATACTAAGATCTGTATTTCTGAAGGCCTTGTGCTTTCTGGAGTGCTCCCTCCCCTTTCAGAGGATGTTGGAATGCAAGTCCAGTTTCTGCAAACACCTTTGCACACACCTCACAGTCCCATTAAATTCATTAGGCAAAGCTCAGAGCCTTAGGATGGAAAGGGCTGTGGGTTCCGCCATTCCTTCCCCTGGTTTCAGTCTGGATCTCCAGCTCACCTTTTGGCAGAGACAGGCCTGAACCAAACTTTGGATCTGATCATACCTAAACTTTGGGGTAGTTCAGATCTGAACTTTACAGGTTGGGTCCATCTTTAATTTGGCAGATTCATCCAGGAATGCAGCATTATCAGCCCTCTTTTGGAGTTCAGCAATCCTTGTGTGTTCCATGTTCAGCCCAAAATCTAGCTGGTAGAAAACAAAGTAAAGTGAACTCAGATTAGAGAGTCAGAATGAGCCATTCTTACACCTGCATTATGCAAAGCTCAGCTCTTACATTGGGTGACTTTCTTTCAGTACTCCCCCAGTGCAGTTTGTTAATTGCATATAGACTCATGTTTTGAAAATCTCTGGTTTATTTTTCTCTGCATCTTCCCTGATACCTCACATTAAAAAAAAAAAAAGTTTGTTTTTACTCTATATTCCTGCACTGGATGTAGTAGGTTTCAGAGTAGCAGCCGTGTTAGTCTGTATTCACAAAAAGAAAAGGATGCTCAAATAGATTTGTTAGTCTCTAAGGTGCTACAAGTCCTCCTTTTCTTTTTGGATGTAGAAGGTAACTCAGCTATTTCCAGTGTGGTTTGAAACAAAACAAAAACTACATTTATTTTTACAAGGCTTTGAATCTTTTTATTGGCCAGACCAGATTCTTTTGATAGGTGTTGTTTGTAAGTACACTGTGTATCACCATTAACCTTTACCGAAGGACAGATTTAAACATTTCCGTAGTACTGGGAATTCAGCCATTTTACTTCTCTTAAAAAAAAATGTCCCTTGATCTGATCTGGCTTTCATTTGAAAAGAATTTCACTGTGGTAACTAGTCACAGACTTAGCAGACAACTTTTTATAAGAGATCGGCTTTAAAGACCTTAACCACAACCAGACACGTTGCCCAAAACCACAGATTGTGGTAAAACTTACCCTGACGTTTCCTGGACACAATGATTCTCAATTAAATTCTAGCCGTGCCTCAAACCTCTATAAGCTCATGCATTTTTAAATAAAACACCTACCTCTACTATACTGTTACAAATTGTGACCATCTAGGACTTCCCACCATTGTGCACGTGAGGATCATTAGAAACTCAATGGTGGCACCAGGGATAGAACTTGGATCGCCCTTCTACCACGGCACACGTCAGCTAATGCCAAATATCCTCTACTTGTTTTCAGCATAGGCTCTATGACACGTAATGGAGTGATTCTGAGACCATTCAGCAGAGGGCAGTGGGACTAGTTGAGAGAGACATACTAGCCAGTATGTTGTGTGTTTAAAGGGCTGATTAAAGCAGGCTTGCTGACTTGGGGGCTTAACGAGAGTAATACAGACATCGGTGCTCTGAAAATGACTATGCCACCCTTACTTATGGTAGTAACCCAATAGAAGTCAATGGAACTACTCATGTGAGTAAGGGTTACAAGATTGCCCTAAGTTTTGTAAGTATAAAGTACTCCAGCTAATTTAGATGAGACAATCTTGCAAAATGTATTCTGGCTCTGGCCTGCTCGTCATCCAATTGGTTTCCATTTGCTCTGCACAGCTGTCCTCATTCTTATTTTTTACAACTTTAGTTTGCTTTTAAATTATTCCTTTGTTTGTTTCTTCTTCCCTGTTGCTTAGCCCTGCCCTTGCTTTGCTGAAGGTCATTTTTAGTCTGTCTGAGTAGGTGCTTCTATGACCCCAACACCAACATTAATTAATTTATCCATGCAACACCTTTCTGCGGTAAGGAAGTGTTGTTCCCATTTGGCGAGTGGGACACTGAGGCACAGAGAGATTAAGTGACTCACCCAGGTTACACAGGAACGACTGTGGCAGAGCCAGGCACTGTATTCACATTTCCTCAGTCCCACGCTAGTGCCTTAACTGCAATCTTTCCTCTGTGCTGCTTTCTGAGCTGCAGTATTGGCTCCTAGATGTTCTATGGATTGCGGTCCACGCTGTGTGATGATGCCGAGGAATCTGAGGTGGCTCAGACTTACTCAGATCAAACCTTGAGGTTTGTATCTGAGAGACCAAAGCTGTGGCATTGTGACTCAGAGCGGAGATTAGCTGTCAAACTGCAGAGGCTGTTTCAGTGAAGAATTATTATTGACAGTGAACATAGGGTAGACAGAGAAGAATGATCGTGAGTCACTGGAGGTGGGGTAAAGAAATGGCAGATTTGCTAAACCATTTTTGCGCAGATAACCATGGGGCTGACTGTGCAATAACTGAATGCTCCTGGGATGAATGAATCACTAGGTCTAGGGAACATGTAGTGATAAATTTCAGGGAGGAGGGAAGGTACCTAAGAGAGTTGAAGTCCCTCTCAAGTTGTCTGTATTCTCATTCATTCATCTGCCTGGTCCTCCCTCTAGCCACCCTCTCCAAAGCTCTCTTTGCTTTAGATAGTGGCACCTGTGGTTTCCGAGAGCTCCCTGGATTGATCCAGAATGTAAATGGTGAGTGGAAAACATTAGAAGCCACCTGATCGGCTTCAAAGGGGATTGGGATGTTTCAGGTGAGTGAGCCAGTGAATGGAAAATGCAGCAGACAAATGCAAAATAATAACTGGGGGCACTGGCCCAAACCAGATTATATATTCAGTGGTGCAGTTATGCAATGTAATAATCAAAAGGGGTGCTGGGAGTTGTGATGCTTTGGGGGTTCACCCAGACCAGTAAGAGGATGTGCCTGCCCTGTAGCCCTGGGTGCTTCTGTGCCGTGCAGCTTTGGCTCCAAGCCCTACCACCAGCAGCCTGCTCACGGCACAACGGCCTCATGCTGGCCTCCGCCAGCCTGGTTCCTCCTTGCAGGGCGACACCAACAGCCCTTTCAGTCCTGAGTCCCCCCGAAACCGTCTTCCCCCCTCAGCATCCAGCCTCTCTCGCTGGACCCTCACAGCAATTACCGTGTTTGCTGCTTCCAATGACCAGAGCACGTACCAGCCTGCTAGATTAGCTAAAGACACAGCAACCGAGATGATTTGGTGATCAAACAAAAGTGAGTTTATTAACAAGGAACACAGGTTTAAGTGATTACAAGCAAGAGTGAAGGAGACAAGAAAGGTTACAGATAAAACAAACAAAACACACTTTCTAGTGACTAAAACTTAATTCTAACAAGTTACAATCTTTGCCGGAGCAGTTTCCTTACTTACATCCAGTTAGCAGCAGCCCCCATCCCCCAGACTAGGGGACCCAACCTTCATAGGCTCTAAGGCTGCTGTACCCTATTGTCCCCCCAGTGACGGATGACAAAATGGCTTTTTGACTCTGCTTATATCATCCCAAAGTTCACTGACCCTTTCAGGGTGCAGTCTCCTTCCCCACCGAGATTGTTCAGTGGTCATCTTCCCCACTTACTTGCCGATGGCTTTGTTTCCCTTGCATGTAAATGCGCTTTTCATTATCTTTGGTCACATCTTGCTTAATTTACACTGGATAGACAGTCAAGAGTGCAAACCATTCCTTTGTCTAGGACCAGCTGGCCTTAGGCACTGACTGCCAAACATATGTTAGGAACATATTTCTAGCACACATCTATAATTCTTTATATACCACCTGTACACACGTTACACAATAATATTCGTGGCCAGCATGTTACTAGTTAGATATGGCACCTTACATAACACCTTTTAGTTATAGATTATGCCAGGGGAGGCCAAACTTACTGACCCTCCGAACTTTAGAAGTTTTGAGAGCCAGGCGGGCCTCGATACTCGGGCTTCAGCCCCACAGGAAGGGGAGTCTTGGGGCTTCAGCCCTGCAGGAGGTGCTCCATGGGGCTGAAGCCCCAAATTCCCATCACTTCTCCAGTCTGGTAGGCGGAGAATGGGGAGAGGGACATGGGGGGGCTCCGTGAGCCGCACTTGAATGTAAAGGAGCCACGGTTTGGCCACTCCTGGGTTATGACAACAGCAAGTTGGGGCAATGAGTGTGTCAGGTCTGATGAGAGTTATGGTATAGGGTGCCCTCTGCCAGTTGGCACTGAGGGGCTCCCTGGGTCACAAGGGTTATTGCAGAGAAATTCTGGAAGCTCTCTGCCTAGTGTCCTGTAGGAATGCAATAACACACAAGCCAGACTTTGGCGTATCAGCAGGGACAGCACACAGATTCCAAGGGGAAGGAGTACTTGTGGCACCTTAGAGACTAACCAATTATTTGAGCATAAGCTTTCGTGAGCTACAGCTCACTTCATCGGATGCATACTGTGGAAACTGCAGAAGACATTATATACACATAGACCATGAAACAATACCTCCTCCCACCCCACTCTCCTGCTGGTAATAGCTTATCTAAAGTGATCACTCTCCTTACAATATGTATGATAATCAAGTTGGGCCATTTCCAGCACAAATCCAGGTTTTCTCACCCTCCCCCCCGCCCACAAACTCACTCTCCTGCTGGTAACAACCCATCCAAAGTGACCACTCTCTTTACAATGTGTATGATAATCAAGGTGGGCCATTTCCAGCACAAATCCAGGTTTTCTCACCCCCCCCCCCTTTCCAAAAACCACACACACAAACTCACTCTCCTGCTGGTAATAGCTTATCCAAAGTGACCACTCTCCCTACAATGTGTATGAAAATCAAGGTGGGCCATTTCCAGCACAAATCCAGGTTTTCTCAACACCCCCCCCCCCCCCGCCCACAAACTCACTCTCCTGCTGGTAACAACCCATCCAAAGTGACCACTCTCTTTACAATGTGTATGATAATCAAGGTGGGCCATTTCCAGCACAAATCCGGGTTTTCTCACCCCCCCTCCCTTTCCAAAAACCACACACACAAACTCACTCTCCTGCTGGTAATAGCTCATCCAAACTGACCACTCTCCTTACAATGTGTATGATAATCAAGGTGGGCCATTTCCAGCATAAATCCAAGTTTAACCAGAATGTCGGGGGGGGAGGGGGTAGGAAAAAACAAGGGGAAATAGGCTACCTTGCATAATGACTTAGCCACTCCCAGTCTCTATTTAAGCCTAAATTAATAGTATCCAATTTGCAAATGAATTCCAATTCAGCAGTTTCTCGCTGGAGTCTGGATTTGAAGTTTTTTTGTTGTAAGATAGCGACCTTCATGTCTGTGATTGCATGACCAGAGAGATTGAAGTGTTCTCCGACTGGTTTATGAATGTTATAATTCTTGACATCTGATTTGTGTCCATTTATTCTTTTACGTAGAGACTGTCCAGTTTGACCAATGTACATGGCAGAGGGGCATTGCTGGCACATGGTGGCATGTATCCCATTGGTGGATGTGCAGGTGAACGAGCCTCTGACAGTGTGGCTGATGTGATTAGGCCCAGTGGTGGTGTCCCCTGAATAGATATGAGGGCACAATTGGCAATGGGCTTTGTTGCAAGGATAGGTTCCTGGGTTAGTGGTTCTGTTGTGTGGTATGTGGTTGCTGGTGAGTATTTGCTTCAGGTTGGGGGGCTGTCTGTAGGCAAGGACTGGCCTGTCTCCCAAGATTTGTGAGTGTGTTGGGTCATCCTTCAGGATAGGTTGTAGATCCTTAATAATGCGTTGGAGGAGTTTTAGTTGGGGGCTGAAGGTGACGGCTAGTGGCGTTCTGTTATTTTCTTTGTTAGGCCTGTCCTGTAGTAGGTGACTTCTGGGAACTCTTCTGGCTCTATCAATCTGTTTCTTCACTTCCGCAGGTGGGTATCGTAGTTGTAAGAATGCTTGATAGAGATCTTGTAGGTGTTTGTCTCTGTCTGAGGGGTTGGAGCAAATGCGGTTGTATCGCAGAGCTTGGCTGTAGACGATGGATTGTGTGGTGTGCTCAGGGTGAAAGCTGGAGGCATGTAGGTAGGAATAGCGGTCAGTAGGTTTCCGGTATAAGGTGGTGTTTATGTGACATTGTTTATTAGCACTGTAGTGTCCAGGAAGTGGATCTCTTGTGTGGACTGGACCAGGCTGAGGTTGATGGTGGGATGGAAATTGTTGAAATCATGGTGGAATTCCTCAAGGGCTTCTTTTCCATGGGTCCAGATGATGAAGATGTCATCAATATAGTGCAAGTAGAGTAGGGGCGTTAGGGGACAAGAGCTGAGGAAGCGTTGTTCTAAGTCAGCCATAAAAACGTTGGCATACTGTGGGGCCATGCGGGTACCCATAGCAGTGCTGCTGATCTGAAGGTATACATTGTCCCCAAATGTAAAATAGTTATGGGTAAGGACAAAGTCACAAAGTTCAGCCACCAGGTTAGCCGTGACATTATCGGGGATAGTGTTCTTGACGGCTTGTAGTCCATCTTTGTGTGGAATGTTGGTGTAGAGGGCTTCTACATCCATAGTGGCCAAGATGGTGTTTTCAGGAAGATCACCGATGGATTGTAGTTTCCTCAGGAAGTCAGTGGTGTCTCGAAGGTAGCTGGGAGTGCTGGTAGCGTAGGGCCTAAGGAGGGAGTCTACATAGCCAGACAATCCTGCTGTCAGGGTGCCAATGCCTGAGATGATGGGGCGCCCAGGATTTCCAGGTTTATGGATGTTGGGTAGTAGATAGAATATCCCAGGTCGGGGTTCCAGGGGTGTGTCTGTGCGGATTTGATCTTGTGCTTTTTCAGGAAGTTTCTTGAGCAAATGCTGTAGTTGCTTTTGGTAACTCTCAGTGGGATCATAGGGTAATGGCTTGTAGAAAGTGGTGTTGGAGGGCTTCCTGGACACTACAGTGCTAATAAACAATGGTCACATAAACATCACCCATACCGGAAACCTACTGACCGCTATTCCTATCTACATGCCTCCAGCTTTCACCCTGACCACACCACACGATCCATCGTCTACAGCCAAGCTGCTCGATACAACTGCATTTGCTCCAACCCCTCAGACAGAGACAAACACCTACAAGATCTCTATCAAGCATTCTTACAACTACGATACCCACCTGCGGAAGTGAAGAAACAGATTGATAGAGCCAGAAGAGTTCCCAGAAGTCACCTACTACAGGACAGGCCTAACAAAGAAAATAACAGAACGCCACTAGCCGTCACCTTCAGCCCCCAACTAAAACCCCTCCAACGCATTATTAAGGATCTACAACCTATCCTGAAGGATGACCCAACACTCTCACAAATCTTGGGAGACAGGCCAGTCCTTGCCTACAGACAGCCCCCCAACCTGAAGCAAATACTCACCAGCAACCACATACCACACAACAGAACCACTAACCCAGGAACCTATCCTTGCAACAAAGCCCATTGCCAACTGTGCCCACATATCTATTCAGGGGACACCATCACAGGGCCTAATAACATCAGCCACACTGTCAGAGGCTCGTTCACCTGCACATCCACCAATGTGATATATGCCATCATGTGCCAGCAATGCCCCTCTGCCATGTACATTGGTCAAACTGGACAATCTCTACGTAAAAGAATAAATGGACACAAATCAGATGTCAAGAATTATAACATTCATAAACCAGTCGGAGAACACTTCAATCTCTCTGGTCACACAATTACAGACATGAAGGTCGCTATCTTACAACAAAAAAACTTCAAATCCAGACTCCAGCGAGAAACTGCTGAATTGGAATTCATTTGCAAATTGGATACTATTAATTTAGGCTTAAATAGAGACTGGGAGTGGCTAAGTCATTATGCAAGGTAGCCTATTTCCCCTTGTTTTTTCCTACCCCCTCCGACGTTCTGGTTAAACTTGGATTTATGCTGGAAATGGCCCACCTTGATTATCATACACATTGTAAGGAGAGTGGTCAGTTTGGATGAGCTATTACCAGCAGGAGAGTGAGTTTGTGTGTGTGTTTGTGGGGGTGGGTGGGTGAGAAGACCCGGATTTGTGCTGGAAATGGCCCACCTTGATTATCGTGCACATTGTGGGGAGAGTGGTCGCTTTGGATGGGCTGTTACCAGCAGGAGAGTGAGTTTGTGTGTGTATGAGGGTGGGGGGGGTGAGAGAACCTGGATTTGTGCTGGAAATGGCCCAACTTGATTATCATGCACATTGTAGGGAGAGTGGTCGCTTTGGATGAGCTATTACCAGCAGGAGAGTGAGTTTGTGTGTGTGTGTTTTGGGTGGGGGGGGTGAGAAAACCTGGATTTGTGCTGGAAATGGCCCACCTTGATTATCATGCACATTGTAGGGAGAGTGGTCGCTTTGGATGAGCTATTACCAGCAGGAGAGTGAGTTTGTGTGTGTGTGTTTGGCGGGGGGGTGAGAAAACCTGGATTTGTGCTGGAAATGGCCCACCTTGATTATCATACACATTGTAAGGAGAGTGGTCACTTTGGATGGGCTATTACCAGCAGGAGAGTGAGTTTGTGGGTGGGGGGGAGGGGGGCGGGCGGAGGTATTATCAGCAGGAGAGTGGGGTGGGAGGAGGTATTGTTTCATGGTCTCTGTGTATATAATGTCTTCTGCAGTTTCCACGGTATGCATCCGATGAAGTGAGCTGTAGCTCACGAAAGCTTATGCTCAAATAAATTGGTTAGTCTCTAAGGTGCCACAAGTCCTCCTTTTCTTTTTGCGAATACAGACTAACACGGCTGCTACTCTGAAACCAAAGATTCCAAGGGGTGTTTTCTTGTGTATCCTATCAGTTTATGTCTTTGGAGCGGCGGACACCTAGAACTCTTAATGTAGATATTTATCTCCTAATACTTCTCTCTTCTGCAGTACTTTCAGTCTGGCACCTAGATGCTGGAGTATTAGAAATGTCCAAGTCAGATAGTTGTTCAGTGCATGTTACAAACATTACGAATTAACACATTTAAGTGTGTGTGTGTGTGTGTGTGTGTGTAGCATTGAACTGGCTTTGCTGGTCTGATTGGTTAATTTTCTGGACTGGCTCTATATAATTGTGACTAATTTTGGGATAGCACTGTTGTTATACAATTATTCTGCAAATCCCAGCGTTCTCTGCCTTAGAATGTTGTGCAGATTTCTTTATCTTTCTTTACTGGAAGAACAAAATACGACAGCCAAGAAGATTAGAAGATTTAAAAATATATTTTATAAGCAAAGGGTAAAGAGATTGAGCATGTCTCTGTCTAAAAAAACCATTAAATACGCTGTTCACTCTACAGAAGCTTTTAAAAAGCTGGGGAAACAATCTTACAGCTCAGGAAATTTAGCATGAACTGTGAATTTAGGCAAAATATCTAACTTGGAAGCAAGTAAACATACAGAAGAAATTGCCAAGTGCAACAAAAGTGAAGCCCAGGCTGTGGTCAGAGTGAGATGATTAATAGTCATGTGTCCACATAAAATCTATTTTCTTCTTCAGTTCTGCATTTTGCTTAGGATGGTCGCGGAATTAGCTGGGCCATTTTTACGGTTTGTAACTGGCTTCATTGCAGTGTTTGGCTCCACTATGCTGGAGAGAACATTTACACCAACACGTTTTGTGTCATCCAAATTTCCAAAGCCAGAATTTGTTGGTGACAAAGGTGATATTTGGCATCGCAGAACCCTTCCTTTGGGAGTGTGACATCAAGATCTTCAACTTCCCCGCTGTGACAGACGGCACCAGTCACCCAGATGTGATAAGTGACCTTTCAGAAATCAGCAATTCCCCCTTGACTTGGAGAAACGGGCAAGGTCCTTGCCAGGCTCATCGCTCGTCTTTGTAGTTGGGCCCTTATTGCTCTTTGCTGAGAGACCAGCGTCAGCTCCACCTGAAGACTTTTGTCTCCACTGAAATCAATGGGAGAACTGATTCCAATGGGGGTTGGATCAGGCTGTATACCCCAGGGTGAAAGGAAGGGGTTAACCCCCTTGCAGGCAGCCTCCCTGGTGGCTATGTACATCCTTTCATCCAGAACCATTGGAAGCACTTATGAAATCATTACTTTTCTAAAGAAAAGGCTTTATGATACAGCAGAGCCAAAGTGTATTTAAGGGGCAGCCCTCCTACATTCCTGTAATGTCTCCAGACATGTGCAGTGAGTGTAATTTGCAAACGGGCCCAGGGCTGATCCAGCTCTGCTCCTGTTGAAATCCATAGGAGTGTTTGGGGTTTGGTTTTGAAACTCTTTATTTATTTCGGAAGTGTTAACAAGTTTACAAACCCTTGCCAAGTGACTATCTGAAACAAACCAATCATTGCCACTGGTCGCTTTTGTTTAACAAGGCAGGAATTTAGTCATCAGCTCTTTCTGTTTTAATACCCTGTTAGAGGGAAAGCATCATTACCGGCTCTTCCATCATTTCTCACAGAAATCAGTGAGACTTTTACCAGCAGCTTCAGTGGGAGCAGTTAGGGCAACACTGAGCAAGTATGAAAATCTCACCCCTGGCTTTATTGGTTAAGAGAGAGATTTTTCTAAGGCTATGTCTACACTAGAGAGCTTATGTAACCCACACACCTCCTGGGTGTGGTGTTCTGTCCCCTCTAGTGGCACGGAGACCACTTAGAGATTAATGCGTCTGCTCTATAGCCTTAGCTAAGAGCCACATGGGTTTTAGCTCATGCAGTAGAGGCTCATGCACTAAGCCCCAGGTTCGATCCCGACTGCTGGTGACTGGGGTCTGGCGGTGTTACACTTAGAGCGGAACAGCTGTACCAATGCAGCATGCCTCTGTAAGATCTCTCATGTAGCCGCTCCATGCAGACTCTCCTGTCAGCATAATAAAACCACCTCCAATGAGTGGAGGTAGCTACGTCGGGGGAGGGAGAAGCTCTTTTGCCGACATAGCGCTGGGCACGCCACCACTTATGCCGGTGTAATTTATGTCGTTCGGGGGGTGCAATATTCACACCCCTGAGCGCCATAAGTTTTGCCGACATATGTGGTAGCGTAGACATAGCCTACAGCAGGAAGAGATTTAGAAGCACACATCCCATTGACTTCCAGGGGGATTTGTGCTCCTAAATCCCTCAGACACTTCTGAAAACTTGACCCTTCAGAAAAAGTTTCTGGGGTTGGAGAGAAAGTAGAAAATAAAGTAGGAAAGGCTGTAATTTTGACTGAGATAGTTAAGAACATAACAATGGCCATACTGGGTCAGACCAGTGATCCATCTAGCCCAGTATCCTGGCTTCTGTATCCACAAAGCCTTTAATTTTCCTCCTATTCTTTTCCATAATCTCACAAACCCATTTGCTGGCTAACTACTGGTACAGGCTGCCTGATATTAAATACACAGACCCGTGTACGTTCTGACTGGAAAAAGCTGGCTAGACTATACTCCTGTGGGTACTTGCAATTATAGAAACCACAGAATGTGTGTGAAGTAACCCTTCTGCGACCCCTTGGCTTGTGTAGTGGTTTGCTAGCTAGATATGTTCCCCCCTCTGCAATTAACATATACATTTTAAATGGTGAAAGTGGGGAGAAAAAAAGACCATTTGCCAGCAGGACTGTAAAACCTCCCTCAAATTGGCCAGGTCACAAGAGACCCACAGCTAATAAATTGATCTTACATTCATATAATAAACTAATTTATTAGGTTTTTATTTTAAGAGATGGTGGTATTAATTAGACTGATGTGGGCCATAAATCACTTGGTTTGGATAAGCCCTCAGATAATTTAAATTACAAGTAATACGACTGCAACTTAATTAATCTGATTAAATCCCAGGCCCATTCATGTGCAGCTTGCACCAGGCAGGAGGTAAGTGACAGAGGAAAAGAGTACATTAATGAAGTGGAGATTTCTCATTGGGGGTTGGATCCGCTCAGCTGGTGGATGGTGGAGGAGGGCAGGCGGGAGCCAAAAATGGCCTGCAAAGCAGGCGCCCCCCAGTAAAAATGGAGGTGGATGAAAGGTCTGAAACTGTAACTAAAGCCTTGTGTATAGTGGCCCTTGCCCTGGTTATGGCACCAGCTCAGAGAGGCAGCACTGTTGTTTGTACTGGGCTAGAAAACAAAGTAAGCCATGCCAGGGCAAGGTGGCTCATAGCAATTTATGCTGTCTACACTAAGGGTTTGCTCTGGGACAGCTACCCTGGTGGCTGGGCACTGATGGCTAAAATCTGGCCAAAGCCTTGTGTAGCTGTGTGATGAGGCAGTGAGCTCGGCAGAGTCTGAACTTGGCAATGTTATAGCAACGTTTCCATGGGGATTTGATGTTCTTACACCATTTCCCCAATGAATTAATGGCTTTTGTTAGCATCACGCACTGCCTGGTGTCCCCCGGCGTTCAGATTTTTCTCCCCTTGGTAGGATCAGGGCCGCCCCAAGCTCCGAGAGTGCAACTGCCCAAGCAAAAAAAAAAAAGAAAAAGGGGGGGGGGTGGAATGCTGTCCCGGGAATTGTGCCCCCCCAAGCACGGCCTTGCTTTGCTGGTGCCTAGAGCCAGTCCTGGGTAGGATAACTTGCTGCTGTCTAGGTGATGTGGAGTGACGTTCCTTTCCAGCAGCTAATATTTACACTTCTTGTCGTGTTATGAATCCTGAGTATGGTCTCACTCCTCAGCTCATCACCATCACCAGCTCTGATCTTATTGGTTCTTTTAAACATTGGAAATGACCAGAACAGGGCGATTCCTTTAAGCCAGTTCTGCTGAGGCAGTTTGATACACTAGGCTGTATGCTCGGGAGGTCTTGAGTTTTGGGATGAACAACACCATTGATTATAACACGTACCAGGCAGGATATTTGTTCGCCCAAAGTGTTTGCTGATATTGTTCTTTCTCTCCCTTTGTTTCATTTCATTTGTGTAAGTGTGACATGTCTCATCAGGCACACTTTGGGGTCTGTTCTATTGTGCATGAGGATTTCCATGCTTTCTTGTTGATATTTCCTTTATGAACCAGACAAACTAGAGGCTGGACGAGTGTCTAGGGAACAATTTATTTTCGAGGAGAGGCTCTGGGCTGATAGCAGTGGAGGTGGATGCTGTCTCTCTGTCTGCAGAACATACACAGCTGTAGTTCCAGCTTCTCCATACACTCCCACTAATCTGTTGTCCGAATCCTGAGCTCTATGACTAGGAATGGAATTCATTTTCTGTTGACCTTTCTATCCGTGGTGCTTCTGCTGAGTCTGCAAGCAAGAGTTCTGAGTTCTAGGTCTGATGTGGACTCCTTTTCATCCCCTACAAAGAGGCCACCAGATAATCATGACTGTTGGTCACTAATGAATTAGGCCACAATCCAAGCGCTTCTGCATATATAACTAGGTTCCCTGAGCCAATTAATTCCTCTGTGGTACATGTGCTATGAAACAGATTTTCTTTACAGGCGGGAGGTTATTGTAGTGATTGGCTATCTACGCAATACCCAATAGAGGAGGGCAGGGGAATCTTATTAATCCAAAGAGAAACTGGCTTTGTGGTTCATTCTTTTGGGCTATCAATAATTGTCTCCAAGAAAACTTATGAGATGTCGATAGTAGCGACCCTTTTAGCTCAATAGATAGAAATTAAATTCCCCATAGACTTCACTTTTAGCATGAAACAGTCTCCTAGTATTACAGCTGTAAATATTTGCCTTACAAACATTTTGGATATTCTTATTCCCACCCCAGTTTGGAGATGAAGAAGAAGAACAGTGTTGAAAACCCTAAGCAAATCTAACATGGGAGGAATAATGGACCAATCAGAGGCAATGGTCTCTTAACGATCTCTGGCCAGCAGAGGAAGCAGATGTAAAACAATAGCTTTATTTGTGGCCATTTTAATTGGCTAGTTCAAAGGGAAGCTGTTGAGACTTCTCTGATTTCTCAGACCTAGTGGAACTTTTAGATCTGTTTCAAAAGCATTTCTTAATTCTGCGTGGCAGTCCTGCCTGCTGGTCACGGTTATGACCTCTTGTGTTAATTAGTGTTTATAGGAAATCAAATTGGCTTGCAAAAGAGAGATGAAAAATGAAAATGGTAGGGTAATCCATAGATTTGTGTGTTTCTAAATGAAAGGGATAAACAGATCTCTGGATGAAGACATTTACATGAAAATAGTTCTGGAGATGTTTTAATGTTTTGCTATGTTTCGCTAATGCTCTTCATCAAATGATATTCTTTCTCTTATTGATACTTGATGCTGCCTTCATCTTTGCTGAGTCTGCTGGCCCATGATGCTCATTGGAACTTAAACCATAAACCAACACTGAACAATGATGCATTATTTGTAGCAGACCTAATGTTGTAGGGCTGACAATAGGGCAAAGCTTTTCTTGCTTGTGGTCAGTAATCCATAAATAAGATAATCTATTTAGGTTTGTAGAGCAATCAGATAGGTGGGAATAGCCTTCATCATACAAGGAGGGCACAGAAGACGTGGTGAAAGGTTTTCAATGCAAAACTGTTATTTCCAAATGACACTGTGAAACCCTGTGTGCTAAAATCTACACAACCCTAGTGTCCTTCCTAGTGCCAACCTGTGGAACAGTCTCAAAGAGACAGGGGAATAAGAAAGACTGGGATCAAGTCTCTGCTGTTTTCACTGCAGGAATAGACCAAAACTGGCTAGAATTCTTTGTGAAATATGCAGCAAGTGTGGAAATTTTGTGTCTAAATTAAATGCATCTCAGAAGAGGCAGGCGCAAGAATGGGCCTGGCTTCTGAGTAGAGACCAGAGGCACAAAATTCAGATTGCTCTCCAAATCTAAATTCTTGCAGAGTTTTGGGATCTGGGATTGTAGCTAGCTCCAGTATATAAAGAGATCAGATCCATATCCAAACTTTTCCAAAGTTCAGGAATGTTTTCATTCATGCCCAAACTTTGCTTCTGAGGTATTATCAGCTGAAGCCAAACTAAGGGTGTGAATGTAGCCCTGTATATATAGGCACCCCGTTTATTAGCAGGATCAAACCCAAGACTATAGGCACTAAAAGCACAAAGTTCTACCCTTTGAGCTACTGCAGTTAGTTACTCCTGTGGTAGCTGGTTGTTATATTTTCTAAGGCCAGCCACTAGAGGGCGACATGATCACATACTCTAAACCTCTTTAGTGATTTGACGATATTTTCCCAGGCACGTCATTTTGCCATAAGCTTTGTACACCTAATGAAACACAGGAACAGATCTTAATTTTTGGCACATGAACACGTTTCCTAGCACAAAGGAGCATGACTGTTATTTCTGAAGGCAGCCCCCCCTGTGCAGAACTCCTTGATGTCACATGTGTTGTTTACACTGAAAACCACTCCTGGTTAGTAAGTTTCTTAGCCAGGTATGAAAGTTGAACAACTTAACAGATTGAGACATCAGTGGGACCACTCACACGAAAAAGGGCTGCAGGGTAAAGCGCACAGACTTACTTTTTTTTAACGTGGAGCAAATATTATTTTTCATAATCATGCCTATTTACAAGTTTCTATCCAACTGCCACATAATACTGAGACTTGTCCAGAAAAATGTATTTTATTGTATTGGCAGTGAACCTGTTGTTTAGAAAAAGGCAGTTAATATGACTGAACAGGAGGCTGACTGGAATGAAACAGAGGAGGTGAATCTAAAAGCTACCCAGTATGTGCTGTTCCTATAAATCCTGCATAATTTTTGTGAATTTAATTTTCACTAATCCATCCAGCCCACTCCAGTAGTCTTGTCAGATCTTAAATAATGAATCAGTTGGGGGTGTCTCTTTGTATAGAAAATAAGGCAAGGTAGGAGTTGCAGAACCAAATCCTACCTCATGTAGTTAGTCCCACTGAGTAACTCATGAGAGTAAGGATTCATTGCATTTAGAAAATACCAGATAGCAGAATAAATGCTGCAGTTATAAGTCAAATCAAAGGGCATGTATTTTATGTTCAGGGAGTTTTAAACCTATTTGTTTTGGTGTAACTTTCCAAATAAAGCCCCTGATCTTTAGAATGTAATATGAATGGTTTTATCTTTTTTATATAAAAATAGCTCAGTACGATGTTGGTATTTAAAATTCTCTTTGGCCATACTTTGTCCTATGTCAGGGTCTGACACTTGCCCGTGCCAAAGGCCATGGCTTCAGCTCAGTGCTACGGTTGAATCTGTGCAAGGGGCCGCAGGGGTATAAGATTCTGCACCTGAGGATCAGATTGTGGGAGCGGGGCTCTAGTTTGCGGAAAGGTACCGTGCAACGAGCATATTTTAAAGACAGGACTTCTATATTTGCAGTATTTTCCCCTTCTGCTCTACCTGTCCCCCTAAAAATGCTTCTGCAATTGTGTAGCCATAAAGTCCACTGTTAGGTGGCATTTCATGCTATTATGTCACTCCCCTCTTCCTGACTTACAGCTGCAGAAGGGGACAGCCCATAGCAGGAGGCTGAGGGCCAGGAGAGCAGGGAAAGCCTCCTCTGTATATAATAATAATAATGCAACACCCATTCTAGGAAGAATGATGAGGTATTATGCGTAATAAATATTTATGAGGGCAAGCATAATGAAATGAATGTGTATTATGTAGAGACTCCCTTAGGGCCTGGCTATCAAATGGCTTTTCCCCCTCTCTTTTTCTTTTTCTGTTGTACAGAATTGTCCTGATGTCCCTGGGTTGTTGAGCAAATTGCTTACTGTGTTGCTCACTTACACAAGGCATGTTATTAAATGTAAGCAGCTGCTCTCCGTTTGGCATTGTTCACACATACAGAACAGGAGGGCACGGACACTTCGCATTTCTATGAATGTTTCCTGTAGCCCATGAGCCACCACCAGCTTGGAATAACTTTGGCAAGGACGATCTCCCTTGTTCCCCCACTCCCCATGGGGTAACGTTCTCAGATGGACTCATTCTCCCAGAAGACTGAGCGTCGCAGATCTGTCTCGGGTCAAAGAAATGTAGCAAAGCTGGTGAGGAGTTGAGTCATGCTGGGGAAAGAATGGTTTTGTGGTTAAGGCGCTAGACTCTTGCCATGCCTATATGCATCCAACTCAGTAGGTTGACCATGGCTCAATGCCATTCGGGGAGGTGGTTTTACTATGTTGCCTTAACGGGGCACTGACGTCAGCTGGAGACAAATTTGAGCGTAGATACATGCACAGATAGGTCAGTGGGCAGCGACTTAGAGACCTAATTCTGTAGTGTAGACCAGGCCTACGACTCCGGAGCCCTGGGTTCACTTCCTATCTCAGCCAGAGACGACCTTGGTGAGTCACTAAGGACTTGCGTACACAGGGATACTTGGGAAAGCTAGGGGCTGGTCTACACGACCGCTTAAATTGATGTAAGTTAGGTCACTCAGGGGTGTGAAACAACCACCCCTCCAAGCAATGTAAGTTACATCAACTTAAAGCGGTGTCTACACTGCAATATGCCAGCGGGAGATGCTCTCCTGCCGACACAGCTTCCGCCTCTCACCGAGGTGGAGTGATGATGCCGGTGGGAGAGCGCTCTCCCGTCAGCATGGTGCGTCTTCACCAGACACACTACAGCGGCATTGGTGTCACGCGGTAGGGTAGACTAGCCCTAAGACAAAGTAACTGACATTAAACCACATTAAACTCCCATGTGGCTGCCCTCCATTCAGAAGTAAAGAGGCTTAATCCTCCTTCAAAAGGACTTAAGATCAAGCAAATGAAAGCCACTTTGTTTCTGGACGAGAGCATTCACACAGGGGTTTGATGTGCTTTAACTATACTTCTTTAGTTAATTCACCTTAACTTTACTGAGGTGTCTACACTTAAAACACTGCAGCAGCACCGTTCTAGCACTTCAGTGAAGATGCTACCTATACCAACAGGAGGGGATCTGCCATCGGCGTAGGTACTCCAGCTCCTCAAGAGGTGATAGGTTGACAGGAGAATTCTCCCGTTCAGAGGCTCTGACTCAATGAGTGGTCTGGGGCTGGAGCTCTCACGGGGAAAGAAACAGTGGGTGCTTAGCACCCACCAGTAGCCCCTGGAGCCTCCTTCCCACCAGCGGCCCAACCAATCAACTCCTCCCTCCCCTTCCCAGCGCTTCCCACCCACCATGGTCAGCTGTTCCACAGTGTGCAGGAGGCACTGGGGGAGGGAGGAGGCGGAGTGAGGGCAGGATGCACTGGGTGTGTGTGGAATGGGTCAGAAAGAGGCAGGGTGGGTGCGGGAAGGGGCAGGAAGGGGTCTTGAGGGAAGGGTGGAGTGAGGATGGAGCCTGGGATAGAGTAGAGGTTGAGCACCTCCTAGCAACTAAGAAAGACAGTGCTTTTGCTCCCGTCGATTTAACACTATCTACATCAGGGGTTAAGTCATTTACCTGTGTGCTTGGGCATGTGTGGATTTTTCACACCCCTGAGTGATGTAGTTATATCAAACTAATTTCCCACTGTAGATCATTTCCCAGTGTAGTGTCCATCTTGACAAGCCATAAGTCACTCTGTGCCTCGGTTCCTCGTCGGTGAAATGTGGGTAGTCATTTTGACTTGTATGTCTTTTCTCTTCAGATTATTAGCTCTTTGGGACTGTTTCCCACTGTGATTTGTTCAGTGCAGAGCACAATGGGTTGCTGATTTCAGTTAGGGCCTCTCCTGCCACTGCTTATAATTGTTCATAGATTGGAAATAGACTAGAGCTACTAAGTGCAGACCAGCATTAAAAGCTTAGAAATGTTTTGGTTCTGACCCATCTCTGGGGTGTTGGGGTCCAGGGTTTGGGTTCCGACCTCTCTCGAATGCAGACCATCACTGTTCGTCCATTTCTTGTGTCTTATAGCAACACAAAATCGGAGACGACACTTTAAAAGGGACAGAACCCCAAATGCTGCATTCTAGCTGCCTCTGTGAGAGCCATGCTGAGCTTGGTAAGTTTACAGTTGCTTTTATGATTCCATCAGGCTTGTGGCAGGATTTCCCTTCTGCTCTTTCCATAGCCAGGATCTTATGGAAACCAGGAGGCTTGTATGAGATTTATTGCTCTTATACTTGAATTATTGCAGATTTTTTGGAGAGCGGCAATAATGTCTCCCACATAGGGAACAAACACCTGCGGCTGCTGCTGTTGCTCTGTATCATCCAGAGTCTCTCTCTGCTCAAAACACCTGAGGCTCTGCAGATACCGAAAGGTTGAGCGAAGTTGCCTGCTGAAGGGAACAGAAAGTTCCTGCTGGAAACATCTGAGACGCTCTGCCGTAAATTAACGTGGCTTCTTGCTTCTCATAAGTGTTGGAGCAGAAATATCAGCACCTGGGAAGGTGTGGCACAGTTCTGTTCCTGGAGTTTGCTATTAGCTGCTGCTTGTGGGGAGGAGAACATCTGATGCTTGAGAAGCACAGCAGGAATGGTTCTTCCTTCCGGCTTCCTCTGTCTGGAAACACCACAACGATTCGTTTAAAAAGGAGTAGGGCAGCACTAGGCCTGTTGAGCTAGCTACAACCCACCTGTGAGAGGTTAACTTCTCACCTGGAGTCAGTAAGGGCCAGCTCCTGTTGGTCATACTTCAGTGAGTGTTTTGCCTGAATAAATCCTGCAAGAGCTGGGCCCAAGTTAATGTGACTCCTTCTGAGATCACCTTGTCCATGCTGATGCCAGGGGGGCCTTGGCGTTATACTTAGCAAACGGCCAGTTGTGGGTGAGAGTGCTCCAGGTCAGCAACACCCCTGGAATTCTGATTCCTTAAACCCAGGTGGCATTTGTTTGTATACCACGAGTGTGTAGGGTCCCCAGAACACGAGGCACTGTACAGACGCGAGTAGGAGACAGACCTTGCCTCAAATTGTTTACAATTTAATAGACAGAGAAGGCAAAGGGAGGGAAAAAGAAATATTATTATTATTATTTTATTAAAGCCGGTTAAAAATGGAGGGGTTTTTGGCATGGAAAATTTACTTTTAGTTGAAACAACAAACACCAAAATATCTTTTTTAATGAAAAGTTAAAATGTTCTTCAAAGAACAGACCCTTTCCGTGGAAAACTTAGTTTAATCAGCAACCTAGCCCTAATTCTTATTTCTGTTTTACAAAACGGGAAACTGAGGCACAGAGCGATGAAATGATTCACCTAGGGTCACACCAGAAGCAGAATCAGGACCAAACCCATCTTCAGAGTATTCAACCAAAGCCACCCCCTTCCAGCTTAGCCCTGGTGCTGGTGACCTCAGTGGGTGGATTTTCCTCTGTGATCTTGATGACCAATGTGGATGAGGTGTCACTAGCCAAGTCTTGTGTAACAATATGGACTCTTCTCTGGTATCACTTTTCTGTCATTAGCTTCACTTAGATGCAGACCATGCCTCTAGGCCTGGCCCTGGCACACCCGCCTGTAGTTCTGTGGGTTTGGAGTAGAGCCCAAATACGCCAGCTAACTCCTAGCTCCTGCTGCTGGGTGCGGATTATCTGACAGTTGCATAGATTGATGCACCTGCCTGAATTAGCACAGAATTTGGCCCATAATTCCTCTTAATAGTCCTGAATCATTGCACTAGTTTATACAAATGAAGTGCCGTTAATCTCACCACGTAAAGCCTATCCCATCTGCACCATTTTAGTTCTGCTTGTATTGTTGCTGTTTTGAAGACTGGGCTTTTCAAAAAGAGCCTAATGGAGTTAGGCTCTCAATTCCCATGTACTGCCAATGGGATTTAGGGATCCAACTCCCAAGAATATTTAGAAAATCTTAGCCTAACCAAAACTCTGTTGTCAAACAGACAAAGGAATGTGGGCTCATTATAATCTGTTGTCCAGCAAGATATACTCTAGCTCTAATACACAACAGAGCTGGGCCCTGAGAACGGTGAGAATTGGATCAGAACCTTATGGCCCACCTCTGATGCATGCCTGAGAGCCATGTTCACTGCTCCAGCCCTAGCTCCGAACTGTTGGCTCATGCAGTCTGTCAGTAACTGGTAACTAAGTGTCAAGTGCAAAGTTAAAATTGCATAACTGGTAAACATGGCAAACTTGCTTCCCACGTGCAGCCTTTCTGTTTTCATAGTTCATTGAACAAGCTAATAAATAGAAAGATCTGGATTAAAGAGGGTTCTTTGGTAAATGAAGGAGTTTTATTTCCAGCATGGTCAGAGCTCTGTGCTTTCTACACTGCCGTGATAAAACATCTCTCTGCACTAGGCAACGTATTCCCTATTTCCTAGCCCACAGCACTCAGTCTCCTACCCGCTTTGGAGATGAATGCCTTCTGTTTTTATATAGCGACCTCATTCAGCCTGCTGGAGGGCAAAGGAGACACTGGGATGTTATCCCTCTCCTGGGCCAGAAATGCACCTGTATGGCTTTGCACTTGCGTGTGCTGAAATAACTCTTTGTTATTTGCAAAGCTACGGAGGCCGCGGTATTTTTGCAGTCTCTCTCAGTGCTCCCAGAGCACTTTATCATTTCCACTGCTGAGCAGGGTTGGAGAAACAGCCAAATGAGCCCTGCCCCTGTTTTCATAGCCCGAGGCTGAGGATGGGTCACACGATACATTTTATTCCAAAAGCAACCGAAGCTGTAACTCGTGGGCTGCACATCACCAACATTTAAAGAGTCAGGAGACAAATGACTAAGAACCCAAACCTGCACCCAGGCAAGTGGAGCTCGTGGTTAACGACTGGCCCAGTTTGGATGTGGATTTGCTCCAGGTGGGGGGTGATTTGAGGCTCCAGCTCAGGCCGGCAGCTCCAATTTTGATCAAACTATAATCCCTAGATTTTTTTTTTTTTTACACCAGGTATAGTCAGTGCTTCTCGCGTTTGCGTGATCTTTGGGTCCAAATCTAGCCAGGGCTTGCGGGGAGGAGGGGGATCCTGGCCTGTGGAGCAGCAGGGCTCCTCTGTGACTGCTGCTGGCCCCTGCCCCACTCCGCTCTGTGTGTGTGCGTGTGTAAGTGGATCTGTACTGTCATGGATCCACCAGCTCTGCCCCCCTCAAAACCCCTTTGCATAGTAAAGAAAAAGCTGTCCCCATGGACCTCAGCCTTATAGCTCCACAGGGTGCAGATCTTCCTCTTCCCACAGCTCCAGCCACCCTGTGTGCTTCTTCGGCTGCCTAGCAAGCCTTCTGCTCCTGTAGAGAGTGAGGGACTAGGGGGTGACCCTTAAAAAGAGAATAGGGTGAATACACCCACTGGGAAATACGACTGGATGTGGCATCTAGCTTGTAACTGGAGCATTGATCTAACCTGCCCCACAGCCGCGCTTAGGAGGTGACAAGAGGAGAAACGTTGGGTTCAAAATCTTGTTTAACAAAATTATCTATAATAGCAGGTACTTGATTACACTGTTTATGTCCAATATGCCAAAGGCCGGGGTCCTTGCTCAATGACATCTCTGTCCTTACTGCCCTAAGCTCCCATTCAAGTCAGTGGGCACTTGCCTAACGAATAAAATGAAGCCCCTTATCCTGCAATCAGATCCCTCTGGGTCAGTTTGGCTGAGGTTCAACCCTCAGTTTGTTTCTAATCTCTGAGATTTTTGTGTGTGCTAGCCTAATATTGCAACGCTTGGGTTTTTGCAGGGAAATGTTTGCTTCCCCATAAATATTTATTTATTTATCTATCTCCCTCCTGGTAGCATTTCTTGGGCAATCTTTTTGTAAAGGATGGACTGTGCTCCCATTTCCCTCTCCAAAAATATTCTAATCTGGGACTGAAATTGACCTGCCACTTCTCCATTAGTGTTTGCAAAACACTTTGAAGAGGAAAAGTGCTAAGCGTGAAATGTTTTTATCCTTCAAATCCTACAAATTCTTGGGGGAAGGGAGGATAGAGTCAGACTTCCTGAAGCTCTTAGCAACCTGTTGAATGAATAAATACATAGTCCGTTATTTATTTTTTTTAAAATAGCACTCTTCTGGGTCACCCAGCCTTGCTAAATACTGGCAGGGTGTGCAAGCGGGAGATGACCCTTCCTCCTCTCCAGACCCACAAAGAAATACAGAGCCCACCACCAGTCCTTTTATTTTTGTCATGCTCTGGTTCTTGTTTGCTAACCCTGCACACAGAGCTGGGCTCTTCAGCAAGGAGTGACCAATCTGCTTCCCTCAAAGCTTCCAGCACGCTGCTGCATGGAGAAACAGAAAGGGGGGTGTGTGCGCTGGGTTGTTGGCAGAGGTTCAGGCGTCTCTAGTGGACACCTAAAGTGGGACTTGAGTGTGTGTGTGTGTGCGTGTGTGCATGTGTGCAAGCAACTCACATACTCTCTAATATTCACACAAGATGGCGATGGAGTGGAGGGAGACTCAGCTCCCCTCTTAAATGTTCTTCTTCTGGACAGTCAAGGAGTCCTGCTTTCCCCCCCCCCCCGGAGATTTTAAGGGTTTACATGGCGCTGGAGGACTTGCTTTGTCTCTGTTTTTTCTCTTTGACCTTCTGTGTCCTGGCTGTGGAAGGTAATCAGGGGTGCTGGGGTTCTCTTCTGTGTGTTGTGTGCAGGGGTGGGGGATCAGGGTGTGGGTGATTGCGGGCGGGGGGGGGGAGGACTCTGTATTTAGGGGGATAGCCCCTTGCCCTCCTCCTCTGAGCAAGCGACACAGGGGGCTAGTGCAGAGCTGGGGAAGGCTCCGTCTCCCGCTCCGCTCCCTTCCTTCTCCGCCTGGCAATGGGAGCGTGCACCTCACCCCTGGCCAGAAAATAAGGCAGCTGCCCGGCCGGGGGGGGGGGGGGGGAAGGAATTGCACCTCCCGGGGGGCTGCTGCTGGGGCACGGAGCGGCAGAGCGAGCCCGGCCGCTGCGGGCACGGCCAGGCAGCCGCTCCCGACCCCGGTGCCCGGGCGGCCCGGCCCCTGCGCCCGCCAGCGGGGCCAGCCCCGAGAGCGCGGCGGGGAAGCGGGGAAACAGCCCGCCGGGCTCGGCAGCGCCTGGTGCCCGGCGGGGCTGGGGCATGGGGCAGGCGCGGGGCCGGGGGACGGACACAAAATGTGTTGCGAAAAGTTCGCGGGGCCGGGCTGGGATTTGAAGGGGGCGCCCGGCCAGGCAGATCCCGAGTTAATTTCCGTGCGGGTCCGGGGGGGGGGCGGGTAATTTACTAGCCCCCCCACCCCGCGTTTACAGCTGCGCTGGGCGGGCGGGCGAGCTCGGAGCGGTGCCCGCAGCCCGCTCGGGGCCATGTGCTGCCCCCGGGCGGGGCGGCTCCCTCCGGAGCGGGGCGCTGCCTCCAGGCGTGTCGGGGCGAGGGCAGAGGGGGAGCCCGGGCTGGAGGTCCCGGGGGCGGGGGGGTTGCTTTGGGGGCTGGGCTCCTGGCAGCAGCCCATTCCCCCCGCAGGGAGACCAGGGGAGAAGAGGCCTGTGCCCCGGGGCGCTGCTGGCCCCCGGCGTCTCTCCTGGAGCTTAGGGGGGGTGTTGCTCCAGCCACGTGCTTTGCTGCCTGCCCCAGCCATTGCAAGGGGAAGAGGAGCAGCAGCTGCGCCCTGGGGTGGGAGCTGCCCCCTTGGCCAGCGCTGGGGGAGGCTGTGGAGGGGGAATCCCTCTGTCTGTGGGCCTGGGGGGTGGGGGTTAGCCACGTGCCCCAAAGGCAGGGAGAGCAGTCCCCCCCCCCCCACCCTGTGCCCACCCCCAGCCTTCGGGTCTGAGCCAGGCTTGAGCGGGGCTCCCAGGCTAGCTGGGTTTCGGGGTCCAGTGCTACTGCTGGGCTCCTATCACAAGGGGAGCCCTGGCCTCTCCTCTCTAGATTTGGGTGGGCTAATTCAGAGGGGCCATTTCCCTCTGGCCGGCTCAGCACTGAGGGGAGGGGAGGGGCAGGCAGCAGGGGAGAGAGGGGGGTGAGGCCAGGTGAGGCCGAGGATGAGGGAGGATTGATGGAGAGCAGTGTTCAGGCTGCTCTGAGATTAGGCTGTTCCTTGCCTCCATAGCATGAGATCTCTTTCTGTCTGCGGAGGAGAACTTGCTGGTTGGATCTTAGGGCGATGAGAACTCAAATCCGCATTTCTGATGCAGCCACCGGCCGACTCCGAAGGTCTGGGCCTGAAATGCCAGCTCCTGGCTAGTGGGGACACAGTGGGTGCTCCCGCGGGGCTCTGCAAGGCGGTTGCGTTGTGCATGCTCATTGTGACGCTCAGCAAAACATCCAGGTGTAATTTTCAAGCAGGGGAAGCTCTGCATAAAGCTTTGTGTAGCTAATGGAAACAGCTTCCCTTCTTCAAATGGGAACCTCTTGGTGAGCGTGAAATCTTGCTCTGAATATCTTCCAGTCAGGCCCAGGTACCCCTTTATACCTTAAAAAAAAAAAAAAAGCGCCATGACTTTACTTTTCACTTCGCTAGCTTACTGCCTACCAATGCAGGTTTCTTAGCTCTACCATATTAGCAAATATTTAGTTGATCAATCAAGTAATCCAATAATAAACATACCAGTCACTCCCCTCTTTGTAGGGATTGGTTACATGAATGAGCGGTGTGCACGTGTTCACGTACACATCTCTCGGATCTAAATCCTTGACTCTGTGTTTAACCACAGAAGCTTTCACCAAGGTTCGTTCACGTTGTGGACCTTTGGATGCATTGCTTCTTCCAGTGTGTACACTTGCCCATTTAAGCGTTTAACTGCATCTCTGAAAAAGTATTAGAGAGGCATGGGTTGCTACAACTTCACTGTTGCAATAGCATGTGTGTTAAATGTCTGCTCGACTTAGGTTTTTTTTGATTTAAGATAAACACACAAAACAAAGATTTAAGCCAGGAGCGTCATGCCTGTTTCACTTCATGTATTTATTCAGTCCTCTGATGAATTCAGGTTCAGCAGAGTAGAAGTTTCCATTTATTAAAGTTTTTAGCCCTTAAAGTTGCAAAGATAATCCTTTTTAATATGAGTGGATGGATGCAGGGATGTATTAATCCTGAGAGATGTGGACTGCTCTTGTTGTCTATACTGGGAGTTGATGCTGAATCCTACTGATGCTATTTTAAGGGCCAGATTATTGCATAATGTAGCTGCAGAATTGCATGCTCACAAAATTTACTGTTGCTGTGTGTGTAAATGAACAATGGTACAGGAAAGTTGCCCATTGTCATCCAAGGGGAGCATCTCTTTAGATGCTCTGGAGCATGTGGCCTTAACTTTTAGCTCCAGACAGTGCTCATGGTACAAGATTGTAGTTTTTTGTTTCAAAATTAACTTGTCAGATTTTTGGGTCAGGAGCCATGGTTCCTTGTGTGTTTGTATGGCAGGAAAGGCGCAGATGGCAGGAGAAGTGTAGGGGAGAGGCAGAGGATGAGGGAGGTGATGGAGAGCAGTGTTCAGGCTGCCAGACACTGGGAGTGGGTGACAGGGGATGGATCACTCGATGATTACCTATTCCGTTTATTCCCGCTGAAGCACCTGGGATTGGCCACTGTTGGAAGACAAGATGGACCTTTGGTCTGACCCAGTAGGGCTGTTCTTATGTTGAACAAACAGCACAATGGGTGGAGCCTTTGGGTACCACTGCAATACTTATTATAATCAATAATAATGATTTTAAAGGGTTGAAACTTTAGTTTTGAAACAAGATTCAAGAAGGAATCTGGAATTCCCTCTCTTGGATGTGTAATGGTGGCTTGCCCAGTTTTTGAAATCAGTGTAAAGAGAATAGTCAACATTTGTTTTTTAATTATTGGCTATTTGTTATTGTGCCTGGAAAAAAAATGACCTCTACGATACTATTGTTACTTGCTGGTTCACCCCAGTGCAGGAATATATAGCACAATGTGGAGAAAGGTCCAGCAGTGAAGTTGGTGGTTTTGGTGGTGGTGGGGGGGGTGTGTGTGTGTATGGTCAGCAGGTGGGTTTTACTGTGAAAACAAAAGTCTTGAATTGCTTTAATCTCAGATTCATTCTGTGAAAGGTTGAAATGCTTTTTAAAAGTTGTGAACTGGACCCCATGGCCACTTGTTTCAATCCAAAATTCAAGCATCAGGGGGTATGAGATACGAAGAAACTGAAGTGGGAAAGTCCTCCCCCGTGGACTTTAATGAAGTTATGCTGAGGATTGGGCCCAATATTTTGCAAAACCTTCTGCTGTCTAATTTGATACAGTTTTCTCTGAAGAGCCAGGAAGGATTTTTTTGAAAGATTCTTGCTTGGCCCTGCCAAAGGGGTTTGTACTGCTTGCTTCCCATGGGGCTCTCTAGAGGGATACAGGTTGCATTTGGGCAGCGGGAGGTAGAGAGCTAGCTTTAGAATTGAACGATAAGATGAAATCCATCTAGATTTATGTAATTGGTGTCTGTTGTAAAATCTCCTTTGTGGTTTCTGAACTGGTTTTCTTCCTCTATTACCTAACTTTCGCTCTGTTTTGTTCTTGTCGCATTCTTGCTGGCTCCACAGCCCTGCGGAGTGCTGAATATGCTTAGTGCCTTTGCCTAGAACAGTCAGTCTTGCTATTGTCCCAGAGGTCACATGTCTTGTCTTTTGCCATGGTAGCCTGTTCACTGCAGGCCGTCAGCTGCATGCAGATTCATCTGCCCTGATGTAGCATCACCTGATTGCCGACTTTTTTGGAGGGTGGGCAAATGTTGGTTTGCACGGTGGGGTGAGGGGAGCTGTACTTCTTGGAGCCTCCGTTTTCCATTGTGTGCTACATCCCTGTAGCATCTGCAGTGCCCTTGTGAAAGGCCATGTACTGATGCACATCATAATCTGATTTCAGACGTGGCTCGTTTCCAGGTGCAGGTCTTTCCCAGTCTTGAGTTTGCTGCGGTTGTGCTGTGGCTGTCGTGACAGACCGTCTTTCTGACAGATCAATAGGTAACCTCCAAGCGCAGGTCTCTAAAGTAAAAATCTTTCTGGCATATATAATAAAATTTCATGAAGTTGATAGATTTCCACTCCATACGGCTAAATGCAGTGCCTTGCATAATGACAGGTTTCAGAGTAGCAGCCGTCTTTGTCTGTAGTCGCAAAAAGAAAAGGAGGACTTGTGGCACCGACTCTAAGGTGCCACAAGTCCTCCTTTTCTTTTTGCGACTACAGACAAAGACGGCTGCTACTCTGAAACCTTTCTGGCGTAGTTTCTCTTTCTTTTCTGTTGCATCTGGTGAGTGGGGAAATCGCATGTTTCGGGGTTTCTCCCTGCAGCTCCTCATGGAGAAGCTTGCCTCACCATGTTTTTAATTTTTTTTATACCTTCCTATTCCACCACTATTAAGTTACTCTGAAGCAATAAGAAAAAAAAATTAAACTCTTAAACAAACCAAAAACCCTTTCCACATTTCTCCTATTTTTTGCAGTGAAATTTGATACGAGTTATGGGAATTTGGTCTAGGGGGTAGGGCACTGAACTGGGACTCGGGAGTCCTGTATTCAGTTCCCAACTCAGCTTCTGCTGAGACCGTGGGCAAGTCACTTCATTTACCCTTGTGTCCCAGGTGCCCGTCTTAAAAAGAAATGGGGATAGTACCTGCTTTTTTTCCAGAGGGTTGTTTGGATAGACTCCATTAACGATTGTGTGGCACTTAAATGCTACAGTGATGAAGAACACATTGGTACCCAGATGCCATGGAGATGGGCGCACTAGAAATCCATGGAGACATAGACTACTGGCTTGCCCTGTGTGTGTGCGTAAAAGTTTGATTGTGACCCCCTGGTACCGTGGCCACTATAGCATTCATGTACAATAGTAGAATCTTCGAGTGGTGTGCCCCGTAGGTGATGGTCAGCCATAGGAAGACAGCTGCTCACAGCAGCCACAGGCAAAATGTAGCTGGATTTCCACTAGTGCAAGTACTTAGCATTCTGAGAAGATCCAGCCTGTACTCAGCACACTCTTGTAGCATTTAATGGCTGTGATACCATAATTAAGATGGGAATTAATATTTAATCTCATTGTAATTTGTTGTTGGACTCCATCCCAAACTTTTGCATGGGGTTGTGGGTGATGGAAAAGTATTATAGTTAGGGGATTTTTGCATGGGTAATTGAAAGAGATTCTTAGTCCTGCTGGGGAAGGGTAACCCAAAACATTTACAAATCCAATATGATCATCTTAGTCATTTTTGTATCTGTGGAAAGGAAATGTTTGCTTTACAGTCAGCTGTAACACTAAAGGGAAAATGGTAAATCTTTGTTATAAGCTCTTGCCTAGCACATATTAGGCCAAATTCAACTCTGACGCAACTCTGTCACCTTCAGGAGAGGAACTTGGCCCGGTGTCTATAATTTGGTTTTTTTTAATCTCGTTTTATGTTAAAAAAAACAACAACCCCAAAGCATTGTTTTATTGTGATACCAGCACTTGCATCAAGTGGCTTTCTCGCTATTGTGCTTTCCATTTCTTGTAGGGAGAGCACAGTCTGAACACAGGATTGGAAGCCAGGAATCCCTGAGCTCTGATGTTGACGCTTTTGGGTCTGGGCAGGCCACTGAACCGCTCTACCTCAGTTTCCCCATTTTGTAAAGGGAGGATACTACTGATATTTACCTGCCTATCTGTCAGGGAATGTCATAAGGGGCTGGGAATGTGTGGAGAACTCTGTCACCCTAAGTAACTTTATAGCGTTTATTTGATTCCCATGCTTCAGTAACCCGAAACACGTTGATTTCTGATTTATCAACCTATAGCTGGTTTATGTTTTTAAATGATGGTGATGCCCATTGTCATTTAGGCAGTACAGCTTTTCAACCTCTAAATTATTCATTTAAAAAAAAAAGTTCCATTTTCCTCTGATTTGCTTTCCTCCTCCCATCCTCTACCATGAAACGTTTGAGTAGAAAAGCAGCAAATAGTGGTTTGTGTAGCATGCTTGTCCCATGTTGTCTCATGTGGGTCATTGTGGGAGGAGAGCCAGGAAAGTTGCAAGGAATATAATGTTAGTTTTGGATGGACAATGAGAAATTGGGCCTCATTCTGGTGGTGGAGGGTGTAGGTAATCTGCAGGATTGACCCTTTGTCTGGTCCTCTTGGTGTGGTAATTGATTCTTGGTACTCAGCCCCGCAGTGTGGTAATACTGACTTTGCCCTCATTCCTCTATAATATCCATAGTGATCATATCTCTGATCAGCTTTATGAGTCGGGTGCCATCTGGAAGCTCTCTACGGATCCTAGGGATGCTAAATATCACTCTGTGCACAGCTTCCTGGTGTCAGGGAGGAGACCTCACCAGCATTTACCCTGCTGGGTTGCTGAAACCAAACACTGTCAAGTTCTGTTGGCTTCTAGAGAGAAACAAAAGCTTAACATTCTGGGGAAGAGCTAATCAGTGTTTACATTAAGCAAGGTAAGAATCTGTTAGAGTGACAGCTGCTGAGAAGTGAAATTCCCTGCAGGGCTTGACTTGCTGATTGTGTGTGGGTCCACAGCAAATCTGCATGACAAGGCTTGGTCCCGAGCAGAGGGGGGAGTCTTCCACACACCACCTTATCCCCGATGCTAGTTTTTCCATGTATCTCATGCTCTGTCATTCGCAGATCTCAGAGTCAAGGCCCTTTGCCTGCAGTTGGTGGATAGGTGACGTTCCTAATTTACAGACGCTCCTGTGAACTTTTTATTTCTGTGTCTATTATGCGTGTGGGCTTCTCTCTGTTTCTGGGCTAAAGCCTTCCCTGCTCTAACATCTGGGGAACCCCATTGATTCACTATGGATCTGCTTTCTGTTAAAAGTCCAACACTGCTCCAAGGGTGCTAAGGATTGCAGGCTGAGTACCTCATTGCCCGGGGTAGTGGGTGATCAACATGACCCAGTGCCCATCATGGGGAGGGAGTGATGTACCCCGTTGCCCAGCGTATGGCCTGATTTTAACATTAGGTGCATTAAAAAAAAAAAATCAAGATCTGCATTTTGGGCCCACATTACCTGGCTCTGCCTCTTAAATGTAACCTAGGCATTGAAGCTCCGGGTCTGTCTTGTGCTTTTTTTTTTTTTTTTTTTTTTAATTCAGTGACACAGATTCACCGTCTGAGGGTTGTTAATATTTAAGAGACGTGTCTCTCCTGCATCAGTGCTGGTGGCGCTGCACGTTTGCTAACGCTGAGGCTCGGGAGTGAGGGGGAGCAAAGTTTGTTCCAGCACAGAAGCTGGCAGGGGTTTGACCCATGGAATCTGTGGATGCAGCAGTCTGCAGGAGGCTACGCAGCGGACTTGTGCCCCACACTGCCTCCTGCCACTCCCCCAGTCCCTTCTGGCCTTAAAAACTATGACCAGGGCAGCATGGCTCTGATGGAGCTGTGCTCCTGTGGGTTCCCTTGTGCCATGCTGGTGCTTGAGGGTGGGAGCATTGGACAAGGGAACCCACCTTTCACCTTTCACCCACAGTGAAATACACCTTTACTCTAGCTTCACCCTCTTTATTCTCTGGCCCACCTGAAAAGAGCATTGGATGTGAGGACTGGCAGTGCTCCCCGGCTCCTACCCCCTTCCCTACCCAGATCTGCTGGGCTTTTGTCCCTGTGGGGTTGGAATGATTTGGCCCCATTTTAATTTTACAATCCAAGACATGAGCAGGTTAAAATGGATCACCACATGGGGAAAGATCTCGGGAAGTCTTCATGGGTTAAAAGCAGCAATCACGTTTCAAGAATTAGTTGTCGAATAGATGAGGAAGGAACAGGGCCTGAGAACAGGATACTTCTGCCTCGAGGGGTCTCCTGACACTCACTGCCACTACTGCGAGGATGTGAAGGGGACAAACTGTCTTGTGTTTTACCTTCTGTACTTGGGGATTTTGCCTCCTTGCAAATCTTTAAGTAAACAATCAATAGACAATTAAGTTAATTGGTGTGACCAGATAGGTCATTACTTGATGCAATGGATTTCTCCTGCTGTCGCCTCTGAATCTATTAAGTATTTTGGGCCAAAATCTTCGATTGCCTACAAGGGCTTCGGTTATCCATCTGTCATGGGAGCATCAGTGGTGACCCCATAGTTTAAAACTGTCTTGAGATTTGCACTTAAATCGGGACTAAAATCCCTATGCATGACACCTGGCTGGCTGGATCAAATCTCCAGATTGGGCACACTGAGTCGCCAGAGGATAATTGAATTTTCCATGACATTTTTTAAAACTAAAATATGTAATGGTTTTAGCAGAGGAAGGAATTAAAAGTGCTCTTTTTTGGAAATCTTTGCCCTTTTATTCTCACATTTCTTTGGGTTTGTCAAACCAACCCAGAGTTTCCAACTTGTTACACTCCATATTCTGCTAACATCACAACCACTTAAAAAAATGAAACACAGAGTTGTTCTCCTCATCCAAGTCACTCAGTTGAGCTGTGTTAGTTCCATTAGCTACTTTAGTTTCCAGCCACTGCCGGCCACATGTGCTACCTCTGCTCCTGACAAAGCGTTGGGAAAGCATGCCGGGCGTCGGAGGAGAGATGGAGACTTAGGAGGGAATGGACATGTGGGGGAGCAGCTGGCGTGAACCAGGTGTTGGATGTGTGATGGGGCCTGCGTTGCAGGAAGCCAAATGCCTTTGTGCTGAGGCCCCATTTTGTTTGATTGTCCAATATTATTCCCTTTACAGTGTTTTGTAGAGCATTCTGCAGTTGAGGTCGATTGTCCGCTCCTGTTGAGACACAGGAAGTTACCTTGTTACAGATGCCCACTGGCGATGCATGGCGTCACTAGAGCAAATACGTCGCAGAGGCTTATTTACATACCTGCACGGGCAGCATGCATTATTGCTTAGTCAGCACTTCTCTGTGATAGGTTTCAGAGTAGCAGCCGTGTTGCATGCATCCACTGAATGCATCCGATGAAGTGAGCTGTAGCTCACGAAAACTTATGCCCAGATAAATTGGTTAGTCTCTAAGGTGCCACAAGTCCTCTTTTTCTCTCTGTGATATGTGCATTGAAGATCAATGGGACACAAGAAATCCAGCATCTGATCAAATACTGACTGCAAATCTCTCATCCACGTTGACCAGAAAAATAGTTGCAATCTCCCTTCACAAGAATGATTTTGTAAACATAATGTAGGCTATTAGGCAGTGATAGGAAACCACTTTATCAGCTCAACAAGGTCCTGCTTGACAAGTTTATCCCTCAGGCCCTCAGGATGATGTAAACAAGGAAATACTTTAACAACAGAAAAAGATAAAAGAGAGCGATGGGCAGAGTTCTTTCAAGAGGTGCTAAAGAGACCGATGTCAAAAGAAACTATTGACTTTGACAAAGAAATCAGTACAAATATTAAAACTTGAGAAAGCTGCTGGTGAAGACCAAGTGAGTGGGGAAATGCTGAAAGCTTGAGTTAATGAGACCTAGGATGAGGAAAAGCCTCCAGAACAATGGAAACCTGGGATTATAGTCAAAATACCAAAGAAAGATGACATAAACGACTGTGATAACTGTGAGGTGGTACATTCCTATCAGGGATAGGTAGTCTGCTGCAGTAGTATCTTAAGTCGAATAAAGGAAGCGGTTGTGGTGAATCTAAAGGAAGAGCAGGCTGGATTTCAACCCACAAGATCATGTGTTAGCCACATTTTCACACTAAGAATAATAATCGAATGGCAAAAATCACCTAAACTTCATAGAATGCTTTCAAAAAAGCATTTCACAGCCCCCATTACAATTCATTCTGGGCCATCTTGAAAGGCTGTGGTATGCCAACAAAAGGCTTTATATCAAGGTGAAGTTTGCCCAGTTAAAGTAAACACAGGCTTGACTGAATGGTTCAGACATAGACACTGGTGTCAAACAAGGATGCATTCTTTCACCTCTCCTGTTTGGCATCGCTCTTGACTTTGCAACGAGAATAAGGGTAGACAGGTACAAAACAGGCATTGCATGGCATGACAACAGAAGGTCTAGGTTTTGCTGTTGATGTTGCTCTTCTAAGTGACCGCTCAACCAGCATACAAGTGAAGACTGAAAGACTGTCCACATTGCAAAAAACATGGGATTAAGAAGCAGTTTTGAAAAAGCAAATCTAATTTACATCCCAGCTCAGCATTACTCAGCAAAGGAATACAAGAAATGAGCCAATGTACGTACCTCAGCAGTAACGTGCAAACCAATGGGGATGTTCAGAAGGAAATAATGTCACACATTGCAAGGAGCTGCATTCATCAGCTTTAACAAGATTTGGTCATTGAAAAATCTGAAGCTTAAAGGCTAAATTACAAATCTTCAACTTCAAAGTTATTTCCATTTTAACGTTTGGATGAGAGAGCTGGAAATCCACCAAAGAGAAAGATAGATGTCTAAACGCCGCAGAAAAATACTAGCTCTTAAATGGAATGAGCTTATAACAAATGCTGAGATTTGTCAGAGAGTTCAACAATCCCTTATCTCTCAAGTTATCCAGAAAAGAAGACGGAAATATTTGGGACATGTGTTAAGACTGAAGCCAGACCATCTGCCATGGCAGGTGAGCCATTGGGCAACTGGAAGAACATGTGAAAGGGACTGATTGAGTAGTGTTTGGAGGAATTCATTCAGAGTGGGAAAACTTATGGGACTTAACAACGTAGAGGACATACAAAGAGCAGCTCAGGATAGACAGTGATGGCGGAGCCTTCTTTGTGCCCTAAGAGATATTTAACAGCATGGGAAGGGTTCAGGTTCAGGTATTAGCCATGTAAATTACTGCCATTGACAATGATTGTGATGGAAAAGTAAACGTCTTGAAACTCTGGTTTGATTTTTTTCTCAGGGTTGCTAACTAGTTGTTTATTGATTGCAGCTTTTGTCAGAGAACACAAAATATTGATCTAAATTATTTAGCCCCTTTTTTCCTAGATCAGAGTAAATCCAACTTATTTCTTCCTCTCTGTGCTGTACTCTCTTATCTCTAAGTAATGCACAATGAACATTTTGCTGAGGAGAGAGACTTTTGATCCAGAATGTCAAATGTTGATCCATTAATGAATGGTCCACAGGAGCACACTTTGTATCTCATGCCCTTTCAAATGTTACTCGTTGAAAACCAGAATAGGAATGTTGTCTCAGGTGTTGTCATTGGGTTTTCTGTACATGCGCAAAACAAAGTTAGAGGAGGTTGCTTCCAGCTGCCAGCACATTATAGCTTCTAATTTAGTTAGCGTTTGTTGTTGCTGCCAGAATTTTTTGCATTAGCAGAGAGAGTTCAATGTAGTGTGAAAGGCTTTCAATAACACTTCAGCAGCAGTGTGAGCTGTCAAATTATTTGTTTTATTCTCTGTTCTTCTGTACCAGTCAAGGCACTTTGGTAAAGCTCCTTTCAGCCAGCAGGTGGAGACATTGCCATGGCATAGTTCTGATTTCCCAGATGCAGTGACTGAGAGAGACTCTTGGCTGCGTGTGTATTCATTGAGTTCTTCATTCTAGTTCCCAAATTCGGCACCTTCCCCGTACTTAGGAAAGCCAAGAGGCTGCGTTCTAAGCTGTAACAGCGCTGCACAGCTAGCTGCCAACAGTATGTCTACATTGCACGCGAAGATGCAATTGTAGCAAAGAGAGACATCCCCACGCCAGCTGTAATCTAGCTAACATGGGTAACAATAGTAATGCAAGCGTGGCAGGCTTCAGCACGGGCTAGCAACCTGAGTGGGTTTATACCCAGTAATATTGTGAGCAGTTTTCTGCACGAATGCTACCTGCAGTGGGAGCTAAAATATAGACAAAGTGTAGGCATCCTTACTAGTGTCCTGACGCTAGAGAAGCCTTTTACCCTGGTCTATGCCGTAGCATCTAGATGCACCAATGCAGAAAAACACCATAGGGATTGCTGGGTGACACTTAGCACTGAGGAAGTCCAGACTATTGCAGATGCTTGGAAGCCAGGTACCCACATAGCTGCAGAAAGCTGAACGTAGAAGCTTTCTCAGTGCGGCTTCTAGACTTTCCGGCAGCTGCCTGGAACCTCACCACTCCTGCTGCCCTCTCCCTTCAGGGCAAGTCCCAGGGGATAAGCTCCCTGCGGCAGCTCTCCTCTCTCAATCCCTCCCCATTAACCCTGCAGTCCTTCCTTTATAGGAACCACGCAGCCTGGTTCTACCCATCTGGGCCTAATTCTTAATCCATGTGCCCCAGAATGGGGCTCTCTTGCTCCCGTGAACCCTGTCACTCCCAGGGTGGTGTTTGGTTGTGGTTTAAAAAAAAGTACATTGCCCTAGTAGGGAATATTCTCACCAGAAACTTCTTAGACTGGAAATTTCACCGTATTACTTTTTTATGGCGTTTCCTAAGCTGAACTAATTGGGTATTTTGGAGGGGTGGGAGGCGTGGTTGTGGGTGTGTTTCTTGTAGATTTCATTTTAAAAATGTGACCTGGATTATCCGAGTTACCTGAGCGATACATGTATGGGCTGTGTTGGAAAATGCAGGTGATTATAGGCTGGTGACTAATGAATAGTCCTCGGCTAGTGTGAGGTGAGCTCAATTAACGCTAATCCCGCTCAACAGCAGTAAAAGTTGGATAAAGTCAGTGAGACTTTGCAAGGCTTTGGTGGCCTTTACATGAGAGAGATGGCATGGGTGGGTGGGAAATAGTCAATTTCCTTTTCTTTTTAATAGAAAAGCAGCTATTCAAAATGGCCAGAAGTCGTCAAAACTAAATTAAATTTCTCCTGCTATCAAGATGCATGCTGGAGCCAGCAGCAGCTGCTAGTTCTGATTTATGGCAATATTAACTGTTTGGGTTTTAGGTACAAATGAGACCTGGGCCCTGTCGAGAGGAGCTTGCAGAGTAAAGTACTGATCTTGCCATCTGATCCACATGGGCAGACTGTTTACACTTGCATGGTGCCCCATTGACTTCATTTGGTTTATGCATAGGTGCAATAGGGTCTCCCTGCCCAGATGTAATTGCAAGATCAGGCCCTGGTTCTAGACATGATGCAGGGAGAGCAGCAAAGAGCAAGGAGGGTTGGAGCAGAAAGAGAACCAGGGGTTACAAAATAAGGGTGTCCTATGTGCTGCTTTAGACTGAAATTGTGCAGCAGGAACCCCAGAATGGTTAACAATGCTGGCGTTTCAAGCATCTTGATTGGGCTTCAGTGTGACCAACCCATGGCAAGAAATGGGCCAGTTCCCATTTGTTTTGTGCTTTGAAGGTTTTCTTCACAACCGGAAAGGCTGGAGATGTAATTTTTTTGTGTGTGTATGGGTGTTAATGAAAGCTGAGATTCCAAAGCACAGTTATGTGCCAAATTTTAAAAATAAACCAGACCAACAATGATGTGGCAGTTTACACAGCCACATAATCACAGCTTTGAAACACTCAGATCCCCAATAAAAACATTACGCTGATACCTAGGTATCGGCACATCTTGATGACACTGCAGTTTAATGTCTTGTTCTTCTTATTGTCTCCTTTCTTTCACACCTTCATTTCCCCCTCATGTTTTACAGTGGAGTGGTGAGGCTGTTCGTCTGAACCGTAATGATAGTTGCCCTAAATGACATGAAGGGAGGAGTGAGTGGTAGGTAAGGCCAGGCTTTGCCCTCACAGTCCTGCAAGGTAGGTAAGTATTGTTAGCTCCATTCTGCAGCCAGGGCAGCAGAGGTGTAGCTAGGTTTTGTGACTTGCCCACGGCCACGCAGTGCTCACGTGCTCCATCCTCCGAGACCATGCTGGGTCTCTAACGCAATGCTAATTAGGCCCTGGTAGGCTGCCCCTGTGGTCCTCGCTCAGGTCTAGTCTGGGCACCCATGTTGCAGTGGTGGTGCAGACAATCTGTGAGCTCCTTGTCTCTTCTCCTGGGCTGTGCGCTGTGAGATGTGGGGAGACAAGTCTTGCTACCATCATCGGCAATGAAATATTTAGATAGGTTTTCCTATGAGTTTTCTTTGCTGCCACATTGAGCTGCATGCTAGCTCATTATTTCTCATTAAGTCCTAGTGTGCACAATTACCTGGGAAATGCAGGGTAGTTAATGGAAACGTGATGCACCCTGACTTCTCGGGTGCTAGGCTTGCCTTTTTGTACATGCAGAATGTGACGTTTGACTCTCACACTCCTGGAGTATTTACGGATGCACAAGGAGCTGCTGTCTGTCCTTGGCCTGGGCGACTGGCTCCCACCTACTCACCGATGTTCTGATTGCTAGCAGTGTTGTTTTCTAAGTAACTCCTGGAAAGAACGAGTAGTAGATACAGATGCTACCTGTCCAGTTTTCTCAAGTTCCTAATGGGACTGAAACCGGAGCTTTTCTGGGTAGCAGTCGCTGTGTCTGACTTGTCCCATGGTATTCTACACCGTACCCTGGAGAGAATCTGCAGTTATTTCAGAGCCGCACGTTGGCACATGAGGTAAGTGAGAGCAAATGAAGGGAACTACAGTTTAACATTTTTTAAAAATGAACTTTAGGTAGTTTATGTATAACTGAGCTGATTTTAGTCACTGCAGAAGCTTTCAGCTCTGTCTGAGAAATAATTCTGTCTTGTGCCCAGGAATTAAAGTGCAATCAAACCCCTCTATGAGTTCTTCGAACTTTTCACTTCCACAACGCTTTGCCTCTGATGAACTAGGAGTTATTATCCCCGTTTTAGAGAGGAGGAAGCTGAGGCCTGGCTAGAGGAGGTGACCTATCCCTGTCACTGACTAATATGTCAGATCATCAAAGTTTCTCAAACCGTAGCTCCTCCCTCACATGTGACTGCACTTGGGCACTGTGTCCACAGCCTCTGCAAAGGCCGAAGAAGTGAGATTGCTGTTTGACAGATAACTTTAAGAGATGAGTTTTTGGCCTGTCACAGCAGAATGGGCTACCCCTGCGTAACTCTTAGCTGTCTGTTTTCTTTCTTTTCCCCACATGAACTGCAAAATCCTCATTCGCGACAGCAGTGGCAGCATTTTGAAGAGTTTCACTCTGATCATGCGATGTGTGCTGTGTTTGGAAGTGGAAATCCGTTGTGATTTTTGTTATGTTCATGGATTTTTTTCACCTCCCTGTCCCTTCTGGGGAGCATGTGATACGAATCCCTCGTTTTTGCACTCCAAGCATGGCTTGTGCTAAACAATTACAAACTGGCCTGTTCTAAACAATTCTGCAAACTCCCAGAAGACAGAAGAAGCAGAGAAAGAAGTTTATAGTTTGAGGGGGCTGCGGGCAGTGCAGGGCAGCATTAGGGGGACACAGGCCCTGTTCCGTTTAGCCACAGACAGTCTTTGGAGATGATTGGGAGGGGTGCGGCTGTGGGCTTGGCGAATGCTGAGGAAAGAGGTGGAAGGGATGCCGATACACGAATGGAGAAGGCGGTAAGGAAGGGAAAAGAGGGTGAGTGCTACTGTTGCTGGGTGAAGCACGTTTTTCTAATCGACTGGAATTTGGAATAGAATGGAATTGAGAGCATAAAGGGTGGTGTTCTCTGCAAAAAGAATGAGATTTGAACCCTCTTCCTGGCAGTTTCTCTTCCTGGCAAAGGAGTGTCTGAACCACGGAGATGGAATTATATGATATCCCCTCACCTTTAGCTGGGCCCTTGTGGGTCAGGGTGAAGCACAGTGACGGGCAGCCTGCCGAGGCTTGCGTTGCCATGGCCTATGGTCCTTGCCTTCTTCTCGGAAATCTGGCACCTTTCACGAGTTCTAAATCCAAATGGATTGTTATTTGTTTGTTTGATTTTCTTTTCCAGTGGAGGCTTTTGCAGAAGCACACCCACTCTGACATCCCAGTTCCTGGGAGAGGTAGCTGAATTTCCTTGGTTGAAGTATTGCTGGCACCTATGTATTTACACAGCTAATACTGTGGATGTAGCCAAAAAGCTATTAACACTTAATGGCATATCATAGAATACCATGGTTGGAAGGGACCTCAGGAGGTCATCTAGTCCAACCCCCTGCTCAGAGCAGGACGAATCCCCAATTTTTGCCCCAGATCCCAAATGCCCCCCTCAAGGATTGAACTCACAACCCTGGGTTTAGCAGGCCAAAGCTCAAACTGCTGAGCTTAATGTCTGGTTCAGAAGCTTCTGTTGTGTTGGTCTTCTTGTACCTGTTCATTTGATTGTGTGATTGTTTTCTCAGAGACATCAAGTTTCTAATCAGATAGTTAAATAATTCAGCTCTAAGAAGAATGCAGAATTTTGAAATAATAACAGTAATTAGCAACACATGTAGATCATGTCTTTCATCCATAGATCTCAATGCATGATGCACAGGTGGGTAAGTATCATTATCCCTATTTTGGAGATGAAGAGTCTTAGACACAGAGAGGTTGAGTGACTTATCTAATGCCAGACAATGAGGGTGGTGACAAAGATTGGCATGGAAACCTAGTCTCCTTCCTGGTGTCTTGTCTTCTGTACTCTGCCACACTGCTTCTTGGCAAAGAAAGAAGAGACACACCCTGTAGCCAACATACCTTTGCTGACACCCCTCCACCCCGCCGTGTAGACAGAGTTCTTCTGTTGGCATAGCTAAGCTAATGTCGGCTGGGGAGGTGGTTTAATGGTGCTGACAGAACTCCTCCTCCTGTCAGCTTACGCTGCATCTCCACTAGGGGGTTCTGCCATCATAGCTGTATCATGTACTGGCCAAGTATCTGTAGGGTAGACAAGCCTCAAATGTTGTAACTGGTTGCAGTACTAAGCAGCGGTTTCAGAGTTAGGTCTGCCACGGCCATTTAGATGTGACTGGTCTGGTGAGCACTGTCCAGCCCTCCCATCCACTCTGTTCCAGGAGGACAAGAGAGCGTAACCCCTTTTGAAGTTGTCTACCATTTTGTTCCCTTTGGCTTGCTCAGCCAAATAGGGCCTCATTTGGCGGTGGGGGGAGGGGTGGGAATGAATTGTTTTAATAGTTTGATGTCAGTGCAAAATGCCAGCATTCAAATCAGAGAGACATTCGTCTTCTTGTTCACTGCTGGCCATTCTTATACAACCTCACGAGGCTTCAGTGATTCTAGATTAAACATAAAGCAACTATTTGTATACTCGATGGAAAATCCTGCAAACTCGATCTGTGTTCTTTGTCAGCTATTCTTCAGCTACATGCATACGCAGCATAAGCTGTTGTTGCAAACTCATGAATGCTGCCCAGCGACTGTAATCTTTTCAACTGCCTTTGGAAGATCAGTCCTTCACATTTTGATATCCTTGTTGTTTCAGTCACGCGAACAGGAAGTTGCTGACCCCCGCTGGATTAATTTAGTCCACAAAATGTTAGTAACGATGCACGTATGAAAATCTGCTACTTATACTGAAGCCACCTGAGGCTGTGAATGTAACGGATCTCAGCCCGGTCTGGCTTGGTAAGAACGTCTAAGGAAAATGAAAACTACGGTCTTGTTCTCACACCTTCCGTTTTCTACAGCTTCTGAAGTTTAGGCAGTTTGTTTTGGAAGGTGTAATGGTGTCTTTGAGTCAGATCTGTACAGTCTCCTCTGGTTAAATTGTCCGAGCATTAGCCTGGAAGGAGCCGCTGACTTTCATAGCTGGGGGGGAGAATGTGATGCTCCCTACCTGCTAGTGATATTGTGTAGTGAAGTGGGGTATCTATGGCTCCACTCACTGAGCTGGCTTCAGTCATTTTTGTCTTAGTCTTTCCCCCACAAAAAGGTAACTGGGGGACTAAGGTTGCAATAGGTACACGCAACATTTGTGCTTTTTCCTTCTGTAATTACACTTTGGGGAGCAAGGGTATTCAATTAAAATATTTATTCTTCCATAACCCACCAAAGGGAATTCCCTTCAGCTTTCACTGTCCTGAGACTAGACACAGAGAGTTTGAGTAAAATGATAAGTGAGTAAGACCCAGGGCTATATTAAAGATCTGCTGCAAAAAGGCCTTAATATAGATAAAAATGATCTTATATGCCATTTTGGGGTCCTTGTTGTTGAAAGGATCCCTTGAAGAGAAATGGACTGGAATATGGGATTTTATGAATGGCTTATAAAGGAATGGCATTCGTCTGCATGCCACTTCCCATCAGTCTTTGTCACCTCTTTCCTTTTCTGCTAGTATTTCTCTGTGAAGCCTCAAATCCTGTTTGAGTTCCATTTGAATTAATGAATCAGGGATACGCTTCATGGTTCGATGGGTTTAGCCTGCCTTAAATTAGGATCTGGATCCAGTTTTCTATTCTGACATGATTTATACCTCAGGCCATAGCTAGTGGGATGGTAATGGTTGCAATCACTTTTCCTTCCAGCCCTGTGTTATTAGCTGTAATATTTTAATACAGTTAGATGGGAAATTTGATCGTACGCAGACCTGGAGTATATGCCTGCATTATACATGGTTATTATGGCATCTGACGCAATGAGCATGCTAATTGCTTTGGGTATTATCTCTGAAGAAGTAGGAGGTACTGAGCAGGGCTAGACTGGAAGTGATTCAGGAGGAACAAATGAGAGATCTTGGAAATATGGAAACTTCAAAAGACGATTATTGTATGGAGATGTGCCAGGCACTATCGGCACGTGGAATGCTGATAGATTTGGGGATCTATATAAATGTTATGTGTATCTTTGTGAACTAGGGATTGTATTCGGGCTCCATGGAGGCGGGTCACAGAGCTTTCTCCAGGAACTAAAATCAGTGAGGGGTAATTACTGCAGGTAAACCACTCCAGAAAAGTTCCACCCGCTGGGGAGAATTGCATAGACTTGTTCAGACCCCTTTCAAGATACCCAAGAGACAAAGAACAGGCTCTTGGTATAAATGGGAGCCTGAACTGACTCACCAGCCTTCGTTTGATACTTGTGCTGCCATGAGGCTGGAACCAAGAGGGTCAAACCCTGTGGGAAGGGTTGGAACGACTGGGACCTGCTGGTCTCCATGTGGAAGATGAGTGACACTGGTAAGCTAGAGTGTGGCTAGATTGCTTATTTTTTGGTGATCTGTTTTCTCTGTGATGCTTTAGTCCTACCTAAATGTGCTGTGCTTTGTGAAAGCTGGCTGGTCCCGGGTACCCCTGGCGTTGTCCCCGAGAGAGACTGCGAACGGCAGGTACTGGACTAAGGTCAGATGTGCTGGGGAAATCACAGTGAGGTGCAGTGGGGCTGCCCGCCTAAATCTCTGGTTTGAAGGGAGAGGGACCCAGAGAGAGGGAATGGCTGGAGGCCTGAGATCTAACAGGAGCGTCCTTGAGTGCAGTGAACCCCGGCACTGTGACAAGGCTACGCTCCTTTACAGCAGTGCTCACGCTCTCCTGCTCTTTGTCTCTCTGCAGGTTGGTGCCAGTTTCCCCCCCGACACCCCGCTCCCTCTAAGCAGAATATTTTTGGTTGGTTTGAATCAGCATATATCCAACTACTGTGCTGGGTCGCCCACAGCCTGTGGGCTGCTGGTGTTGGAAAGTGCGTCTTGAGCCCCGCTAGTACTTGCCCGTCCGGGGCCCAGAGCTGACTAGTGCTGTGACTTGCCTTATGGAGATGCACCGATTCGGTGCAGACTCAGCGGGCTCCCAGCTGGAATGTAAAGTGGCCTTTCAGTAGAGAGCTCCTTGGTAGTCATGTGGCCATGTGCCCTCCCATAGGGATGAACTCCAGCATGGGTGAAAACTTCAGCTTTCTGATCCTGCCAAGTTGAATCAGGCCCAGGGTGTCTCGCTCCAATCTGGGAGAGTCTACACTCTTTGTAACACATGCGCAAACCGGTTTGGTTCGTAGAATTTTACAAATGAAGGGCTGGAAGAGAACCCAAGAGGTGATCCAGTCCAGCCCTCTGCGCTGAGACAGGACCAAGCAAACCTAGACCATCCGTGATAGGTGTTTGTCTAACTGTTCTTAAAAACTTTCAGTGATGGGGTTTCCACAGCCCCCCTTGGAATCCTGTTCCAGAACTTGGCTTCCCTTATAATTAGAAAGTTCCCCCCCTCCAATATCTAACCTAAATCTCCCTTGCTGCAAACTAAGCACTGTTCTCTTTATAACAGACCTTATCATAGTTGAAGACTGCTATCAGATCCTGTCCCATGCCCTCAGTCTCCTCTTCATTAGACTAAGCGTGCCCCGTTCTTTCTCCCTTTCCTCACAGGTCGTGTTTTCTAAGCCTGTTATCATTTTTGTTGCTCTCCTCTGCACTCTCTCCAGCTTGTCCACGTCTGTCTTAAAGTATGTGGTGCCCAAAACTGGACACGCTACTCCAGGGGAGGCCTCACCAGTCGTATCAAACCAGAGAACTCTTCTTGTGGGTCATATGGATGGAATTTAGAGAACAGCATCGAAACTGATTAAGGGGCCTGAGGGACTGACATAGGAGGGAAGATTAAAAAAGCTAAATATGTATAAGCTTGGCTCAAAGATGATTAAGAGGGCGGTAAGACGTGAGATGACAGTATTCTTGTGTTTGAAAGGTGTAATGGGATGATGCTAAGCAAGGGAAATGTAGGTTGAATGTCTGGACAATGAAATATAATAGACTGTAGACTAGCGTCCAAGGGAGTTCGTGGAAATTCCATCGTTTTGAACTCTGAAAGCTAGAATGTTGGTTCTTCTCCAGATCCCTAATGAGTCAAAAGTTCATTGCCAACAAGGGCTGAAGAATCAGCATTGGGATGACATCTTGAAATATTAGGTGGGACCTGTATAATGACTTCCATCTCAAGACTGCCAAGTCTTTGCAGCCGTGCCTCCCTGAGCACCTCTGTGAAGTAAGGCGATATGATCTTGCAAATGGGGAAATGGAAGTGAGTGATTTACCCAAGGTCACACGGGGCAGAGCAGAGCCAGTAATACAACCCAAAACCCCTGAGCCCTGGGTGTGCGTTTTAGCTACAAGGCCATCCTTCCTTTCCTTGGAATGTGATGAGAGGGATTTGCCCATCTGTCCCCTGGAACAAAGCATTTTGTGCTCAGATACAGGAAATCTCTCAATATTTCAATATAAAAGATGTGGTCAGTATATTATTAACAGCAGGTATTCCAGCCCATTCATCTGGGCCAAGAGGCTTCGCATCTTTCTACAGAGCAACGTCTCTAATTGAGCCAATCCAGGTTAAAAAAATGGAATATTTAAATTATCTGAAATAAAACGACAAGTGGTGGGCGTGAAGGAATATTGCAAACTGGATAATCAATAAAGGGCAGATGGATGGGGAGGATCCATGCTAATTAACCTGTTTTCATGCATTGTACAAAAGGACTTATTAAAAAACACTACAATCGGGCATCGCTTCAGTATTGACTCAGAGGGAAACATGCCTTCCTTTAAATCACCAACGCCGTTTCCAACAGTTACCTTGGTTTTCCTTGGGTCAGCAGCCAAATACTGCGCAGGCCTGACCTTATTTATCTGAATTAATAAGATCAAAAACAGAAGAGGCTGTAGGGAAGACTTTGTCTCTTAGGTACCTCTACATAGGAAACAGCGCTCCCGGCAGCGAATCTCAGAGCCCGGGTCAGGCTCGAGGAGCTTGCGCTGCAGGGCTAAAAGTAGCAGTGTAGACATTTTGGGCTCGGCTGGAGCCCAGGCTCCAAGACCCTATCCCAGCCCTGGATTTCAGAGCTGATTGGCTACTCTGCTATTTTTACCCCTGCAGTGAGATGCTGAGGCAGTTGACCCAGACTCTGAGACTTGCTGCCTTGCGGGTTTTTTTGCTATATGGATGGACCCTTATATGCCAGGTAGCCTATTGCCTAAGGTCAGTAACAGTCACCAATCCTGGCATGCTGTCCTAGTTATGTTCGCTTATACAGTCTCAAAGTCACCTTCCCAGGGCACCCAATTACCAGTTCAGTGCACGCCTCCATTCTATAGAGATATGTAGATCTTGGGAGTGTGGCAGGTTGAGTTGGCACAAATGCTCAACAAACAAAGGGGACCCTGGGTTTGAATGAATCTTTGTACTACTGATGTGCTGCTTTGCCGTTCCACCAGGCTGGCCTCTAAAAAACGATCATCTATTCATAACAACACGCCTCTGTGGGTTGTGCATCCAGAATACTGATGGTGTAGTCGAATATATGTGTGAAGAAAAATAATTCTTGCACATTCGCAGTAACTCCAAATCTCATTCCCTTTCAGTGGGCTCTTAATTAGCGGCTGGGAGAACGTAATTTTAGAAAACAAAACTGTTTAGGAATGATCAGTTTAGACACGGTCAAAAGAAGCGGCAGAAAACATACTCCCCCCTTCCCCTTACCATCTCCTTTTACTTTAACATGGCCAAATTGATTTATAATCCGTCCATAAAAACGTGTTTCCCACAAGCTTGTATATATATTATGGAGAATATTCTCTTCTGGAGTAGAGGGGTTTATGCATGTAATCCCGGTTTATCCAGATGACAGCACACCTATGTTTTTGACCTGGAGCTAGAGTTTATAATGGTTATAAACCTTTTAACACTGGGTTTCCTAATGTAAACAACGAGAAACCGTTAAATTATAGCAGTGCAAACACACCACTGTAATACCGTCATTATCAAAGGCCAACTGCCTTATTATTCCACACCTAACTGGAATGATTCAGGCTAGCGAGAGATAACATACAGTTCCTGAGAAGGCTTTAGAACTGGCTTAGATCAGAGGCTAATTTTAGTTTCTCAGGCAATTTCTTCCTTTCCTCAGGAGAGAGATAAGGAATGAGCGTGTGCTGTGTTATCATGTCTTCCTGTCAGAACAACATGAGGAGGGCCCTTTAGGAGGAGCAGACTAGAGTGTCTGTGTATGATCTGGAATATGCCAGCAGTTAACTAGAGGCCTCCTGCCCTCCTAAGCGAATTAGAGGAGGGCCCAAGTTGCCCCAGTGTTCGGTGGGGTGAGAGTGTTTTTGGAGCCAGAGGTTTGCTTCGGTTCATTACAGAGAGATGGGCAGTACAGGCCAGTACTGAAATGTCCCCTGCATTTGTGAGGGCTTTCGGTTGGGTCCATTTCTCTTTTGAGTATTCCATACACACATTGCATTGGTTTGCATGCATGATGAGGGAAGTTGAATGAAGTAAAAAATCCCCATCAAAACACCTTCATCCAAATCTGTGCTCCAGTGCAGGGGATCTAGGCCTTCCAGGCCTGCATGTCCAGTTCCCTGTTGTGTTTCTTTGAACCAGCTCCCTTTCTGGCCAATTGAAGCGGTGGCGTCGATAGGTTCTGGAGTCGTCAGAGCCTGGGCCTCTTTACGGAGTGCGAAGGGTCTCTGACTGGGTGCAGGGACGTTGAGGGTGTAGACTGTAGGGGAAGAAGAAAAATAAAATGAACCCATTTTTCAATTTTCCATGTGTTTCGTATAGTGCTGAAGGCATGGTCCTGGAGACACAGCCCAGGATTGGATATCAAGGTTCTGTTCCCCAGGCAAGTCACTTCACCTCTCTGGGCCTCCTGCCCTGAGTTTGTTTTGTGTATTTAGACTGTATTCTTCAGTGCAGGGACTGTCTCTTGCTATTTGTATGTACAGCCCTTAGCACAGTGGGGCCACCATCTCAATCAGGGCCTATGTACAGTAATACATATTTGTACGGTAATACACATATATAATACTCATATGGAATTTGCCAGATGTTTTTTTCAGTGCCAAAAGGACCTGGACTAGAACTTGGGACATCTAGCTAATCCTGGCTCCACTGAGACTTCCTATGTGATGTTGGGCAAGTCAGTTGCTTTGTGCCACAGTTTCCACATCAGATGAGGATACTGATGCTTCCGTACCCCACAGGGAAGATGTGAGGCTATATTAATTAGTGTGAATCACAGTTAGGTCCTTGGAGAGAAGGTGCAATATTGGTGTCAAATCTTATTTTAAATATAATATCAACTGCTTGCCTAATGGTCAGGTTAGTTTTCCCTGGAAGCAATTGAGGTATTAAGTACTTGATAATGAATGAATAGCTAGTAATTAGCAAAAGATTTTTAATGCTTAGGGAACTCTGAAGCAAAAGAGAAGAATAAACTTTGTCTCTAGTTTTTCAACTGTTTTCTCCTAAATGAAATCTCCCAGACCTCCAGATGATATCACCATTGTCTCTGCTCGGCACTAACCCACTAGCGCCTGGTGCTCTGACTTGACCCCATACCAGATTATTCATGCTCCTAGAAGGAATTTGCAGAGAGGGCTGCTGTTCGTAAGACTATAGGTGCACAATAACTCTGCTTCTGCTGTTCATATATCTGTGCTCGCCTTAGGGCCGTTCACTGGCCAAGAATCTGACCCTTTAAGATTGCAGGAACAAGGTGTGTGCATGTTTCTAAGATACTTTATTCCTTATGAATATGTCATGCTATCGATAAGTGGTCTAACTCGCCTGCATTTGGAGACTTGCTTTATCATCTTGTGCCCCATAAGATATCCTTTTCTTCTCTCTGAAGTATCAGTCAGTGGTTTCCAGTGGGACAAGAAAACAGTCAACTGGTTGATGCTTTGTGTTTATTTCTTAGGCAGGCAGTGTCGTCTGGGGATTGGGGCAGGGTGCCAGGAGTTAAGACGCCTGGGTTCTTTTCTCTCTTTGCCACCGACGTGAGACTTTGGGCAAGACACTTCAATCTCTGTGCTTCAGTTTCCCCATCTGTAAATGGTGATCTTGCCACCGTCTTCACGTTGTTGTGAAGTTTAGTTCATTAATGCTCACGAAGCACATTGACATTTTCAGATGAAAAGAACTACATAAATACAAAGTGGTATTATCAGAGAAGTAAGATATTGGCATCTTTGGGATGTGTGCCTAAGAATTTGTCTATTGTTTGAAAACAAAGCAAAGTTCGAGAGTTTAGTATTTCCACTGCAAACCCTGGTGATTTCAAACCCTGGCAAACCCTAATTACTTCATTTAAAACTCTACTTGGTTGAAACCTGGTGAAAAATTGCCAGCCAGTTTTCTTTTATACAAAAATAGTTTTAAATCTGTTTAAAGCCACAGATGGGGTCCATAGCACAAACCTGGATCGGAGCCCCCTCCGGCTCTGGGAAAGTTTGGGTGAAGATCTCAGGGGAGGGTCCCTCTCTCATCAAAACCGCAAAAGTTTCAGAAAGACAGTGAGACTTTGCCCAGGATCAATATGAAACGTTTCAGAGAATTCTTCTTGACACTGGATTAGGGCCCATCCTTTTGGTGTTGTGAAGCCCCTGGGGTAACTCCAATGTAGCCCTCAGAAAGGAAGTTGTGTCAGAATGACTTGGCATGATTATAGCTTTACAAATAAGCACAGTAGTGAGCATGAGCAACTAATTAGTTTTCACAACCCCCTTTTGTTTGCTTTTGAAGATGTTAGCGCCTCATTCGCCAGAGTGCAACTGACAATGTCAGTGCAAGCGTGTGAAGCTCATGTTACAAATGTGACATTACAGCTGTGGGCTGATTTAAATGAGAGTCTGCGGAGACCTTGTCCTGTTGCCTTTCATGATGGGAGGTAACCAATGGCAGAATGATCTCACCCTGTGTCCCCGAGATTGTTACCAAGCAATTGTGATGGGAGAGGGCTTTTTTTCCCTTCCTACAATGAGAATGTCATTCTGGAATGACATGTCTAGAGGTGGGCGTCTTTCGTACATAACCACAGTGGATCCATTGCCTGGGCATTGTGGCAGAGCCCTGGCATGGAGGAGACCACCCCAATCAATCTTCACTCTCTCTCTGCTGAGTCTGCAAACCATTATGGCCTAGCGTGGTCTCTGACATTGATGCTATCTCATAAGAGCCGAACTTAGATCATTTAACTGAAATTGCCATTGTCAAAAGAGAATCGCTGTGGGTCACTACCTACCCAAAGCCCCTATCCTGCAAAGACTGATGCAGGTGGCTTCAGTGGAACCCCTTGCAGGGTGTCAAGTTAAGCACCTATCCCTGCAAGATCAGGGCCTATTTTGGTAAGGGAGAATTTTGTCTTTAGGTCAATATTTCAAGCTCCTGAGTCATTTAGTCTGCTAAGTGGAAGGTGATAATAATATCAAGCTTGTTGCATAGCGCTTTACAGTGTCAGATTACTATGAATGTTTGCTAATCCTCACTACACCCTGCTGAAGAAGGAAATTAAGTGCTGGCTGAGCAGAGCTAGGAGAGCAACGTTGGCCTTCTTGACTTCGGGGATTGGCCCCTATTTCACCCATTGGTGATTGACCACTGGGATAGCTGCACTGTTGCAATCCCTAGTACAGACAGGCAAAGCCACAACTTGCACTGGTGGAGCTTATTCCTGTTTGAAACTGTCTACTCCGATGACTGGCCAGTGGTGGCTGAAATAAGGCGGTGTAGACAAGGCTAAGCAAAGCAGCAGCTTGTGCCAGACAATCAGTCTTTTCTCCTTCCACTGAGTGATGTTTAGAAGGAAGCTGGGGCAGGCGAGCAGTTTTATTTGTAGATGTGTCTGCCAGTCAGTGAGGCTAGGATTTTTAAATGCAGATCTGCAGGTTTTCTGGGGGCAGTCAGCAGTTTAAGGGGCCTCCCCCTGACGTAAGTCACACCTGCATGTAAATTCATTTTAATCTATGATGGTTACATATGGAGTCAGTTGAAATTTTTTAAATGTTTCCTGCTTGAAGAATACCCTTTTTTTTTCAAAATTGTCATGAAAAATTATCTGCTTTATTAAATTCTTATTGCTCATAATAAATAGATAAAAAAGCAGTGACAGTTTAATTGACATTTTCATTGAAAACATCAAAAGCATTATTAAAACAGCGTTATTGAAATTTGAAAAACTGGTTTTGCCAGATTTTTTTGAAAAAGCAAAAAAAAGGGCACATTTTGAATCCTTCAATATTGAAAACAACTTAACAAATTTTGAAATATTTCAGGAAACCTCTTTGTTTGTTGATTAGCTCTATTGACATGTAACAACTGAAATGGATCTAAATTAGAGGAAAAAAGTGGGCTATTTTCCCCAGTTTGTTTTCTTTGATCATTTGACAGTACTATGTTTATAGGCTCCAACTGAGCAAGATACTTAAGCACATGATTGTGCTTAAAGTTAAGCACATGCTTAATTACTTTTCTAGATCAGGGCCAAAGTCAGTTTCCCCTGTTTGTGTGGGTTTTTCACCCAGCAACATGGTACAGAGACATATTTTTAAAATAGCAAAATTGCCAGGGGAATTCAGGAGCAATAGTAATGCCTGAAACTACTTTGACTCAGTTTTGAGATTGATTAGTTTTGATGCTGGCAGTGTTTCTTCTAAATTCCAGTTGTTCGCACTGAGTTTGTAGTAAGCAAAGGCTTCTGGCTAACAACACCTTCCCTAGCCTGGTGGCTGATGTTGCATCCTTTGTGGTCGATGTTGCAGTATCTTGTCACAAGGTGACTGCTTGAATCCCAGGGAAAATGTGTAAAATTCCCCTGTGAACGTTTCCCATTTATACAGCAGCTTCCATCCTCAAGGTTTGCAAAATTTTCATAAGGCCCGTTATTGTAGCTGTTGTGTGTGCGAAAGTGAGGTTGGTTTTGGCATAATGACTGCAGCACTGAGTCCTTAATGTATGCAGAAATCACTCATACACTCTGTTTCCTGTGCTCCTCTGCTCACATTCCTTTAGCTAAGGCTGTTTGCATGAAGGCAGGATCCGTGTATTGTACATCTTCAGGTGGATAATAAGCAGCAAGAGGAGGTGAATGGCTAAGAAGTGGAGCTTCTGTTTCCATGCAAATACCGCTAGTGATAAAGAATAAAAGAACAAGCGAGCAGCATGCAGAAGACAGATGGTCTGTAAACAGAATTGTTTCTAAGTAGGTTATCCATGTGGCAGCAGCAGCTCCTCCTCAAGGACATAATTTCTGTGCTCTTCTGTTCTTAAGTGTCAAGTTGAACACAAATGCACCACAGCTTTTGTTTGACTTCAGTGGGCTGCAGATTTAATCCTAGAGAAATTACAATGGGAATTTTGCCGTAGACTTCAGCGGGACTAGGATTTGACCTTTTGGGGTATGTCTGCACTGCAGAGTTGTCTTGAGTTGTCGACATGAGTTACCCCTCTTGAGTTAGCCTTGCTTGACTAAGAGTGGCCACGTGGCGAAATTACACTGGAGCTGCTGTGTCCACTGACTTGTGCGATGCTAAGACTTCTGGGACACATCCCAGGGTTCTTAGCACTGCAGTAAGCACTCTCTTTCTCTCCCAGTGAATTGTGGGAGAACTTATCTGTCCTTTCTAGTCACACAGAGGGAACTGTGGGAAGGCCATTGGTAGACTATTGGCACTCCACTGGATCTAGCCTGTGTCCACGCTACAGAGCGCTCGTATTAGCAGCTGACAAGCTGTGCTCACCTGAGTTGTAGCCTCTATGCCTCTTGGGCCAAGTTGCTCAAGTTAAAAGCACCACTACGCTCAGGTTGAGGGGTTTGTGTGTGGAGAGACTTGTGTTACGGACAACACTCAAGTGAAGACAAGCCCTTAGTTGTATAGTGGAGTTTTTTAAAAATGTCTGTCTTTTCTCCATGATGTTGTCTGTATCGATTTGGGTTGAAACTATCTCAACATTCTTGTCCTTAGCAGGTCAACAGCTGTACTTTATATGTGTTTACAGCCTGGAGGAATCTTTACTTTCGAGAGCTGTGTGTAGTTGTAGGAACTCTTTATATATTACTGCCCTACATTATATGTTGACATATAGTGCCGCGGAGCTTCTGTAAGCTGCAGTGCATCTCCACGGTGGACTTTGTAATTTGCAGAAAAAATATGGTTCCTCCCCACTCCTCAAAGATTTAACAGTAGTGTCTCATATTCCTAAAACCTTATTAATTCTATGGGATTACTATACAGATCACTTCCTAATTTATTATTGTAAGTGGAAAATAAGCTACATTTGTGGGCCATTATTTGCCATTAGACAATGTCCGTTCTGATGCTTATTAACTGAACAATTCCATTGTTTATACTGGGTCTTCTCCCAGTCACTGGAGTGCAATTGTGAGGTTGTACATTGCGGGTGTGTTTTCTCACATGCATATAGGCTGGTTATTGGAGACAGATGCTTGTTTTGTCTAGTTGGAAAACCACTTAAACATTGTGGGTTTGAAAATTTGACTCGAATTTGAACGTTATCAGAGAAGTGAGTCGTGAAGGAGAGACTGGGGGAAAATGGGATGTGAAATGGAGCACAGAGGAGAATTATAAAGGAAAAATAAATAGAGTACAGACAGTGTTAACGGTCACCCTGGTTTGCCAGCCTGTTTTGGGGAGGATTTTGTGAACCCCAGCAATAGTTTAGAGATGCATCTGTCCCTGCTGATGATTGTGGGAGAGTTTCAATACACAGCACCACAGGAGGGGCTGGTAGATCATTCATTTCTTTCATTATCAACAAGTGTTAGTGTTCCAGACGGAGTGGGAGTGCATTGTCTATTTGCTGATCTGTTTAATCCCCCTGGAAGGTGCACATCAGGGTGGTATCTAAGCATTATCTGTACTCAGGGCCGGCTCTAGGCTCCAGCCAAACAAGCAGGTGCTTGGGGCAGCACGTTTCTAGGGGCGGCATTCCGGCGCCGGCCATGCCGCCCCTAGAAATGTGCCCCAGCTCGCCTCCGCCTGCTCCCCTGAGCGTGCCACTGCTGCTCGGCTTCTCCTCCCTCCCTCCCGCCCGGGCTTGCTGCGCCAAACAGCTGTTTCACACGGCACGCCTGGGAAGGAGGGAGGGAGGAGAAGCCGAGCGGCGGTGCGCTTGGGGGAGGCGGCAGCGGTGGAGTGAAGGTGAGCTGGGGCGGGGAGCGGTTCCTCTACCCCCCCCCCCCGTTACTTCCTGCGTGCCCCCCCCGCCCCCGCTCACCTCCGCTCCGCCTGCTCCCCGGAACACGCTACCTCTCCCTCGCCTGAGAGGGAGTGGGGAGAAGCGGAGTGGCGGCGTGTTCAGGGGAGCAGGCGGAGCGGAGGTGAGCTAGGGCGGGGAGTTGTGGAGGGGAGGCCCTAGGAAGCAATGGGGGGGATGCAGTACGCCCGGGGGAGGAGGCGTGGCCAGGGATTTGGGGAAGGGGTTGGGAAGGGGCAGAGTTGGGGCGGAGCCGGGGGCAGGGGGGAATGAAAAAAAGTGGGGGCGGCCAAAGTTTTTTTTTTTTTTGCTTGAGGCGGCAAAAATCCTAGAGCCAACCCTGTCTGTATTTTAGTTATTTTGCAGTGTTTCTTCAAGGATCTGGGCTGGTTGCTCCAGGTGTTGATATACATTTTAGGCTTGATATGCCTCCAGTGCACATGCTTTATAGTGGACGTTGCCCTTGTTTGTACAGTCAGGGCTCCACCAAGCCAAATTCTGCCCTCGGTTACATTGTAACAGAATGTGGCTCCTGGTTTCTAGCTCATTTCTTTGTAAAGTGCTTTGGAAAGCTTGGAGCATGAAAGGTGCTATATAAAACTACCCTCTGTTCTGTTCTGTTAAGTACTAAAACAGTCCTGGCAAGACCATGAAGAGCCACAGTGATTACAATACAAGCTCCGATTCAAAGGGAACAGTTTCCCTTCACTTATTGAAAAATATTACCCAGCGGCATGGCTGAAAGCCAGATATAGGCTGATGGAGCGATTATGGGACGCAAGCAGTGTTCAGGATTGTCCAAAGAAAGATTAACTTTTCAAGTCAGCTTTGACTGATGCAAACTGTCAACCACTGTGTTGCAATAAAGAGTAGAAATAACTAAATATGATACACTGACCCTTAAAGGGGTCACGGAAAGTGCTTTGTGTTGCAAGATTTCATGAAAATGATTTTGAAACGGTCTGCTGCATTTACTTTTTAAAGAGCGGGTTCTGCCAACTGACTAGGTATTGTCCACACCAGATCATTTCATAGATGTTAGGGCTGGAACAGATGCATCAGAGCATCTAGTCCGTCTTGAAAGGGCCAGTGCAGGATTGTTCCTTAAACTCTAATGTTTTATCCAGTGTGGTTTTAAAAGCCCCAGTGATCGGGCTTCCAGCACTTCACTTTGGTTCCACAGATCATTAGATCTCACTGTCACAGGAAGGTTTTTCCTGATGTCACAGAAGCGATGTATGAGTGAGCTGTCTTCATATATGTAAATAGTTAATAGGTAAATTGCCAGTATATGGCACTGAAGAATATGTAGCATGGTACCTGGGTTTTGTAGGATCAGTACAACTTGTTGTGCACTCGAGATGGGGTCCATTTTCATGGAGCTCTTAACATTGAATCTCCATCCTGATTCTTTTCATTCTTCGCTCCATCCCATTCCTGTGGTCATAGTGTCCTTATTCCTGGCGCCCCAAAATAATTATTCGTCCCCCACACAGGTGTTTATCAATTCCTCAGTTACTTACAGCAGTGCTCTATTACTTAAATTCTCCCCGTCCCCTCACCTTTGTTTTGTCCACCTGTCGTATTTTACATTCTAATCTAAAACGGTGACATCTTTGGGGCAGTGACTGTTGTTTTGACTTTTTACTTCCATGTCCCTATAGCACCTAGCACAACGGGGCCTTGATTCCTGATTGGGGCCACTATAATGCAAATACTAAAGGAAAACCCCTTACCTAAAACCTTCTCAAGTTTGGAGGTTCTGACCCATGCCCAAGATCTGGGCCCTGGTGGGCTGAGCCCAAACTGTGTATTCAAACATCCCCAAACTTTTTCAGAAACTTTATTCTAGCTTCAAACTTTGCAGTCTCCAGTTCCAGTCTCATTAAAACCATTGTACCAAGCACCCGTGAAGCCGGCACCAGCGTCTTGGCAGGTAACAAATATGGAGCAGTGAAAACTCTGGCTAACCCATCCGTGCTATGAAGTCATAAGAATCTTGTTAATTTTTAAAAAGCTCTTGATGCCCACTAATCCAAATCAATTTTGATTTCTTTCATAAAGTCGTGCTTCCATTTAGGATTCAGCTAAGAATTACAGCTAATTTGTTCGATTTTATAACAGTATAATTGAAAAAGTGATTTTAATGTTCTGGCAACCATATTCCCTTTCTTTGGTTGTTAATGAAAGAATCCATTAAAGTTAAATGATTTGGGCACAGATTCAAGCTGAATTGCCTGAATATTCTAGGAGAGTGTTTCTGACCATCTGCAGCTCCAGGTCCGTCACCAACGTCCATACTGTAAATGGGAATGAGAGAAGGACTGCATATGTCTCCTTTGTGTCGTTCAGCATAAAATATCATTTTAATTTTCAGATCTCATTGTAAATAGTGGAAATACACCAGAGAGCTAAAGCAGTTTTATTCTGCATCATCCTGTGCCCATAAATATCATTTGACGAGTGCTCCTTCCATGTGCCTTTCAGATTCTCCCTGTGGCTATTTGTATTGATTTACAGTACATCATACAGTGTCATGTTGTAATTTTTTGTATGGCAGCTCAGGCTATGCAACTGGCAGTGGGGTCTGTGAAGGGAAATGTACGTTTGATGGAGAAGTAATTTAAAAAAAAAATCCACCCTGCTTGTTTTCATCTAGTAAAAGAGGGAATGATTCCGCGTTATGCACGATGTGGAAGGGGGAAGTCTCGTACATTGCTGAATTTTGCTTTTTTAAATGAATGCAGTGATTAAATCAAAGCTCTCGCCTCATCTTCCCCCTCACCCTGTCATCTATGCTTTCCTCACAGACTGCACAGGTAATGGGGAGGCACTGGCTTCAGTGCCAAGACCCAGGGCTATCAAAGGTAAAGGTGCAACCTCATCATCTTAATTTCCCACATGGGGCCTGATGTTGTTTAGCATCTCATATGGCAGGGCCTTGTGTGCCTAGACAAGGTAGCTGATAACGGGTCCAGCTCTGCCGCTGCCTCTCAGGCAAACTGGTTGGAATTGATGGAAGTTTTGCCTGAGGAAGGACTGAGGGCCTGGTCCCAAGAGGTGCTGGGCACCTGCAACTTCCACTGATGTTTAAGGGTCTAGTGCTGTGAGTGAGAGCTGCAGGAGTTGGCCCCTAGTGTGTAAAGTTGGTCGTTATTTGGAGACCACTGGTGCGGGGACTCTACAGCTGTGAGGCCAATAAAACAAGGTGATAAACAGGCAAAGGTTTGCTCTTCGCTGAGTTTCCTTGTGTGCTGGCGTAAACCAGGCACACCTACATCCTTTTTAAAAGGAGTGTGTGTATTGTCCTCCCCCCCCCCCCGCCCAGCGCCTTCCATTCTTTCCTCCTCTATCAATCACCCTCCTTACTTCTGCCCAAAATGGCAGACACGTCCCACTCTGGGGCCCGTCGCTGCTGCTCTGAGGGGAGGGCCTTTGGGAACGAGGGGGAGAATTTCCACTGAGGCCCCAGCTTCTCGGATGATGAAAGTCGGAGGGTGGATCCCCCATATGACAGCATGTTGTGCTACTACCGAACTCCTTAAGCCAGCCATTATGATGCTGCTTCACGCATTGTTTGGTGGGCGCGTAAGGAACCTCCCCGATAATTGGTATTCAAGTTAGTTTTTATATTGTCCTTTTTGGAGTGAATTTAGAACTGTTGAAAGGTACCATCCTGGCAGATGTGGGGATGCACATACCTTCCTTATCCAAGGGCAGGGCAGGGGCAATACCGGAAGTGCGAGCTTCCTCCCTGCCTCACCAGTGCCCCCTGCCTCTTCCGGCTCTGCTGAGCTGTAGATGTTCTTTTTGGTAACATGTAACCTGGCCAAATGGGAAGTGAACTGAAAGCACCAGCTTGGGTCATTGGTTAGCAATAGCTTTGATCTTCTGATGTCTGTCAACTTCAAGCCTGTGACTTTGCGGAGAAAGGATCTTTATTCCAGCCCAGATCCCTAGCCCCCCATTAAGTGTTGGAGTGCTTGTATCTATCCATCTGTCTAAGCACAGCTCAGGCAGTGCATCTCCTACTCCCTGTGTTGTGACTGTGGACCGTTTATAAAGTGGTTAATGTTTATCCGTTCAGTTCAGGGCCACTCTGCTCTACTCTGTCAGTAACATGTATAATACAAATTATTTACCAGCAATTTATGTACCAGCCTTGCATGGAAATTGCCAACTGTACATCCCGGCTGGGTACATAGAGGCTTTTAAAAAATGAATAGATTAGGGCAGGACAGACTCTGCCAGTTTGCTGCACAGAAGTGTGAGTAAAAATCTTTTATGAAATTTGCATTGGGAAAGTATTTTGCTGCGCATGCAGTAGTTACATTTCAAAAGGACGGCAGCATGGCATGGTGCCTAGAGCAGTGGACAAGGAGTCAGGAGACCTGGGTTCTATTCCCAGTTCTGCCACTGAGCAAGTCACGTCACTGTTCTCTGCCTCAGTTTCCCCATCTCTTAAAAAAAGGGATAGCGATACTTATCTTCCTTTGTAAAGTGCTTTGAAATGTACAGTTGAAGAACTGAATATTATTATTAAGTTTTCTGTTTTAATTTTTATGGAGTACACAAAAACCTCTGGAAAAGGAACTGCAAAATGTACTCCATATTTTAATTATAGAACTGGGAATAATAAGAAATAGCCAGAATGCATCAGTTTCCTTTTTCTTCTTTTATTTTTATTTAGTAATATTAGTTCCAAGTTAAAGGCATGCTATCAAATGGCATAAACTTTTGGATCTCCGTTTGTTTGTTTTTAATAGCTGTAAAGCATTGAGAGAGGAAGATGCTATTAATTAGAATTTAAATAGTTTAGGCTCAATATTTAGATGTTTGGCAACTTTGTAACAATACATTTCATTCAAGCTCCCCTGTTGCGTTTGCATCCCATACCCTTGCAACACTGAGAATGCATGACAGAGCTAGTTTCACTCTCTAAGCCACTGGTTTTCAACCTTTCCAGGCTACTGTACCCCTTTCAGGAGTCTGGTTTATCTTGTGTACCCCAAGTTTCACCTCACTTAAAAACTATTTGCTTACAAAATCAGACATAAAAATACAAGAGTGTCACAGCACACTATTACTGAAAAATTACTTACTTTCTCATTTTTACCGTATAATTATGAAATCAATTGGAATATAAATATTGTATTTACATTTCAGTGTATAGTATATAGAGCGGTATACACAAGTCATTGTCTGTATGAAATTTTAGTTTGTACTGACTTCACTAGTGCTTTTTATGTAGCCTATTGTAAAAGTAGGCAAATATCTAGATGAGTTAATGTACCCCCGGAAGACATCTGCGTACCCCCACGGGTATCTGTACCCCTGGTTGAGAACCACTGCTGTAAGCTGAAAGAAATGCAAAAACTAATTGTGTTTGTAAATGTTGTGCACAAAATCATGAAAATCTGGGCCATTAATTTTAACCTGACAGTGCCCCTCAAGGTTCTTGAATCTCAAGTTTCAGTTTGGGCCACAGTTTAGCCGCAGAGTTTTGAACACCTCCACAAATGGAGGTTGTACTAGCAACACAGGGAGATAACAATAATGGGGCCATGTCTAGACGACAAAGTTTGTCGGCCGACAGCCGCTGGAGTTAGTATAGTGCTTGGGCACTTGCATGCTTGGTTCTTTGTGTCGGCACCGGGCACGCACGCCAGGAGCGCTTGTGTCACTGCACAGTGCAGTGCACCATGGGTAAATCACTGTGCAACCCACCGCTGTTCAGCGCACGGTGTTTTGGGTGGTTTTGGCAATGCACGGTGGGTCAGAAATGACTGAGAGCAAGGGGTCAACTTTCCGCAATGCAGAGTTCTCCATCCCATAGTATCATCTTCGTCCCAGTCTATTTTCAATTTCCCACGAACCACTGCGGAAGCTGTAATTCTCACCATCTCTGACAGAAGCCCAGGACTCATGGTCCTCCAGTGTTTGCAGAGCTGCAAGGAGAACCGCGGGGAACGTGACGATTTCCTGGCGGTCAGTTTGCTGTGGGCCATAGCGAGAACCAATTCATGGTGGAGGTTGGCATTCATGGAGCAGCTGCAGATGGCGGAGCACTGATCCTGAGAAACGATTACTGACCGGGTGCTCACATTGTAATGCAGATTTGGGATGACGAGCAGGGGCTGCAGTACTTTTGGATGCACAAGGCTACATTTCTAGATCTGTGTGCTGGGCTGAGACACCAAAATGAGAGCTGCAGAGACAGTGGAGAAGCGAGTGGTGATCACACTGTGGAAACTTGTTGTGCTGGATTGCTACTGGTCAGGAAGTCATTTTGGAGTGGGAAAATCCACTGTTGGGGCCAGTGTCATGCCAGTGTGCAGGACCATTAAATATCTCCTGCTGTGACTCCAGGCAATGTGCAGGACTTAATGGATGGCTTTGCAGCTATGGGGTTCCTGAACTGCGGCGAAGCAGTAGACGGCATGCGTACCCCTATTCTGGCCCCAGACCGCCTTTCCACAGAGCACAAAAGGCTACTGTTCCATGGTTAAGCCAATGCTCGTGGATCTCCGGGGACGCTTCACTGACATCAGTGTTGGCTGGTCAGGGAAGGGGCAGGACTCTTGCATCTTTACGACACAGGCCTGTTAGGAAAGCTACATGCGGGGACTGTCTCTCCTGACATGCGGATTACTGTTAGCCATGTTGGAATGCCAGTAGTGATTCTGGGAGACCCAGCTTGCCCCTTACTACCTTGCTTATGAAGCTGCACGCTGGCCACCTCGACAGCACTAAGGAAAGATTCATCTACGGGCTCAGCAGGTGCAGAATGACAGTTGAATGTGCTTTGCGTAGTTTGAAATGGCTCTGGCGTTATCTACTCATGAGATTGGATCTCAGTGTGAAAAATATCCCAGTGGTTATAGCTGCCTGCTGAGTGCTGCATGATTGTGAAGCAAAGGGAGGAAACTTGCTGCAGGGATGGCGGGCAGGGCTGGAGCAGCTGAGTGTACAAGACCACTGCGTTCACTGCCAGCAGGCGTTGGACATGATGTATTGTAAACTAATAAAGATGAATCACTTCCCAAACAAAAAAGAGTTTTGTTCTCTTATGAAAACAGTTCCAAAAAATAACAAATTTGAAGACTCAAAAGTAAATACATTGTAGCTTACAAAAAATAGGAACCTTAATAAGTAAACAAGAGGATGGAACATTGGTGATTGTAGCTACACGTGCATCAACCGTAGATCTCACGGGTCAGTGTATGTGAAGCTGTTGCTGTCCCTGTAGGCATGTGGGCCCTGAGGCCATGTGGAATGCCGAGGTGTAGGGAGGTGTAATGCTGCAGTTCTCTACCAATTGAGCTTGGGATTATTGAAAGTGAAGGTCCAGAACAGTCTGCAGCATCTGCATTTGCTAACAGAGAAGCCCCATTATGTTAGACTCTGGCCATCTGATTATTGTATCTGATCAATGCACACAGTCCCCTCGTTTGATGGTCTGTTGCCAATAATTACCTTAGATTGCATTAGCATCAGCTTTTCTAACATTGCAGCTGCTTTGTATTTTTCATTAACTGAGTTATGGGGGCCAGTTACAGTGCTCTGGCATGTTATTGTTCCAGGGCTGTTTGTCAAGCTTGGAATTTTAATGTGGGTATACCCCTAAATACATGCATGCAAACCAAAGACAGTTCACCCCATGCACCCCAAACTTTTGAAAGAGGTTATGCACTCTTTTGAGTCGCTTTTTGAGAAAAATATGAAAGCAAACAAAATGCAACGAGCAAAATAAAACTTGACATTCCTCCTTATTTATTCTCTGTATTGGGAGGGACAATCCCAGCTCCTCCCACTGCAGGCAAGGCACAGGATCACGTGGTAACTTTTCAGCAGATTTTTGTGATTTAGGTGGCCTTGAAAATGGGTTTTGGCCCCTCAGTCCCTTAAACACGTTGGAAAATTTAGCTTTATGCACATCACAATGGGAACCATAGTGTGGCGGACCAGAAATGTGAGGGGCACACACAGCCAAAGACAAAGCGTGTGCTTTGTGCTCAGTCCTAATTTGGGTAAAACGTCCACAGAGGAGGGTCCTGGTTAAGACTTGTAGATTTTGGTCCACAAGTTTTACCTGCTGGTTTAAATGCCTTGCTCAGGGCAGAGAAGAAGGAAAGTGAGTGACTGACATTTATGAAGCAGTAGCTCGCTTTCGCCTTGTGACAGGCATTGATAGTTCAACACAATGAATAAATTATTAGTGCTATTGATTTGTTTGATCTTTCTGGGTGATTTGTTCTCAAAGGGTGTGTTCGAGCAACACACAGTTTCAATGAAATTTAACACTCCATTCCATGTAAAATCTGTTTTTGTATAACTACCCTCTGGAGTGTCACAGTACGTAGATGTAACAGTGAAGGCAAGCATGAAACTTGCACGGAAGGGTTCTCCTGTCATCCTTTTTAATGGCTGATCCACTACAGAATAAATCTCCTGCTGTTTCCCACTAATGGAGCTATTCCTTTCGCTCAAGAGTAGAGGTCTGCGCTGTGGTTCTAGAAGTGCTAGCTTCCACCCATGTGGGTGCTTGGCCTGTCAATCCGCTATCGTAACGGATCTAATTTGCATCAGTTCATTTAATTTATATTGGGTTCATACTGCCTTCTGACTGCTGGGAGGGTGTGTACTTCCGGGGATCAGCTCCCCATTCTGTAATGTGTGGAGCATCCTCAACTCCCAGGAACATCAGAAGGCTTTGAGGTCACGGAGTATATCGCAGGAGTCGCTTAGCACCTTGCCAGGTTGGACCCAGGCTGGCTAGAACAGTCAGGTAGGTGTAAAACTAATAACAGAAAGGGAAGGTAGAAAGAGGGAAGATATGAATCAGCACAAAATTGAGATGTTGAAAACCAAATTAATCAAGGAACCAAAGATATGAAGAGAAGGAATTCTTTGTCTATACACCAATGCTAGGAGCTTGGGTAACAAGAGGAAATGCTTGTTTATGAGCATAAATTGTATCTAGCTGGTAATACTGAAACCTGATGGGATGTTTCTCATCACTGAAATGTTAAGATCAGTGGGTATAACCTGTTTAGGAAGGATCGAGTGGGAAAAGGGGGAGGGGGAGTGGCACTCTGTGTCAAAAATCTGTTTTCAAGTCACCAGTACCTCAGAAGAAAGTGATTTTGAATGCTTGTGGATCCTTGTCCTAACCAGTAAAGCACAAGATGGGGTATTATTTGGTGTCTGCTGTAGATCATCAAATTACACTAAGGAGCAGGATGACCAGCTCCTTATGCACCTACCTATCTGTAATGTGTAGGAAAAAAGGTGTGAGATCATGGGGGACTTCAATTTGAGTTATATATGCAGGAGGGCTTGTTCTGCCTGTACAAAAACATGCATATTATAGATGACAATTTCCTAACTTAAAAAGTGTTGCATCCAATGTGTGGGGACCTTGTCTTGACAGATAAAGACAAACTGATCACGGAACTAAAAATGAGTGCTAATGTGGGTACAAGTGATCATGACTTGATCATGTTTATAGTGTGCAAACAGAATAAAGTCCAGACCAGTGATGTATATACTGGGTGCTTTAAAAGGGCCAGTTTCACAAAGCTGGAAACAATTATAAGCCAAATCATAGGAAGAATTTAATCAGAAAAATGTCAATGATAATTTCACATTAAGAATTCTTTACTAGATGCCCAAAAAGCAACAAGTGAGGAAGAAGGCCATAAAAAACCAACCTGGTTTAGAGTGGTTGTGAAGGCAGTTGTTCAAAATTTTTTAAAAAATTACATATAACAAATGGAGGAAAGGGAAAGCTGATAGTAATGAATATGAATCAGAAACTAGGTATTGTAGAAAATTTATAAGGGAAGCAAAAAGACACAATAAATATATTAGACCAAGAAGAATCCCAACAATGGTATTGGTCCATTGCTAAATGTAAATGGTACAATTATCAATAATAATACAGAAAAGGAAGATGTGTTCAATAAATATTTTTGTTCTGTATTTGGGGAAAAAAACAGATGATGTAGTCCTATCACACGATGACATTCTTTCCATTCCACCAGTATGTTAAACAGCAGCTACTAAAGTTAGACATTTTTCAATCAGCATGTCTGGATTATTTGCATTTAAGAGTTTTAAAAGAGCTGGCTTAGGAGCTCGCTAGACCATTAGTGTTGATTTTCAATAAGTCTTGGAATACCAGGACAGGTCAGCAATCAGGATCGCTTGGTAAGCTGGGCGCAAGCAAACAATATGTGTTTTAATATGGCTAAATGTAGATGCTTATATCCTGGAACAAGGAATGTACGTCATACTTACAGGATGGAGGAATCTATCCTGGGAATCAGTGACTCTGAAAAAGATTTGGGGGTTGTGATGGATAACCGGCTGAACATGAGCTCCCGGTGTGATGTTGTGCCAAAAGAGCTAATACAATCCTTAGATGCGTATTCAGGAGAATCTCAAGTAGGAATAGAGAGTTTATTTTGGCTGTGTATTTGACACTGGTGTGACCACTGCTGAAATACTATGTTCAGTTCTGACAGTCACAATTCAAGGATGCTGTTAATTTGGGGAGAGTTCAGAGAAGAGCCACGAGAATGATTAAAAGTTGAGAAAACCTGCTATGTAGTGATAGACTCAAAGAACTCAATCTATTTAGCTCAACAAAGAGAAAGTTAAGGGCTGACTTGATCACAGTCTATAAGTATCTACATGGGGAATAAATATTTAATAAGGGTTCTTCACTCCATCGGAGAAAGGTATTACACGATCCAATGGCTGGAAGTTGGAACTAGACAAATTCAGGTTGGGAATAAGGGATAATTTTTTGGCAGTGAGGGTAATTAGTCATTGGAACAGTTCACCAAGAGTTATGGTGGATTCTCCATCTCAGACAATTTTTAAATCAAGACTGGATGTTTTTCTAAGATATGTGCTCTAGGAATTATTTTGGGGGAAGTTCTATGGCCTGTGTGTTATACAGGAGGCCAGACAATGGTCTCTTCTGGCCTTGGAATCTATGAATCTAAAGCAAAGTGATACCTCAACATGACACCAGCCACAGCCTTGCTACATCCTGGTATGAGAGGTGGCTAATCTTGGCAGGAGTGCTTGATTTGAGACCGCTTGAAATAGCAGGAGGGTGTTAAAATACAGGAAAACCACAGGTTAATCTGTGGTTCCGGAGAAACAGTCTAAACTATGTTCATTTCATTGATGCTGTGTGTGTGTGTCACATCCACACACACAATGATATGCATTTACCAAAGTGACTTTGGCAGCCTTTGGAACCATTTAGTTAAAAGCAATGAATAACATACTGTACCCTAATTCTGGTTTCAAATAGCTCCCAGATTTTAGTTACGGCTTGTACACGGTAACATAGCACATGTCTCTGTAATGCAAGTGCTTTCTGGGTTTTTAAGTCTGTGTGGAAGAGGTAATGGAAAACGTATCAGCAAGATAAGTATAAAAGAGATTTAGTCCAGTATGATTATTGAGTGTGGGATGCCATTAGTGTAGTGGCAATGCCATTAATCAATTTTGATTTATTTAAAATGCACACAGAGTCTTAGATGGGCCTGTGCAAATATTAACAACAGCCACAGAATGGACACACTGGATCAATGTCCCAAAGCCTCCTTAATGCTACTTCCCACCCACATGAATGACAGTGGCAAAGATCTTTATTGTCACCCGCCCGATCCTATTTTGTAGTAGACCAAGCTATGGATTTTGAGAGCCAGTGGAGTGCTGGGGCAGCTTGGACCCCTGCTCTATCTACTTGCAGGCACAATGCCTACAGCGACACAGTTGGGAGGTTTCAGAGTAGCAGCCGTGTTAGTCTGTATCCGCAAAATGAAAAGGAGGACTTGTGGCACCTTAGAGACTAACCAATTTATTTGAGCATAAGCTTTCGTGAGCTACAGCTCACTTCATCGGATGCATTCAGTTGGGAGCATGCCTGAAAATGGGATCTGCTACCACTCTAGAGGAGTGCACCAATGCTGTTATCCCCATTGTACAGAAGGAGAACTGGATCACAGAGAGACTTGCCCAAGGTCACACAGGAAATCTGTGGAAGAGCCGGGAATTGACCCTGGGTTTTCCAAGTTCCAGCCTAGCACCCTAACCACTGAGCCATCCTTCCCCTCCCTTAGGGTGTTTTATCTTCTGCTCTAACTGCTTCGCAGCACTGCCTCCACAAGCAAGCAGAATTCTTTTCCTCCTTAGAATGCTGCAAGATACTAAAATCTCAGTCCATGCTGCTTTCCGAGACCACCATTTGCAATGTGTGATTGCCCTGAACAAGGGCCGAGGCCAAACTATTGTTTTTTAACTATCAGTGCTTAAGGTTCCCCAAGAAGAAAAAGTGCTTTGTGTTCCTCTGATGGGGACACACTCAAATGTAATTGCTCTTTGAACTAGACAATGGAATTTAAAGATTTAAGCTCAGAGCCCTCATGAAGAGCTGCAGCAGAATGTTACACTTCAGTGGGAAAATGCTGCAGGAGTTGGAATAACTTTTGGTTTGTCTTCAGTGCTCTCCACTCCTGATTAAATGAGATTAATTGTGCTGTTGAATCGCCTGGTTCGACATCCAAAATAAATACATAAATTAAGACAGATGACAATTTAGAAGCTTAACTGCCATTTGAATGTGTGCCATACGCTGAAAGACAGAGAGAGAGAGAGAGAGAAAAAAAAAGCCCTTTTCTCTTAAAGTGGGATATCTAGCAGAACACACATGATCAGGGAGCATTTTCCTTGTGCTGTTTAAAAGGCTTTTCTTGCGCTTTGGAAGGTTTTCTTTGGCTTGGATTCTGCAAGGTGCATAAGCCAGTTCCAATGTGCCAGATGTGCATGGAATAGGAAATGCACTGGCCGGTCTCCAGGCAAAGCGGGACCTACCGTACAGTAGCAGCTCTCCAGGAAAATCTCTCGCTGCCAAGAACTAAACGTGATGTCAGCCTTGGAAGTGTGTCAGATTAGCAAACTTTTGTTCTTTGCTCTTTGTGAAGCATTAATCTGCCAAGGCCTGTGCGATAATGAGTCCCCTCTCTTGCTACATCCTTGAAGTTTTTTTTTTTTTTAAACTAACCGTATTCAAAGATTTTCACATAAATACTTTGGAAGCTTTCAGCTGGTGATAATTTAATTTGATTGGGACACATCCTGTCCTAAAGCTGGTCCTCAGTCTTTATTCAGTGTGGTTAAAAGAGGTGCTAGAGTACCTTACGGTAATGGCCCAGAACATGACAGCATAAAAGCATGATCGTGCTGTCTTGCGGGCATGACTTCAGAGTGCTCTAGTGTTTATTGTCAGAGCAGGCAGAACTCCTCCTCAGGTCGGTGCTCCTCAGTGAGGACTTTGGCCCATTGTGAATAGTAATTGACTGTTTATTAACCTGAAATGAGCATTTAAATCCTTTGTCTCGCAGCCCCACTCACGATTGTCATTGGGGCTTGGACCCAGAACTGTCAACACAGACCTCTGCCACTTGAGCTTAAGAAGTAACTCCATTAGTACCAGCCACTAGATGGGAGACCAGACACATGCTGTGTGAGGGTGTTGAAGGCATGTAACGCCGAGCTGCCTTATCACTACCTTTTGACTCACTTCTCAAAGTTTTATTCTGCTGCCACGCAAATGCAAAAAAATATGGTAAGGAAACAAAAGGACTGATACTGTGGGGTCCTCTACCCCCTGGTGCCTCAAGGGTCACAGCCCTCTTTCTGCCTCAGGGGAACCACAGGGCCTGCCTGCCTGCCCTTACCCTGCTGCAGCCCTCTGCAGGCTTGCAGGCTTGCCTCTCCTGGCCCTCCAACCCTGCAGGCTTGCCTCTCCTGGCCCTCCTCCTCATACAGAGCTGGGTCCAGCTGGGAATCAGAGCCAAACATTAACTGCGTTCAGCTGGATCAGCTGGTTCTCAACACCTGTCTGCTGGCCTTCTGTTGAGGGCTTGCTGCTGCCTGGCTCTGCAGGCCCTTGGGTTGCAGACAGCCCTGCTACCATCCCTTCTCTTCTCCGTGTTCACCTCTCTTTATAATCCTCCCTGTCTCTCAGGTCCATAACCTAGGCATCATCTTCAGCTTGGACTTCTCTTGGTCCACACATCATGCCTATGTGTCAATCTTGCCTATTCTTTCTGCATAGCACCTGTAAAATACGGCCTTTCCTGTCCATCCACCCAACTGAAACTCTCCTCCAGGCTTTCCTCCAATCACATCTCGATCCCTGCCACATCCTTCTCTCTGGGCCTTGTCCAACGCAATCTTACCCCAAGGAGACCCATTCAAAATGCAGCTCTGACCATGTCACCCCTCTCGTGGAGTCCCTCCACTGGCTCCCCCTTCTCTTTCGCATCAAACATAAGCTGCTTATTTTCACTTTCAAGGCCTTTCATGACCTATCTCCACCCTACCTACCATCTCTCCTTCACTAGCAAAATGTCAACTCCTCCATGCCTCCCTCGCTCGCTTGATACCTTTTCAAACAAGCCCCTTTGTGCTTTCTCCCCTGCTGCCCCTTGCACTTGGGAGAAGTTCCCTGTACACATCTGCAGACTTAACTCTTTGTCCTTCAAATCCCTCATTACAATGCCCCTCCTCTGTGATGCCTACAAAATACTTGGCAAAGTCAGGAGGCTGGTGTGTTGAGACCCACATGCTGACTAATACTGTCTCATTGTTCCCTGGAGCTCCCCAATCAGTCTGCCTGTTTCTTGTCTGATGCTTAGATTGAAAGTTCTTTGGGACAGGGACCATCTGTCTGTTCTGGGCTTATGCAGTAACTAACACAATGGAGTCTGGCTCCATGGCTGGGGCTCCTAGGCATTACAATAATACAAATACATAATCTAGCTGTTGTTGGAAATGTTTATTAAAAACACAGCCCTTCTCTCCATTGAACAAAGCCATTTCTCTTCTGTTGAGCAGTAACCCTTTTGTTTGCCCAGGCCGTGTAACAGAGATCAAGGACATATTTGCTTCTGATATCTGAAATGTTACCACGTTGGTATGTCCCTGGGTAGGTCTTTCCTCCTCTCTATTTTAAAAGGCAAATTTCCAGAGGGGCGGGGAAAGGAACCGCAACATGTGAGGAGACAAGTTCTGTTACCAGACACAAAGTGCAAGCTCCCAGCAGACACATGGCCGACTGTTACCGTGTATCCTGCATGTGAAAATCGTACTCTCCGAGCCCTGCTTTTGACCCATCAGTTGCCTGTCAGGAATCTGTCAAATTTGGCTGGATTGCTAGCTCGCACCAGACGGAATTATTTATAGTTTTGTAATCCACGAAAGCAAGGGGATCAGTTTTACCCCTACTCAAGTTTAAGCCTTGAGCCGCTCAGCTCCAGTTGAGCGTGTGTGGGTCTAATGGTATTCTCGGTTGTATGTCATCACATACACATATGAAAGGTGTAAAAGCATCCAGTTGCTGCGAGTCGATGATTCATACTCTTTCTACTCTCTTATTATTCATGTGTATTCCTGTAGTGCCTGGATCAGGGCCCATTATGCCGGGTTGTGTACTAACATGTAGGGAAAAGTAAAGTTTCTGCCCCATTAATCCGAAAGGGGCTGATTGAATTCCATTTAAGTCACTGGGCATCTTTCCACTGACTTCAGTGGGCTTTGGATCAGGCCCAGAATTTAAGAGGTGATTGAAATGAACAAGCAGGTGGAACGAGGAGGAGGGGTACAGGAAAATGAGCATGTTTCTGCTTAGATTAATGTTGTGCACGAAGCAGATCACCACCTGCCGAGCCGTTATCAGTGCAATAGATAAGATTAATATAATAATGCCCTGCAGAGCCTGTTTCAAAGAAGCTAGTTTTGATGGAAATCTAACACTTTAACACAAGACGCCAGGGCCTGCTTCCAGTCTCAAATGCACACTGTGTATTTCCGTGTGTCTCAAGCGTATCCCCCCACACAGCTGGTATAGGTACAGTATCCAATCTAGAAAGTTCGGCAGCAATTTACAGTCTGGTTCTGAACAGGACAGTGACCCGTTTGCGTGAATGGAATTTAATATCGACTCACCTCAGCAGTTACCTATGTCTAAATCTGAGCTAGCGAATGTTTTTCCCCAAACCCTTTCCCCCCACCCTTTCTTGTTTTGTTCTCAAGAAGTTATCAAGGTGTTCTTGATTACCCTGAGGCAGTCTGTAGATAATGGGTAGACAGGTGGGAGTACCCTCTTCTCTAAAAAGCTGTTTTGTATGTACCACTTCATGTTGCTCTCTCTGAAATTCCCCGCGCTGGATTTAGAAATCCAGGCAAGTAGAATATTTTATGTCATGCTGCATGTTTGCGTTTGAAATTACCGTGAGAGCTAAGAGGAAGCTATACCAGCAGGTCCTAAATTCAGAAGTAAATGTAATTCATAAGTGCAGTCTCAACGTTTGACAGCTGACATCTGAAGGGACCTCATGACTATTGGACCAGGAGTCCACTTAATTAGAAATAGCCCTGGAATAACCATAGTTTCTATATTATATTGGCCAAGCACATTCTATTAGCTGGTAAATTCTTTTCAGTTTGGATTCATTAGCAAATTAACTCCAACAGGTAGGAAGGGGTGTGTGTGTGTTTGTTTGTTTAAACAGAGCCATATCTCTTTCTATCGGTGCATGACAATGAATGGAAATTGAAAATAGTTTGCAGCATTTAAGAATCCTGTTTACATTTGTTTTTCCTCTGTTGTGATCCTTTACCTTGAAAGTACTTTACCTAGTATGGTGTTTTGAACCACCCTCCTGCTACATTTCCAGAGGCTGTAAGATATTTCTCTCTGTCCGTTAATGTTTGTACAGTTCTTTGAATATCTAGGACCAAATTATGATGATTTTTATTGTGGTCGTGCCTCGCACCCAGTCAGGGACCTGGGCCCCATTGTGCCTGGCACTGTGCAAACGAACACAAAGTCCCTGCCCCACAGAACTCCTCACCCAGGATTTTGATAATACGCAACAGCAGGCGAACAGGAGCAGGGGGGAGGATGAGGTGACAGTAGAGAGCCGCAGTTGCACGCTTAACTTATCACAGCAGTCATGTGGAAATCAATGAAGCTGCATGTGCTCACGCCAGGTCTGAATTTGATTTGTCCAGTGCTATGTTTAGTGCTAAGCCGGGGCAAGTTGTCACATGTGTCTGAGCAGAAATTCTTCCCTTTCCTAATTAAGACTCATCATGGTCATACACTAAATGGGCTATTCATGACCCAGGCTGTTATAATGGCTGCACACAAAGGTACCAGCTTGGTGTGTACACATTTTTAGCTAGCACCAAATGGGCCTTTTCTGTGCCCAATTTTCCTGTGCATTGTGGTTCTTTGGAAATTTGCTCTTCAGAGTAAAAAGTGAGTGATTAGGCTCAAAGATGCCTTGTAAAGAGGTGTGGAGAAAGCATGATCCAGTAGCACTAGCCTGTGAACCAAATTAAATTCCCTGTTTTGCCACAGGCTCTGTGGGCGACCTTGGGCAAGTCACTTAGTCTCTCTGTGCCCCAGGTCTCCGTCTGTGCAATGGGGATGATAGTGCTGCCCTGCCTCCCAGGGGTGTTGGATAAATACATTAAAGATGCTGAGGTGCTCTGGGACTATGCTAATGAGGGTCAGCCAAGTACCAAAACCAGACCAAAGAGAATTTCTGTACTAGTCGCTTTACCATGCTGTTAGTAGCGAGACCATATTACGACGTCAGTAGTAATAGTCAATGTATGCAGGACGTATGGTGGTGTTTTCAAAGCGTAGCTAAGGGAGTCAGGCACCCAAATCCCGCTGAAATGCAATGGGAGTTGGGCACTGAAATAGGCTGCTTTTTATCTGATGCTTCCCCGGCACCCCCAAAGCCTTTTACTGCTGTTAACTAATTAATTCTCACTAGATTCCTGTGAGAGAGATAAGTGTTATCTCCATTTTACAAGTAGGGAAACTGAGGCAGAGAGGTCAAGCGACTTAGGGCGATGAGAAAGTCGGTATCAGAGGCAGGGTTAGAATCTGCTGCCTTGCAATGTAGTGCTCAGACCGCTACCACACTACCTCATCCTGCGAGGTTTATCATAGATCAGTCTTTATGGAGGATTAAATAAGGCTGTTAAGATACTTAGGATTTCTGAGGAAGTGCAAAGAAATCAGACCCCTACCATAAGAAGTAGCAATGGATTTTGGACTAACTGGTAGTAGCAGCAGCTCTGAACTTGCATGCCTCAGTATTTTGTTTTGAGGGCTTCCCCCTCACATGTTATATAAATACAAGCTGACTAAGGTTCATATGACATTCTACACATAAACTGTTCTACAAGAACAACTGTCATTGGCTGAGAGCCCTTTGAAGGGTCTCAGAAAGCCCCTTGTTGTCCCGCCAGAGAATAATATATCTCCTCAGATTTGTGTTCTTGCAAGTAATTCATCACTCCAGATGTGTCTTCTGTCCTTAGTTTGACTGATGAGTTCTCCTCTGCCGTGCATACTTTGTTAACCAGCTTTCTGCACTGATTATGTCACTTTCCGATTGTGCTCTTTTTGGTAACCTGCTGAAGGCATATTTTTCTCTTTACCTAAAATACCTTTCCTTTTGCAGTGTTATTTATACCAATGTGCGAGGCTTGGCCTCTCTCTCTCCTGTGCCAAGAGCCACTCAGGATACTGGTTATAGCTCCCTGAGTCACCTGCAGCCCAGACCCAAGTATAATTTAGAGCTGCCTAGGGAGTGCTCTAATTTACACCAGCTAGCTCTAGTCCCTAAAGGACCGGATACCAGTTGAGAATTGGTGGAGTTTAGGAGCCCTGCTCCCAGCCTCTGCTTTGCCCCCGTATGCAAGGATGTGGGGGAACAAGTGGCACAGGTGCCTGTTATACCAGGGTACACCAGCTGAGAGCTCCCTGTGCAGGATGAATTCTCAGCTGGACACTTACTGCCAGTCTGCAACCACTCTGCCCCACCTGACAGCACAGAGGGGCCCAAAGGGAGGGAGAGAATCACAAGTGCTGTGATTTGTACCATTCTGTCATGAGTTAAGATCCTGTCTCCTACAGAGCAAACTTGTGAGTGATAGGAGAGACGGGGGGACACTTTTTAGAGTTCGGTCTGAACTGAAGCCCTGGATTCAACCCTCCAAACCTTGGGTCAGGTCAGATCAGCGCTTTATGGCTTGTGCCCACCCTTGCTAATTCCAGCTTTGTCACATCTTGCCCATATGTATTAGCATCACAACAGAAATTTCAGCATGGGAAGAACTGGAAACCCAGTGAGCGCCCAGAGGGGGCGATGCATTTGTGCTCTGCGTGTAGCAGAATACAGTGCCTGCAGGTAGGCTGCCATGCTGGGTAATTTCACATGGTCTCTGCAAGTCCATGTGAAATGTGTAGTCGGCCAGCAGCTGTGTGTTCTGTCAGGGTTTGAACACTGGAGGGGAGCGGTGAATAGTGCACGGGCTGCCGCATTGCTTTCTCCCTCTGTGGGTTGTTGGGGTGTGCCTAGCATCCCCAGGCTGATGCTGCAGATTGGGACACCTTTGTCTGCTGAGCTGCTGGGGCTAATGCAGGGGTGCCCAAGCTATGGCCTGTGGGTTGTACACGGCCCACCAGAGCATTTCATAAGGCCCGCGGCCTGCTTCAACACAATATACTAACGGCCGATTCATTAGCGGTTTGTCATCATGTTTACATCATTTTAGTTGACACAAGGAAGTATCAGGAAATACTGTACATAGAAACACACGCGAAACAAGCTGAACTTAAAATATAAATCAATACAGGTGACTTTAAATCTTATTAAAATATAGGTAGAATCTGGCCCTCGGAAGGTTGTGCTTAGGTTTATGTGGCCCTCCATCCTGAGTAGTAAGGTTGGGCCCCACTGGGCTAAAGCATGGAAGACATGAAACAGGGTTTCCCTGACCAGGATCAGAACACAGACCCAATAAATTCTACCAATTGTGTAGGAGACGAGAGCATTAACTAACCAGCAGAACACAAAGCTGTGAATGCAGGACAAGAGCCAATATTCTGTGCCACCCTGATGTGCTGTCCAAGGTTGGACGGTGCAAGGGACCCTGGGGATCTTGGATGTTACTGGACTGGGGAGGGGGAGACTTCCCTTCCAGGGGTGATATCAGAGGCATTTCAAAGGGGGGTTAGGTGCCTCCCCGTGGAGCTCAATAGGAGATGGGCACCTGGCTCCCATTTATGCCTTTGACAGTCAGCCCCAGAGTGGCTACAATACTTGTGTTTGAAGGGGAACCAAGAGGTGGAACGAGATGTTTTGCTTACTCAGCGCTGGAGGAAGTATCTTGTTAATGCCAGATACGTGCGGGAACTTGTTCAAGGGCTACTTATGCTTGTGAAATTCTGACCTCTAGTGCGGCTAGCTTAGGTCAGTGAGACCGATGGTGATCTGCTGAGTGAGTGCTGGTCCTCAGAATGACACAGGCTTATGGGCAGGTTTGAACTTATCTCCCCCGTCACAGTGCTGGGATATGCACCTGCACTTGTGCGCCGCATTTGCTGGTAATGATAATTAAAGTGCACGGGTCAGAAACACAGACTTTTCAATCTTGGAGAGGGTTTCTATTGTTCTCCTTCCAGGGACCATGTGCCCCTTCTCCTTCCCATTCCATGCATGTCTGAGAGGTATGTGCATGATTACCTACAGCTGTAACGCGTCTGGATGGGCTGAAAAGGTGCTGAATGTAAAATCTTGTCCTTATGTCGAGGGACTGGATGGCTCAGAAGCTTGATAATGGCAGTATGGACAGGTTAACTCCTAGGCTGTTGCTTTGACAATTAAATGAGCTAGTTGGGGGAGGGGAAAAAAGCAAATGTACATTGTGAAAAATTTGTTTTAAATTTTCTGAGAAATTTTCCATTTTCCAATGAAAATTTTCTAAATGATATTTTTCAAAAGTGTTTTCAAAATGTTTGAAAAATGTCTTTTCTTCATTATGATGTGGAGAGGGGGAACCCTTCCTCTCACAGGGAGAAAGTTTAAAAAAAGAAAAGAGAAAGGCGGCTTTTTTCCCTCCACTGAAATGAAACAAAAATGTTGAAATTTTTAATTTTAGAAATTTTTTTTTTGAATTCCCATTGTATTTGAAATAGCACTCGGCCTGGCTCAGACTCTTGGGGTGGAGAGAGCCATTGGAGCTTTGTGGAAGCTTGAATCCAGATATGGGCTTGGCAAATGTAGACATGTGTGCTACAAAATTATAAACTCCAATGTTTAAAAAGTCAGCCGCAAAAATACCTGCCTATCTAAGGTGCTTTTATAGCCTCCACCACCCTAATATCTGAGCATCTGGCAATTTTTCATGTATTTAGCCTAACGATACTTGTGGAAAGTTGGCAATTGTCATCTAGATAGGTATTGTTATCCCCATTGTATATCCGGGGAACTGAGACACAGAGAGACTTAGGTTGGTCTACGCTACGCTACACATTCCGGGGCATGGGTGAAAAAGCCACAGCCGTGGGTGACATAGTTATACCAACCTAACCCCCCCGTGTAGACAGTGCTGTGTGGGCAGGAGAGCTTCTCCTGTCAACTTAGCTACTGCTTCTGAGGGAGTTAACTACGCCGATGAGCATCTTCATTACAGAGCTACAGCCGATGCAGCGTTTTAGGTGTAGACTTGCCTGAAGTGCCTTGCCCGAGGCCATACAAGGTGGGTGAGGTAATATCTTTTATTGGACCGACTTCTGTTGGTGAGAGACAAGTTTTCGAGCCACACAGAGCTCTTCTTCAGCTCTGGGAAAAGAACTCCCAGCCAAGTGCAAGATGGAACAGCTTGTTCGGCATAAGTAGTTAGCACATTTTGGAAGGGACCATTCAAGGTAGAGTGGCCTGTTGACACCAGTGTAGTCATAGGACATGAAGAGGGGGTTGGTGGGTTACAATCCGTCCAATAACAGATATGACCTCTCTAATATCCTTGGACTGACATGGCTACAACTACACTGCATACACAGCTATACAGGCTGTCTGCGGTAGACAGGTTAGCGCTGTAACCACTAGGCCGTCCTTCCTCTACCCATAGTCAGCTATGACATCTATTAGTGTCACTGGTTGAGAGGGACAGAATTAGTCATGAGAAATGGAAAAGTAGCATAAATCATAGTCACCAACGGGCGCAGTCCTGCAAGATACGTGTGCGCTTCCTGTGGGGTGGGAGCGCTTGGTTGAACTTTGGCCCAAAGGAAGCTGCAAGAGAAACGGTGCATCCCTGTCTGATCTACTGACACGTACTTATTCCGATAACAAATGACTTACCCTCGTCGAGGATTTGAATTATGGTCCAAATCATTGCATAGCTTGTTTTCATTCTGTTGGAAAAGATGAGTCGGCATTTTTACCTTACTAATAAAATAATTCTGATACTATACAGAGCACCGATGGTGCTGACTGTGTTGAAAGACTTCGCAGACTTCAGTCCTGCAAACACCCCAGTGATGGCAGGCAGTGAGTATTACATGGGAAGGGGAATAAGATAGCTATGCCCCGAAGGAGAGCAGCACTGTGAAAACACCAGTTGTGGTGGCTGGTTTGATGCAACACGGAAGATAAACTGAGGCATGGGCAGGGCTCTACTCCAGGTCTGAAGAACTAAAGAGGTCATGGGGGGTGGGGAAATTTATATTCAGCTTGGATGAAAATTAGTTTCTTTATCATCAGAACTTTTTAACCTGCTGTTAGTTTTCTTCTTGGCTACAAAAGGCCATTGCTTGGATGAAGGGGGAGGGGGGGAAGGCGCCGTTATAATCTGTAGGAGAGTGCATAGAGGAGAACACGTACCTCTGTGACTCTGAGCTGAGACCGCGGATCAGTGGGCCTCTGTGAGCACAACTGCTTATCCCTGAGCTAGCTGCAAGATGACAGGTTTTCTGCACAGCAGGGGGTCACTAAATTAACCGGGCACTTGGGCCGTGCAAATTCCTTCTTTTCAGTTGCACCTGGAGCTTCCGATGCCTAGAAACAATTCCATTACCCTGCATGTGTAATTTTGCGTGTCATTGCCCCTAATTGCATGCTTAAAGTGCGCGCTTTTAACATGCAGCCCTTTTATCAGCAGTAGGTAATAGAAGGTTTAATAGGGTGTTTGAATTCCTATAAAATTAATCTGTAGCTTTCTGTGATAGGGGACAGGCAGGGAGCCATGTGGTTCATATCCAGTGTTGATAAACTCGTTATAGAGGCAGGAAACATTTTCGATTGGAGCAGTGACAAAATAATTTGGAGGGGAGCCATGAAGAGAGTGGATGTGATGCTTCTAGCACAGTGGAGATTGCTGGCGTGTGGAAGCAGTGTTGCCAGCTAACATTGACTTAGTGTCTCTGGAGACCTGCAATAGCAAATGCATTTTATTAATGACAATGTTCTTTAGAAAATGCCGAGGCATTGTTGCTAGAGGTGGAACTCGATTGCAAGTGGGATTTTTTGTGTTGGTTTGGAAACGTTCCAGACCAAGACCTGTTCCATTTAACTCTCTCACCGCTGGTAACTGATCAAGGACCTCACTGCGGCAAGCAGGCTGCCATAAGCTTGGTAAGACATGATGCAGTCTTCTCAGTGTCCAGTAGTTTGTAGCTGTAACATCCTTCCTTTTGACTGAGAGTGGACAAACCGCACTTGATGTAGAGTTTTAGGAACTGTTTGCATAGATCATCATGGGGTTAGAGTGCTAAGACAGTGGGATGGATATTTTGGCCATTTTTCTGTTGCTTGTTCTTTTTTGACTTGTTCGTTTACCTTATGATAAACCATAAGCCTTGTGTTATCAGCTATCCAACACCTGCTTTAGTGGGTATTCCCAGTTTTTCATTTTTTTCCTCCCCTCTTGGCCCTTGCTGTGTTTCTCTCGTGATTCGTTGCTAATTAGCCCTTGTTCATGATCTTGTTACTGTGAGATCTCTCTGGGTGAATCTTTTTGTAACCCAGATTTGGTTGTCAGCTGAAGGCTGCACTGCTCATGTCTAGCTATCGAGGTCTGATTCTGTTCCTGTCCATGTTAGTTGGGGTTTGGCTCTTCTGTAGTGCTTTGCTCTTTGTTTTTTACCAGTCAGCCCACAGAGATGGAGTTTTGAATGCAAACATGTAAAATACCCAGTCTGTTAGAAATTGTGATAAGCCTGAATCAGATCCCCAGGTCTGACCCCTGTTTCCGAACTTTGTGGCAATTTACATTTGGATCCAAATCTGGATCTGAACTTCTGGTCTTGTGCTTACTTATACAGGGGGCTCTGAACACCCTTGAAGTTAGGACTTGGCTTATGACTACCTAGTCCTGGGAGAATTCTGTGCCAAAAAATTAAAAATTCTGCACCAAAACAATAAAAATTCTGCACACAATATTTTAAAATTTTGCAAAATTCTGCAGATTTTATTTGTCAAAATAACACTACATAATTACACCAGCTTCAATTATTTTGGTAATTTATTTCAAAATACCTCTCATAAATATGTCTGTTACAATACAGACTCACGCAAAAATTCCCCCAGGAGTAGAGTTAAAGAAACCCTTATGACAACCCAGTTCTAGTTTCTTTGCCTCCTGTCCCCTTCTCAAAAGCCCAGCTGGGAGGCCAGAGACCCACAACCCCTCCCCACGAGTCCAGCTGTGGGGCCCCCCAGCCCAGATACCCACACCCCCTCCCCTCCAGAGTCCAGCTGTGGCCCCCCCAGCCCAGACACCCATCCGCCTACTGCCCAGGGATCCAGAAGGAGAAACAGCCTGTAGCTGGGTCCCAGGCTTGTGTGGAGTTTCCTGCATGCTGCTGTCTCCTTTCCTCAGGGCCTGCAGGAAACTGTAGCTGCTAGGAAATTTCTACTCTTTCCTCCCTCTCCCCCAGGCAGTGTCTTCTGTGCACAAGTTGGGCTCTGCTGGGTCCAGCGACCCCTTGTGGTGGCCAGCAGCACTGCAGCCCATTTCTGGGGGTGGGGGAAAGGAAATTATGTGCAAAAACATTCATTTCTGCAAACTTCTGCATTGCGCAATGGTGCAGAATTCCCACAGAAGTAGACTACCGGAAAATGGCCTCTCTCCCCATGTGCATCCAGGTTAAACAGGGTGACTGGGTATTCTCAGCAGAAGACTCCCTTCTTTATGGAAAAGAAGAACTTAGTAAGGGTGAAATCAATAGGATTACACTATAAAATTACACTACAAAATTAAAGGATCTAAGAACACAAAAGAATTTCGATAGGCTTTTAGCCATCATGAGGAATGCTATTGCAGGGAGATAATTCTCTATTACATCCTATAAGGTAGTTAAAGCCCATAGGAAAGCTCTTATTTTTTTTAATTTTGTAGGACTTTTCCTGTGTGTTTACACATCCTAGGCGAAGAACAGTCATTAAGTTTGGTAGGAAGCAGATTCCTACCCGTGTTGAGCCGAGTTCTGCCCCTGGGGTAAGCTGGCTTCAGAGAGACTTGTGCCTGCCGATGCTAAGGGCATAACTGCCAAGTTTTCTGCAGCTCTATGTGTGATACTTCATGCAAATGTCTTGGCTAATTTACATACTTGGCCCATAGCCATAAATATCAGTTTATGCGCCCTGCCCCTAGTGGGGGCGAGGGATTGGACAGGGAGCTGCAAGGAACTGGACAACTGTCGCTTGGGTAGGTAAGTGGGTGTCTGGCAGTGTAGGAATAGCTGGGACGATGCTGGAGGGAGTCGGGGGCTAAGTGGGCGGTGCTGGGCTGTCTGGGATAGGTGGGTGCTGTGCTGTGGGAGTAGCTGGGGTGTGTGGGTGGGGATGTCTGAAGGCAGGTGCGAGAGTCAGAGGCTGTTGCTGGCTCCCCACTGTCTTTTGTGCCCGATGCTGCTGTTACTGCCATCTCTGCAGCGTCTGACTGCACCTTCCCCGCTTGGATCCAGCAGCGGTGTAGAAACACAGGAGGTAGGGAGGCTGTCTGCAGAGCTGGCTCCGTAGCCCAGAGGAGACGCTGCAGGTCATTCCCGGAGCCCAGCTGTGCAGGAGAGATGCGCGATGGGCGCTGCTGCTTGTGGGTGACACGTCAGATGCCAGACCCTGGCAGGGCTGAAGTTTGTGTGTTTATGTCCGATCACGTGAATCGCAAAGTGCCGGGACATCTGTTTGTATAAATCAGGACACAACCCAAATGTCTTTGCCTTGCAGGGAAGCTGGTGCAGGGGGATTCTCTGGAGCTGAGCTGCAGTGCTGCCTCTGCAAAGGTGACATTAGACCCGAGCCAAGCCGTGGTGCTGGACTGTAACCTGGCTTCTGTCGAGCAGTTGATCAATATCACCTGGAAGAAGAATGGGTTCCCATTAGTGGAGCAGGAGCACCTTCTCGTGCTTCCAAATGGATCACTCTTCATATCGTCCCCGACTGCTGCTAAGGAGAGTAAATATCCTGAAAGGACGGGCGCAGAGGGTAATTACTCCTGTGTCTCCCAGAGCTCCCTAGGCGCGGTTGCCAGTCAAACGACTGCAGTTAGGTTTTCAAGTAAGTATTTCTCTGGTATTGATACAGACTCTTCGGCCTGGCTTAAGAGCTGAGAAAGAATTGTCTAGGTTCCTTTAAATGCTGGCAAGCCTCAGAATTGTCTGTAAAATAAGTTATGAAGTCATCATCTTTTTTCCCCCTCCCAGTTACATTTTAATTTCCCCTGGAACCCTTCCAGATTCCCTCCTGACAAGGCCCTCCTGTTTGCAGAAAGCCAGCCTTTCCCTTTGGGCCACTATCTTGTCAAGTCCTTTTGTTTCAGGACACAAGGTCCGTATACAGCATGCACTGTATTTCTGCAGTAGTAAAGAAAGGTTCAGTAAGGACTATGATGGCCAGATCCTCAGCTGGCCTAAATCAGTGGGAGTCAATGGAGTTATGCCTGCTTACGCCACTGAGGGTTTGCTACCTTCTAGCATTTCTTCAATGACAAAAAGCAATTCCATCCTGTGCTGACCTTGTGTCCTTCCTTCTTTATTCAATCTCTTGATTGGTTGTTTTTGCCTCAGTGTTATTATAGAAACTGTGGTCCTGGGTCTTGTTAAGTTGAATTATAATGGGGTGTGTGTATGTATAATTATACTGGCACATCCCGAGCTGCACTTTGATTAGCTGTTGATATTAATTAGTGTTACCCAACACATGGAAAGAAGAGTAGCTAGGAGAATGACTTACATGGGACCTGAGTAATGAGATCAGAGGTCAAAATATTTTCGTAGCATGTCACCATTCACCTAATTCCTTTGGGATCTGGTAGATAATTAGCACTGCTTTACGCTCGTTAAATATGGGGAAGTGAGAGGAGCTGTAGTCTTTGAAAGGTCTGTCCTGGCCCCTAAAGATCGTTCTCCTTTTCTTTGGTTTTAGTATATTCAGATCACACATTAGCACAAAGGAGGAGTGGGGGGAAGTGGGAAAACAATACTCTAGAACATTGGAGGCTGAAATAGACTGTGCTGGGGAACAAGGGAAAGGACAGAAGGTTTGTGCGTGTCTTTGAATAATGCAAAGGCATCAGACATTCTGACTTCTCCTCCTTACCGAAGAATTCCATGCTCTAATTGCAAATTACCTGCTGGGCTGTGGTAGGTCCGATCTCCCTGGCCCCATATAGAGGTTGATGAGTCTGCTACAGCTGTGGTTAAAAGAACAGAGGCCTTTTAGTGCTGACAGTAGAAAACGCAGTATTTAAGACTCAGAAGTCCTTGGGTTGTTCCCCACTTGGGTTGGCAACCCACACAGGTGTGTCATGTTACATGTAATCCGTTTAGCTGTTAACGTTTTCTTATAACATGTTTTCTGTCATTGATGGTGGTGATTTTTTTTTAAGTTACCTATGTGTGCGTCAGTATAGTCCCCTTGGAGTGTGCCACATTGACATTTGTGGCGACTGAAGCCCTCTTTGCTCATAGAACAGGTCTAGCACAGGAAATGGGGTCCAAGCTTCCGCTCTCTGTGCCCATCCAATCGGACTACCACGCCCCTCAGTGGGAGGATCATTCAGACCACTTGACTATTCAGTCCTCTCTCCCTCTGTTGCAGTAGCACTAAGGATCTCAGTTATTGTCAGTTGTTTGATGGTGGTTTCTATGATGTGGATACTGGAAATTGGACTGACACTTAGTGTATCTTGCTGTGACTGCGTGCTAGCTACCAGATGGAATTTACTGATCTCTTAAGAACATAAGAATGGCCATATTGGGTCAGACCAAAGGTCCATCTAGCTCAGTATCCTGTCTTCCGACAGTGGCCAATGCCAGGTGCCTCAGAGGGAATGGACAGAACAGGGCAATTTGGAGTGATCCATCCCATGTTGTCTAGTCCCTGCTTCTGGCAATTGGAGGTTTAGGAACAACTGGAGCATGGGGTTGTGTCCCTGATCATCTTGACTAATAGCCATTGCTGGACCTATCCTGCATGAGGGTATCTAATTCTTGTTTGAACCCTGTTATACTTTCGTCCTTCACAACATCCCCTGGCAATGAGTTCCACAGATTGACTGTGCATTGTATGAAGAAGTACTTTTGTTTCTTTTAAATCTGCTGCCTGTGAATTTCATTGGGTGACCCCGAGTTCTCATGTTATGTGAAGGGGTAAATAACATTTCCCTAATCTCTTGCTCCGCACCGTTCATGGTTTTATAGACCTCGATCATACCCCCCCTTAGTCGTCTCTTTTCCAAGTTGAAGAGTCCCAGTCTTTTTAACCTGTTCTCCTATGGAAGTTGTTCCATCCCCCTCATCATTTTTGTTGCCCATTTCGGTACCGTTTCCACTTCTAATATACCATTTTTGAGATGGGGCAACCAGAACTGCATGCTGTATTCAACACGTGGGTGTACCAGGGGTTTATATAGGGGCAATATGATGTTTTCTGTCTTATCCATTTCCTAATGGTTCCTAACATTCTGTTCGCTTTTTTGACTGTCACTGCACATTGAGCAGATGTTTTAGAGAGTTATCCATGATGACTCCAAGATCTCTTTCTTGAGTGGTAACAGCTAATTTAGTCCCCTTCATTTTGAATATAGTTGGGTATATTTTTTCCAATGGGAATTACTTTGCATTTATCAACATTGAATTTCTTCTGCCATTTTGTTACCAATCACCCAGTTTTGTGAGATCCCTTTGTAATCCTTCGCAGTCAGCTTTGAACTTGACACAAAATTACTCAAGATAGTTTTCTGTAAATTTTGCCTCCTTACTCTTCACACCATATTTCAGATCATTTGTGAATATGTTGAACAGCACAGGTCCCAGTACAGATGCTAGGCCGACTCCGCTATTTACCTCTCTTTCTCCATTTTGAAAACTGACTATTTATTCCTGCCCTTTGTTTCCTATATTTTGACCTACTTCTGCTCTATGAAAGGGCCTTCCCTCTTATCCCATGACTTCTTAGTTTGCTTAAGAGCCTTTAGTGAGGAACTTTGCCAAAGGCTCTCTGAAAGTCCAAGTACACTGTTTCGTCTGGCACACTCTTGTCCACATGCTTGTTGACCTTGACAAAGAGTTCTAACAGATTGGTGAGGCATGATTTCCCTTTACAAAAGCTGTGTTGACTCTTCCCGAACAAATCGTTTTCATCTATGTGTCTGATAATTCTGTCCTTTACTATAGTTTCAACCAGTTTGCCTGGTACTGAAATTAGGCTTAGTGGCCTGCAATTTCCAGAATCGCCTCTGAAGGCTTTTGTAAAAATCGGCATCACATTACCTATCCTCTAGTCATCTGGTACAGAGGCTGCTTTAAGCAATAGGTTACATGCCACAGTTTGTAGTTCTGCAATTTCATATTTGAGTTCTTTGAGAACTCTTGGGTGAATCCCATCTGGTCCTGGTGACTTATTACTATTTAATTTATCAGTTTGTTCCAAAACATCCTCTATTGACACCTCAGTCTGGGACACTGAGAAAAGAACGGATTAAGAGTGGGATCTTCCCCTCATCCTCTTTAGTGAAGACTGATGCAAAGAATTCATTTAGCTTCTCTGCAAAGCCCTCGTCTTTCTTGAGTGCTCCGTTAGCACCTTGATCATCCAGTGGCCCCACAGATTGTTTGGCGGGCTTCCAGCTTCTGATATACTTAATTTTTTTTTTTTTTGCTGTTAGTTTTTGTGACTTTAGCTAGTTGCTTTTCTAATTCTCTTTTGGCCGGCCTCACTAAACTTGACTCTCTGGCCTCTTGTCCTAACAGCTCTTTTAAGGAACCAGAAGGGCATGATCAGCTCCCAAAAGATTCTGAGACACAGCTACATGAAGAGCAGCAGGTGAACAGGTGCATTATAAACTGCATCAGAGCCACAGTAGGTTGAATTTGGGCTATCTTTAAATTAGGGCCTCAATCAGCTGAGCTGTGTGTAAGTTATAATGTAGGGATCGAGAACTGCAGGGCACTTGATATAAGCAGTGTGCATCTGTGGTGGCTGCCATCTTGGCTGTTGCCAGGGATTGAACCGGGGATCACCAGAGCTAAAAGCCAGTGTCTGTGCAGCTTGAGCTAAAGAGCCAGGCTCTCTAGCTGATAGATGTAACAGTCGCATCCTCTAGGGATGGGCCTAGAGGGGGCACGTAGCACACTGTCTCTGTACGGGCTGAGGGGAAGGCTCAGGTGAGCTAGGCATCCAGAACAGCAAACGATGATTAATGGGCATGGGGGTCTCAAAAATGGAAAGAGAAACCACAGTGGGATTGAGAGTCTCAGGACAGGGCGGGAAGAACAATTCTGTGAGATCCTGGCATAGGTGGCCACTAAAAAATTTTGGAAGCATCATTCTAACTGCAAGGAGCCAAACTGTGCACTGAGGTTCCACCTGAGGAACGGACACTTGCCGTGCTGACCTCCCCTTTCTTGCCCAGAAAGGGTCTCGGCTGCTTCTGTTCTGCTCCGACCTGTAGGATGACCCTCTCTGGGTTCAGGGATCTGCAAGTGTGCTCAAGGTTGGGCCAGCGCACAAACATACCACTTCCACCCCGCAGAGAGCCAGAGGATGCGTGTTGGGAAATGCCTTTAAAAGCAGGGAATGGGAAGTTGCTTGCAGGCCAGTTTCAATCAAAAGTGGCTTCAGATGACAAGTGCTGCAGAGCAGAAGGCTCTTGCACCAAGAGTGATTTGAGTTAATACATAGAAAGGCATGACCGATAATGTGGCATGTGGTTGGTTGGCTCTCGTTTTTTTGTTTGTTTTGTGGTTCCTTATCTAACCATTACCTCTTCGACACAGTGAATGAGACGTGTTGGTAAATAATGGAGAGAAGCTAAGTGGCACTTTTGCAAAATGTACAATAAAAATCAATGCATCTGTCCTAGCTGGGCAGTTTGTTGTAAATTACAGAGCTAAAGTTTAAATAGCAAATAATTTTAAAGACATTGTCAATTTGAAAATCACACTTTTCTCAAAATCCTGTTGTTTACTAGTACTGTGAACTTAGAGAACAATATTTCGGTCTGTTTTCTCAGTTAGTCAGTGTTGCTCTTTCTCCTGAATAGATGTTCTCCCCTGTCATTTGTTTTGGGTTTTTACACATGGCAGTCGTCTTCTTCTTAGTGTATACGCAATATGCCTCAGGTGGCACATGACCGGGATTCATCATTGAATTTGGTCTGCTGGTTAGATCATTAGCTTCCCTGGCCCAGGCCAGGTACTGACACGGTGCGCGACGTGAACGCTGATCCATGCCTCCCGCACATGGCAGTAAGGGACGGAAAACACAAGAAAGAGAAATTGTGCAACCACAAAACTTGGCAAGGGGAGTTAGGTTGGAAACACAATCTGCTCTTAAAATTACTTGATTTTGGATGAATGGTATCCCTTTAATGTGGGCGTTTGCCTGCTAATTATTATTATTTGTATTATGGTTGTGCTTAAAGACCACAGTTACAACAGAGGTCCCATTGAGCTACGTGTTGAGATACAAACACATAGGTAACTTAAAAACAAATCTACACCACGAACGACAGAAAACATGTTATAAGAAAATGTTAACAGTTGAATTGATTTCTATTTAACGTGACACATCTGTGCAGGTTGACAACCTAAGTGGGAATCCAAACCAAGGACTTCTAAGTCTTAAATATTGCATGTTCTGCTGTCAGCGCTAAAAGGGCTCTGCTCTTTTAACCACAGCTGTAGCAGGTTCCTCAACCTCTATCTGTGCCCACCAGTAGTGGGAGACAGAGGGCCACACAGTGTAAGCATTGGTTACAGGTATAAAACTTAAAGGACCCTATGTATGATGCAATGGATGGATTTACTGAAAGCAATGAGTTCTTACAGGGAGGTAGTTCACAGTGATTGGCACTTTGCAGGACGGGGCCCAGTACACAAACAGCATTACTCATAAACCGCAAAAAGGAAACCAAATATTGGAAATGTTGAATGTTGAGGGTTGTACTCGAACTTGTCATGAATAGGTTAGTATGGGAGGTGTGCGTTTCCCTTTAGAAAGGGAGGTCTTCATTGGCATATCTCCTCCTTGAGCCAGTCTGAGCAAAAAGCAGGCAAAAAAGAGAAGAGGCGGGGTTGTTCTAAATGGTACATTAGCTGAATTAGCGAGACCTGACGGTACCGGGGACCCTGGCAGGTGAAGTTACCCCCTACGTTTTGTAAAACAAGTTCTTAGGAACACTGATGAACGTTAGTAATGTTTCATTGAACTAAACAGAAAATGTAACAAAGGGAAATCCAATGGCGTGCCAAAGTGCTCAGATATCATGGAGTTGAGTGCAGAATGGCTAATCGGACAGATGGGTGCTCTGACACAGTAGTGATGTAGGTGCTTTAGGACTCAACATTGTACAGGCGTGTTTAAATATCTCTCCCTTCCCCCAGACAAAAACCCAACAAAAAACTGTTTTCATTGTATTTTTTAAGGTCTGGAAACATTTCTATTACTATTAGATTTCTGAAAACAATTTAACAAAATCTAAATATTGGGCTTAAACGAAACCTGCGGTGTACCTTTAATTATAGCCGTGTTGGGAGACCCCCAGTAACTGTAATTAGAAACAGTTACTTTTACATCTGGGTTGCTTTGAAATTGGCGTTGCTCAATAACATGTTGCTGGTGTAATAAGTTACTGTAAATGTATTAAGTGGCCTTGGTAATGGGTAACCCGCAATAAAGCAGTAAGGATTTGCAGTAACATATTACTCGTAAAGTTCCAAAGTAGCTACAAACTCTCTTTTTTTCCTTGTTTCTGCCTGCCCTGTGTGTGTGTTTCTTAACCTCAGCTTGGATGCTGCAGTTAGTGGTACCCGTCTGGGCAGAACTAGTCAGGCTGGCCAAGTGACTTGTATGGTATGTGCCGGCATAAATAACTAGAAGGGCTGCTGGGAAGACTGACGTGTCGTGTTTTCCAAGGAATTTATAATGATAGCCTGCTGCAGACTCCCAGATGTGCTGTGGAAATAGAATAAACTACCTTTAAAAAGCAACTGAAATTTGACCCACGTTATGCATTTCTACACAGCACTGCCTAGCGCGTAACTGGCTGCCACGCACAGGTTTCTGACCCACAAACACATTATAATTTCTCGAGCGTGCGTTTTGGTTTGTACACTGAGATTCTGGGAGGGCCTGTTGAGATGGTGTTGACGATTCCAGCACTGGTGCCAGGCGGCGAGGGAGCATGGATTTTTTTTAAAGGCAGTCCCTGGGCCCTGGCATATTTTAAAGACCAGATTTGGGGGGGGCTCTTTGGAAAGGGCCTTTCAGACTCGCCATTTCAGACTCACCATTGAAATGCTTGGAGTCCACTACGTGTACACTTCTGCCAAATTTGAAACTGGGATTAGGCGGCTGCAGCTGGTCATTCCAGCTTGATCCAGTGATAGCTACTGCAGCATAGAATCATAGCAGCATGGTGGGTCCAAGCCGATTCTATTACTAATGCCTGTAGCTTCAGTGGGGCCGCTTGCATTATGAAGGAGGGTAGGGTCAGTATGGAGTGCAGCGGGATCTGAGAGCTCCTGCTACTGGAGCTTCTGTGGGAGCTCTGTATAGCCCCAACGAAAACCAAGAGGCACTTCCTCAGCCGGTGTAATTTATCATAGTCCCATTGAAGTCAACAGAGCAATGGCAGCTTATAGCATCAGCGGAGGATCTGCCCCCAGATGAATTGGCTAAAGATGCTGATGAAACAATTCTCATGAGGAAATAGTCCGGGGAATTTTGCTGGCTGACACTGAAGGGGCCAGGACCTGACGGAACTGGTAAAAGCACAAGGTGGTTTAGTTTGGAGGCTGAGGCCCTGTTTGGGAGCCAGTGGTCTCTCTCTGTGAAGGCTGTGAGCTCTTCCTGGGCTGGGTGTCAGGTGTCTCCTCTTTAGTGACGCCTTCTGTTTGTGAAAGCTCAGTTCTGCCTTCGCAACATAAGGTAGCAGCAGGGTAGAGGCTTAATCTTTGGCAGGAAAGAGACTTGAGGGGAGTCCAAGCTGGCAGTAAAGTGAGAGCTTTATTGCAGACAAGCTGTTGTCCTCAGGCGCCGGGTGTAGTGATTTAAGGCGCCACGGGAAGTAGCCGAGGAAGGTATAATGGATTTTGGTCCCAAGTGCTACATTCCTCCAGTTCAGTGACTGATTGCAGGTGCCAAAGAAAACCAGGCGGTGCTTTTATCCTCAAGGCTGCTCAACCGGGCAATGTCCACGAATCCAGCCCAACACAGAAGGAGCAATCTGACTTCTCAAGCTCCCTGTGGTGTGCGCACCATGCTAAGAAGAGATGTAAACAGACCCTCCGCTTTGCAGAGTAAGACTTGGGTGGATCAAATCTTTCATTTGCTGTCGTCCTCAGAAATGCGTGTCACAGCGGCAGATTCTGCGCCCTCCTGTCCACTCACCTTCTCTTAGATTGAATTGGCAGTAGAGGCCTCACGCTCGAGTCTGCACCTTTGGTGCCCACGTGCCAATGTGGTTGCCCAAATGTGGAAGCTTGGCATCCCGCTGAGGTGCCTATGTTAGAATATAGAACCCGCAGAAGGCACCCTTATCTTGTCCCATTAGAGGCTATTTAGACCTTAAGGCCTCATAGGGTTATAAACTATTCAGCCTCGCTACATTTCTCCCAGAATACACCGGTGAAATTTGCCCCTCGCCTTGACTCCAGGTAATTTGGTACAAAGCATGGAAAGTATAAAGGGGTGGAGGGGAAAACCATTCACGTACACAAGGGAGACCTGTGACCCAGCATACGAACCTGCCCCTCTTGAAGAGTGAGGAGAGCCTATGTTTGCTTCTGACTCATTGCCAATGCCTGCCTGGTGGAGGCAAAAATACACGGAAATGGGCAGGCAGGTTTCTTGACCTAAAGAAAAGGGTGTGGGATGGGGAAAGAACTGTCCTCAAAGGCTGGAATGGAAGCACAGAGAATCAGCGTGCTCAGACCAAGAGAAGAACAGCAGCAAGCCCCAGTGTTCGAGTGTCAGATTTCCAGTGGTCAATGTGACCTTTCCCAAGGAGATGCACAACCCAGGCCTGGCAGGGATTGGCTCCTCAGGCCTTCCTGCCCAATCCCCTTCTGAGCTTTCTTGGTCCCAGAGCCAGGATTCAGCAAGGCAGCTTTCTCTAGGGCTGCTAACTGAGAATTTTCCTTTGAAACTGGTTTTCAGCTCGCCATGCGAAGTGTCCGCTTTCTGCAGAAGAGTTTGAGGTTTTGTCCAAAAATGACCATTTTTGCTTATTTCTGCATGTTGGGTGTGTGTGGAGAACCTGGCTCTAGATTCGTCCCATTCTTCCTGGTTCCTTTTACTGACCTTTCTGTAAAAAGTTAAAGAAAAAATCTGTCCCATGTTGAGTGAATACAATAAACGCTCAATCCTCCAGCTGTTGCCAACCCCAGAGATATGTGGCCCCCTAAGGACAGTCGGCTTCCAATGCAGGACAGACTAGAATTGCAGAGGGTGGGCACGCATCCAGACTATCTTAATAATGTTCGTTTCCAGAGCTTCCTTTATTTTTACATTCAGAGTAATCCCTTGCACTGGATTGAATTGTAACAGATGTACTGGTCTTGTTTTTAAAGGGCTTCTTTGAGCAGCGGGGGTTGCCACCCACTCTGACACTGTGTTGTTCGTTTGGAGGTGTCATTCTCCAGTCCCCTCGTGGAGAGGCGTTGATGCCTAAGAACTCAGCTGCTGTCCAATTAGAGGCGCTCGGACATACCCAGGGAAGGAGCATGGGAGGGACCTAGAGAGGTTAAAAAAAAAGGGGGCAGGAAATAATAGGCTGCTTCTATCCATGCTTGCGACATTCTGAGCACCTAGTGAGATTAGATCCCTTGATGCCTAGGAGCTTGCATGGGTACTGCTGAGGGCAGAGTTTGTCCCAATGTCTTTTGCTGAGACGGAAAGCAGGAGGAGTAGTCACTGCATATTGTACGGCCCCCTTCTGAACGCGAGGGGAAGAGTTCTAGACCGTGAAGAGCAGTAGAAAGCAGTAGCAGCTGTCGAAGTTACAAAGATTCTGTGCTGTCTCGCAAGGTGACTATCCATTTATAAAAGGAAGCAGAGATGAAAGGAAGGGCTTTCCAGTTCAGCCTGGTATTCATTTCAGGCACAGAAAAAGATCTCTCAAGATCTGAGGCATTAAAATAATAAAACAACGTAATATCCTAGATTAAAGTCCCTCACATTTGGAAATTACCTTCAGAGCTGTTTTAAGAATGTGAGAGCCAATAAATAACCAGCCCTTGACTTAAAAACTAAGCTAGGTTAGAAAATAACGTGAATGCAATAATATTTTTCTGTGCTATAATATCTCTTGTCCTGTGATCCTAATAACAGTTAATGAATGTGAGGCAGGTAAGTAATATTAGCCCTGTTTTCCACTGGGGAAACTGAGGCACGGAGTGGTTTGCATTTACCCAGCATCTGCAGTAGGACCAGGAATGGAACTTGGGGGTCCTGACATCCAGACCTGTGCTTGACCCATTGGAACACACTTACTCTAGTAGAAGCGTAAATAGACCCTGAGCCTGTCCAACATGTGTTTAGCTGTGTGAGTAGTCTCAGCCAAGTCAAATGCTTCTCACCGTGCATAAAATCTTTGCAGGATTGGAGCCATAGTTGTTTGGTTATCAGTTTAGGTAGGGTCTATGTAAACCAGTTGGTTTTCTTAGCAAATATTAAGCATACAGTGTCCCAAAGGCCAGTTTCTCTCCCCTTTTCTTTGCCTTCCGCATACATTTGCAGTGCCAGATGAATAGCTACTAGCCATATTTCATAAGATGGGTGACTTTTGGGGCTTGTGAAATGCCGCGGATTGAACAGGAGACAGACCGGTATAGTGCAGACAGACACCGGGTAAATCGTGACGGTTAGAGATGGGAAACCCACCTTGGGTCAATTCAGCCCTTCTCCCTGGCAGTGCTGGATTACCTGTCTGCCTTACACCTCTCTCCGATCAGACAGTACTCACCTTACACAGCACTTCATTTTACTCAAAGATTCTAAGAGCAGGTAAACTGTGCGGAACATAGGTCATAACATGTAAGGCCACAAGGGATCACCGTGATAATCTAGTCTGACACCCAGCATGCCCTGTACAACATCAGCCTTATACCTCACCTGGCAATTCCCGCATCGACCCCAGGAACTTGTGGTTGAACTAGAGCATATCTTGTAGAAGAGACGGCCTCTCTTGAGCTAAGGACTCCTAGCGATAGAGTCAACTACATCCCTTGGTAAATTATCTCAAAGATTAATTACCCTCACTGCTAAAAATCTGCACCGTATGGTACAGCAATGTGCCTTACAGCTCAACTGATCTGTTTTTTTTCGCTGGTGCCCTGTAGAGACCAATGATAAAAATACTGGCTCAGAAATGGGAATATCCTTTTTTAAAAAAAAAAAAATTCCCCAAATTTTTGTTTCTAGATCTTTAAAAATGGATATTTGTAAGAATATGGGGGAAAACACCCCCCTCCCATCTCCCGCCATGCTCTGTCACATGGCATCCAAATTCAGAGGAACTGTCTAAGACTTGTCACTCTTCATGTGTGCATTTATATGTCTCGTTTTATTACTGTCTGCCCGGGGAAAATGCTGCTTCTTCAGCGAGCATTTGCCCCTGACATAACATACTTATTTCTGAATCGAGGGTGACGAGGAAGTTGATTAATGATATGCATCCCCCAGCTCATCTTGTTTTGCAGGCTGGAGAGACGTGTTTGCGGCATTAGCATTCGTTTCGTGTGAGTGGAGAATTCCAAGGGCTCTGTTTCTGTGTAAGCGGAGCAGAGCGCGGTGTTCTATCAGACCTTGTTTACATGCAGATGGAGTTATTCTTCAGACTGATTGCGTCGGCCGTGGCTGATTAATGTTAGGTGATAGAACAAGACTTGTCTGGAAGATGAGGGAGAGAGGAAGTCAGCCAGCAACCTTTTGCTCCTGGCAGGTGGTGTGTTTCTGTCATTAGGTGAGTCTGTGCTACAGATCCTGAATGTGGCTCTGGGACTCTTTTTTGATCAATAGGATGATGCAAATAATAATAATTAATAATGACAGTACTTGGCCCTCATAAAGCATCCAGAGATCTCCAGGTGCTTATCGTGACCTTAGCTTCATGATGCCGTATGAGGTAGGTAAATATCTTCACCAGCAAAGCAAAGCACTAAAGCTAGGAGGTTGAACGCCCACTGAAATCAGTGTAAAGACTATGACTTCGTTGGGACTTGGATGAGTCTTAAATGACTTGCTGAAAGTCACACATCAAGCCCGTAGCAGAGCCTGGGCTAGACCACATCTCCTCCTGCCCTCCAGTCCTGTGCTTTAAGTAGATCATCTCTGCTGCCTATAAATCTATTGCATGGTATATTTCATTCCCCGTAGTGCGCACTAGCTAAGTGGGCCAATCAGGTCTTATGTCTCCTGCCGAGTCAGCAAGCCACTCACAGGGATTCTGCTGGAAACATGAGACAGTGGCTGTGGTGCAGGCTTTCAGGAGTTCGCTCCTTTCTCCAAATAGTCCCAGAAATTTGGGGCCACTGTGACATTTCAGTTTATAAGGGCTTTTGGCTCCCACACTAGAGAAGGGAAAGTATCAGACGGAAATGAGTCGAGAGTCTCAAAGAAACCAATCGGAGGAGACAGTCTGTCTCACCAGGAAAGCGTGAAAGAGACTAAATTTGGATGCTATGTACAGGCCTGGCCAGGTGACAAGGAATCCAGTGTCAGCAGGAAGGACATAGCATTTTTGTCCTTAATTTATGAGGTTGTGCCAGGTATTGTTAGAAGAGAAGAGGACATGTCTGACAAAAGCTCGTCTCCTTTGTGGGATCTGATTTGCCAAGATGTATGGACTATCTGTTCAATGGAAAACAGTAAGAATTTCTCTATCAGAAGAGAGCCTGGATGCACATAGCCCTGTCTGACTGGCTGAGACTGGATGCTTTAAAGAAAGGTGGAAACCCGAACAATGTGCTTAATTGTGCATTGCTCTAGCACAGGGGAAATGCCCTCCTGGCTCCCAAGCTCGTGAGCTCATTATATGCCCTGAAGCACCGGTATTGAAAGCCTATAGGCCTTCATCTTCACGAGTGTAACTGCAACTGCTGATATTATTGTTAGAAACTTAGAAATGTTTTTGAAACTCAGTAAGTCTCAATAGTATCCTGGGACAGAGAGTTGTGCGGTTTCTTTATACATTGCCTTTAAAAATAAACTTGTCTCGTTATTTGGGTCAAATGCCTTTTAATTTCATCGGGCACCTTCCCACACGTCTGTTTTGGGAAGGAGTGACCAGGAGGTTCTGACCAGCTTTCTCAGATGATCAGCCATTGCAGGGGCCTGGATGCAAAAGAACCCGGCTGTTCCACAGACAGGCCTCAGGGCTAGAAAGGTTTCTGAATATGCTGGTGCATTTATGACACCTTTGTTTTGATGCAGCCATGGCCTTCTGGTGCGGTTCTCAACTGTTGTGGCAGGTTGTACTTTTGACATCTTCGCAGCACGGCAGCAAATCTCTACGGTTACCGCCTTGTGGAGCTGACACAGGACCAAAAATTGCACCTGAATCAGTGCTCCTTTTTGTGCAACATGTGGATTTCATTAACCCTACAAAGGCTGGCGGCACTTAAGTCTCTGCTGCCTTTGGACAGACTCACATCATAGAAAGCCGTTTTATCCCCAGGTTCAGCTACAGAATGCAAATGTCCCACTACAGAACCTTTTACATCCTGCTGCCTTTTAGAGAATGAAAGACAACAATGAGCGTCGGCATCGCGCGCCTTAACCTGGTGTTCAGTTCATCCCGCGGCACCAGTTCTGCTTACCGAAAGTGGCCCACTAGGCACTCACATTCCATGCCCAGCTCCACGCCAGCGAGCCGGGCTTCTTACCCATGTGAAGTTTGAGATTGTTTCGGCCCCAAGACCTAATCGTTCGCTTTACCAGATGAAACTGCGGAGACGGACGAGTGCCAGCTATCCTGAGGGAAACTTTGGCGGGAACCAGCTACTAGATGGTTCGATTAGTCTTTTGCCCCTATAGCCAGGCCGGACAACCGATTTGCACATCAGGACCGCTACGGACCTCCACCAGAGTTTCTTCTGGCTTCGCCCTGCCCAGGCATCGTTCACCGGCGCGGAAGGATGTTCTTCCTCAATGCAGAATTCTCAGCTGCATGGGTCTTTTTGCATCCCTAGGCTGGAAGGAAGGAGAGCTCCTGCATCTGTCCAACGTTTGGCCAGTTTCCATCGAGACCAGTGGCCCAGTAGAATTGTGCTGTTGAATTTAGACTTGTTCTCTGATGGGACCACCTTGCTCCAAGAAACTAAGAGTATAATCTGTCCTTTTCTAAATGGGAAAGGTGGTGGATAGTTGCCTGGATTTCTTCTTTTGCCAGCTGGGTTCAGAAGAAGCCCCAGCCGGCTGATGGCATCTAGGGAACTGTGTTCACCGTAGGACCGGGCTTTGAATTCAGTCTTTGTAGCGTAGATGATGTAGCAGTGGCCACTGGAGACAGCGGATACTGAACCCTGCCATAGGCAGCAGTGTGGGATATTTCACCCTCTCTGAGTTCTTGGCAAGGCTCCCTGGGAAGTTTGGCAGCACTTCCACCACTTCCTGGACAAGCGAATGGAGTCAGGTGGCCTTGTTTTTGCCAAAGGTTTGGGCACAACATAGTCAATGCAAGAGAGACAAGGTGGGTGAGGCAGTTTATTTTATTGGACCAGCTTCTGTTGGTGAGAGAGAGAAGCTTTTGAGCCACACAGAGCTCTTCTTCAGGTCTGGGCCCGAAAACTTGTCTCTCTCTCCAACAGAAGTTGGTCCAATAAAAGACGTTACCTCACCCATCTTGTCTCTCTAATATCCTGGGACTGACACGGCTACAGCAACACTGCATATGACATGCAAGAGGGCTGGTGTAAGAGGCTGATCTTTATCTACTGGTGTCAGTCACATGCCATGCATCAGGGATACAAAAGGTTATATCCTGGCCACATGGCAGAGTCAATCCACTGATTTTAGGGGTTACCGTTACAAATGAGACCTGGTTAATCTGTAATGACTGCTAGTTCAAATCTCTTTACTATGTAAATAGATGTTTAGTCACTTAATTAGATTTGCAGGTTTCTCAGAGCCCTAAATACCCCCAAAGTGAAACTACGCAGTGTGTTGTTTTCGCTGCAGAAAGGTATCTCTCTCTACCTGTTAATCACGACATTTGTGAAAGCTGTTAATTTACTTTAAACTCTTTGCGAGGGAGGATCTATAAAATTACAATAATTGTAGGTGTTAGGTGAACATATTTGCTGTGTCTGGAAGGAATGATGCTGTACTGTATCACGTTTCTGCTGGCAGAAGCTGAAAATGGGTGTCGATGTGCCACGTTATATGCATAATGTGTAATCTGTGTTACTGGTGTAGTGCAATTGTGTTAGGAGGGCCACACAAGCTTACAATAAGAGTAGACACAAACTTGCTTGTAGGCTTGTCTCTCCTGCGTTCCAGTTGCTTAAAGGAATAGTAGTTTTAGTTAAATTGCACGTCCACTGATATTAAAGGACATGCAGAATTGGAGTCACTCCCCCCACTCCTCCCCAAAAAAAGAAAAAAAAGAGTCATAAAACCTTTTAAGTGTTGAGGAAAGATCCCAGACTGGCAGCCCCAGAGAGCAAAGTCCTCACTGCAGAGCACGCTGTGGAAAGGCAGTGCAAGTTTCTCTCCTTGCCTACCAGTTTGCTTCTAACCCATCCTGGAATGAGCACCTCCAGCATGAGAGGGTAGTTTCACTCCTTGGTCCATTTACTCCTTGGTGTAGGCACAGATTGCCTACTACCGCTTCAGTTATTGTGGTGGGTTTTGGGGGGACCTCTACTGAGACTACTGGCTCATTGCCACACAGGCAGATGTTACTTTGAGTCACTGCTGACCTGACTTAGAAGCAGAAAACTAAAGGTCAAAGGCTCTGCATATCGTTACTAGTCATTGGGAGATTGGTGTGTGTATGAGAAGCAGGATCAGATCCTACAAAACTTAGACAGGCAGCATGGAGAGGGCATTGGGCTAGGGCTCAGGAGATCTGGGTTCCATTCCTAGCTCTGGTACTAGCCTGCTGGGTGGCCTCTGGCAAGTCACTTCATCTCTCTAGGCCTCAGTTTCCCCTCCCACTCTTTGCTAGTCTTGTCTATTTGGAGTGTAAGCTGTTCTGGCTGGGGTTGTGTTACAGTGGGTTTCTACAGTGTCTCAGTGGGGCCCCAGTCTCAGCTGAGGCCTCTGGATGCCACCATCCTAGAAATTAATACTAATAATTATAAAAGGAACAAAGGGAGAAAATAAATGGAGACAGAATTTGGTGGCAAAATGCAGCGCGAAAGAGCAGAGAGGCGTTTTTGAGAAGGCTGAAATTCCATGCATAGACTACATTTTCTGACCAGGGTATAATGTCTCTGGCAGGGAATCTCTCCAAGCTCAGAGCCTTCTGTACTGATCAGACTGACCTCTGGGGAGAAGGGTGGGGTATAGGCATGTCACTGTACCGCAGTCACCTCTTGAGACAGGGTTAAAAGTGTGATCGGAGGGGGCTTAGCTCCAGCTGAGTGTAAAATGTCAGTGGAGGGTCGTGGGCTTGGTTTGAATGTGCCATTAATAAAAGTGCAGCATGCATTGACATTTTATATGAAGGCAGCCTTGCAGAACGGCACTCGCTCACCTGCAGTGTGTAACTTTGGCGACAGGAGAGTAAAATATGAAGTTTTTCGTTCTAACCGTATTCATGGGAAGGGAGGAAAAGTAGGTTTTATGGCTGGGCTGGTCAATTTTCATGATAGATTTGCAAGGCTGAATGAAAACTTTCGGCTAAACCTGACAGAGTGGTTTAAATAATGATGAATACGTTCATGTCTTTCACCATTCCATGCCAGTCACCTTGCCCCTTCAATGCCCTTGTTTCTCCACAAATCAGTTCCATCAATTCCTGACCCTGAGGCCCTGAAATATGGCATTGTGGTAAAATGGTGAGCGATGCTGTGCAGGCTTCAGCCCTGGATCCTACCTCAGGGCCAGATTTTGAAACCCTGACATACCCTGAGGAGTATTGTACTTAATGACTAGTCCTGCTGATTTCAATGGGACTCCTAGCAAAATCCGGTACTACCCCACAGAGGAACAGTTCTTACTTGGCTGTTTCTCCAGCGAACTCCCACTGCGTTTGCTTTGTCTCGTGATTCCTTGTTTCATCATGCAGCCAGCAGAAATCAACGCCCAAAGGGGGGGCCTTAAAGTGTGCTTGGATCCCATTGTATTGTGTGGGTCCTGTTAGAAACATTTTGGCCTAGGGCTCAGTGCTTCTGTAGCTGGGCTGTGCCATCGTCCTCCATATTGCCGGGGAAAAGTAGATTGTACGTTAGAGGGCAAATGCACAGGTGCCAGGGCCAGGAACCCTGGTCTGAACCTTGGTTTGCAGGAGCAGAGCCCAGGAGGGCTGGGTGCTTTGAAAGTGGACATTTTCAAAGACTCTTCTCGGAGATGCACAGTAAATTTGGGGAGTTCAAAATACCAAGGTGACTGGCTCTGCGGTATGTTAAATGTTAACATTCCCTATCCCCAGGAGCAGTAAATCCTCTGTGGAGTCTGGCCTGGGGTGTCTGGAGCCCGATCTCAAGCGTCTCCAAAGTTGAGGTGCTCCGATCCAGGGTTTTCGTTCAATGCACTATTGAGCTAGCTAGAGAGGCCCTGTTCATGCTGCCTAGCACTTGCTTTTTTCCTCTGGTCCAGGGGAACAAGATTCCTCATTTCCCCTCTCACCACCCACCTCTTTCACCCTTCAGTGTGCTGCTTTGCAGTCCTGGTCTCTGCTGAGGAGGGCTGGAAGTTGCTGCTTCTGGAGCCTGCCATCACAGCTCCCAAGAGGGTGGTAGAGAGCAACACCGAGTTAGTGCTCCTTCTCCCTACCTTTCCAGAGGCTAAGCACGCTGTTCCTGCTGCCCTCCCAGTCTCTGCTGGCCCTGGGAATGGCCTGCCGTGGAGCCAAGCTCAGATCCCCTTGCAAGGAGCTGCCACTTGGTCGTTGGGCCTGGCAGTTCTGATGTGTCTTACACACATGCTGTGTTGTGTTTTGTGCTGCGTGGGGGTGGCGCTGCACTGCTTAGTCAGCGGTAACGTTTGGTCAGGCCCATCCACATCCTACGGGGAGGGTCCTCGTGGGGACGTTCTCAGCCTGGCTTTGCTGGTGCCCTGAGCCGGGAGGCTGATGGGACTGGAACAGATCCAGTTCTCAGTGGTCAGTTCTGAAAACATTCACGTGCATCAACGTGGACGCTCTAAGCGGCTAAATAGTTGAGGGTACAGAATAGCAGCCAGTTACCGGCCTTGTGACAGGACAGAGTGAGGGGACCCCACTGATTGGTCTGTGTCCACCCATGCTCCATCTCCGCTGTGTATGAAAGAGCAGGATCTCTTGCAATAGCTGTGATGGGCAAAGCTTCCCTTTGTAGGCTGCTGAGTGAGCGTGTCGTACCACAGGTGTGTCCCCTGTTCACGTACCATGGGTAGCAGCAAAGCACCCTGCCACAGGCTGCCCAGCCAGTGTGTCCCAGCTCTGCTCTGGCTGGGCCATCTTTCGAAGGAGGGGTTCACCGTTCAGCCCTTGGCCTGTCTTCTGAGACTGCCAGCAAAGGTGCCAGACTTAGGGGAGTAATTCAGAACGGCCCTCAAAGTACCAGACTGATGCCACCAGCTGCTCTTGGCTGACTTAGGGCCTGGTCCAATGCCCTTTGAAGTCAGTGAAAAGAGGCTCTTAAAAGTTAGAGCTTGATAACCCGTTACAGCCCCCCTGTGCCATCCAGTCTTCCTGTACTTAGTTTATGGTGGAGAGGATCCTTCACTCTACCTAGGCCTGGATTTAGGACAGCATTTAAGCACGTGCTTAACTTTGACAGGAATTTGGCTTCAGTGGGATTTAAGCACATGCTGAATAGGGATGTTTTTGTGAATGGAGGGCTAGTGATTCATGGGAGTGAAGGAAGCAACCTCACTATTGCTTGTGTTAAATAGTGAACATAATCCTCCTGGATACATTGTACTCAATAACTACAGGCGTGGAGATCAAAATCCCTGCTCACTGTTCATCCGCTGCTGTGTATTTTACCAGATGTAATAACCTAGCCCTGAACAAAACATACCCCTGGCCCCATCGATAACAGTGGTGATCGACAAAAAAAGAACGCAGCCTGAAGTGGATAAAAACTGTTCCGGGGTATTTACTCAGACTTTCCATTGAGTAATGTGTGCAAGCAGTTGCTACTGTGTGTGAAGACAGGATATAAATCCGGGGCAGATCTGCATATTACCATCGCTCCGGTGGACTACCTGAGGATCTGCCCCCAGGTGTGTGGTTAATAAGTGGAAAGGAGCGAGGTGTCGTTTTTTGTTTAAATTAAGTGGATTGTTTTTACTGCTGTTCTGTGAAAACAGCGGTCTCTCTCTCCCTTCTCCCTACCCTTTGGCCTTTACAGGAATGTGGGGTCTGGCAGGCTTTATCGAGAGCTAAAAATGATTTGGCCCTGTCCGTACTCGTGGCAAAACCATTTTTCACACCAACTGAGAAGAGTTAAGGATGGGATCCATTGTTAACACCTGTTGTCAATGACAGATTGTTTTCCTAGTGTAGACAGGACTAGTGTGTAAAGTGTGCTTGGATCCCTGTGCATTGTATGTGTTGTATTTTAAACGTCATGGCCCCGCTTCAGCAACATATTTCAGTATGTGCTTAAGTCCTGTTGCAGTCAATGGACACTACGTACAGGGGGTGGGGGGCATTGTGTCCTGATGGACAGAGCACTGAACTGGGACCCAGGAGACCTGGGTTCTGCCACTGAGCTGCTGGGTGACCTTGGGCAAGGCATTTCCCATCCCCATGCCTTGGTTTCCCCATCTGTAAAATGGGGCTAATGATCCTAAGCTCGTTTGTAAAGCAGATTGAGATCTATTGTTGAAAAGTGCTATATGTGAGCTGGGTATTAGTATTATCATGAGATGTTGTTGATTATTTTGTGCTGTTGGGATAGACGTAAGCAAATACTTCAATGTATGGCTGAACTAGAGCCTTAACTGATCACTTCTTTTTCAAACTCTTCCAAGAAAACAATGGGTTTCTTAAAATTTGTTTTACATGCAAAGAAAATTCCCCCTGGAAAATTCATGAGGATGGTGCTAACCCTGTCCTCAGTTAAGAGTGTTTAAATGTTCAATAGGTTATTCATATAATTCATAGCCTCCATGCTTAGGGGTTGGGTTTTTCTTTTGCTATTTTGTGCTGTGATGGGGCTTAACTCCCATTGTCTGCAAGGTAAAGGATAAAATCCCAGTTAAACATGCTCCGCTCCTGGGGGGCGCTGATTAGCTAATTGCCTCCTGGCCAGAAGAGGCAGAGTTAGGCCTTATAAATAGACCGAGGGGATGTCTGTCTATATGGCAATTACAGACCCACAGCTGGTCCGTGCTGACGAACTTGGGTTCGGGCTAAGGGGCTGTTTAATTGTGGTGTAGAGGTGCAGGCTTGGGCTGGAGCCTTGGCTCTGGGACCCTCCCACCTCACAGGCTCTAGTGGGTTTTTAAGTGCAGTGTAGACACACCCTGAGGGAGCTCAGTTGTGGAGGGAAGACCCAGGAAAGAGGAGTTAGGGAGTTTTCGCCTCTCCTTCCGGAAAGTCCTGGGTCGGCAGACTAAAGAGGCCACCAGGACAGAATTGGTTCCTGTGGCGGGCCATGAAAAAAGGGGCAAGCTCCAGGGAGAGACTGTGGAGAAGGCAGGACTCTCCTATGGAGGGAAACTTAAATGGAACATAGTAGGCTCCTGTGGGCGGGAACCCTAAGACAGGGTTTGTAAGCAGAGAAGAGAAAACTTCAGTAGCCCAGGAAGGCAGAAGAATTGTTCAGTTTAGTTCGGGCTTATCTGTGATGTCCCAGGAGCAAAGCCATCCCTTCGGTAGGGCGAATTGGGGCGACCGCTCCAGGCCCCGCGCTTTGGGGGGCCCCGCGGGCCGGTGCGATTGGCCAGTACGGTTGGTCCTGGAAGAGATGAATCTGTCACTTCCGCCCTGGACCCCATACTCCCTAGAGACGGCCCTGCCCAGGAGGGAGGGGTCTGAACTTAGGTGACTTGGCCAGAGGGCAGGGCCAGGGGCAGGCGGCCTGCAGGAGGAGCTGGAGCACAAGAGAGTAGCAACATCCCACACTGACAGAAGGGGGCGCTCCAAGGGTGAGTGAGCACTGCTGCATGTTCATGTCTGTTAAAAAAAATTAATGATATTTGCACACAAAAACAGGTGAAACCCGATATTTTAAAAGGCCTACTTGTGCAATACACACATTTTGCCCTTTGGACCTTTCATTTTTAGCATGAATATGGTCTAAAAATATAGTAAAATAAAAATCATATCACACTTTAAACTGGTTCCGGGATCAGAAACACAAAAGTTGTCTTATTTTTGTAAAAAGTTGTAAACTACAAACCAATAGACGTGCGGATGATTTTGTAAATCATGATTTTTTTTGACTGACATCCTTTCTCATGCTTCAACCTCAATTAAGTGTGTGTGTGTGTGTGTGTGTGAGAGAGAGAGAGAGGGAGGGAGAGAAAGTCAGTGGGGCAGTTTTCAGTTATCTATGCAGTAGCAACTAATAATTAAAAAGAAAAGAACCTCACCACCGCATTTCTATTTCCAGGGGTTAGGAGAATCAGTTTCTTCAGTGACAATTCTTGTTTTTGAGGGGAGTAATAAATCAGTCTAATAAATAATTTCACACTAATGTTAAAGGATCACTCGTGGCAGGTAGAAGTTGAACCTGCTGAGTACAATTTTATGCTTGGCAGAGCAACAGAATTCGATGTTTTCTAGCTTAGACCTTTGCTGTGCATTTTGGTGCTACAGTCCTTTGTGTTCTAGGATGGCACAGAGCATTTGTAAGGCAGGGTAGGTTTAATGTCATAGGCAGTTTAATGGAGATGCATTTAAAACAAATTCTAACTCTTCGGGTTGAGGAGAATAAAAGCTTTCCACAGCCTATTAAGGATGCCTGCATGTTGTGTTCGAAAGTCCATTGTGTGACTAAGACATTTTACAGGTGCATTATTTAATAGCCTGGCCAACTGTATATACCAGTGCACATTTCTGTGGCCTTGATCCTGCAGTTCTTTGTGCGATGCAGGACACTGAGCAGAAAATAGCTGTGATCCGGAGCACTAGTCTTGCGCCATTGAACTCAGTGGGAGTTTTGCCATGCATTTTAGTGTCCATTCAGATCTGCCCTGGTGCCCGATCCTTCTCCCACTAATCATGGGTGAAAGAGAAGCAAGAGCAGAAGCAGGTCTCAAGCCCCTTACTCTAAGAAGGAAAACTTGACAAAGGGAGCTGGGCTTGGGTGTGTTTTAGGAGGGAAGCTCACCTCTCTTCATTGTGACAAGGCATTTAGGCACATGCGCTCCTCTGTGGCCTCACTCCTGCTAAAGTAGGCCTCGCAGCAAATCAGCTCCTTGGTGAGAGGCAGGACAGCCTTGTGGGTAAAGCACTGGATTGGCGCTCAGCAGGCAGGTTTCAGCTCCTGGCTCTGCCACACTCCCTGTGTGACCTTGGGCCAGTCCCTTCACCTTTCAGTGCCTCAGGTCTCCATCTGTGCAATGGCACTGATAATACTCCCTTAGCTTATAAACTCTTCAGGGCAGAGTGTGTTTCACTATGTGTCCATGCAGTACCTAGCCCAGCAGGGCCTGGCCTTGGGTGTGGCCTCCAGGTGCTCATGTAACATCAATTAATGCACAAGTGGGTTCTCCTGCTTTACACTCATGTATGCAACACTTGTGCTGGGCAGAGCTGAATGGGTCAAATTCACCCTTCTCTGCACAAATTTTGGGGCTCATCCAAAAACAAGCTGGGTTTCAGACTTGGTTGGTGGTCAAGAAAGTATCCTTCTCCCCATTTCTAACGGGATGACTGGAAACCGAAGGGCCATGTAGCAAAGCAGCTGGGCAGGCAGACAAAGGACCTGCTGCTTCTGCCATTCGGTTACATTTACAGCAAAAATGAGGCAGGAGGCCAATTTGCATGTTCAGATGTCTCTGGTAACACACCCAGGCTTGTTAAGGGCATGCCAGCTAGTGGGTTGGAGGACAGTGAGGAATTGCATTTCTCTTGTCCAGCCTGGTTATTTTGTAGTCCCGAGTTTTACCACATAACAGAAGTCTTCCTAGCTTGTACATTCCGTTATTATAGATGTGTGTGTGTGTGAGAAAACATGAATTCTCTTCTATTCTGTCTGAAAATGCATTTGTTTCTCAGAGCACAAATGTCAGGGCATTAACTCTCTTCTTTTTTCCAGGTTTGTCCCGTTTTTTTCAACAGCCAGAGTCTCAGACAGTGGAAGAAAATGGTATGGTCCGATTTGAGTGTCGGATCGAAGGACTGCCCTCCCCTGTCATCACCTGGGAGAAGGATCAAGCGGCTGTTCCTGCAGAGCCCAGGTGAGTGGCTAGTGGTTTTTTTGGGGGTTAATAATAATAATTAATAATAAAAAAATTAAGAGATGAGTGTCTTTTATAAAAATCTGGAATTTAAGGGGCGGTGTCAGGGCAGTTTTGGACCTAAAATTTAGACTTTGTAAGGACAAATCATAGAATCATAGAATATCAGGATTGGAAGGGACCTCAGGAGGTCATCTAGTCCAACCCCCTGCTCAAAGCAGGACCAATGTTCTCAGAACCAACAGAAATGTATCCATAAAACTTTGAAAAAAGAAAAGAAACTGCCCTCCCCCAGAATATGCCCTTCCCCTGCGGTATTTGCCGCATTAGAGCTACTGTATAAGTTGTAATGGATAATTTCGTGGAAGTGAAATTGACTAATAATCACACAAACTCAAACAGGATTGTTGAGTGCCAGATGCCCATTCATCAAAGGCTTGTGTGCAATAGCAAACCAACTCTTGACAGTTTGTAAGTATCCTTTTGCCCATTCAGTGTGTTTAATGACTGGCTGGGACTTGGACACTCTGGCAACAGAGAGAAATAGCGAAGGAGACAAACGGCATAAAGAGTGTCAAGGAAATGCAGACATTTGATATTTTGTCAAGTTTTTGGTCCTGCAAAGATTTAAGGACGTGCTTAACGTCCTGCATGGTGAGTAGCCCCATTGACTGCATTGGGTCTACTTGCCATGCATAGAGTTGAGCGTGTGTCTTTGCAGGGTTGGTGCCGAAGGTGGTGTTTTGTAATAAACCCGTGGCCAACTGAGATTGCGTGGCTGTCGCTAAGCTGTGCAGTGTGGGATGTGGTGTTTCACAGGTGGAGCTGAATGCAGAGTTTGGTTCTGAAGACATTTCCAAATTCTCTTTCTCAACCTGTTTCCCTCAGAGATTTAACAAGGGCTTAAAGCTTCTGTCAGTGGATCCTCTGGGACTATCCAGTCAGAACGTGGACTTTCTGTTAGCAAAATACATAAATAATTTTTTTTAAAAATTCCTTCTGCCCTGCTTCTTTGTCTGAAACAAAGTGTGTGTAGTGTGGGAAGGAGAGGAGGACCCCGGGGACTAGTGGCTGATCAGCAGACTTCGTAGATTTCTATGGATCTAATGATGACATTGTCCTTTAGTCCCTTAAAGTTTGGTAGGTTTCATTTTCTGCAGAAAGAGTCATTCCCCCAGAGAGGAAAGTTAACCCACGTGATGAGCAGGGGGAGGAAGGGATTAAAAAAAAAACAACGAGATTCAGAAATGATTTGGGAACAAAGGATGTTTCTGTAAGAATAGCTGTTTATATCCTTGAGGCTGTCATGCGGCGATCTGAAGCTTGTGGGAGGTTGTTGCTTTGTATGAGAAGAAAAATAAGTGTTTTTTTAAAAAAAAGGTGGGGTGGGGTTGGGGAGGGAAGCATGCCATAGATAGGGCAATGGCTTTTTAATATGACAGCTCGATGGATGTTGTGAAATTACTTGCTTGGAGATTGCTTTCAACATAGGCGGCTTGAAAATTGCTTTCCTTGTAACAGCCAGACATAATCATTGGCTTCAGATCTTGCTGTTAAATCATGTTTAGCTAATATACTATTTCAGGGAGATTTGCTTTCTGTTGTTGACTTTATACAATCGGCTTTTGAAAGAATTAAGTGTTCCCAAGGACGTGCTGGCCACGGAACGTTTGCTCCGTCCATCAGCCACACCCCTCGTGCCTAAGGGTCTCAGAATGCTGGGCGAGCTTACCTGTCACAGGTGGCAGCCTTAACCCAGAATCGCTCTGCAATACCAGATTCCAGGTAAGCCTTAAGCTGGCCACTGATTTTTGCAGCTCATCTTTGTGTAGGCATCTGACTGGGCCTTTGGAAGTGTGTACATTTGCGCTCCGACAGATGATGATGACCTACAATACACAAGCAGCATATGGAAGTCAGTTTTGATAGACTGAGAGCTGTGCAAACTCAACGTTGACATTGCAGCACTCCAGAAAACAAGACTTGCAGATGCTGGTTCTCTCCAAGAGGCCAATTACGCCTTCTTTTGGCAAGGTAAAAGCAGCAAAGAAAATCGTCTGCACGGTATCTCGCTGTGAGAAACAAGTGGGTAAAGCTCCTAGAAACACCCATTGGGAAGTCAGAGCATATCGTCTCACTTGAACTGTAGATGACCATTGGCTCTGTCAACATCATTAGTGCCTATGCACCAACACTCAAATCTAGCCCCAAGGAGAAGGATATATTTTACAACTCTTTGCATCAAGTCATCAAAAGAATACCATAAACTGAGCAACTTTTCCTCCTTGGTGACTTTAATGCAAGAGTAGGTGCAGACAACAACTCATGGCTAGATTGCCTAGGAGATCTGGGCATTGGCAAGATGAATGAGAGCGGCCAACGACTTCTTGAATTCTGTGCCCAAAACCAAATGTGCATTACCAATTCATATTTTACAGGAAAAGGTCGCCACAAAGTGTCATGGCGACATCCACGATCAGGCACTGGCACCAGTTAGCCCTTGTTATTGTCAGGAGGAAAGACCTACCCTTAGTGCAGAACACTTGCACGTTCCACAGCACTGATTGTGATGCTGACCACGCCTTGATCATTAGCAATGTGAAGATTACAGCCAAGAAGCTACATAGAGCAAAACCTAGGAGCAAGCCCAAAATCAACACTATTAACACCAAAAACCAGAGGAAATGCCAGGAGTTGGTGAAGGCTTTTGAACTTAGCATGCATGGGAAGTCATTGCCGGAGAAGGCAGAGGAGTTTTGGGAAGATTTAAGATATGATTGCTGTCTATAAATATATCAGAAGGATAAATACTGGAGAGGGAGAGGACTTATTTAAGCTCAGTACCAGTGTGGACACAAGAACAAATGGATATAAACTGGTCATTGGGAAGTTTAGACTTGAAATTAGATGAAGGTTTCTAACCATCAGAGGCGTGAACTTTTGGAATAGCCTTCCAAGGGAAGCAGTTGGGGGCAAAAGACCTATCTGGCTTTAAGATTAAACTCGATAAGTTTATGGTGGAGATGGTATGATGGATAATATGATTTTGGTAATTAATTGATCTTTAACTATTCATGGTAAATAGGCCCAATGGCCTGTGATGGGATGTTAGATGGAGTGGGATCTGAGTTACTATAGAAAATTATTTCCTGGGTATCTGGCTGGTGAATCTTGCCTGTATGCTCAGGGTTTAGCTGATCACCATATTTGGGGTCGGGAAGGAATTTTCCTCCAGGGCAGATTGGAAGAGGCCCTGGAGGTTTTTCGCCTTCCTCTGTAGCATGGGGCACCGGTCACTTGCTGGAGGATTCTCTGCTCCTTGAAGTCTTTAAACCACGATTTGAGGACTTCAATAGCTCAGACATAGGTGAGAGGTTTTTCGCAGGAATGGGTGGGTGAGATTCTGTGGCCTGCGTTGTGCAGGAGGTCGGACTAGATGATCATAATGGTCCCTTCTGACCTAAATATCTATGAATCTATAACAACAATCCATGAAACACCTTTAGCTACATTTGGGGGAAAGAGACCATTAAAAAGGGACCGGTTTGAAGAAAATGAAGCGGAACTATTACCTCTCATCAACATTAAGTACAGAGCCTACCTGGAACACAATAAGCCAACAGGGAGCACCAAAGTGAGACTTCGACATGCGGAACCTGAGGTGCAGCGAGCAGGCAGACACTGTGCAGATCATTACTGGATGAGGCTCTGTGAAGAGATACAGACATCATCAGACACAGAAACCCTCCAAGTCATGCACAATGGCCTGAAGAAAGCTCTAGCTCGGGATCGGCAATCTTTCAAAGAAGGAGAGCCTTTTTTTTTTTTTTTTGGTCTTTGACCAAAATATTTAAAGAGCCGCATCACACGCAAAGCTACTTGTAGAGTTAGAAGTTATCAGCTAATAAAAAGCCAATGGGAGTGCGGAACCGATGCTTGGGGCGGGGGCAGCATGCGGAGCTTCCTGGTCGCCCACGCCTAGGAGCCAGACCTGCTGGCTGCTTCTGGAGTGCAGCGTTGAGCCAGGACAGGTAGGGTCTAGCCTGCCTTAGCTCCGCAGCACCGCCGATCGGACTTTTAACGGCCCGATTGGCGGTCCTGACTGGAGCCGTCAGGGTCCCTTTTCGACCGCGTGTTCTGCTTGAAAACCGGACACCTGGTCACCCTAGAGGAAGTCGGTGGCAAAACTCCGATTGATTTCAGTGGGGCCACGAGTTCACTGGCAGTATGATCTCTGTTTTTATGAAAAGAAAAGGAGGACTCGTGGCACCTTAGAGACTGACAAATTTATTTGAGCATAAGCTTTCGTGAGTTATGGCTCACTTCATCGGATGCATGCAGTTTTCCATGCTGTAGCTCACGAAAGCTTACGCTCAAATCAATTTGTTAGTCTCTAAGGTGCCACAAGTCCACCTTTTCTTTTTGCGGATACAGACTAACATGGCTGCTACTCTGAAATCTGTTTTTATGGAGACTTTACTTTAGTTTTTTATTTCATTTGGACAGAAAGGCTATGTCTGCTCTTTGTGTACTAAAAAAAGCATTATGCCATAGTCTCCCTAAAATTCTGAATCATTCGGCAAACTTTGCTACATTGCAGTGGGAAATAAATGCCTACCCCAAATTCTTTTGAAGTCTCTAGTTGATGAGCATGACTGTGGTGAGCGCAAATAGCTGGAAGCTTTGAGATCTGTTGGGAAAGATCGAGTACAAAGACGTCTTTCTCTTGCACGCCTGTGCTTTCCTTGGGAGAGCAGTATGTCACATATCTTGCATTTAGGTTGGAAATACAGTCACTAGTAGTGGCTGTACTTAGAAGCCCTCTCCGTACTTTAGGGCTCTCAAAAATGATTGTGTTAAACATATTGGATAGCTGGTGACCTTGAGGTTTTTCTTTATGCTAAGACCTGGTAACTCTCCCCATGCCCTTCCTGCGGTTAGGACTCCTAAAGGAAACAGTGGCAAGGCTGAGTAATTGAGGGTAGTCTACACAACACATACACACAGATAGATGGATCATACATTGCAGTGTACCATCATGTTTACCTCTATGTGGTACCCCTCCTCCGGTCAGTGTGCCTCTTAGATATGTCTACACTGCAGTCAGAGGTGTGACTGCAGCATGTGTAGACATACCTGACCTAGCTTTGATTCAGCTAGCTCAGATAACAACAGCAGTGAAAGGTTCTGCAGCATGGGCTGTATAATGCTGCCTGGGGGCCCTGGATATGTATTTGAGCAGCTAGCCTCTGATGTAGCCTGTCGTCGTAGACAGACCCTTCGATTGCGAGCTTTTTGGAGCCCGTGTATAGTTTGTACTGAGCACACTGGGCATGCTACCGAAAACCGACTGTGAGAGCTAATTGTGTTAAACTCCCTCTGAGGACATTGGTGGGTTTCTGGTTGGTTGTTTTTTTTTGTAAACTGGATTTTCCATCTCGACAGGCGGCTCTAGGATCGGAACCCCTCCTCGCAAGGCAGAAAGCGATTACATAATGGATCTCAGCCATATGCTTTTGGAAGTGTGTTTGACTTCTCTATTTGGAACCGGTAGATGCCTTTCCTGGTGTTTGAAATATGCTGATAGTAATTACGCACACTCAGAGCAGATGCGCGATAAAAATAAATTTCATCGCACTGGGGAGCTCTCTTTCGACAGAGAGAGAAATATTTGGCTTAGTGCCGCTGCATTCAGCCAACGAGCCCCCACAGTGGCTCTCTGGATAATGCTGTCCTGTCAAGGGCACACGTGGCCTGGTCCTGCAGCCCTGACTCATGTGAGTGGACACACTGGCTCCAGCAAGATTATTCCTGTCAGTAAGGTCTGCAGGATGGGCACCGTGGTGACAGCATCACTTCCCTGGCTGAGCTGCCTTAAAATGATCTCTCTTCGAAGCCGCCAGCGTTCACGAGACGGGGGAGCTGATGCCTGAAGATGCAGCTGGCTCAGTGAATAGAGAACCTGTGCCACGTATCGTGCTAGAAACAGCTCAATTTCCCATCAGGACTTGCTGGAGTAGAGCATTAGAGCAACGAGACCATGAAACCAGCCTTCTCCTCTCCCTTCCGCCCAGGCAGAATATCTGCTGCCCCTTCCTTACCAATCCGCTTTCAGTGCGTCGATGAAGGCTCATAACCCAGAGCTGCCTGTCAAAGCTCTGCAGCTCTGCTGATGGCGTTCTTCAATTAAAACTGGGTCTCATCTATAATTAAAAAGGCTCACGTAGGCTTGGGCCTTGTATTAAGAAATAAAGAAGCTGCCGGGTAGGAATCCAGGCAGAAAATGAAGAACCTGACAGCCAGCTTGTTCTTTGTGCTAATTGCTAATCAGGTGTATGATTCAGTGTAATGCCATATAAGCTGGGTTTTTAATTACAGAGCAATGTATCCATCAATAGTCAGCCACGGTAGCCTGGTTGGTGGGTGGCCAGAGCCGTGCTTCGAGTAGTTGCCAGGCGTGGTCTAGTGACTGGGAGTCAATGTTTGACCCTCAGCTCTGGCCTGGACCTGTTGTGGGAGACTAGTTGAGTCACTTCTCAACACTTCAGTGATGATCGGGGAAATGCCTTCCTATATAAACTGCTTTGAGATCCCTGGGTAAACAGCTTTATTCAAGTGCTGATTATTATTAAATATAGTGGGCTGGATCCTAAGCTGCTGTTACTTGGATTAGCTTCATTGACCTCAGTGGATTAACAGCAACTCAGGATCAGACCCCTCTGTTATTACACCTGATCAAACTATTTTAAGTTACTCCTATAGGGCCAGCTCCTGATTTCAGTTACAGTGGGCACAACTGAAAAGTTTGTACCATTCTGAAAGCTATGAATGATCCCAGCAGGATTCCAATTACACTTCTGGGGCAAATGTCCCATGCTGGTGATTTCTTTTGAAACAGTGAGCACTTTTTCACTGCCCTGTTGTAAATTCAGAGCGGCTTCAGCAGAGTCAAAAACCGGACACCTGGCAACCCTAGCGTGAGGTAGGTAAGACTTTTATAGCAGTGGTTCTCAATCAGGGGTACACAGAGGTCTTCCAAGGGGTGCATCAACTCATCTAGAGATTTGCCTAGTTTTACAACGGGCTACATAAAAAGCACGAGCGAAGTCAGTACAGACTAAAATTCCATACAGATAATGACTTGTTTATACGTCTCTGTATACTATACACTGAAATGTAAGTACAATATTTATATTCCAATTGATTTATTTTGTAATTGTATGGTAAAAATGAGAACATCAGCAATGTTTCAGTAACAGTGAGCTGTGACAGTTTTGCATTTTTATGCCTGACTTTGTAAGCAAGTGGTTTTTAAGTGAGGTGTAACTTCAGGGTACTCAAGACAAATCAGACTCCTGAAAGGGCTACAATAGTCTGGAAAGGTTGAGAACCACTGCTGTATAGTATTTTACTGAAGGGAGAAACTGAGGCACAGAAAGATTAAAATTACATGCCTGAGGCCAGCCAATGAATCAGTGGTGCAACTGGGAAGAAAACCCCCTACTTCTGACTCCCAGTCATTCTCTCTAACTGCCAGCGCTGTCTCCCCCGTGGAGTTGTTAAAGCGAGAAGGCGTTGCTTAGTCTGCATTTCCCTTTCTCCTCACCCAGCGTTCTATTACAAACCGAGTCTGCTGATCAAAAGAGCATGACTTCCAGGGCAAACTTCTTTTCATTTTTGGAGCTGTCACGAGAAAGTAGTTCCTTATCGGTATCTTATTTGTACATACGTTGGGTGCATGGTCCCCTGCATTTGGCTTCCATGCAGAAAATGCAGCTTCCTGCTTTGAGATATCAGAAAATCATTTAATGAAGAGTTCGCTTAAAACAAGCGTTCCTGGATCCTTATTCTAGGGCAACTCCCTGAAATCCTGTTTGCGGGAGAAGGTGCTTAGCGGGTCTGACACTTTGTTCAAACAAAGGCAAATATAGGGGGTTTCACAACTGGGAAGAGCAGAGTGGCTGGTAAGCTATAGGCAAATTAATTCTGTTACCTGTCCGCATGCATAGCCAAATATATTTGTCTGTTACTCATACATGTGTGTCAGATGGCAGGGGAAACAGACTCTTCAGCAGCCTTCTCTGTAGCTGTTACGTCCCTGGTTGCTGGAACTTCCTATCAAGCCAGGCATTGAGACTTGCCAGTAGAGTAGGTAACGTTGAACTACATTGGTTGTTGGCCTCATTCACTGCCCAGTGGACCCTCAGCTGTGAGTGAGCCCCTGGTGGGGGGAAGTTTGCCTGTAGAGAGGGCTCAGAGGTCTTCTATGCTACCTGCAACCCCACAGCACTGGGGGACCTGGACAGGGAGATCTACAGATGGGGCATGGCCGGCTGAGAAGCTGGCAGGGCTAGGGTACTGCTGCCTGGAAGATGTACTGAATCACTGCCCTAGGTCATGACTCTGGCACTGTGGGCCTGATCCTGCGAGGTGCTGAGCACCTTCAAATCCAGATCAATGGGAGTTGGAGGGTGCTTAGCGTCTTGCAGGACTGGGCCCTGTTTGAGCGCACACAGCACTGACTAAGCTCACTGTAAAGCCAGAGGAGGGGTTCTCTGGGGGCAGTTTTTCCAACAGTTCCGGGCGGGAATCTGCAGAGGAAATCCCCAGGACTTCGCAGGAGCCACATCTCAATGAGGTGGGACTCAAAAGCCCTTTGACCCCAGAGAAGAGCTTCTGCTGCAGATCATAAGAGCTAAAGAATCCACTTGCAATGCATAACTACAGCCTCACTGAACTTGCCGACTTATATACATACCCTTATAGGTTAATAGATGGCATTCTTCCTACTATCTATCTACGTACATATGCAGACACACACTCATTTATGTGTGTGTGGGGGTGCATATATTTTTTTAATATAGAATGTTTTCTGCAGCAGAGACCTGTAGGCTTAGTCTGAAGAAGGCAGCAGTTTTATTGTTGCGTTGAACCATTGCTATTAATGGGTTGTACATTTTGCTGTATTTAAAACTCTCCTATTGGGAGGTTAAAGAGTCTGTCGCCCACTCTTCTCTGCCGAGGCTTTGGCGATGTGCACATAATACGTTTTCAAGTACAAGGAAGGAATGAAAATAGCTGCATTCCAACGGCTAGGGCATGAATCGTGTTTGCTGTGAAAAGCAAATCTCATGCTCTTTATTTTCCTTATTCAGGTTTATAACTCTTCCCAATGGCATCCTCCAAATCGTAGATGTGCAGGAAAGCGACGCTGGGGCTTATCACTGCGTAGCGACCAACGCAGCACGGAAACGCTACAGTAACGATGCTATTCTTAGCGTCTTAAAAGGTAAGGCCCCACAGGGCATTTGTATGGCTGTGTAAAACTGAGCTGAGGATTCTTTCTCATAAATAGTGAAGCTGCCATGAAATGCTGATGATGGTATTCTCCCTGTGGGTGTGATTTCAATTGTGGGATAGTTGGACTGTTTCTAGGGGTGCCGTGGACAATTTAAAACGAACTGTATTTATAATGATAGGGTATCTTTGCATCCGTTACTTACAGGTGCTGCACTGACTTGTACAGCTTGTTCATGTGTTGTACTCTATGGGCAAAATTCTGATTTGTGGCAGTGTTTTTACCTAAGAAGCTAGTCACAGCTGCCGTACGTGGTCCTGGGCACCCTAAAACCCCTGGAGCTGCCCCGTGTAGATTCTCTGTGTGTCCTCTGTGCATTGAGCCGTAGAAGGGTCCCTGGTGCAGTGTGGGTATCTGGCATCAGTGCATCCTTGGCCTGGGATTTTCAAAGGTGCCACATCCAAATCCCACACTTTGGTTCCTTTGACTGGCCCAGCCTGAGTCTCTTTGCACCCTCCCTCATTAGGGTTGTGTGTGCCGTATGAATGAGTAATCTGCATGGGCAGCTGAACAGGGGCTGCACAGGGGTCACTGTGTGACCAGGACACGGGTGCAAGCCAGTGTAGGGGTATTTCGTGCCACTTTCTGGAGGTCAGAGTGAAAGGGTCCAGATAGGTCTGATCCCTGCACTGCTTCACACCCTGTTTGTTTTGTGACTGTTGCTGGCTCTGTCAGAGAGAAGGGCAGTCAGAACCATGACTTTCTCCCAGGCCTGCAGGTTTGTCTCTGGTGCAGTGTTTTGTAGACATGTTTGTTGGAAGGTTCACATTCCAGTTCTGTGCATGTTTCCTGACTGGAGGGAACAGAAGCCTCTCTCAGAACTGAAAAGAGGAGCGGGGCGGGATCAGGGGAAGCAAATTCAGCTTCTTCTGTGTAATAGAGTCTGCTGGGTTGATTTCTCTGTTGTGTATGCCATTCCCGTGATAACTTGGTAACACCTTATTAGGGATCCAAGATGTTCCATTGGACCAGGATCTCTCAGTCTCTCAGATAATTCAGGCCTTCATATACCACTCGTTACTGTGCTATCTGAGACATATACATGTAATATCCCACCATTTCTGACCAATGTAAAACCCATTTTGGGGTGGAGGCCTGTTTTCTTCTCCCAACCAGACATTGTCAGACAGGCTGTTGTGGCCAGGGGTTCAAAACTCGTGTGAGATGAAGATTTTAAAGATTTGTTGGTTAGTCACCTTGTTTAGAAAATGGAATTGAGTTGTCTGGGAAAATAGCAGGCTTGTTTTCCTTTTGTAAGTTTGGTTTCTGGATTCCATTTCTTTTTTCCCTCTGGTTGTTTTTCTTGATGGGAAGGAACTGCAGTGGACTGTTTTAATTGGAGACCTCTTGAGCCACTAGAGTCTTGGGAGCAACACCGAGGAGCTTTCCCTCCTTATCAAAACTTGGCAACATACAGAGTTTTTCATGGGGCTCAGAGACGGATTCAACTTTAATCAAAGCCCATTCAGTAATCCCATTTTCAAGCATTGTCATATTAAGGAGGAGTTTCAGATGTATGCATTCCTTCTGACCACTCCTAAAGAGGAGATACCTCCCTCCTTAGGAATTCAGTTGTAATAACTTTAGGTCCCTGGAATTCAGCCTAGATGACTTCAGGTCAGGAATAAACAGCAGATGAGCCTCTTAAAGATCATGGTCTAGTTCTCACGCAATGTGCAATAGGCCTGAGCTACAAGAACATTGCATTGGTGCTTCTGGGTCTGGATAAGCAACAAGAGACTAGAAATAGAGAAAAGATTGCACCAGATGAGAATGCTGCCTAAACAGGACATTCTCCAAAGCTTTCTATGGAACCTGTTTTGCTCTTTGGGGACATCTCTTGCACGAGGAGGGTAAATGTGACACTCTGAGGCATTTAAAGGCTTTGGTCATGTCCATGCTCAGCTGCTGGTGTTGGGCAAGGTGCAGAACAAATTACATCCTTTCAAAGAAGCCTTTCCTGTGTTTTCAAAAGTGACCCCATGTCTTCCATGCATAATCATCCAAGTTCATGGATGGAGCTGCCTTAGAATCTGTCCAGGTCTCTTCTGATCTATTGACACTGCCTGCAGCTTGGCCCTGGAGATCCCAGACTCTGCAGAGCAGGGATTGACCTGCTCAGAGAAGCTGCAAAGCACGCTAAGCCATGTGGCAGCTGGGATCTCCAGCGTGGCATGGGCTGGGCTGGCAGGCAGAGGCAATGTGCTTGCTGTAAGAGGGGGCCTCTCCATTTGACCTCAGACCAGTGGCACCTGCTGACGCTGGGGGTGCAATCAGCCCCGTGGCTCTGCCAGTGGCAGTGGCCTGCAGAAGGGCAGCAGGAGGTTACTCTTCCAGCAGCATTGGGTGAGAGGATCTCTGGAAGTCTGGCGTGCAGGGGGATGGGTTCGGGGGGTGGTAGAGTCGGACTCCCTACCCCCGATTAAAGTACTGGATCTCTGCTCTGGTCCATGCCTCTGTTGTTCATGAAACAGTTCAGAAAAGTTGAGAGGGGGATAGGAGAAGGCTTAATTCGCAGGATTCCCCCGGGGAAGGAGCAGAAGCGACATGACTCGTTCCGTGAATGTTTGCTGGTGGATAATAACGATAATGAGCAGAACACTTGGCAGTCCTCAGTGAGGAACTTGAAATCACTTCCCAGCCATCAGTTAGTGAACCCTCCCTGCACCCCAGGGAGGTAAGGAAGTATTATGATTTGTATTTTAGTAGCACCTACTACAGTCTAAATAGGCAACAAACAAAGGGTGGGAGGCACAGAGAAGGGCGGTTACGTACCCGAGGCCACACAACCTGGTCCATGGCAGAGCCAGAATTAGAAGCCAGGTCTCCTGACTCCCAGATCCACAGCCTGTTCGCTAGACCTTGCTTCCTCCTGCTTGTTATAGCCACTGGACAGTCTGAGGCACAGAATTGTTAGAGAAGCAGCTCAAGGATCAGCCAAAGAGCCAGGTACATACGCAGGGTGCTCAGTCCTCCATCTGCAGGGCAAAAATCCCTTGCCAGCTCCGAGATCCTTCCATGGCCCTTTTTGTCTTCATTTAGAAGTGTCTCGCTTGTTCCTCTGCCGCTCATGTGTTTTCACATAGATGCCTTTGCTGTTCATCCATCAGCAGGGAGTGTAATTAACTGTGGAGTCCAAGAATACACCTTTGATCAATGAATTGTGTTGTGGAGATAATCTGTGTTGAACCTACAGAGAATTCTTGAGCAGTCCTACACCCTGTATCTAATTACCAGCCCCTGCCAGATCCTGTGCGTTCCTAATGAAACACAAGGTAACAGGGGAGCTCGGGCATCAGGCGCTTCTGCATGCCAGAGACCGCTCCCCTCTTTGGCCTGATGTGTTATTGATAAGTAATATCGATCAAGCCACATTTTGGATAACCTCTCCCCTTCACTGCAATTCGTCCTGTTCTCTGCAGAATTATATCTTGTAACTTTAAGACGTTTACTTTGCTTTTCAAATTGAAAGTAATCAAAGAGGTTAAAAGGGGAGCATTGCTTCTGCCACGCAAAGGGGTCTGAGCAGATTTCTGGTTTGATTTCTCCCTCCCCCACGTCCCCTCACTCCACTTCTGAAGCATTAAGCTGCCCGCTGATTAGACAAAGGAATACTCTTGGTTGACACTTTCATTGGATTTAGCTAATAGTGATGAAAATCATGTCTTTGGCAAATCTCTGGAGATTTTTATAATTGGGAAAAGGATATGTGAGTCAGGTGGAAGGCAGCGGAACCTGCTGCGAGCGACAAACTCCTCTGTGGGTGACTCACGCTTTGTTGATAGTTTTTTCAAGTGATCTCCATCCGATGCATGTTATTTTAGACATCTTGATCATTCCGGCAGGTGGCTTATTCTGTCCCTGGCGACCTGGTTTTCTTCTATAAATGGTGGCACATGCAAACAGGTATTTTAAAAAAAACACCTTTGCTTAAAAACAACATCCCTCCCCCAAAAAAACCCAACAACAAAAACCAAAAACACTATTTAGTGCCGGTAAAAGGTGCCTGATTGAAATCCTAAAAGAAAAGGAGTACTTGTGGCACCTTAGAGACTAACCAATTTATTTGAGCATAAGCTTTCGTGAGCTACAGCTCACTTCATCGGATGAGCTGTAGCTCACGAAAGCTTATGCTCAAATAAATTGGTTAGTTTCTAAGGTGCCACAAATCCTCCTTTTCTTTTTGCGAATACAGACTAACATGGCTGCTACTCTGAAACCTGATTGAAATCCTGGAGACCAAGCTTTGTGGGGGCCTCTGGCATCGGTTTACCTTGGTCCATGCTGTTCTCAGCCTGTGGACACAACAGTCTACTCTCCAGAGGGGTGTAATAGTTTGGTCTAATTCTGGTTGTGGCGCATGGTGTGGGGATGGCTGGGGGGCGGTTAGTGGCTTGTGATGTGCAGGAGGTCAGACTAGATGGTTGTGGTCCCTTCTGGCCTTGAACTCCATGACAAGCTCCTCTGTTTATCCACACAGTGCAGGGAAGCAGCAGCTAAACATTCCATCACTCCCCTACCAGGGTGTAAGGAATCATTGACTCGAGAGTGGGGAGTCCAGCCTCTCTTCTGTCCTTGGCCGCCGTTGGCTGCTAATAAAAGCACCAGTTCCGTGGATGGTGATCTGGGACCTGGTGATGGTGCGGATCGTGGTGGAAATGTTTCCACCAGGCACTAAATTGCAAGCTACCAACCTGTTGCACGCAGGCTAGGGGACGGGGTCGCTGCCAAATGGAGCTGGATTTGAATGAGCAGCTAGTAGTGAAGGAAAGGGCCTGTTTCCCCTCAGCCTCTCTGGCCAATCCTGTTTTTCTGATCCAGATACAGTACCCGGGATATTGTTACATTTTCCTGGTTAAGTCAATGTCTTTGCTGAGCTGAGAGAGTGATTATCTTAGCACTGTTCTGCATCCAAATTATTTGCATGAGCTAAAAACCAAGCTGCTGTCCTTTCCCTCGACAGAAGGTGTCGCAACCCTGGGAAAGACCCGCTGTGTCTCTGCGACTGGGTGTGTGCTGGGATCAGATTAATAGCGGGATAGATAGCAACTGTGGCAGGCAGTGCTGGGTGTGCTGCAGATGTTCAGGTCTGCACAGCCGTCACGGTGTAAATTTCCAGACATTCCTTCGGGAACAGCAGTTCAAGCAAGAATGAGGATACTAGAATTTAGGGCAGGATCCAGTCATGCAGCCCTGAAACCGAGCTGTGTCCTTATGCTGCAGAAATAGAAACAGAAGGATACGTTTGATTTTCCCTTTCTCTCTGTTGCTTCCCCAGCATACTTGGCTCAGTGGCCTGAGTGCAAAACACATCTGCCAGCCCTGTCCCTGAACCCCCTCATCTGTACAGATGGGGAACGAGTCCTGGATCCCCACTTTTGCTTTCTGCCGGAAATGGCATTGAGAACTCGTCATGGAACGCTTTGCCATACTCTGTGTTAATTCCCCCTTCCTCAGCTTCCTACAGGAGAGCTTTATGGGGTTGTGTTTCAGTTTTTGTAACTTTTTTTTCGCCCTGCGCCAGGGCACAGGCAGGGGTGCTGAAACAATTTTTATAGTGGGGGTGCTGAGAGCCATTGAACCTAACTGTAAACTCTGGATATAATGGAAACCACTTCAAGTGGGATAATTTAGTTGGTGTTGGTCCTGCTTTGAGCAGGGGGTTGGACTAGATGACCTCCTGAGGTCTCTTCCAACCCTAATCTTCTATGATTCTAAATTGGGTTTGCTGCAGCCCTCCCTGGACCCCTAGTTCCAGCACCTATGGGCACAGAGATTTGCTCCAAAGCCCATTCATGAGGGGTGGGTCCATCCCACTTTCCCACCATAGAGCATGTGAACTGCTCTAAGCTGCTCCTGATTAGAGGATGAGGGGCCCATTGGCTTGCTTCATAACCACGTTGAAAAGGAACGACCAGCAGAAGGAGGGGAGATGAAACATAGTGGGGCACACTGCCTAAAAGCCTCACGATGCCTACTCGCTACAGGGCACAGGAATCGAGTAGCAGCTCTTTCAGTAGTTGGTGAGCCCTTTAGAAGCACTCACCATATGCCGTGTTTTAGCTGGCAGAACCCAACCAAAGCAGCAGTGTATACAAGTAGCCAGGCCTCACATGCCGTGTATATGCAGCAATCGTGGCTAATCGGACCCCGCTATGTCGTTCTTTTTATTACATTTGTTGTGTCTTTTGCTCTTTACACAGTGATAGACTAGAATCTCAAAGCACCATAGAACTGAGCAAAACCTAAGATCTATGAGGACATCCACATTTTAGAGGAGCTTGTCTAGTGCTAGTACATTGGGCTAGGAACAAGGCAACGTGGGTTCTGTTCCTAGTTCTGACACTGACCTACTGGCTGACCACAGGCAAGTCACTTTATCTCCATGTGTCTGTTTCCCCTCCCACTGTCTATTTAACATGTAAGTTCTTGTGGTCAGGTCCTGTCACTCACTTATGTGTTGGTACCGCACCCAGCAGAGCAGGGCCTGGAGTTTGGCGGCGGGGGGGGAAGACGATCTAGCTGTGCTGCATTACCAATAAAAAAATAACAGGCCAAATATCTACCAGCGTAGGGTACAGCCTGTCTTCAAGTACTTCGTCCAGTTTAGATTTTAAATGTCCCAAGCAGTGGCGTTTCCACCACTCCTTTTGAAAGACTATTCCGCAATCTAATAGATATTGTCCATTTTTCTTGATATTCGGTTCAAATTCTCCTTTCCTTAAGTTCGTCCCATTCTTTCTAGTTATACATTGTTTGGCCACCACAACCAATTCCTCTCCCACCTTGGTGTTTATGCCCTTCAGGTATTTGTGGACGCTTTTGTTCCTATAGCCTCGAAAGAGTCTGTTTGGGGGAAAGTTAGAGATAACAGCAATTTAAATTTCTAATAGTGTTTGGACTGGGCTGGGGAAAGTACAAAAAATTAAGGAAAGAAAGGCAATCCATTTGGAGATTTTTCCACCCCACGCCCTTTTGTCCCCTTCGTAATGAACCATTTATTTCTAGTTATCCCAGTGTTCGTGGTCAGGATAATCTAGCGGGTAGAGCACAAGTCTGGGCATCAGGAAACCTGGGTCCTCATCCCACTTCTGCCAATGACTCTGTGCCACATTGGCAGAGTCACTTGCTGTTCCTGTGCCTCAAATTCTGCAGGAGTATAATGAAGCTAATGATACTTAGTCACCTTTTAAAAGTACTTAGAGATCTACAGTAGGAACGTGCTGTATAATTATTCAAGATTACAACTATTACAATATTTGGAATATGAATGATAAGGATGTGGGGCAACCTGTACAAATACATTAGGCGCACAGTGCAGTCTGAGTGTGCAGTTAGGTGTCAGATTTGTGAGTGTAATTGCCGTCGCTGATAAGCACAACCAGCTAATGTTGCGTTGCTTCTAATTGGCTGTTTGTATGTGCAGAGTCCTGATTGGCGTGCATAGCTGCAGACATTTGGTGGATGAGTTTGTTTGAACATCCCCTGAGTGTTTGTATGTAGCCTTTAAATTAAGCCAACTTGCGAAGACTGGGAAAGGCAAAATGGTCTTCCCTCCAGTAGCTACAAAATAGCAGGACGTTGGTTTTTAAAGGGTATGCAGCTTGTGTAGACGTGTTCCAAAAGTGACTCCTGTTCCTTCTGTCTGTACTGAGCAGACACAGGAATGGGATGGCCCGAGAGAGGGTGATCGTTGAGTCTGGGCTGAGAATGCTGGTGTGAAGTCTTTCAGCAGACAAGCACATTCCTGGTGAATTGGGATTTAATACTCTGTTATTAGAGATGACGCTGGGAGATTGCCGTGGGCAGAACTTCATTTGAATTGAGAGTTGTAACAGCTTGCTGCGGCAATGTTCCATGAAATGTATTTTTCAGTCAAATATTTGTATGAAATACGATAAGTGGGGCAGAGCTGAAGGGCAGCGAAGACACCCTTTGCAGTGAGAATGAGGCTGTGGAATCAAAGAAACGCAGCGGATTATGGCTGCTAAGCTGTGATGTTTTCCTAACAAGGCGAGTGACCTTGCAGCCTTTAGTTCATGTGGCTTCACCCGCGTTTAGACTAGAGGAATCTCTGCCTAGCGGATAAAAATACTTCCTCATCCAGTTTCTCGTTTCCAGCCCCTGGTGGTGGTGGTTGTTGTTTGTGTTGCCGTAGTGCCTAGCAACCCCATCCTTCTCAAGGCAACTCAAGAGCGGCATTGATGGATTCTGGAGAGAGCCACGTGCAGCCTTCCTTTGCGAGAAGGCTCAGACTGGGAGGCTGCGCCTTGGACAGTGAGGAGTTGAGAGGGGTACAGAGAGCCTTGCAGAGAAGAACCTGGCATTTGCTTGCCTTCAAGTGCAACAACTCTGCAGAGTCTTTCCTGTGGCACTGGAAAAAGATTCCCACACTTACAGGTTGCAGTAAAATTAGTTCTCCTCGTTTGAACAAGACCTGCAGGGTTTTCTTGTTTATATCTTAAAGAAACAGCTGGCAGCTTTGGTTCTGTGCTCCAATCCCATGCCACGTGGCTAGCTGAGAGTTGTTGTACTAAAGGCCACACTCCTGCCCTGTTTTATATGACATGGAAATGATGCTATCCCCATCTTTCACTTGATTGGTGGTTTTCATGCTCAAGGATTCCACTGCCCTTGAAACTGCAGATCAAAATTTGCTTTCATTTACACTGGTGTAAATCCAGATTGACTCCATTATTTTTAAATACAGCTCCTTAATTCAGTGGAGTTATTCCAGTTTTTACACTAGTGTAAAAGGAAAGCAGAATTTGGCCCTGTCTGGGATCATTTCAGCTTGCCAATATAAATGCAACCACTTCTGGTTTGGAATGAGGCAGCTGTGCTTTTATTTTGAGGCTTTAATTTCAATCTCCATTTAAAATTGCCTCTGGAAAAAGAGGTTCAGGTCCAATCATTCCTGCATTTATTATAACTTATTCTGTAAGCTACACAATGTATTCCTTTCTCAGTGCGTTTCCCCAGTGGGGCTGATAACCTTCCTCTCTCGTGTCTCGATCTCTCCATTTTTCCATTTCTTTTTTACTTGCAATTAAATACGGAATTGCAACCCATTTGAAAATAACGAAAGCTCAGAGCTGGGGCGGCTCAGTTGACATGAGTTTTGAGGGTCAGGTTTCTCAGGTGGCTGATATTTGAAGCTGTTTGCATAATGAACCTGTTGAGTCATGAAAAACTCTCTTAATCTTCTTTTCTCTGGCAGGAGGTGCTAAGTGATTATGTGACTCTGAGATGCAGGGAGGGTGTGGAAGAGGAGGGATGAAATGCGGACCTGATCTTTTAAGGCCAGAAGAAACCATTAGATCATGTAGTTTGACCTCCTGTATAACACACACCATTATTTAAATTTTAAACTGGATAAATTTTATCCAGTTCCCTCTGTACTGAACCCAATAATTTGTGTGTTGATTAGAACATATCAGATCTTCTCAAATGAACATGGAATGGTATTTAACACTGTGGTAGGTACTTTACAAATTGTCAACAAAGTAATGATGAAGAGTAATGTAGCTAAGGAGACTATTAGTGATGCAACTGGTATGTGCGTACCACTGCCGTCTGCTGAATGGAATAAACTGCTCACGTGTGTCATAAACCCCATACTGCTGACAGAAACTCTCCCTTTGTTTAAGTGTTAGACACCAATCTTTTTGGAGCAGGCGGCTCCGAGTTCTCTCTTGGCTGTCTCTGAAGTTCTGACAGTGTAGCACTACTGACAACTATGGCAACCTTAGGTGACAGTGGGTTTGATACAAAATTCCCATCCCTCATATTCCATTAAGCAGAACTGACAAGGCCCGACGTTGGCACTAGAGATTGCAGCAAAGATGTCAAGAGTAATTGAACAAACTGAAGGCTGTAAATATAGGACGAGGTGAGCTGTCTCCCCTGCTTCTGAGGATTTGCCAAGAAGTACTGATACCTGAGCAGGGTGTCTGAAGCTGTTGAGTCTGTTACGTCTCCTGTATTGCAAACAGCCCTGCATTTGAACCTCCAGCACCCAATGAGAGCTGGATTTGTTGTTTGTTCAAAGTCCCTCTAAAATCCTGATATGCATTTTGTTATTAAGGCAGCTGGATAGAGCCTTCCACTTAATTAAGAACCACTTGTTAATACTTTAGCACTGGAGGCTTTTTGGAGCGATAGATGATTACCCACTAATGCTTTAAATTGAATCCTGGTATAAATAGCAGGCTTCATCCAGTTCTCCTAAGTGAGTTTCTTTACGACAGTGTAACTCCATGAACATCAATGGAATTACTCCTGGTTTATACCAGTCCAAGAGGAGAACCAACCCCGGCCTTTGCAGCGATGTTATTAAACAAACAGGCTATGCCTGTGACAGCAGCTTTGGGAAAGGGGCGAAGAACAGAGAGAATAACTGGGTCAGCAGCTAGCCACGAGCCAAAAGGCAATGGTTTGAGGTGTCTTGGTTGCAGATGGGATATGTTAATTATTATAATTAACATTGTGGAAGTGCCAAAATGCTCTACCTGAGATTATTGCCCTATTGTGCTAGGCACCTAGTAAGAGACGGTCCCTGTTCCAAAGGACTCTTGTAAACTAAGGCCCCAAGGTTTACATGCTTAACTAGACGCAAGCGAGCAGTGCCACGTGAAATCACTCTGGGACTTGAGTAGTGTTGCTAACTCTCACCATTTTATCGGGAAGTCTCGTGATCCTTGCTGTTACTCTTAAAGTCCCAGTAGCTACAGTTACGAGATTGCGTGGGCATCTTGGCTTTCATTTCAAAAAGCAAGTCGCCAACCCTCCTGGTTGCAGAGGCCTGAGTGCCCTGTGACGAAACCAGAAAGTGAATAAAAAGAACCTGGCATTTGATTTTCTTCTTTTAACCTCATGATTTTTAAGATAATTTCATAATTTTCTACGGCCGTGATTGGGGATCTTTGACTGCTTGGGGTGGACAATAGCAGGACCTAAGTGGTGCCTGGAATTTGCGCTAGTCCTCTGTATGGGGTGGATTTCAGCCTTACGGAGGAGCTAGGTGCTCTCTAATGCTACCAATAGGCTGGAGAATAGTAGTTTTGGTTTATGGGCTGCCAATCAAAATGCGCTAACAACGTTGGTGGGAACTGGCCAGCAGTTTGTTCATAGCATAAGGTCATGGACTTCTGTACTGTTTCTAGCAGTGGTGCCATTGAAATGACCTTTATGCCTGATGGGTTTGGCAATTGGAATTTTCCAGGTACCTGACATCCTTTGGCCTCTCGGTAAAAGCCACCTGCGCTTCTTCTTCTTTCTTATACTTTTTCTCCTCCATCTTTCCCTTCCTAACTGGGAAATGCAGCAGCCACCACCACAGGGCCTCTGGGACCTGCACAACAAAGTCCAGCTAATTAATGAGCAGAGATTTTTCTCTTGAAGTTTCTTGTCCCAGCTGAAGCCTGGGGGTTGATTTTAGTCCCAGTTATTAAAAAAAAAAAAAGGGACAAAGAAATAGAATGATGCCGATCTGAGATGGCCCTTCCAGCAGGAGAACTCCCAAGAGAGACGCAGTGTCCTAAGAGATCTGCAGTATTTATTTCAGGAGGATATCACCACCCTTGTTGTTGGTGTTACAGTTGTACCTAGAGGCACGGCCAGGGTCACAGCTTCATTGCGCTGGAAGCGGTACATACTCACGGTAAGAGAATTCCTGCCCCAAAGAGCTTACAATATCAGTAGAGAAGACAGAGGGTGGCAGAAATGAAGCATTATGACCCCCAGCGTACAGATTGGATGAGTCAGCCAATTTCACCAAGGAAGCTGAGTCAGGCATTGAACCCAGGGATCCTGACTCCCAGTCTGTTTTTGTCACCACCAGGCCATTCTGGCTTGTTGGGTGTACAGTTTGGAATTTGCACTGGGTAACTACAGACATGCCAGCATAAATCATAAATTGTATATTCAGTTGTGACATTTGCAATTCATACATCTGCAAACCAAGAATCGTTTGCAGAAGCAACTGGCAAATCATTGTGAATAACGAATACGTTAAAGAACCTGGTGATCTGCTTATGGACAGATCAGGAACTGAAAAAAAAAAAAGATGATGTCCACTGAACCAATGAGTCATTGCAAATGATTCACTCAGCTCCATCCTTTCCAGCATCATTGGCCCCTTCCCATGGATCTGAAGAGAGTCGCTCACGTGGTCAATTCCTTTCCTGGGCGGGTTTTACACAACATAGTTCAGCGTGGCAAAGAAGGGGGTGTGGTAGTCACCAAAATTATAACCTAGAGAACGCAATGTGTGGTTGTCAGGCCTGCTGAGGAAGCAGATCCATAGAAGTAACCTTACTGTGCTTACGAAAGGCATGGCACTTAGCCCAGGAGACAACTTCACAATGATCAGCCATAGGAATCCATCCAAGTTGACCCCATGTGACTGTCACACCTCCTGGACAGTAGCAATGACTGTGAAAAACAGAGGAATTTCCCTGGACTTTAAAAACCAAACCTTATTTGAATTTCTGCATGGTCCCAGAAGATCTGAGCAGAGATTGCGAAATCAACTCTTCCTCTTTCTGAAGGAAACTAACAGTCTGTCACCCTTCCTAGGAAGATTGGTTCAGAAAGCTCATTGGTGGATTTCCAAGATTGCCTGGAAAACTCTTGGGCTGTGTTTTCACTAGGAGAAAGGCACTTGGGTAAAATCCTAGTGAGGACAAAGCATTTTGCAGCTTTCACCCATGTTAACAGGTTGAGTTAAAAATTGGGTGTCCGTCCCCCCCGCCGCCCCCCGGAGGCATTAACTTGACCTTGATTTAAGAACCCACCTTTTTGCTTTTTCCTAATGAAGATAGAATCTTGGAAGGGATGGGATTGTCTGCTTATTGCAGTGATCTTCCCTAAGGATGTCTTCTTTTTTTGGAGAGTTTCAGTAGCAAAGTCCTCCTAACTAGAATGGTTACCTCCCCAGGAACTAAACCCCATAAAAAATTCATGTGGATGGACAGATGCTTCAGAGATATTTTTAACTTTTTAGGCTCAAAAAGAGACACTTTCTCTTCAACTTTTAATATGACAGTTTCAGCAGGAAATGATCATCTTTCTCAGAGGTCTTCTTTTGGTAACAGCTTTCACTAACACCCTCTTCTTACTCATTATGTCTCAACTCATCACATACAGGATGCACATTCCTCATTCCTGAGTGGATATTAGTAAAGTTCCTTTTCTTCTGAGGGCCAGACTTCCTTCTGGGCTTTCCATGGAAGGGAAAGCAGATCTTTTTCAATAAGTTACATCTTCCTGGTTTTATTTTTCCTTCCAAGTAGTCATGCATTGTTTCACTCTGATTTCACGCCCAATTCACTATTAGTATGACTTTGGTCTTCCCATCTGTTGCATTTGTGACTCCTCAAACGCAGCTCTCTGCTTTTCTCCGAGAAAACATTCCGCATGCCTGACAACACTGACTCTGACTGCAAGACCAAGTTTGTGAGTGATATGTAGGGGGACCTGAAAGGTTTTTCTTATCTGTCCCCTGTGCATTGCCTCAGCCCCTGCAAATTAGCATTGTTTACTTGAAACCAGAAGTGTAAAGCTGCATCTGTCACCAGGCAGAGCTGGATCAGTTAATGACCCTTATCAGAAAGAAAAGGAGTACTTGTGGCACCTTAGAGACTGACCAATTTATTTGAGCATAAGCTTTCGTGAGCTACAGCTCACTTCATCGGATGAGAGAGCAGCTTGTGCAGTGTTTTGCTACATAACCTAGTGCCATAAATATATTTCCCTAGTACTCCTGCTAGATGTACAATAGTATGAACTGCAAATAGAGCTCATGCAAATAGATTTCAGCCCATATGGAGCCCAAATGGGAAACTCATCTGTGAATGTTACACAGATCCCTGAAGTGAGCTGTAGCTCACAAAAGCTTACGCTCAAATAAGTTTGTTAGTCTCTTAGGTGCAACAAGTACTCCTGTTCTTTTTGCGAATACAGACTAACATGGCTGCTACTCTGAAACAGATCGCTGGGACGATGTCAGTGCAGCTGAGTAGGGGGCAGTGACAGGGCTGTTGAGCTGTGGGGATGAGGGGTATTTTGTTGAGCACTCTTCTCCACAAGGGGTAGCACAATACCCGTGGCTGCTCTGTAATGTTGTTCCCGCAAGTGTCTCCTTCTACGGCACCATGGAAATTGAATTGCTGCTGCTGCTGGAAAATCCATTCTTGGAAGCGAAGGGCCGACAGGGCAAACATGCTTCCAGGAACTGATGAGTCGTGGTGAGTATGTGAGTCTGTTCCCATGTGTTGGCATAGCTGGGTTTTTTTCCCCTCACTCCCAATCACTTAGGGATTTCAGCCATACAACCCTGCTGCAGACAGGGTGTCACTGGGCATGCCTCCTTTGGGTCTTAGGGCTGGTGAAAGGTGCCAGCCTGACAGCTCTGGGGACTGGAATCCAACCACCAAACAGGTGAGTGCAGGATTTCTTCTAGTATTGGGCGATGGTCTTTCTGCTGAGAATGACAGTGCCCAATGTGGGGGTGGTTAAGGAGGAGTGGACACTTGTTCATTAGGTCCTGGACAGAGAGCACCAAACTCGTGTCCTGTGGTGTATTTGTTCCTTCCTGATTCAAGCTGCTTTATATATTTAAATATTTGTTAATCTGACCTTTGCTGCGTTTGTCAGAAAACATTGTATGCTTCGCACTTGTACATCGCCTGCCATCCGAGGGTCTCACAGCACTTCCCAGCTGTTAATTTAGCCTCTTCGCCTCTGTGAGACAGACAAACATTATAAGTCATACAGAGGTCAAGTGACATATCCTAGGTTACACAGTGAGTCAGTGTACTCCTGAGGGCATTCTGCGCCAAAAAATTAAAAATTCTGTGCACAGTATTTTAAAACTCTGCAAAATTCTGAAAATTTTATTTGTCAAATAAATGTGGAGGCTCTAGCATGGCATTGGGGAGCACAGGCCACCGACTGCACAGAAGTGAGAGATCACTGTGCAGCTCCCCCACCCCTGGGATGTGGACTCAGCGGTGAAGCTGCACTCAACCCTGACACAGTGCAAGGACCGGGCCTTCCCCAGAGCCCTGCCCCTCTGTGGCAGGAGCACCAGGTGTGGGCAGGCAGGCTTAGCATGGCAGAATTGATGTGTGGAGGGGCTTAGTATGAGGGATCCAGGTGTGGGGTGAGAGGGTTCTGTATGTGGCCATCTGGGTGGGGGAGGCTCAGTGCGGGATCCAGATGTGCAGGGGATCTGGATGCATAGGGGCTTGTTGGGGGGTTCTGGGTGCAATGGTAATGGGAGTCTGCAGGGGGGTCCAGGTGAAGGTGGTGGGGATTCAGTGGGGGGTTCTTGGTGTGGGGGGATAGAGCTCGTCAGGGCGGGTCTGGGTATGGGGGGCTCACTGTGGGGTCTAGATGCTGGGGGAGTGGGGCTCATTGGGGTGGGGATTGAAGTGCAGCTGCTTGGTGCTTGGTGGAGTGGGGATCCGGGTGCAGGTGGCTCGTTGGGGTGATCCAAGTGCAGGGGGAGTGGGTCTTATCGGGGGTGTTCTCAGTGCTGGAGGGGAGTGATGTTCAGTGGGAGGCTCTGGGTATGAGGGGGTCTGCATGTGTGGGGGTTGGGTGGATGGGGGAGCAGATCCCTGTACAGGGATCCCTCCCTCTGCTGCTGAGGAGTGATGGGCGCAGGAAGCGGCAAGGGGAGTTGGCAGAGCTTCCTGCAGCCAAGGGAGAAATCTGGCACTGGGTCTAGTGAATGTTCCTTCTAATTTTTTCCATCCGTGTGCGGAATAAATTTTGTTATGTGCACTGAGATATGTGTGGATGTGAACCACAAGTAGAAACAAGAAAACCTAGATATAATATATATTTTTTAAAAGTTACCATAGGGATAATTACTCCAGCCAGGACAGGTTGAGCATTTTAGAACTCACTACTCAAAGAATTAAATTTAAGTTTAAGAGAAGTATAAATTATGAAATGCATAGACCAGTCAAAACACTAAAATAACACACATTGAAAGAATAAAATTACAGAGAATATATGTACATTGCAGGAAGTACCAAGAAGTAACAACAACAATAGTACAAGTATGTGTTGGGAGGTGAGAGTGAAAGAGACTGCAGCTGCTCCCAAGACTCTCCTGCTGGCTGTGCAGAGCGGAGGGTTGGGTGGAGAGGAGGGTGCTGATGTCAGTGTCCCCCTCCTCCCGCCCCTGTACCCCATCTCTGCAGAGCAGGGCAGAGGGGACAGCCGGCTGTGCGCACTCTGCTAATCAGCTGGGCGGCGCTTGAATCTCTCCTGCGTGGCCGCCCAAGCATGCAATTTACAGGGAACACAGCGTCTAACCCGGCCCCAGATGTGGTGTAGGGGAAGAGGAAGTCCCGTCCTCCGCAGCCCATTGGATCTTCCCCAGTCCCGCCCCCTGCTCCACAGTGATTTACTCCTCTGCCCCGAAACATACTGTTGGGGAGGGTCGCATGGCTGCTCTTGTGGCTTCCCTTTGCTTCCCCGTCAGAAAGTCATTTTTCTGTGGGGAAGCAAATAAATCTGCGGGGACATAAATTCTGCGCATGCACAGTGGCGAAGAATTCCCCCAGGAGTAGTCAGTGGCAGAGACGGCAATAGAATCTAGAACTCATGACTCCCACTCCTATTCTTGAATCACATTTCCTCCTTAAAGGGTTAGATCCTGGCTCTGTCAGGAAGCCAGGAACAGTGGTGGCTGAAGCAGCTGCATTCCCAAGGGGCGACAGCCAGGCTGGAAGTGGATGGGCAGGACTGAAGTACAGCGCGGAGGGTTGGTCTCAGGACAGGTGTCACGGGTCAGGAGTTTGGCGCGTGGCCAAGGTTGCGTAAGGAATGGGACCAGGATAGTAAGGGAGTGCACTGGGGATTGAGGTAATGCTGTGGAACTCGATACCCAGCCCTTGGTCCGTCTATACAGTGGGCCTGATTCTGATCTCACCAACACAAGCTTTATAGTTTCTCCTGTGAGATCAGAATCAGGCCCTGAGTATGGCCATGGCCAGTGCTGTGTGCAGTGTTGGTGTAGCCGTGTCAGTCCCAGGATATTAGAAACAAGGGGGCCGAGGTAGTATATTTTATTGGACCAACTTCTGTTGGTGAGAGAGACAAGCTTTCGAGCTTACGCAGAGCTCTTCTTTACTTCTTGTCTCTCTGTAGCCAAAGCTGTCAATCTTGCTGCCACACATTCCAGACTCTCTAATCCTTCAAACAGGAGCACAAAATACAATCCTCCTTCCAGGCGAGCACAGCAGCATGTTGGCAGTATATTTGCCAGCCATGGTTTCTGTAGCCTCTGCTGTGTACACGTTTTGTAAAGGTTATTTGTATTGCAAGTTAGGAAGCCTTGCTCACTGAGTGATGCTCCGACGCTGGCATGTGACTTATTTAGAGTCGAGTGACTCTTGTTCACAGCATTCATCTCACGGTAACACCATCTTGAGGGGCCAAACGTGCCGAGTTCTGACTGCAGGAAGTGAGTGTAAAGGGATGATTACAATGAAGGTTCGTATGGTTCAATGCCAAGTGGCAGTGTTCAGGAGAACAGTTGTATCGTGCAGATAGCTTTGTAGTAAGACTGGAATTCCTTTTGCATAAACTGCAGGTTGAGGATATTGCTCTGGACTGCATGATGTAGTGGTCCCATTCTGTGGACAACATACAGAAAGAAGCTTTTGCGGATCTTCTCCTTTTTTAGACACCCCCCCCACACACACACACACACATACACACTTTCTCGGTAACGTCTGTAGAATTAGGTTTTCCAACATTTCTCATTTGAAGGAGCACTTTGAGGGCTTCACTAGGATACACTGGCTGGATAGCTGTTTTAGGATGAGAGAAGGGCACTGCACAGAGAACTGCAGTGGGAATCCCTGTCTCGGAGACCCTGAGGTATCTCCAGTGTTTTCTTGCTGTTATGCAGGTCCCCGCCTGTAAAGCTTGCCCTAGCCTGAACAGTTTGCCATCAGTGTAGTCTCTTTGCCATATGACCTGTGAAATCAAGAGAAATGGATAGATAAGAAGCTGGCAAGAAGGGAAGGGGCTTGTCCTTATCTAAATGGATCAGTGTTGTTCCAGTGGGCCTCAGGCACTGGTGCACCTTGGTCCTGCCTGCTCTTAGCCTGTGGCACACAATAGTTTAGTTTCCTGTGGGCTGTAATACTTTGGTCTAATTTCGGCTGTTGGGTTAGTGTGCGGGTGTTGAGTGGGGTTTGTGATCTGTGAGCTACAAGAGGTCAGACTGGATGATCCAGCCTTATACTCTCTGATGATGATGTCCCAGCCCATCTGTGCCCTTCCTCTCGTATTCCCAGACCCTTCCCACTCTGGACCTTGGCCTCTCCCTAACATAACCCCTCTCCCCCTTGCAACCTCTTGCCCTGCCCCTTTCAGCCCCAACTTCTCCCCTTTCAGCCCTTGTATCTACCCCTTATGCCTGCAAGTCCCTCCCTGTTTAGAAGGGTATCCAGTAGAATTTGACATATGTCCTAAACCATTGGCTGATAAGTAGGGCCTCCAATGGAACAAGAAAAGAGCCGCAAGTTTTTTATAAGAAGGTGCCATCTTTACATAGTGGTTCTGGAGAGTGGAGCCTGCTGGAAGATCACAAACATGCCCTGCTAAGCTTGGCTGGCTAAAGTTTGAGCGATTTTTAATGTTTATCAGTGAATAAAGGGGCATCCATAGGGCAGTCTGGCTGGCTCTGCTCCCTTTTGGCTTAATGAAGAACAGTTCTAAACGTGTGTAAGGAAACAGCGAGCCATTGTTGACAGCTTTACAGGAGGCTGAATGGTGGGCAAAGCGCACCCTGACTGATTAGCAGCAGACCTGAAGACTGCCTGTAAATACAGCTCTGTGCCCTGCAGGCCTCAAGGCTTCTAAAAAAAAAAAAAATACAAAAATAAAAAAACCCACAAATCAATTCCTGGAAGAATGCCATGGCTCGGTCTCTCGCTGGGCTTCTGGGAACACATAGTTTAGAATGTTGACTTCCTAGCTGAATCGGTACATTAAAGGATTTAATTTCTGAGCAGAAATCCGTATTGGCTGTGTAAGGAAGTTGAGAAGAGTGAAACAGAACTGTCTGGTGGCCTCTTCTTTCACTGGGATTAGGCTCCATTTGCTTCCCAGAGTTTCAAGTCCAGGGCACAGGCAAGGGAAAACTATTGTACAGACTGTTCATCTCAAGCCAGTTGGACAGACGTTGCCCAGAGCTGCTCCCAGCGATCATGCTTAACCAGTGTAACACTCTTGATAGAAATACTCTGAAAGTCTTTTGTGACATTTACTCTGCGTGTGTGCGCTCACGCATTCTCTATACACTCTTTGATCCTCACTTTGAAAGGGCCTTGAATGAGCTGCTTTTTGTGGGTTTCTTTTGAAGGTGCCATTTTATCCTGCCACTTTGGTATCTAAGTACTTGACTTTGCTCATAAATCAGGCATTTATATACGTGTACATGAAGTGATAACATTTGTACCAGCTGTTATGCATGCAGGAGAGCGGCTGCTTTTTAAAAAACTAGAGTGGATTTTTATTTGTTAGTGACTTGGGGATATTTTTTCCGGTGGTCTAGACTTCCAGCTATTTCATTTGAGGGCAATGATTTGAGTGCAGGAGGTGAAAACTCTTGGGGTCTAATCTGGATACCTTCACTGGCAATAGGAAAATCATTTAACTTCTTGGGGCTTTTGTTTCCCATTCTATATTTATTTTCATCGCTTTAAATACTTATTACTGTTTTATTAATAATAATATTCATACTACCCTAGCACAGACCTGATATATGGAAAGACACAGAGTTCCAAAGAGTTATAAGCTAAAAGAGGGTAATATTTTCCTACCTGTTGTCTTGCACAGAGAATCACCACATGACCAAGTGCTTAACTGTCTGCAAAGCAGTGCAAAGTGTATACAGTATAAAAGACACAATACTAAAGCTCATGTATGTAGGTGGGCAGAAAAGACCAAGGCTGGCTAATGCAGCATCCTCTGTGTAATCAAAGCAGAGAGAAAAGCATCTCCACATTCAAAAATATCCTTTATGCTCACCCAATTGCTCCATTGCAGCCTAAAAAAGAAAGACATGAACATCTCCATGAAGGAAGCGAGGAACGTGGGCATTGCCAGACCTCATCAGAGCAATGGTCTGTGTAGCCCACGGTTCTGTCCCCAACAGTGGTCAGGGCCAGATTTTGTTGTGTTTTGAGCTTTTGATGCTACATAGCATTAGAGGTTCCAATTCACCAAGTCGCTTAAGCGTGTGCCTAGCTCTGTGCACATAAGTAGTTCTCAATGCCTAAAAGTAGGCACATGCTGAAGCGCTGTGGTGAATCCAGAGGGGAAAAAGAGGCCCAGACCGGAACCCTCTATCCAGAATCACCCCCTCCCCCACACTCTAGAGGTGCAGGAAGATTCCGCTCTGGACCTGGGATGGTTGTAGCAGAAACTAAAAACTAGCTGACATTGTTTTGCAAAACCCAACACTGGCCTAGTGTTACTGAGCTGGTGTAAATCGGTGTTGCCTCATTGACGTCAGTGAGACTGTGCTGATCTGCGCCAGCTCCGGACATGTCTCATTCAGCGCTGCGCTCTGCAGAGATTTATTGTTATATGCAGATACCGAAGCTTATGTTTCAGAGGTTCTAATGCTTTTGCCTGGCCATGGCCATGGTTGTGGGCAGAATACCAGGCTTGAACTTTGAAGAGGGACGACTGGTTTTAGGAGCCTAACTTCAAGCGCCCAGCTTGAGACCGTCGGAAAGGGCCTGAATTTCAGGTGTCTCAAGTGGGACGCCCCGAATCACTAGTCACTTTTGAAAATGTTGGCGACCGGGCTTCCTTCTGGGACCAGCTCATCTCTGGGCCACTTGGTGTTGTGTGGCTGGGAATCACTGTGTACACACTCTCTCTGTGTTCTGATGAGCACTGCTATAAATCCAGAAACGCCCGAGCCACTGTCTTGGAGTCTCTTATTATGTACATTGTCCCAGAACTGTTCATGGCACACTTTGAGTACATAGGTGGTGTGCAAATCTAATAATCCCAGACCTCTGCTCTCCAGTCCTTCCTAGATGTGCAGCATCCATAGGAACAACTCATAGATAGTGCCACAAGAGGATCTAGCCAGAGGGGAAAGGCAGATTTGTGGGATGTTACTTCTCTTCCTTTGTCATCATCAGCTTTCCCTCTGCACAATCCATATAGCCCCTGAGTTGAGGGGATTGGGAGTAGGGGAAAGTTTTGCAAGCACAATGCCTGCATTTCTGAAGGGGCATGCTTTGCAATGGATAATTTGCCTCTTTATTAGCTGCAGAATAACAAGAGCAATAGCACTGACTTTCTCAATTGAACAGCTGGTCAGTGCTAGAATCTGTTCCCAGAGGAGATCTGCAAGGATGAATTAGATTTCAGACTCCTCCGCAGAGGGTGAGAGAGTTCATGGAAAAGAAGACTGAGATACCGAGATTTCCGGCAATCAGGCAACAAACTGTTGACATGTGAGAGCTGACGGTGTCGAGTCATGTTTAACCTACAGTGTCTTAGCTGATGCAGGGTGTTTATGGAATCAAGGGGAGATGTGTTAATTTCCTCTCTGGAAGAAGTCTCCTAGTCACTGAAAGTGACCGCTGGAAATGAGCTGAGCAAATAACATTTTCCCCCGTTGCATTTGGAGTATTCTTAGATGATGTGCACTAGCAACAACAGAAAAGGATAACGGATAACTTTTTGTTTGCAGTTTGGGCCTATTCTTAATAAATCTGTCTCAAAGTTTTGAGATTGCCCATTTGTTAAATTTTTGAACAAGCATCTGCATGCGTTCTCCCGTGCTGCCCCTCATGCTGGGAGGCACTCCCTTTAAACATCCTCAAAGCCACCTCATTGTCCTCCTTCAAATCCCTGTTTAAAACTCACCTTTGCTGTGATGCCTTCAAAAAACCTGACAATGGTTAGGTACCTGGTGGCCTGAGACCACTGTCAGTCATGATGACATAACGTAAGAGCAGCCATACTGAGTCAGACCAAAGCTCCATCTAGCCTAGTATCGTGTCTTCCAACAGTGGCCAATGCCAGGTGCCCGAGAGGGAATGAACAGAACAAGGCAATCATTAAGTGATCCATCCCCAGTCACCCATTCCCAGCTTCTGGCAAACAGAGGCTAGGGACATCATCCCTGTTCATCCTGACTAATAGCCATTGGTAGACCTAGCCTCCATGAACTTATCTAGTTCTTTTTTGAACCCTGTTATGGTCTTGGCCTTCACAACATCCTTTGGCAAAGAGCTCCACAGACTGACTCTGCGTCATGTGAATACAAAAACTTCCCTTTGTTTGTTTTAAACGTGCTGCCTATTAATTTCATTTGGTGACCCCTAGTACTTGTGTTATGAGAAGGAGTAAATAACACTTCCTTATTTCATTTTTCTACACCAGTCATGATTGTATAAACCTCAGTCATATCCCCCCCTTAGTTGTCTCTTTTCCAAGCTGAACAGTCCCAGGCTTATTAATCGCTCCTCATACGGAAGCCATTCCATACCCCTGATAATTTTTGTTGCCCTTTTCTGAACCTTTTCCAATTTTTGTATATCTTTTTTGAGATGGGGCGACCACATCTGCATGCAGTATTCAAGATGTGGGCGTACCATGGATTTATATAGAAGCAACATGATATTTTCTGTCTTATTATCTATCCCTTTCTTAATGATTCCCAACATTCTGTTCGCTTTTTTGACAGCTGCGGCACATGGAGTAGATGGCTCACGGTTTCCTTGTACTCCCCTGTCTGTCTGTAACCATCTGTTTTCTCTTATTTTATAATTAGATTGTAAGATCTTTGGGGCAGGGAGTCTTTGTTTTGTGTTTGTACTGCACCTAGCATGATAGGGTCCTGGTACATGATGGGAGCTCCTAAGTGCTATAGTAATACAAATAATAATAATGATGTTTGGATCTCAGGTTTGGGTTTGATATTTTCTCCAATATTTACTTGATTACTCTTCTGATTGGAAACAGGAACCGTTTTTCTGATGCCTGGGAGCACTTTCACCAAAGACTTGGATGATTTTAAAAAAATCTCATTCACTTTTCACCGCTTACTCTACACTACACTACAATAATAATGGGGAATTTCAATTATCCCTATGTTGACTGGGTACATGTCACGTCAAGACGGGATGCAGAGATAAAATTTCTCGACACTGTTAATGACAGAGCAGCTAGTCCTGGAACCCACAGAGGGAGAGGCAATTCTTGATCTAGTCCGAAGGGGAGCACAGGATCTGGTCGAAGGGCTGAACCACTCGATAATAGCAACCGTAATATAATGTAGGGGGAATTCCTAAGAACCCACCCTCGTAGCATTTAATTTCAAAAACAGGAACTACTCAGAAAGGAGGAAGCTAGTTAAACAGAAATTAAATGGGAGAGTGAAATGCCTGCAAGCTGCATGGTAACTTTTTAAGAACACTATAATAGAGGCTCAAACTAATCGTATACCCCAAAGTAAAAAAAAAAAAAAAAAAAAAAAAAGGCAGCGAGAGGACCAAAAAATGCCACCCTGGCTAAAAAAAAAAGTGTAAAAAATCAGTTAGAAGCAAAAAGACATCCTTTAAACATTGGAAGTCAACGTCTACTGAGGAAAATACACAGGAGCATAAATTCTGGCAAGTCAGGTGTAAAAGTATAATCAGGTAGGCAAAAAAAGCATTTGAGGAGCAACTAGCAAAAGACACAAAAACTAACAGCAACGGTTTTTTAAAGTACATCAGAAGTAGGAAGCCTGACAATCAGTGGAGCCACTGGATGATCAAGGTGCTAAAGGAGCCCTCAAAAAAGACGAAAACCATTGTGGAGAAGCTAAATGGATTCTTTGCATTGGTCTTCACGGCAGAGGATGTGAGGGAGATTCCCATACCTGAGTCATTCTGAGTACTGTCCCAGACTGAAGTGTCAGTAGAGGAAGTTTTGGAACAAGCTGAAAAATTAAACAGTGATAAGTCATCAGGACCACATGGTATTCACCCAAGAGTTCTGAAGGAACTCAAATATGCAATTACAGAAATACTAACCATGGTATGTACCTATTGCTTAAATCTAAGGATAGCTAATTTAACACCGACATTTTTTAAAAAGGCTCCAGAGGTTCCTGGCGATTACAGGCCGGCAGCCCTAACTTCAGTACCAGGCAAATTGGTTGAAACGATAGTAAAGAACTGAATTATCAGACATGTAGGTGAGCACGATATGCTGGGAAGAATTAACATGCTTTTTGTAAAGGGAAATCTATTAGGTTTCTTTGAGGGAGTCAACAAGCATGTCGACAAGGTGATCCAGTGGATATAGCGCACTTAGACTTCAGAAAGCCTTTGACAGAGTCCCACACCAAAGGCTGTTAAGCAAAGTAAACTGTCATGGGATAAGAAGGAAGGTCTTCTCATGGATCAATAACTGGTTAAAAGATAGGAAACAAAGGATAGGAATACATGGTCAGTTTTCATAATGGAGAGAGGTAAATAATGGGGTCCCCCATGGATTGGGGACTTGTGCTGTTCAACATATTCATAAATGATCTGGAAAAAGGGGATGAACAGCGGTGTGGCAAAATTTGCAGGTGATACAAAATTACTCAAAATAGTTAAATCCAAAGCAAACTGTGAAGGGCTACAAAGGGATCTCACTGAACTAGGTGACAGGGCAACAAAATGGCAGATGCAATTCAAAGTTGATAAGTGCAAAGTAATGCACATTGGAAAACTTAATCCTAACTGTACATACAAAATTAGCTGTTACCACTCAAGAAAGAGATCTTGGAGTCATTGTGGATAGTTCCCTGAAAACATCCACTCAATGTGCAGCAGCAGTCAAAAAAACTAACAGTGTTAGGAATCATTAGGAAAGGGATAGATAATAAGACAGAAAATATCATAATGCCTCTATATAAATCCACACACCCCCATATCTTGAATACGATCTTCAATTCTGGTTATCCTATCTCAAAAAAGATTTATTAGAATTGGAAAAGGTACAGAGAAGGGCTTCCATACGAGGACAGATTAAAAAGACTGGAACTGTACCAAATGATTCAGAGGAGGGCGTAAGAACCCTGCAGTAACAAATGTGGAATAATCTGAAACACCCTTTCCCCCCTTTAGTCTCATCCTCATCCTGGTCTTTAATAGTTAGGGATCGCTTTAAGCCATGCAGAAACTTGAGGTTTAATATCCCTTCCAGAATTTGTATCCTTAATTATGATAATTGCGGCTAGTCTTCATATCCAACCCCTCTCTGAATCTCACTAAATTCTTGGCCGCGGTGACTTCCTATTGCTATGAGTTCTGCAGTCACATTAGATATTGTGTGGAAAAGTTTTTCCTTTTACTTGTTTTGAATTTCCCACCTTCACAGGTGCCGACTTTTCATTGTGCCGGGGGGGGGGGGTGCTCGACCCCCAGCTTTGTCCCAGGCCCCCACTCCGCCCCTTCCCTCAATGCTACACCCCTGCCCCGCCTCTTCCCGCCCCTGCTCCACCGCCACCCCGCCTCTTCCCCCTCCCCGTTACATCCCTTCCCGGAGCGTGCCATGTCCTCATTCCTCCTCCCTTCCTCCCCAGCCTCCTGCGCACTGCGAAACAGCTGATTGGGGTGGGCAGGAGGCATGGGGAGGGAAGGGGAGGCGCTGATCAGCAGGGCTACCCATTCTTTATATTATTCACCATCCCATTCCTTTTGCATCCAAACATCTTGTCAGCTTTTTGACCGAGGTTTTCAAGAAGCTCTGAAGCCCAGGTCCTTTCTTGAGTTGATATGCTTAATTGAGAACTGTGTGATGAGTTTAATTTCCCCTCCAATGTGTATTACTTGGCATTTGTCAACATTAAATTTCATTTACCATTGTGTTGCCCATTTTCCTACTTTGGTTAGGTCCCTCTGAAGTGCCTCATGCCTCTCTCTAGTCCTGACTAGCCTAAATAACCTTGTGTCATCTGAAAATTTTGCCCTTCACTGTTCTCCCCCCTTTGCGGGTCAGTAATAAATTTATTAAACAACACAAGTCCCTGAGAATGCCTGCTATTAACCTTTCACTGGGAAGAGAATTTACCATTTAATCCTGCTCTTTGCTTTCTGTCTCTCAGCCATGACAAAGCTTTGCCTCTCACCCCGTGGCTGCTTAGCTTCTTTAGTAGCTTCTTGTGCGCAACCTGGTCAAAAGCTTTTTGGGAATCTAAATAAATTAGGTCAGCCGGTTCTCCTTTATCCACAACTTTATTGACACATTCAGAGAATTCTAAGTGATTAGAGAGACATGATTTTCCTTTGCAGAATCCGTGGTGATCAGACTCTATCAGATGATGATCTTCCAGGTATTTAGTTATTCTGTTTTTAATTTATTGTTTCAGCCAGTTTGCCAGGTAAAGATGTAAGGTTTGCGGTTCTATAATTTCCCCAGATCACTCCTGTTTTACTAGACTAAATTGATTGAGCTTCTTTGGTCTCTTATTACAAGGCATGTTTTCCAGACCTCAGATCATTCTTGGAGGTCGGTGTTAACTGCTGTTAGCGTATTAGGTTGTATAAAGTGTAGGAGTCAGAACATCACGGCTCTTGGTGCCATCAGCACTGTGGCTCTGATAGGAAAGGCGCTTGGTTTGGCCGCCTGGCGTAGAACTGCTGGGGGCTCTGTGCTTGCCTCCGGCATCCCTTTCCAATAAGACCATGTCGTTTAGGACTTCAAACTCTGGCCTAATTTGGCAGCTGGGATACACAAGCTGAGCCGCTCTGGATGCGGAACTCTAGGGATGAGGACTGAGCTGTTTCTATAGCAACCACTAGCCGAGGTGGCTGGGCTCTCTGATCCTATGGTAAAAGACCCCAAAAATTGAGTCAAGTTGTAAAGCCCTTTAGGAAAAGGTGTTGTGAGGCATGAGGATCTGTTTTACGTGGTGGGGGGGAACTTGAACCCCCCACCCCCTAAATTGTAACCTCAGAGGACACCAGGAGCACCCAGAAAAGTCTGGCAAAGCTTTTTGCTGGGAATTGGTGCCTGTCTGATAAAGCAAATTGCTTTCAAAGTGCCTCCCGGTGCTCTGTTCTGAAGCGATGCACGGGGGCTGCAGAAGGACGAGACGGAGTAGCTGCCACGAGCCTTGTGAGGAAAGTCGTAAATCAGGCCGAAAAAGAGAAGTGACCATTAAACTCTGCGATGGCCGCAGCTTTGTCCCAGGCTATGGTAAGTGAGCAAACGCTCCCATCTGGGCTGGTGCTCATTCTGCTTTATCACTGGGTTCTACTTGGAAATGCACAGCCTGGCTCCTGAATGGCCAACTTCATGCCTAGTTAACCCAGTACAGCAGGCTGGGGGGGGTAGGGGGGTGGACTTTTGTGCTGCATATGCCCTGTGAAGAAGGGGCTGAATAAGTACAGTGGGTCCATACCCCATCTGTGCTGCCAGCCCTAAACAGGACACCGCACAAGGGGATTTGAGGGCAGACCTAGAGCAGGCCCATGGGGCGTGCTAGTCTACGGCGCCAAAGGTCCGGCAATCCCAGTGCGGGGTGCAGAGTGAAAGCGGATGCTCTTGCAGGTCACAGGTATGTTGGATGCAGCGGGTGGACTGGGGAATTCCATGATTAGAGGCTTCTAGGTGCGATGGTAATACAAATAAATAATAACATTTCCCCGATCCCTGCACAAAGCCAGAGCAAATGTCACCCTGTGTGCATGCCCAGACCCCCTGAGTATGTGTTCACCAGGTACCCCAGCAGGTGTACTCTACTCAAGATCTACTTGCACGTTTAAAGTGTAGTGACCCAACACCCATGTCCTCCACTGTCTCTCCTGCACCCGGTTCCTTTCTGGTTCCATCTCAAAATTGCCCTCATATTTTCCAACCCCCTGGTGGACTTGTTGAGATCTCCCTCTTTGACCTTATGTTGCCTCTTTCCACTCCCTTGGCTCGTTTAGAACCAGCCTTCGCTCCCTCCGTGTAATATGCCCACGCCTGGTGCAGAAGTTTTCTAATCTGCAGCGGGAGCAGCCTCCTGTGTCTCATCACTTGAGCATTTCATTTCAAATCTGGATTGACAATTTCCCTCCCCTGCTCTCCCACAAAACCTCCACTCTCCATCGCTTCTCCTTGGTGGCGGTGTTATTTTGCTCTTTAAAGCATTTTAGGGATATAGGCCCCAATTCAGCACCACACTCCTGTCCGGGAGTACCACTCTCCCTGTTCAGCAAAGCCCCGCTCAAGTCAGTGTGCTCAGTTGCTTTGCTGAACGGGGCGAGCGCGACTCATGGACTTCCCTACTTTGCTGACCTGGAGCTGTAGCGTTGATGAAAGATGCTATTCAGAATACAGTTGCATTTATCTGATACTTCAGCCGACTTGGATCTTTTTAACTCTCCACGTGCATTTTTATAGTAAACGCCCCCTGAGTATGTCAAGGAAATGCATGGCCTAAAACAACTGCAATTAAGTGGTGCAACACTTGTGTTACAATCAGCAAACCTGAGGGCTTTGCTCTGCATGACAGGCGGCGCTACCCTCTTGTTTATTGCTGATGTTTTCTAACACGTGCCTCAGAAACAGAGCGAGTGTGGGTCCTCAAGGCCCGATTCCCCTCTCACACGACGTCTCTGCTTGGTAACTCCAGTGACTTCAGGGTAGAGCGTCACCCCCTTGACATTTAAACAGTGGGCCAGACTTTTGGCAGGTGTAACTCCACTGAAATCAATATTTGGCCCAATATGTACAGCAGGGAATAGAATGTCTTTTACCATCCAGTGCAATCCAAGGTAGCCTAGTCAGCATGCTAATTCAAGCATCCCTTGAATTTTGCTATAGTGTGATCGTAGCTTTGGCTGTTAAGCCAGTGGTGTTTGTAATCTTTTATGCCATAGGCCTGGCCTGAACGAATAGCTTATGTAGTTGAATGTAGCAAAATCCTGTTCAGCTCCCAGTGTGTTTATAAGCATGAAACCAGATCACAGATGCGCCTTTTCCCATCATTCACCCCTTCTAATGTAATTGTTCCATTGTGTAAAGTGCTGATACGTGCTCAGACCTGGCTGAAATACCTGCCTTTTTCTCTGAACTTTGTTGCGACTCTGCTTGGGTATTTGGAAAGAGTTTGGTGGTTAAATCTTAAGAATGTCCAATATAAATGTTGCCCAGGGTAAAAGTCCACAGCATGCTTCTTTGTATCTCTGCTTCCATCTGGTGGACAAATGCTGGCTACTGGTCTTTTTCTATACAGGGTCCTGACTCAGGGATTTTCCGCAGTCCTCTTTTAGAGCACATTTGCATTATTCTAAAGAAGAGGTCTTCATTCAAACACACCTGGGACTTCAGCAAGATTTGGATCCAGATCTAAACTTTGCAGGGGTTGGACCCAACTCTAGTAAAAAAACCCACGTTTAGTTCACAGCATGGTGCATGGAGCGGGTTTCATACAGAGTGTTTCATTCTGTAAGCTCGGTGTTTTGTTAGCAGAAGACTGCAGAAGCTTCCTGTGTTTCTGGGTCTCCATTCTTTAACATTGCAGGAAAATCTTCGAGGTTAGTTTGAAACGGACGTGTCAGTGGGTTAAATTTCCTAATCCCAAACTTCCTGGTTGATAATCCTGCTATTTTGCACTAACATAATTCGTTTCATTTCTAGATTATGTGTTTACTTGTGCATAAGAATCTGTGTTTCCTTGCTAGCCTTGGAGTTTGTGTCAACCAACTCTAGGAGGAGGTTAACTAGACACTTAGACACCATGGTGTTGGGCACCAGTATAAATAGAGGGCCATGTTGGGATGCATCAGGAGAGGTATTTCCAGTAGGGATAAGGAGGTTTTAGTACCGTTATATAAGGCACTGGTGAGACCTCACCTGGAGTACTGTGTGCAGTTCTGGTCTCCCATGTTTAAGAAGGATGAATTCAAACTGGAACAGGTACAGAGAAGGGCTACTAGGATGATCCGAGGAATGGAAAACTTGTCTTATGAAAGGAGACTCAGGGAGCTTGGCTTGTTTAGCCTAACTAAAAGAAGGCTGAGGGGAGATATGATTGCTCTCTATAAATATATCAGAGGGATAAATACCAGAGAGGGAGAGGAATTATTTAAACTCAGTACCAATGTGGACACAAGAACAAATGGATATAAACTGGCCACTAGGAAATTTAGATTAGAAATTAGACGAAGGTTTCTAACCATCAGAGGAGTGAAGTTTTGGAATAGCCTTCCGAGGGAAGTAGTGGGGGCAAAAGATCTATCTTGCTTTAAGATTAAACTCGATAAGTTTATGGAGGAGATGGTATGATGGGATAACATGGTTTTGGTAATTAAATATTCATGGTAAATAGGCCCAATGGCCTGTGATGGGTTTTAGATGGGGTAAGATCCAAGTTACCTGGGAAAGAATTTTCTGTAGTATCTGGCTGATGAATCTTGCCCATATGCTCAGGGTTTAGCTGATCGCCATATTTGGGGTCGGGAAGGAATTTTCCTCCAGGGCAGATTGGAAGAGGCCCTGGAGGTTTTTCGCCTTCCTCTGTAGCATGGGGCACGGGTCACTTGCTGGAGGATTCTCTGCTCCTTGAGGTCTTTAAACTACAATTTGAGGACTTCAATAGCACAGATATAGGTGTGAGGTTTTTTTTTGTAGGAGTGGTGGGTGAAATTCTGTGGCCTGCGTTGTGCAGGAGGTCAGACTAGATGATCATAATGGTCCCTTCTGACCTAAATATCTATGAATCTATGAATCTATGTTGGTTTGTAAGATGTAAATACACACTTTTCCCCCCCTGCTAATATTGTGTATACTTAAAAGATTTTTCTAATCTGATGTACCACTAATAAAACCTTCACCTGATATTTCTCTAATAGGGTAGCAATGAGGAGATTTTTGCTGCCACGTGACTTCATGTGAATGAACAGATTCTAATTAGATGAAAAGGGGAGAGGTTAGAATCACTTGATACTGTCGGATCCCAGCAAAGAGGGTAAACTCAGCTGTGTGAGACAATCTGGCCCTGATGCTTGCTGCCACCCGGGAAGACTGAGAAATCCAAGTGGGAATATCCTAACGCTGCATCCCTAGCTTATGTGTTTTGCTCTTCTACCTGCCCCTGAGCTGATGCTCTGTTTCTAATGTCCTGTGTCATGTCTCGATCTGAGAATTAGAATTTCTGTGCTGAAAACAGTTTCCGGCGCAAGGCTGCCAGCAAAGTTGTGGCTTTCTGCACCAGTGCCAAAGAAGTGGGAACATTAAAGTATTTTACTGATTCAGAGTGAAATTGTTGGGGGAATGTTATGCACTCAGGGGAGCTTCTGCCCCTTATTAGAAAGACAAAGTGGGTGAGGTAAGATCTTTTATTGGACCAGTTTCTGTTGGGGAGTGGTCTCTTTTGCCAACAGATATTGGTCCGATAAAAGATATTACCTCACCTACCTTGTCTCTCTAATGTCCTGGGACTGGTACGTATATCTGCCCCTTATTCACCATGTAGACAATGCCACAGCTAATCCTTAGAAACACATGCATTGCCATACCAGATAAAATCACTCGTCCAGCAAATCCATTGTTCTACCTCTGGTCGTGACCAAAGTTTGATATTTTGGAGTTAAACAACCTTCTCCCTCTACTAATAATACAGCTGTGCAACTGTGCAGTGTTGAACACGTAGGAGAACTGGAGAGCATGCTGGGTACATGTGTCTTTCTGCAATTCCTTCCTGTCGCCCCACCTGATCAGTTTACCCCTTAAAGCATAAGATTCAATTCCCCTTATTTTAGCTCACGTTAGGCAGGTGCAGACTCTAACCTCATGCTGTACGTGGCTTTGTTTGCTGGTTTGTTCCTAAAGTGGTGATGCACTGGGATCAAAACCAGTAACTTACAGTGTTGAGACATTTGGGGGTAGATCCTGACCCTGTTGGAGTCCATAGCGAAACTTCCTTTGACTTGATTGAGGTCACAATTTCACCCATGGCTCATCAGATAAATCGCCCCATCCCTTTGCCCTGAAAGTTGTTGCATGGCTCCTTTTCACTGGCAGTCATGGGCGGGTCTGGCTTCTGCATTTTTGTTGCCAGAGGGAAGCTGCTGTAGCTGGATTAGGAGCCAGGAACTCTTCCATTAACCTTACTCCATGGTATATTATTTTTCTTACTTTTTTCCTCCTTTCACCTTGTCCTCTGCTGAAGAAGAAATTGAGGAGGGCAGGGTGGAGGTGAAGTAGAGAGAGTACTTACCCATCTTTATGAAGTGCTTTGAGATCTGAGGATTAAACATGCTGCTTCTAAGAGCTAAGGACTGATATTACTGTATGCATTTTGCAATACACCAGGCTGACAATGAAGCATTCCCTCTTGTATGGACACCAAAAGGCTGTCTGTGCCTCCCAGTGAAAATAACATGCACCTTTTGGTAACTTCAGCAAGCAGGATCTAAAAGAATTACAGCATCCTTGAAGACACACAATATTCTTTTTCAGGAACGAGAGCTCCTGGAGCAACCTTAAGGGAGGCCGTAATTACTTGTATTGTGCAGCACTGCATATCTCCTACCTGGTGAAAACAACAACAGCATCCTTCAGAAAGCACTGAACCTCTTTCATTAGCTGCGGAGAGAATAGGATTCCTAGTGTCAAAGCTGCTGTCAACTGATAAAAAATTCTCGTTTCAGCAAAGACATTTCCTGTCTCCCTAACCTCTCCTTATAAACTTGGCTGAGAGAGTCAGAAGGTTCACTTCAAACAAAAAAAGACCACTCTTGAGTGTCTGGAAGTTGTTCAATACGTATACACACTGGATGTACATATGTCTCCCTATGTGAATACATAAACACTTTGGATTATCTATACATACATCTATACCCTCTGTATGTTGCATGTAATCTATATATTGACTCGTTCTGTGTGCATAAAGATGAAGGTGTGGTATGCAGAGAACTGATCTCTCAGTGGTTGACTTTAAAACCTAGCAGCTGGTTATCAAAATGTCTGTGATAACCTTTCCATATTCAAAACAAAGAAATTCACCTTTCTGCTTATAGACAGGATTCAGCTGTTAATGAGTGAAGTAATAAATGTGAACACAAACAAAGGATTTCAAGTATTTTATTCGGCAGCTTTCTAGGAATCTTTAGAAAATCCTTTCCTGACCACAGTTCAGTGCAAAACTTTGCCAGCTTCAACATTGTGGCATTTGGCCCCTCATTTTGTGCAGGCAGCATTTGCAGCTGCGCTCAAAGCCCCTTGAAAATCTGGCCCTTTGTGCTGGTTAAAGGGACGCTGTCAACTAGAGTGAGTCTCAGGCCTGGTCTACACTAGGGCGTTGGATCGATCTAAGATACGCAACTTCAGCTATGAGAATAGCGTAGCTGAAGTCGACGTATCTTAGATTGACTTGGAATCACTTACTTCACGTCCTCGCAGTGCAGGATCGACGGCCGCCGCTCCCCCGTCGACTCCACTTCCACTTCTCGCCGTGGTGGCGTTCCGGAGTCGATGGCAGAGCGATCAGGGATCGATTTATTGCATCTACGCTAGACTCGATAAATCGATCCCTGATAGATTGATCACTACCCGCCGCTTCGGCGGGTAGTGTAGACGTGGCCCCATATTTTACAATTTTAAGTAATTAAATTGAACTTTTGTTCTGAAGACAAAAATAATGGCGATGGTGGCTGGTTACCAGATTTAATGTGACGAGAAATTAGATGGACCTAAGATGTAGTTTTCAGATCAAACTTTGCATTGGAATTCCTCTAAGTATGGGCCCGTTCAGATCTGGGGTTCTGGTTTGGCCAATTGTAGAGGTTCTGAACCACAAAGTGCCTGATCCTTCTATTGGAGCTATGTGGATGGGACGTGGGGTTGGTGCACAACTTCAGTGGGGCTCCAGGCATGCATCCACTTTCACTGACATGGATGTGATTGCAGGACGGGGCAGAACTCTAGATCAGGTTCTACACTTTCTCAAAGTCCCACAATGTTTGGCTGTGGGCTTGCAGTTCAGGGCTTGACTTGAACAGAAATGTTGACCTGAAATAGAAACTCATTCCCCTGAAGTCTTCCATGTCCATTCCAAACCCAATCACTTGGCACTCCTATGGGAGAACCAGGAAGTGAAAGTAACCAGAAACAAAGGTGAAATTGACCAGACCAGTTGAGTGAACTGCAAAAAATGTAACAAACAAACAGTGTAAACAGGGAGGAAGAAAAGTCTGTTTTCTGTGATGGTTTGTTCTTGAAATGGAGGTAAGGAATTTGCTAGTTTTTAATATAAATGGAATGCGGACAGCACTTCTTTAAAGAGTTTCTTTTATCCCTCTTTTTTTTTTTTTTTCCTGGGTGTATTTAGGTTCCCAACCAGCTGTGACTCGAGATGTTGCTATTGTTGCTGCTCCGGAGAACACCACAGTGGTAGCTGGAGAGAGTGCCGTCATGGAGTGTATGGCCTCTGCAGAGCCCACCCCATTTGTCTCTTGGATACGACAGGGTAAATTAAGATAATTATTCTTTTGATGTTAAGAGGAGTCTATGCACACTGTATTTTTAAAATCTATTAAAAGGGAAAGTGCTGTGGAAGAGAGGGCGCTTTTTAAATTGCTACCCACTGTATGGGGCTATGTACACGGTGATCTGGAGTGTCCTTTCTGAGCTGGGATTACTCATTGAATCTAAAACCTTACAAAGCATGCAACTTATTTTATAGTTGTTTGATCTGTAAAATATATGAAATTCTGGTTACTGGATGCCTTTTGATCTAAATTAGTCATGGCAGTATTGTATGAGCCAGAGCATTGAAGGTCACCATACAGGGGTCAGGCTGATGACACTTCTTTTGTAACGGTTCAGAAAGGTTAGTGGGAATTTTAACACATCTGCTGTTGCTTTGTAAAAATAACTTTTGATATCTTGTGGGATTATAAAATATGATAAGGATTCTTTAGTCATTTAAGGGGCCTTGTTTTCAAAAGTAAATCCTCTTATGGTCAAGATAATGAAGGCCTGAGAAAGAGTAAAGATATCATTAAGTGCCTGTAAACGAGCCAGACTGATTTTCATGTGTCAAGGGCTGATCAGCCTAAATCAGAAGTAGGGCTGGTGTAACCATCACTGAGGTTGTGTCAGATGTTTCCCATGAGCGATTAAACATTGAAACTTGCCATGTGGGTTCTCAGTCCAGAAACCACGTCTCAAAAACATATTGAAATAGTTTTCAAAAATCTGTGTTATGTCATAAGCCTCTTTCCTTGCCCTCAGAACCATTTAATCAACTCAGTCTTTAGCTGTAACTTGCCTACTCCAGGGGCTCTTCGTTAATGGCAATGTTTTTGGATGTGCTAATATTTCCTCCTCTGCCCCCCCTCAAAAAAAAAAAAAGTTTGCGGGACTCTGTGTGGGGAATACAAACAGGGAGGATTAATCATTGAGGCAGAGCTGGAATCTTGCATTTCATCCCATGTACTTAAGACATAATTAGCAATACCCATCTTTCCCATGCTAAATAATTTATTCATTGCTACACTGAGAGCGGTGAGTGCCCAGAGTATTTGTAATCAGAGTCAATTAGCACGGTTAGAGTTTGGGTTGTTTTTTTTTATTAAATGAGTGGCGCGTTTTCTTTCAAGCTGTAGTTTTTAAATGTTTGTTCTGTGCCCTCAGGTTTTTGGTCTGGATGTCCTTGGTTTAGCATGGATGAGCTGATTGGGCCTCATCAGTCTTCATGTGGTTATTAAAATAGATTTGGTTCCAAAATTGCAGTAAAAAGAAGGGCTGAGACACTCAGGATGAGTAAAGTCCTGTAACACTGAGGGTTTCAACTGTAGGTTACCCATTGAAACTCTGCCACGACAATCAGTTCCATCTGGGGTCAGATTTTCAAGTCACTTGTGTTTAGGCATGTGTGCAAAATGTGCATGCAGGTGTGTTCCTGAATTGAACGCCTGGGTACTGAATTGTGGGCCCATCCGCAGACCAGCAGTAAGTGGGAGGGTGTGTAGACGTTGCTAACAGCCGCGTTCCACATCAACTGTGCTAGGTGACAGAGTAACAGCCGTATTCTGTCTGTATTCGCAAAAAGAAAAGGAGGACTTGTGGCACCTTAGAGACTAACCAATTTATATGAGCATAATCTTTCGTAAGCTTATGCTCAAATAAATTGGTTAGTCTCTAAGGTGCCACAAGTCCTCCTTTTCTTTTTGTGCTAGGTGAGTGGCCCTTGCTACTCGGAGCAAGCCACCACTCCACCGGGAGGATGCATCTGTGTACCCTGAAGGCAGGAAGCTTGTCTCTGTCTCCACATGCAGCCTTAACTGAATGCAGCTAGCAGTGGGGTGTGGAGCCAGGAAGACGTTTCAGCTTCTGCTCTCTAGGGCAGTGTGTCTGGAGGGTGAGGGGAATGGCAGAGCTTCCAGCTGGTGTGTTGTTCCTTGCTATGTATCGCAGCAAGGATGAGAAGTTACAGAAGTAGCAGGGATGTTAGCAGCAGTACCGTAGTCGAAAGCAACCATGGCTCTTGTGGAGGGGAGAGGAGGCAAACAGCATGGTTCCCCATAGTGCATTGGAAGCTGGTGGGTTATTTTTGAAATCTAAAACAAAGTTCTAAAATAGTAAATCATGCATGAGTGCAAAACCTGAGCCCCCTCGGCCCCGTATAGCTCAGCCTGGCAGCTGGCAGGTTGGATTTACGAGCGCCCAGAGAAGCCTCTCCTCCCCCAAGCAAATTCACCCACAATCTGGCCCAAAGTCCCCTTGCATTGCTTAAACCCTGACACAGAGCAGGCTGGAGGAGGCAATGTTTGGATCACATAGAGTAAACGTTGCTGGCTCCAGGCCACCGGCTTCCTCTGAGGTCTGTTGGGAGCAAGGAGGAACTATGGTGGCAGCAGGGGCAGGAGCAGTCAGGGTGGCTTGCATGACACTCCACCTAATCTCTGGTTGACACAGAAGCCAAGCGTTGCTTTAAATTACACCCAGGCCATTTTGACTCCTGGCCAGCCCTGGATCAGGGTCCCCCCCCGCCCCCACACTCTCTGTTCTCAGTTCTGAGGAACTGCCAGGCCTCTGACCCAGCATTGCTCCTGGAGCTTTGCAGCAGTGACGTTACAAGTAAAGATGTTTTGAGAAGGAACAGAAACCGGGCTTGTGCCCTTTTCTCTTACACACCTTCTGAGGCCCCGAGAAGTCCTCCAGCAAAACCAGGCAAGGCCAAACGCAACTCCCTATGCCTTCAGGGGGAAGCTGAGGTTCCTCATCATCCCCCAGGATCGGGCCCCAAAGCCATTTATCACTTTCTGCAAGAACTCTCTCTCTTTGCTGAAATTTCTCATGCCAGGAGAACTGTAGAGTCCCTGGGTCTACCCTGTTTTCAGAGTGACAGTGCTGTGCATGGCCTATCCACAGCAAGAAACAGATCAGGAGTCTTCAAATGTAGCTGATCTGACAAATCTTTGTCGGTTCCAAGTTGAAGGCTCATGTGGAAAATTCAGCCTTTGCTGTTCATGGCAGGGTTAGGTTTCAAAACCAGGCCACTAAATTCCCATGTAATCAAACTGGCTAATATGTTACAGGTCAGTAACCAGAGCAGGTACATAAAAATTTATTAGCGGGTTTGGCAAATTCATTGCATCCTCAGTGTTGTGAGCCAGTTCAGTACAGCTTCCAGGAGCCGGACAGGAAAAAATCTCTTCAGTTAATGGTGACTCAGTGCTCTGGCTCCTTGTAAATGTGGGATTTTTAGCAGACAAATACACGCTGGATTCCATCCCGCAACCTTGTCCAATAGGCATGTAATAAAGCAATTATCTTCTTCACGTATGTCAGCCTTAGATATGGTCTGAATCCAGATACCCCGGAGCGTAGGGGATGTTTGGCTTCAAGTCGGAACTTCTTGGCTATAATGGACTAAATCCGGATCCGAACTTGCAATCAGTTTGGATCAGGATGAGAAGTAGTCTGAGTCCATCCCTAGGAGAAACCCAATGGTGAAAATGATAATCACGGGCTGTCTCTTCTTCTCAGCTGCTACCCCTTGCCAGTGCAATATAGGTTCTTCTTGGAGAGAGCTGGTGTGCGCATTAACTATGGGCTTAAATCTGCACCACAACTCTGCCCCTGAAAGATGCCACCCATTGCTAGGCAGCAAAACAACTTTGACTTTCATTGTAGCAGAACACCTGCTCTGCTACAGTTCAGGTTGATCTGAAATTGTTCTGTAGCATCTGAGTGTAGAGTGATAGCATGAGCATTACTGATGTGTTGGGGCATAGCACAAAGAGGGCGCTGTTAAGGTTGTTTTGTGGGGGTGATATTAGTATATTTCCTGATTTTCAGAGGTTTACATTAGCTATTCTCCATATCCTGGAAAGACACAAGGCTTGGCTGGCCAACCTTAGCTCTATGTTAATGAAGTTTGGGCATTTAAGTTCGGTGCTGTACAGACATGTAGTAAGAGATTGTCCTTATCTCAAATTGCTTCCCGCCTAAATAATCAAGATGGACAAAGAATGGGTGAGAAAAAAAATGCTATTTATCCCCATTTTACAATAGGAAACTGAGGCCCAGAGAGACCAAGTGACTTGCTCAAGGCCATGTACAGCGGCAGAGCTAGGAATTGAACTTTTCATGATGGTTATTAGTTAAAATCTGGAACCCCTGGTGTCTGAGTGGGATCCCTAATGTAGGCTTTACACCCATGGTGTGTGTTTTTGTGCTCCGCAGACGGGAAGCCTATTTCCATGGACGTGATTGTGTTAGGCCGGACCAACCTCCTAATTCCTCAGGCCCAGCCCCATCACTCTGGCGTGTACGTCTGTCGGGCGAACAAACCCCAGACCCGGCAGTTTGTTACAGCTGCGGCTGAGCTCAGCGTCCTCGGTGAGTTGACAGAATAAACGTTTCAGATGTAAGCACCACCCCAGATAATTGCCTTCCCCCTAGAATCACATCCAGAGGCCCCCCTAGAAGGGATGCTCACAGCTCCCTCGCTGTGTCTAAGAGGGGAGCGTAATTAGAAGGAAGCCATCAGGTCCCAATCATTCAGTCCGAGCATGGAATAGTTCTCAGTGGCGTTATTACCACCATTTAATTTTTTTTCCTTTCCGAAGCATTTTTTTTCTTTCTGCAGCGTTCCCTTGTGAAAGCGACTAACTTCCACTCTTATGGAAGCCCCTGGGGAGAACAGCCTAGGAACAGGGAGGGAGTTGATGCCGATTTTTCTGGGGCTAGTCTCAATTAAGCCTCAAGAGTTTGCCTGGCAAACCTCCCATGCACCTGGAGCTGTTTCAGACCTAAGTGGCCTGGGAGGAAAGGGCTCGCCTTGGCTTTTTCTTTTTGACCGTCATTTCTCTGCTGTTCTTTCAGCACCTCCCAGCATCTCCCAGTCTCCCGAAACCATTTCCCGCACCCGGGCCAGCACTGCCAGGTTTGTGTGCAAAGCAGAAGGGGAGCCAGCCCCCGTCATCCACTGGCTGAAGAACGGAGAGGCCGTCCTGTCCAATGGCCGGGTGAAAATTCAGAGCAGTGGCAGCCTGGTGATCAACCAGATCGGGCTGGAGGACGCCGGCTATTACCAGTGCGTGGCGGAGAACAGGCTGGGGATGGCGTGTGCCACGGCCAAGCTCTCGGTCATTGTGCGGGAGGGCTTGCCAAGTGCTCCCAAGAAGGTGTCAGCCGTCTCCCTGTCCAGCACCACTGTCTTAGTGTCCTGGGAGCGTCCAGAGTACAACAGCGAGCAGATCATTGGCTTTTCCCTGCATTATCAGAAGGCCGTGGGTAGGTGCTCTCAGTTTGCGCAGTTCGGTTGTCACCACCGTCGTAGAATAGCGGTGATAACACGAATCCACGTGCTGCATGTCCCCTTTGTGGGCTTGTGCTTCCTTCTTTATTTTTTAACTACATCGTGCATGGACAGGAGCGGCTGTTCGCGTGTTATCATGTCAGACAGGGTGTGATCAAGCTGGGTGTGCTTAGCCTGGGAGTTCAGGCAGCTGTAGTGTGGTATTTGCAGGGCCTCCTCAGAGAACCTGCCTCTCATACTATTGACTTCTCCCCACTAGGGTCAGAGAAATCTAGTGAGTCAGTGGGGTTTCAGAACACTTTACCCTAGGATTTTTTTGGAAGCTCAGTTTGTATGGCAGAGCTGCACCTCAGACCCCGCCCCCTCAATGATTGTTAAGGCTGTTGTTATATTAATGGGACAGAGCTAAGGGTTTGAAGCCTTAAGACCACCTCTGCCTCTTCTTACCCAATTTTGCACGTGCAATTCATTGCACTTACCAGTTTTGCACATGCATATTGGGCAGTTGGGTGCCCATCTCCCCATTCTGTGCATGCAAGTGGCCACTTTTGTGATGCAATCAGTTGCATGAACAGACTTGGCCATGCAAAAGTGGAAGCCTGGGATGAAAATTTGACCTTGAGCATCTCTGGGGAATGCATGTTCGAAACAGGCCTTGGTGCATCCCACAGATACAATGAAGAAATAACCATGCTGGGATTCTAATCTGGGATCCCAGCCAGACTAAGTAGTTTCCTACCTTCCAAATCAGTATTCCGTCTTCTGGATAGCTGTGAAAAACTGAAAGAAGAGTAGGTGAACATCTGTAGTGTGCTCATCAGGACACTTCTGAAAAATTTTACCCTTGGTGATTTAGGAGCTTAAATCCCATTGATGTAGACACTGCTGAAAACTTTTCCGTTAGTCTTTATTCCCGTATGACACTGCTGTCCTTTTGATTTTATGTACACTTATTATGATTAAGGCTAAGATTTGTCACTGATATTTTTAGTAAAAGTCACGGACAGGTCACGGGCAAAAAAAGAAAAATTCATGGGAGCCGTGACCTGTCCGTGACTTTTACTAAAAATATCCCTGACAAAATGGGGATCTGCGGGTCCCCACACTGCCTGAAGTGGGGCAGCTGCACAGGGCTAGGAGCCGCTTGCAGCTCTGGGGGCCCCCACTGCTCGTGGGGGCCAGAAGCTGTTGGGTTCCTCCCCCACTGGCAGCTCCAGGGGTTCCCCGCTGCCTGGGGCAGCCAGGAGCTCGGGGGTTCCCCAGGGACGGCCAGGAGCTTGGGGGTTCCCCCACCACCTGTGGTGGATGGAAACTGCAGGGTACCCCACCGCCTGCTGCAGCGGTACCCCACAGCTCCCTGCCCCCACAGGCAGCAGGGAACCCTGCAGCTCCCAACCACCGCAGGCTGAAGTCACGGAGGTCGCTGGAAGTCACGGAGTCTGTGACTCCCACAACGTCCGTGACTAAAGCGTAGCCTTAATTATGATCAGTGAATGTACAAAACACCAGAAAGACACTTGGTGCCAAGGGGCAATGACAGTGACTAAAACGGTCAAAGTTGGGTGCCTAGACGGTAGGTGTCTACATCTACAATCTGAATCAGGGGTCTGACTTTCAGAGAATTGAGCTGAGAATCTCCCACGTCTGCAGATGTCGGTGGGAAGCAAGAGCTCACGTGAAATCAGGCTGCTTATTTAGGTGCCTTAGTATGGATTTAGGTGCTTAACTTTGGCTAAAACGCTCACACGTAGGCATCTAATGTCCCTGCCCGACGAGCTCAGTGTCTAAGTTAAGATTTGCCAGAACATGACGGGAGAGGGTGACAGAGGGAGGACAAGGGGTATAATGGTTTCAAAGAGGGAAAGTTACAGTTTGTAGGTCTTGTGGAAGAGCTGATTTTGGACTTGACCAGTGTCTTGCTTCCTGCTGGTTGTACTGATGATGGGTTTTTGCATTGTCTCTAGGAACTGATAATGTAGAATACCAATTTGCTGTCAATAATGATACCACTGAGCTTCAAGTGAAAGACCTGGAACCCAATACCAATTATGTTTTCTACATGGTTGCATACTCCCAGCTAGGAGCCAGTCGGACGTCCTCTTCCATTATCGTGCGGACCCTGGAGGATGGTGCGTTGAGTAGACGTGCACGGGTGTGTCTGAAAGTATTATCCAGCGATCAAGAAATCGTTACGCTTCACAAATGGAGACGTCACAAGACACCCTCCAGAGCATGGTGTCAGCTTGCAGAAATCCAGACGCGCTGCGAAGGTGGCCTGTTGCGACTGGATATTTATTGATGCTTTGTTTTTTTCTTCAGAGAGTGGGGAATAGTGATCTGCATGGGCAGCAACAGACATTAGATATTATCCTGCTGTCTTCTGATCCTGGTTCAGTTGACACACAGGCACCATTACTTGAAGTGAATTCAGCCAGTCTGGATTTTTACTTAGGTAACAGTGATTTTGCTCCATGTGGACTTGATCCAAAGCCCACTGAAGCAAACGGAAAGACTCCCATTAACTGGGGTCAGGCCTGCAGTCAAGTCTATTAAAAGATTATATTTTGCATTTCTATCACCTTTCATTCCAAGTGTTCCAAAGCGTTTCTTAAACAGTATATACAGAACACTGCCAAAATGCAGCCGCACAGGGGCTGGAGGGCACTGCCAACTAGCCCATAACATGCCGTAGGACAGTGGCATTAAGGGGAAATTTTGGCCACATACCAGGCAAAGCCCTTCTGTTATGGGATCTGTAATGTCCATACATGACTTGTAAAGTTTAATCTGAAATTCACCCACATAGTAAACTGCATGATGTCTGTGTAATGGGATACAGTCGCTGCTGGGGGCGCCCCCTTGTGGCTGGGTCTGGGGATTATGTCTCATACAGTCCAGTGCCCCTTTCCATCGGTCATTCCGTTGCTGAAGTGACTCTCCTCCAGTACTTCACAGCACGCGCTCTTCACGACTCAGCCCTCCAGATGGGTCACTTTATAGTCTTCCCCCGCCGCGGTCCCGAAGTCCCTCCGGACCAACTGTCCATACACTGTCTCAGTCTTCCGCGCCAATTACCAGTCCGTGCCACTTCCCCAGTGGCTGCTAAGGAAACCTGGGCCCACCCACTACTCCAGGTTACCACTCAGGGACCCTATCATCAGCATCCAAGGTCTACACAGTCTCAACTCTTGCTGCTCTGTCCCTGGGCTTCTTCCTGCTTTGCCTTCCACAGGCTTTCTTCCCCATACCACCCCTGGGTGAACCCCTTCCGTCTGGGACAGGATCCCAGGGCATTCACCTCCCCCTGGGTTTCCACCTCTCTCTGCCCAGAGTGTGACTGTATGCTCTCTTCCTGCAGCTCTCCACTTCCTGGCTTATGCAAGCCCAGCCTGCTCCTGCCCAGCTGGTCTTCATCTTCACTTAGACTTTTTCAATCAATCCTGACTCTCCCCCCGGTGCGGTAGAAGGTTAATTGGCCCCTTCTGAGCCACCATAATCCCGTCAGGGCTGGCGTGGGGTGAACTCCCTGTCACAATCTGCCTCGGAAGTATGAACAGCTGCCTGGAATACAAATCTGTGGTTCTAGGGAGACTTGTTTTTCAAACCTGATGCTTAGATCCTTGAGCCATCCCCTGTGGCATTAAATCTCTCTGTTTCCATGGCAAAAAACTGAAAGCAGATAGGCCTGTCTAAAGCAAACTCCCAAATCCTTAGTGGAACAGGGAGCATTTCTGAGCGTCCTTAGGATATCTGTGTTTAAATTCTGGAAGCAAACAGGTAATGAGACATTGACATGCTAGCGGGGCAAAGACAGAAGTGGAAGCTGTTGTGGTCCAATCACAGGCATTAAGTATGTGAGACTCAACAGAGGGCATGGAGTGTCAGCATGCCCCCAGCAGTTACGATTGTATGCTCTGCAGGGACAATACTTTCAGGACCGAGGACACCCAAGGTTCACCTGCCCAGAGGAATGGGTCAGCTCGGGCAATCCCAAAGCCAATCCCTGAACCTCTGAAGCCCCTTGGTTCAGACATACATGCTCCCAAGTGGAGCTAATCCCCAGTTGCGCCTCTTGTTGAAGCAGCTTGTTGCTCTTGGTTTAGGACTGAGGAGATGTCTCATCTGTTTGTTGCTTTTGCCCCAGTTCCCAGTGCTGCTCCTCAGCTGTCTCTGTCAAGTACAACCCCGGCCGACATCAGAGTGACGTGGCTGCCTCTCCCTCCGGAGCTGAGCAATGGGAAGATAACGAAATATAAAATTGACTACTGCACCCTCAAGGAAGGTGAGGAGGAAATGTGCTCAGTGAGAAGCAAAGATTGGCGCATTGAGTGCGTTATTGCAGTTCTCAGAAATGTATTGTGTGTATGGTTAATGCTGGCAAAAGGTGCCGGGCTGAAAACCTTTAGGACCCAGAGGCCTTTGTTTATCCATATCCATACAGCATAGAGACCAGCCCTGCAGGTGTCCCCATACTGCCCCAGTGATGTGCCTCAAACCTCCCCTGAAAGGGTTAGACAGGAATTCACTCCCCAGCGCCCATTCTGTGGCCACCCTCCGCTGAGCTCTGCCATTGCACATGGGAACTGGACTGAGGATTCCATTTCACCCGGGCCACCAAATAACCACCAGAGGGTAACAACTTCTGGCTGTCCCTGGTGTTTTATGTGTTTTGAAAGGGGTGTAATGATTATAGGGGTAGATGGGGAAGAGCATTCGATGAATTGTAATTGTAATAAATCAGATCATTGTGTCAAAATAAAACCGGTATCCCGGCAAGCCCATGTAACCACATTTGCCAGGTTTCGGCTTTATCTGGTTTTATTATATTGTTAGCCAGTACACTAACCCTTCAGTGGGGACATGGGCACTTTCTCTTCGGTGCCGGCGTCCCAACCCCTAAAGCTTTCCTAGCTCTGCAGCTGGTCACCTCCAGGATGTAGGGAGGGGATTGGGAATGTGACAGTGACGGGTTTGAGCTGTATTTCTGTTCTGCACTGTGACACCTGGTTCTTGGGTTTATTCTCGGCGCCTAAAAGCAGTTGCACCCAACCCGATGAGTCAGTGGGAAGCGTTTGAAACGTGTGCACCACGGGGGTGATGTGGGGTTGTTTAAGGTGTATCCGCACTGCAGCTGGGAGGTGGGATTCCCAGCGTGGATAGACAGTCCTTCGCTAGCTCAGCTCGAGCTAGCGCGCTAAAAATAGCCGTGTGACTTTTGCAGCACAGCTGTCAGCTCGGGTTAGCCACCTGAGCTCAGGGCCAGGGGATCGGGCGTGCTTGGATTCGGGCGGCCAGCCTGAGCTGCCGCCAGACCTGCAGCTTCCACACGGCTGCTGTTAGTGCAGTAGCTGGAGCACACGTTTGTCTGCCTGCGCCTGGAAACACACCTCCCAACTGCAGTGTAGACGCAGTCTTAATGTTAAAGAACTGGGGCAAAATTCCCACAGGAGCTCAAACAGGGTGAATCGTTTAAACGTGACCTTTACATTAACCATAGGGCCACTGTTTGAATCTCTAGCAAGGCTGATCTTTGCAGCTCCAATGGAAATCTCCCACCAGGCTCTGTTTAAATCTTTAGCTGAACGTACCTTATAACAGAGATGATCTGAGGAGGCAGTGTTCAAATTTGGGTCTGGGTTTGGATTAGATTTAGGCTGGATTTGAAATGCCGTGAGTCAGGGGTAGGTTCTTGGTTCATATCAGTTAATTCAGGCTAGCATTTGGCTGCAGATTTGATGGCACCAAAATCTCAGTAGGGGCTCTTCTGAGATTTTGGCCCAAGGTATTGAGATGTCCACCATCTAGAAGGGTGGAAATTTCACTCCATCAGCTGTTCTCGTGAGATTTCTGCCAGCTTCACGCTGTCTCACGATTCCTGCTGTATCCATACTGGAATTGTGTGTGTTCAGTGGGGAGAACAGACCCCTTCCTGTTCTGAATGTGACCCAGAATCGAAGCCGGAAAGGGATTGCTGAATCACGATTCCAGTTTTGGCCCGTCTCTAGTTATAAATCATCATCGCGCTGTTACGTGACAATGTGACCTGGAGGGAAGTTTGCCTCTGGGCCGAAGGCCAGCACAGTGCACCATGCAAGTCTCACCTCAGCTTATTTGTAGTCCGGATCTCGCTCTGCTGGCCCTCGGCACAGGGGTGAATTCACTCGGATTGGAATAAAGAAGTCTAACTGGGGTTTCCTTGGCTCTGGCAGATCAGATCTCTTCCACCGAGGTGGGTGCAAATGAGACGCAAATCACCCTTGAGTCACTCCATCCCAATAAAGTCTACAAAGTGCGCATTGCGGCCAGCACCAGTGCAGGGTATGGGGCCCCGTCAGAGTGGACGCAGCACCGTACTCCTGACAAGGACAACCAAACACACGGTAGGGGGCGTGGTGTGCGTGGCATAGCTCCTTTCTCTTCGCTGGGGCTTGGAACAGCACCGCCATGAGGGTGGGAGGTCAATACCATGATCCCCATTTCACAGATGGGGAAGCTGAGGCAGTTAGACTATACGGCTTATCCAACCTCACATAAGGTTGTGTCTACACTAGAGAATTGTAGCACTAGGTCCCAGGCACACCAGAACCCCTTCCCTAGGTTTCCATTTAGTGTAGGAAACCAGAATGCTTTCCCCTGTCCCTTGCTGCTGGGTGTGTTGGTGATGGGTCCTTCTCCCCACCACCTCCCAGATCTTCCTCAGGCTGCAGGTTATAAGCAAGGGCTGATGAAAAATGAGTGTGGACATGTCTGGAAGTGGGTCGACAAAATTAACATACCAAAATGAACGCAGAGCCAACAGACAGCAGCCGTAAAGGTGGTGCTGTAGCTAACTCAAAATAGGGCAGGTAAACTCCACCCCACCACAGTAGCTCCCAATCACCAGTTCTGCCTGCTAGACTGCACCCCCTTGCTATGTAGATGAACATCAGTTCTGTTATTCTGTGTTTATCTGGTTGGCCCATGCAGTGACAGAATTGTGACCGCTCCTCTCTGCCACATCAGGGGCATGTCCCCTCCCTGGGATAGACCCTGCCTGTCCTTCAGGGGTGGAGAGAAGGAAGCCCCTTAGCAAAGCAAGGAAACACCGAGGAGTTGCTGAAATGTGGGTTTCTTTCCTCTTGTTTTTCTAGTTCCATTTGCCCCGACAGAATTAAAGGTCCGAGCGAAAATGGAATCCCTCCTGGTCACTTGGCAACCCCCAGCCAACCACGCCCAGATTTCAGGCTACAAGCTGTACTACCGGGAAGTGGGCACAGAAGAGTCAAGTGACGAAAACCCCTCTGATGGCACGGAAGAGGAGAGCTGGGATGTGGGGCCCATAAAGCTAAAGAAGAAAATGAAGCAGTATGAGTTAACTCGACTAGGTTAGCTGGTTAAGTCTACTTCTTACCAACATGTACCGGCACCGTGGTTCCACCTTGCAGTGCAAGGAGGTCGTGATCAAGAACTTCTAAGAAGGGGCAAAGTTCTTTGGCTGCAAGCCCTTCAGCTGTACCATTGCATCTTACAGAGTCTGCTGAATGTACCTGACTTCTAAAGCTCCTCCCACTGTTAAGTCTTTAGCCAAACTGTTGCAAGGGATGAGTGTACTGAGAGTTTAGGGGGCAGAAATTAACCTCTGTCTCTTTCAGGTACTTGTGAGACCACCTGTCAGTGCAGGATCCGAATGCTAAATTATTTTCATAATAGTAAATATTAAAATGCAGAAACTCCTGAAAGCTAATGTAGTGACAGATTATTCTCTAATCCGTGATTAAATAATATCTGGTGAAGCACAGATTGAAATGGTTGGTGTATCCTACGTTCGTATCTCAAAACTCAGGTCACAACAATCATCTGTCCCCACCTACATATTTCTAAGAACCTCTCATAGAATCACAGAAGATGAGGGTTGGAAGGGACCTCAGGAGGTCATCTAGTCCAACCCACTGCTCAAAGCAGGACCAATCCCCAACTAAATCATCCCAGCCAGGGCTATGTCAAGCCGGGCCTTAAAAACTTCTAAGGATGGAGATTCCACCACCTCCCTAGGGAACCTATTCCAGTGCTTCACCACCCTCCTAGTGAAAACGTTTTTCCAATATCCAACCTAGACCTCCCCCACTGCAACTTGAGACCATTACTCCTTGTTCTGTCATCTGCCACCACTGAGAACAGCCCAGCTCCATCCTCTTTGGAACACCGCTTCAGGTAATTGAAGGCTGCTGTCAAATTCCCCCTCACTCTTCTCTTCAGCAGACTAAATAACCCCAGTTCCCTCAGCCTCTCCTCATAAGTCATGTGCTCCAGCCCCCTAATCATTTTAGTTGCCCTCTGCTGAACTCTCTCCAATTTGTCCACATCCTTTCTGTAGTGGAGGGCCCAAAACTGAATGCAATACTCCAGATGTGGCCTTACCAGTGCTGAATAGAGGGGAATAATCACTTCCCTCAATCTACTGGCAATGCTCCTACTAATACAGCCCAATAGGCCATTAGCCTTCTTGGCAACAAGGGCACACTGCTGACTCTCATATCCAGCTTCTTGTCCACTGTAATCCCCAGGTCCTTTTCTGCAGAACTGCTGCTTAGCCAGTCAGTCGCCAGCCTGTAGCGGTGCATGGGATTCTTTCTTCCTAAGTGCAGGACTCTTCACTTGTCCTTGTTGAACCTCATCAGATTTCTTTTGGCCCAATCCTCCAATTTGTCTAGGTCACTCTGGACCCTATCCCTACCCTCCAGCATATCAACCTCTCCCTCCAGCTTGGTGTCATCTGCAGACTCACTGAGAATGCAATCCACGCTCATCCTCCTGATCATTAATGAAGATTTTGAACAAAACCAGTCCCAGGACCAACCCCTGGGGCACTCCGCTTGATACCAGCTGCCAACTAGACATTGAGCCATTGATCACTATCCGTTGAGCCTGACTATCTAGCCAACTTTCCATCCACCTTATAGTCCATTCATCCAGCCCATACTTCTTTAACTTGCTGACAAGAATACTGTGGGAGACCGTATCAAAAGCTTTGCTAAAGTCAAGGTATATCATGTCCACCGCTTTTCCCATGTCCACAGAGGCAGTTATCACATCACAGAAGGCAATCAAGTTGGTCAGGCATGACTTACCCTTGGTGAATCCACGCTGACTGTTCCTGATCACCTTCCTCTCCTCCAAGTGCTTCAAAATGGATTCCTTGAGGACCTGCTCCATGATTTTTCCAGGGCCTGAGGTGAGGCTGACCAGTCTGTAGTTCCCAGGATCCTCCTTCTTCGTTTTTTTAAAGTTGGGCACTATATTTTCCTTTTTCCAATCGGCCAGGACCTCCCCCGATCACCACGAGTTTTCAAAGATAATGGCCAGTGGCTCTGCAATCACATCAGCCAACTCCCTCAGCACCCTCGGATGCAATAGATCCGGACCCATGGACTTGTGCACGTCCAGCTTTTCTAAACAGTCATTAACCTGTTCTTTCACCACTGAGGGCTGCTCACCTCCTCCCCATACTGTGCTGCCCAGTGCAGCAGTCTGGGAGCTGACCTTGTCTGTGAAGACTGAGGCAAAAAAAGCATTGAGTACTTCAGCTTTTTCCACATCCTCTGTCACTAGGTTGCCTCCCCCATTCAGTAAGGGTCCCACACTTTCCCTGACCACATTCTTGTTGCTAACATACCTGTGGAAACTCTTCTTATTACCCTTCACATCCCTTGCTAGCTGCAACTCTAACTGTGCTTTGGCCTTCCTGATGACACCCCTGCATGCTCGAGCAATATCTTTATACTCCTCCCAATTCATCTGACCAAGTTTCTACTTCTTGTAAGATTCCTTTTTGTGTTTAAGTTCACCGACGATTTCTCTGTTAAGCTAAGGTGGTGGCCTGCCGTACTTGCTATTCTTTCTGCACATTGGGATGGTTTGTTCCTGCACCCTCAATAAGGCTTCTTTAAAATACAGCCAGCTCGCCTGGACTCCTTTCCCCCTCATTAGCCTCCCAGGGGATCCTGCCCATCAGTTCCCTGAGGGAGTCAAAGTCTGCTTTTCTAAAGTCCAGGGTCTGTATTCTGCTGCTCTCCTTTCTTCCTTTTGTCAGGATCCTGAACACGACCATCTCATGGTCACAGCTGCCTAGGTTGCCACCCACTTCTACTTCCCCTACCAATTCTTCCCTGTTCGTGAGCAGCAGGTCAAGAGGAGCATGGCCCCTAGTTGGTTCCTCCAGCACTTGCACCAGGAAGTTGTCCCGAACACTCTCCAAAAACTTCCTGGATTGTCTGTGCACTGCTGTTTTGCTCTCCCAGCAGATGTCAGGGTAGTTGAAGTCCCCCATGAGAACCAGGGCCTGTGATCTGGAAACTTCTGTTAGTTGTCCGAAGAAAGCCTCCCCGTCCTGGTCTGGTGGTCTATAGCACACGCCCATCATGACATCACCCTTGTTGCTCTCGCGTCTAAACTTAACCCAAAGGCTCTCAACAGGCTTTTCTCCAGTTTCATACTGGAGCTGTGAGCAATCATACTGCTCTCTTACATACAGTGTATGTAAGATGCATCTCTAATGCAGCCAAGTGTGTTTGTTACTTAAGGTTAAAAAGCACATGAGATGTCTGCTCCAGATTAAAATACAGCCGTGAGTTAATCCTCATCACACTGCTCTCAGGTTGGTATTATTTTCCCCATTTTACAGAGGAGAAAAATTGAGGCAAAAAGGTTCAGAGCTGGTGGTCAGAGAATGAGTCTGAGTCACAGCTGGGATAATAAGCCGCAATCAGATCTGAAGGACAACTTTAGCTAACAAGGTGCTTGTAACCATTTACTACAATAGACTATCTGTATAGTATCTGACTAGAGTAATTAGTTAATTAACCAACTGATAAGAAATCCGACATGCCGACATGCCACGAGTACTCTTGAAATAGGACTCTCCTACTTAGACGGTTTCCCTTCTCTGCCCCATGGCTCACCCTTGTAATTGTCGCATTCTGTAACTAGTTGGTTAATTACTAGGCTCAGAGGTACAATATATAGGGCTCTATGGGACTGATCTTCAGCTAGTGTAAAATCAGCATAATTCCCTTGAAGTCAATGCAGTTGTGCTGATTTTTGCCAGCTGAGGATCTGGCCCCATGTAGTGCAGCATTTTGCTTTGTTGACAAAGGCCAGCTGTTGAAACAGCAGTCTGAGTGTGCTTGCTAGCTTGATTTACACACCTCACATATATTATGGATGGTTTAACAGTCAATATATAGGACCTGGGAGGCTAACTTATGTCACCACTAAATAAACTTTCCCCGTCTAGAATCGCTTTACAGCTGTGTCTACTCGTAGCCTGGAGAGGGTGTTAGCAGTTACAAGCCACTCTGAAGAATTTAGATCTGTAATTACTGCATGGAGGAAACCACATCTGTACATCATGTACTGTCCTTACCACTGACAAACCAGCAAGGAGAGTGGCTCAGGAATGATCTGAATTGGTTCCAAATGCTCCGGCACATCAGTGCTCAGAACATCACTTGTTCATCCGTAATTACTTCCTTAAATTTGGGCATCAATCATCTCTTGATGGTTTCCTTATGATGGGGCTGACGTGGATTAACTAGCGTAACTTCATGAAGAGGCTGAACTGTCTTCCAGTTGGGAGCATCCTCTTTTGCTTTTCTGTGGAATGACGAGCTCTTGGGGGCTTGGAAAAGGGATGGGGTAGAAGCGCCTAGTGTACGCTGAGAATGCAAAGGTGATGGGGAAGGCAGGGGAGTGTGAAAACCCAGCAAGAGTCGAAGTATGAGCATGCTAATTTAAGGCTAGACTGTGCAACCTTGCACTGGTGGGCGCCAGCTCACACAAGCAGGTGTTGATTTCATTGAGGCTACATGTACGAGTCAGGATTGCACAATCTGGATCATGGGCACTTGGCGAGAATATCGCAATTCAGTTGGGACGAGGGATTGGATAAGGAACTGCAAAGTATTAAAAAGGGAACAGAGTCAGGAAAATCATTGTGCAGGAAATAGGAGAAATGGGACATTGTAATCAACACAAGTCTGTCGTTCCGGGCTTAATCCTGACGTGTGTTGGCTCCAAGAATTCTCACTGATTTCAGTGGACATTCTAGGCCTGACTCTAGCAATTAATCACTAGTAACGGAATGTAACCCAAGGGCCGGGATCTAGAAGAAAAAGAAACACTGAGGGCCTAATTGTGCCATCCATGTTAATGGCTAGTAAGTAGTACCTTACTTTGGGGGCGGTACCAGGTACTTTTTAGCCTGAGAAAGGGTGGGAGAGTTAATGCCCAAATGAGCACTGAAGAAAATGAATGCAAAAATATATATTAGTCTATTGGAAATAATACAGCCATCCAGATCCCATATTTGAAGCGATGCAGCCTAGATTATTCTGGATCAATTTAATATAGGCATACACATATATAAGGGGATATAACAAAATAGATCTGTTTTCACCCTGCCTGCTAGCTTCGATAGCAATTCTTGAAAGGTTGATAAAACGTCAAGTCTGTAAGCTTTCAGATATTGAACTTCTGAGCCTTGATTATAAGAAACAGGAGCCTAACTCCAGCTTTCGAAAACCAACGTGGCCTGATTGTCAGTGGCTAGGTGGTGCAGTGGAAATGATCCGGATTCGTATGCCAGGGGTCGCAGATACAAATCCCAGCTTCTAGATTGCATAAGTGGCAAAAATTGATGCTAAGAATCTCCAGAGTTATAACTGCTGCCCCTTGCAGAAAGTTTGCAGTATCAAACTTCGTGTTTCACAATCTCTATTAGAGATCAGGATGAGGAGCAGATTATCTCACGTCCGCTTGCTGTATGGTTTCCTGTACCTTCCTCTGAAGCATCTGGTGCTGGCCACTCTCCCAGACTGGGCTAAATGGACCTCAGGTCTGATCCAGTCTGGTAATTCCTATATAAGTACTGAGCACCCGGCTGCAACTTCTGGTGTCAATGGGATCTGCTGGATACTTGCACTCCTGGAAATCTGGGTTCTAAGTTAAGTGCCTAAATGGGGATTTAGGAGCCTGACTTTAGACTCTCATCATTGTAAAATTTTGGCCATGATGTTTTAAAGGAAAAAAGTCGTTACTGTATTAACAGTGTATGCGGGCACAGTGAAACTTGGCCTTTCCTTCCTGTCTTCGTGCTATTTCTTCCAGGGCAAGTTGTCCATTTTGCAACATCTTCCTTCTTGCCCTAACTCCCAAACCAGACTCATTTCCCAGTGTTCCTCTCAGAAGGTTTTGTGAAGCTGAGAAAGTAACGCACAGAGTGAAACTCTGAGCAAGCGTTTGTGGAGCGGGGCCATTGATCAGTTACGTGCCACTGAGCCTGAGAATTCAGCGACTCTGTAGTCCAACAATGATAGCCCCTGCCTCAGTGAATTTAAGAGGCTCTCCTTTGTCAGAGGAGGCATGAATGCAGGTCAGCCAGTCTGTTTTCATCATCGCGCAACACCCAGGCGGCTTTTGAGGGAGACAAAACTGTGTTTGCTTTGGGGAGCCTTTCAGCGTGAAGAATGTGGCCGAACTGTTTTTAGATTCCGAACGTGAACACGTATTGTGAAGCCAGGGCAGCCTTCCGAGCACCCTTGGGGTAATTGGCACCAATAGGCCCTGGGAGCATAATTGGCGCAATAATAATAAAATTGGCATCAGTGAGACGGGCTTTGTGCTGCTTACATTGGCACGGCAAAGGAGCCGGTGAGCCATCGGGGCAGGGGATGAATAGGCACATCCCTAATTAACAAACTTCAGCAGCTAAATGCAGCTGAGGGAACCAAAGAGACTATGGGCTGCTTTCAGCGCATTTCTGAACAAGGGACTAGATGTCTAGAGAGAATTGCCAGTTTCCCTCTATTTAAAAACTTTGAATCTTTTAAGTAGTTTCCTTGAATAAACATCCCTGCTAAAATGTCCCCCAACATGGCAGGAGAGGCTTCTAGTTTGTGAAAGACCAGAAGAAAGAGGCAGGCAAGCTTTGCAACGGCCTTTTGGACTGTGTGAGCTAAGTTTGGTGTCCGTTGTCGGAACTAACGAAAGCGCAGCTAATGCTGCCGGGAGATATTCTGGGCCTTTTCCTGCAACCCCGTTTGGGGTCAGTGGGAGAATTTCACTTGAAACGGGGATCTCTGTTTCCTTTCTGAAGGCGCCTGGCTTTATTATTAAAGCAGCTGTGTCTGAGAAAGCGGTAGGCTCTGTTTGTTGTTGTGCGCACCAGAGTTTTTCTGACTGTAAGAATTTCTCTTGGTAGATGAGACAGATTGGGACCGATCCTGTGCTTCTGTGTGCACCAAAAATTCTTGTCAACTTTAATAGAAGTTTTCAAGGTGCAAGGAATTGCAGGATCCAGCACTGTGTCTTTAAAAATACCCCCTCCCCGTGGCTGTACAATGTATCCTTCTGATCAGAATACATGAACTGGGCTTTCCCTGAGCAGAGGTCATTGGCACAGTCACACCATGAGAGAAGTTCTCCCACTAGGCTAAGGGGCTGCTGAAGGGCCCTCTGCATAATTAGAAGGTGATTGATTTTGTTTTGTAGATTTGCAAGGGTGTTGTTGAGTTACAAGGTTAAATTTAATGTGATGCTTTTGTTTACTTTGGATGGTCAGCTCTAGCACACGTGTGTGTATGTGTGTGGGCATGTGCAAGGGGGAGAGAAGTAAATACGCTTGTGTTCTGTGGTAGGTTGGTCTGGGATGGGAGCAAAAGGGAGTAAGGTCTAAGATATTTCTTAGAGCACTCGTTAGTGCAGTATCTAAGCAATCAATCTGAGGATCTAGCCCTAAATTACTGGGTAAAGCAACTGGAGCAAAGAGTATTAATGTGTCACCTATCTTTGGAGAGGCCATTGGGTTACCACCCATCCGGGTTTTCCCAGATAATCCTGCTCCAATGCTTGCAGGACATTCATAGCTCCTCGAACAACTCCCGGGACCTCTTAAACGCAGTCATCTTGCTCTGTGGGACAATGTCATGATGAAGCTTTAATGCAACATGATGCTACCTTCAGTGATAGAGGCAGGCACACAGGATTGGGGGTCAGGAAATCGTGAGTTCTTATTATATTGGCTCTGCCACTGACTCAATCGGTGACCCTGAGCAAGTCACCTTGCCTCTCTTGGCCTTGGTTTCCCCATCGATAAAACGGGGATGATAACACTTCGTAGGGTGGTTGTAGCCTGATGAATTCGCTAATATCTGAATGTGGAATCTGAATGTTTTTAAGCCAGTGCAGCTCTGTTGAGATTGGGCAAAGATTAACTTCTGCTGAGTGATTTTTGCAACCAGAAACATCGTTCATTTTTCCAGCCCCGGGGAGACTCTATGAGGTGAAGCTGGTGGCGTTCAGTAAGCATGAAGATGGCTACGCAGCTGTATGGAAGGGCAAAACAGAAAAGGCATCAGCGACGGCAGTAGGTAAGCAATACCCCTGTGACTTCATAGGGCACTTCTGAGCTATTTCACCCGTGAGCTTCTGCCCACATGTTCTGCTCTCTTCTGCTCTGCCCGGGGGTCTAAGATAAAGGTCTGGGATAAAGATATGGAGGCAGACATTTAGGAATCAAAGAGACAGCAGTCGTGATCTAGCACTGGTGTCAAACATAATCACTTCCATGGAGAATGAGCAGGGCCATCCGAATTTTTAGAGCCACCAAAAAGTGGGTAATACAGATAAATAATAATACAGACAAATGCGTCAGTTTCATTATTTGTTTCCCTTAGTGGTGAAATTAGGCCATTATTGTGCTCCACAAAGCGTATTCTATCTGTTCATGGTTAAGGCTAAGATTTTGTCACAGATATTTTTAGTAAAAGTCACGGACAGGTCATGGGCAACAAAGAAAAATTCATGGAAGCCGTGACCTGTCCCTGACTTTTACTAAAAAGATCTGAGACAAAATGGGGATCTGTGGGTGCCCACACCAGCTGCAGCGGGGCGGCTGCGCAGGGGCTAGGAGCTCCGGGGGCCCCCACTGCGGATTGGGTGTCAGAGTTCAAGGTCCTACCGCCCATGGCTGGAAGCTGCCAGGGCCCCCACTGCCTGCAGCAGCTGGGGGCTGTGGGGTACCCCTGCTGCCCGCAGCTCTGGGTGTCTCCCCCCAGCTGCAGTGGCCGGGAGCTTGGGGGTTCCCCTGCCGCCCATGCCCACAATGGCTGGGAGGTCGGGGGTTCCCCTGCTGCCCGCGGGGGCCAGGAGCTGTGGGGTACCTCAACACTCTGTGGCGGCTTGGAGCTCCAGGGGCCACCAGAGGCAGCGGGGGTACACTAGAGATCCCTACCCCCACGGGCGGGGGTACACTAGAGATCCCTACCCCCGCGGGCGGGGGTAGGGGTGGGACCCTGCAGCTCCCCACTGCTGCAGGCTGAAGTCACGGAGGTCGCTGGAAGCCACGGATTCTGTGACTTCTGTGACCTCCATGACTAAATCGTAGTACTTATGTTGCCCAGTACAATTGAATCTGAGCAGCTGGCAATCTTTAATTAATTTATCCTCGCACATCCTGGGAGGCAGGGCAGTTATCCCCATTGCACAGATGGGGAACTGAGGCAGAGAGTAACTAAGTGACTTGCCCAAGGTCACATAGGAAGCCTGTGGCAGAATAGAGAACTGAGCCCAGGTCTCCCCAGGCTAGTGCTCTAACCACTGGGCCCATCCTCCTCTTGATTCATCAGCAATGACTGCTCTTCTCTGTCCCATGCCACTGATACATGTGTATTTCTTTCTTCTTCCTTCATGTACCATAGACCCTCCAGTTCAGAAGGGTCCCCCGCTGCCCCCAGCCCATGTCTATGCAGAGTCCAACAGTTCAACCTCAATTTGGCTCAGGTGGAAGAAACCAGACTTCACGACTGTCAAGATCGTCAATTACACCGTGCGTTTCAGCCCTTGGGGACTGAAAAATGCCTCTCTTGTCACTTACTACACAAGGTAAGTGTGTCGTGCAACAGGCTGAGCGACACAACAGCTTCCTTGTTGGAAAGAAAACAAACATACGGGAGAAACGTGGGAAACCTGGCGGCGGGGTGGTTTAGTATGTCCAGGACGCATGTGACTCTGACTTGTATCCATTAGCTCAATTCTAAATCAGGGCTGGGCAAAATGCGGCTCCTGGGGAATGGTCCCTATCTGAAACACAGAGGTGGGGCTTAGGAGAAAGCAGGCATTTTTCCATCTTGATTTGTAGGGGCCAGCCTGCACTGCATGCTGGGATCTGTAGTTTCCACATCTTTGTATTAAGGATAAAGCCAGCTGAAGTATTTTCAGCCCCAAATATTGAGAGATCATGACATTTAAAAAAAATACAGGGTTTTGGTTTAAAAATCGTGACATTTAAAAATATATATATAACAAATTTGGCGTGGCTCGTATATTTGTCTTCTGGGTTTTGAGGCTTTAGCGGGGTCACGTTTTCAATCTTTTCTCTGCAAGAAAATCATAAATAAATGAACTGTCATGAAGGCTAGAAACATACTTTTATTTGAATGGAAGCTGTGATTCTCACGTAATCCCATGACTCCTGGAGCTTGGACTTTAAGAAACATATGAAAGATAGTGAGACTTGTGATAGAATTTGATCCGCTCCATTGCACTCACATCTTCTCTGGCCCATGGGCGCCTGGTAAGTTGCTGAGGTGGCCAGCAATGGGACCCCAGCCTGTGTTAATCTGCCCTGCGTGTCTGTATTCCTTGGCAGTTCCGATGAAGCTATTCTCATCAGTGGATTGAAACCCTATACCAAGTATGAGTTTGCAGTCCAGTCTAATGGAGTTGGGATTGACGGACCATTCGGCAGCGTGGTGGAGAGGTTCACCCTTCCTGACCGTAAGTACCGCACCGTGGTGAACATAAATCCCCAAACTCACGGAGCTCTCCCTGATTGGAGGAAGGCCAGTCTCACCTCATGTGCCTTGCCCACTAGTGGAGCAATGACGTAAATCTCTGAAGACCGTTTTCAGCTGCCAATTCTGTCGTTCCCTCTGTGCACTCACTCAGCAGATGTAACGTGCTTGTACGCTGAAAGGCCTGGGAATCCGCCTCACTGTCTCTTGTCATCCCTCAGTCCTCTTCTGCATCAATGGAGGCTGAGAGCCATTTGAAAGCCCAAGAACCGGTCCAAAGCCCACTGAAGAGATGCTGCCATTGGACTTGGCTTTGTAACCACAGAGGAATGGAGGCAGAACTCGAGAAGAGCAATTGATATGAATCAGGGCAATTATGTTTATTTCAGATTTGAGTTTTCTTTTGTTTTCTTGGGGTGGGGGTGGGGGATTTTCTCTAAGAAATCCTGCTTTCTAGTGAGGTGCCCGGGGCTGCCCTGGGGGTTGCTTTGAGCAATGGGTGCTGGCTACGGCTGACAGATGTTGTCAAAATGAGAGTCGTTGAGCCTAGCGTGTTTGTGTAGAGGCAGTGGCAGGAGTTTGAGCCTCCCACTCTGCCCTAGGGCTGGCAGAGGCTGAGAGCCCTGGGGAACATGGCTAGCTCCGGTAAGTCAGGGGATAACCTCTCTTGTCCAATAGCAACCTCCAGTGGCTGCTTTGGGAGTGGAGTTAACTGACTTTTAACTGACTATCATTTGCGGATGATATTAAACTGGGAGGAGTGGTAGATATGCTGGAGGGCAGGGATAGGATACAGAGGGACCTAGACAAATTGGAGGATTGGGCCAAAAGAAATCTGATGAGGTTCAATAAGGATAAGTGCAGGGTCCTGCACTTAGGACGGAAGAACCCAATGCACAGCTACAGACTAGGGACCGAATGGCTAGGCAGCAGTTCTGCGGAAAAGGACCTAGGGGTGACAGTGGATGAGAAGCTGGATATGAGTCAGCAGTGTGCCCTTGTTGCCAAGAAGGCCAATGGCATTTTGGGATGTATAAGTAGGGGCATAGCGAGCAGATCGAGGGACATGATCGTCCCCCTCTATTTAACATTGGTGAGGCCTCATCTGGAGTACTGTGTCCAGTTTTGGGCTCCACACTACAAGAAGGATGTGGATAAATTGGAGAGAGTCTAGTGAAGGGCAACAAAAATGATTAGGGGACTGGAACACATGAGTTATGAGGAGAGGCTGAGGGAACTGGGATTGTTTAGTCTGCAGAAGAGAAGAATGAGGGGGGATTTGATAGCTGCTTTCAACTACCTGAGAGGTGGTTCCAGAGAGGATGGTTCTAGACTATTCTCAGTGGTAGAAGAGGACAGGACAAGGAGTAATGGTCTCAAGTTGCAGTGGGGGAGGTTTAGGTTGGATATTAGGAAAAACTTTTTCACTAGGAGGGTGGTGAAACACTGGAATGCATTACCTAGGGAGGTGGTAGAATCTCCTTCCTTAGAAGTTTTTAAGGTCAGGCTTGACAAAGCCCTGGCTGGGATGGTTTAATTGGGGATTGGTCCTGCTTTGAGCAGGGGGTTGGACTAGATGGCCTCCTGAGGTCCCTTCCAACCCTGATATTCTATGATTCTATGACTTTGGAGGGTGGCTACCATCCAGCTGTGGTGGTAAGAGAGTTTTGCGGGCGGGGAATTAAAAACCAGAAGGGGGCAGGGGGCTCGGAGGATCCCTTGCCCGAGGATAAGAAAAGCTTCGGTGTATTTTAATGTTGTATCTCTTCCTGAGCTGTGCAGCTACACCCGTGTTTTCCTGCTACTCCTTAGCTTGCTGGCCAGGACGGACAAACTCCCCACTGTTTGTGCCTCAGGGAGCACACCCTTCCATTCAGCTCCAAAGTCAACAATGAGCAGCCCTGTTTGTGCACCATTTGCATCCATCCATGTTCAGATCACTCCGGTGTGCATCCAGCCACCCAGCTCCCATCTGCAAATGCAGCTTTGGCACGAGCCCACTTTTGGGGGTACCAAATTGGAGGTGTGGCCCAAAGAGCTGAGCTTTCACCATTTCCCCTTTGGTTCCTGTTGAACGTTTGGGGCAGTCGTCGTATCCTTTGTCTCTTCAGGGCCGTCCACGCCTCCATCCGACCTCAGGCTGCAACCGATCAACCCATATGCCGTGCAGGTGCATTGGTGTCCTCCAGTCGAACCCAATGGCATCATTGTGGAGTATGTCATCCTGTATAATGCAAACAACACGCAGCCCGATGACATGTGGACTCTGCTGAGGAAAGAAGGTGAGCACCTAGAGTAGCTCAGGAGCGTGTCCATTGGGCTGGGTCCAGAGTGGAGGTGCGTTGACTTCAATCCTTGTTGGGCACATGTGCCAATCCTAATAAATGTCAGTTCAGAATCCCCCCATTTCCCTGGCCCTCTCTGCTTTCTGACAGGGGTCATGCGTCTCTGCTGTCTAGCCTCGAAACACTGGTAACAGAAGTCTAATGAGCTGTGGGACAGATAATGTTGAGGAAAGGCTGCGCTAGCCTGCAATACAATTAGAAATAGAGGTGGCGGAGGAGACCCACAGCTGAGAGCAGAGCATGAGCATTGAGAAGGATTGAGAAGCAGAGCATGAGCATTGGGAGAGGAGGTGTGTTTGGAAGCAGGTGGGTTCTCTTGCCAGCTGCCTCTTTAGCAAGGCTCTTGGGTGCTCTGCGGATCGGAGCTGCAGAGAGACAAGATGCTATCGCTAGGCAGGGAAAGAACTTCCTGTTGACCGAGTGTCAAGGCTGTGGCTCAGAGATAAGAAAGGAGGAAAGCGGGTGGGTCGATGGTTGAAAGACAATGCTGCATGTTTGCGGCTGCTCAGAAGCTAGGCCCTGTGAGCACATCGGCCACCTGAGATCATCCAGGAGGCCCTCTGCAAAACCAGGTCACTCCTATGTGTGGCGGTTTTCATCCGATAACGGTGTCAGGGCGGAGCTGTGGGCTGGGGAGGTGAAGCCCATGCGAGTGAGCAGAAATGGAACGTGTAAGGTGCAGCAAGAAGTTAAGAGTTCAGCTGGTCATTTCTTGCAGTTTGTTCACCCATTGCCCTGAAGGAAAACTGAGCTTTTGAATGAGAAGACAGAAGGATACAAAATCAACAGGGCACACATTAAATGGGTTAAAACCTGCCTAATCGCTAGGTCTCAAAATGTAACTGCAAATGGGGAATCAGCTTGCAGCGGGTGTATTTCTAGTGGGCTCCTGCAGCGATCGGTTCTTGGCCCTACGCTATTTAACATTTTATCAATGACCTGGAAGATAAGATAAAATCATTACTGAGAAGGTGTAGAGATGACACACAGCTTGGGGGAGGGGTAAACAAGGAAGAGGACAAGTCCTAGATAGAGTGATCTGCATTGCTCAGTAAGCTGAGCGCAAGCAAACAATATGCATTCAGGACGGCCAAACGTAGAGTTAGCTATCTAGGCACAAAGAATGGGGGACTCAGGCCTGGGAAGCAGTGACTCTGGAAAGGACTTGGATAATCAGCTGCACAAGGTGGCCAAAAGGGCTAATGCGATTCTTGGATGCAGAAAGAGGGAAATCTCAGCAGGAATAGGGAGGTGAAATGACCTCGGTAACGGCACTGGTGCAACCATTTTGGAAATACTGCGGCCCGTTCTGGATTCTGACAGATGGGAGAGGGTCAGAGAAGAGCCACAAGAATGATTAAAGGATGAGAAAACCTGCCTTATAGTGATTGACACATGGAGCTCAATCTATTTAGCTCAACAAAGAGAAGGTTGTGGGGTGATTTGACCCCAGTTGGTGAGTACCTACCCGGGGAACGAAAATGTGATGATAGAACAATATCCAATGGCTGGTAGTGGAAGCGAAACAAATTCAGACGGGAAAGAAGGCGCACGTTTTTCATCGGGACGGTAATTAACCACTGGAACAACTTACCAAGGGATGTGGTGCATTCTTGATCGCTGGCTGCTTGTAAAACTAGATCGGGTAGTTTTTTAACAGATGTGCCCTGGTTCAAACAGGAGTTAATTCAGGGAATCCTAGAGCCTGTGCTATGCAGGAGGTCAGACTAGATGATCACAGTGATCCCTTTTGGCCTTGGAATCTATGAATCTGTGAAAACGGAAAGGGTCAGAAATCTCTGGGGATGTATGGAGCTGAACTGCAGAGGCTTCTGATTGAATATTTCAAAATGGATGTTAATTAGGAATTAAAGTTAGCACATAGTGGATTTGGATTGGGACCACATCCTGCCAACAGCTCGGCATGTAGAGAACTTGACTGATGAGAGTCCTCTCAGTGGCTCAAATGGGATTGCTCACTGGGCTCAATCCATGGTAGCACAGAGGCGGTGGTCTAGGGGTATGGCCAAGGAACGACATAAATGTCAAGATTTTCAGGCCTGAAGGGACCATCTGATTGACCTCCTGCATATTACAGGCCAGAGAATTCCAATCCTGCGTCCAGCCCAGAATTTGGGAGCACGAGGCAGTGTAGCTGAAGGAGAGGCTTCAGTGAGATTACTCATGTGAGTAAAGTTTCACACAGGCAGGGTCAGGCTGCTAGTGAGCATATTAGTTAGCTAAACCATAACTGTCCTGGGGTACAAAAGGCATCTCTTTACGTTATACTGCTCACAGACTCTGCTAGCTCGGAGAATGAAACAAAGTTCTGCAACCCCCCCAGATAGCATCTAAACCATAAACATTAAACCTTCTCACCTGCTTTTGAACAGGAAATACTTTCAGCACTGAGGTGCATGGCTTGGAGAGTGACACCAGGTATTACTTCAAGATGGGAGCAAAGACCATTGTAGGGTCCGGGCCGTACTCGAATGTAAAGGACGTGCACACCCTTCGCGAGAAGCAGTCAGGTATTCCAGTTTTTACTACCCCAGGAAGCATGCCCTGGTCTCGAGATGTCACTCTGAGCATTGAGTCACGCTCCATAATTGCCCGTAGTTATTAGTGTTGTTTAGTTTTGTGTGCCAGCCAACGTGAACATGCTTAAACCGTGCTGGGATTGAGCCAAATTCAGCGTGTGCACAGCTCTTGCTGACGTCTGTGGCAGTTGCCTATCCGTATCTTGGGGCAAGGATTTGGCTCTAATTGCCCATCTTGCAGCGATCAGATTAGTTCATGTAGCATTAAGGCAGCTGAATCTTTGACAGATGCCAGTTTGCTTTTATCTGCTTCAACGGTCATTGCCAAGTACTTCTTATAATAGTATGTTGTGTGCGTATCTCTTTGTGTGTGTGTCTGAGATATGGGTCCAACTTGGGGCCAGTCGTCCCACTACCCCTGGGCTTTAGGAAACACTAGCTCTGGATCAGTAATTGGTCCGTTGGGCCCATTTTATATCCACGCGCCCAAAGTCGGTGTTTTTCTGAAGGCACTGGACGCTCTGCGTCCTCTTCCTGGTAGGGCTTGAGACGCTGACTCGACTCTGTCCTTCGCCTACTAGATGTTCTGGATATCCACTCGGTCACCGGGATCATCGTGGGAGTCTGCTTAGGTCTCCTCTGCATACTCTTCTGTACGTGTGCCAGTTTCCGCAGCAGCAAGCAGAGGTATGCCTTGCATTATCCGGACAGTAAGCAGAGCAGAGCACCGATGGGGAGCAGCACAAAAAGCCCCGTCAAATTCTTTCCCACATTGAGATGTGCTCTGTTGTAGAACAATTGAATTTAAGGCAGTGAAAGATGCAGGCCCTAAAAATAATCCACGTCTTTCAATATAAAATTCCTTCTCTGTCATGTTGCTTTGCGGGGCGTGCCCGCGACGGAGCGCTGTTTAATGAATGCAGTCTGGTTTGCTGGTTTGTATGCTGCTGCAGTAGCTTTTCTTTAATCTGCATTGTTAGAGTAATTGTTTTTGCAGCAAAATAGAATGCTAATTGCCGTATCAAAGAACATTATCCTTCCTTCCTCTCTGCATATGCACAACACGGCTCTGCTGCATTTGGGTGCCTGGCTGATAGCTGTTAGCATGCACTGAGCAGCTTTGTGAGCTTCCAGCTGGGAAGACTGTTAGAGGGTTCCCTTTCTTCCTGATGTAATGGAGTGGGTTGGCATGGTCGGGGCCAGATCCTCATTTGGGTTATATTGGCTGAGTCCTATTGATCTGACCTAGGTGTCAGAACCTGCCCTGTAAGTGCTTACAAAGGAAATCATTTGAAGCCCAACTTTTGATGTAAGCCGTAGTTTTAGAGAGAGGCATTGTGAGCAGGTGGACTGAGCACAGGGGTGGGACCTAGGAGCTCCCGAAGTCTCATCCAGGCTCTGCCACAAACCTACCCCCATCACATAACCTCCCTCTGTCACGTGTAAAATGGGGCTGATAAAACTTAGCTGCTTCATGTGGGGTGTGATAAGCATGAGTGAGAGGTAGATCCTGGCCCTTGTCTCTCGCTCCCGTTACGGGGCACTAAGGACCAGCCACTGTGATCTGCTGGACAGGGGGCGGGTTGTAGAAACGGCACACTGTGCTTGTTACACAGCCCGGGCTCAGGGTGTGTTGGTAATAAGTGGTGAGCACAGGGGCCTTAACACTGATCCCTGCACCCAGCAGAGTAGCCAAAAGCAGAGCCGTTCCAGTCCTGTTAATAACAACCCAAGCAGAGAGGGGCAGTTTGGTCCAGCATCTGCCACTGCTCACAAGTTGGGAGATGACACCCCTTGAGCTCTGATTGGCTGGACAAGGGAGTCCAGGGCTGTTTGCCCTCCGAGGTGGAAACCTTTGTTTGTTTTCCCATCCCCTGCAGGGAGGCTCTGCCAGGCCTGGATTCTCAAGCCTCTGGGAATCACAGCTCCTATCACCGGGGCAGGCAGGGACCGCCCGGGCCCAGCGCCAAGTCTGATTCTCATGAGCTGGAATCGCTCATGTCCCCGCTCTCTGAAGAGGTTCCCTTGCCCCTGGTGGACATCACAGAGCTGACGGAAGTACACAGCCTCATCCACACCAGCCTTCCGGATGACAGCATCCACGGGATAAGAAAGGTATCGCCAGTGCGAATGCTTACCACCGCCTTGCTCAGATAACCCTCTTAACCTGGAGCGGCACCAAGGAACCAAGCAGAGTTGCGTCTGATTTCCCCTCTGGCTCTGGATGGATCATTTCAGGGCAGGCACCACGCTAGCAAGGGGGGTTCCTGTATCACCTGATGCTGAGAATCCCTGACTACAGAGTATTATCAAATGTATTTCCTCTAATATGGTTATCCTGAGCTGTTTTCCCCCCAATACACTGATTTTCATATCCAGCCATGTTAAGAATTTCCCAGTTCCTATAGCGAGTCCATGTCATCGCCAGTGCCAGAGGAGGACGTTCCCTGGTGATGCTTTGGGGTTCACCCAGACCAGTAAGGGGGTGTGTCCCCACCTGCCCTGTAGACCTGGGTACTTCTGTGCTGTGCAACTTTGGCTCCGAGCCCTGCCACCAGCAGCCTGCTCATGGGACAGCGGCCTCACCCTGGCCTCCACCAGCCTGGTTCCTCCTTGCAGGGCGACACCAACAGCCCTTTCAGTCCTGAGAGAGAGAGTGTGTGTGTGTGTCCATCCCCCCAAAGCTGTCTGCCCTGCTGCAGCTCTTGCCTTCCAGGCTAAGAGGACCCAGCTCTCAAAGGCTTGAAGGGTGCAGTACCCCATCGTCCCTCTGTGATGGTTACCTCCAAGTCTTTCAGAAGGTCCTGATATCCTCAAAGTTCATCTTTGGTTTCAAAGCCAGGAAGCCGTCCTGGGGGCTCAGCTCTCTGTGTCCTCCATGGAGCTGATGCCATGTTAATTTTTGCAGTCTCCTGGGATTTTGCAATGCAAATGAATGGCCCATTGTTCTTGGCACACCTGGCTTGATTTGTCCTTGAGTCCAAGAGGTGTTGGCCATTCTCCTTTGTCTGGAAAAAAACTTTTTTGCTTCCTTGGTTTGTTTACAGATCCCAAAAGAGAAAATATCCATAATGTCACATACAGCATTGTTACGTACATTTCATAATGATTTTAGTGACCAACGTGGTGTTAGTTTTCCATTGATGTATTACAAGACACTTTCTAAAGGCAAGAGTCTCAGAGCTCCCGTGATGTTGACCTATGGATGCTGCTGTAGCTTCAAGGCAGGAGTAGATCCCCTGTCTGCAATGATCCCATTTTGGGGAAGGATGGAATGGTGGATGGATCTCCATAGCTATGGATTTGTGATCTGTTGCTTCTGCCTCAGTCCAGCTCCACCTCATCTCTGGGAACACAGCTCTGCGCTGTAGAGTAGAAAGGTTCTTCTCCCAGCAGAGCTGCCGTGGTTCTGTTCCACCCAGGTCCTTTGTGCCGTTGTGCAGGGCAGGGTTTGTTACTGATGCCTCTGTGTTCAATGCAAATGTCATAGTGGCCTTCACCGCTAGAGAGACAAGGGAAAAAGGTCTCACCCTCTACTTAGCACAAATATGAATCCATTAGGACCAAACCACATTCGTCCTCTAGAATTTAATAGGGGTGAGATAAACAGAGTTCTGTAGAAAACTAATAGGGATTTTTAAAAATTAAACCGATAGCATTTAAAAGAGACTTAATATCCTTTCTTTAGCTTTTCTCGTCCTGTGGAATTCTATAGGAGGGATATAATTCTCCATTACGTTCTGTACGATGGTTAAAAAAACGCCTTATAGAAAGGTCCTCATTATCTAGTTCTGGACTTTCCCATAAGGATTCTGATGAAAGTCAGACCTTACTGTAGTTGACAGTCAGCCATGCAAATTCTGCAGAGTGAATCTCCCTTTTTCAAAGGTTGGTAGACTTGCAGAGTTGTGCTGGGGTTTTTATCTGCCTGGCATGTCTATGGGCCAGTGGCAATATCATTACAGATGCTGATGTTTGCTAGCCATGAGCCTAAATCCCCCATGTTTTGGCCCCAGGCTTCCTCAAAGTTTGATGGTGTTCTGGACCAGGGCCTGGGTTTGGACCAGTCTCTGGTATTAATAGAACTGATCCAAAGCCCACTGAAGTCAATAGAAAGACTTCCATTGGCTTCATCAGAATTTGAATCAGGTCCTGTGTTAGCTCCTTCAGCCCTGCTGTAGAGCATGTTTGTCCATCAAAAGGCCCCACAATAGCATGTTGCGATTCTACAAAGGAGAAATTCCTCCAGCCTTTCGGTAAGAAAGATGATGCTGGACTCTACCGTGTTGTCTGTCTGGTCATAACTCTGGTTCAGTTGCAAGCCTGGGGCAATTTAATGACCATGACCAAGAAACTTGACTTTCCACTTAAGACAAGTAACTGTACAAGGACGTTGTGGCAATCAGTAAATCAAAAGAGAGATGCTTTAGCTCAAGCTGACGTTATGGACGTGATGCAGAAATGATGGAGTGAAATTCTAGGGACTGTGTTTTGCAGACGTTCGGACTGGATGATCGTAATGGTCCATTCTGGCCTTAGAATCCATTGATCTATGAGAGAAGGTTGAAGTGGTTGTTGGCGAAGGGCAAAAGAGGACGACAGTTTCTCTTTGGATGGAAGCAATGAGATTCTTGGTTTATTTTATAAAACGAGCATTGAAAGCAAAACCAGAATGCTGGATCGGAGAACTTGTATCGAGAAATATCTGAGGCTTTTTATAGAGAAAATTGGTTTGTCCTGTCTGATATTGTGGATGCACTCAGGTTTCAGTCCCCTTGGGACTCCTGCTAAACTCTGTGAGATCTTGTGGCCACGAATTCCACAGATTAATGATCGAGTTTCCAATGCAAATATTTGCGTTCACAAATTCGACATCTGCTTTCTACAAATACTCTCCCCAGTATTAACTTAAAATGTGCCGTTTTTATAAACATCAAGTTCACCAGCATGTTCACGGAGAGCAAACATCAGGAAGGTGACCTCAATTGAAGGGAGCTTGTGTTTTTATTTGTGGATCTGTATGTTTGGAGGTATTCTCCGAGCTCTATGTAATTTGCCTGACATTGCCTCGTCTTTCTCGTCTCCCTGCCCCCTTTTCTCTCTCAAGCAATGTCTGAAGCATTTCATTCCATTAGGGAACCTTTAATTGGCCTAATTTAGTTAATCTGTTTATGTCTTTCTTTGTAACCCGGGGAGAGTGTGTAAGGTAATTAGGAGGTTGAGTGAAACAGGCGCATTGTGAGGACAGAGGATTTCATGTTTGCATCAATCATATGCTTGTATGTCACTGGTGTTAAGGTGTATTCAAGATAGAAAACTTTAATCAAATCTAAGTGCAAAATAAGGGAGACGTGTGAGAGCCCAGCCTTGGAGAGTTTGGAATGAGCAGATGTATTCTTTTTGATATGCCACATCCTTGTCTTCCTTAACCGTCACAAGGGTCAAAGCGATTCACCTTGGTTTCCCAGGTGTTCCATCGGATCAAGACTAACAGGAAAAGATAGGAGAGAGCGTGAGGTTTCCTGTGTAGCAAGCACAGCTCCTTGCAGTGTAAGTATTTAAGCGTTGGGTTGCTTCTCCACCCCCCCTCCCCGCCCCCGCCCTTTTAACAGCCCTTTCCATTAAATGAGGAACAAATGTTTTTCTTTAAAGAGTTACTTTGCCCCTGATCTCTGATTCAGGGTCCTGGAGGTAAAACTCTCTGCCCAGTTGAGTCACTTTCCTCCTGCCTTTTGGGGATAATAAATCCAGATCCCTCTGTGGATACTGCCCAAGCGGGAATTTAATCTCTAGAAACGCAAGATCTGCTCCCCAAAGGAGCACGAATGCCAATCACAGTCTGTTCAGGGTTTGTCTTCAGAGAGTTTAAGGCCTCAGAATCTCAGGATCTTAGAATCCTGTCTTGGCGTTCGGCAGATGGATTATCAAAGATCAAAGGTTTGCAGAGTGTACAGTCTGGCCGCAATTTAATCTGCTGAGTGGGAGGCTGGCTAATGCTCCTACATCCAGGGTTTCACTTTCAGTCCCAGTCTGCCATAGCTTCTGGCAGCTCAGCAGGGTCTTGCTGCCTGCATTGTTGGACTGTCTATGCCATGGAGATGTACATGCTTCTATTCAAGTGCTGTGCTGTCATCTGCAGCACCTTGGATTTGCTCCTAGTCTCCAGAAATCCTGACTCCTCCATGAAATTATATTGTAGAGCCACCTGGGCTTGGTGAGCAGGAGACATGCAGGAGCGTTAGTCTCACAAGGCCAGAAGATTGCAGCCTCCAAAGCTGTGACCACAAAGCTCAGACAGCCAGTAACTTCCTGGTTCTTGTACTCTGAGAAAGTCAGTAATATATTTCTGGGGCAGCTGTGTTACCACTGGACAGCAAACCGTATGCAGTATCCTGGAGGATGCCAAGGAAAAGTGCATGTGCTTGGAATGAAATCTGCCAGCAGATCGGATAGATTAAGTATCTGCACTCTCTGCAGAGCTACTCTTGGGGCTTATCTCAGCTTGACCCAGCATGGGTGTGCAAGAGGGGGGAGTGCAAGCATTCTCCCATGCACCCCACCCCATGCGGGGGGCTGGACACAGTCAGCATCCTGTAAACTCTGCTGTGCTGGCCCCTGATTCAGCAACGAGGTGTGTGCGGAAAGTCAAGCAGGTGCTTTACATGCTTTGCTGAATCGGGGCCCTACTTTCCCTGGTGGCACTAGCCTCTGCCAGGGGGTGAGGTGCTAGCCCAGATGCCATGGTGGTGGGGGCCAGAGAAGAGGCATAACCATGACCTGTTCCTGGTTTAGGGTTTTTTTCATAAACGATTCTCACCTCTTCCCTAGCTGAATTCTAGCTCTGCCCCTTAGTATCATGTGACAGCAATGCCGCTAAGTAGCTACCACCACCCCCGCCCTGTCCCCCATTGGAACAGTCTGGTAGGGGATGCCATCGAATGTTAAAGAAATGATATTTTTTGAATCCCTGCTGGTGTATTGGAAGGGTTTCACTGGAAGAATCGGGACATTATTTTGTTACAAAGAAATGGATACAAACGTAAGGATCCATGTCTTCAAAAGTGCACGTGTGAGGAAGCCTGGCTGCGTACATATAGAGCATGGTCATCCGCGTCGACTGCACCAGGATCTTCAGTGCTGAATGCACAAAATCCTACCCACTCCTTTAGCAGGCAGCAAGGAGCAGGCTGTTGTAGTTGCTGGACATGGGCAGTGGAGGGAGACATCACGACATGGAGTGAGCTAGTGTATTGTACAGACGCTTCCAAAATTCCAGACTTAACCTGTGCACTTAACTCAATTCGTGAGCATGCCCCAGGTGCCGTCTGCATGCAGTCAGGAGCATGTACATCTGGACACTGTAACTTAGAAAATGGGGACCATAATTCCAGCAGATGTAGTTTTCTGCTCTTTGGTCACTGGAGAGAGGCCTGGCCTTATAGTTACAGCTCAGGGCTGTGCGTCGGGAGATGAAAACTCTGTTGCCAGTTCTGACAGATTCTTTAAATAACCTTTGTCAAATCACTTAACTTATCCTATCTTGGTTTCCTCAACCATAAAATGGTGATAATGCTACTTTCCTACAGTAGTGATCATTAAAATCAGGACATATCTCCTTGGCAACTGTTAAATTTACCATGGCATTTCCCATCCTAAGGAAATTGAGTCCTGTAAATACCAAAAGGGGCTGTACAGCTTAATTCATGAAGACTTGCAAGCCTCCGATGGAAGGTGCTGTTGAACTGAGAAGCATTTTTCTTCTTTCTGGCTTTTTCTCTTTTCTCTCTTTCTCTGAAATTTCTAGAGTGAAACAGACCATAACATAAAAATTCTTCAGGCATTAGCGTGGCGCGGACGCTAAGCTGTAAATCTGTCGGTACTCAGGTGAACAACTGAATGAAGGGGCATGGCTGGCAGAAGCCTTGTAACTGCAGAGATAGAGATAGCATCCAAATTATTGCAAGAGGGCTCTGTGTCAGTATAGAATGTAAATAGGTAATGGATCAACAAGGTGCCAGGAGATGGGGCTCAAGAACACATGCCAGAATACATTGGTTGTTGCATGCGGCAGATGGCATCCCCTGTGCAGCTCTTTACATGAGTGCTTAACCTAGATACTCCTGCCGCAGGTAGTGTGAATACATCGGCTAGGAGCCATGGAGATCGGAGTGGAGGGAAGAGTCTCACAGTGGGTTTTGGTCCACTGTGCAACAGACCGAGCTCTGTTGTGCTGAGGGGATTTTCGCTCTGAGCTGTGAGTGAGGCTATGAAAACCCCTGGCGTGGAAAGCAGTAGAACAACAGGAAAGTGGGGGACTTAGAAGAATGACCCCAGGAAAGCCCCACTCAGCAGAGAAGAGATCCAGTCTGGTTTGTATAGGAAATTGCACCTTCGCCAGGAGTTGAGAGTTTGCTCATCTTCTCCGACCCTGTGTCTGAAGCCCTGGAGGTACTGCTGGCTCTTTGGGGTGACCTGATCTCTTTCCAGATGAAAGGGACACTGTAGGCAATTTTCGCTCTCTTTTAATATTTCTTTTTCTAGTAAACATCACGAGGCCACAGCACTGGTGGGAGGTGCCGAGTGCCACCCCAGAGACAGACATGGTATCCCACAGAACAGGGCTAACGTTCATAACACCTCCCCACCCTTGGCTTCCCTGCCTTTCCTGCACCTCCAGCCTGACCATTGGCAGGGAGGAGGTCGTTCCATCTCCACGACGCTGCCAGTTGGGCTGGTGGCTTTTGTGATGTGGGTGCCCGTCCCCCGGGAACTGGGCTGAGACCCACCAAGCCCATTGCACCAAATAGCCCTCAGTTGGTAGCAACTTGACTCATCTCACACTAGTGACCCAGAGGTGCAAATCTCTGTGCCCCATTATCCCCCCAAAGTGCTATTCAGCCCCACTTACCAGTATCTTCCTGCTGCCCACTCCTAGGGAGCTGTATGTTTCTCAGGCAGTAACTTGAAATTGAAGCCTTCCTGCCTGCTGAGCAGAAGGCTTTTGTAGCCACTTGGGGCTTTGTGCAGGGATACTTCCTCCCTCATAGCTCAGAGCAGTGCAATTAAACTGTAGCTGGACGGGCAAGCCTCTTCCTCCTTTTCCTCCTCCTTCTCCAAGCCTGTAACCGGCCACTAGGGGATGCAAGAGCCCAATGCATGCTGCACTCTGCCCTTCCCTGCTTCCAGCGCAGGTCCGACCAAGGAGTGACGTCCCCCGGGCTGCTCCCAACCCGGGTCTGTCCGTGGTAGTGCGCATTCTCGCCCACTGCGTCGTCCCTCCATCCATCCTTGCAGCTCTAGATGATTGTGCAACAGATGGGCTGCAAGATATTAAATTATAGCAATTGCCAGATGGGCATTACTTGGAGACAGAAATCCCCTGGCTCTCCAGGGAATGGGAGCAGCATGACACCGGCAGGGCAGACTTTCCTGCCACGCCTATGTGCTTTAAAGCAAGACCTGGTTGCAGGGAGCTGGATGTAGGGACAGGAGACTAGGGCAGTCTCCATGATCCAGTCACTCCTTACCCTCTATGCTGTGAAAGCCGTCAGATAACCAGCAAGGATGTGAATTCCAGTCCTAGGAACTGAAATGAGATAGCTCATTTCACTGCACTGTCCTGGGTTTGCATTCAGATCATTTAACTAGAGATGAAAGGCTGCATCATTCACCCCCTGAGCTATCCAGCTCGTTCCTGACAGGTTTTGACATTAACAGGAAGGGAGTTCAGCCTAATGGTTGGGGCAGAGGAGTGCCAGTAACAAGATCTAGTTCTTCTATGGGGCTTTTCCCCAGTAGATTTCAAGGAGCTCAGCATCATTAGTGCCATTTTACAGATGGGGAAACTGAGGCCCAGGGCTGTGAGGTAACTTGGTCAAGATCACCCAACAGAGCAGTGGCAGAGCCAGGAATAAAACCCAGGTCGTCTTAGTGTCAATCCAATGCTCTACCCACTTGGCCACACGGACTCTGGAGTACTGATTTCAGCTGTGCCGCTGATTCACACGCGTCTCTGTACCACAATCCCCCATCTGTAAAATGAATACAATTAATAACATTTACCAGTCTCCCAGGGTTATTACGGAGCTTTCTTGATTTAAAATGCTTTGAGATCCCCAGCTGAAACATGCTCTGTATGTGCAATCTGGTATTATTCTTGATCCGGATCTTTTGACAGCTCAAGGCTTAGCACATGTTGCTACTGCAATTACTCTTACACAGTTTGATGTAGCTGGGATGCCACGAAATTGGCAGTAACACGGCTGCGTGACCTTTAAAATTAGTAAATAGGCTCTTGGATTCGAAATCATTCAGCCAGAAATCCGTTGTTCTGTGAACACCTTGCACTTGAAGTTACAGCTGGGTTCAAAGAGCTGCTTTCAGTGCTTGTACGTTCTTTCTCCATTAATTCACATTGAGGCTCTTGGTTTAGCATTCAGTCATATTTAGGGCTTTCCCTTTTGATTTTTCTTTATTATGGTATTACCACAGCCTTGAGATAGCCCAATTGAGACTGGAGCCTCTCCTGCTCTAGGTTCCATATCGACACACAGTTAGAGAGAGATACTTTTATCATACCCGTGCTGCAGATGAGGAAACTGAGGCACGGAGACACTATGTACAGGAAGCCTCTAGCAGAGCCAAGAATTGAACATGCCTCTCCAGCTCAGTACCTTAACCACAAGGCCATCCTTTCTCCTTGCTTATAAATAAACATTTGGACCGCCCAGCTGTAATGAGAGCTGGTTGCCACTGCAGGTGAGCTGTCAGCAGAGGCCAGTTGGTGGCGCTCCTGCATAGTGCTGGCAGCTGCTTTGCCAGAGGAGGGTCATGCCCCTTTTGGGATAGTTTTTTGTCCGTCCTGCAGTGTGTCTTCTTCAAATGCTGGTTTCTAGTTGTCATCGGGGGAATTGCGGATGCGCCAACAGGCTAACTAGTCCTGCCATTGACCCATCTCCCACAGTTCCCTTTCCCTCCCAAATGCACCTCCTAAACACCACTACCTTTGGTATCCAACAGGACAGGCGATAAATGATGCTTATAATGTAGTGGCTAAGGGTGGTACTGCTCTGTCTTCCTCTACTGGGTGGGGCAGATTGAAAATTTTCTATTTAACTGGTTTTGACTCAATGACATTTTTCGTAAAATGTGTACGCTTGCCATGGAAACTCTTCGTCCAAGCACTTAATGCTCAAAAATCCAACATTTTCAACACCAACACCCAACATATTTTGATTTGGAGACAATACTGGAGTGCCTCATGGGAGTTGTAGTTTGGCTGCCTCATGCCGCCTCCGTTCTTCTTAACAGGGCATGCTCCGCAGTGGACTTTAGTTTCCTTGATGCACTACAGAGGCTCAGGAAGAGGGTAGAGAGTGGTGCATCATGGGAGATGTAGTGTGGCCACTTTTTTCCCCTTTTAGTTGAAATTTGCCGAGGAGGACACTTGCCAACCAGTTCTAAATAAGAGCCTTACTCCTGCTGACAGCTAACAGAAAGTCTCCTTTATCTCAAGTGGTAGAGGCCTGAGCTTTTTTTTGTATTGGGGTCCAATGTTCCTGGGTTCTATCCCTGCTGCCTACCACGGTGTCTGTATGTTTGCATGACATGGGGTCATTGCACCCTCTTCTACAGACTGAGGCACAGCTTCTGTAATGAATCGACTCTCTTCAGCGGGGTGCTCTTAACTCGAAAATGGGCACGGCTGAAATTTCCCATCGTTGTCTTGCATGGGATTTAAACTGAGTCTAAACAGATGTGATCCCAAAGCAAATAAGGTTTCAGGGTGGGCTGATGATGTGAGAGGCAGTGTTCTTTAGACTCCTTTGGCACTCAGGGTATAAATGGCTATGTACATATTCTAAGTGTCGATCTCCAGCTAACAGAGTTGCAGGAAATCACAAGCTGTTGCTGGTGAAGGAAACATGAACCAATACCATCTTTACCAGCAGTTGCTGATACTACAAAGAGGTTACAGGGGAAAAGTCTATTTGCTTTGATGAGTTTAGCTGAAACTGAAATGTCTTTGCTCTCGGCCCTTTATTGGAAGATGGTTAGGTATTCCTTCTCTCGTTTGATGCGAACAGTTTATTATTCAGAGAGTGATTTTTTTGCCCCTCTAAATTAAATCTGAGACTGACACACCGCTCCTTAGCTAATACTCTGTAAAAAGTCCAGAGACCATTTTCCTGACTTCCTGCAACTTCTCCCCCAGCTTTCTGAAACTAAGCTTCAACAAACAGACCTGGAGCTAATTGCAAGTGCTTGACCTAGGAGATATTAGCTCTCTAGGAGGGAATTTTTTTTGTAAATGGAACCTGCCTGAGTAACGTGGTATACAGTTGCGTGGTGAAGTGGATGGGGTTTTTTGTTTGTTTGTTGAAAATAGCAAACCGGTACAAAAAAACTTTACTCTTCATCACAGCTAATTTCAACCGGAGCTGAACAGTCTGTTCCCAGAGTCATCAAAACCTATGTAAACATGGCAGATTGACATTTCCGCTAGCAGTTACTCCTTTGGGGATTGCACCGGAGTTGCTGTTTCTTTCCACGTTTTTGGTTTGCACAGGAAGCCTACAAAAGGAGTGTGCGGGTATGCAAGGGGTAGGGGTGTGTTATGTGTGTGCAGGTATCTCTGATAGTGTGTGTGTGCATGCAGATATCTATAATTGCACATATGGCCACGCGTGTGTGTGTTATATACCTTCTAGTCTGAAACATTCAGACTTTATTTGCTAAGTAATGATATGTTCTCTGGAAAAAGCTCGTAATCCACCAGTAATTGGCCTATCTGCAGAAACCCATTCAGATGGCAGCAGGAGCAAATTAGTGTAATTAAATGCTGTTTCATTTATTAATATTCCTTATTGTGTTTCATCCCAGCCAGTTATATGTGATCACTTGTCTGTTTTCTCATTACTTACAGTTAGTTTAATTATCGCTGACCCAAATGAGGGAGAGGGGCAGGAGGCATTGGTCCAGAATAGACTGTATTGTTAATGTACAAGAAGTGACCATTAGCAGAGCTGCTGTCACCATGATCAGCATATTTGCAGTTTTGAAAACGAGCACCTGAAATCCACAGCTTTGGACTGACGATCTTTCTTTCTGAAGCTCATTGCTGCATAAACAACGTCTTTGATAGCTGGTCTCTATAGGCCTGATCCTGTAGCGATGGGACTTCAGTAGGAGCAAGGTTTGGCCCCTAGAGGTTTTTGTGCAAAGCAATGATTATCTAGAGAGGTCTCATCCTGCGAGGTGCTGAGCACCTTCGGCTGCTGTTTGAAGTCAAAGTGGGCTGAGGGCGCTCAGCACCTCCCAAGCATGCACATGAGTGTTTTGTTTTTATTTGCCTGATGCCAGCCCCGACAACGTGGTCTAACGTCTGATTTTTGTAAGTGACTGACTTTTTGGAATCCTCGGCTTCCGTGCAACATCTGGTCCTGCGTTGCTACCTCATTTCCAGCCAGATGGACTGAGGCACAAGGAGGTCAAATGACTCATACAAGGTCACACTGGTGTCAGAAGCCTCTTTGCTCTTGCAGCCAGACTGGCTTTGTGCTATCCTCACTGGGCATTAGATCTAGAGAGAGAGAGAAAGATTTTCCTCCATTTAAATCTTACAGCTTCCCTCCCTTCCACCTCCATGCTCTTCTCCTGTTCTCAGATAGCTCAGTGGTTTGTGCATTGGCCTGCTAAAGCCAGGGTTGTGAGTTCAATCCTTGAGGGAGCCACTTAGGGATCTGGGCCAAAAAATTGGGGAGTGGTCCTCCCCTGAGCAGGGGGTTGGACTAGATGATCTCCTGAGGTCCCTTCCAATCCTGATATTCTATGATTCTTTGTGGGACAAATAGACCACCAAAGAAAAATGGGGCTACATTTCTGCTTAACCTCCAGGCCAGAAAGAGGCGTGGCTGTAGCCACACTAAGCTTTTGGTAAGAAGGTGAGTCCACATAAACACAAGGTTGCCCAGTAAAATCAAGCCCTGCAAAGAAATTACCTCTGTCCATGAACTAATAGTCTGAGCTGTGAAATAATTTGAGCTCTTAAAGGCACACATTTCCCACGCACAGAGGTGTGCATTCAACAGTTTATTGCAAAGGGAAGCCATGAGAACCCAGAACAAATTGCATTCAGCCCATATAATTTAATTAGATCTACAAAAAGGTAACATTGGTTGCCTGGGGGATTTGAAGCTCTACTAAGAATAGCTTGGTGGTCTGCTTTAAAAAAAAAAAAGAAAAAAAAGACACCCCCCCGCCCATATTTTGTGCCTCTGTATTGGTGAAGCGACCACCCTTTTTCCCCGGGCTCTAACTTTACGCAGGAATCCATTCACACATACCTCAGCTTGAACGTGCCTTGATAGTGAACTTGTGTGGTGAGTCTTTCTCCGTAGTGCAGAATACTGATTGTTCCAATCACCAAAGTAAATGATGCCATCAGGCAGCACTGAAAGATCCATTTATTTCCAAAAAAGGCCATTTGTTTCTATCACTGAATTAATTTTCAAGAGGTTAGAACTGTTCCTGGTTTCTTTCTGGCCCAACATTTCTCCCAGTGGGGAGTTGATGCATTCTCCCACAATAGAATCCACGTTATTCCCTTCTCCCCCCATGAAGGTTCCCCATAAATCAGCTTCTCTCCGTATCTAGGCTCTAATTTTCTCTTGCATGGCCTCCCACCCCCTTTGCTCAACCCAAATGTCACTGCTAGCTTGTTCCCATCTCTCATTCCTGCGCTGCCATAGCGCATTAGTGAAGACACTACTATGCCGACGGGAGAACTTCTCCCATCTGCATAGTTAATCCACCTCCCCAGTAGGTGGTAGCTAACTCTCCTGTCAACATAGCTCTGTCTACACCGGTGGTGAGATCGGTAGAACTGTGTCACTCAGGCATGTGGATTTTTCACACCCCTGAGCGCTGTAGTTATACTGATATAAGTTTGTAGTGTAGACCTGGTCTGAGCAAGCACATTTCTTTTTAAGATGAAAGCGTTACAGAGAAAACATAATAGCAACAATAAGAGTTCCTATACACCTGCTAAAAGCTTCCCAGAGGTCACCCATCAGTCTTATGGGGCCTCAGTAGGCCAAAATCTTCCAGCTTCTCCCAGGAAAGACTGCGGCCCTCCTTAGGCAGAAGGTCCTGTCTGTTTGGTGGATCAGAAAGATGGACCTGAGTCAGTTTAAACTCAGCTATTTGTCCAAAGTCCTTTCTTTGTTGGTCTCTGGAGACTCCAGTTTGAACCAGTATATATAAGCCTCTCCAGGTGATGATACCTCTGTGGAGGCATTACGCCCTGAGTGAATGTGCCTAATCACCCCACAGTGTTCTTAGTTCCTGGGGGTCTGTGGTTCCCATCCCCCATGGAGTTACAGACAATTCCTAGCCCATTGTGATACATAAACTTAATAAAGTGAGAGCTCCCAAAGATACTGCAGGAAATTGCCATAGCTGTCAAAGTGACCCACCTGATGTCCTAGACAAAACAGTTGCTGCAAAGAAATTCATTTTAACTTTTATTTAGGGTAAAAACTTGGCTTTTTGACCAAATGAAACAAAAAAAAATTTAAATTTTCTTTTTCCATTTTTGGTTGATGAAAAAAGTATCTTTTACAAAATCCCATGAAACCTTTCAAAGACAAATGTCAAAGACAATTTAAAAAAAATTATTTTCATTGACATTTTTCATGAAAGAGGAAAATAAATTCTTAACCAGTTGTTCTAGGCAGCCTTTCAAAGTAGGAGACCAATTCATTACTTATCCGCTTTCTCTTACTGCGCAGCCCTGTGCACTTACAGAGGTAGATAAATAATCATAATGATGCACCCTTAGAACTCGAGTTTTGGCTTACATCCTTCCATCACAAAAAGTACTGTAGTTAAAACATCGAGAGGGACTAGTGGTAGCTAGTATAATACCAGGCAAGCCTGGAGAGAATTAGCCGATGTGTTATGGGTAAATGTCCATAATTACTATGGTACAGTTACTTCTCCAATAACGTTCATAGTCCTAAACGAAAATGTTACATTGCTTATTCTCATAGATAGCAAATAATCGTTACTGTTTCTTCCAGAAGAGTTACTGTGATACCGTGAAATAACATAAATAGAGAATAATATGAAGGTACTTCCTATTTATGAGGTAATAACTCAATTGTGAGCTGAGTAACTCCAAGGTCAAAGGTGGCTTGTTAGCCCAGAAGACAGTTGTTATTGGGTCAAGAGGAAGCACCTTGCGCTGCGGTTATTATACTGAAATGTATAACAGTGAGATGTTTTTGCGACGTAATTGGGTTTTTCGTCTTCTGTTAGCTGGATGAAACGAGAAGTTGTGGCAGCCATGTTTGTGGTGGGCCTGTGGATGGTGAGTTCTAAGGGCAGTAGCCAATGAGAGTGCAGGGATTTGCATAGAGTCTGAGTGCCGAAAACTATGATGTCCATCAGTGAGTCAGTAACCATGCAGCCCTCTGATTGGTTTAGACCATTCCATTTTGGCATAATACAAAGTAACTCTGACATTAACTTGTCACGACTGCGTGTATGTATCGATTGTGGCTGCTGAACATGGTTAACCATTTTGCTAATGAAGTGCGTGAATATAAATTGACCAGCGTGTAACAATGTCTATTAAAGTGCATTTCAAAAGGAACCCAACTGCTTCATCTGCTTTTGCTACTGCCAGGTTTCCTGGAATGAGATTCGTAGCAGAATTCATTGATATAAAGCCCTCAGTCTCTACGTGCGTAATACAAAATTGTGCACGCACGCACACACACACGTGAGCTGCGTGTTTCAGGTGCAGATGCTTACCCACATCTTTGAACACCTCTGCATGCACAAGGGTTAAAATGTACCCCTGAAAAACCCATTCACCTTAATGGAGTTTGCGGGTGCACGTTCTATAGGTGTTAAACATTTCAAGCTGTCCGTGCAGGTTTTTGTACCTGCAAAGCATGGGTGAACAGATGTGAGTGTGCAGTTTTTGCATATGCACACGCAAGAGGAAGCCGGACAGAAGATCAGCTGAAGATTTGGCCCAAAATGGGATCCTTCCTTATATAAAACACGCAAAATGGAAAAGCTCAAATAATAAAATACTAAAAGATTCTGACTGTCACGGGGGAACTTTAAGAAAGAGAGGTAGAGTGGTGTATTGGAGACCTGCATTCTATTCCTAATTTTGCTACTGAGCCACTATTAGATGTTAGGCAAGTCAGTTAGCCTCTCTGTGCCTGAGTTTCTCCACATGAAACATGGAGATCTTTATTCACCTGTATAAAGTGCTTTGAGATCGTTATAGGAAGATAGCTACTGAAGTGTAGAGTATTATTCCCACTGCCTCCGACCCACTAGTGTCTTGGTATGTACATGCAGTAGGGTCTGATACCAAACCAATCGAGATAAAAGAGCATTTTCCCACTGACTTCAATGGGCTTTGAATTAGGGCTTCAAAAGGAAGATGCATGCAGTGTTGTGTTACCTGATACATTGCATCCTATTGGTCTTAAAATCTATGAAATCAGCAGAGACCCCATATTAGATTTGGAGCATGAGCTCTTCTCGTAATGTGACATAGGAAGAACGGTATTAGAAATATTGTGTCAGAGCTAAGAAAATCCCAATTATCCACTTGCTCTGCATCGGACCAAAACAGATCAGTGCTCTAAACCCCCGTGTCCTGTGGTAATAATGTCCATTTGTTAGGGCTAGTGTTATTGTGACGTCATTGGAAAGTGTGTTGGCTGCATTTAACCAACATCTTTAAGCCATACGGCATTTCTCCAACTTCCTTTTTTGTGTTGAACTGCCTGTTCTTTCAGGTTTGGAGGGATACAAATCTGTGTCTCGGAAATAATCTGATCATTGCTTTCCTTTTTATTCTGCAGTCTACATGGAATAAATCAATTAATCAGAACTGGGCTAGTAGCATAGCCAGATGTGGAGATGCCATTACAAAGGAGCCTACTGCTGCTGTGAATGGAACACTGAAGCCGCCTTCTAATGCAGGACAAAAGCTTTTGCTACAAGCCCTGGTGTACGATGCTGTTACGGTGGGTGTCTTCAGTATTTTAGTGTCAGCCGCTTGTGCACTACGGTACATTTGTTATGTGTCTTTTCATCTTTTTCCCTGCTTGTAGAGGGAGAGAAAATATTTACCCCTTAGAGTTAGTCTCAGTTTGCTGATTATGGTTTTTGTTCCATTGCCCAAGTATAACACTGTATGTCATGTGTGATTTGCGTACGTGGTGTGACAGGGTCGGGCCAGATGGCTACAGGAGAGTGATAGAAGGCAGATATATTAGCCCCAGGTTAAGTAAGTCCCTATTCCCTGGGTAAGGTAACAGTGAAGGTTCCAGAACAATCAGGAACTTTCTGGAAAAAATTAAGGCAGACAGGCTGATTAGAACACTTGCAGCAAATCAAGAAGCTGCTAGAATCAATTAAGGCAGGCTAATCAGGGCACCTGGGTTTAAAAAGGAGCTCACTTCAGTTTGTGGAGCGCATGTGAGGAGCTGGGAGCAAGAGGCACTAGGAGCTGAGAGTGAGAACGCGGACTGTTGGAGGACTGAGGTGTACAAGCATTATCAGACACCAGGAAGAAGGTCCTGTGGTGAGGATAAAGAAGGTGTTGGGAGGAGGCCATGGGGAAGTAGCCCAGGGAGTTGTAGCTGTCGCACAGCTGTTCCAGAAGGCACTCTAGACAGCTGCGTTCCACAGGGCCCTGGGCTGGAACCCGGAGTAGAGGGCAGACCCAGGTTCCCCCTCAAACCTCGCAACTCCTGATCAGACACAGGAGGAGTTGACCTGGACTATGGGTTCACAAAACCAGCCAAACTGAGGGCTGCCGTGAATCTCCGAGGCGAGCAAATCCGCCAATAAGTGCAAGACCCACCAAGATAGAGAGGGAACTTTGTCACAGTGGGAAAAAGTTGTTTTATTTTCAGGGAGTCCTCTGTGTCTCTCTCAGAGGTCCAGCAATCCCCATGTTCTCACTGCCTTACTTTCCTCAGTCCTTGTGGTCTTGAATCGGTGGCCCAGCGGGGAGTGGAGCAGATTCCTTGTTAATGAGATGGAGAGGCTGCTGTGCTCAGGCTCAAGAAAACAGATTTGGCTTTTTTATGTAGCAGTGCAGTAAACTTACACATAAAATGAGTTAGGATCTACAATACTCAGCATAGAGAGTTATTAAGGTCTAATGTATTCCAACCTGGAGAACGAATTGCATTTTTGCCTATAGAAAGAGTCAAAAATCTAGGGTTGTTTTAAATTCCTTTGAAAGGTAGTGTAAAGCAATTTCCATTATCCTTAGTCTACAGCTCAGGAGAAAATTCAGGTTTCATAGATTCCTTGCCCAGAATGGCCCACTGTAATAATCTAGTCTGACCTTCTGCATAACATAGGCCGTAGGGCTTCCCAAAACAAATTCCTAGAGTAGATCTTTTAGAAAAACATCCAATCTTGATTTAAAAATCCTTGGTAAATTATTCTCAACATTATACATTTATGCCTGTATTTCTCTAGCTTCAATGTCCAGCCACTGGATTGTGTTAAATCTTTCTCTGCAATATTGAAGAGCCCATTATTAAATATTTGATTCCCATGTAGATACTTGTGGACTGTAATCAACTCACCCATTAACCTTCTCTTTGTTAAGATAAATAGATGGAGCCTGAGAGTCTATTGCTGTAAGGCAGGTTTTCTAATCCTTCAGTCATTCTTCTGGCTCTTCTCTGAACCCTCTCCAGTTTATCAGCATCCTGTGTGGGCACCAGAACTGGACACAGTATTCCAGCAGAAGTCACACCAGTGCCAAATATAGAGGAAAAAAACCTCCCTACTCCTACTCGAGATTCCCTTCTTTATGCATTCCAGGATCACATTAGCTCTTGGCCACAGAGTCATTTTGGGGACTCATGTTCAGTTGATTATCCACCACACCCCCCAAATCTTTTTGAGAGTCACTACTTCCCAGGATAGAGTCCCCCATCCTGTAAGTATGGCTTATGTTCTTTGTTCCCAGATGTATACATTTACATTTAGCTGTGTTAAAACACATTGTTTGCACGCGCCCAGTTTACCAAGTGATGCAGATCGCTCTAAATCAGCGACCTGTCCTCTTCATTATTTACCCCCCTCCCAGTCTTTGTGTCATCGGCAGATTTTATCAGTGATGATTTTACATTTTCTTCCAGGCCATTGATAAAAATGTTAAATAGTGTAGGACCAAGAACCAATCCCTGCGGGACCCCACTGTAAGCACACCTGCTCAATGATTCCCCATTTTCAGTTAGATTTGGAGACCTATCAGTTAGCCAGTTTTTAATCCATTTAGTGTGTGCCATGTTTATTTTATATAGTTCTAGTTTTCAAATCAAAATGCTGTGCGGTACTGTCAAACACCTTGCAGAAATCTAAAAGTATTATATCAGTGCTTTTACCCTAGGAACCAAACTCGTACTCTTGTTTGTCAGGATCTATTTTCCATAAATGTGTGTTGATTTGGGTTAATTACATTACCCTCCTTTAATTCTTTATTAATCGAGTCCATTATCAGCTGCTCCATTATCTTGCCCAGGATTAATGTTAGGCTGACAAGCCTTATAATTACCTGCGTCATCCCTTTTAACTTTTTTTTAAATATTGGCACATTTGCTTTGTTCCAGTCATCTAGAACTTCCCCAGTGTTCCAAGACTTATTGAAAATCAACATTAACATTTCTGATGTTGCGTTCTCAAACTTGGGAATACAGATCTGTTCCAATGAAGCAGTTGCTAATACCATAATCTGTGTCAAGGCTCCATTGAAGCAATTTGACATAAACTCAGCTGATTCTGTAAAGCAAGAGATTTGCCTGTTTGTCTTCTCTCCTCTCATAAGTACCTCCACCTATCCTATGCTTCCTTCCTAGATAGCAGTGTGAAAATCAGTTATACACAGGATGTAATTAATGTTGTGTAGAGAGTTGAGACAATGTTTTACAACCCAATTATAGTGTGTCATTTACATCACAGTTTAGCTACCCATCAGAGTTTGTCAACAAAAGGAGAGAAGTGTTAAAATATGTAAATGTTACACAAAATTGGCTTAAATAGGAAGCTGGAAAGTTTACACATAGGATAGTTCACTTCCTTGTTTTGGATTGTTTCCTTTCAGTAAGTGAAGTTGTTAACCAGCAAAGGCAATAAGCATTGAAAAGATTTTAAAGCTAATTGTCTAGGAGACTCTCTATGGGTTTCCAAAATAGAGAAATCTGCTTAGTTAACAAATTTTAGTCTAATATAGTAACACCCTGCTTCAAAATAAATGCAAAGGACCCAAGAACATAGGACACTGTTTAAATGTTGCATGAGTGAAATCGTTCTGTTTTTCCAATTCTAAGTGCTTTGTTTTATAACAGCTTTTGCAAATTACAGAATAGGATTGAGGTAACTAGCAAATATTGTTCTGCTTTGTACACTGCGGCCAACATTTTCAGAAATGAGTAGTCAACTTGGGTGCCTCATGTTTTGGGTGCCCAACTTCAGATGCCACAAAGGGGCCTGATATTTAGAAAGTGCTGAGCACACACCTTCTGAAAATCTGACCCTTTAAGCACCTAAAATCACTAGGACTTTTGAAAATCTCAGCCTTTGTCTCTGGAGGGAAAGGGCCTTGTGGAATCGTTGTAATGTACGTGTCCCAATTTCAATAATTGATAGCTAAGGACTTGGGGAATATCCTTAAGAATCTGAAGGCATCCAAGTTATTCTAGGCATGTCGCCCTGTGGACAGAGTACTGGACTAGAACGCAAGACATCTGGTTTCTATTCCTGGCTTGGCTACTGGCATGCTAGGTGCCTGTGAACAAGTTACTACAATACTTTGTGCATCAGTTTCCCCAGCTCGACAATGGAGGTAATGATGCTCACCTCCTTTGTAAAAATCTCCTTTTGAGATTGACTGATGAAATGTGCTATGTCGGAGCAAGTTATTACTACTGTTATTATTATAACATTGCCAACTCTCACAATTTCTCAGTTGCTATATTTGCTGGGGGTTTTTTCTTAATGTCCCAGTTCTTGGAGTCATGTGATTATGTGAGAATCTCAGCTTACATTTAAAAAATAAAAGGTACATTTCGAGCCCCTCGTGCTTGAAAAAATGAACTCTCAAGGCTCAAAACCCAAAGGCAAATAAAAAGAAACCCCACACTTTTCATTTTTTAAACTCTCATTAGTTTTTGAAGCCAGATTCATTATTTTTGAATGCTTAGGGTTGGCCATACTGCTATCCATCCACTTAATGTCTCTGTACACTATTGGCCATACCTCTAAGCCACCGCCTGGTACAGTTTGCTAGGATCCTGGAGTCTAGTCCCCTTTCTGCTGCTGACTCACTGGGTAACCTGTGGAAGTCTTTGCACCGTTCTGTGCCTCAGTTTCCCCACCTGTAGCTATGTGTGTTGTGAGGCTTCCAAAACATCTTGAGGTCCTGTGATGGAAGGTGAAGCATTGGCCTGCTAAACCCAGGGTTGTGAGTTCAATCCTTGAGGGGGCCATTTAGGGATCTGGGGCAAAAAAAAATTGGGGATTGGCCCTGCTTTGAGCAGGGGGTTGGACTAGATGATCTCCTGAGGTCCCTTCCAACTCTGATAGTCTATAAGTGCAGAGTACACGTTTCTGGAGGTAGTCCCCCTGCCCACTTTACAGTGTGAAATCTGTTATGCTCACCACACTCATTCCAGAGAGAATGCTTCCGCTGTTATAAATGAGCGCTCTGCGCATAGCGTCTGGACTGGGGATCAGCAATCCACTTGGGGCGGGGAGGGTAAATGTCATGCCCTGCGTGTGTTGACTTCAGATTTGAAAATACATTTTATAACAGAGTCTTGGGACAGCCATTCCAACTTTGCTCACTTGCCAAGCTCAAAACCCAGAATATTTTTTTCCTGAAATCACTGATAGAATCACAACCATCTAAAACCATGTGGACAAGCGCCCGGAAGTGCTTGGGGCTATTGATCTGAATAGGCTTTTGTTAGATTGTTTGTCTTTTCAAATGACACAGCCGGCTGTTTATTTTTTTAAATGACGTATTTGGTTTTGGGTATACAGTGAGTTCTGTCTCTGAGCTACATGCTTTATTTCCAGCATTAATTACCAAAAGCTGATGGAAAATGCAATTAAACTCAGCTGGCATTTTGGGAAATCTGGTTGGGTTAGAATAGCATCTCTTGACTTTAGACCTGAAAAGAGAAGCTTGGAAAAGTTGCCTGCATTGAAAAAGAGCAAATGCTCTTGTTTCTGAGAAAAACAAAGCTGTTATGCCATAAAGCCATTCTGTCTTTGACTACTTTGGCTATTGCTCATGTTACAGCGTTAAGACTCCAATCCACTGAGGCATATAAAGACACACTTAATTTTAAGCATGTGCGTAGGCCCATTGAACTCAATGGGATTACTAACGTGCTCCCAGTTAAACAAGGGCTTCTCCGTTTGTCAGGATCCAGGGGCCGAACGATCTGAATTTAGTCACTTTCTCCCTTTGCTTACTAACAGAATGAAGTGATGAAAAATCAACCACCCATCAGCCTTCATCAAGTGGAAGCCGAGGTCATTGTCCATTCCGATTTCTCAGCCTCTGACAGAGACTGCGACTCTCAGCTTCACACGCTGGACGCTGAAGAAACGGATCCTGAGGACCACAGCCCAGAAAACGTCCCCTCCGATGAGCAGCCCCTTCAAACCTCCCCAAATGCCAAGCAGAATGTCAGCATAGCATTCGTGGACTGCCAAGGCAAACCTGAGCTTCAGACCCAGGACACCATGTTAAGTACTGACAGAAAGACTAACAAAATGGAAGCTGTCGGCCCTCATGGGCTCACCAACGGCTTCCACAAGCACGGAGAAAGTCTGGACTCTATGGAAAGCGGGGATTCGGACTCTCTTCAAGAAGACAGAGGGAATGTACAGTCAGTCAAGTGCCAAGCTTTTCCCACAGGCCAGCAGGACGCCCCTCTGTGTAGTATCTCTGCGCTAATCAATTCATCCTCAGCATCTGAGAACGTGACGCGTGTCCATAACCATTAAAGAGGAAATTAATCTGATTTTGACCATGGGAGAGCTAGAAGAAGTAGGTGTGAGTTACTGGGGGCCAGATCCGGAGAGATACTGTGTGCCCTCACCTCGCAGTGAATTCGGTGGGGCTGAGGGTGCTTAGCACCTTAGAGACTCAGGTTCCTGGGCAGATGAACAGCCCTAAATTCACATGAAATAAATCAATATGTAGATTGCTGTGGGCCCAATCCAACACCCATTGAAGTGACTAAAACCGAACCTTCTGCCTGCAGCCTGTGCCATTGTTTCCTTTTATTCCATGATGGGGAGTGCCGGAAAATTTTTCACGGCAGAAAGAGGGAGAATACATTAAGCGTATCTTCTCCAATGTTGCTCTTCGCCAGGGAGGGCCGCAGCCAAAGGGGTTGAGACAAACACCAGCCGAAAGGCAATTAGCCGTAGCCAGCGGCCTTCTCCGCTCACCCATGGTTAAAATGATGTTAATGATCCCTTTGTACACTACCCCGGTAAACATTACTAGCAGGCTGACGTAGTGGCCTTTTATTACACACTCTGCGAGTGCCTCTAACAACTTGTACTACATAGAACCTTCTTCAGCGTCTCGGTCACTTCACCAAGCTGGACTTTGTGTTATGTAGGTTCTTGTACCTATCGTTTTAGGTACGTCTCTCTCCTTTTAATGTACGACAATGTATTTTTATTTCCTCGGAGCATCTTTATATTATTTAATTTTATAAAGTGGAGTAGTGTGTGGTCTAGAGTAGCATTTTTACTACTTCTCTCTTTATTTTTTCCTCCTTAACAACACAACTACCTCATGTCTGTTGGAGAAAAAAAAAAAAAGCAGTAGATTTACTCTTTTGTTATAGTCCATTTTAGTTTTTAACTTATTCTTATACTGCCTTTTTCTAAAGAATATGTTTGCACTGGTTTTTGACTATTTTTTAATGAATAGTGCTGCAGGTGTCAAGTCTCTCTCTTTCTTTTGAATACATTACGGCAGGACCACCTGCCCTAGGACTGGCGCGTTGGGCGTGTTTGGCCGTTAGAACCATGTGCTTTGCAAAAAGGCCATCGCAGATGGGGCAATGGTTGGCAGCATTTTGTTTTTAAGGGGCTCATGCTGGTAAAGAAAATGAAGAGCTGAAGTTTTCAAACGGGGAGCGTCAGTTTGTTAGGGCCCAACATGAGACATAGAATCATAGAATATCAGGGTTGGAAGAGACCTCAGGAGGTCATCTAGTCCAACCCCAACTAAAGAGACACTTTAAAGAGGCCAGATTGCCTGAGTGTGGGTACAAAACAGTTTCTGAAAATTGGGTCCCTTTAAAGTGGGTCAAATGCGGCAGCCAAAATCACAAGTCACTTCTGACAATCTTGGCCAAAATGGATTTTCAGGGTGTGCCTGGCCTTCGAACTGGGGCGTCCGCTTTCCTGCTCAAGGAAAACTGACTTACTCGGAGACAACCTGTGCCTGCCGATAGTGGGGGGCAGAGTGAGGGCAGCCAGCTTCAGCAATGTTACTGAGCATGCTCAATACAAGGCAAGCTGCAAACCTGGGCAGGGGGAACGGGCATATGACCCCACATGCCTCCCGCCATGCATCCCCTCTGCTTACACTAGCTGTCATAAAGCTAGCGCCCTAAAAATGGAGTGTAGCCATGGGCAGGCGAGCCGTGGGAGGGGCTAGCCTCCCCGACTACAGACCCATGCCACGTACTCACGTAGCTAACCTGTTGCTCCACACTCCACTCTATTTTTAGCATGCTAGGTCAATGGCCGCTAGTGTGAGTGTGTCTCCCGCTGGGATTCGCACCCGCTGCTTGGCGCGAGGCCATCCCCTTAAAAGGACAGAGCCACGTTAAAAAAAACGTTTGTTCTTGTTCAGATAGCACCTTGAATGATCACAGACAGGTTTTAAATAATCTCATTTACTCTTCATTATTTAGACTGTTTACTGAGGGCATTTCTCTCCACTTGAGCCTTTGAAAAGAAAGGAGTTAGTTTCCCTTCATTCCTACCCTGTCTTAGCTCAGTTTCAGGTTCTCAAAACACAGCCATGTTTGAATAGCGAACACTGCAGACTGGGCCAAATCCCGAGAGGTGCTGAGGATCTGCATTTCCCATTGAATTCATTGGACATTGCGGGTGCTGAGGAGATGCTCAGCATTTCTTCGGATTTAGCCATTTGTTGGTTAAACAGCGAAGCAAAACAGAAAACAAAAAAAAACCCTAAACCCTGCTTCCATTGGAATTAGCCAGAAAAATATCATGGAGACCTTTGTGCTGATCTGAGGCTTTGTAAAAAGTTTTTACATCTCAGTCCAGATTGTGATACAGGATTACCCTTGCGAGCAGAGGGGAACCCTGTACTCCACGGGCAGCCCTGCAGTCTGGCCCTATAATTGGAGCTGAATTGACCTGACTGCATCCCTTTATTTCATCATTATTTGCTTGCAAAATGTCCCATTGGCAGTGACTGTCGTGGACAAGAGTCCGCAAAGGCCACTGTTTCCTCTGTTCTGGTAACGTGGATGGATATGAAGGATGCCTTCCTCTCCCATCAACTCTGACAGGGTGTAGAGAGAGGGGACTCTCCCGTCCTGCAGTGGATTTTCTTTCCATGGTGCGTGCCTGTAACTCCCATTCATGTTCATGGCATTTACTGGTGCAAGTCAAGGAAAGAATCAGATCCCCCTTGAGCAGTCCGATCCTGCCCTGGCTACTCACTCAAGGCTCCCTTTGATTCCAAGTGGAACGTACAGTAATAGGATTGTATTAAAAGGGCCCTGTCCAACACGCAGTCAAGCCAATGGATCAGGCCCTGGTAGGCTCTAACCTGAGTCTGAGGATCTTGCTTTCTCCTGCCTTTGGCCACTCTTCTCTAGCATATAACTTCTGTCCCCAGTAATGTAAGTGGTGTCTGTCACAGCTCTGTCTTTCCATTCCCTGCCCAGCCCCAAAGACGGTTTGGAGCCTACAGTAGCCTCTTGAATGTCATTCTGTGAGCAGCTGCAAAGTGGTAAGAAAGGCGACCTGCATTGTTCCCAGCACCACCACACAGAAGGAGCAAGCAGCGCGAGAGCTAGTCTGTACAGAGAGTTACTGTGCAGCAAGCCAGGGAATCAGTCTACAGCCCTCCAGCCCACCACACACTAACTGGCCGGGTGGACCCTGCTACCCTGTGGCCCTGCTTTGCAGTAGTTCAAAGTGCACTAGGGGACTTCATGTGCACGGCAGCCTAGAACGCTACACCCCAGCTTGCTGCTCACTGCCTCTCCATACAGACACACCCTGAGATCCCTGTTGAACAGGCCGATCGCTCGTAACCATCATTTGTTAGACCCTCAGGAACCCCCGCCCCAATAGCATGGGATGACAGGGTCAGTGAAGGCTGTTGTGCTCAAGAACTAAATTTAAAAAAATGAGTAGCTCTGCTATTCCAAAAGAGCCTTTTTCGAGGCGCATGGTATGTGCCTGGTTCTGAATGAGGCCTCCACCTGGCTTCCTGTTTTGTGGGTGGAAATTTCACACTCTCACAATTTTGTGAGGCAAATACTTGCAGGTGCCACTGTCTATGGTGCCATGTGGGATAGCAGCTGCCAATCACATCTTAATGACCTCAGCCATGCCTGCGTTTCTTTCCATACATGTCGATAGGTTTTAAATTAACTGGAGCCACTCAGGAAATAGACCTAGCTGCCAATACAGCCATTGCAATGGAAACATGTGCTCGGTGAGCAGCAGCGGTCAAAAGAGAGAGTAAAAGACCAAAAAAACGCAAAACCAGATGTTAGGCTTAATTAAGAAAGGGATAGAGAATAATGCTGGAAATACTGAGTGCCATTGTCAAATCAATGATACTCACTCTGCTTGGAGACAGTGCTCAACTCTGGATGCCTCTCCTCAGAAAGCATATAGGAGAAATGGAAAGGGTGCAGAGAAAGGCACAGAACAGGATTAAAGGCTTTGAGAGGAGATTAGAATAAAATAGAGCAATATACAGTTGTGGTGAAAAGCTCACCATTTCCCATAGATAATGAAGATTTGTAGTGAGCTAACCTCCGTATTTGCAGTACTCCCTGTACTAAGGCTAGGGAAGCACAGTGGATGCTGCTTAATAGCAACCCTGATATTAACAATGTCCAGTTCATAGCAACATTTTGCTGGGAACCAGTCCTGTCTCATTGACCTTAATGTTAATGGGATGCAGATACTGGCAGCAGGACATTGCTTACTGAGAACTGCTTTTGGAGGAAAGGCCCTGGCCACAGGCGGATTTGTGAGGCTGCAGACAATGAAGGAAACTCTGGGACCTGCCTTCCCTTGCTGCAGCCCCGCAAACCTGCCTTATTGGCAACAGCCAGAGAATGGCCCACTTGTGGCTGGCAGCGGAGGGCTTGCTAATGAATGGACTCTAGTGTAGAATGGAGTAGTCCACATACTGCACTATTTACTTAGCTTAGTTAAAGTTGGCACCATAGTTTAGTGGGAGGCAGATCTGAGGGGATGCTGTACAGGTATTTAAATAAAGAATAGCATAGAGAAGGTTAGTTGGGAGCGCCTCCTCAGTTATTCATATAATACCAGAGCAGGATGACACACAGCACCCAGTTTGAAGTGGATGGAAGGAAATGCATTCTAAACAACGTATGATTAAGCTGTGGAACTCGCTGCTACAGGATATTTTACTCAGAGCTTAGCAGGCTTGAAAATCCAAAGATTAAACATTTCCATGGACAATAAGAGCAACCCACAATTACATTAGATAGGATAAAAATACAAAAGGGATATAACCCTTTTTGCTTTGGAGCATAAACCAACCACTAGCTGCCTGGGGTTAGGAAGGAATTTCCTTAGATGCACCATAATTCCATAATGGGCCTCTATGGAGCTTCCTGGGCCTTCTTCCAAAGCATCTGGTACTGGCCACTGTCAGAGATGGGATTACAGACTAGATGAATCATTCACTGGTATGAGCCATTTCCGATGTTCCTATTTGTCCCTCCTAAATTGTGGATGCAAAATGGGAGGAAGCCAAGTCTCGAAATCAGGCTCTTTACTAGAATGGACCACTGCTATTACCTTATAGTTAAGGTTAAGACCAGCTTTCTGTTTAAATCTTGACTTGGTCTAAATGCTCAGATTGCCGTGAATGTCTCATACAGCATCCTCTTCTCACTTGCCAATAGCTACTGCTAATTTCCTCAGGCCTCTGAAATTGAGAGACCTGATTAGCTGTTAGTGTACTAACCCTCCCTTCCCCTTCCCGAAGAGTAAAAGTCTGAGAAAGGATCATTTCCCTTTCCTATGTTCTGTAAAGACCCAGTCATGCTGCCTGACACAAGCAAAGCTCCCAGGAGCAAACACTGGGGTGATTCTCACACAATTGGAAATAATAAAGGGAGAAACTATTGGCTTATTGTAAATTGATGTATAATATTTGGGGGCATCTTACCTGACAGGAATGCTTGATGCTGTTTGCTCAACCACCATCTCACCTGACTCTTTCAGGGACTGCACATCTCAACTCTTTAGTTTAATTCACATTCGGGGAGGGAGTGGAGTTTCATGATAGGGTATAGAACTAGCATGAGGGAGTTCTGGATTCTGCTTGCCTCCTCTACCACACTGACTTGCTATGTAACCTTGGTTAAGTCACGTAACCTTCCCGTGCCTCAGTTTCCCTATCTGTACAAACCTACCTCACAGGGGTTTTGTGCAGCTTAGTTAAACGCTTTGAGATCCTCAGAGGAAAGATGCTATGAAAAGTGTAAATGATTCTCTTTGTGCTACTTACCATTATTGTGTAGGCAGAAAGCTTGCATTGTTTGCATTGTTTCCTTGCATCCAACCTTCCTCTCTACTCTTATTCCACCAAACTGAATTGTTCCAGAGCATGAAACTTACAGCACTGGAACATCAGAATACCGCAGTGCCCCTGGGTTGGTAAAAATAAACGAATCTCTGTTGGTGTCAACCAGTATCGTTCCCTTGAAGTCAAGGAGTTTACACCAGCTGAGGGCCTGACCCCAAAACTGTACTGAAGTCACTTTTTAACATGATCTTCCACATTAGCGCACACAATGGGTTATGTTCAGTGTTGGGTTAGGGAGGTATCCTAATGTACGTGGCTGTTTCCCTGGCCCCTGCACTTATTATACATGTGTCAGGCCTTTATATTCGCATTGTTGACTAAAAGCTGGAGCAATGGGTTAATATTATGCATTCTGTGTACAAAGCTGAAATAACCAGTGCATATATTTTTGTATCATGAAATGTTTTCCAGAAGTAAGTAGCTTTCTTGCACCTTTCTCACAGACACACAAAAAAAGGTTGATACCTTTAATTACACGTCAGATTTCATGTAGCTTACTAAAAGTTAGCACTTTTTTTTTCTTCCACCCACCCATGCTTTCCTTCAGTAACACTAAAGATTATTGCTGTTCAGCTTTTTGCCTATCTTTCTTGTTTGTACATCGTTTAAATATCAAATGTGTCTCCCCAACGTGAGTTTTGTAGTGTTAATGTCACCATTTGGTTACACAACTATATAGTTCCCATGCTGCTGTGAAAGTCACAATTCTGATTCTTTGAATTTCCTCTCATGTGAAACATGACTTGGTTAAAAACATCTGGTTGTCAACTTTCTCATTGGGTTGGTTTTGTTTATTTTTTCACAGACAGTAAAGTTCTAGTTTAAATAGTAACAAATGAGATAATTTGTAACCTTCGTGGGTTTCTGATTTTTGAAAAGTAAATAACGAATAACGTTGATAACTGCCCAGGATGGACGCTTTATAAGAAAGTGAGCATTTCTATATCACACTATATATGTTTTTTGTTCTCAATAGAAATTGATCCCTTTGCAGGGATCCCTGTGTCTTTTCTAACCAGTATCCTAGTTAGAAAAGAGATGTTTAGTCTAGTTCTATTTTTATCATTTTCCCCTTGCTAATATTTTAAAAATTAAATGAAATATACTTATTTTTACATAATGCATAAGGAAAGGTAACCAGAACTTCATCTTGTTAAAAGATTGTCTGTATTTGGTTCCATGCTGTATTCAATTATAACTTTCTTCCTTCAGAGACTATTCTTACTTCACAAATACTCTTTAGTGTTAAAATGTAAGAAGAAATTGTCCTTATATTCCTTAACTAATGTATTATTAATAAAATATTTACAAAAAAAGGTAGAATCCAATGTAGGATTTAATCTGTATGTAGAGCTGGTTATAAAGGAAAATCTTTTCCAGGTGAGGGATAGTCTCCTTAACAATGTTTGAGCTACTGGGTTCCACACTGCTAATGTTGAAGTCAATAGGAGTTTTGCTCTTTACCCAGTGGTACTTACACTATCTTTCAAAGCAGAGAAATAATAAAGCAGAAAAGATCTTATCGTACAAAAAGGATGGGACTTGCATCAAGCCTCCAATTCCAAACTTCCCTGGAACTTGTGGAAGTTTGGGTCTGGGCCAAACTATGCTCCTCAGAACCCTCTCTTTGGTTCAGGTGTGTTGGACTGCACAGGATTCAAGTTTTCCAACATTTAGAATCCAGAATATTGTCTGTTGAGGGGTAAATTCACATGAGGGAATGGCCTGGAGGGAAATTGTACGATATCTGTGAGTGCTGCAGAGAGGATGGGTTTCTGTGTCCATAATTGTCCATCATTTCTACAGTATGATCCGTGATTGTTCATTATGGGGTTTCCTGCCCTTTCCTTGGAAGCAGCTGTCACAGTTGGAGACAAGTTGCTAGACCAGATGGACCATTAGTCTGATCTGGTCTGGCAATTGGTGTGTTTGCACCAGGTCCAAAGTGACAGGTCCCGGAGGGGCTATTGGGAGCAGAGCCGTGGGATCTGCCCGCTTGTGAAGGCTGGGAATTTCCCAGGAGCCTAATCCAAATCTTCAGAACAAGCAACTGAAGTTGGGCACCTAACTCCTTTACATCGCAGTCTAGCCTGTGAATGATCTGCATCACAGGTTGGGGTTTGGATTTGTGAGGCGTCTCTCTATGCCTGACATATCTCCATCTCTGTCTGCTCAGGACGACAGATAAAAGAAGATGTGGGAGGGGAAAGCTGAAGTCAAACAGTTTGCAGTTCATCTCACCTGGAATCTTGGGGGTTTTAATAAGAGGAAGCATCCAGCAAATGAATGGACGAGATTCTTCTCCCAGTGGTGACACATTCAGCTCAGATTCCAAAAACTTTGCTATAAAAAGCATTGCTATAACTTGCCCCATTTAGCGGCCCAATCCTGCAAGAAGCTGAGCTATGAGATACCGAACACCCTCAACTTCCAAGGCAGTGGATAATTATTAACGAGTGGAGGTCGCTCAGAACCGAGCAAACTTGTGCTCAATCTACGCAAGCTCTTATACTTGATCCAATACATCTGTTAGTCTATAAGGTGCCACAGGACTCTTTGCTGCTTTTGCAATACAGTTACGTACAGATGTGACTATGGAGGGTTCAGACCCAAATAGGCCCCGACTCATGTTTATAGTTTCAATTTATACAATGCACCTGTATAGTACGATAAAGAATTAAACTCTCTGGCAATAATCACCTCATCCAGCAGTGTGTCAAAATTGAGAGAGAGCGAGCTTCCCATCCCACCATAAAGGATCCCTCCCAGTGCAACTCGCCCAATTCACAACAAGCTGGAGTGAAGTGAGAGGCAGTTGCAACAATGCCAGAAGGTCAACAAACTCAGCGTATTAGACCAAGGGTGACAGTCAGGGGCCTGTGACAGACAGTGTCCTGCCCACCAGCCTTGCCAACACTCCCATGCTGGGACCAGCAGCTCATGCAGCCCAGCTCACCTCAACTCAACTCCTGGGTGAAAGGGTTTGTCTCTGAGATGCACGTGGCTGGGCACGTCAGCATTAACACCGGGCACCCAGAAACATGCTGGGAATCCAGGTACTTGCTCAACGCTCAGGCTATGTCCACACTTAGCATGTGAGAGTGGCCCAGCTCCAACTGCAGCCCGGTAGCACATCAGTGCAGCCACTTGCTGCAGCCGCAGAAAGAGGTTCTCCCGTTAGTATGGTAAACCCATCTCTCCAAGGCGGGGTAGCTAGTTGACCTTCCGTCGACCAAGAGCTGTCTACACAGGGGCTTAGGTTGGCTTAACTATGTCGCACAGGGGCTGGATTTTTCTCACCCCTGAGCAACATAACTGGGTCGATCAAAGTTTCAAGTATAGACCAGCCGTAAGTCAAGCCTCTGAATCTGCCAGCTAGGCAAGTAGCAGAGCTAGAAACAGAATCCAAGAGACTGGTTTCTGAGTTCCCTGACCTAACCACTAGACACGTGGCTACAGAGCAATTCATACCATTTAACTGCCTTGTGTCCTCCTTTGTCGACTGTTATGTGCTGAGTGAAACCTTGTTCTGGGTTGCAGCCTTTATTTGAAATAGCTTGGATAGTTCTGTGATAAACTATTGTGTCCCTAGGGAGAGAGCTCAGCTCCCATGGTACTACAGTTTTCAGATCAACAGGGTGAAAGTTACCCTGTACGATTCTCTTAGCTTGGGAGGCTCTAGGAACACACGGAGACCGAGGACAGTCACCACAAACACAGTGACAGGACAGAAGTCTTGTTTGTATTATAAATTTTACAAAGCAGATGATTAAGGTGACAACCACATGCACAAACCCCGAGAAAGCCCATGCCATAGCTACTGCTGTGTTCATACTCTCTTTGCCAGAGATGTTGTAGAGTCTGGTGGATCTCTCAACAGGTGGTCACTGATGGAGGGGGTAGTTCCTGCTGGAGTCTTCCCACCCTATCTATTTCAGGGAACCCTTTTTATCTTGTTGTTATGACCACGCCTACCACCTTATGCATATGCATGAAGGTGCAAACTTCCTTTTCCTTATCTGTACTTGCACACCTCATCAATTTTGGGGAGCCCCTGTTTTTATAGGTTGTCCTCTTAGTTCCCCTTATTCTTATAAACATTTATGTAAACATGTTCCCATGGTAACCCGCGGTAAGAGCAGACCTTTCTGTGACGTTACAATCAGGTGCCTTGTGTGGTCTAGACAAGTACACTGTGCAGTATATTTTCTTGGAACATCACCTGTTATCGTGTTCTTTACAATAATCTTGTAACTTGACTGACATAGCTATCCCTCCCCATGTAACCCTCAGTGGTTTGAGCATTGGCCTGCTAAATCAAGGATTGTGAGTTCAATCCTTGAGGGGGCCATTTAGGGATCTGGGGTGAAAATTGGGGATTGGTCCTGCTTTGAGCAGGGGGTTGGACTAGATACCTCCTGAGGTCCCTTCCAACCCTGATATTCTATGATTCTACTCCTGGGTCACCTATGTATGTCAAAAACCCTGAAGCCTACTATGACCAAGCTGAGATCTTACAGGCCTCAGCCTATAGGCATCACATTACTTACATACCTGATACACACTTATCACACCTAACTAGTTACTACTGTTATACTCCTGTCCTGCTTATTGCTATACGTATATCTACAACTGAAATCTATTCATCGCACATCAATTGCACATGAACTAACAGAGGAGTTTGCCATGACAACAGGTAACACAATTAAATGATAAAATGGCCTGTTTTAACAGGGTTGAGTTAAAACCATGTTCAAACTGATGTGGGAGCGAGTCTTCCATTTAAGATCATTGTAAGAAACAGTGAAGGGGCCCCACCTCAAACAAAGGCAAATAGAGTGCCCAGAAACTGACAGCGGGTGCCACTGGCCATTGTGGCCAGGTGGATGTGGATGTGTGAGAGCACACACACACACTGAGGACAGGCAAGAACAGGGAGGGGGCAGAGGCAAGAAAGCTAAGCGGAGGGCTGTGTGAGCACAGTATAATGCTGGAAAAAGCTAGAGAGAGTGTTTTGGGGTCTGTTGGCTAAAGGGGCTTGGGGCTGCAAGCTAGGCAGCTGCTCCTTTAGTTTTTGGTTCCACCAGTGTTCAGAGACCCAGGACTTTGTACCTGGTTTGTAAATAAACAAAACAGCATCAGAGAAATAGCAATTTTTACTCCCAATTTGAACATCCCAAGGGCCCCAAAATTCAACTAGCCACTCTGGTTGGAAAGAAGCAACCCTGAAATGCAGTCTTTGCCAGAGAAGGGAGCTTCCCCTTTTCCCGTAGTCAGCCAGGACTCTGCTGGATCTCATTCTGTCTGCATTAACAGAAGGGAAAGGCTGGCCTGGGACTTCTTTTTTATTCTTGCACTCAGAGGGTTAGCAGCTCCCCTTACTTCCCCATCTGCACATCTGCACTAATTTGTCATAAGGGAACTGGGCCTTCAAAAAGGCCAGGATCTGAATGAGTCATTAGTTTGCATTTCATTCTCATCACTATCTTTTATTACCCCCAGACGCTCTATGCTACAGTACAGCCAACAATAGTATTACAGGCATGGGGCTAACCTGCAATGAGGTATTATGTAATTCAGTAGCTGTACTATGCAATGAATTACTCAGCTCAGCTCTCTGGCAAGTGATATCATGGGATTCAATTGGCTGTAGGGCAATATGGTCCTGTCAGCAACGTTCCAAGCAAATTCTGAGGGAAAGTGGTATTGTTTGTAGCCCATGATGGCAGATTATGGGATTGGGCGGGGGAGGGGGTTTCGCTGAGTTTCTCCTGCTCCAGCAGAAAGTTACTGTTGGTTGCTGAGCCAGCATTATACAAAGCCGACCCATGCCTGCCAATCGTGTGGGGGGGGAGGGGCAGTGTGAGGGCAACCAGCTTCAGCAGTGTTACTGAGCATGCTCAGTACAAGCCAAGCAGCAAACTGGGGAGGTGTGACCCCCCGCATGACCCCCCAATGCATGGTCTTGGCAACACAGATGCCCAGGGCGTTGTACAAAAGTGGGTGAAAATAGTCCCGTGCCAAGGGTCCGAACGATGAGAACAGCAGGAGGCCATTACATGGAGACGGGCTTCTGGAGAGAGATGAAGGGCGAAAACAAGGTGGTGGTGTGGTGGCCTCAGAGGTGAAGTCTCACCGCTTGAACGTTGCCCAGGTTCTTTGTTCTTTTTGCAGAGGAAGAATTGTTCCGTAGCTAGTAAATCGACAACTGAACGTAACAGCGTGGAGGAGCGTCCTTGGAGACGTGGTTTCTGTGAAGGGACTTAAATGAGGAGAGGGCAGAGCTGTGGTGGCCAGGGACTGGATTCCAAGGAAAAGGATATGTTGGCGCCATCCAGCTTAGCACCTGGGGCCGCGCGAAGGGCAACGAGGAACTTAAACAGTGACAAGACGCCGCTCATCAACAAAGGTGCAAATTAATGCCAGATATAGGACTGGTTTTCTGAGGGTTTGTTTACAGGGGGAATTTTTTCAGCTGTATCATTAAACCACTATAGTTATGTCAGTGTAACACCCCTGTGGTCATTCTTATTCTAGAATGAGTGGCTTTTTTGGTTTAGCTTAAACTCTTCCAAAGCTACATAAACTGAATTGGAAAAAAGGCCTCCTTATACCAGATTATGAATGTCCACACGGTGATGATACCAGTGTAACTCTTGTGCTTAAAATTCACACCTTACTGTATACTTTTATAACTTTCTTATATAGATTTTGGTCCTTGTCCACTAAGCACTGTTCCAAAGTGAATACACCTGTAAAAAAGACCACTGAACTGCCAAAAGATGGCTTGAATTGGAACTCCCAACCTAGCGTAAGTGTTCGTCTACACAGGAAAGTTAGACTGGTACAAGGTAAGGGGTGAATTTAATCCCCTATATTTATACTGGTCTAACCCTCTGATGTGGACACCCTTATTCCAATTCCCCCTTTTTCCAATTCAGCTTATGTCGCTTGGCAAGCAGTGAGAAATGTCACTCTTATTCTGGAATAGGAGTGCCCACACAGAGAGTTATACTAGTATAACCATAGTTATTTATCTATACCAGTATAACTGAAAAAAAAAAAAATCTCGTCACCAAACTCTCAGATACTCATCCCCTATTGCCAGTTCCCAGAACTGCCCCTTCCTCTGTGGGTGCTGACCCAAGCAACACACTCTGGGCTTATTCACACACCAAACTAGCCACTCACGGGACATTGCATCCCCAGGGTTTCCTGGGTCACCTGGTACAGGCAATTGATTCTGAAGGGGACTTCTGCCGGGGCAAGGAAACCAAGAGCGCCGAGGAAGTTTGACTTCTTCAGGAACGGCAGCTCTCAAATCGTGAGCCTCAGGAGCATAGAGTACATCTGATCTCCCATGCACATACTTTGTAATACTCCATTATAATAATACCTAATGTATTAATAGGAACACAAAAGCCAAATCTGCTACATTGTTCACGCAGTGACAGGTTGACATTTTCTGCATAAACTATGAGATCTGATTGTAATATTTTCTTGATGTGAAAATGACAAGCATAAATTGGCAAGAACTCAGTTTACTACCAATACAATTAATGTATTGAAGGTTGATTGACTGATTTAGCAAACAATGAATATATCTGTGTTTATTTTAATTTTATTGCATTTGTAAGAATAATATCAATACGACAATATAAGACTTTCCTTTGGGTCAATTGGCATCTACCTTCCAGCAGCTCCCTCTGCACGCCAGATTGCGTACCACTGTGGCAGGATGGTTGAGTGCCCATTGGACTGGATGAGCCAGATCTTCAGCTCGTTGTCGGTCCACTGAAGTCAATAGAGCTACATTGATTTACTCCCACTGGGGAGCTGACCCCAATATGTTCAATGATCTAGGGAAGCATTATTATTATTATTTATTATTAACAACGATTTTATAAAGTGCCTTCTCTGACATGGGTCTGGGCCCATTGCATGGCACACCCAATCGGCATTGAACCTGAACATATTTTGAACTTCCACAGCACCAACCCGCCAAGACGCTCCAACCACTTTACAAACATTGACTAAAATTTATCCCCATGAGCTATTATTCTCATTTTACAGAAGGCGGGGGGGGGGGGCGGAGAGGAGGGGGAGAGGAGAAACTGAGGCCCACCCAGGTTAAATGACTTGCACAGGGGCCAACAGTAAGTCTATGTCAGAGCCAGGACTAGAATCCAGACTCCCGAACATGCATCATCTCTCCATGTGAGCCCCAGTCCTGCATGGCTATGAGCAACTCCTACAGTATGCCGCCTATTACTCCAGTCAAAGTTGAGGGCACGCAGCACCTCGCAGTATCAGACCCCTGGGGTGAATGGGGATTGGGCCTGAGCCAAAGCCCTCTGAAGACAATATGGAAAATTTTTCTGAAGCACTGAAGTGACTTAGGGGCCTAAGTCTCATTGCAAGTCCATGGGATTTAGTCTCCTAAATGCCCAAGTCACTTTTTGAAAATGGGGCTTGGACTCCTAAATCACTTAGGCCCAGATCCTCTAAGGGAAATACATGAGAATTACAAACCTAAATACCTTTGACAATCTGGGCATTAGGCACTTTTGAAACTTTTACCCTGATACTAGTTCCATTGACTTCAACAGACTTTGAAATCAGGCCCTGTACACAGAGCTGATCATGGGCTTTTGGGGACCATTCTGATATACCGTCACTGTTTACTTACAGCAATAAAAAATAGAAAAATCCCACCCAGCCAAGCTATTTTGATCTCAGTCAGATCAGGTTGGTCAGTCTCCATGCACTTGCATGGTGGGGTTGGTGTAACTACCTCTGATGACCATCGGCATTATAGCATCATCTCTTTTCACTGAGACGCTAATGCAAGGGGGCGGAGAGGGGACTACAATGTAGAGGCCAGAAGGATATTTCTTTGGATTGCCTTTCTCATTTGCATGGGATATACAGTCATGCTCCTCTATTTTCTCTAAGGCGTCATTAGTGCTGACGCCGCACACTCATTTCCACTGATAGCAAAACTGCTGGATCATTGGCACAGTTGTTTTCAATTAATTGAGGATATATCGCTCCGCCTCAGCTCAGCAACCTAACTGCCATGTGGAATCACCCGGCTTATGCACAAGGCACAATGGCACCAGCCACCATTCATTTATGTCGGTAATGAAATGGCATAGGCTGGTCCTTAACAGCCACTATTAGGGCCATAAACAAAGGATTTCTATTAGAGAAAGCGATTTCCAGTGGAGAGCCCCACCGGGCCCTCCCTGTGCCTCAGAGATCTCAGGAGCAGTCATCTGACCGCATTGCCATGCAGGAGTGTCTTTGAATATGGGCTCCATAAAGTTTTAGGGCTAGTGTCTTCTAATCCTCTGGGGGCCTTTGTGCCTGTAATTCCTGTGGTAACGAGGGCAGTTGTCAAGACAAAGGGAAGCAAGGAATGGGAAGGGCTGTGGTTGTAGTTCCCCTCTGGAATCTGTTCCCTTTCCCCTGGCTGAGCTAGTGCAGTGCTTGGGAGACCCCTGGCCACCACTGATTTAAGGACATATTCCTCAGGCAGGACAGAACGGCTGACAACCCACCTCCATCGTTGTGTTCGAAGTACCTCTTCCTGTCAGATGTGTGATTTGCTCATCGCACACTGCACTGACTGAAAGGAAACCCTCTGCCGCACAAGGGAAAGCAAGTGCGTAGGCTAGATCCCCAGTGTCTATAGACTTGGCTCATTGACTGGGAGAGAGCAAGGCCCATTGGCACCAGCAGGGGAGCTGGCTCAGGTCCTGCTCTTCAGAAAGATTCTGGAGATGGAAGCTAATCCCTTTGGCAGAGATGCCATTAAATGGCCGGGTTAAATGTTCTAGCACTGAGTCCGGGGGAGGTTACAGAGAGCTGCAGCCTGAGGGAAGACCCAGACTCCCCCTCATAGCTCTGTCAAAGGGGGGTGGGAGGGATGTCCTCCTTAGAACAAGTCATGTTTCTGTTCCCAAACTTCCTTACCTCAGTCCCTGCTAGCCTCCTCTGTCCACAGCTGACCTGAGGATCCTCCCTGAGACAGGGGTCCTCTCTGGTGAGGGGGATCTGTGGGAAGAAGCAATGCAGCATCTGGCAGCATTACTCTTCTGCCTCACCCCCCATGCAGTCCTGGGGCAGGAGGATTTCCCCCAACCCAGTAACACAGCTCCTTTGCCCACATACCTACTGTCATTCAGGGATCCCCAGACCTGTGGAGAGCCCTTGGCAGGCGTGGGAGCATGCTGCCGTGGAGGTACAGCAGACAAATAAATATTACTCCCTTTTAAACAAAAATACCTAGCACTGTTCATCCACAGATCTCAAAGGGCTTTACAAAGTAGGTCCAGAATCATTATCCCAGAGGGGAAAACTGAGGCACAGGAAGAGAAGTGACTTATCCAAGGTCACCCAGAAAAAGCAGTAGCAGAGTCAGGACCAGACCTCAAGTTGCCTGTGTCCTGGCATGCTGCTCTGTCCACTCCAGCAGCAATAGAAACCTTTTGCTGAAATCCTGCAACCAGCAAAGATTACCAGCTATTCTCTGGTATTCCAGCCCGTGCTGATTCCAGGCAGAACGAAGGGGATAGCAAATTGTGCTGCCTTTTTCCAGAAAGGGGAGGGTGTCAGGTCAATTCTCATCTCTCAGAACTGGGGCTCTTAAACTTAGTTAAAATCCTGACCAATAAAATGAGACTCTCTTTGAGACGTTCCATAAAATGGCAAACCCACTCCAGGGCGAAAGCCCAGAAAACTCCAGCTGATTTACGCCGGTCTTGATGAGTGCAGAATATGGCTCCATGATCATAAAATGGCTGGTGCAAAAACAATGTACATGTATATACTTAACTGCTCAGGAGACGCTGATGTTTAGGTAGCCCTGTAACTTTGCATAGCACTTAACAAAGAGAAGAACAAGTCCTTGCCCTGAACTTCTTTTTTATTATGTCAACTGTGGCCCACATCATCCCCCAGAACAGTAGAAACTGAGTTTCAGGGGCTGATTCTCAACTCACTAGTGTAAATCAGGAGTAACTACGGTCAATGGAGCTACTGTGGTATAAAACCAGTGTACATGAAGGAGACTCATGCCCTCAAAGCCTCTGTTCTCATAGTCCATTGTGACAAAGTTCCTCCTCTGCCTCGGTGGGTCCTGTACTTATTGGCGGATTTGCTCGCCTCAGAGATTCACAGCAGCCCTCAGTCTGGCCACTCTTGCTAGTGGCTCAAACCTGCTGTCCATTCAGCTAACCTCATCACTGGCCAGCATGGGGGAAACAGAGAACAATCCCCGCAGTCTCTGTGTCCCACCTAGTGGGTCAGGGACAGGGCAGATCCTTTTCCAATTTAGACCTTTCCTTCTGGTGTTTCTCACAGACCAGGTCAACTCCTCTTGTGTCCAGTCAGGAGTTGTGGGGCGGGGGGGGAGAAGAACCTGGGCCCACCGTCTACACCAGCGTCCAGCCCCAGGCCCTGTGGATAGCAGCTGTCTACAATGTTCCCCGTATCAGCTGCGTGATAGCTACAACTTCATGGGCTACTTTCTCAGGGCCTTTCCCCAGCACCTTCTTTATCCTCACTGCAGGATCTGCCTCCTGAAGCCTGATCATGCTTAACCACTTCAGTCCACCAGCAGCACACCTTCTCACTCCTGGCACGCCCCCCTGCTAACCCATGGGAGGGCCTTTTTAAACCAGGTGTCCTGATTTGCCTGCCTGCCATAATTGAATCTAGAAAGTTCTTAATTGGCTCCAGGTGTCTTGATTAGCTTGCTTGTCTTAATTGCTTCTGGCAGGTTCCTGATTGCTCTAGGGCAGCCCCTTCTCTGGTCACTCAGGGAACAGGAAGCTGTTCATCCAGTGGCCAATATATTTGTCTTCTACCAGACTCCTGTATCCTACTGGTCTGGGTCTGTCATACTGTGGAAGATCTGGTTGGTGGGAGACATGGGGGATCTCTACCTCTAAAATACTCAGGGGCAATGGACTTGAGCAGGGCTGGCTCTAAGGGCTTGAGAACAAGGTGATTGCTCTAGGCACCAAATTCCCCTCAGCAACACCGCTCAGCTCTTTTGGTTTATTCTCTGCTCCCAAGTCCTGGGCCACTGGGGGTGGGTAGGGAGGCCCGAGAGCTGAAAAAGATTTTCCCCCTAGCCAGCAAAATGGCTAGGGCCACCCCTGGAGTTGATGCATCTTGTAGAAAGAGGAAGTGTTGCCAGCTCCCAAGATTTCATCACAGCTCTTGTGCTATCTGGTGTTTGCCTGAAAGCTCCAGCTCCCAGGGTCATGTGAGTATGTACCACTCTCTGCTTCTGTTTTTGAAAAGTAAGTGTGTAGCCCTTGTGGTTGCAGAAAAAAGCTTGAAAAAGTGAATTGTAAAGGCTCAAAAACCAAAAGGCGAATAAAGAGCCCAACATTTATCAAGTCTTAAAATTAGGGCTGTTGAGGGATTAAAAAAATTAATCGTGCTGTTAAAGAATAATAGACTAGCATTCATTTAAATATTTTTGGATGTTTTCTACATTTTCAAATATATCAACTTCAATTACAACACAGATTACAAAGTGTACAGTGCTCACTTTATATTTATTGATTACAAATATTTTCACTGTAAAAAATAAGAGATAGCATTTTTCAATTCACCTAATACAAGTACTGTAGTGCAGTCTCTTTAGTATGAAAGTTGAACTTACAAATGTAGAATTATGTACAAAAATAACTGCATTCAAAAATACAACAATATAAAACTTTAGAGCCTACAAGTCCAATCAGTCCTACTTCTTGTTCTGCCAATTGCTCAGACAAACAAGTTTGTTTACATTTGCAGAAGATAATGCTGCCTGCTTCTTATTTACAATGTCACCTGAAAGTGAGATGAGGCGTTTGCATGGCACTGTTGTAGCCAGCGTTGCAAGGTATTTACATGACTGATGTGCTAAGGATTCATATGTCCCTTGATGCTTCAACCACCATTCCATCAGACGTGCCCATGCTGATGATGGGTTCTGCTCGATAACAATCCAAAGCAGTGTGGACCGGCGCATGTTCGTTTTCATCATCTGAGTCAGATGTTACCAGAAGAAGGTTGATTTTTCTTTTTTGGTGGTTCGGGTTCTGTAGTTTCCACATTGGAGTGTTGCTCTTTTTTTAAGACTTCTGAAAGCATGCGCCACACCTCATCCCTCTCAGATTTTGGAAGGCACTTCAGGTCCTTAAACCTTCGGTCGAGTGCTGCAGCTATCTTTAGAAATTTCACACTGGCACCGTCTTTGTATTTTGTCAAATTTGCAGTGAAAGTGTTCTTAAAATGAACAACATGCTGGGTCATCATCTGAGACTGCTATAATATGAAATATATGGCAGAATGCGGGTAAAACAGAGCAGAGGACATACAATTCTCCCCCACGGAGGTCAGTCACAAATTTAATTATGCATTTTTTTTTTTTTAAGGAGTGTCATCAGCATGGAAACATGTCCTCCGGAATGGTGGCCGAAGCGCTAAAGATTCATATCCCTCTTCGTGCATCTGGCACTTAAATGTCTTGTGACGCCAGCTACAACAGTGCCATACGAATGCCTGTTTTCACTTTCAGGTGACTTTGTAATTAAGAAGTGGGCAGCATTATCTCCCATAAATGTAAACAAACTTGTTTCTCTTAGCAATTGGCTGAACAAGAAGTAGGACTGATTGGACTTGTAGGTGCTAAAGTTTTACACTGTTTTGTTTTTGAGTGCAGTTATGTAGCAAACCCCTACATTTGTAAGATGTACTCTCATGATAAGAGATTGCACTATAGTACTTGTATGAGGTGAACTGAAAAATACTATTTATCATTTTTACAGTGCAAATATTTATAATAAAAATAATATAAAGTGAGCACTGTGCACTTTGTATTCTGTGTTGTAATTGAAATCGCTATATTTGAAAATGTAGAAAAACATCCAAAAATATTTAATAAATTTGGTATTCTATTGTTTAACAGTGCGATTAATCGCAATTCATTTTTTTACATTTGTTTACATTCACATACAAAATTAATCACGATTTAAAAAAATGAATCGTGATTAAATTTTTTGAGTTAATCGCATGAATTAACTGCAATTAATTGACAGCCCTACTTAAAATCTCATGATTTGTAAGCCAATCTCATGATTTGGGCAGAAGGAGCTGACTCAGGATTTCTGAATGAGTGGAGTTTGCAAAACCAGAGAGGTGATTAGTGTCAGTTTATGAAATCCTAGCTGAAATCAGTGAGACAGACCTGTGACCCCAGATCTAGGGCTCCTAGCCTGGATCTGTCAAGGACCCACAACGTTTAGCTGAGTCTCATTCTCTGTCCTTTCCAATTCTGGGTCCTGGGAACCGGGCCCAGGACCACCACGCCAAGCCCAGTTGAGAAGGGATTTAGAATAGGTGAATATGCATGAGCAGTGATTTAAGAAAAGCTCTTCAGAAAGTTCCAAGTTTGATTTACTTTTTTTTTTTTTTAAACCCAGCCTGTAGTGTAATGTTTCTGAAGCCCGGTCTTCCGCCCTGGGAAATTCTGAGAGTCCAGAATAGCCATTAGCATTACGGGAATGCTTGCTATGGGCCCTGGCCTCCATTAAGAAGAGCAAGCGAGAGGCCTAAGAATGAGCAGCTAAGAATTTGGGCTGAAAGGTCAGGGACCGCTCAGAAATAACTGAGAGGTAGGCAGGGTCTGTTCAGTCAAGAGAAAATAACCTCCTGCAATATCCACACGGGATCTCGGTATTTCTCTTACAACTCAATCCTCTGCTAAGTTCACCTGAAAACAAATCTCGAACACACAGCTGGTGGGAAAAGTAGTAATGTCATCTTTGCTTCCTAGCAGACTGGAATGTATGTGTACAGTTATGTAACATCCAGGCAGTAATGGGTTGGGTGTTGTTAAAAAGTATTTTAACTGGAAAGCCCACTGAGCAGATCAGGTTACTAAATCCACCTCCTCCTTTCTATACTGGTCTGGTTTTACAAGATGACTGCCCATCACAGTGTCTTCCGCACCAGGGATCCAGCGGTTGATTTGCAAAAGGTCCAGAGGGTACAAGTGGGAATCAAAGCTGTGTGCGGGAGAAGGCTGTCAGGATAACTGCTCCCTCCCCCACACCCCAAAATGGTGTTTCTAGTACCAGTGTAGTTCGGTGCACCCCAAAGGGGAAAAGTGTGCTCTTAGGGTCTCTCTCTCCCAATGGTAAGCCACCCCTAGAAGGGACAGGCTAGCAGGCTGCAGTGGTGGTGGGGAACATCATCTGGATGCAGGAGGAGGGATTTTTCTCCCACTCACTCTTCTTCCATCCAAACTTCCTCCACCCCCATTTTTCAGCTGCTGTGGAGATGGGGGCAGGAGCAGTGGCCAAGCAAAGTACTTCTGTATGTACCATCCATGGGTGGATCTTAAAGCATTTCACAACCATTAATACAACTAACTTGATATGTTTTTAATGAGATTACAAGTTTAGTTGATATAGGTAATAGTGTTGATGTAATAGGCAGACTTCTGTAAGGTGTTTGACTTGATACCGGAGGACACTTTGATTAAACAACAAGAATGATAGAAAAGTAACATAGCACACATGAACTGGATTAAAAGCTGACTAACTGATAGGTTCCACAGTGTCACTATAAATGGGGAATTGTCACTGAATTAGGTGGGGGTCTGTTCTTGGCCCTACACTACTTACCATTTTTATTAGTAACCTGAAAGAAAACAAAATCATCGCTGATCAAATTTGCAGATGACCCAAAAATTGGGGGAGTGGTAAATAATGAGACCAGGCCACTAATACAGAGCCATCTTGCTTGCTTGCGCCTTGTTTACCAAGCAATGTGCTTTAATACAGCTAAATATAGAGGTATACGTCTAGGAATAACGAATGTCGGCCATATTTACGGGATGGGGGCTCTCTCCTGGGAAGCAGTGACTCTCAAAAAGATTAGGGGGTCATGGTGGATAATCAGCTAAACATGAACTCCCAGTGTGACACTCTGGCCCAAAGCGCTAATGTTATCCTGGGATGCATAAAGAGGGGAATCTCAAGGAGGAGTAGAGAGGTTATTTGACCTCTGTGTTGGGCAGTGGGGTGACTGCTGCTGGAATACTGTGTCCAGTTCTGGTGCCAACAATTCGAGAAGGAAGTTGAAAAAATTGGAGAGGAATTGGAGAAGAGAAGATTAAAGGGTAACTAAAACTCTGTGATAGTGACAGACTCAAAGAGCTCAATCTATTTATTTAACAAAGAGAAGGGAAATGGGTGACTTGATTAGTTTGTAAATATCTAGGTGGGGAACAAGTATTTAATAATGGGCTCTTCAATCTAGCAGAGAAAGGTACAAAATGATCCAGTGGCTGGAAGTTGAAGCTAGACAAAATCAGACTGGAAATAATGTGCACATTTTTTAACAGTGAGAGTAATTAACCACTGGAACAATTTACCGAGGTCATGGTAGAGTCTCCATCACTGACATTTTTCAGATCAAGCTTAGATGTTTTTCTAAAAGCTCTGTGCTAGGAATTATTTTGGGAAGTTCTATGGCCTGTGTTATGTAGGAGGCTAGAAGAGATGATCAAACAATGGTCCCTTCTGGCCTTGGATCCATGAATGAATTCGGACTTGCACCTGGAGAGTAGGGAAATATTCTCATCCCCACTTCACACACAGGGAAGTGAGGCTCTGGGCACATTAACAAGACTTGTACAAGACCACAGAATGAGTCTGTGGTATAATTTAGGAATAGGACCCAGCATTCCTTCTTTAGGCACCTTGTTCTGCACTGAGTTTTAAACTGAATTAGGGAACTATGGTTAACCATGGGCCAGCTAGAATTTTATGCATAATATAGTTTGTCCTGCCAGTATGGCTGGATTAATCACCTGAGGACCATATTTCAGAGGATGTACACCCACACTGGTCAGCCAAACTGTGTTCGAAGTCAGTGGATTTGGATTCATGTTTGAAGTGAGCTCACCACTGCCCCCTAATGCAGTTAAAGGCCGGGGTAAACAGGGCCTAGACCATGCAAACTTTTGCATTCATTTGAGCGGCGTTTTTTTGGTTGACATTCACGTACCGTTATCTGTCTTTACCATCATCTGTTACAAAAGATGTACTGTGCTGTATTTAATGTGCAATCTGCATGCACCTCTGTCAAAAACGTGGGCTACTTACTGCCTGACCAAAGAATTCACTTTGGTCTCAAAACAAAGTCTGCAAACGGAGTCCCTAATAGTACTGCTTGGAAAAACAAAGTGAACATTTCATCAACTTTTTTTTTTTAATGTCAGAAAATCTCTGGTTCTTTGCAAGGTGAGAATGAGCTCATTGTACTGCAAGATCCGGCTGATTGCCCTCCCAGTTACCCAGCAATCACTGTTGAACCCCCAAAACTGAGCTCAGAAACCAGAGCCCCAAGAAATGGCCTTATAGCATCACAGACGTGGAAGACTGGAAGGGACCGCAATAGGTCTTCTAGTTCAGTGCCCTGCACTTACTTTTACTCCGGGCAGGACGAAGTAATAACTCGACCAGTCCTAGTTATGTTCAGCCTTGAGGGGTTAGACAATTATCTCAAGGCCAGGGGCCACAGTCAATACTTTAACTGCTTCCCTTGCCCCAGGCACACAGGTGTTGGACATAGGGGTGCTGCTGCACCTCCTGGCTTGACGTAGCAATCACAACCCAAATACGTGGCTTCTGCCTCCAGCACCCCCACGGTAAAAATGGTTCCAGCACCAGTGCTCAGGCAGAGCCGGTCGAACACCTCTCCTGCTGTCCCCAGGGCTCCCAGCTCCTAGTAGGGAAGAAGGAACGGAGCAGCAGCTTCTCCTCCCTCCCCTGCGAAGCAGCAGGTGCCAGCTGGGGAGCAGTTGTGAATCTGCAGCAGGGGAGGGCCAGAAAAGCTACTCCTAGGAGGCTGTTTTTAGCTTACTAGTGCTAAGGGTGATGTGGGAAGAAGCCAGACCACCATACGGGGCCATTTCGTAAATTCATCCCTGGTGTAATTCCTTGGAAATCAATGGACACTGGGCTAAACAATAATTGCTTTTGTCCTGTTATTACACATGCTTGGTCTCAGTCTTAATGGCAGCCTGGTTTCTAGTAGGCATTCTTCACTCTCGAGAGACCATGGATGCGCCCCTGAGAAGTAAAGAATTTACTCAGTTGGGTTTTTATGGCAGCCGGGACTGTGGCTGAAGACACCCACTCGAGAGACCATCGCTGCAGCAATAGATGGGGTGTTGCGCTGGGAGTCAGGAGCCCTGGGTTTTATTCCTGTCCCTGTTGCTGACCTGCTGGGTGAGCTTGTACAAGGTGATGTCACTTCAGTGCCCTGGTTTCCCCAACTGTAAAATGAAGATAATGATGCTGACCTCCTTTGTTACGTGCTTTTTGAGACCCATGGATGAAGAGCACTGTGCAAGAGCTACGTGTTATAACTATTGGTTTCCCCTCTAACCCTTCAACTTTCTTGAAGTATAAGCGGTTTGGGGGCAGGGAGTGTCTCTCACTATGTTTGTAAAACACCTAGCACCATGATCTTAGTTGGGGCCTATAAGAGCTGTACTCTAATACAAATAGATAGAAATACAGTTTGTGTATAAGCCTCCCTCTCTCTCTGCTCCTGTGTGTGCATTGAGAAAAGTTAGTCGTGCACGCTCTCTCTCTCTCTCTCTTTTTTTTTTTTTGGTTAGAATTTCATTGCTGTGGATTTAAGCTACCTTAATACTTCCTAACTTCAGCTGGAAATGTTTCACTGATACTTTTGGAACTTCCCTTTGTACATCTTGTACAAAAGGGACCAACGTTACTCCTTTTCTAGTCCTGACCATGTTGTCTGTGCACGTTCCTGATTATTGGCACAGTGAATTAAATTCAGGTGAACAAGATTCAAGATGTTCCCATATTTAAAACATCCCCCTCCCAAGACAACAAGTCAGTTTAAAAAAAAAAAGCCATTTCCTTCAGAACCTGATTACAAAGGATTATTAAGTAGAATAACTTTGCCCTGAAGAGTTATGTTTAACTCTGCAAGACAAATGGTCCCTTTCTTAAAGTGTAAAATAATTTGTTAGCTCTTAATTTGATCTTCTAGAATTAGCATGTAAAGCAATTTTCTCTTTTCTGTCAGTGCAATAAATCAATCCTTTATAGACAGAAACGTTGTTTATATCCTCTAAAGGGGGGGGACAGCACATGGAAGCTAGAGTTCTTCTCTATGGCTTTGTTTTAGACAGTAGAAATCTATCTTCAGCATCTTGCGTACTGTTGCTCTTTCTCTTACATGCAGTGGGTAAATGCATAACATACTTCCTCTGTAATTCCTCTCTCTTTGAATTGCCTGATTTAGGGAGCAGAGCTCTCTTTTAACACCCATTTGCTCACATGGTAGAAGTTTGCTTTAATTAATTTCCAGTGGGCTAAACTCATCCCTGTTGTATCAATGCACTGACTCCAGTCAAGATACACTAGGAATAGATTTAGCCCAATATATCTTGTTTTTATGGGGGGGGAGGGTTTTTTGAATTTCTTTAACTTCTGCCTAACTGTCCAAATCCCCTTCATCTGACCCAACGGTAGATAAGTTTTACCATATTAAATGGGAGATCTTTTCTTGCTCTTTGCATCAGAGTGGGCCAAATTCCTCCTTCTCAGTCATACCAGCATCAATCCGGAGCAATTCAACTGTGCAAGGAAACCCAGTGCAACTCTACTTTGCAGAACCGCTGTTCTATCAAAGCTGCCTCCCTGGGATGCTTTTGCAGAGTGAAATAAATGAAGCACATGCTTTGCATTTGCACAAGCCCCAAACAATTGGTGGAGGGTGCCCTTTCATTGAGCTAATCCAGAGTAAAAATAAAAACCGGCAGTGGTATTTGTAGCTGGGCCAAAGGAAAAGGTTCCCATACAACTTTCTTTCTTTTTTTTTTTTTTGGGTGCCCTTTAATTTTATTTTTTTGGTAACTACAGTGCGAACATGACCATCACTTTTTCTTGAGACTCCCCTCGCTGCCTTTTCCTTTATGCTTTGCAAAATGAGCCCGGCTCCCCTGAATCTCGGGAAAGAAAGCAGCTATTCGCCGGTTTATAAAAGAAAGTGCATGAGCCTTTTGATGTTCTCCTGGAATATCCAGGCTCCAGTTCAAAGCCTGGTGGGGCAAGGGGGGGATCCGTTTGCTTTGCCTTGAAATGTCCAGTCGCATAAAGCGCCAGTTGGATCTTTTGTTCCCCAGAAGGGGCCTCCAGGAGAGAGAGGAGTGAGTGTGCACGGGGGGAAGAGAGGGATCGCTGGCCCCGGTGCAGGGGAGGCAGTAATGTTCATGCCTGTGTGTTTGCAAAGAGCAAAGGGAGATGCTGACAGATCCCTGATAGATGTGCAAGATGGCGCAAGCCCATTCCAGCCTCTCCAGCCACCAATTGTCTTAGGCAGCGCTCGCACCATGAGGATCTAGGTTGGCTTCCAACCACCCCCCCCTTTTTCCATTTCGGTGCTTTGGAGCTATTTTGGGGGGCCCTGAAACCCGCTTTTGAGGGGGCTGATTCTCCCCCCCCCCCACACCACTCCAGCTGGATTTCCCCCCCACCCCCCCGGATCGCAGAGGAGGAGAGACACCAGCCACACCAAAAGTGGATCCATGGCTTCCCCCGGCTCTCCTCTGCCGGCCGGCGTGTTCGGGTTCCTGCTGCTCGCCTTCGCGGGAGGTAAGCGGGGCTCCCTCTCCTGCCTGCCCGGGGGGTTGGGAGGGGGGAGGGACCCACGCTGGGGGGTGACCCCCGCACCCCATTCCATCTACCCCGGCTCCGACCGGTCTCTCCCGGCTCGGAGCGTGTTGCTGAGCCGCTTTCCAGAAGGGGCAGGAGCCCCTCTGTGGCTGGGGCATTTATTTGCACCCGGACACTGGGTCCCTGAATTTCTACCTGGCTCTAAACGGGGGGGTGTCGGCGGGGGGCACCAGCGCTGATCCAGCCACACACTCCCCGCCTGTGTTTTGATTTTCCTGGCTGCTTTGCTGGGAGCACATGGGTCTGTCAACAAGCTCCTTTCCCAGCAGGGAAATTTGCCAAGCAGCCGTGAATACTACAGTATCGCTGCAAACGGGTCGCGCTCTCTCTGCACCCCCCCGCGCTCTCTCTCCACCCCCCACCCTCTCTCTGGGGCCAGGCAGCACTTGCTGGCTCGGTTGCTATTTTTTCTCCACTTTGGCAGTTCATTATCAGAGGCAGACTCGCTCTTTTCGGGGCTCCAGCCAGCAGCTCGAGAGTCACGGCAGTTACATGGGGAGCTGAATTCCTGAAGCTCAGTGAGGCTCATCCTTGCACTGAAATGCCCTTCTGATTTCATTTGGGTCTGAGTCATTCTGAAACCGGGCCAGAGGTCTGTAAGCGATATTCTGAAGCACCGAGTAAACTTTTTTTCAACACACACACACAGAGGCAATTTATATTCTGCATTAGCATCCCCATGTTTGCAAAGTTCGACAGGATTTCCCCTTCCAAGCGGGCTCTTATGCGGGGGCGGGGGGTATGCTGGAAAACTGCAAGCTAAGCCATTTAAAATGTTCTCTGGCCAGGTTTTTGAAGTTTAAATCTTGATTGGTGTCAGTGGGGAAGATTGTGTGTAGCTGTGTAGATTGGAAAGAAGGGGGGGGGTATACAATTAAATAATGGGGGATTCCCCCTCCCCCACAGATGTTCCTATAGAATTTTCTGATGGCCTGTCAAATTATAAACCGGATTAATTGGAAATGTTCCAACTATTTCAGAAATGCTTTATGTTTAATTGGAAGAAAGAAAAGAATCCCCCTGCATATAGATTCAGAATAGACCCCATGGCATTCGTTATCACTGATAGGAATTAACGCTGGTGTTACTGAGTGATCTGTGATTGCAGTGGTGTTTGCACCATTACTATTTAGAATTCACACCTGGAAGATATACACACACTGGGGTGTGTGTGTGTGGGATGAATCCTACCATAAAATGCACAATCCTTGTCAGTGGAAATGATAGCTAACAGGGTAGAAGTTATAGTGAAAGTTATAAGGGAAACAGCAAACTATTTTAAACCTACAAGTGTTATGCTTTCATGTAATGCTTGGCTTCGGTTCACACAAATGCCAACACAACCAGTAACACCCCCATAGGTGTAAGGCTGAACTACAAAAACGTCAAAGGGATTTTCCCCTGGACCTATCACAAACCCTGCTGATAAATTGTAACATTTTCTCCCCTAGTCTGGGTGCCCTTAAAATACAAAATCAATGTAAAAACAGAACCAAGAAAGGCAAATGATCTTCTTTGGCAAAGGTGGAAAAATTCATGTGGGAAAAGGATTTTCTCTCTTTCCCCCTCCCCGGTTCGTGGAGGAACCTGAACGAAATACGGTACAAGTTGTTTGAGAAACAGCTTAGCCTTCTCAGAACAGGAGAACAGTGTTACACTTAATCTGGGTGTATGAAAAATGATTAGGAAACCAGGGTGCTGGGTTATTACGGTAATAAACCTGCTGTACAGTTCTTAGCAGCCAGTGATGGAAGAAGTGTGTGTAGCCCTTGGAAAATATAAAAACAGTGATGAATTGAACAGTAATGAGACAGGTCTCCTTATTACAATCAGCCTGGTATGATTTCTGGACAGATAATAGTGCAATTAAGGTGATTGAAATAATGCTTGGGGTGTTTTTACCTCTTTTTTTTTTCCTTGCAAGTTATTGAAAGTTTAACCTTCAAAAATCAAGCTCATTATTAGTTTATTGTCTACTGATCTCTTAGATGGGCATCATGTTTTCGTTTGTATTGCAGTGTGTAGTTGTTTTGGTGACTTTGTGGTATGCTTTCGTGGTCCTTCTTAGGAACATTTGGCTGCGGTTTAAAAGGTGGTTGTTGTTTTTTCCTTCTTCTTCTAGGATTTTTTTCTCCCTCAATAGGCTTAACACTGTAGAAACAGTGAGTGTAAGTTTCTGTGGCCCGCTGAATTTAATAAAACGTTCTATGTGTATGTCAATCAGTAACTCAATAGAAACCTTTTCCACTGTGAGGGAGACTGTGACTCATAGGTTCTGCATAGAGGAGGTAGTGTGTCATGTTGGGCTTTCTTTTTCTCAGGATGCTCTCTCTTTTCATTACATAATGCTTGAGTTCCATCCTCCGTGTTTTTCAAACTTTCCAAAATTAGTGCAGGCTGCCTCTTAAATAAACCAAGTGAAAGCTGAACTGGCTGGGGGCTCAGTTCATGGGATCTGGGTTCAGCTTCAAGACAGTATTTCCTCTTTTTTTTAATTTCCTGGAGTTCTTTGTTCTGGGTGATGGACAGCTTTTGTCTGTCATTGCTGAGCCCTACATTCAAAGAAAGGCACAGGATATGAGATGCACCCAGGTTCTGCTTAGTAACAGCCTTGGAATTAAATGTTGTCATTTATATTTAAGTAGGCTTAACTTTTAAATTATTGAAGCTATAAGCTTTCGCTAATTCCTATTCTACATGGCTTTGGGTTTTTTTAATGTGAAAAGGGATTGCTTTCTCCTAAATTGGCATAAGACCCTGTCTTTTCTCTTAAAATACATACAGGGTATCTGGTATCATTTCCCTCATAAAACTCAAAGACAATATATGAAATTCAAACCTGCATTCAGTCTTTGTTTCGTTCAGGGAGTTCAGCTTGAGAATGTGTTTAAGTACTAAGAGCTGATCAGTTTTCATTTACAATCAAAATCTCATGGTTAATAAAATGACAGCAAGGGTTGTCTAGCAATAACAAAGTTACATGTAAAATCCGAGAGTGCTGAAAAGAGAGTGTAGAGTATGCCTGCATCTCCATATTGTGTAACTATACAATGATTGTTATTGTAATAACATCATTGTTGAGATCCCATGGTATCAGGGTGCCTATTATTATTTAATATTTATATTTCAATGGCACCTAATGGCTAATGCAGATAGTGCCCCATTGTATTAGGTGCTGTACAAACATATAGTCAGTCCCCGACCCAAGTAGCTAGATGAGACTCTGCATAATGGTAATACAGATAGAAATTTTATACATCTTTCTAATCTTTTTTTCCTGGTCTTCATTACGTATCAGCCTGCCGTCCTCCTACACCCAGAACTCCCTGTGAAGTCCATTGGGAGTTCAGAGCATGTAAAGAATACAGATTTGGGCCCAGGGTCTATATTACAATCCTGACTCCTCGCCCGCTCCCCCTCCATTTCTACACCAGTGTGACTCCACTGGTGTCATTTACATGGCATATGTGAGAGCAGAATCAGGCTCCCAGCAGTAACTTCTGTCAAATGGCAGAGAAGGCGTTTTAATGGTATACGTACAAATGAGGAACTGTCTTTTTTCCTTCGCACTGACTTTACTTTTCTGATTTCCTTCTTTGTGCCTGGAATTTCTCTCTCTCTTCTCTTCCCCTTGGAGCATGCTGAGTGCAGAGCACGGACCCCATGCAGCACCAGCCCCTTCACAGCTATGCTCCGCAGATACTTTAGAAGCAGTTCCATCGAGTGTGTGCTCCTTTATCCCCCCTCCCCCCCCCCCTGCGTTCGCTTCCCCACTGCCTAAAAGTAACTCCTTTGTCTGAAGTGTTGAGATCAAGAGAGCCTGGCTTTATCACCATGGCGCACCATTGACATTCAGAGGCTGGCTCCTACTCCCATTGAAGTCAATGGGAACTTTCTTATTGACTTCAACGGGAGCAGGATTGGGCCCGAGCCGTGCGGTTTCTGTGTGAGGAGCAGCATGTCAGTATAGCTCCATGCTGAGCTTCTGGCTTTTTCCTGTTGAAAGCAGAGAGCTAATTCTGCATTGATTAGAGAGCATGCCATGCATTTCATTTTGCAGATTGTAACAGCCTCAGAACATGAGCGGCTTTCTGGTTTTTTGACCCATAATATCACCCTTTTATTTGATCTAACCAGACAAGCCAGGCAAACCTTTTTCAGATTAAGAATTTTAATTTAAATTCGCCTATATCCAAATGCGGTGGGAGGGGAAATAGTCAATTCAGAATTACTTTGGAATCACCAACTTATTTGAACTTTACTGGAGCTTGTCGTTTTACAGAGTTTGGAAACTAATAAATTACAGAGCAGAGCTCATGAAAACCTACCCAGTCACTTTATCCAAAAGAATATGAACATTTTGGTTTTTCAAGGAAATAAAAATAATTGTTGACACATGTTCAGGAGTCACTGGCAAGCATATAAACCCAATGTTTAAGGGGCAGACATGTCAATAATTGCACTTTAAAAGAAGAGCGAGGCAAGCAGGCTGACATATTGGGAAAAGCACATAGCTACTAATCTGGTGTTGCTATTATATCAGATGTCACTGTCCCACCGCAGCCTGCACTTGAGTGGAGCCTAGACACTTAACAGTCCAGACCTGCTGCTGCTGCTTTAGTAATTTAAAACCGGAGTTTCATAGCCGAGGAAAGGATTTGTTTCATTTTTGCTCATTGTTTTGATGAAGCTAATCGTAAAACAAAAGTTGGGATTTTTTTTTTCTTTTTTGGGCAGAAGCTGGGATTGGACGATAAGGGATGGATCGCTGGATAATTGCCCTGTTCTGCTCTTTTCCTCTGAAGCATCTGGCACTGGCCACTGTCGGAAGACAGGATACTGGGTTAGATGGACCATTGGTCTGACCTAGTATGGCAGCTCTTTTGTAAACCGATGCTTTTGCCGAAAGAATCTTTGTAGCTCAGACCCATGCAATGAGTATGAAGGGGAAGAGGTGCTGATATTTCATTTGAAAACAGCTTTGATGTGTGGCCCACGCAACTGATACCCCCTGGAGGTGGAGCCAGTACTGATCAGCTAGCCCTTGGTACTTCGTTATATCTCCATCAGATTGATGGCCATGTTTGCCTCTGTTCATTTTCAGTAAGGTGTGGAATGAGAAGTGATAAGGCAAAGGGAATTGAAGGGGATGGAAAGAGCTAGTGTGGTATCTTTCTTCCTTAAATCCCTTGGGAATTAATAAAACACCCCAAAGATTAAATTAAGGATACGTTGGGGATATTTTTCCCCAAAGGAACCTGCTATGTCTGTCGTAGGGTCACCTTCCAGTCCAGGACTGTCAAGTCCGTGGCTTGGGGAGACTCTGAGTGCGGGCTGTAGACCTGTGATGCTAGAGAGAGAACTGCAGGGTCTCCAGGTGTCCTGCAGTCTCAATACAAAATCCCCTTCACTGTCCTCTTTCTTATCATCCACATGAGGTGCATGGCATTGCTGCCATCAGTTCGGAGCGAGAGCTCTCAAGGACGGTTTCCCTGCCGTCATTCTCCTTGTGAAGCACCAGGCACCCTGGGATGCCAGATAGGGATGGTGTGGCTAGTCCTCCCTTGGAAGTCTTGCAGGGTCCACGTTGTGAAGGATCCAGAAGGAAATGGGGAGCTCTTTGGATCCCAGTGCTATCTCCGGGCATTAGTTTTGATACCTTCAGGTGGCAGTTCTCCCCACAGACAACAGGGCTTGAACCAGCGCCCCTGGAAGTCAGTGAGGAAGGTTCCCATTCACTTTCTGAAAGGTCAGTGGGGCCCAGACACAGGGGTACAATGAGTGTCATATTTGGGGGCAGGAAAGAGTTCCTGACCTGTCACATGGAGCTATTGACATAGTCGTATTTGGAGGGTGAGGAGCAATTGCACTTTGCTCCCCAAGGGACAGAGGAGAAGATCAAGGTGGAGTTGCAGGAGAGAAAGAATGATAAAGAGGGAAAATGCCAGATGTTAAAAAAATGAGGGAGAAGGTCAAGTTAGAGAAGAAAACGGTCTTGAAGGAAGAGTGGGGACCAGGGGCAGAAGAAAAAAAAAAAAAAGATAAAAAGAACAGAACTTATGCTCTATGAAATATTTTGGATTAATTGGTCCCGTGGTGGTGGTTGTTTCTAGCTGTAGCAAAGAGAGATAGGGAAATATCCCTTTAAATAGTTTGCGGGCCCTCACTGTGCTCGGTGGTTTAGAAGCAGCCAGAGCATCAGTGTGCATGTAGGTAGGCCTGGTGTGTTTGGGTGTATTTAGAACAGGTGATTGTCTGGGACCCCGCTGTGCCTGGGTGGCTTCTTCATATAACTTGTTGTATGAAGAGCAAAAGACACAGCCATTGGTGACAAGGCTTGGGTCGCAACAGCGTCTGTGCTTTCTGCTGGAGCTGTATGAAACAGAGCATGTTCCCACCTTTGGAAGAGGATGGGTGATAATCCCTACCCCTGCCCACTCTGCTTTGGATGCTACAAGTAACCCATGTTTTCCGAGAGGTTGATTGGCATGGGCATGTTGGCAAGGACGTTGGGTGTTTTTGCCCTGCTTTGATACACATAATGTGAATCAGCCGTTGGGATGTGGTACGTGTATCCCATGTGGTTGACTTCCCATAACTGCAGTGGGATCTTGAGGATCTGTGTCTGAAATAGTTACAAAAAAGTTATATAGATCAAAGTTTTGTGGGCAAGATCCTTGCATGTGGCCAAATTGCACAGAGCACAAGTCAGGGTGTGTATATGCTCCCTTAGTCCTGCTGCTGCTCTGTGCCTGGCTCTTCCTCCTGTACTGGTAGAGCAGAACAAAGGCTGCTCTAACTTGCTCCAAGCCGCAATAACGTGCAGAAGGGGGCCCACTAACTTACCATGTGACCTTGAGCAATCATTTCGTCTCTCTGTGCCATCTTGTCTATTATAGTTCTTTGTGGCAGGGACTGTATCTTACTATGTGTGTGTACAGCACCCAGCGAAATGGAGCTGTGGTCTTATTTGAGGTCTCTAAGATCGACTGTAATCTAAATAATAATAATGCATCCTATACTCCCAGGTGACTGTCTACTCTATAATGACAGGTTTCAGAGTAACAGCCGTGTTAGTCTGTATTCGCAAAAAGAAAAGGAGTCCTTGTGGCACCTTAGAGACTAACCAATTTATTTGAGCATGAGCTTTCGTGAAAAGCTCATGCTCAAATAAATTGGTTAGTCTCTAAGGTGCCACAAGGACTCCTTTTCTTTTTGTCTACTCTATGAACACCTTATTGCTGACTAATTCCACTCAATAGCTCAATCTGGAAGAGGTCTTTCCCCTTTCCGGGTATTCCCAAATAGACTGGGAATTGAATTCGGGCCTCCTGAGTCTTAGACTGGTGCCCCACCCTGGACCATCCTTCCAGCTGAGAGCCCCACTGGCTACAGCTTTGTTTAAAGATGGTCACAACCAACATGTTTTGGGTCTCACTCTGGAGCAGGCCGTAGAGTTTGGAATTTTTCTCACCCTTGTTGTCACTGTCTTCAGAGTTCTAACCCCTGGGAATTGTCTGCTCTAGTTTATAACATCGGGGGGCATTTTGCTGAATGGGAGACTGGTTCTTCACTTCATACTTGCTCCTTACTCAGGCAAAATGTTCATCAGCTGATGGGAGGAGAGGCAATTGTACTGGGGCCCCAAAGCATCCGCAACTGGGGTGAAGTGGGAGCCAGTCAGTGAACATGATGTAGTGGGCCCAAAAGTCCTCTCTATGCCTGCAATCCCTGGGTGAAGAGGGCTGGGCTGGGCCCTAGGTCAGATGTCCCAGAGGTGCTGCGTTATCCTTGGCTAAGTCCTTGTGCACTCCCATGAATGATGGACGTGTTTTATGTGCGCTGATGGAAAATAGCTTTATATAACCTCCCATCGAAATGGAAAGGGGATAAAAAATTCGGTGCTAGTAAACTTTACTAGGGACCATTATAGTCTGTTCTCTTCTTTAAATGTAAATTTTCTGAATGCCCTAAAGAGCCAGTTTGCACTATACTACAGAGTAGGGCTCTACTAGTCAGTGACTTGGTCATCTTCAGGAAGATTTAAAGGGACACTGTCCAGATTTTTAGGTACCCAATTTCACCAGCCTCGAAACAGTTGTCATCTGCTAGAGAACCTCCTTCAGATCCTAACTCTCTAATAAGAATATAAGAATGGCCATACTGGGTCAGACCAATAGTCCATGTAATGCAGTACCCCGTCTCCCGAAATTGGCCAATGCCAGGTGCTTGAGAGTAGTGAACAGAACAGGGCAATTTATTGAGTGATCCGTCCCCTGTCGTCCGTCTCAGCATCTGGCAGGCAGAGGCTCAGGGATACCCAGAGCATGGGGTTGCATCTTTGCCCATCGTGGCTAATAGCCACTGATGGACCTATCCCCCATGAACTTATCTAATTCCTTTTTGAACCCAGTTATAGTTTTGGCTGTCACAACATCGCCTGGCAATGAGCACCATAGGTTGACGTATTTCCTTTTGTTAGTTTTAAACCTTCTGCCTATTAAATTCATTGGGTGACCCCTGGTTCTTGTGTTATGTGAAGGGATGAATAACACTTCCTTATTCACTTTCTCCACACCAGTCATGATTTTATAGACCTCGATCATATCCCCCCTTAGTCATCTTTTTTCCAAGATGAACAGTCCCAGTCTCTTTACTCTCTCCTCATATGGAAGCTGTTCCGTACCTTTAATAATTTTTGTTGCCCTTCTCTGTACCTTGTGCAATATTAATATAGCTTTTTTGAGATGGGGTGACCAGAACTGCATGCCATATTCAAAGTTTGGGCCTACCATCGCTTTATGTAGTGGCATTATGATACTTTCTGTCTTATTAGCTAACCCTTCTCAATGGTTCCTAACATTCTGTTCGCTTTCTTGACTGTCGCTGCACAGTGAGTGGATGTTTTCAGAGATTTACTACAGTGACCCCAAGATCTCTTTCTTAGAATGGTAACCGCTAATTTTGACTCATCATTTTGTATGTCTAGTTGGGATTACGTTTTCCAGCGTTCATTACTTTGCATTTATCAACACTGAATTTCATCTGCCATTTTGTTTCCCAATCACCCAGTTTTGTGAGATTTCCCTTGTAACTCTTTGCAGTCTGCTTTGAACTTAACTATCTTGCATAATTTTGTATCATCTGCAAACTTTGCAACGTCATTGTTTACCCCTTTTTCCAAATCATTTATGAATATGTTGAACCGCACTGGGCCCAGTACAGACCCCTGGGGACCCTGCTATTTACCACTCTCCACTGTGAAAACTAACCATTTATTCCTGTCCTGTCTTTTAACCAGTTACTGATCCATGAGAGGACTTACCGTCTTAAGAGCCTTTGGTGAGGGACCTTCTCAAAGGCTTTTTGAAAATCCAAGTACACTGTATCCACTGGGTCATCCTTGTCTACATGTTTCTTTGACACCCCCATTTTATTAAAACATAGTCCCGTGATACTGAGAAATTTAGAAAGCAAAACTTTTTTGTAGGACCTGACCAAAAAACAATTGGTTTGTGCTCCTCTTTCTGCTGGCTCTGCAGTTAACTATCAGAAGCTCTGATCCTGCTCCCACACATCCATAGGCATTTACCTTTACTAACCATGATAGTTCTGTGGGTAAGGCACCTTGGGCCGAACTCTTCATTGCATTTCTCCAGGTTTATGCTCATGTGGCCCCATTGACAGTGGAATAATGCAGAGGACAGTCAGGCCCCTTATATTCAATAGGCTACACGAGGCTGGATTTGGTAGTCTGACAAGTTCACGTTGTGTCACTGACATTGAATTTAAACCATCCAGAGAATTGGACAGGAAAATTGTCCCTGTGAAGGGGCATCTCCATTAGCCTAAAGCTGGCAAAGACTGCATAGCCATGTCATATACCAGCTGCCGCTCCTCCCCCAACATATGGAGACAAAGGGCTGGGTGAGGACAGCAGTGGGCATGGTGGAACTGAACTGGACTGGGACCCATTTTAATTCCTAGCTCTGCCACTGACTTCCTGTGTGACTTTAGTAAGTCATTTAATTTCTCAGTGCCTTGATTCCTTCACCTGTGGATTGGAAATAATCATAGTACTAGCTTTGTCTGCTTAAGCTGTAGGTTCTTTGAGGCAGGGATGATCTCTCTTTCCGTGTGTTTGTACAGCGCCTAGCACAACGGGGCCCTGATCTGAGTTGGGGACTCTACAAGTTACACTATTACAGATCTTAACAATAATTACTCTTGTAAAAGAAAAGGAGTACTTGTGGCAGCTTAGAGACTAACCAATTTATTTGAGCATGAGCTTTCGTGAGCTACAGCTCACTTCATCGGATGCATCCGATGCATTGCATCCGATGAAGTGAGCTGTAGCTCACGAAAGCTCATGCTCAGATAAATTGGTTAGTCTCTAAGGTGCCACAAGTACTCCTTTTCTTTTTGCGAATACAGACTAACACGGCTGTTACTCTGAATCTGGTAAAATAAGACTTTTTAATTTCATCTTTTTTGAAAGCACGGGGGGAAACGGTTCCGAAATGGAAAAGGACAAAATCAGGGGAAGAAAAATTTCTTTTCAAGCTTCTAAAGGGAATCACAATGAATGCTGAGTTTTAAAAAAATTAAAATTATAAAAACAAATAAACTTGGAAGTGTCTTCTAAGCTTTTAATTCATTCAAAGTTCCTTCTCTTTCAGCACTAGGTAACTCTCATAGTTCCAAAGTGCTAATTGGCTTCTCTGTGTGATCAATATGAGGAGATATTTTGCGTTCAGTAACCCTATACATTGACACGTGTATTATTCGGAAAGATGTTAAATATTTCTCAAAGGGGGAGTTGTAGGATGAAGCCTCCAGTCATTTTCTCTTTTCTTTTATGTCAGTGCTAATAATACTCACCCTCCCTCCCTTTAAGAGAAGGTACAGCAATTTCCCCTCACAAATTCCAAAGCATAGGCAGCTGGAGTTAAGACAATCATTTGTTTAATTGGCTGAACAGTGCCCGGTTACTCTGTGTCATCAGTCAAGCTGGCTGCTGAGTAGAGTTTTAGAAACAGTTTGCATCTTTTCAGGCAGTGAATATAACACACACTGACTCAGAGTCTATTTTCATAAATCCCTCTTTCCAGGGACTTTGCATGGGATGATGTTAGGTTTGATATACAGCCAAGATGTGGACAGGCATATCAGGGAATTAGACTTTTCTAATGAATGCACATGGCCTGAGTAATTACCCCCCACCCCAATTAATTACAGAGTTGAATGGTTTACATTTGACTAGAAAATGGAGTTTATTTCCACTTTGCTTCAAACTGGTGGCTTTCTGATAAATTTACTCTGCTATTTATGAGACAAGAGTTTACATTTGTTTGGTCCTTATCCATCTAATCTATCTATCTAATCTATCCATCCTCTCCTACATCCAGGTTGACCTCTAAAGTAAACATTCCTTTGTCTAAAAGGAGGCTGCTTGTCCCACAGGGGGAATTCTTGTGGTAACGTCATCATTCCTTTTACTGTAATCTGGACTGTCATGGAGAAAGCCTGGGCTCAGAGTTTGGAATCTGCCTTTTAAGATCCGGAATCTGATAAGGAAAATCTTTGCTTCACTTGAATTTCCCAATATGTGTAAAGTCAAATGGACTTTGAAAATCTCCCCCAGAGTCCAAAGGCATGGTGCCCAACTCCTTTTGAAAATCAACTCCCATTGGAGCCTTTGAAAAATCTTACCCAAAGAGAGCATTTCTGGGCCAAAAGGACTTTAGCTCAGGCAGTTCCTGGATCTGATAGCGCCACCCTTTCCCATGTTGAGTAAGGATGGGACAGCTTGGAGAGTAAAGTAATACTGAGGGTGAGTATGGGAAGCACCACCTGGCCCCGTGTGAGCAGAGGAAGTGATATAGGATCTCAGGCCTTCGGCTTAATTCAGTCCTTAGCGAGGCAAAACTTCCAGGACGAATTCCCTGTCTTATACCCCTGTCTCACCTGATTGGCTCTTTTTCACATGGAGAATCCCATTGATTTCATGAACAAGGATGTGCAGAACTGGGCCTCATTCAGTGGGAGTTTTGTCTGGGTAAAACCTGTGGCCAGATTCTGCCACATTTGATTCATGGTCAGTAGTACCTTGCTCCATGGATACTCAGTGTCTTACTTTCTAAGTGGTGCTTTCGAACGGTGTACCGGGTGTCCCTTCAGGTGTTGCCTTCCTCCTGACATTCCTGAATATGGGCACACAGGAATCTGGCTGTATATCTCAGTTACTTATATGGCCCCATTACTTAGTTTCTGAGCACCTCCTAAACATCTTAATGTATTTATCACCCCTGGGAGGCAGGGCAGGGCTGTTATCCCCATTTCACAGAGGGGAACTGGGGCCCAGATTTTTAAAGGTGTTTAGGTCCCTAAAAACACACACAGTGGGATTTTCTGAAGTGTCTAAGCACTTAAGAGCTTCTGAATATTCCACTGGTCACCCCTCTGCATCTTTAGGCACCTCACCTCAATGCCTGGCCCTAAGTGACTTGCCCAGGGTCACGCTGCTGGAAGTCTGTGGCAGAGCAAGGAATTGAACCTTATTTTCCTAAGTCCTTAGGCTAGGGCCCTAACCACAACACCAGCCTTCCTGTAAGCAGAGAGGTGTGTTCCACATGCCCACAGAATAAGCTGGTGGGAAATGGGCATAGCCAGCCCCAAGGTGCCAGCAAGCATAGTAAGCCAGAAGAGGGCTGGGGAGGGGTGATTTGCTGCTGATCTAGGCTAGGAGGAAGCTAGCCCTCTGGAGGAAGAGGGAATCGGGGTAGGATTCCAGCCCCAGAGAGGGGTCTGTGAGTTGCCATGCAAGTCCCCCAAAAGGCACAATCCAGCTCCTCACTTCAAAAAAAACCCACCCCCAGGTTCGGCGATCACTGAGTATCTTTCAAGCCTTCCACGAACCAGCACGTGCCTGAGAGCAACAGATTTTTTAAAATGACGAGCTACAGCCCTTTCCTCATTCAAGCCGCGCGCACAGTCAGGATCAAGGCAGAATGTTTACCGAGGTAAACATGATTATCCCCAATCAGAGGCCCTAATGATGGTTATTATAATGACAGCAATTGTGGGGAAAGGGTGTGTAATTACGTTGATTCTTCTCTTTATTGTACATATAATAATAAGCAATTTCATGCAACAGACGAGGGGGAAGATGGGGCATTTATTTCATTAGGCTCTTCAGTGATTGGGTGTTGGGCCAAATCCTGAAGTCTTTACTCAGGCAAAATTCCCACTGGTGGGAGTTGAATGAGTAAGAATCTTGTTCCTATTACAGAAGGGTCCAGAGGCCTCAGCAGAGAATGGGGCCCTGTTGTGTTAGATGCTATTTAGACTCTGGCCCATGCTGCAGAAAAATGCTGAACATTCGTCTAATTCCTTAATTTGGGGGGAAATGTAACTGACGGATTCTGCTGGCTGCACTTTGAGCCGCTGAGAGAGCCACAGGGCTGTCTCTTAAAAAGGAGCTGGAGGGTCCGGTTAATCATCGAGGTGTGTGAGGCTATCCTGACATTCTAAGACATGTAACAAAAGGTTCGTAACCTGGTGGGAGAGCATGTTTATTTTAGGGGGCCGCTGCTACATGGAGGCTGTCCATTTCGTGTACACATGCCTACCTCTCCAGCAGCACCTTTGACATGCCATGCATTACCCTGCCTCCTTCGCTGGCTCTGTCCCTGTGCCTCCTCTCAGGTTACACTCAGTATCTACCCCTAGTAATCCAATTTAAGCGGCTGTATATAAGTAACTGATAGGAACTAAAGGAAAAAAAAATAGAGGAAAAGTACCCTAGCTCACAAAGCAGAAGAGAAGGTAATTTTGTTTAAAAATAACCTTGTATCACTTTCCCTTATTTATTTTTAGCTAGCACGAAAGGTATGCATAAAGAGCCCCTCAACACATTTGATGTCATCTGTGTTTACAGCACCTAGCAGAACAGGATCTGGTTCTTGGATGAGGTCCTGTAGGCCCTACTGTCATATAAATGATAAATGATGATAAGTTGTGGCTTGGGGTCACCAGGTAAAACGTCTCTATAAAGGTGTCAATTCTGCAAACCTGTGCGCAGAATTCATCCCATTGGAGCCAGTGGGAGAGAGGCAGAACTACTTAGATAAGCGCTCCCAAAGCCAAACCCAAAAAGCCCCGTGGATCAGAATGGATTCTCTAGCACTAGTAGATTCCACCTGGTGGAACTTTGTCTGGACACATGCACATGCCAGGATTCCATTAACTTCACTAACCCATTCCAAGGCAAAATTTTAAGTTACGATACCAACAGCGCTTTGGGACAAGGAACTTGTTGATCTCTCAACCGCATCGGCAATTTTAGAATCGTCTGATGTCACAGTGTCAAACTTCCTTCTGACCCAGGGAATGATCCCTATTGCAACAGTTTCCTCCGGTGTAGCTGACGTATTGCTTGCTGGAGTGTTCAAAGTTGGTTTGACTAATTGCCTGTTTAGTCCCCTGGGGTTTGTTTATGAAGTGTGGTAGGTTCTATAGTAATCGTTAGAGAAGGAGAAGACATAAGGTAACTGGAAAGTTATCTAAGGTAGTTGCCCAGATTGCCACTATGGTATCTATGAGTATGGCAGTAGGATCTTGTCTGCATCCAGGGAATTTGCAGCAGTGTAACTATATCAGCAGAGTCCCTGGAGACTAAACACTGCTCTCCACCCTACAAGTGGACTTTCCAGGGCAGGGTTGAAACATATTGGCAGGGGAACATGAAAGGAACTTTAACCGCTATTACCCTAGCCCCTTTTTCTCCTCCTCCCTTCAAATCAGTGGGAGAGTTTTGCTGTTGATTTCAGTGGATGCGGGGTTGAGCCCATTGTGTGCTTGGCTGACTCTACCTGTTGAGGATGTTGCTGATTAAATGATGGCTACCCCATTAATTTAAACTGGAACTTTCATGTGCTCCTAGGACGTAAAGAGGTGAAGAGATACGGATACGTACTATGGAGAATGGCATCATTACTGCGGTTTTACTTGGTTACACTAGTTCTTACAACATCATCTCTTCTTCTCTTTTGCTAGAGAACTGCAAGAAGAGCTGAAGGGAGTGACATACCAAAGAAACGTTAGCTAGATTTGGTCTAATTTTCAGTGTATTTTGTCATCTTTTATGTAGTGTGAGACTGAATGGAAATATCCTCCAGACAGGACCATTTAAAATCCATGACAAGCCCCCCGTCGACATCAGAGGGAGTAAGATGAGACTCAAGGTGCATAGAAAGTAAATTTGGTGCTGTTGTTTCTGGAATATGTAGCAGAGAACTTTTCCACTGAGTATCAGCATGATCTGGCACTCATACCCATTCTGCAAATTGGTGGGTTCCAGGTACATTGCACATGCAGCCTGCAGCAAGCAGCATTTTTTTCAGAGAACTGTAGAAATTGCAGATGGAAGAGGCATGTCTGATGATCTGATCCCTTCCTGGAACTGCAGGATTGTGTTCAACAGCATTTCTATTTGATTTAGTTGGGGTACGTCCTGCAGCAGGGGGTTGGTCTAGATGACCTCCTGCGGTCTCTTCCAACCCTAATCTTCTATTATTCTCTGATCTCCTCATGTTTGAAAGCAGCATCTGATGAATGCCCCACATGATGAGGCTTCCAACGCAACCCTTGGGAGACTTGTAAAACACAATTGTTGGGAAGACTTTCCTGTTGTTCAACTTAATTTTCCTTTTCTCAGAGTCCTGACAGTACCTCTAGTGATCCTTCCTCTTAACCACCCTAGTAAAGTCTCCATCCATGGTGTTTACACCCTTCAAATATTTATATTAGGACAGCTGTCCTTTGATCCCCTTTTACATTTCAGGTGTGCATGTAAACACTTACTCTGAACTATTCTTAAAAGTGCTGGCCTATATTCATCTTTCCTTCAAGTCTGTAATCACGACTGCATTGCAAATTATAGCCTAAAAAGGTGTGCTGGACTAAATGAAGCATAAAATACAAAGAACATAGTGTTTAGACATTCTGTTGGGAAAAGGAGAAAATTAGCATGTATCTTTGTGGTGTGAAGCGTGGATTTGCTTAGTGTTAGAAATTCTACGTTAACCCATGTTCTAAAGATGTCAGTTAGTGTAATGGGCTGCAGGAGATGTTTTGTGTTTCTGCTCCATAAGATTGTGAGTTAATATTACTGTGCCTACTTTACTGTTCATTAAGAATGTAATAATGACATCATGTGACTGCTACTACATAAGATGTGCTAGGTGGTAAAAGTAAAGGCCCAACTCAGCCGATTAAGGGGCTTCCCTCAGAAGGCACCACTAGCTTCCTGGAAACAATAAGTTGCAAGGAACGTGCAACTTGAGGGTCGTGACTCCCGGGGGGGTGTCATAAGTCGGGGGCCGTGGCCACCATCCCTTTCTGTTTGCTTAGAGGAGTGGCTGAAGCTTTTTTTCCTGTTGTCACCTAGGGTCATGAGGTGGAGAATGGCTGCTCTAAAGTAACAGATGCGCATTGTTTGAGCGAATCCTTCTTTTATAGACATTGCCCCACCAGTCAGGGCTAAGGTAATAGTCTCGAAGTGGGTATAATATGGCTGAGATTTCCTAAGCCACCTCAAGGGTTTGGATGCCCAGTTCCCATTCATTTCAGTCCCTTAAGGCATCTCTGAACAACACTGCCTGCAGCTGCTCCTTATTGTATTTCCCTAGCCAGCTCCAGGAGGGTTCAAAATGAAACACAGACTCTGAGCTGCTTGTTGGAATGCGCGTGCTCTTCCCAGGTGCTCCTCAGGGCACCAGGAGCAACTAACTATTCCTTGCTGGAGCGGTCCCTTTCTAGTCTTCTTGACCAAGCAGCTTCTGCCCGTTTCTTGGGAAAGGTCCTTACGGCCCAGACACAGCAACCTGTTGTTTCTGGACGGGTTTCATAAATCCCTGGTCTTAGTCAAAGCCTTAACTCTGGATGCTTCTTGTGGATTAAGTAACTGACTTGGTTTGTTCCCTTTTCCCCCCATCTTCTAGATTTTGGTCATTCCACCGAGCTGGCCTTCGCCGTGGAGCCCAGTGATGACATAGCCGTGCAGGAGCGGCCGCTGGTGCTGTACTGCCAGGTGGAGGGAATCCCGCCCATCACCATTACGTGGCGGAAGAACGGGGCGATGGTCATGGACAATGAGAACACCTTCGTGCTGGCCAATGGATCGCTGTACGTCTCCCGCTTCCAGAAAGTCAGGGGGGACGGGTCGTCTGATGAAGGCGAATACGACTGCATGGCTCAAAACCGCTTTGGGCTGGTGGTCAGCCGTAAGGCGAAGATTCAAGCCGCTAGTAAGTACTGTGCTCGCCCTATCCAGGCCTCCAAATTCCAGCCAAGGATGGTCTTGTTTTGGAAGTAGAAACGTTCATTCCCTGGTACCATTGAAGGATGCATAGTAGTTGCATTGGCTGGCTGGAGGTAGAGCAGTAAGTCTACAAGGATCTAAATGATCTGAACGCCAAGGGGGCATCACAACTTGACTATAGATCTGAGATGCAGAGGCACATGTGCTCCCATTCTGTCCCAGAGCTAATGGGTTTTTGGGAGCCCAGCTGCCACTTACGTTTTCTGCCTGCCTGCCCTCCCTGTATCTGGTGCACAGAGACGTGGCTTGGGCGTGCTTTCAGAACTGGTGCAGGAGCGTCCGTGCGCCTCTTTCTGTAGATCTTACACGCAGGGCTGGAAGGGTGAAAGTTCATATATGGACGGGATTGCTAAACAGTAAGAACCAAGCCATTGGCAGGCTTCTGTCTGGAAACCTGAATGCGGGGTGGAGGAGAGGATTAAAAGAATGAGAGAAAAAGGCAAGTGGGGAGCAGATGTGGGCTATCGCTGTGATCTAATCTTTGGAATAATTGTACTCCTGTAAAAGGAGAGCTAATCAGCCCTTGCTTAAGGAGGAGAAAAATAAAGAGACCTCATGGTAGTAAATCCCCTGTCCCAAAGGAGTGTGTTGCAGTCAGTCACACAGCGAATACTCCATCACTCATGTCTCTTCTGTTCTGTGTTTTGAATTCTCTTTGCCTCTCGCCGCTGCTAGGTACCATTCATAAGGCATCACTTTTCCAACAGTAGGCAAAGACCTTTTGAAGGTCACTATTTCTTTGTTATTTAAGGCAGGCAGTATGGAGGCAGCAAGGCTTATTTACTCCGTGGCATTGCGTTGCCTTCGGGGGCGAGGCTAACAGCACAAGACAGATTGTCTGTTGTAGGAGCCTGTAGGGGGGAAAAAAATGAAAATGTCAAAGAGTGAATGAAATTTAAAAAAAGAAAGAAAGGGAACAAAATACTGAGTGGAACACGATTGTGATTCCGTGGCCTGCCTGTGCCTGCAGTCTGCTGCTCTCTTATTTATCCCATTGTATTTGGAAATGCTGTTCCTGAAGTTAATTCTTTCTTGAGTGGCATATGCTCTGCTGGTGTTTTCCTAAATGCAGCCTGCTTGGGTTTTTGATTGCTGGTTTGGTCATGAGTCTGAGGGTTGTCCAGATAGCAGCAGCAGCTAACAACCCCCTGAGTGGTGGTTTCTGTCTATGTGCCTTCCACAGAGGGTCTGTCCTTTTGCCAGTAGGCTATCTGCAGGCTGCCTGAGGTCCAATAGGGTGTCCTTTCTGCATTCAACCAGATCTGGTGGTTATATCTAGGCGTGTACTTTATGTACAGTTCGAGTAAGGAGATAGCCAAGGTGGGAATGGGGTATCACCAGGCTGAGGTCCTTCATGTAAAAATTCTGGGCCAACATTATGAAAAGACCCCAACTCCTTTAAGAGAACATGATTTGCTCGCTCTAGGAGTGGTCCCATAAAAACGCTTCCATTGCCTTTGTAATTTATTTTGAGACCATCTGATGGAAGGGGCAAAAAAGCCCAGGCAATATCCTCCGTCAGGGTGTGGAACTTCCCTGGTTATACTTATTGCCACCGAAACCACTTAAAATCCTTCCCTTCCTGCTGTGGGGCTTTGGATCGCTGACTGTCCTTAAAGGGAAAGTCCTGCCATCAACCGTTCCTGAGTGTATGGAGAGGCCATCAGCCAACCTCGCCTTTTAGTGGTGTGAGTAATGACAGTATCGAGGAGGCAAAGGGTCTGGATCTGTGCCAGGCAAGTAGCCAGATCTGTAACATGTCAGTCTCCTGAGGACAAGCCTCAGAGCGTTTTTGGTGACCAGTTTTGTCATTTCTGAGCTGGGAGATGGCTGACACAGGAGTATAATTTCCGACTTCCTGGCCCTGTAAGTGGGAGATGTAAGAGCCAGAGGAGTTACCTTTGGGATAGCTGATTGTCAATAAACAGTGCTCTCTAGGCTATGGTGTCAATATATATGTGAAGAACTGTGTGTTCCTCAATAGCATTTCCTTTGGTAACTAGATTTTAGCTTAAATCACAATGAAAGATAATCACGTTGAAAATATTCTGGACCATATTCTGGCTTCGGGCTTGGAACTGTCATAATTTCTTCCCATGCTCCATTAACCCTGTACAGAATATACTGTCTTCTCCTCACCCCGTGCAGTGAGATCCCACCAGGAATGGGAGTCATCTGCAGGGCATCGTGGTGCATGGAGCTGAGCATGTGTACTTGGGCCAGTGTAACCCACTGTTCAGCGTGTGTTGCCGATCCATAGAAAATATGAATCCGCCGCAAGTGCCAGCTAGAAACTTAGTTCAGTGGCTTATTCGTTAGGTCCCAGATTCAGTCCCCTCTGACGCTCAAGATGACGCCTGTCCTCCCTGGACCCAAAGCTTCACCACCCATCTTGCTTCTTCGTTAGAATGTAGAATGGCACCTCAGTCGACTGGGTATCAAAAAAGAACAGTTTCTATTTTTTTCAGCATTTTTATTAGGGGTTTTTTTTTTTTTGGACCGAAACAGGTGAAATTGGCATGAATTCATGAAAAAGTCCAGTGTCCCCGAATCTGCCTCTTTTGCTGAAAAAAGGTTTAGGTTGGAAATTTTGTTCCCCAGCTGTATTTAGAAGCAATGTTCCAAACAGGTGGAAATTGGTTTGTCGTCTCTTGCACTGGACTTCCACGCTGCCAGGGCCACCGGTTATTTATTCTTTGTCCCATGGTAGCACCTACGGGTCCCAGTCATGGATCAGGGCTCCATTGTGCTAGGCGCTGTACAAACATATACCAAAAAGATGGTCCTTGCCTTGAGGCGCCCACCTTGTGCATTAAGCACAGAAATTCCAGTTGCATTAACTGGTAACGAGCGCTTATAATCTTGGGTGCTGTTTTCCTTTAAGGAAGAAAATATGAAAGAGTTAAAAATGTCTATGGGCTAAATCCTGGTCCCCTGCAGATACGCCCTTCGTTCTGTACTGACAGCTGGGCAGAAAAGTGAAGGAGAAATAAAAAAAAAAAAATCATGAAAGTTTATCAAGGCTGCGCTACTGAGAAGTAAAAGGAATCTGACAAAGCAGAGCCCCCAGAGAGCTCTGCTATACATTTCACTCTGTTCAAAGGGATGACAGTCGTCTCATATCATCATGACAGACTCTGGCTTTGTATTGTCGCTTGGCTTGTAGTCTTCTTGGCTCGGTGGCGCATCCATGTTTGCATTCAGGAAGTGTGTTGGATATCGCCTTTTTTTTATGTTTCAAGTTTACTTCAACACATTGATATTGGGTAAAATTTAATTGGAAAACCAGGCTGATCACAGATGTACATATAATACAGGGTCCTCATGGTATGAATGCTCAGATTCGAACTCCTCATAGATTATTGGCATTGAAATGAAAGGTTATGCCGTATATCTCAGGGAAGGTAAATTACCTGAGCTTTTCAATAAAGTCTTGGATTTGGCAGTATTTAGACATCTCAGTGATGCAATGATTTGGGAAATTTTAATATAGAGAAACATGGTCTGAGCATAGAAATGGAGGCCAGACATTCCTGAGTCAACCAAGACTCCAAATCCTAGCTCTGGCACTGATTTTTCCTGCAGCCTTGGGCAAGTCATGTCATTTCTCTGCCTCAGTTTCCCCATCTGTAAAATGGGGCTAAACTGCACTTTTTTTACCTCCTAGGGGCAGGGTTATCAAATTTAATTAGTTAAATGCTATATAATTGCTATGTATTCTCATGAATAAAACCTAGGCTTCATAAGGGTACCTCTGTTGCTATACAGTAGTATTGCAGGGATGGAAATTGGCTTGTTCTGTTATGTGGATTTTCAGAACATGTGCAAATAGTATTTTCATACAGTAATTAATCGTACAGTAGTAATTAAACCGAACAAAGACCTTTGATATTTGTACCTGCATCTAGCAGACTTCTTGGCCTGTCCTTGATCAGAACTTTCCAGTTGTTTGTTGTTTGTTTGTCCAACCCCAGTGTGTGGGTTTGAAAGGTCGCAGCATATGGCATGCTGTTTTATAATCTGATTATGTTATTGAATACAGCTATTTTTTTCTAAAGATAACAGAACAGTTTCATAATTTATCTTCTCATATCTCTTAGCTTTCTTACTTAAAATCAGTTTCATGTATCCACGTTCTCCTAAGGGAAGGATCAGGGAGGATGTGTGAATGTATCTGTGTAGGTCTGGCTCTGGCTTGCAGAGATTCATGGGCAGGGGGGAAAAAGAGGTATCCTTTTTTAGCAGGACAGCATTAAAGATCTTTAGTTTGCCCCTGGAAAAGCTGATTAGAGGCACTTTGATCAGGCATTTTATTGCTCATTTCACACTAGCTCTCTTTTTCTCTCCAGGCCTGCAGATGTTGTGTTTAACTATAATAGCATCATTCAGTGGGCAGGCCACAGGTCTGGGCATCAGGAGACTCAGGGGTCAGTTCCTGGTTCTGATGCTGAACTCCTGGGCAATTTTGAGCAAGTCACTTCCCTTCTCTGTGCCTCGGTTTCTCCATCTGTAAAATGGGGATGATAATTCTGACCTCCTTGGTAAAGCTCTTTGAGCTCTATGGATGGAAATGCTATATAATCTCTAGGTATTAATAATGAAAAGGTGTGATGCTTTGTTTTGTTTTTGTTTTACATTCTCCATTTGCTGGATAAAACAGATGCAAAGGGCTTGATTGTGTCTGTAGGCATAGCCCTGAGCAAGACCATAAACTCCAGCATATCAACACTACTCTCTCAGAGGCACAAATTCCTCCCTGCTTCCTTCTCCTTCCAGCGGAATAGCACTTTCTGTTGGCTTCTACCACTGGCATGCAGGCATAGGGATTGGTGGAGCTCAGGCTCCGTCCACTCTCTGTCTACTCCTACCTACCTGCTCAGGTGAGGGAAGATAAATGGATCTAAGATCTGGAACGGATGAAGGAATGGGTTAGGAGCCCGTACGGTCTTGTAATTCAGGTCTCACAGCCTAGTCCCAAATAAACACAGGATGAGTTTAACATGGAAGAACTGAGTGGTATTTCCATTCCATGGGGTCTATGCCATGCACGCTGGTGTTATACCACTCTCCAGGCCTCCTTCAAGAGAAGAGCACTACAGAATGTAAAGCAGCTAGGCTCCTTACCATCACCGCCTTTTGTTTATCTAGGGCTGATCTGGAAGCCATGTGTCGTCTTGCAGAATTTGCAGCCTTTCCACCCGCACTATAATTTTGATGGAGCTGCCTTGCATCATCATAAATCACAGCCTGGCCTGTGGAATAGGACCCATTGATTATATCACTCAATAACAAGCAATTATCGCTAATTGGAAACCACTGTCCTAGTGAATGCTGGGTCAGCTGCTGCACACATCTGGCCTGATGCTGGCAAGTTGCACGGTTTGATCTGATTGTATTAAAAAAGGCAGTCTCATTGCTTGATGCCAAATGGGTTTCCTGAAGCCAGGCGAGATGTTTTGGCCTGATGCTTTGATCTAGGTTGGCACCCCACAATGGCTCTGCAGAGGGCTGTACCTGCCAGACAAGAGTTCCCCATCACCTCTTGTCCAGAGAGACCTCAGTTACCAGCACTGTAGGCGCCCAGCTCATTTACCTTATTTCAGCAGATCTCCAGCCACTTGCTTCCATCCCACTGTGCCTGTGTGTACTTGGCACTTCCCCTGTTGGCAGGAGGGGAGTGCTGATATTCCGTGCAAAGCAGATGTGACTTCTGTCCTCTGCATCGATCCTTTGGAGATGGACATTACAGACAACAGCACCAACTTCTCTAGTGAACCCCGAGGCCAACACCCCTTCCCTGCTAACCGCTAGCCTCCGTGATCTAAAGGGTGAGGGTCTCAAGGTCACTTGCAAAAAACTCTACTGTTCCCACATGCCTTTGAGTCCTTTTGCCTTTTAAGCTATTTGCCCGGCAAAGAAAGTTGTGTGCTTTTTTTTTTTTTCTTTAAAAGCAGCAAAGATCTTCCCATCATTTCAACTCCTCTGTATAGAAGACATTCAGTATGTTTAAACTGCAGCCCCCTGTGAGCTGTGGGATGGTAGGAAGAGCAGGCTGAGCCTAAATAATGGGAGAATTGATAGGAGGGAAGAGGCAAGAAGGAAGTCTAAAAGGATTAAGCAGAGACAAAGAGGGCTGATTATTTTATGGGTCACAATACAAGGCATTAGAGTGAGATCACAAAGGGATGTAATTACAAAAGAAGGCCATATTGGAAGGATCAGACCAGGATTATAGTGGGAAATACATTTACACCGTTTTGTTTCACTCATTATGAAGTTAGCATTTTAAATTAAGGTTGAAACAAGATAGCCCCAGTGTTGTCACAAATGTATTTCCTGGGCAGTGCCACCATATGGATTTGGATGCAGATTGCAAACCACCCTTCAGAACTTCATAATTAAACCTTAGACCCACCTACCTGGTTTGTTTTTCTCTTGTCGAGAAGATGGAGAGCCCTTTGGATGGAAAGTTGAGATCGGGTCACCACATTTCCAAAATTAAAAACTTGGGGTTCTTTTGTGGTGACACGTTTTAGGGTCATGAAATATTTGCACAAGACAAAAATGCACTTAAATATATATACGCCGGTGTTGCTACAGCCAACATCTGGCTCAAGAGTGACATGAGCAGATTACTTCTGGTGGAGGACTTTTTCCATAGTAGGTAGGCCTCCAGCTTCCAGTGATTTCAGTGGGCGTTAGGTACCTAATGTCTTTGTGGGTCTGGGTCTGAATGAGCTTTGATCTGAGACGTTGAGTAGTATCACTCTGAGCAAAAGAACTGCTTTGGTAATTAATGTCTGTGTGCTCCTTCGACTATTCTCCTCAGTCCAAATATTGTGCAGCATGCTGAACCCTCATTCAGTTGGACTGGATTGTTCTTGGTAAACCCTGAGCCGATTCTACTTCCTGGAGCAATATGTCTTGGGGGGGGACAACAAACAACATTTTAGTTATAAAATCAACCAAATGGTTTGATTGGCTGAAATGAAAAAACAAGGACATTTCAGGGGTCCTGTAAAGTTCTTGTGAACCAGCAAAACCACATGAAAGAAACAGAATTGTCCAAGGAAAACTGGGACAGGTGGCTTGGATTTTTAATAGATTTGCAGATTTAAGAGTTAGCCACCCATCTCCCATTGAATTTCAGAGTCTGCCTAAGTTGCCTTTGAAAGCTTGAAATTTGGTGCTTGTTTCACCTTTCTTGTAAAGGATGCTGGTTTGTAGCAGTGTGAGGTTCATTTAAATGTAATCTCACTCTTCTCTGTAATGGTTGAAATGTAGCTAGGACAAGCTGTAACTGCAGCAATGGTTTCTCGCTTATAGGAGCATTTGCTCTTCGAGCAGTAATGGCACTTAGTCGTTTGAAAGAATTCTCCAGGGAAATATATCAGAGGAGTTTCATTAATGGTAGGACTGTTGAGTTATTTGTCTCATTTAACCTTTGTAGCAAAGCTGAGGAAGTTTGGACATCTCTAAGGTCAGCAGGACCTAGATAACTGATTTTTAGACATAACCAGAGCAATTTGAAGGTGGCTTTAAAAAAAAAAAAAGTCTACATCCACAACTGGTGTAAACTGGGGTCTCCACGGAAGCCAGTGGAGCAATGCTGATTTACATCAGCTGCTGATCAAGCTCTTGGTGTTTCAGTTTTGTTTACTTGTGCTTTAAAAATCTCTGTTCTGTCCCTGCGTTATTTTGCAAGTTTGTTTGCCAAGATGGTAGCCGTTGTACTTGGCAAGAGTGGGACACTGAAGTTCTTTCAGATGACTGCAGGGATTCTATTGTTGGAGCCAGTAAATTTTCATTTTCATCTGCTGGGATGGTGGTTCTCAACCTTTCTAGGCTACTGTACCCCTTTCAGTTGTCTGATTTGTCTTGCGTACCCCAAGTTTCACCTCACTTGAAAATTGCTTGCTTACAAAATCAGACCTAAAAATACAAATGTGTCACAGCTCACTGTTGTTGAAAAATTGGTGATGGTCTCATTTTTACCATATAATTATAAAATAAATCGATTGGAATATAAATATTGTACTTACTTTTCAGTGTGATACTTGAACCTGTTTTTCACTTGAGCCTTGTCTGAAGCCTGGGCCCTAGGCAGCGGGGCTGAAGCATGTAACTTAGCTTCGCAGGGCTCCCTGTGGCGTGGGTCCCTGGGCAATTGCCCTGCTTGCCAGCCCTGCACTTGCAATATCCCTAAACCCCTTCTGTGACCCCTGCCACCCCCGGGGGGCTGCAACCCTTCGGTTGAGAAACACTGATCTAGATGAGTTGAGTACCCCCCAGTAGACCTCTAGCACCTTGTGGAGTACGCATACCACTGAACTGGGAGACTGGATGCCATTTTCTAAGACATCAAGTTGCCTGAAACTGTTTAATAGCAGATCAAGTCATCAGTAGTGACTATAGAAGAGTTCAAAACCAAAATGTCTGAACTGCAAGGATATTTAGACCCATGACAGACCCCCTCAGTCAGTCATGGTCCTGGATCTGAACTGGGTCTGGGAAAGCTCTGATTCCACTCTGTGTCCATCTCTAGGCTTTATGCCTTGGGCCCATCTCTAGGAACAAGGGAGTATGCCTGAGTTCCACGTGCTTGGCCTGGTATAAATCCAGTAAGAAAAAGAAAACTTTAAATGGGGACAGAAGACCAGATCCCCTCATTACAAAGCTCTTTTAATAGGGGAAAGGCACCCAGGGAAGCTGTAGTGTAGACTTCTCCATCATCGTGGGGACTGGGATTTCCGGATGCAGCCCTGGAGCGCAGGTTGATTGCCTGAGTTGCAGACGTTTGTTATGTCTTATTTTGACAGCTTGAAATCTTCACTACTGAAGTGGCAGGAAACACAGTGAATGCAGGCTGCTTTATCTTGAGCCAACATGGGGAACACAAGTAGCTGTGACCTAGTGTCCGGGAATCCAAACAATGCCTCTATAACTTCTATCCTAATTTGGAACCTTAGAGCTTGGAATCAACATTTATTGCCAGGAATCTCCCAGATTGCAAACCTCAAGTGCTCTGAGAACCTGTACAGAAGGTGTTACAAAAGAGCAAAGAATTAGGTCACATGATTCACTGGGAATTTATTTTGGCTTGGATCTAGAGATGCCCTTAAATCTTAGGCTTTGCAAGCCTATCAGCATGCAAATAGTATCCAAAGCCAAAGAAGAGAGGTGGCTACAATGACCAGGTGAGAGAGATGCTTCGTTTTTTTCTGCCACCGTTTATTGGAAAGACAGTGAGTAGGAATTGACTTTCTGGAGCCATTCGGCCCAGGAAATCCATACTGTTGGTCTGATGGGTAACTAGTGATTCTTTGTAACTTAAAAGATTCCTGTGCCTGGCTTGATATGTTGTATTTTGCTAATCCTGGGTTTGACCCTGTGGTTACTGATAATGGCCAGGAAAAGGAAACGAAATAAAAGATGTTTGAAAAGATGTTTAATCTCTGAAATCCAGCAGGGTGGTGGATTCTGCACTTTAACCTGCTGTCTGCAGTTACAGCTCCCTCCAGGGGCATGACAGCCCTGGGATAGGGTTTTAAACCCTTTTCTGTTATGTGCAAAATATGTCAACAGCTCCTAAGTGACTTAGGCACCCATGAGACTTTGGCTGCTAAGTCTCTTAGGTGCTTTGGAAAAATGGACCCTTAATGATAATACTTTGTACTCTGAAATCAGTGGCAGTCGTACCACTGATTGCAGTGAGAATTGGCTAAAGGGTTTAGGGTCCCACAGTACTTTAATCTTCATGTGCTCTGTGAGAGGAGCAAGCCCTATGCTCCCTGTTTTTGAGGTGGGCAAGCTCGGGCACAGAGAGGTTAAAACAGCTTTCCGAGGGATGGCAGGGGGCTGGGAATAGAACCCAGGACCACTGGCCCCTCTGTGCTCCAGGGCAAGAGAATGCAGAAAGGCTGCAGAGTGATACAGTGAGCGAGGAGGCAGAGAACTCACATGCTGGCTGAAGATAAGCAACGGGTTTCATTAGGAGAGAATGTGCTGCCAGATTGGTGAGACGTGCGGTGAGCACAGGTGCTAGCCTGTGCTGGAATGGGGATGTGGCCTTAAAGGTCAACACGGGGAAGGGACTGTTGCATGATCCCTTTTCTTCCATTGTATACCGACATCTCCAGGTCGGTCCCCTTTCTGAGCATGGGATGTGCTCACGCTCCCTGCAGGTATGGCACATGGTTTTCCAGCAGGTTCCTGCTTTAAACCCAGTTTTACAGTTGGGTTGACTGAGGCAAAAGGAGGTCAAACGATTCGCCGGAGGTCATTCCATAAGTGGCTCGGATTAAATCTGAACCCAGGACCCTGCCGGTTCCCAGCCTTGGCTGTGACTGCCAGACCAGATGGCCTCCTGAATGCAATTTAAAGATCCTCAGCCTTTTCTCTCCCTCATTGTTCTCTATTGTGGGTTTTTGAATGCCGGACGTTGAAAGTGAGAGTCGGTTGGGATTTGCTGAGTCTGAGTGACTGTTTAATGACGTGGGCTCTCAGGAGAGGGTTTAAAGCTGCCTTGCTGTGTGTTTCAGTCTGTAAAAAGGTTTGAAATCTCTTCGCTCTCCATCACTTTGAGCAGTTTTCTAAGCATAAAGCTGCTTTTCTCTCTCCAAACCAGCAGCAGGTGAAAATGGATCTCTCGTACATTTCATCTGCGCTGCTGTTGTTCCCTGCGTCAGCCCACTGCCAAGCTGGGATGGGTGGAGAGGTAAAGACAGGGCTGAAGTCTACGTGAAGGAAACTTTTTGGCCTAAATCCTATGGATGGCCTGGCTGGGTGATGTTTGCCCCTGCCCTCTCCCATCTCTGGTGGTGCAGTGAATGGGCATGCCATGCTCCTATGGCTTTCACACCCTGGTTGCTTGTGTGGGGTTTCAGTGCAGAAAGCTGCTGAATGAACCCGTGACTTGCTCTGGAAGTGAAGCCCATTTCTCCTGGGAACACAATGCACAGAGTGGCTGGCTCCTTCCCCCAAGCCACCCTCCAATGCACATGGAAGGGATGCTGGTAGCTACTTGGTGTGGGACGGTCTCTTCAGTCCACATGACCCCATGGTGTCCCATTTCTGTGATGTTTTGTGTGTCTTCCTTGATCCCCTGTGTACCATGCAGTGTCTGGGGGTGTTGGTGGCGTAGGGGCCATGAAAACAGAAAGGGGAACTGATGCATACATTTAAACACACAAAGGAGAATGAGGAGTTTGATGACTGTGAACTCTTATGATATTGCCACCTCCCCATGTCCTGGCTTCACCTTCCCTGACCCTCTTTTCACATCAGATCCACAGATGCAAAATCTCCATGGGCTGGAGCTCCGCAAGTTACTTGCTGGGTGAGCTTGGGGAAGTCACGTGACCGTTCTGTGCCTCAGTTTCCCCACCTATAAAATAGTCAGCGGGGAGGGGGGAAACTAACACGTTGACCATTTCTGTAAATCATTTTGAGATGCTTAGGGGAAAGGTACCGTAAACCGGCAAAGTCTGGAGGGGACAGTTACCTCAGCCACTTTGTGCTCCGGGAATAAGCAATATTTGGCTATAATTTCCATCTCCGTCACTTGGACAACATGGAAGAGGACATGTCTGTACACAGTTGCTCGTGTTCCTTGAAGAGCCAGGGAAATTCCTTTCCTAGGGCTGGACAGCTCCTCTCTGCAAGCCACCCTCCCCTCCTCCTCCTGTCGCTTTCTGCACCTTAGGAACAGCAGTGGCTCACATGCCTGAATAAGCTGGCACCTCTGGAGCATTCCTTGATTAATGACGTTTCTTTGTCCATCCTAAGAGGCCCCCATTATGTCCCTTTGATGCTGCATTTTGCACTTACCACTGTCACCAAGCTCAATGACTAATTTTCACAGGTCACGGCAGAGGGACAATGGATCAGGCTAAATTGGGAAGAAACAAATGAAATTTTGCTGCAACTGAGAGCGCTAATTAAGAGCAGGGATCAATTTTGGCACACAAAGGAGATAGTTTTAGGCGGGTGGTGTGTAAAAGAGTAGCAGTGCTTGCAATAAAAAAGACGTGTGTGTGTGTGTGTGTGTGTTTGTGTGTGTGTGTATGGGCTTCACCTGCAGTCTTGTTCTCGGTTGCATTTGATCATGGCCCATGCTTCTGTGCTTATTCATTGTGGAAGAACAAAATGTTTTCCTACCTAGCGTGTCTTCGAAGGTCAGGCATTAATGCTGAGAAAAGACTTATTAGATCTACTCCATTACCAGGTCAGTGCAGCATTGTACCCTGTGAGATATATTGTCCTGTTTAGCATTAAAAATATCAAGCCACCAAGCTCATATTCCACATGATCATTAATTACGGTTCATGTAAAAACATTTCCACAGCACGGTAAACTTACACGGTGCTTTGCAAACACAGAATCAGGTACAGTCCCTGCCCCAAAGACCTTGCAACCTAAGAGGCTGGTCTCTGATGCCCTTCCTGAGTGTGAGTATTGCCTCTTTCCACCAGTAGTCTCATTGATTGCAGTGAGACCATTCGCAAAGCAGAGTAGTACTCCAAGTGAGTGAGGATGGCAAAATCTGGCCCTAAGGCAGACGAAAACAACAACAGACCATAACAGTGCTGGGAAGCACCAGTGAGCAGAGGTGAGTGAAGGGAGAGGGGAAAGGGAGGGTTTCTGGAGGGTTTGGTAGGAGGGAGATCTTGCCAGATGTTGCAGGCACAACAGGATAGAAGGCAAGAAGCCAGGAATGTGTAAAAGTTAGGAAGAAAGCAGTAAGGAGAGAGGATTGGGGTTCACACGAGTCCTTCTCTGCAGGTGAAATAACCCATTCACAGAAAGAGCCTACTTTTATTTAGTGGGAGTTGGGTCAGGTCCTAAATATGGATCTGAGGCTTTGTTTAAACACCCAAGTCAGACTGGTCTAAATAAAATCTGTTTAAAAACCATACTGTGTAAGGTCTTGAGGACTGGGACTGTTTCACTGTGTTTGTCAGCTCCTAGCGCCATGGGATCCCAGTCTCTTTTGGGGCCCGTAGGCACCACCATCATACAAATAATTATCATTAATAACGAGATACTAGAATGTGAAGGTGAAAGCTTTTCTTCAAACGCAATCTGCACTCACAGCAACAGAAAACTATTGCCCCAGTAAGATATATTGGGCCAGATCCTAACCTGGCTTGGACTGCAACGAAAACAAGAAGGCCAATATTTTCAAAAGCGGTCTCTGATTCTGGACTGCCTTGATTCTCTGGCGCCAACCGAAGACCACAGCTCCTCTTGGCTTCAGGTGGAGTCCTGCGTGCTCAGCTCTCCTGAACACAGGTTGCACGGGGGCTCAGTGCAGGCACCCGCAAGGAGAGAGGCCCCCAAATCGGGGCCCACTTTTGAAAATGTTGACCTCCAGCTACAATTCCCTGACAGTAAAGGAGCTGCGTGGGAGGCTGGTCAGAGCCCAACTTGCCTGCTTAGGCATTCTTATGAAGGTTTCTCTTGAATGCCTGGCCATCGGCTGAAGTTTAGGTTTCAGGATCGATGCTAGCTCCTAGCTCCACTCGTTTATTTCGTTTTCCACCACCTTCCCTTGCCCAGTTAGTGTCAATCGAGACGGCGGCTCTGATGTTGAGCCCTCCTCAGTTTCACTGTCCCATGATGCTCAGCTCTGAAGGAAAGTCCTGTCCCTTTGTTCCCTCCCGTTTGGCGGTTCCCTCCTAAACGAGAATGCTTGCTGAGGCGTTTTGTTTGGCCAGAGCAGCGGAGTCCATCCAACTCACCATGGTTTCCCATGGAAATGTATGAAGGGGGTGGGAGGGAAAGACCTGATTGTGTCTTTCATTTACGATCCTAATGCACTGAGAGAGGGGGAGGGGAGAAGGGAAGGGCCCCCAAAGGGGTCAAATCTGTCTCTTGATTAAAAAAAAAAAAAGGAGAATTTCTTTTAAGTGAGCCTGGTTTGAAGCTAATGAGAGTTGGGGAAGTTTAATGAGTGTTGGGAAGAATCTCTCTAGCTTCTAGTGCTGGGTTAGACAGGCTCTCGCAGGTTTGGGGGATTCTGAGTGTTAATATGAGGAGGGAAGGCTTGGATTGGGGATGGGCGGGGGTGGGGGTATTTTTCTCTTCCTTTCTCCTGCTAGGGTTGTACAGTTCCACTTTGGCTGTACTCTTGACTTCCCCAGGGAATCTTCTACAGCCAGTTTTCCCTTCATGTTTTGTAGTCCAGTGTGTTTGCACATTTTCCTTGTGGTGAGCTAAGCAAAGCAGCGGTCAGGGGCTTCTTACGCCATAGGCCCCAGTCGTGAGGTGAGCTCCCTGCGGGCCAAGCTCTGAACTCGTGAGTAGCTCCAGGCGGGTGCAGGGAGCTCGATGCAGGATCGGGGCCATCATCTGCAAAGGCGAAAATGTTTGAAAGCTGAAAATCAAATGGAGGCTGCAGCTCTCTCATGAAATAAAACCCAAAGGCTCATTCCTGCCTGTGAGGAGAGGGGGTGGATTGTGAGGTGATATCACACATAAAGTACACAGCAGGGAGCAAAGAAATTCATGGAACTCCTGAGGTTGTGCCCAGGATTGTGGGCCAAAGCAACACATCACAGCCTTTTCGATGCATGAACAAGGTCAAATCTGAACTAGAATTATCTCCTGGGGAGGAAACAATTGCCCTCTCTGTGCTAACAAACTATAGTCGGAAGTGGCACTGCTGGAATTCCCAAACAGCGGGATTTGCAGGTGCACAAGCACCTGGTAAAATCAGGCTACTCTTCGTTCGTGTCCTAAGTCCTCGGTGGACTTTGGAACCTGCTTTTAAGGATTCAGCGCTGAAAATTTTGGCTGGGCTTTTCCTTGAGGTGTCAGGTACTCAGGAGACCCGGCTTTAATTCCTGGCTGTGCCACAAATTGTCTGTGTTGTTTTGGGCCAATTGCTTAATCTCCTTGTGTTTCAGTGCCCTAGCTGTACAATGAGAATAACAGTGCTCTTTTCTCCCAGCCTTTGTTTGGTCTATTGGAATGCAATTTTTGCAGGGCAGGCCCTTTCTCTTCCTATGTGTCAGTACAGTGCCTAGCACCGTGGTCTTGGTGGGGACTTCTGGGCACTATTGTAGTATGTGTGTGTATATTTATAGATATGTTGAGTCACAACTGTAGAGAATATGCACAGGCCATTCATGTTGTAAAATATCTGGTTAGCGTAGGTGTGGAACAACTCAATGATTCACGGAGCTGTGGGCTGTAGGGGGAACGTAGTATCTTGCCTTTGTTTCATAGCTTCCATCCCCAGAGAAGCCTGCTTAAATTTTTTTCATTAACTGAATTCACCCAAGATTGAGAGTACCTTCTTCTTCCAAAGAGCCTTTCCTATGTGTGAGGATGTTTGGGTGATTTACCAGTTTTAATTAGCTCTCCTGACCAAAGCATGGGTCCCCTCTTCGTTTGCATGTTGACTAGAATTACAATGAAGATTATCCAAACTGTATGGGTAACATCCAACTGGTGAGTGACAGACGTCCATCCATACTCATTTTTCCATTTCAGCAGGAGCCATTTGGGATGGACGCTGGCTCATTATTTGGGAATTTTTTGCTGACACACATTCAAACATTGGTTTGGAGTTTCACAGAGGCACTGAAATTCGGCCGTTCTATGAGGAGTGAGCACTGACTATTATTTTTTTTTTCTAATTTCAGTTCTGGATTTTCTCATGTTAAAATCTATAGTGATCTAGAATTTAGATTTCAGAGTAACAGCTGTGTTAGTCTGTATTCGCAAAAAGAAAAGGAGTACTTGTGGCACCTTAGAGACTAACCAATTTCTTTGAGCATAAGCTTTCGTGACCTACAGCTCACTTCATCGGATGCATACTGTGGAAAGTGTAGAAGATCTTTTTATACACACAAAGCATGAAAAAATACCTCCCCCCTGGGAGTGGGTGGGGGAAGGTATTTTTTCATGCTTTGTGTGTATAAAAAGATCTTCTACACTTTCCACAGTATGCATCCGATGAAGTGAGCTGTAGCTCACGAAAGCTTATGCTCAAAGAAATTGGTTAGTCTCTAAGGTGCCACAAGTACTCCTTTTCTTTCTAGAATTTAGACACATTCTAAACCTTTCGTGGGCAGAGAGGTGATTTAATTGGTGAATGGATGGAAGATGCCACATGTCTTAGCTATCTTGTTCAGAGAAGGAAGGGAGCATCGGGAGTCATTAAATTGAGAGCGAGGGTAAAATTGTCCTGGGGTTTGCATTCCAAACACTATTCACAGGAGGATATTGGGTTTTTCATGTCCTAGGAGGTAAACTTTTTTTGCTGTGATTTTTCCTCCACTTCAAAATATGCTGGTCTGAAGTTTATGGAACTCTTGCCACAAAACATTTGCAATCCTTGTGGATTATTCAAGGTACAAAACTAAGTATATAATCTATGATCAATAAATTCTATGGCTGAATTTGGGAGAGGAAATAAAGAGAGGGCAAGATTCTGCGTTCCAGAGATGAAAAAGGTATAGAATCACTCCACAAAAAGGAGCAGAGGAGCCTTTAGGTTCTGAGTCTGTGTTTTCCTACACAATGATTCCGATCGCCCTGCATCTGTCACAATTAGTTAGTCATTGTTTGAAAATTCAGAACGAATCAAATGAAAGGAACTCCCGTGGCTTGAAGAAAGCGTATTCTCTTCTGATGGCCCCGGTGAATGTTTGCGCCAATTCTACCTCTAGGTTTTGTTGTCCTGCTGCTGACACTGTTAGGGAAGGAAAATGATGCTGATTGCTCTTGCTCGTCCTTTGTGGCAGCTCCGCTCATTTGGCAAGAGATTTGGAGGGACGGGGGTTAAGTTTTGTTTTTTTCCCCCTTGGTTGCCTAAAAGTCAGATTTAAAATGGAGGAAGAGAAACTGTTTGTTCTAAGGTAAAAGTTTAGGACATGATCCAGCAAAGAGTTACTATCCCACACCTTATAGTGCCATGTAGGAGTAAAGAGACCCTTGTGTGTGCTTGCCCATAATAAATGTGCATATGAACCAGCTCCTGTTCTACAGCCAAGGAGCACACAGCTCCAGGGAAGAGGGAAGAGACTTGCATGGTTGTTGTAAAGCTCACCTTGGCTCCACCTAGATCCTGACGTCATGGCATGTAGGGCCAGTCCCCTGGCACTAGGTGAGAGCTGCTGTAATTTATGGTAGCTGTTAATGAGGCCCCATGGGGATGAATTGGTAACTGGGGATCAGTTCAGTAGAGCAGGTCTCCCTGCCATGACACCTTTCCTTCAGCCACATCCCCTGCCCCAGTGGTAGGGCAGATTGGGGGGTGGTTTAGGAACCTCCATGCTGGCTCTCTGCTATTGGAGGGCCCAGGGTCCACAGGTCGCGCAGTGCAAAGTGGCCCACAATATACGGCTATAGAAATTAGGATGCATTTATTAGCATTATTCTTCCTCTCCTCTTCCCTCTGGGCTAAAACAAGGCATTTGCATGGGTTTCACAGTGGCAGGGCTGTAACCACTCTTTTGTTCTTGAATAAAGGCTCAGCCAGCAGAAGGTCTTTTGTCACTGGAGTGAGGCTGTTTTGTTGTCCAGAACTATTTGAGTGAGATGTGGAGTTTCTAGCAGAGTGAGCACAGGAGCTGGTAGTGTGAGTGTCTTGGGTTATGGCCTGCTGCAATCGGTCTTTGCACGATGTTTTTTGTAAATCATAAGTAATTGGCAACATTCTAACACATCCGATAGCTGAATGGGATACTGGATGTGCGTATGGAGCCAAATGATATAATTCGGTGTCTCGTGCTAGGTTGTGTAGAGGGTGAATCATTTATAGCAAAATTCATGAATTATTTCTGTGGGGTGCGTCCCTAACTTCTTCCACACTAAACACAAACCAAAACATTTCAACGTGTAACTGAATGATGGACCCATTGGTGCAACTTCATTTTGGTGAAAGAGAAATGGCCGAGGAGCTGCTCCGGACAAGCAGACAGAGCTCTGTGCTGTTGTTCACCCCAATTGAAGCTTCACGGTGCATACTTGAACTCCCACCATAGCAACAAGTTCATCTGTAGGCCAGTATAATGGTCGAGTACAACATGGGGCTATAGCATAACAATGTACCCAGGAGACCGTCCAGACTGTGACTTCCCAGGGAAGAAAGGTCACTTTCTCCAGGAAGGCATGAGGGCGGGGTTCTGAATGACTACGAGAGACTTAGAAGAAAGAGTATGGCTCACGGGAGAAAGGGCCTGGCTATGTGATGTATGGAAATTCACCGTGGCATGAACGCGACAGGCTTCTGGAATTCTGTGGCACTTTAAGACCAGTCTCCATAATCAGCAGAGGGGAACTCTTCAGGAATAACAAAATGTACTGAGGGAGAGTGCAGGCTCTGCATTTCACACCCACAGAATGCACCGCTGGCTGCAGAATTCTAAGCGCTCTGGTTTCCCACACGCGCAAGGCCAGGGACTCACTTGCTGGCTAGTAAATGTAACCCTTGCAGCGTCAGTGTGGTGAATATGGATGGCTACTGCTGTCTAGTAGAGATAGTAGCTAGAACAGGAGACTGGGAGCCAGGACCTCCTGGGTTTTTATTCCTAGCTTCATCCCTTGCTTATTAGGAGGCCTTTTGGGTGTGCCCCTCATCATGTCTCTTATCCATCTGTAAAATTCAGCTGTTGTGAGGTGTAGGAAAGGTGCTATTTAAATGCGAGGTCATAATAACTACTACTATTGTCACTTAAAAACACCGTCAGAGAAGCCGTCACTGCACCAAAACAATTTTGTGGTGAAAAATACAGATTCAGTGACCTGGAAACAGGTTTTGTGCATTTGTGTCAATTTTGCAGAATGGTTTCCATTGGAAATTATTTTTTTTTAAAAAAAATCTAAACATTATTTTGATGTTTTTGAAATAAAATATTGAGTTTTTTTATTTGAAATAACTTTCACTTTGAAATTTCTTTTAGCTTTATTTTTTAATTTTCTTTTTAAAATGCTCAAGAATGAGACAATTTGTTGTACCTGAAATTAATTTTTCTTTACAATTTTGATAAACTGAAAATTAGGAAAAATTTCCTTTTTTGGTTCAACCTGCAGTGAATTTAAATTTTTTTTTTGAATTGTTGAGAAACTGAAAAAATCTGTTATAGGCCCTCTACTGAGGATGTTGGGATTTTATACCAAAGGTCCGTTTATACTGCGTGCCAGCGTCAGGCATCAGTGCTCCAAGTGTGGCTAAACCAGCCACATGCCACTGGCAGAAGGATGCAATTGGTGCCGATCAAAGTGAGCAGATGATAAGTGTTGGAAAACAGAAGAACGGGGATTGTAGTTCTCTTCACCTCTCTCCACTTTAAGATTTCAAATTTCTATGGTGAGAGACACATGAGGTGGAATATTTCTAAAGAGCCACTTTCCATCCTCTAGAGGATGAGGAGTAGGGCAAATGGAAGTAGGAATAAATTGTATTGCCAATTTTGTGTTAAAAAATCCCACTAAATTCCTGAAATTGGTTTAAAATTCAATTTAAAAGATTAAAAAAATATGTGGTTCTGTTTGTTTCTGTGCCTTTAGGATATACTCAGTTCTTGCTTTCAGGCTTTTCTCCATGATCATGTGGGCTAGAAACTTGCTACTTTTAATATAATGAAAGCTGAGATTATGTGATCGCAAGACTCCAGGAGCTGGGGCTTTCGGAAAAACACCACATAACATAATAAAATCACGAAAGCTGTCAAAACAGAATAAGATGATTAGCTTCGTGTGGTGCAAATAGACACCAATTTGGGTTTGTCAGTGTCGTATGGTAAAAACTGGTTTATGTTTTAGGAACCTTTAAATAAATACAAATTTACTTGGAGATGCTTTGATCGTGGTGAGCTTCTCATTATCTCTCTGATACTATGCAAAAAAGGAAATTGCTGTGTCTTTTGTATTTTTCTATTTAATGCCATATAAATATAATTGCTTCAATGAACTGTCTTTACCCTCTTGAGGGAAGTTGTAGTCTAGGAAGAAGCCCTTAGACGTGAATGGATGACTTTGTAATTGCCATAGTTTCTGAAACACATAAGGGGGAACTACTGCTAATCACTTATGGCATGTTATGGAAGCAGCATAATAGAAGTCCCATTTAAGATTCAGAAGAGCTAATATTATTGTGTATCTTGCAGGGGGAAACTCTAGCAAAGCATCTCCAGGGCTGGAGGTTTCCTTACTAATTAGATCTTGGGTTTGTGGTGGGCTTTTCCCCCCCCCCCGCGTCCGCTGATGGTACTTTAATTCTGTACAATTCTCTTCAAAATTATCATTTGGTTAAAGAGCTTAAGAAGTAGCATCCAATAGGAACACAGGAATTAGATAAGAAATAAAATCCCACTTGTCTGGTCTTTTGTCTCTGACAGCTCTAGATGCTTCAGAGGAAGGTACAGGACCACTGCAGTGGGCAGTTCTCAGATAGCCTGTCCCTTGGGAAAGTTTCCTCCTGACTCCCAATAATTAGAGGTTCACCGATGCCCTGAAGCATGGGAGTTTCTACCCCTTCCATAACTTTTAGTTTATTTCTGACTATTATAACTCTGAATATTCCTGTTAGCCCAGTATTGACAGCCCCAAGCATCCAAAATCATTAGATTGGCATAAATATAATGAAATTTTAAAATTAATGTGGGGTTCTTTTTAGTTATCTTCAGGATTTTGAGACTTTAGGGTCATGTTTTCAAATTGCCCTCCACAACCATGAGGGCTGGGAACTTAATTTTTTTTAGTGAAAGCTGAGATTTTCATTTAATCCCAGGAGCTGGGGCTTTAAGAAAAATACCAAATACTGCAAGTGTCACAATTAAATCATGAGATTAAGCAACACAGGAATATCCGTATAAATAGCCAATCCCTTTTGAACCCTCTTCAGCTCTTGGCCCCAGTGATACTTTGTGATAATGAGCTCCATAGGCTCCAAATGCCACAACTTACTGTAAAATGGTTGCTGGGTTGTGGACTCTTACTGGAGAATACTGTTGTGGATTTTGCAGCATTGCAAGGTGATGTTACATTCACTGCCTTGTCAGAACCACAAGAGACAATGGCGGTCTGCTTGTAATCTAAATTCCAAGCCAAATTCCCTTTGTAATAGAGTGATCGTGATAGGGTTAACTGGGTATTCAGCTATGCTCCATCCCTCCCTTCTTGTTTAGTCAGTGAAAGTCCCATTCTCCTAATTGTGATGCAGTTAAATAAAGCAGCAAGTTCCCAGCCTGCAGTCCTGTTAGTAGACTTACGTTGGTTGCACTGAGCAGTCCCTTTACAAATTTTTCCTACAGGAGCTCCTTCATTTTTTAAAGCGAGGGGTCCAAGGTGAATGCCTCTGCTGCTTGCCACTGCAGCTGTCTGACACAGGCAGAGAAACCTGTTGCATCCGATGAAGTTGGCTATAGCTCACGGAAGCTTATGCTCAAATAAATTGGTTAGTCTCTAAGGTGCCACAAGTACTCCTTTTCTTTTTGCGAATACAGACTAACACGGCTGCTACTCTGAAACCTGTTCACCCAATAGGTTTCAAGGCCAAATATGTTAAGGGCTGTTACAAAAAGGACGGTGATCCGTGGTTCACCATGTCCATAGATGGTAGGACTAGAAGCAATGGGCTTAATCTGCAGCAAGGGAGATTTAGGTTAGATATTGGGAAAAGCTTTCAAACTCTAGGGGTAGTTAAACACTGGAACAGGCTTCCAAGGGAGGTTGTGGAATCCCCATCACTGGATGTTTTAAAGAACAGGTTGGACAAACACCTGTCAGGGGTGATCTAGATGCTCTTGGTCCTGTCTCAGCACAGAGGGTTGGACATGATTTCTTGAGGCCACTTCCAGCCCCATCTGAGGATCTGGCCCTGAATGTTTCTACCTGCACTCCAACCAATAATGATCATTTCCCTGTATCTACGTGAGACTTTATTGTCTCCATCTGTCGTAATTCACCTTGTTTGCACAATCTACTGCGTGCATCACCTTGCTTCTGGAAAGTCTCTGCTTTTCATTAACAACTCGGAATACACAGAATTGTCCATGTTCTGAGCTGCCTGTCTCTATTTCTGGGCTTTGCTGTCGCTGATTTTTGTTTTGTAGTGGTGTCAGTTTACCCTCTTGTGGTTTGCAGGAGACTTTGTTGCTCGATGCTGCACTGCACTTGCAGGCTAATCGTAAATGCACACACAGCATCATAAAGGTAGAATCATAAACTGGATTAATGTTCATTGATCTTTTTGAGGGATTGAGGAGAAGGAGGGAGAGGTTTGAAGTCCAGCTAGAGTTAAGTCCCTGAATGTTTCCAGGTTGTCTCAGCAGCGGGTTAGCACTTACCTTACAACTCCTCCCCACAGCCTAATTGTTCTTTAAGCAAATTGTCTGCCTTCCATATCAGGGATGAAGGAAAAACATACAAGGAGAAAGAAAGTCAATTAGCCATTCATTGCCCATTGAACTCACCGACAGATTTCTCCCCAGGGTGCGCCTAGGTTTGGGCTGGATTCTTCATTGCGCCTCTGTGCTACTCCAGCAGCAGGAGATCTTTCCCGGAAGAACTTCCCTGACATAGAGGGGCTTCCCAGCCCGTGTTGCTGGTTGGAATGGTTCCATGCTGGCTCACCTTGCAGCACGTGGCTTAGCAGGCGTGTCGGTGAGGGGTTGGGCTGGGCTGGAGTGCTGATGCACTCTGGCTGTCCTTGGAGTTTCAAGGCTCCAGGGGGAGCAGGGGTGTCCTCAGCACTATTTAGAGAAGCCCTGAGGCTGGGTTTGGAATAGGGGAGGCTTCCCACCACTCCGACATTATGTGCATTTCCTCCAGAACCGAGAGTTGTACCCTTTCTCCTTGTTCCATTCCATCTGCCCCCATGTGCTACTTACATCAGATCGGATTGGTGGGCACCTCTGATAGTGGGCAGTTCGTTTCATGCCCTCAAGCTGAGTGCACTGAGCCGGATCCCCTTCACTTTCTTCCTTCCCAGCTGCCTCTGAGAGCTCCCCTGATAACATCCAGGTCCTTTCGTCCACAACGATGCCCAGAGTACTTGGCTCTCTTCCCGCTGAGTACTTAGGAACCTCTTGCAGCTCACCTGTGTCACGAACAACTGCCGTCCTCTTCTTCTCGTCGCTGCACACACACTTCCGTTTTGTCTTCTTGACAGACAGTCACTCCTTTCATACGCTTGCTCCCTGCACGTTCTCCCCCTCCCTTGACCTTAGCATTAAGTCTGGTCTTGGGATAGTGGCGGTGTCTCGTTCTATCGATAAAATATTACCAGCGCTCTCTTCAAATGACGTCTGCTTCTCATTTCATTGCTTTTGGGAGAACCCCTATAGGGTTGGCTCTGATGGTTTTAATCCCCATCTCTGATAAACCCAACAAAGATTAGCTGCCATTAAATCCCATGAAGGCTGCCCGTACCCGTCCTTCTCAGAACCTCATTTCACATGGTAGCTGGGTTTCTGCAGAGTAGATGTTTTGGATATTGCCATATTTTGCACTGCTATTGTTAAGTGTCCTAGAGAATCAGATATTCTACTTTACTATCGTGGTATAAAGAGGCCTTACAAGGAGGGGATTAGACTGCGTTTAATGTTGGTGGGCTGGAAGAGTTGAAGTTACCCCTTACCTGTGTGTAGGTAAGTAACCTCTCCATTTTGCAGATGGAGAGGTTGAAGAACAGAGAGATTAAGGGCTGGGGTAAACCAGAGTGATTCCACTAGGTAAAAACATTTTAAGGGTCTATGTCCCACTGACTTTGAGTGGGATTTAGGGTTCTGAATCACTGGTCTGCTTTTGGAAACTTTACCCATTGATTTCAGTGGAGCTATGTCCATTTATGCCAGCACATGGTCTAGACCTAAGTGACTGTGGCCAAGATAATACAGCAAGTCTGTGGCCAAGCCAGGAACAGAAGTCAAATTTCCTGCCATCCAGTCCTCTGCTTTTCCCATTAGCAGATTCTGCCTCAGTGTTAGTGTCGCCTGACCATTCTTCAAGGAAACCCTTGTCCGCCAGGTTTTCCTGATACCACTTTCCAGTTCTCTCTGATTGTCCTTGGGTGTTTGGTCGTGATCTGTGAGCGTATCAGAGCAGCTCTTCTACTGAATGCCTGCTGGGTTTTCCTACTTAGCCTGGTGCTTCAACTTAATGCCACCGACAAATGGGTGTGCTACCTTTCTCGCTTCTGGCATGCTCTGCATGGATTGTTGACAGCATTGCAGACACTCACTGGTTTAAATGCTGGTGTAGACGAGGCTAGACCATTTTCACCTCTGCCAGGAAAGGCAGCTCTGAGGGCTAGGGCACTAGGCTGATACTTGGGACATTGGGGTCCATTCCTGGCTCCGCCAAAGGCTTCTTGTGTGAACTTGGGCAAGTCAACGATGCTGTGCCTTATAGCCCATCTGTACAATGAGATAATAGGTCCCTTTCCCCACCCATTTTTTGTCTGTTTAGAGTGTAAACTTTTCAGAACATGGATTGTCTTTTACCATGTGTATGGACAGCACCTAGCCCGATGGAGCCTTGATCTCAGCTGGGGCATCTGTGTTCCACGAGAGCACAAATCACAATCATGTGCGGAACATTGGGTTCTTGCTGCTGTGGCTTCATCTGACATGGTTAGGTGCAGGGGGTAAATCTTGGTCTTAGTTTGGAATTTATTTTCACTAATTAGCTTGCATTGTTTCCGGAAGTTTGATTATATTTTTTTTGTCCAAGAAGGTTTTGCATTATAAAAAAAAAGAAAAGAAAAAAGAAAGCCAAGAGCGTCACACAAACCCTGACAAATGGCGTATTGTCCCCAACTAATAATGTGTAATTTTTCACAAGGGAATGTAATCTCTACCCATTGTAATTTCTTCTCCTAGCCTGGCTTACTGTTAATAGGATGAATAGTTACATGAAAACTCCACGTATGGCCAACTCTGGCTTTTGTAACAAATTGCTCCCAAAAAAACTGGGGAATGAAGAGTAGGGAGTGGATGAAAATCCTGACATAAAGTGACTTTTTCTGTACTGGGAATGGTTGGCTGGCAGCCAATGACAATAATGGCCCGGCGTGCCAGAATTAACAGACAAATAACACTTTCCCACTCCAGCGTAATTATGAGACGCTCTCTTAGCAGCACTCCTTCCTGTCACTCATTCTCCTGTGTCCAAAGGAGCTGTCAAGGGGGGAAATGTCTGAGTGTTGTGATGGGGCACTATGAAAACATGAGTGACAGACAGGCATTTTGACAGCTTGACTTCAGGTACTTACCGCAAATGTAAATACATTCATTTGAATCCAATTGAGACAAAAACAGGCCTTTTAATAGAAAATAAATGGAGGACAGCTTAATGGTGACATTTTTGGGGTTTTTTTTTTATGGGTTTTGCCCAGACTCGCAGAGTATTGTGGAGGGTGAAGTGGTTCCCAGTCCTCAACTGCTTGAAGCACATATTTTTCCATCAAATTGCTTCCTGCTCCCCCCAGTTCTAATGCTAATCCTTCTCTGAATGGCGAAACAAGGAGTTCATTCAATGCACATTAAAGCAGCTGATAAAACCCACCCCCAGTGATATCAAGCAGCCAAGAGTCTATCTTACCCAGTTCCTTTTGCCCTTTGGAGAGGTGCTACTCTGCAGGAGCAAAGGTGATAGAATCAGGCCCTTTCTAATTAATATATCTCACAAGGTCTTAATATGCGCGGGGTATTATCCCTGTTGTTATCATGTAGAAAGACTATACCCAGACTTATACCAACCGGGTTATAAAATGCAAACATAGAGCGCAGTGCACGCTTTTCAGGGATATAAAACTATTCATCACATAAGGTGATTGTCAAAAGGGTGAGGCCATTCTCCACCCTCCACAGAGCAGACAGAGGCCATATCTACACTAGCACTTATGTTGGGAAAACTTTTGTCGCTCAGGGGGTGAAAAAAACATCCCTCTAAGTGACATAAGTTTTGCCAGCTCATATGCACGGGGGGGTGCTCTCCTGCTGATATAGCTACCACCGCTTGTGTCACGGAGTCACCGGGCGATGCTGTGGAACTAGTCCATATGAAGACAGCCAGGGCTCTGGGGGAGCCTCCTCTCTCTGAGCAGACTGTCTCCAGGGTAAGAAGCTTACACAGCTTTGACCTTCCTGGGTCTGACCTTGGCGCATTCAGCATCCCCTTCTGACACCTTGCGCTTCCCACAGCTAGTCCGCACAGGACTTGGCTCCTGGGGAAGCCAGTGGGCCTGGCACCCCAATGCTGCAGTCAGACGTGACTCTCAGCCAGCCAGTAAAACAGAAGGTTTATTAGATGACAGGAACATGGTCTAAAACAGAGTTTTTAGGTACAGAGAACAGGACCCCTCAGTTAGGTCCATCTTGGGGGGCAGGGAGGCCAGAGCCCCATCTGGGCCTCCCTCCATTTCCCCAGCCAGCTCCAAACTGAAACTCTCCTGCCCCTCCTCTGGCCTTTGCCTCTTTCCCGGACCAGGAGGCCACCTGATCTCTTTGTTCTCCAACACCTTCAACTCGAACCTTGCAGAGGAGGGGCCCAGGCCATCAGTTGCCAGGAGACAGCCATTCTCTGTGCAGACACCATCACACTGGCCCTCTAGGGCTCTGTGACAATCACACATCCTTATCCCATCACCTAGATACTTAAGAAATGCCTTGGGGGAAACTGAGGCACCCACACAGTATTCAGAGAAAACGTTAAGAACATTCCCACTTCGTCACAGCTTGTTGAGCTGGTTTTATTATGTCAACGGCAGAGCTCTCGCCTGTCAACATAGCGCGGCTGCACACACACTGTATCACTACAGCTGTGCTGCTGTAAGCTTGTAAGTGTAGACGTTCTGTGAGTCTGTGCCCTGAGCTCACACCCTACTGGGGTTTGGCCGTAGGGGTAACTTGAACAGCTTTTTCTGCTGATTCGTTGTTCCTAGGGTGTCTCTCTGTGATCTCCTCTGTCTTAGTTCTCTGTAGCTCAAAGAGCTGCTTTTTTAATCCTGCTTTAAGGTAACTCGACCCACGTCTTGGTAGGACTCGGCAGTACCTAGCCTAGGGTGGCTTGACAAAAGACAACGCCTGGATTACTTTCCTCCAGGTACTGTTCTGTGCTGTGTAGGTTCTTGTACCATGCTCATCGTCGTAGTCTGAGCACCTTCCGGTTGTGCGTTAGGTTTTGTTCTCTCATGGGGGAGAAGTGTATGCAGCTGAACGCATGGGCAGCGGGTATCGCAGGCCAGGGGAGGCTGAGCCTCCCCAAACAGCTCAGGCATGGCCCTGCCCCCAGTCCACCCTGAAGCCCCCTCCTGCTTCCCTCTCTTCCCCTGTGGCCCGGGCTGGGTGGGGAGGTGTGCAGTCTGCAACTTGGGGCAGCTGGGTCTGGTACTCGGGCCGCCTGGCACTGGGGTCATGCTGCCTGGTGCTCAGGAGCTGGGGGCATCCACCCAGCACTGTGGGGTTGGGGGCGCCCACCCGGCGCTCCAGGGCTGGGAGCACTGTGGCTGGGCATGCCCACCCAGCACTCTGGCACTGGGGGTGCTCGGGCGGCCCGGGGTTAGGCAGCAGCTGCGATGGGGAGCTCCGGGCACCAGCAGGGGAGGGGAGGTGGCGAGAGGGGCAGGGATGAGGTGGGGCCGGGATCTAGCCTCCCTCAGTGGGCGGTTAATGCGCTGCCCATGGCTGAATGTCTTGTTTTGGTAGAGTTGTAAATGTTGCTCTGTATTTGTTAGGGAAGGCAGGTCACAGAAATGCGCCTTGTGTTGGAGCGGAAGATGGTGGAGAGGTTTGAGATGCTCCTTAATTCCTGGGGGAGACCATTCGCCAGTCTTGGACCAGCCCTCCCTGAGAACATTCTGTCTCCCACGCAGAATGGGCTTTACCCTTACTGCAGAGCGTTCCATGGTGCCGGAGGTGTGATGCTATCGACCCCGGTGAGCCTTTCCCTCTGCAATAGGTACGGTCTGGGCGATCTTCAAGCAGTACGTCACCCAACTGTAATTCAGCACAGGTAAGTAGGGTAGGCTGGGAATATTCATTTTCTTTAAGGGCTTGGCTCAGCACCCACTGAAGTAAAAATGGCATCCCTTCCATTGACTTCCGTGGGTGCTGAATCAGGCCGCAATGGTGTCAGAGTCCTGGGAACACCATTGAGTGCAAATGGATTGCAGCCATGTTGGCTTGTGGCTTGTCATCTGCCACCTACCGTACTGAGACGCATGGCACAGAAAGTCATGGCCCTACCATCAAAATGCTGCACTGCCCCTTGATTGTAAGTCTGAGTCTCATTAACCTGAAATCCGCTTTACACTGGCCTCGTAGTGCAAGAGACCCTGAAGATGGATGTAAGGAGCTGAACAGCACCTCACAGTGAGCGTATAGGGGTGTTAGGGTATGGGGGATTTAGGCCAAAGATCTCGATAGACACGAAGGCTTGCTGTTCCACCTCTCCTCCTGCAAGGGGCTTCCTGCTCTGCAGGGTGACGTCCATTGCATAACGCTGAATTCCTGCAAGACGTGTGGGGTATTGAGGCTCCAAGACTGTAGCACCGATGACCTACGTGCAGTTTACGATGGCAACACTCATAAACCAGAGATGAGACATGGGGGGCTTATTTCACTTCTTCCTCAGACCTCGCCGCTGAGCTGTGGGGAATCTGCTGTTTCAGCAACAGGTCTTGTATCTGCCATGCATAGGTGATCTCCATTATTATGTCTGGTGAAGAAATGGGTGGATTGGACAGATAGGGCTCATTAGGTTTCTGTTGCACTGGGCATTGTACAAATATGTAACAAAATGGTCCCTGACTCAGGGAGCTTGGTATCTGAATTCCTCAGCGTTCTGGAGTGTGTGACTCTGGGAGTTCGAATTGGACCTGTTTCTGCTGTACATAGAGGCTCCTAGATGAGCATAGGTTGAACACTGACTGTTCTGGCAGGAGAACAGACAGGTAAAGCTCACTCAAAGCCAGATCCTCCGTAAAACTGCATGGCAGAGCAGGACATGAGCTCCGGTAGTTCTTGGTGCAGGCACATGCAAATCAGTTAGCAGGATTGGTCCTTAATTTGCAAGCTCACTGGAGCAGGGAACTATTTTCTGGGAAGCACCCAAGCATGCTGGGGAGTGCTACAACGTATGACATAACGACAATGTCCCAGAATGATGTAGGGCACGCAAAGGTCTGAACGAAGTTTAGCTGGAACACATTTTCTGTGCGGTCACTTCCACAGGCCTAGTTAGATGGGACTCAGACCCATCGTGTAAATAGATGCTGTTTCACCCCACTTTTATTCTAGTTTAGCTGTTCTACTCAGTGTTAAAGTGGAAGGGGAAACAGGGAAGCTCAGTTTAATGGGGCAGCTCTTTCAAATACAGCCTAATGTAGTGATGCCGAATAATAACAGAAACTTTACTGTAACAGTGTAAAAATCTGTTCTGAATTGAGTTTGATGGGCTGCGTCAGATCCACCCGGAGGTTGCCACTCCCTGATAATCATGTTAAGCCCTGATTATTTTTTAAAATTTGTAAGCAGATTTGGATAAACCGTTTCCTCTGCCCCCCCTCCCTCCCCCGCCAAACTTGAAGTATCTTTCCTGCTTTCATACAAGCCTCTTCAAAACCTTTCTCTACTCCTTGATTGGTATGGTATGCAATGCATGTCAGGAAAATCCCTGGCAATAACAAACAGAGCACCCTATTCAAATAAACCAGCTGGGATATCTCATTTACCCTCCAGCTTCATCTGAGATTGTCTAGCTAATGGGAGCGTATCCATGTTTAACAGAGTAAGGAGTTCAACTAGACTTTACAGTATTCCATTGCCAGGGGGCTTTGCCCATAACTAGAGCAAATGGGAGACTCCTTGTTTGAAGTTAGTGAATCTCAAAGGATTTCAGTTGATTGAATACACAATAAGGCATATAGGGTCTGATTCTGCTTTCATGTGCACTGGTGCAAATTAGGAGTCACTCCGTAGACTTCAGTGGAGAGACCTACAATTTGTATTGGTGCAAGTGAATGGAGAATCAAGCCCATGATGCCTGTTGAGGAATTAGGTTGCTTCCTTATTACATTGGAGGTCCATGAACTACCTTTGGGTACATAGAGGAAGACAACAGTTAAGCAGCCATTTATCTGTTATTTTTACAGTGGGAGAAGTAGGAAAGATACTGTAGGAGTTGGACCTCCCCTGAGTGAGAGGGGATCGGAAGATAATTGGGATGGATAAGACGCATGTGAGGGCTTTTTCAACATATTTGATGCATGTCAGGGAGACAAGAGCACATTTAGGAGACACAAGCTTTTCAGATCACTGAAGTTTGGTTATATGAGGTTTAGCTACACGTTCTCTTAAAGTCACTATCATAGAGTCATAGAATTTAAGGCAAGAAGAGATCAGTAGATCATTTCCCTTGCCTGTCCCATGTGGGAGGTCATCCAGCATCCTCATGCTTGGGTAGTTGCTTGGGCAGTTGCGCTCTCGGTGCTTGGGGTGGCAAAAAACCTAGCGTTGGCCCTGATCAACGATAGAATTTTTAGACCAAACTCACAAGACTGTAGTGCCTGCAGATATGTCTGACTAGCCAAATGCTTATGGTAGGGCAAATGATTTTGATAATGAGGCATTTGGGTGGCATCATTGCAGGAGCAGGTGGCCAACCTTTTGCTGGTGGAGAGGAGAGGCACTGGGCAGTTGTGTCTTTGGCACGGCTCGGTGAGCTTTGTTGCACATCTGTTTTTGAGCCATCCAGCGGTGGTAAAACTGAGGGTCACTTTGGGACAACAGTCAAGACCTTGAGCCAAGTGTACTTATCAGATGCACTTTTAAAATATTGATTCTGTCTACACTCCGGGCTCTCACCTTGCACTTAATCAGTTGCCTGGTTTCTTCGACGTAATGCTGGGCTGTCTCCAGTGTAGTCTTCCTGGACATAGATCGTGCAACCCACCAGGTAGCCAATGCCATATCAACTTTAACAAAAGTAAAGCTGCCTCTATTTGCTCATCTGTGGTGTCATGCTATGTGCACAAGCCTGTTTTTCAACCCTTTCTCCTGACTATTGAATACAGAGAATAATACCAAACTGGCATAGCTCTAGCTGAGTCACTGGCAAAGCCCTGTGCAGTGATTAGCTAGGCAATCCTCACAACATCTCTGGGAGGCAGGTAAATATCACCCCCATTTTATAGATGGGGAAACTGCGATGCAGAGTTTAAGTAACTTACCCAAGGTGACATGGTTAAACAGGGACAGAGCCAAGATTAGCATCTCAGAGTTCTTGGCTTGTAGTACCTTGTTCCGGTTCCCTGTTTCTTGTTTCTGTGTAAGAATTCCTACCTCTTTCTAGGTCTGATTCATTGTTGCCCTGCACCTTATGGATTCACATCAGAAGCAAGTACAAAATACTCTGGTCTGGTTGCATTTTACACCCACTGTGTAGGGTGCAAATCAATGGAGAATTAGGCCACTGGTATGTAAGGGCCATAAGTAGCTGTGCTGAAGACGAAAAACTTAGTGTTCATGAGTGTCTTTGTCCGAAGGCGATGATTTTGCTGGCTGTATAGGTGCTGTGTTTGGCAAAGGAGGGGCCGGGTGCAGGGTTTTCACCTTGTTTAGATTGTATCGCACCATTACTGCGGGGGTGCTGTTTGGGAGCCAAGCGCTACAAACATGAGGGGCAAATCCATGCTTGGTGTCAACTCTAGGCATGAATCTGACCCCAAAGGTCTCTCACATGGCATCGGTGCTGTGTTGTTGCTAACCACCTGTAAGTACTGTGCACTTCTACTCACTCTGGTTAAGGAGGCAGAATCAGGCCTTTTGTAAGAGGCAAACGGTGCTGTAAATATTTCATGCTGTCAGAAGTTGAAGTATTATAGAGACAAATAGCCCATAGGGTCAGCTGTAAATAAACCTCTCTTTGCTTTTACTTGGGTTGCACTTGGTTAAGTTCATGCTGTCCTGTGGCTCTAAGTAATTCCCTCTTCCCTTGCCAGTGAGGTGACTGGCTGGTTTCCCCCCGAACAAGCAGAATACGGTGGGGTTAGAATAAAAATCTTCAACCAGGCCGTCCCAAACTCTTCCCTCTCCACCTGGATTTTGACACCGATTCTGGACTCTGGCTCAGCTAAATGAAAGGCTTGGAACTGTTGCCAAGTGAGGGGACAAATTAACTCCAGATGGGGCTTAGTGGGGGCAGCTCTTTGCTGAACTGCTCTTTCAGGAAATAGCGAACGGGGCAGCTAAGAACCAGGCAATTATTTTTCAGCCAGCCGGGCGTTGTCACTGTGCATGCAGAGAGATTTTTTCCCCTTTTTTATTACAAAGCGTGAGACGTCATTGTTCCCACCACCCGAGGCATGCAAAATCCACTTTGCTCTTCTGGATGAAGGGTGCAATTGTCGCCAGGGCTGCTTGGTAAGACCTGAGCAAAAGACCAGGCGAAAACGCTTTTGGCCTGTCGGGCAGAGGGAGAAATCATCCTCTCTTCGGCTTAAATGCTCCCCTCTGCCTCTTGGCACAGAGAAATGGGGCCAAGGACTGCGTGGCCGACAACTGAGGAATATGTGACATCTGTGGTTCAGGCTCCTCCCCTTTCCTCTCCCGGCCGCAGACTGTGTATGAGAACCATGTACATTTGGGGCAGGGCCGTAAGGAGGTGTGGGGTAAAGCCAGAGGCATGGCTACTTTGCCCCTGAGAAATGTACAGATTCCCACAAGGAGCGTCCTAGTGGATGATGCTAGGTTGTTTGGTGTTAACTCCTCCTCTCTGTGCATTAGCTCCCCCAGAAAGGGTAGGGTTAGGCAGGCATCCTTGCTGTGGGATCAGAGCGTGGAAGGGCATTGGACTTCAGATCCATGTCCTATCTTTGCCAGCCCATTATCTGTGTCTCATTGACATTCTGGGTGACTAATGCACGTTCACAGTAAGTTTCTTCCTCTTCGGTTGTGTCTGTGGAAGGGCACGATTTGGTCCTGTCTCCTGGGTCTCTGCCACCATTTCAAACATACCGCTCCTAGCACTTGCTGCAATCAAACTTCCTATTAGTGGGTTGACACAGGCCACCGTAAACGTAACGCCCCTGAGATCTCTCACTCACGCTTTGGAGAGAAACACCCAACCGCTAGATCAAATTTACCTCCACGCTTGAGCCTTTGTGACATGTGATGAAAGCTTAGGCATCGAGTTTGAAGGAAGAGACTAGAGCCTGGGAGGATTCTGTAGGTGGAAACTCCGCGCATTGCTAATATTATCAGGCCATGTTCTCTCTGAGTCTACAGCTCTCACCCACCCCGCCCCTTTACAGTCTGTCTTTTTGACTTTCTCACACACAAACACATCTCTCCATCCTCAAACAAGCTCTCCGGCCATGCATTTCTAGTGCCCCCAGGATTACAGATTTGCAAACCCCACAGCCATTGTTAGCTCTGTCTCCCCCCCTCCCCCTCCCTTTTCAATGCTCCGCTTTGCTGCAAAGGCATTTTTGAAGCAGATGTCCGACATGAGCCTTTCCCAAGTTCTCAGCCCACTAGAGACATTCTCAAGAGGAACATGCTTCAGTTCTAGAATGTAGGTGAGCCTTTCCCAGTCGTCAGCCCCAAAGCCAAGCTGGGAATTCGAAGGCTTGAGCGAAGCAACTGCACGAAGCTGATTACATTCTCATCTCATTGTACAAGGCGGGCATTTGCAATTTTAAGCAGAGGGGGGAAGAGAATAATAATAACCCTCCCCCCCCCGCCCCAAAAGAACCAAGCAAATGAATTCCGTTTCGGTCCGGATGTTTCCAGACCACCCTGCCCTGCACAAACAAATGAGTTAGATGGTCCGAAATTCCATCCCTGCCTTTCAGGGCTTGTCGGGGGAATTCCTGAGTAATGGAGGTTGTACTAGGTCACGGGGGCAGCGGGAGTGAATCCTCAAAGTTTTGCTCTGGCGCTAAGTCTCCTTTTTAGGCATGTAGGAGAGGGTTTTTTTTACATCTCCCCCTCCCCAAAACCTGGGAACAATACCTTGGTGTCGGGGGCCCAGGCTGGTTCTGTGTAAAGCCCTGCAGCGTTATCTGGGAGGGGAAAGAACTGACGGGAAAAAACCATGCTTCTTCTTGTGGACACTTAGTGGAATCAATGTGCATTCAATTAACCCCGTAAACCATGCAGGCTCTTTAGAAGGTCCAGGAAAAGAGGCTTTCAGGCATTGTGCGGAGAAAGTTTTTTTTTTTTTAAAAGCCATCGTAATGATTCCTGTTTGAATAAAGCCCTCTGGGTGCTGAGCTGCACGATGGGGAATGGAGGGGAACTTTTCTGAAAGCTGAGTTCAGGTAAACTCTAACGGGCCTGATCCCGAACTCCTTACAGTCACTGCAACTGTATGGTGCAGCGGAAAATTAAAATCAAAGTCACACTGGGCCTGAGCCTGAAATCCTGACTGTGTTTGTACTCAGGCCAAGCTCCCCTAGGCATCTCTGAATAAAAACTCTGAATAAAATAAGGACCCAGGGGTGCTGAAACAATTTGTATAGCGAGGTGCTGAGAGCCATCGAACCAAACTGGAAACCCTCTATCTGATGGACACCACTTCAAGCCAGGGGGTGCAGCAGCATCCCCAGCACCTCTAGTTCCAGCACCCTTCTAAGGATCTTCTTGAAAGTGATGGGAATTTTGCCTGCTTAAGGAGATCAGGTTTGGGCCCTAGATTATAGTAGCGAAGATGGAGTGGGACTGCAACTGTACAGTGCAGCGGAAAATTAAAATCAAAGTCACTGCATCAGAAGGACCTGCAGAGAAGCTAACGAGGGGAGCTTGCAAACTGAGTTGCCGTCTCACCCTTAGTGATGGTGCCTCCAGGTCTGGTGAGTGAGACAATTTGGTGACAGGTGTGAATGTTTGCAGGGCATCGGACATTGGGAGTCGAGAGGCTGTGTTCTCTTCCTCGTGTTGTTGTTGGGGTCTGTGCCTCAGTTTTCCTATCTGTAAAATGGAGTTAATGACACTTTTTGAGATCTGTGGCTAAAAAGTGCTAAGTGCTGACTGTTCTGTGGACAAACAGAGGACCTAATTCCCCAGGTCTGTCTGGCAACATTCATGAACACTAAATTCATGCAAAAAGAAAAGGAGTACTTATGCTTATGCTCAAATAAATTTGTTAGCCTCTAAGGTGCCACAAGTACTCCTTTTCTTTTTGCGAATACAGACTAACACGGCTGCTACTCTGAAACCATAAATTCATGCAGCAGTTTTAAAAATAAAATTATTCCAATCGCTTTGTGTGTGTTCCCGCCGATCCTTGCAGAACTGTTCAGGCGGATATGAAAACAGGTGTGGAGGGGTTTGGTTAGGAAGCTAGAAAATATCGATTACTGGCAAAAATAAGAACCACCGTCAATGCAACTGAGCCCTAAGTAGCCCCAGTAGAATCTCTGCAATACAGTTGAACAAAGACTTTAAAACAGCCAAATCCCTTTCATTGCATGCAGATGATGTTCACCTGGAGAAATCCAGCCATTTGTGGATATTAAACTAGACACTGTAATAAGTTCAATATGTATTTCAATTTACTTTGCTGCAAATAGATTTAATTTACCAACTGCAGGGTTTTAGATGGAATCGCCTGTATTTCTGTCATTTTATGCTATTTGCCGAGTGCATTATACATAAAGTTGTAAATGAACAGACCAGTGTGTGATTTGTTGTACAGATGACATGGATGTGCAAGTAAATTAACGATGAAGTCTTAGCAGCACATAGTTTAATTATATTTGCAGATGAATTAAGCAGTGCCCTCTTCCTTTCTTACTGTGATATATGGTTAAAAGTATATTTTCATCCAGGGCGTTGGAAGTCATTTGCACCATCCTCTATGGAAGGTTCGTTACGCTTGGTGAATGGCTGCAATTTGAATTCATGACACACGTGCTGCCTAGACACCCATACTTCTTTATTATTGTATTATTAATAATAATTGTAATTTATTATTTTATGTTATTGCCTATTTGTGCTGTGCTAGCAGCTGAGGGCCCCAACCAAAGATCAGGCTCCTCTTGTGCAAGATGCTGTGCAAACAAGTCGTGAAAACCAGCCCCTGTGTCAGAGAGCTTACAACCTAGGGCCCCGACCCTGCAATTGGCAGAGCCCAGGCAGGCTGTGGAATCCATGCAGAGCCGGAGGGGTGCATGTAGACTCGGGCGTATACCCACACGCTGCCTAGGTCGATGACAGGATGTGAGAGGTGACTGGCACGGAGAAATGGGCAGGAGGTGGGGAGAAGGAGAAGAGGTGGGTGGGAGGATGTGGGGTGATCCTGTTAACTCACAAGTTTAGCCGGCTGAGGCCAGTCCGTGGTTGCATGGGAGACCCAGCCCCACCAAAGAGAAAATGAGGGCTGGCTGCTCCAGGAAGTGGTGCTGGTGATTCTGTTCTGAGGCCCTGGAAGGCATCGCTACTCAGGACCGCACGCAAGCACGTGCTTAACTCCCACTGAGGACAAGCTAAGCATGTTGCAGAAGAGGACTAGAGTTAAGGAAGTGCTTAAGTGCTTTCCGAGTCAGGGTCCAAATCCGTGCAGAAGCAATGCCCGAGTGCAGAGGGCAGTGCCATAACAATCATTATTGCTGTCTTATTTCACTCTTTTTTGTGTCCTAAGTTCTCCACCATAACCATAAGAGCTTCTCTGCCAGTGTGCGTTAACTACAGCGTGTCTGATTAAACACAGCAAAGCGTTAGCAAAGGAAACACTGATATTGCTGTGACTGCTAACAACGTTTTGCTATGCTGATACTGTGGGGGGCTCTGTCGTCTTCCCTGGGCTCTGGTAATAGTGCCTTTAAAGCTGCCGCTTCTTGCGAGGCGCTGGTGGGATTCACAAGCACGGCTTTGCCCCTGGTGGGCGTGTGCAGATGTAAAAGGATCAGGATGCTTTGGTGGGAAAAGGAAGTGCTGGTGTGAGACCGAGTTCCAACCCTGGAAATCGACATGTCCGCCAATAAAATACCCTGTTGCCAGCTCAAAGAGCAGGCAGGTCTCACCAGCTGGGAGGCCACATTGCATGAGTCTGAGAGTGCATGAGATTAGACTTTGTGGGGCTTTTCTGGGGGCTGGATCGGGTCCTAGGTTGAAAAATGTCAGTGTGCGAGTATCTCCACCTTTGTGCCCAGCGCTAGCCTCTGCCAGCGGGCCAGCCCCTGCCCTGCTCAGCGCCGAGGGGACAGCAGGTGTGCTTGCTCCGCATTCTCCATAGCATTGTGGGGGGTGGCTCACCACAGAGCCTACTCCGCTGCTCCTTTGAGCAGGCTGCTGCACCCGCTCGGGAGCCAGGATGCACCAGCCAGCGAGAGGGTCTGTACTTAGAGGTAGTGATTAGCCTTGGATAGTATGTTGCAGGCTTCATAGCTTCTAAGCTTTAAAAGTAGCTCCTAAGTCAATTTCAGTGTTGTTTGCTTTCTGGGAGTATGAACTTCATTCATGTGTAATATACCTGCTTGTCCATATAATTTAAAAGTTATCACATTTGAAGTAAATCGTGGACCAAATCCTCAGCTGGTATTAATTGGCATAGTCCCTTTCAATGGCACTGTGCTGATTTACACCAGCTGCGAAATTGTCAAAATATAAGTAAATTGGGTGAAATTCTGGCTCCATTCAAGTCCAGTGGGAGTTTTGCCATTGGTTTCAATAGAGGTAGTATTTCACCCACTGTGATGTGGAAAATAGGAGTTAGAGCTAGAGAAAGGTGCAAGCTACACCAGATCCAAAGACTGCAGCTGTGGATCTGGATTTGAATCCAAATTTGTGCCCAATAGAGAAAAAGAAGTCGGGGTGAAATCTAGCTCTGATAAGTTTTTCTAAGGGGAAATGATCTATTTCCCCTGATAATACTTGTCTAAACACTGCTTGGTTGCTGGTAGCTTCCCATCAGTCTTTGGTTTTTGTTTTTGGATAAACGTTAGTTTCTGCAGGCCAGTGGCTTTTAATGGTTTCCTTTGAGTCCACACACACATTCGAACAACGCTGTTTCTCCTTGACATTTGATGTGGAAGTGGGAATGTGTATATCAGCATTGCTACTTCACAGTACCCTTCAGGCACGGAAACTGGGACCTTGGATAAACTGGAGATTAAAGTGAAGCAGAATTACACAATAAAAATCCACATTTTTCAGGTGTGCCAGGAACAAATTGGAGAGGCGATTCCTGCTAATGGGAAATTCAGTGTGTTATCTGAAGAGCCATTTAATTAACGAACAAGAAACCTGTTTACTATGAAAACAAGTCGCAGCTTCACTAATGGGCCTTTCAGTTTCTTATGCTGAGTGTAGGTCTCTTAAAGGATAAAAGCACCAGCAACTCGGAATCCAGTCTTAACCCACCAGCCAGATTGGGGAGGCAAAGAAGTCAAGAGCCATTTATCTTTTATTAAGAATATGAAACCAGCCTTTCTTTTATTTAAACACCCAGTTTATTTTCTCTCTTAGAGGTTAACAGTGCTAAATGACTTTATTCACAAATTACAGTGTGAACAGAACAATTAGCTCGCCCTAGTCAATCCACCTACCATTACCGAAACTGCAAACAAACACACCACATATATGAGTAGAATCAATCTTAGTTGCAAGCATATGCGACTCCAAGGCACTTAACAACATATTTTTTAAAAGCCTCTTGCTTTCTCCTCACTTTCCTTCTTGCTCTCACTTCCAACGTACTGTGTATATCTCCATAGTGGGTTCCCCTATTGCTCATCCCAGTTGCTGATTAGTTATAATTCTAATAGATGGATTGTTTTAGCAGTTGTGGTTTTGATGGGTGTCTCCCCCCGCCCCGCCATAACAATCAGAACTTTTTTAGCCAGTTCAGTTTTTCATCGCAGCTGTTTTGTGTGTGTTTAAACGAGAAAAGTGTAATCCGTTGTAAGCTGAAAATGGGTGACACTGTTCCTTTAACTGTGCAGAGGGCATAGCTGTTTTTACTTAAAGCTCTTGGAGCAAATTGTCTCACCACATCAGGGCCTCATTTTCATCATGTCTATCTCCCCCTCCCCCCCTTGAGTCCTAAAAGTCAAAGGCCAGTGGGGGGAGGGGGGAGGAGAGACAGAAGGCAATGACCTCTGAATAAGTAGTGGAGCAGATGGCCACGCCCCTTCCTCTGAGCTTTTCTCTCATTGCCCCGGGGCACAGATCCGTGACCTTCGCTTTAACTGAATGCCTGGACTGTGGGACTAGGACTTTGGCGTGCTCTTTAATAGGCATCCATTATCCCTCTTTTGCCAAAAGCAAGGAAAAGTAGGTTCGTTTAGATTTGAATTTTAAGTAAAACTGTTTGGATTGGTCACCCTCTCCCCTAGGTGCCCTAAGTTAAATTGTTGCTCTCAGTGGAAGATGCACTCATGGACAGGTTTGAAGGCTTTTAATTTTGTTTAAATGCCTGCTGCTATGCAAAAATCTGCACACACCACACACACACACAGACACACACAGAGAGCACGTGAAGCTCTGGTGCTCCAAGTCAGAAACTCCCAGTGCGCTGGGTGCACAAGCCACATTTCCTTTTGCTGATATCTGTTTTGTACAGAGTCGGGATGAAAACTCAGGAGTTCATTTGATGGCACTGCCTTTCCCATCACACAGCTAAAGGAGAATCTCTGTCCATTAACACTGGGAGCATTAGGGTTCAGAATCTCTTCAAAGGTTCCACTCAGTAGAGCAGGGGTTCGCAACCTTTTTGTTTCTGAGGCCCCCCCACCATGCTATAAAAATTCCATGGCCCACCTGTGCCACAGCTGGTTTCCTGCCTATCCAGTAGATTAAAAGCCAGGGCCGGTGCTAGGGGGTACCAAGCAGGGCAATTGCCCAGGGCCCCACGTCACAGGGGGCCCTGAGAAGCTAAGTTGCTCGGGCTTTGGCTTTCAACCCTGCTGGTTTATTTTGGCGGACCCCCTGAAACCTGCTCATGGCCCCCCAGGGGGCCCCGGACCCCTAGCTGAGAACCACTGCACTAGAGGGTGACATAATCACTAATATTTCAGCAATTCTGATTCCAGACAACAGGGGTCAGTGGTGACATCAGCTCATCGGCTAATCTAGGACATTGCAATGTAGTAGAACTAAATGATACCAAGCAGAGGGCCAGATCCCATTCTAATTGAATTAAATGGAAAATCTCCCAGGAGCAGGGGTGGGCCAAACATATATTTGTTGTAAGTGGGTCTTTTAATCAGTTGTTCTGATACCATTGTCAAATATTGTTACTGCTGCACTTCTCCACACTATGTCTCTTTTATTTCCTTTGCTACTTTAAGTTTGAGTTATTGGAGCAGAGGGACATTAAGTGGAGTTTATGGTTGAAGAGACTAGTTTCCTCACCAACGTTGTTGCAGGAAGGATGTAATAATAAATAACAATAATGGCTGAAGTGTCTTGTAAAATAAGAGAGATCCCTTTGTGGAGCAGATATATGCTTCTGCGCGAATTAGAAGGAACTGCTTTTCTCATTAGTATTTCCAGGAAGTTCCTCTGATATTTCTGCGGATGTCATTGAAACCCCAGTTGTTGTTGTTGTTGTTAGGGGAGCCCAAGTTCATGTGAAAGCAATTTGCTTGATAGCTGCAGCCTTCCTCATGAATTTCCTTAAGGGAGGCTAGAAATATGCAGAAGAAGAATGCAGCAGAGAACATGGAATTTGATTTTTGCATGAATGATCAGTGACGAGCTTAACCCTTTGAACATGGATAGTTTACAGGGTCTGTCAGCCAAATGGATACTTAGATACATTAATGCTCGCAGTCTCCAAAGGGTTAAGCACCTGAAAGTTATTCCAATAACTTCCCTTTACTACAAACTAGGCTTATATAAGGACGTAGGTAGGTTAGCGGGCAAAGGGACAAATTCAGCCCTGATGTAAGTGAGTGCAACTTCACGGGACGTCAGTGAGAGTTGCATGCCCTTATGCTCGGGCTAAATTTAATCCAAAGACTTTAGAATGTTGATTTTTTTAAATTATGTTTTTTAGTCACAGAACCCTGTTTTGTGACATCTGCCATGGTTTACAATTGCACCTATGATAGAAGGCTAAAAAACCACTGAAGAGAGGGCAGTGGATGCTAGTGCGATGGTACCCTAGGTTTTGATTGCTCATAGCTCATGTTCCTGTTTTCAATTAAATTAGAAAGTATTTGTGGATGAAGTGACCCATTAGTTGGGTAATAACACTGCCTTATCATGCCTGCTTATCAGTATTAGTTATGCACTATAAAACCCATACCAAAGCCCTTGGGGGAATCAATCAAATTGAAACGGGCCGCTTTGTGTATGTGTGTGATAGAACCATTGTTACACGTGAATCACGCTTTGTACGCCACACTGTTCCTGATAACTACTGGAGTCTTCCTAGCTGTGGGCCAATCCTGCCTTTAAGTGTTCTGCATCACAGATTTCCCTTGCCTCTGCCATGTTCCACACAGAACAGAAAGAAGCAGGCCATAAATTTGCTGATTATGTGCATTTAGGCAGACTAACTCCCTTAATGGCCTTTATGATGGTTGTGGCAGCCAGTGATGGAGTTTTGCATCCACAGTGCCTAACAGGAAAAGCTTGCTTGTTCATGCTATACATTGCATTAAATAAATTGGAGCCTACTGTGACTGATTGCGGATATTAAGCTTCAGTGGGATAGATTAGGAAGGCCCTCTCTTGCCACTCTGACTTCATGGGAGGGTGAGTGTTGGATTTAAGGGGTTTATACTTTTTTAGGGAGGGGATGTATAAGAATGAAAAAAGCTAGAAAAAGTCGCATCTAAGTTCCTGTCCAAAACTAGAACAAGTTGCTAGGGCTTGATTCTGTAAGGCCCTGAGGCCCATGGTCCTCAAAGGTGTAGGTGTCCTGAAGTCAGTGGGAATTAGGTGCATAAATACCTTTGAGGATCTGGGCCTCAGTGCCTCATGCACTGGCTTCAGTTGGAAGAAGCAACTTTTAGCGCAAGACCCTTATTTCTAGCCAGGTATTACTTGCTAACTGTATTCCCATTTCTGTTGTTCCTCTCCGGAGTGATCTGTGGTGTAAATAAACGAAGAGAACAAACAGCATTTTTATTTTTGACTTTCTAAAAGCCACCTTCTGCTCCCAATGAAGTCAAGGGCAGTTTTGTCATCGAGTTTAATGTCCGGTATGAAAAAGGAGACACAGAGATTGACCTACCAAATGTATCAAATAGAGAACTACACATTAAATGAGACAGATTGTTGAAATTCACTGTCCATTTGAACCAGTAATGAAACCTGATAACGTATTTAGACTCCACTTCTTCAGAGAGATCTAATGGCTGATCAGCTGGAAAGAACTGGATTTCTGGAGAACATCCTGCCACCCCCGTCAGTTTCAGTTAGTCTGTTAAGGTTGTATTTGGCATGAAGCAGGAGCATGAATATCTCTTTCCTTGATCTCCTAGGACCAGACTGAAAAAGAAAGTGGTGACTTGCAACAAAAAAACTATAATTAGCAAATCTCGGGCCACAAAGTGACAGATCACACTTCAGTGTTGCAGTGAGGAGAGGGTGAAAGAGAAAACGCACCCCCAGTGAGATGAAGGGGTACTAAGAACAATGTAATTCAAACAAATCTGCTCTTTAGAAGGCCACAACTCTGCTATTTTTGAAGGGATGCCTTGGAGTCACATCACATTTCCAAGAGGTTGCATTTTCCTCTTGAAGAAAACCTCACAGCAATGGTTTGGATCTTAAATTCTGAGTGCTCTGCTTTGAATTTGAGAAGCTGCAACACCTTAAGGTCAGGCCAGGGGGCCCCTGCTAGTTGGCAAAGGGGGAATATGGGTGGAGGGAGCAGGATGTCATTTTGTCATTAGTTGGGCTTCAAAGCAATTCAGGCATTAGGATGGAAGCGGAGTCGGGGGTTGATTGAAGGCTGTGACCCAATTAGAACAGACTCTACATATACACACCACTGGATTTATTCACCTGGCACATAGCTGCTGTTTCAAGGAAAAAGCAAAATAAAAGCAGAGAGAGAGAGAGGCAGGCCATGGTGCAGAAAACTACATGGGCTGATTTATTTCTTCCAGCAGCCTGTTTAACTGTCCTGAATGGAATGCAATGCATAGACCAAAAATGATACCAACACTCACTTTTAGTACTTGAGAGTAGTACAACACAGTGAATGGGCGGGGGCGAGGGGCTAGAACACTGCCCATTAGGAAGGAGGTGCTGTTTAAAGTGCAGGTCCCCTCCCAGGAGTGACAACCTCTCAGTGACTTCACAGCAAATCGGCATTGCAGTGATAGACAGCTCTGCCGGCCCTGAGAGCTTAGCCGGGAGCTGAGCTGGGCATGCTCTAGCTCATGCACTACAGAATGGCCAACCTCAAGCCTTCAAAAATCATGCGTCAGGCCCCCCCAAAGTCATGAGACTGGCTGAAAAACCTACGAGGTTTTCAAAAACACAGTGAGTTGTTTGGATTCTCTTGATTTTGCTGTCTGGTTTCTGAGCCTTAAGGGGACGCTGAGGCTGTGGTTCCAAGCTTGCCACTGCTGGGCTTGAGACTGATCAAGGAAGTTGAGATACTCGTGCAGTCTCTTGGGTCTAGCAGCTGGGGTGTTAAGAAAACACCCCATATAGAGAGATTATAGAGTTGGCAACAACCTTGCCTCCCGGTCCAGAGTTGGTCCCGGCCCAGCCGGGAGTAGGATTGCCAGTGTTGGTTGGACGTATTCTGGAGGTTCCAGCACGACATACTCTTTCATTAAAGATTACTCTTTAATTCCTGGATACTCCAGGACCATCCTGGAGAATTGGCAACCCTAGCCAGGAGGCTTCTGTGTTAGCTGCTCTCAGAGGTGCTCCTGCCTAAGATCTTGAAGCCCCTGGTTGGTACAGCTGAGGAGACCTTCTAGGCTGCTTTTCCATGGGGTTTCTATGGTGAGGTGATGGAGGATTCCAACTATAGATTTACAGCATAGGCCAGTCATAGTCTCCCAATCCATCCATGACCACAGACTTGGGGCCGTGGCTAGAACCACACTGGTCTACCCCATCAACACTGCTCTACCCTTCACCCCCGGGCCACCGGGGCCTGGGAGCAGCAGTAGAATCAGGGCCAGAGCCACCCAGCCAGGGAGCAAGGGAAAGGAGTAGTCGGAGCTAGGCACCCAGCTATGGGCTGCCAGAGCATCCTTCACCTGATTGCAGGAAGCAGCCAGATCTCCCAGGGCAACCAGGACAGAGCTTCAAGGAGCCACCAGAGATATCTGGACACCAGCCCAGGTAAAATGTCAGAGCCAGCCAGGAGCATAGTGATTCCTATGTTTCTAAAGCTTATTCCATGCTACAGCCTCGTCAGGCTCTGGTAATTAGGATGTTCATTTATGTAGATAAGATAATACATATTAGTCAAATATGTAAATTAGGCTATTAAGTCGTTTTCATGCAACCTCATGATTTCTGAACCTTCAGCCACAACTCATAGATTCTGCAGCAGACACTTAGTTAATCATTCTGTTGATGCACAAGGCAGACTAGAATCCAGATCGCTCTCCCACAGCTGGTTCGGCTCTGCTGCGTGAACGGCAGCAAAATGGAGCAGGAACATGTTTTGGTTAGTACAGGTAAGGCGGTCTGACACTGAATACACCCATGGCAGATGGTGGGGATAAGACAATGCCATTATTACACAGACACTCTTCTGACTATAACCACATGTTAAGTCATGTGATAAACCGTGTATCTGCCTTTCCTCAGAATTGCATCCATTACATGCAGGGCAAGTACCACACATGTATCGGATGGCGAACAATAACTCAAATAAACGAGAGGCCCTGCCTCAGAGAGCTGACTCTGTAAGTGTCTGCTTGTGTACAATGCATTGCAGAGCAACAAGAGAATGGAAGCACAGAGTCGCGAGCCTAGCGATCCCGAGATGAGTAGGCCTTGGTCAGAGGGACTGCTTGTAGGAGTGAGCGTCTTATCTGGCCATAAGCACCAGAGTGTGACTTCATCTGAAGCTCCTATGGGGTCACTCGCTGATGGCTGACACACTGGAAGGCAGAACGACTCTAGGGTTGTCAACCCTCCAGGATGGTCCTGGAGTTTCCAGGAAGCAAAGCTGAATCTTTAATTAAAGATTATGTCACGTGATAAAAACCTCCAGGAATATGTCCAACGAAAACTGGCAACCCTGCCGTGGAGTGAAACCCTGCCTCTCCCAGCACAGCTGCACAGGAGTGACTGCAGTGCCGTGTGGGGTGATCGGGAGGGTAAAGGGCACCACCAACAGTACTGGTAGGAAGACTCTCCGGGGCAGTGTGGTGCTGCAGCTCTCTGCATCGGTGTGGAGGGGCGAGGCTGGGAGCAAGGTGAGGGCTGGACAGGGGAAAGGCAAAGGCATAGCCAGTGCATCTGTGAATATTAGAGCTGGGTGGACACTTCGTGCGTGGGCTTTGCTAGTGGCTATAGAGCATCAGCTGTGGGAAGAACGGGGAAGAAATCCCTGCTGCAGGGACTTCTTTGGCCAGCTGTGATGCCTGTGGCTTGGTACAGATGGCCAGGAATGAGCCCAGTGACTTCAAAGGGAGGTTGTGCGTGATCCAAGACTACAGGGCTAGCTAGCTAGTACAGAGGCAATGCTGTATCCCTACAGGAGGTCTGCAGTAAAGGGGGCAGAACCATCCTCAGGAAAAGCCAGGGGAGTGCCTGCAGACATGCTAACGATGGTAGAGGACCCAGGTAACCGGCCCACAAATGGTCTTTTTCCTTTGGATTCATTCAGGGTTGTGGGCGTCCAAGTGCTAGCCCCCGCCATGGCTGCAGCTTCCGGGACATCAGTTACTACCAAAAGGAAAATGCATAAAGATCTATAACCCTTTGCCTGCAAGTAGCTTAACAATACCTCTGAGCATTACCCTAAATGTATATAATAAGTCTGGACTAATAAAGTAACGAATTTATGAGCTTTTTAAAGATTTTACTAGATAAATAGAGGCGCTAATAACATGATTCGATTTCTTAATATAAGCAATGTATTTACTGGGACCTCTTAAAAACTGTGTCCTAATGTTAAAGCTGAAATTGTAGCCTATGATTTGTATTTCTGCTGCTGGAAGCTCTGGCTTTCATGATCTGTGTAAGCTGCAAATCCAATTATATAATAGATGCGAGAGAAGGGATGTAATGTTTCATATCTAATTGTTCTAACATGCAAATTCTTTCTAAAGCTGGCACATATTAAGATAAAAGGAAGCGGTGGATGCATTCGAGGTCCGTGCGCTGTGTAAGTGGAGCCGCGCACATTGCATAGCATTGGGTACATCAGCCTATCGTTTTGACGGGCTTTATTGCACGGCAAGATGCTTGGAAGAACCTCCAGGAACCCCGAATCCCAAACTGAGGCTCGGCTACGCTACAGCTTATGCTGGCATAATTTATGTCGCTCAGGGGATGTGAATAAGCCGCCCCCTGCGTGACGTAAGTTACACCGACCCAAGTGCTGGTGGGGACAGCGCTGTTGCTGGGCAAGCTTCTCCTGCCGACACAGCTCCCGCCACTCACTGGGGGTGGATTAATTAAGCTGACGGGAGAGCTCTCTCCCATCGGTTTAGAGCGTCTGCATTAGCAACACTCCAGTGGTGCAGCTACATGGATGCAGCTGCATGGCTGTAAGCTCTGCAGTGTAGCCAGAGCCTGAGAAATCAGTTGCTGAATGAATTTAGTGCCAGTGAAAAGTGCCAGATCGACTGCTCTGGAGGGCCAAGCCTTTCTACTGACATAGCAGAATATGCCACAGATCCAAACTTCCCAGCTCACCCCTATTTCTATAATGGATTGAGCCCAAAGCCGGGATCTGAACATCCCAGAAGTTTGGATACAGACATGAATGGTTTCAGAGTGGCAGCCAGGTTAGTCTGTATTCGCAAAAAGAAAAGGAGGACTTGTGGCACCTTAGAGACTAACCAAGCTTGGGCCCATCTCTGGCAAAAAATATCTAAACGCAAACCAAGTGATCTCACAAAACTGGCTGATAGGGCAACAAAATGGCAGATGAAATTCAATGTTGATAAATGCAAAGTAATGCACATTGGAAAATGCATAATCCCAACTTTACATATAAAATGATGGGATCTAAATTAGCTGTTACCACTCAAGAAAGAGATTTTGGAGTCATTGTGGATAGTTCTCTGAAAACATCCACTCAGTGTGCAGCAGCAATCAAAAAAGCTAACAGAGGCTGAGAATCATTAAAAAAGGAATAGATAGTAAGACAGAAAATATCATATTGCCTCTATATAAATCCATGGTACGTCCACATCTTGAATACTACATGCAGATGTGGTCGCCCCATCTCAAAAAAGATATATAGGAATTGGAAAAGGTTCAGAAAAGGGCAACAAAAATGATTAGGAGTGTGGAACAGCTTCCCTATGAAGAGAGATTAATAAATTTGGGAATTTTCAGTTTGGAAAAGAGATGACTAAGAGGGGATATGATAGAGGTCTATAAAATCATGACTGATGTGGAGAAAGTAAATAAGGAAGCATTATTTGCTCCTCATAACAGAAGAGCTAGGGGTCACCAAATGAAATTAATAGGCAGCAGGCTTAAAAGGCAGAAAAGGAAGCATTTCTTCAGACAGCGCACAGTCAACCTGTGGAACTCTTTGCCAGAGGATGTTGTGAAGGCCAAGATTATAACAGGGTTCAAAAAAGAACTAGATAGGCGGATAGGTCCATCAAATGGCTGTTAGCCATGATGGGCAAGGAGGTGTCCCTAGCCTCTGTTTGTCAGAAGTTTGGAATGAGCGACAGGGAATGGATCACTTGATGATGACCTGTTCTGTTCATTCCCTCTGGGGCACCTGGCATTGGCCACTGTTGGAAGGCAGGATACTGGGCTAAATGGGCCTTTGGTCTGACCCAGTGTGGCCGTTCTTATGTTCTTAAGTGAAATGAGTGTATGTGCTGAATTCTTAATATGCACAGTTTAAATGTCACATAGGTCAGACCTTCCAGAAATTATATCACTGTACAATTTTGTATCCTAGTTTCCCGTGTCCTACTGTTGATCAGACATATTGAGAAAACAGGCCATAATGTTATGAATTTCTTGCATCTATCGCTTTAATATCTATGAATCTATGAATTGCCAAGTTGCAGCTCGACTGCTCTATTATATTATTTACCTCCATCCTTCTAAGCACTTAGAAAGAATATCGTGGCACAGTGGGGCAGGGCCTACACCTTCTTGTCCATCTGGAAAGTGCCTAGCACTGGTTAGTTGAGAGATTCCCCTGCTCTCCCCTCACCACAGCTGTGATCAGCTGAGGCCCTCAAGTAAACAGTTGCTGGGTTTAAACAGGAAGGGCTGGTAGCAGGACATTGCCAATCATCTTGGGAACTTGTCTCTCTCTTGATCTTACGTAACCCAAGTAAGCTGATCTTTGCTGTAAGGACTATCTGTTTCCCCTGGCATTGGGAAGAGGGATATATGTGGATTTAGGTTTGTGGTTGTTGATGGTCCTGTTATAGATCGTACCAGTAACATAGGGGAAGGAAGAGTTCATAATCATGTATTTGTTTATTTTGCCATGTATGTAACTAGTATACACTCCTAGAGGAGCTGATTAGGTACATTCAAAGTGATCAAGATAAACAGAGGGACAGTCTAATCCTGGCTAAGCATGTCCAGCTCCATTGAAGTCCGTGTTCAGCCAGCGTTGAATCTGGCCTATAATTGTGATTTGCAGGGGAAAGCTGGACACATTTAAAAGATCAAAGAATTCCATAGCTTCTGCCTACCCCAACAGCCATTCACTCGCTGCTCCTCCTCTTGCTCTGTGTGTTGATCTCTGTCCCTTTATTTTACTGCTGTGGCATCAATGGCACCAGCCAGTGAATGGTTCTGATTTCAGCATTGGGTTCTTTTGATGAAGATTCCCACTAGTTATCTCAAAGCTAATGGGCTCTGTGATCTGGATGTGAATGGGTCCCATTCAGCTTTGTTTTATTCATCATCAGCAAAGCATGAAATTACAGTGGAAATGCTAATAGATTTCCTAACAACTTCATATCTACTTGTGTGAAATGGTTATCTGCTGACTAATTAGTAACTTAATTATTTAATATTTTATTGAGGTCAGGTTTTTTTTTTGCATTTCTAAACAAGACTCCATTTTAACGACTGAACTGCAGGACTTCTTTTTGTTGGGCTGATAGAAAGAGGAAGAGAAGCCAGGAAGAGCAGTGGCATCTCCAGAAGAAATGATCCCAACCAGGCTTGTGTGAGCCAAGTGCCACACCAAGATCTCAGGGGTATGAGTGGTCAAGGCCAGCTGAAAAATGTGTTTACAATCGCGTGCTTAATTTGCACTGGCATTTACAGTGCTGGTGTATGCAAATCAGGTCTTTAGGTCTGTCGACAAATCGAGCGCACACATCGAAGCATATAATTGGCTGTTTGCGTATGCAAATCGTAGCAACTGAGTGTGTAAATTAAGCATTCGACTATGCACTTCTGAGCATTGGACGATGAGGCCTGTAAGCCTGTTATGTGTATTAATCTAATGCCAGGGTGATACTGGATTTTTAAGAGGGAAGAGACCCAGTCTACCAATGATTGGTCAGTTGATCTCCCCAGTTAGACTTAAAAGAGGGCATCTGGGCTGGCTAAAGGTCCCTGCATGAAGATGGGAAGGGGCAAGTTAGAGCTGCCTGGGAACGGAAGTGAGACAGAAGGAGCAGCAGAGTTTCCCAAGGGAACGAGCTGCAGAAAACAGCAGCTCTGAGCGGCTGGTGATGAGGTCTGACCATTGAAAGGCTGGCTCAAGCTGGGGAGCCCTGGCCAACTGCAGGAAGGCTTGTGCAGAGGCCTCTAGGAATGAGGGGAAGAGCCAGCATGGTCAGTGGCCCAGAAGCAAGCGATTGATTCTGAAGGGCGGAGGACATTAGCCAAGATGGTCAGGGACGCAGCCTGGTGCTCTGGGTGTCCCTAAACCTCTGACTGCCAGAAGCTGGGACTGGATGACGGGATGGATTACTCAATAATTGCCTTGTTCTGTTCACTCCCTCTCAAGCATCTGGCACTAGCCATTGTCAGAAGACAGGGTACTGGGCTAGATGGACCATTGGTCTGATGCAGTATGGCCGTTCTTATGTTCTTGAGGAGTAGGGGGAGGTTTCACAGCTGGGGAAGCTGCGGAGCATAACGCAGAAGACCTTCATGGGGGGCTGTGGGAGGAGCGCAGGAACAAGAGATTGGTCCTGGAGGGACGTTCCCCTGAGCGGGGGTGAGACTGACCAGTGAGGAGGCCTGGGAGAGTAAAATGCTTCAGGGAGGCTGGAGAGTGGGGCCCTGGAACAGGGGCTAAAGGAACCGGGACAGAGTGGTCAGTAACTCTCGCTTGCCTTGTTTTGCTTTGGGGATTTCAGAGGAGCTGTTTCTACTGCGAGGGATCCATGGACTGTGGCACTTTACATTCATAAAAGCATTTGAATTTGCCGCTCAGAGAGAGACAATGTTCATTTGTACAGCTGGAAGAAAGGGGACACTGAGGCTGGCACGCCTGCCTTAGAAGGTGCTGTGGGTGGGGCTGCCCCCTGACACTTTTCATTAATATTAAGCAACATAGGCAATGATTGAAGATGGAGGGAACTGGGCTGGGCTGGCTAAAGGGCTACAGCTGGGGACTGTTCTACTTCGAGCCAGCTGGCAAAATCTCCAAGGGGCCATTTCTGTAGCTGGGGATCTGGTGCACATGGACACCTCATGCACACTCCATTTCCCTACTCCTGTCCCTTACTCTGGCCTCAGGTAGGGCTGGTTCTCCCAGGGCTGGCTACAGTGGAAGCCCGAGGGGGGATAATCTAACCCCTGTTGTCAGGTTCACTGTCTGGTTTGAAAGATGCAATCTGAACTGAAACGGGCCCAGGCAGTAATGTTCCAATCCAGATCTAGCGGTCCAGGAGTGTTTTGGAACTGGAGTTGCACTCCAGGCCTGTCCCTAGCTCTCAGGCCGAGCACTGGTGGTGTGTTGGGATTTATTTATTTATTTTTGTGACTGTTAAATGGCCAGTTTTCTCATCTCGACAGAACTGCTTACACACTGCAGCCATGCTAATTAAAACCATTCCTGACATAAAAAGCATCCTGCCGAAAGAAAGGAAAGACCTCTCCTTCCTGGAATTTATGATTGAACATGCGCTTAACTCTGCCTTCCTTTGCTGTGGCATGAAACTCTTTTGCCCGGCATTGATTTATGTGATTTGGGGCGGGGAGGGGTGCGGGGGGGCACTGGGTTGGTTTTGAATGGACTGCAGTTGCAACCCATTTCCTGCCCTCCTTTTTGCTTGCTTGCTTCCTCCTAGTTTGGTTGGTTGGTTCAGCTTTTCCAGTGGTGCCCTGGCAATATTTGTTTGGCTCTTCATTCTCTCTTGCCTGTTTCCCCAAAGCATCTGTGTCTTTGTTCCCCTTAATGTTGCTTCCCTGGGAATCAGCTGTCTTAGATGTTGTCATACCCTGTTCTTTCTCTGTTAGTATCCCTTAAAAGCAACAGACATGTCATGGTGTCAGCATTGTAGTGACACTTTTATAAGCCACTGGTCTTGCTTGTTCATGGAACACGAGTGTAACTCCATTGAGTTACTCCCAGTTTGCACTGATGTATGTGAGAGGATAGCGAGGCCTAGAGAGTTTGGCCGTTGTGTAGAAGACTGCCGTGTGTTTTAGAAAGGAGGCAATGTTGAACACGACTGCAGACAGTTTTGTTCTTCCCTTGGCTTTCCAGAAATACAGTTTGGGACCAGATTTACATTGCTGTTGTCTGTCTGGCTGATCTGTTGCACTGAAAACCACTGTTTTGGGTTCATTACCTTTGATCTAACTAATCAGTATTTCTAAAGCAAACATCACCTTACTATTTAAGCACTGGCATATAAGTCTTTGTCTACACTTGCAAATTTTGCTGGTATGGCTACGCTAGCAAATCCTTCCTGTGGAGACGCAGTGATACTGGCAGAAAAGTGCTTTTGCTGGCATAGCTTATTTTGGTTCAGCAAGAGAAATAACCTATACCAGGAGAAGCATTTTTATGCCACTGCGCTAGGGATTTTGCTGGCATAGATATATCATAAAAAATCACTCCCCTAACTGACACAGTAAAACTTTTAATTGCAAACCCAGCCTTACTCTCTGTGATACCTGTGTATAACATCTGGGCATGCAGTGTCTTTACAGAGGATGGTATAGCTAGACCGTTTACTACCCACAGGCTCAGTCTTTAGTACTTAGGCAGACAGCACTCCCATGGGTTGAAATTAATCACAGAGACTGCAAGATGGGGCACAGGACCCCATGCTGTCATGTATTACAGACTGTTTCAAAACGGAAGCTACAGAGCAAACCAGTGATCACATAAAAAACATTTTAGAAAAATAATGGACAAAATGCCTTTTGGATCTTGTCAATGATACTTTTGACTCACCCCATGTCAGATGAAACCTTTTAAAGTTTGCATTTGATTGGCGGTAACAATCTCTGTGCATCGGACTAAATGAGAGAGTAAAAAAGCAAGCGGTTGCAAAGTATGTTTTCAACCTGCAGCTGAGCATGACCCGGACATTTCAGGATAGTGCTGCCCGATTTACCCTGCCTGTGGATACACATGGATTCATTTTCTTCCTGTTTATCCCAGGATTCTTGTTAGGCTAAGTCCTGCAGCTCGGGGATCCTCTTGGAAGGGGCTGTAAAAGTTTTATTAGTGAAACGGAAAAATGTTTGTAGTCCTATTGTTCCTTGTGAAATAAAAGCAGAAAGGGTAGATAATGGCATGCCTCTTTACTGGACTGAGCAATCAGCCATAAAGCCGGTGTGCATTTGAAGCTGGACCACTGTGCCGCTCGCTAAAGTGGAGTCAGCAGTACCCCGCTGTTTGATTGGAGCCTATGGGTCTAACTAAGGATTAAAGGGAGACTCTCCAGGACTGTCAATGGACTCTTGTTTCAGCTGGTTAGAGGTGGGAAGGCACCAAGGGAACAAGCTACCACTCAGTGATCCCAGAGCTGGTTCCACATTGGCCCCAGACTCCAGGTATATTCCAGCAACCTGGGAGCTGTTCTAAACTCGTCTGGATGGCAGTGCCCCCCCAAGGTGCTGTCTGAAAGCTGGGAGTTGCTGGAGCGCAGTGCACTTTGGCTATGCCCGTTTCCCAGCATGCCCCCTACACCAGGTGTTGCTATAGGTGTGGCCCAGAAGCTGGCTCTATGCCTGCTAGGGAATCTGTGGGTAAGGAGATTTGACCTGTCTGCAGCCTTGCCAGAGCAATGCGAAGGGGACGGAGTGGGCCAGAGAATCTCTCCCTCTGTTTCTGTTATCTATCCTGTGCGCTCTCCAGTCACCTCCTCCTCTAGCCTTGCATCAAGGCTCGGTTTATAGAGAATTTAATTATTAAAACATAAACCTTTCTTAGTTGAACGAATATTAATGCACTGTGTGACCTGCCTGCCAGGTGTACGTGAAGCTGTCCATTTCTCGGAATTACTGGGTTGAAACCAATGACTGTGAATGACCTATAACAATCCCTTTAAAAATATAGAGTCCACAGTGAAGATATTTCATTTTAAAGTGTTTGCTCACGTCAGACATTAGTGCTGCTTTACTTCCATCTGGCAGCTACAGCCGGCGGTGAAGTTTTATCAGACGTTAAAGACGTTTGAATTTTCTCCTGGGCTAGACTGTTAAATCAACCCATTTTCCACCATTTTTTTGTGTGTCTTGTGCTGTTTTTTTCCTGGCAGCTGTGGGTTTGATTCCATTTCTCTGTTAAGTTTTCTGTCAGCCCTATCTGTAACCATCTCGTGTTTTATTGCGCATGAATGAACGGTGATGGCTTTCAGATGACAGATATTGTCATCCGAAGAAGCTTGTTTAATACAAATTTCTGCTTAGCTTCTGTCCCTGCAGTGTTTTACAGGTAGCACGAGATTATTTCAACTAGCCTGAATCTGCAGCCAAACTTATCCTCTAGGAACAACCACCCTTTTTCCCCTTCAGGGGCAGTTTGTAGCGTCTGTGGGTATCCTTTCAAAGACTGCTCGTCATCTGTGAGAATTTTGGAAGCCGTATTCAATGGAGTTACACCACTCTCACTGGGCCTGAGTGTAGCCTCTAGTTTCCATATGACAGTACACTCCCAAGGATGTGCACCATGGGCATTTCACCCTCTTCCACCGCTGATAGCAACGCGATCTCGGATGTGTGAGGTAATAATGCCACCCGCTTGGTTTGTGGATCTCTGTGCACTAGGCGTCATGCACATGCATTTTGAAATGAAACATTTCATCTGTGGTATTAATTTTGTTATTGCCTCATGGTATTTGCTTCTGGTATTTCTCCACTCTGGAAAGTAGAGCGTATGTCATACTTTTCAGGAATGCACTATGTGATATTATAATAACGTAACATTTAAATTCGGGGTCAAAATCTGGTCTCAGTGTCAATCTGGATTAATGACGCTGAAAGTCAGTGTAGATCGCTACAGCCCAGATTGGTGTTGGGTTCCCCCCAGTACATGCACAGAGGGATCTGAAAAAAAGAAAAGGAGGACTTGTGGCACCTTAGAGACTAACAAATTTATTTAAGCAAAAGCTTTTGTGAGCTATGTCTCACTTCATCGGATGCATTCAGTGGAATCAGAGGGATCTGGGGTAGTTCTGGGGTTCATGCAGAGGGAGAGGGTGGATCGGAGGGGGGGGCGGGGCGGGGAAAGAAGTAGGCAGGCAACAGGTGGGGCTGGAGTGGGTGCATGTTGTTCCCTGATGACCCTGGATGGAATCCCTGGGAAAGATAACACAGCCTAGGACTGTATTTCTTTCTCATGCAGCCCAAATCTGGAGTTCTAGAGCAGCTTCATCCAGGGGCGGCCCTGGTAGCAGCATTGCCAGGAAGCCAGTGGCTACAGTGTGAAGGCACAGGGCTTTTGTGCAGATGGCCCTGGCTTCTCATGGACCTTTGCGGATCCACCAGGTTTGGGGACATGGCCCATGGCCGATTCCATGGGCCGGGGAAGGAGGGGGTGAAGCAAACTTCACCTCCCATGAAACAATATGGAAGCTGCTCCATGGGAGTGGGTAATCTGGCCCTGAAGGTGTAGATTTTGAGTAACCTCATTGAAGTTACTGGTCTGGAGTTGTCGTTGTGTCACTGAGATGAGAATTTCACCCATGGTCTCATCAACAGAGTGTGCAAGCACGAGCGTAGCAATCAAACACAGATCATTCCATGCCTTACGTAGCTGATTCTGTTAGTGAATGACTGGAGACCCGCCTCGTTCCAGACGGCGTCGCTGTGTGTGTCGCTGCTCGGTGTGAAGACAGAGAGAGCGCCAGCAGAGAGCTTGCTGAAATGCCGCCTAAGTGAAAAAAAAAGATGTTCGCAAGGCCCAAGGTTTGTCATCTCTGTTTGCCAGGATCCCCTGAATTTCTCTAACAAGGTGATTATGCTGGTTCATGGCTCTTACCAACAGTTATCCATGTGGTTATCCTTCTGCATTTGCGATAAATCCGTGCTCAGTTGTAACAGTGACAGGCAGGCATGAGAAACACAAGCTGGCTCGATAGGGGGCCTGCTGCTGTGGGAGTGGAGCAGGAGTAAAGGCAGCCAGACTGTACATAGCGGTGGCTGGAGGGAGACTTCTGAATGCAGGTAGTATGAGGCTAACTTTTCTCCATGCGTGGCATGTCCTTTAATTAACTGGCAGCAGGTGAGAGCCATATGGCCAGCACGCCCTGCTTTTTGTAGTTGTGAAGCTCCTTTGATCCTTCTCCTGTGCACCTCTTGGCCTGCCTCTCTGGATTAACCCCACTGCCTCTGATCCTTTTTGCTAGTGCGGCATGTACGTGGGCTTTTTACAGCTTTCTGAAGCTGGCTAGGGCATAAAAATCCGACCCTAATGATGGCTCACATTGCGCCCTCTGGTGGAAGAGGCAAACTCTGAGACATCCCCCACGCAGAGCTGAATTCCTCCCTCGGGGTGAGGTCTGACCCCCCGACTAGAAGAAACAGCCAACATCCCTTCAAAATACATAGATTGCCAAGATCTCTGGGGATTACTTTGAGACATGGGACCGTGGGCAAGGAGGCCACGGGTTTCTGCTTTGGCTCCGGAGCCCACTGATACGTCCCTGATAGCTCTGAGTTGTGCTGACTGGGCTTCTCCTGGCTGCAGCAGGGCCTGCTCCCCCTTCCTCCAAATGATAGGAGTTAATACAGCTGCGGGCTCTGCCTCTCTCTCACACCCGCCCATCTGGTATCAGGCAGCGGAGTGGAGATTGCACACCAGCAAGTTAACATGGTTCACACGCCTCCTCCCCACCCCCCCAGCCTCTCTCCTTCCTCCTATGTCACAGGAGGATCTGGGGAGAGTTTTCCCCTTAGATAGAATAGTCATAAACCATGAATGTCTCTCATGAATTGAAACCCAAACTGAAGCAGCCTTATTCTCTAACACCTGGCCAGAGAGACTGACTGATTAGAGCAGGTCCCAAGTGAATGTTGTCTTCAGCTGCAGGACTCCCTTCCCTGGCAGCACCTTCTCTCTGACACCTGTTCCCCCCTGCGCTTCTGGGTGTGCCCCACCAGCCAGGCAGGATCCTCTCTTCTACGGAGGACCTAACCCTAAGCCACTAGTGCTCAGTTCCAAGGCCCTTAACCTGTTGGCTCCAGCACGGTCCTGAGCTGCCTCACTCCTGCTGGGCTTGATTCACTTCTCACATCGCTTATACCAGCTTAACGCCATTGGCTGGACTGCGGTTACTACCTTGGTGAGTTCAGAATTAGGCCCAATGTCTTCCATGAGAGCGGAGGGGCGCCCAGCACCTTCTGGGAGGTGCTGATACCAGGCAGGATCAAGTGTTACCCCAAGAACTCTTGTTATGACTTCGTTGTTTGCTAAGGGCCAGATGCTGTCACCTCTGTTCACAGTGAGTAGTACATTGCCCCATGAGGAAATTAGTGGGATTGCTCCCATGAGTCCTTAGCATGGGTAAGGGGGCCACAGTGCAGCCCACTGAAATCAGTGGGACTGCTTGCCAAGTAAGGGCTACAGAATCTGGGCCTGAGGTACTAATATTGGAATCTGTGCCCCGTATATAGTCATTTCCTAGCAGATCCATTGTAATTCAGCATTCGAGAAGCATTATTTAATGGGTCTGGTTTCTAAGCACAGTGTATGAGCACAGCAGTATTAATCTGGGTTGTCCCTGCTGCGGCAGCAGAATTTGCATGTGGGCATCTTGAAGCAGACAGTATCGTATGTCTTTCAGTGTCACACTGACCATTTGTTGAAAGGCGGTGCATTTCCAGAGCCCCTGGAGTACCATACATCATGCAAATGTGCAACGGAGACTTTCTCTTGCCTTTTAATAGATTGCCCGGCTATGACTCTGGGCTGAAATGCAGCTAGTGCTGTTCTGCAAATATCACACTCCTCTCCCGTCTTCTTCCTGTTGGTCAGACCCACTGGTCAAGCCATATGCCAGCAATTGTCTCCCAAGCAGCCACGCATCTGCATTAATTTATACGGTTCAATGTGGCCAGCTCGTCTTAGCTTGATTTCCCCAGCGGTTCTCTGAGTCAGCTGGATGGCTGGGGCCTCAGTTTAGCGGTCCAGCCCCATGCCAGATGGTGGGTTATGGTTTGTGAAGGCCACCAAACTGACAAGCCCATTGTGCTTTATTACAAAAGAGAGGCTGGCTGTTTTCCTTCTGCCTTCATTTTCATTCAGCGCTGTCACTATAATGGATAGTTCTTGGGGCTTTACCTATTTTTTTATTTTTTTAGTTAATTGTTAGCAGGGTATAAATTTTTGCCTTACATTTTTGACGTGGATGCCTGTGTCATTTTCTACCTAAATACCCTGTAGGCTCTGTTTTCCCTGTCTTTTCTACAAAGCATGAACACCCAGAAGAGCACACACACACAAGCAGTCTTGCCCACAGACACGCATACACAAGAATTCTATTTGCAGTCAATTTAGTCACATAAAAAAGTTATTAAGGTGTCCTAGTTGGTCTCCTAGGGAGCCATTATGTGCAACAAGGTTTCCTTAAGATAGACTTAATCAGCGTGCTGGATATTTTGGGTGTCCAGATGGTTTTGCAGGGTACTAATAGCCAGTGTTTTCATTACATGTCGATTGCTGACTTTGCATCGCTTTTGTTCGTACCATCGTTAGGCCCGTAGTGGGGGCTGAGTGTTTGTTTCCATAAAGATGTGACTCTCTGAAGAGAAGACCAACTCCGCAAGTATAATGTAACGAGGGCCGAGCTATTAGCTTCTGAGATTCCCTGAAGATCAGGCATGAAGGAAGCTGATGATGACAAGCTCTGATTGACAAATCTGGCAGCAGAAACGGTGACACAGATCAAATTCAGAGCTCTCAGTTATTTCAAAAAAAGCAACGTTTTGCAATCGGCCAGTCTGGAGAAATGTGAATTCCTTTGGGGTGTTGGTCATACTTTAATGGTTGCTTTCTCTCTCTTTCCTAACCCCCTCCCTGAGCAGCGTTTCTGCTGGTGCAGAGGGCGCCTGGACAAGGCAGATAGATGGGAGTGCACCACTTTGGGACTGTTTTGGCATTCCTGCTCTTAAGTGCTTGGAAAGTGCTGGTTACGGTTTGAACAAAACTATGGCTCATCTCAGCCTTACTGTGCCAAGTGAAGATCTTAATTTATTTGACGCGTCTTCAGGTGGGATCCCTGGGCTACAATGAGCCGCTGGTGGAGAGATGTGCTGTCCCCGGAGCAAGTCAGGGGAGGAATTGTCAATAAATCTCAATTATTTCCTTTTCTGATTCCCCCTTTGGTCCTATGGGGAGGAATCTGCAAGTATTCCCCCCCCCTCTGTTCCCCCCTCCTCCCCCCCGCCAAGTTCAACCACGCTGGCTGGTCCATTGTGGCTGCAGAGTTCCAGCTTCTCTCCCCTCTGCAGGGGTGGGGTGTGTACGCTGCATGGAGCCTTTGTTGTCAACATCCTGCCTGTGCAGATATGTAGGGGGACCCCTCAGTGGTGTGGGGAGCATTTACTTTCCTTTATGGCCTCATGCAGCTGTGTCAGGTGGGGCTGCAGTGTGGCCCAAAGTTTTTAACTGATCATTCTGGTCATGATGTTGTTGTGACCTGAGGAAGAGCTCTGTGTAAGCTCGAAAGCATGTCTCTCTCACCAACAGAAGTTGGGCCAATAAAAGATGTTACTTTGCCCACCTTGTCTCTCTGGTATTCTGGTAACAGTCAGTTTCTAATGACAGTGAAGGTCATATTTAGTGCTCCTCTGGGACTTTTCACCTTGAGAGCGCTTGGCCAACGTCAATTAAAATGAATCCTCCCGACAACGTTGTGAGGCTAGTTAGGTAAATATTATTAATCCTGTTTCCTAGATGGGGAAAATTGGAGGTCACAGGGTGACTGAGTCAGGATTCAAGCTCAGGACTCCAGATTCCTAGGCCAGTAGACTTCTCTCCTATGAGTTCTCACGGCAGAAAAACCTTGGGAGGCTTTCGGAGTCAGTAGACAACATGGACACGCATGTAGCTGCTTCATCTGAATCTTAGCTGGGTAATTGCAGGTTCTGTTTGGCTCCCTCGTCACTAAAACCCACCTTTGAAGTCCCTGAGTGATTTTGAATTCGGTTTGTATGAGTGCTCTTGCAATGTCAAAAATGTGCTTGTGCTCTATTCCCCAGCTACCATTCTGTTGTTTTTTTAATATGTTTAATTCTCTAAGGGTTTGATCCTGAGAGCCTGCAATTCCCTTTACTTCAATAGGAGCTGTAGGTGCTGAGTCCCTCTCAGAATTAAGCCCTAAGGGGCTTTGATCATTTTCCAAGATACACTCCTGTCTTTTGTTAACTATGATATCTGCATTTGATCCACTATGCAGGGTGTTTACAGGTGTGTGTAAGGCGTGGGAAAGAGAGCGTGTGGTAGGCACGTAAATGTTTTTAGTTAAATAGCAGCTGCTGTGATCAGGTCTGTGCTTCACTGCTGGCATGCAGAAGGGCTTCTTGCAGAAAAGATGCTACTGGCCTATGTGACTTTGCAACTATATGCCAGTTGAATGGTGCAACTGATTGCGGATGGATGACAGCATTCTGGCTAGCTCTCTGTATTTTTGCTTGTTGAAATTTTGTGATAAAATGTTGGCAAATTACACAGCCGCAAAAATGCTGACACCCTCCCCTGTCACTGGGGAATCGAGAGAATGCCTCTTTTTTTGATCAGGGGCTGTGCCCTTACCATTGAATGCTTTGGAAGTTAGCCTCCGCCTCTTAAGGCTCAGCTGCCCTTCCCTCATTACTGGGGCCTTCTATGATATCATGTGCCCAGTTCTTCAAACAGTGCCACAGGTCTTCAGGAAAAGAGAGAAGACACGGTCTTCGGTTACTGATGCTCCTCATCTTAAAAGAGAGAGAGAGAGAGCAAAAGAAGGCTTTAAAAATGTTGTGAGATGTCCTTTAAATATCCCGGAGGAGCCACTGCTAAGGGTGCACGTGACGTATATTTGTTTTGGTTTTCAGTTCCCCTTTAAACATCCCCAGTAAATCCCTAATTCTGACAAGCAACAGACACATTTTCAAAGCACCTTGTTTGATTGTGACAGAGAGCGGAAACCAGTGAAAACACACTTGAGACCCATGTACATTCTAGATATAGATTAGGTGTCAGCTGATCACCAATACTGATAATGTTGTCTTTGTGTTGCATATGAGCCCTGTTGTTTAGGTTGTATGCTGCTGTTGTAAACCTTATTGCATATCTAAAACACATATGGAAACACTCTGTAGGTGGCAGTGATAAATTGCAGAAGCACGTGATAGAAAGGTGCCCGATAAATTCATTTAGCTAATCTTTCTGATCTCATCTCTCCCACTTTACATGATAGTCTTGTATATTTCGGTATCTATACAGACCTCTGAAGTAGCATTCTCTTTATGGCCGGATGTACAAACTGCCTGCCATGGCAGTTAAGCACATTCAAGTAAAAAGTGGAAGACTCAGATGTAGTGCACATAAGGAGTAGAAATACTGCCACCATGAGCTGCAGCCATTCCTCTTCCACCTCTTATTTTCAGACAAGCCTTTTATTTTTTCTCCCTTCAAAGGAAGCAGTTGCAATTTGGTAGACTGATGGTTGGGCTTGGGGCTGCCTGTTTGGATCTGTCCCACTGGTGAGTGACACCATTGTGAGTTTGATAGGCAAAGCTTTCCCTGTTCCTAGTAACCAGAAGCCAGTTCTTCTCTGGGCAGTTCTGGCTTCTGGAAAGCATTCACCTTCCTTCTGTGATGTTAGTGATAAGGAGGCAGATAAGGACCTATGTTATAAACCCTCTCAAAAAAACCCCTCCTCTTCCTCCATATTAGTAGCCTCCACATTTTCTCTATCTTTAGCAGTTGTCCTGGGTCCTAACTTGTGTTTTTCTTATTTAGTTTGGAGGCTTCCAGGGTCGGGTCTAACTCTTGCTTTTAAAGTACTGTGTAGTTTATGGTGCGTTATTAATAATTTCTGCACTGCATGTATATTGTGAGGGGAGAAAGGTAGCAGAAGAGCTCCATTGAAGCATGAAAATTGTGGAACTTAGGACCAATTCCAGAAATAAGAACTCAGGTAAGACGCTCGTTATATGCAGTGGCTACTTCATTCCCGCTGCTAGGCCTTTCCATATGTTACTGTTGTTACAGTAGAATCTCAGGGTTACGAACCCCTCGGGAATGGAGGTTGTTCCTAACTCTGAAATGTTCGTAACTCTGAACAAAACATTATGGTGGTTCTTCCTAAAGTTTACAAGTGAGCATTGACTTAATACAGCTTTGAAACGTTACTATGCAGAAGAAAAATGCTTTTAACCCTCTTAATTTAAATGAAACAAGCACAGTTTCCTTACTTTGTCAAATCTTTTTTTTTTTAAACTTTCCCCTTTTTTTTTTAGTAGTTTACGTTTAACACAGCACTGTATTGTATTTGGTTGGGTTTTTTTGGTCTCTGCTGCTGCCTGATTGCGAACTTCCAGTTCCAAATGAGGTATGTGATTGACCGGTCCATTTGTAACTCTGGTGTTTGTAACTCTGAGGTTCTACTGTATTTAGTATTTGTATTACTGCTAGTCATGGCGCAGGACCCCATTGTGCTAGGCGCTGTACAAACACAGGACAAAAAGACGGTCCCTGCCCCAAGGAACTTGCAATCTAAGTATGAGACAAGAGACCACAGATGGCTACAGACAGATGGGGAAGTGCAAGTAAACAATAAGACGGCATCAGTCAGCATGACAGGTAGTGATCTCTGCACACGACCAGCCGAACCATTGTCAAGTTTTTTGCAGGCACCACGGCAGAGGAGAGTTTTGAGTGGGGATTTGAAAGCAGATAACGACATTGCTTTGCAGCTGTTTCTGGGGGACGCCTCCCAGGCAAGTGGGAGAAAGCACCCAGGTATGCGTTCGAAAATGTAATGAGCGGGCAGTGGAGGCTGGCATCAGGGCTGAGCGGAGGCCAGCCTCAACAGCTCGATAGTGAATGAGAGGCGACAGGTGGGGTGGAGATTACCGTGAAGGGCCTTGAAAGCGAGTACAAGCAGCTTCTGTTAGGTGCAACAGAGACCTATGGTGAAATGGAAGTCACTGCCTCGGGGCTTTAACGAGCATCAGCCCTACGTTGTCGAATGGTTACTTACCAAGGAGTTTGGTGAGGGAGTGGATGTTGAGATGCCTGTGTTCACTGGCCAAACCCCTAATCCAGCAATGCTAGCAGAAGGGCAAGGAAGGGGTTAACACCAGAAGACACCGCCGCAGAAACCCAATCCACCTCTCCTGGTGCTTTACAGGGAGAAATCCAGGAAAACATCAAACCACACAGACTGCACAGCAGAGATGATATGCTTGAGCGGTGAACTTTCTCTTTGAGGCGGCAAGAGCTTGGCTGGCAGCCAGCAGCAGCAGAATAAGCGGAAAGGGGAACTTCCACAGATAAGCTATTTTCAGCCAACAGGGCTTCTCTCTGCGAAGAAACAGAATAAAGTGTGAGGCCTACGTATGTGTCATGTGTCCCACTTCTGTGGAGTTTGGCCTGTGTTCTGAAGAATGGCCGTAACTCAACTTGAATTCCCCTGGATCTGTGCCAGCAAAATAGGAAGCCGTTTCTAGTGCCAGAGGAGTGAAGGAGAATGTGTGTGTGTGTAACGTAGCCTCGTGGAAGAAATGACAGCTAAGGGCTTCACTGTGTCTAGGGGAAAAATGAAACCTGGGGGGGTTGGGGGTGGGGAGTTGCTGCGCTTATTCAGTGTCGCAGTGGTTCATCCCAGCCTTCCCTTCCCTAACGTGATATTTTCACCTCAGATCTGAGTTAATTAGCCTCAGCACATGGTGGTGCAGATCACTCCAGGTGCTGTGAGCACCTAGGAGTTGAGAGTGCTTGGCATCTGGTAGAATCAGACCCAGAATGGACATGTGAGAGGTGTTCAAACAAGGAGTGTTAGACCAGTGAGTTCTTATTCCCATTCTGCCACTGACTTGCTCTGTGACCGTGGTCAAGTTCTTTAGTTTCTCTGCCTCACTTTCCCCTTGTGTGCAATGGACATAATACTTCCGTACCTCACGGGTTGTGTGAGGAGATCCAGATGGCTGGTGTGATGTGAGTATGGCACAGATATATTAATATTTATTTATATTAATGTCTTTTGCTAAAGTATAAATGTCTTATGTCTTTATGCTAAAGTATAAATGATTGTCACCTTTCTTTCATTATTTAATAACAAAAGCTACAACTAAAATCACGGGGCAACTAAAGAGGTGCTGAGCCTCTGATGAGCAACTGCAAATCCCAAGACAATCAAGACATCTGCAAACTGTAGAAAGAGGGAGTGGCAGATCATGTAGCAATCCCAGCCAGACGTTATCAATGGAAACCTGGAGTTTCTCTCTAGCTGAGTTTGAAAGAGACAGGTACTTGGATACCATGTAACGGGCCTGGCATAAGAACCTGGTCTGAACAGAGTCAGTAGAAATTGCTTGATCTCTTCTGGCTCCCAGTGTAGAATTATCCTCACCAGGTCCCTTCCCAGTTCTTTTAATCATAGAAATGCTTCACTACTGGATCCCTATCCAATGGTTTGTTGGCCTTGCTCCTCTTTGTTCGAATCTATGAAACAGAGAAGTAAGCAAATGTCTCACCTGTTTCTAAAAGTCCAGCAGCCCAAGGATTTTGAAAGAGTGGGTCAGAAAAGCAAAACCGCATTAGCACAGCGAGAGAAAGATGGTGTGGCATTCAAAGTCTCCTTGGCCAGATATTTGGAACTGGTTGTGTTGCTGAAGGACAAAGTTTAGACTGACATGAAAGAGCAAACGGAGTAATGGACTGGCCTCTCTCACCAGTGACCCTACAGGAAAGGAAGGAGTGACAAGACATTCAATGTGTACACCATAGACTTATCTGTGGGCCAAAATGTATTCTTCTCAGGACAGGACAAGTAGGCCACCACTTAGATTGTCCAGAGGCCCCTGGAATCAAGTCTTGTAGGTGAAGCTGTTTCCTTTGGAAAGATGGGAATTCTCCCTTCTTCTGACCTCTAACTGGATTACATGCATTAATGAGGTTTTTCCAAGCATGGCACAGCTGCCTCTTGTTCTTTCCCCTCTCTGTGATATCATTGCAAGGCCTGTAATTCTATAGCATAGCAGAAAATGCATGTCATGGAGACATTGAGTATTGCAGCTGGGAGTCTTTTATCTACCCTGCAACCTCTGTTCTCCAACCTGGACAATGCAAAGGGACGGTCTCGAGGTACGAGGGAGTAAATATTTCCCAGTGATGTTGTGTCTCACTGATACCCATGTAAGTAAGGCCTGAAAATGTATCCTTGTGCCTGGTTCTTGCCAGGGTCTCTTGAGAGCCTCACTCAGCTGTATGTGCTGCCATATCTTGGATCGACAGTTTAATGAAAAGATAAAGGGCCTGACCTTGGAAGCCCTTATTTGTGTGAACATTCCTTCACGACTGAGGATAGTGTTGCACCAGTGACTTCAATGAAACAGCTTGCATGAGGTCAGGGTTACTGGATTGGGCTCCAACTTTATTAATTCTAAGCCAGATCTTGAATTCGTTAGTCCTTACTCAGGCGAAACTCCCACCGAGTAAAGACTTGGGCTGCGATTGTCAGGTATTGTAATAGAAAGGGAAATGAGAGAGTGAATTAACTGCATTGATGCGGTAGCCCTGATAAAAATGGCATGCTGCCCCAGTGTTCTATAAATCACAGGTTCCATTCGGAAAGGAGTTTTCTGAGGTAATTAATGAGCCAGTATAAAGATATTAAATGTAGAATGTGCTGTGATAGAATGGCTTGTCATTCTCTGAGCCATCTTCCCTCATGTGAATAACCACAAGGGAACAAAGGCCAGCCTCCGTATAGACTAAAGTGCACTATCTCTGATAGCTGGGAATGAAGTAATTCTCTGAAAATAACAAAGGCACAGTGAAATACATTAGTAAGCTAATTACAAGAGAGCTGTTGAAAACAGAAAATTTCAAGCTATTATTGAAATGATTGCTAGCGGAGAAACGGGTATCGACAACAACAAAAATTAAAAAATGCATCTCATTTAAAATTCATTAGCCTTTGTAAATCATGAGAGTTCCCTCCTCTCAAAGTGGGCCTGATGGCATTTCAGTGGGCATTGCTAATGAATGGCTTCCTTTTCCTTTGCCTTTCCTTTCATTTGCTTCCCTTCAGAATTCTGTAATTGCATGTCATCTTCCCAGAGGCCAAAACTAAACAGGCACATAGTCCAAATCTTCCAAACAAAAAGGCAAACAAATGCATCAAATTGTATTCAAAAGGAAAATCGTTACGCTTCCTGCAACATACGGTGAGCCAGCTCCCGCTGAAATCTCTGCGAGTGTTCCCATTGACTTCAGTGGGGGCATCATGGAGCTCTGTGTTCTTTCGTTAGTGCTGGCTGGTGCTAAGATAGTTCACCCCACCTGGAAATGGTCAACATACAATCTTACTGGTCCTACAGCTTCGATATCAGGATAGATTGGACCCAACAGGTGGTGGCTAAGTGAAGAAAATGGATGTTAGAATACTTCCCATGATACCATCAGTCAGCATTTGACGGTGGAGGTGATATCATCTTTATTGAACAACAAATCAAAACAGTAACTCGTTTTAATTGCATGTGTCAGGGGTAGGGAAAAAATCTAAATAAGGAGAACGGTCTGCTGGCAACATGCTGGATTGTTTGGTTTGCACCTTACGATCCACCAATTTCTGGAGAAAGAAAAGGAGTACTTGTGGCACCTTAGAGACTAACCAATTTATTTGAGCATAAGCTCACGAAAGCTTATGCTCAAATAAATTGGTTAGTCTCTAAGGTGCCACAAGTCCTCCTTTTCTTTTTGCGAATAGGCTTTTTGCGAATAGGCTGTAACACGGCTGTTACTCTGAAACCAATTTCTGGAGGTTTATCAGACATCTTCTTCTTTGTTTTTTCATTATCACCAGGATCTGTCGGAATTACTTGAATGTGATGATTCACGATCTCTGTCTGCACCTGCAGCATGAGGTCAGGTGCTGCACATTGGAGGGATGTTCTCCCGTCAGGGTAGGTGTCTGGTTCAAACCAAATTGCAATCTTTCAGAGCTTGGCGACACGCTCTGCTCCAGGGGGATGCAATGTCATCAGATGCATGATGGATTTAAATTGTGTGACTAGACCTGTAAATCATCACCATAGTAAAATAGAGCCTGTCTGTTCCAGATGTGGAGCACATCACAGGAAGCAGCCCACCCGCCCATGCACTAAAGTATCAGGCAGGGAACAATATCTGGGCCTGATCCTGAGAAGCTGCTGAGTGCCTGAAATTCCCTTGGGGACACCTCCTGTGGTCCTTCATCCCTGCCGCTATTGAGGGCGACGATAGTTTGCCTGAGTAAGGGCCTCAGGATCTTGCCCACTGCCTTGTGGTGCTCAACACCTCTCAGGATTGGGTCCTGCGGGGGCGTGCCTTCAAATGAACTGACCGTGGGGATGGGGAAGGCTAGAAGGAGCCACTTGGTACAACAACGAGCTGCAGCGGCAGGGAGCAGAGGTTCCTTGCTGCCACGAGGCTCCGCTGCCGGTGTGACGAGTGTTGTGGTTCACTGTTCACGTCTCCGGAGTCCATGGGAGATAAAAGCCAGCTTTGGCTCTGTCGTCCACAAGTCCCAGGCTTAATCCTTCGGTATCAGGGGGATTCCTTTTGCCAAGCACAACCACCCGGCATGGGCGTTGCTTCCACTGTGATAGCCTCCTTCAAACTCACGCCTCCGGAATGGCTCTCTGCAGGACTGCTGGAGTGTCCCCCCACGAACCAGCGCCGCCTAGCCAGGGCCGTCGCTTTGTAATGATGACAAATAACCTCCGAGTGAACTCCGTAAGCCACATGTGCAGCCCTCCCAGGCAAATTAAGAGTTGTTTATGACATTTAATACTCCCTTTTCCCCCGCAGCGGCAGGGCAGGGGGAGCCCGGCTTTTGTTTCACAAATGGTTGCCTCAGGATACACTAAAAGCAGTCTCCGAGTCAGAGAATCATTTCTTCCTGAAAAATGACTGCAAGCCAGCGTGCTGATAAAGGCCTCTCCCCGCGACGCCGCCTTTCTGACAGAAACCTCTGCTCTCCCCTTAACCAGTAGGAGAGTGCCAAAAGGGCGGTTTGTGAGTAGATTTCACGGGAACATGTGTTGCATGGAAGAGTGCGCTGGAAAACTAAAGTTCCACTGTCCTCTGTTTTGCAGCTCTGCCTAGCAGGTGACTGGCCAGAAAGCTGCTGCATGCTACACGCTGGTGCTATAAAAAGGATGGGAGTGGCCAAAAGAGTTACCCGGTGCTCCATTAATTGGTACCATGTATCTTTAGAAGCTAGTTAAAACATGCAAAGCAGCATGACCTAGAGGATAGAGCCATGGACTGTGACTCGGGGGATGCAAATTCTATTCCCAGCTTTGCCTTTAGCCTGGGTGACCTTGAGTGAGTCACTTCTCTCTCTCTGCCCAGTTTCCCTTATCTGTAAAATGGGGCTTATGATACTGACTTCGCTTTTAAAGTGCTTGGAGATCTCTGGCTGGAAAAACTCCGTGTCAGAGCTAGGGATTATTTCTGGCAGCCTTCTCACTTTTTTATTAATTCTCTGCCTAGAAGTTGGGTTGAATTTACAGGGAAAAAGCATCCGTAAGATCACAAGAAACGAGTATCTGAGGGGAATCATGGGATTATTGCTTTCTGGCCTTTAACAGTTGTAGGGTGTATTTCAGTGTGAACCAGCCCCTTTTGATGTTCAATCACTGTCCCTTTCCATGCATGGCTCACAGATCGTTTCTGTCCCAGCGAAGATCTCAGATTCACAGGAGAGTGTTCCTGCATCAAAAATTAATGGTGTGGTAGTTATTTTCCAATAAGTGAACTATAATCAATGCCATAAATCTACTTGATATTCTTTAAGACTGTCAGAATGGCTTGGATATGTGTGTGTGAGAGAGAGACAGAGCATGCACGTGTGTATTGAAAAGAAGCCCATCAACATCTGAATTGTTGAGCTGGAGGAGATGATGCATGTACCTGTAAGTCACTTTCATGACTCAATACACTGAGCTAAATTCCGCACTAGACAGCTCCATGGTAGTGCCTTGAAGCTGGTTGGAAGGAGAGCAGTCTCTTTACAGGGCCACACAGTGCCTTTAAGCCCATGGAGGACCAAGCAGCGTAAGGCGGAACTGAGCCGCAGCAGGAGGACGTGAAGGCCTTCTAGTTGCCTCAGCCCCAGTTCCTCCAGGGACTCTCATGGAATGCGTGCTGGTGAGGGGGTCCCACCACTAGGTGCTTCCCCTCCCGGTGTCAGCTCTGCTCCACTGGCCCATGCAGGGGTTGGGGAAGCCAGGGTGTCATCTTCACTCCTAGTCACGACCTTCTGGGCTGGCTTGTGTTGGTGGGCGCAACACACCAGCACAGGACTGGCATTCCCCGCTGCCATTTTGGTTGCCCTCTTGCACCATCTGCCTTTCGCCTCATTCACCTGCTTGGGACCATCCACCATCTGGCTTGGATGGACCTTGCTGGGACTCTGCGGTTTTATTGCACATCCTTCCTTTGCAACATGTGTGTGGCAGAGTCATGTTAGTGAGTACCTACTGTGGTAAATTGCCGGCACTACTTTGATGGGTCTCGTGCTTTCTCTTCTTGGGGAGGGTTCAGGGCACCGTTTCTTGCCCCTGAGCTTGGGTATTAACTGCCCAACTAGTGTTCTAGAGGAGGGGAGTGGAGAGGGAGGGACCCGGGCACGCCCTCTACTCTGGGTCCCAGCCCAGGGGCCCTAGGGATAGTGGTAAACCGCTTGAACCAGTGGTTCCTTCCCCTGGGCTACTTCCCTCTCCTGCCCTTCAGCTTAGGGGGCTTCCTGCCCTCCCTCTGCACAAACCAGGTGTCCCTTTACCTAGGGTCTTGGTCTTCTTAGCCCACCGCAGCACTTCTCCAAACTCTCCTCTGCTTCCCTCCAAACTGCTCTCTGCTCCAACACCAATCCACTCTGCTTCAACTCCTCCAAACTGCTCTCTGCTCCAACACCAATCCACTCTGCTTCAACTCCTTCCCTTGTCTGATTGAAGCAGGGGGGTTTTATCAGGTGACTGGCTTCAGTTGCTCTAACTGGCTTCAGGTGCTTTAATTAATCTATAGCAAACTTTCTTCCCTCTCCAGGGAATAAGGCTCCCTTCTAACACTCTGCTGCTGCTGCCCTCTGGCCATGCTGTATCACACTACCTATTGGGGATATTTAGCACCTGTGCACAGAAATTATCCCCGTTATGGTTCGGCATCTTTCCACCCTTTTGGTGGAGCAACAAAATGAACAGTAACTAATTTCTGTGCCTTAAGAAGATGTTACCAGGCTGTAGATCTTAGTCTGGCCTTAGGAGAGCAGCAGGATTGCCAGTTTTCCCAGGAAAATGAAAGCAGGAAAGGGGGAGAGAGGAATGTTTAGTCCCGTGGCCCAATCCTACCTGCCTTACTCAGGAAACGTTCCCATCAGAGTCTGGTCCAGAGGGGACTCGCTTTTCTTTGACCTGACAACGCAGCTTTACGTGGCTGAATTGTGCTTTGTCTGGTTTGGTGTTTTTGTCTATGTGAAGATCTGAGATTGGATCCCACATCACAGCTTTTAAAACCTGGATTTATAAAAGACCTACCTGCCATCTTAGATCTTTTAAATCCCACCTGTCCTCCAGGGGAATGCCACTGAATAATGCCAAGTGCCTGTAAGCCAGGGAGCATCGGTCTGCAGGGCAGGGCATTATCGAAGTTTTCAGGACCATTTTTTAAAACAAAAGATGTTGTGTGCTTTACAGTCCAGACACTAGGCAATATTGTATCCCTTGGAAAGAGCAACCAAAGTTGTCTGATGCCATTGCGGGGATGCCAGTTCTATGGCAGATTCCTCTGCTGGAGACCTACAGGATCAGGCCTGTTACGCTCCTCAGTACCCCCTGGATTTTCCATTGAGACACTGACTAATGTCTCTTCTCAGGATTGGAGAGCCCCGGGGCAGCATGGGAGCGAGGCCAGAGAACAGGAGCTCCACTGAAGCTGGATCTGTGGGTGTTCCACCATCTGGCTGTTCTGTGTTGGGAGGGGAACTCTGCACCCCCCAAGGAAGGACAAGTAGGAAACATCAAGTTGAGTGTCCTGTGCCCTGCATGGGAAAAACCCACCTAGCGCAGAACAGGGCCCCCCAAGGGTGCCCTGCGAGGACCTTTCAGGTGCTCTCACTCCCTGCGAGAGCACCATGTCCCGCTTTGGAGCCAGCTTAGCTTAGCTTTAACTATCAGTTGTGATGATCCCAGGCCAGGAGGCAGAAAAGTCTGGCATTGTTCCTGTCTCCTGATCTGCCTGATGCTGGGCTGTCTGCTCAACAACTCAGAGAGCACTGGGTCAGCTGAATGAAGATGGAAAACCTTTCTCCCCCCAGCTTGTGCAGGGACAAGCCACAACCCAGGTAGGCAATGTGCTAGCCAGAGGGTAAGACCATGACTATGGCTCCTCCCCTGTGTAACAGCCTCCGACACTGGGTCTGCGCAGGGCGAGTGTGGTGCACACCCCCTGGGAAAGTGGAAGAGCCTTGTGCTAATGTGTGTTTCCCTGGAGCCCTTAGAAGAATTCTAGCTGAAGTCCCTAAAATTTCCAAGGCCTCCCCCACTATATGTCCCTCCTCCCCCACCCCAATGCAGCCCCTACCTTCCAACCAGTCTGGACTGAAAGGGGGAAGCGTGCAGATTGCCTGTTTTTTGGCACACGGCCATGTAAATTGTAATGTAAAAAGCCAATAACGCTTGACACAAATGAAGTGATTTCATCTTGCTGTGAGTATGGGATGCTGGGGTTTTTTTTAGTATCTGCTGCTTATTTTCTCCCGTAGACAGCTGCTCCGTCACGAGATGGGTTATTAGAATGCGATGCAGCGCACCAGCGCTATTCAAACTCAATCAGCAGCTCCTATCTTCAGGCGGTTTAGAACTGAGCAGCAAGAATAAATAAATAAATTAATGGAATAAAAATCCCCAGCCTGCTCCAGGTGGAAACTTGGCATGTTGGCCTGAGAACTGCTTTTGATCTGACTTTTATTTGGAACCATATTTGGATGAAATCATCTCACCCAACTTTGGTCAGAAAGAATCAGATCTGATGATTTTTAAAGTGGCGGGAGAGCGAAGAAATGAGAGGGAGAAATCTTGTGCTCTGGGAGACTTTGGCAACACAAAAAAACCCTCCAGAGAGCCTGATTCTGCCATTCCTCCTCCTACTGCCTTGCTCTGGGAGTAGTTCCATTTGTTCCACTGTGGAGCTGAAAAATGGTTTGGATGACAGCAGAAAACGTGTGGCTAATTGGAATCTGTTTTTGGTTCAAGGTGTGGGCAATAGACACAGAACTGTTGAAAATCCGCATAGCAAGTTACAAGCTTTGGGCCTGATCCTGTGTGTGTTTTACTCGATTAGTCCTCTTGAACTCAACGGGACTGCTCTGAGGAATGAAGATGGCTAATGTGAGTGTAGGATGGAGTCCCATGCCCTTTCAGAAACCCCCACTATGGTTGGGAAGTGCGGTACATAGCAAAAACGTTTTTTCCCCCTATCTTCTGGTGGCTGCTTGTTTGCATTGCGTTCATCCAAAATGTCTTCCTCCATTCTAACGCTGTTGAGTCTCATGGCCCATTTGGTTTTCAGATCTGAGACCCAACGTGCACAATGGAGATTTGGGATTTTAAACCCTCTTATTAGAGGGAAGAGCTGAAGGGGATTTTCTTCTGTGGCGAGTGAGGCACGGCTGCTCTCTAATAGGTCCCTCCCTCTTTAAAGCTGGGAGAGAGGTGATTTTTCATTTCCCTCAGCTGTGAGTGACGGCCCCCACTTCTGATACTCCTGGAGAATTAAATAGATAAATGGGCGGCGCTGTTGTTCACGCTTCACTATGCACAAAGCCGCATGCATTCAAAACAGGGCTCCGTAGCCGTTCAGCCACGGCCTCACACAATAGCATCATTAGACACGGAGAGTGAGCTTCCAGTCAGGGTGAGGTTGCTGTGCAGCTGTGAATAGCCACTGGGCTCTTGTGTGAGGTGTTTTTTTTTTTTATGCATCTTTTTAAAAAGAATGTAAAAAGAAGATACAGTGTCTTTTCTTAAAGACTCGTAAAACCGTTCTGTTCTGAAAGCAGGCGTCATTGAGAGGAGAGGAGAAACCCAATGGAATTTGCTTATTCTCTCTCCACAACCCCTTTTAATATCCGGGCTCCTTTCAGACAGGCCGATTCTCAGTTCCCAGAGTGTGAAGGGTAGCAAATAAAATGACCTTGTCCAAGATAAGAATTTCTCTTTGCAGATAAGGCAGACTCCGTATTTATTAAGACTTAACCTGCCAGCTCCTTTGAAAATATTCAGCTAGTTTGCTAGGTTAATGGTGCCAGGTCTCTTAAAGCGTCAGAGAATGAAGAGGGACATAATTCTTGTGTTTGCTATGGGAACTTGGCTATTGGGTGGAGTTTGGAGATGGGTGAGGGGTGGTGCGGACTGCCAGCATTTAACGAGCCTAATGGACCCCAAAGATTGTTTCTCTCGTGCCTTTCAGCATGAGGTTGTAACACTTCAGATACACACTTAATTGGCACACTGTTTAATTACTCCATGGAAAAGGTCTCTTTGACTTCTGTTGGCTGGATTCCTTCAAGGGCGGCCAGTGATCAGGCTCTGATCTTTCTGCTGCCTTAGTATTATGGAGGCTTCCCTATCCCCTTATATATGGGAAGCAGAATGGAAGGTGATTAAAATATGCTTCCACCCAGAAATGTGATTCTCACCATGTTCACTGTGTCTCAGGCATTTCCAAGATTTGCTCAGCGTGCAAATAAAAAGATGTTTGTTCCAACTGCTGTCCTCATGGACTTACCCAAGACTTAGGGGTCTCTCCCTCTTACATGTCATCCCCAGTTATACAGGTTCTGCGGGCCACAGCTATGCCTGGGCAATCCCATTAGCCTTTAGAGAGGGGTAATCAGAAGGCAGTGGGTTGTATTGGTGTCTGTGAGGGCCTGCTTTGGCCAGCAGAGCTTCTGTTACTGGTGATGATGTACAAGATGGAAATAACACAGCTTGGCTCTCAGGGCTCAGGCTGGGTTTGTGGGGACGAGCTGTTAGGGAAAAGGCCTTTTTAGTAGTAAACTAGCATCAGTGAGAAAATCAGAGACACATGATAAAGGCCATTCCCCTCACACAGTGACATTTTTACAACATTACCTTTCAGGGAAGAACCACTCTTTAAGGGAACCAGTTCTGCCACTGCTTTGCTTTGTGACTTGGGGCAAATCACTTCCCCTGTGCCTTAGTCTTCTCATCTGTAAAATGGGGTTAGTGGTACACACACTCCTTTATAAAGGACTTTGAGGGCTTTGGATGAAAAGCTGCATATAAAAACTAAGTATCACGACTCTTCCTCCTTTTACACTCTCATTTTCACCTGTGATTTGCAATTTCTAGAGGGTCTGAGGTGTTAGTGGGCAGAAACATGGAGCACTACTATCCAAGTGACTGCCCTTTTCGCGTGTCATTTTGCACCCGGTTGAACTTCCATGGCTTTTGAGGGTGCTTAGCACCTTACAGGACGTGCTCTTAAGGCTGCGTTGGTTCACTGCATTGTATCACAAGCAACTTGGGTGTGTTGTTTTCTGGAGTAATTTAAAAAATGGAAAAGCAACTTGATTACAAAAGTAGCAGGGCTTCCCGCTCTCCAAACACCATGCTTTGTATTGAACCTTCAGAGTTCTTTTCCCCCTGTGCCTGCAGTTGATAATAATGTTTGCGTTTTAATGATTCTAACAGGCATGGGATTTGCTTTGACATCCCGAGTTAATGTTTTCTTTTTCTACATCAGATCTAGGTCAATCTCTTGCTTAGCACTAATGCTCTACTGAACAAAAAAGGATTGGCCATTAATGGTTTCAATTTAGTTTTTCATGGAGTAAAGAAAATTTCATTCAATACCTATTTTCATTTTTATTACATCAGACTTTCCGTGGCATCTGTTAGTCTGGAGAGTGTATTTGCTCTTCGATTATGGAAGACCCAGCAAACTTGTTTGCCGTAATAAATCCTCTGTGAATATGGATGAGGTCAAGATCTGCTTCTTACCTGTGAGATGCTGCAGGTTTAGTGCAGTGTCTTGAGGACTTTTCCTCCGGGAATCCCAGAGCAATGGAATTCTGAATTTGGAAGCTCCTTAGTGTGCTGTATAGTGATACCTCGCCAACCGCTGGAGTGGAATGTGGCAGTCAATGCATTCGAGTAACACTCCACGACAGTTTTAGGAAGAAGTGAAGGATAATTTCTCCCGTTGAAAGTACAGTTAGGCATAATGTAAATATCCACTCTGGGATGTGTCCAGGACCCAGGAATTAGAATACTTCTCCTGTTATGAAAAATCCCATAGGCTTTACAATAACAAAAAATGGCTAGAGTCTTGGATTTCTAGCTCATTCAAAAGATGAGTGTCTCCTGCAGCAGGTCCCCCACGCATTACCATTGGCTCAATACTGAATTAGAAGGAACAGTATCACCTAACAGAATCACCAGCGCTGAGTCTTGCAGCTTCTGGGGCACAGGTGCTGACTTTTGGTTTTGCTGGTGGGTGTTCCTCTCCGCCCGCTCCCTCCCTGTGCGAGTGGTGGGGCGGGCCTTGGGGGAAGAGGCTGGGTGGGGTTGGGGCTCGGGCGGAGCATGGGTGGGGCCACAGGGCGGCGTGGGGGTGGGGCCTTGAAGGGAAGAGGCTGAATGGGGTCTTGAGATGGAGCGGCAGGTGGGGAAGAGGCCAAGCAGGGGATGGGGCCCACAAAAGATTAATTTGGCCCTGCGGGTGCTGAGCACCCCCTATTCTTTTCGGTGGGTGCTTGAGCCCCAGAGCACCCATGGAGTTGGCACCTGTGGTCCGGGGCTTCTTCTGGAGTTCCCACATCCAACCAAACACTTTATAGCTTACGAGATCAGCCCAGCTACTGCCTGCAGTCTGTGAGTGCTGCTCATGCAGCCCCCAGCCCATGGGTGCAGCACTCCTCTGCTTGGCTGTCTGTGCTCTGCACGGACAATATGTGGTGCTGCCAAAGGGCGGGAGTGCCAGTTCAAGATAGCGCTGGGCCCAGTCGAAGGGGAGCAGCTCTGAGACTTTTCACGCCGTAGTCATGTTCTGGAGATAACAATACCACCAGCATCGTTCTTGGCTCTCTACGCCTGTGGTGGTCTTATGACAGGGGTGGGCAAACTTTTTGGCCTGAGGGCCACATTAGGGTTGAAAACTGCAGGGAGGGCCGGGTAGGGAAGGCTGTGCCTCTCCAAACAGCCTGGCCCCGCCCCCTGACTGCCCCCCTCTGAATTCCCTATCCATCCAGCCCCCCCTGCTCCTTGTCCCCCGACTGCCCGCTCTCAGGATCCCCTGCCCCTATCCAACCCCCTCTGCTCCCTGTCCCCTGACTTCCCCGACCCATATCCACACCTCCACCCCCTGACAGGCCCCCGGGACTCCCACGCCTTTCCAACCCCCCTGTTCCCCATCCCCCGATGGCCCCCCCACAACCTCCGCCCCATCCAACCACCCCCTGACAGGGCCCCCGGGACTCCCACACCTACCCAACCACCCCCTGCTCCCTGTCCCATGACTGCCCCCCAGCACCCCTCGCCCTGGTCCCCTTACCATGCCGCTCAGAGTGGCATGTCTGGCAGCCGTGCCACCCAGCCAGAGCCAGCCACGCTGCCCTGTGGGGGCGCGCAGCCCCACTGCCCAGAGCGCTGCCCAGAGCGCTGCCCGCTCAGTGGTGTGGCTGCAGGGAGAGGGGACCGTGGGGGAGGGGCCAGGGGCTAGCCTGCCTGGCAGGGAGCTCAAGGGCCGGGCAGGATGGTCCCGTGGGCCAGATGTGGCCTGCGGGCTGTAGTTTGCCCACCTCTGTGTTATGAAATACTTCCCTTGGAGGGGAGGATACCACATTTGCCTGTACACAGGCTCAGAATGATGTTCACTGTAGCCAAGGCCCCAGCAGCTGCGGGCATTTTTAACCATCACATCGTCCGTAATTGCATTTAGCAGAGTTAGGTGACACAATGGTCAACACGTTGGCGCCTTGCCTACTCCCATTGTTCCTACCACGGACGGAACTGAACCAGCAGAAAGTTTTAAGGGGGGAAAGATCAGTTCAGATCCCCTCTAACAGCAGGTCAACAGAACCAGCCAGCAATTTCCACTCACCCACTACTACTCAGCTGCTGCAGTGGTGGTTTCATTGGGGACAACTGGATGGAGTAAGCTAAATGACCAAGATAGAGGGATTAGATAGTGCCTCCCTATCCAGGAGACTGAGAGTGCAAATGAATATTATAGTGCCATGCAATTATTTTAAAAAATAATTATGTAAATGTGCATGCAAATTAGATGCAGCCGTCAGGCTCTTGGCAAGTGGCCGATGCCAACCGGGAAGGTGTGGTTAGCACTGTTCCCAAGGTATGTTTAGACAATTAAGTGTCCCTGATAACAGGAATCCTAGTGTTTCCTGGTGAAAGGCAGGAGAGTCAGAGAAGCAAGTGCTCAGCGGTGTGGATTTGTTGTGCAGTCAGGTGAGAAGTATGTAGTATGGTATGGTACAGATTTATCTCCCTTGAATGGTGCCCCATAAAGCCGTCAGTTTCCCACCCCTTTCTCCTTTACACACCGATGTGATTTATTTCCAGGTTGGGAACCACATTCAGGTGCTCACTTGCTGTCAACTTTGTGGCAGTTTATATGAGCTCCAGCAAAGCCTTTGTCTTTGTAACTGTAAAGAAAGTTTCAAACCTGCTTTAAAAAATAGTATTTTGTAGGTCAGTGCATTAATTTTTAATGCAGATTGTGAAAACCAGCTGCCTTGGCAGGGGTCGTGGTGTTTCCTAGGCATTTAACATAAACCTGTGCTTCAAAGCCACATTACAGGGTCACTGAAGAGTAATATTTTACTTACTGTCCTCATAACTGAATTATTTATAACCTCACATGTTTTATTCATGATAAATATTAATACCAGTGTCTTTAAGAGGAGAGGTTATCACTGCAATTTTACCTGTACGAAATACGATTGAAATAAAGGAATGGAAATGCGTTCTTTACCGAGGGCTATTTTCATTCACACTCCCCTCCTCAAATTAACCCCTTCAGCGGCTGTTAAATTTCAATATTGTTTATTGCTAGAGAACACCGTGATCGTTTTTCCAGCCTGTAGTTTCTGCATCCTTACAGTGAGTCATAATGCAGGGCATCTGCGTTGCTGGCGTTTTTGTTTTCTTGTTTAACTTTGTGCAGTTCAGTGAGTTCATGGACCCCTGGTGATTAGCCAGCTGATACCAATTATAGCGTGATCATCCAGTCAGTCACTGTGCTTGGTTATCAGTTATTGGGCACCGCTATACTATTGACAGGTGGTGACTTACCAAGACTGTACCCCCTTTTAGGAATGGGAACTCTCTTTTCACTATGTTTGTACAGCACATAGAACAATGGATGCCTAATCCTTGATTAGGGGCTATCATAATAGACTATTCTCAGTGGTAGCTGAGGACAGGACAAGGAGTAATGGTCTCAAGTTGCAGCGGGGGGAGGTTTAGGTTGGATATTAGGAAAAACTTTTTCACTAGGAGGGTGGTGAAACACTGGAATGCGTTGCCTAGGGAGGTGGTGGAATCTCCTTCCTTAGAAGTTTTTAAGGTCAGGCTTGACAAAGCCCTGGCTGGGATGATTTAATTGGGGATTGGTCCTGCTTTGAGCAGGGGGTGGGACTAGATGACCTCCTGAGGTCCCTTCCAACCCTGATATTCTGTAATTCTGTGATTCTATGATAATACAAGTACTACTAACACATCATCATTAGTTTATTGGGCATGCCACATTCTTTCTCCTCGTGCAGGATTTCCTTCCATCTCATTATATTCGATGAGAGCTTTATTCATGGAAATAAGAATCAGTTTAACAGTATAAAAATAAATAAGGCATTAACTTTACAAGGCAAACATGGGGCATGCTCCAGCTCCCACTGACGTGCATCAAGCCCTTCATGAGGTGAATATGTTGGGACAAACCCAGAGAATCCATAGAGGATTGAATAGTAATTTGCACTGGATGGACACAATAACGTACCTCATCCTGGCCCTGAGCCCAAACCCATTGAAATGGAAAGTGTCCCAGTGATTTCAGTGGACGTTGGACCAGGTCTCCTTCTGGAACTCTGCCCTCTGTTGGTGAGCACTGACTGACATCAGTGGTCCCATTTGAAGTCAATGGGATAGCTCATGCAGTGCTTGCCAGTGTAACTCAGGGGCCCACAATCAGGCATGTTGCCCTTTTGAGAAAAAGGGATAAGGGATCATTCTTCACCTTCAAAAGTTAAATCAGAAATAGGTTTGGTCAGTTTTATTGAAGGCGTCAGGACACTCCCTAGAAATGCTCCCTGTAGGGAGAACAGAAGATGTTTCTGTATGCCTGTGTGTGCAGTTTCCAGGTTAGTATGTTTCCCATTGGGTTTCCCATTGACTAGGCGGGCTTTGATCCGCTCGTGCAATATGTCTAGTGTGCTGAGGGCGCATGGCAGCTTGGGTGTTACTGCTATCTACACAAGACCATATGGCAAGGGGAATTCACAAGCACTTGAAACAAAATGGATATTAATGAAATACTTAGAACCAAAGAGCAGGGTCCAGGGGAAACCTTCCCAATCCTCCAACCGCCCTGTGCTGGGGCTTTCTACCAAGCGCTATTCAATCAGCTTAACAAATCTGTATTTAGCATGTTGAACTTGAGACTGATGATTTGGGGAGCAGAGGGGTTTAAAGCAGCACATATTTAATGTATTGCTAATAGCCTCTCCCATCTGCCCAAGCCCAACTGGAATCAGCAGGTGAGCGACCCTGACACATACGTAGCTTGTTCCTTAGCAGATGCACATTGATTACCCTTGACACATGTAAAAGGAGGTGGGCTTTTCTGTGCGGGAGAGGGGTATTTTTAGGGATGGGAAAGCAGAGCTAGGGGATACGTGATTTTCTTGGAGTTTATATTATATGGTAACTTGAGGGATCCTCCTGTGTATATGGTACTAAAAATGAATCATGAGCTAAATAGAGGCTCTGAGGTGTTTATTAGCCCAGGTTATATTTATTACGCAGTCAAAAGTTAGCACCTTCCAATTAATTAATAGTAATAATTATTGCATTCTGGTGATGATGATTTATGTAATGCTAACGGCATGCCAGACACTTTACCCACAAATGATTATTACTCTTATTGTACTGCAAAAGCTGGTCTTTCTTCTTCTTCGCTGATGCTTTGAGAGTTATCCTTTGCTGACAGCTGGTTGACATGAGAAGCCCAGGCGCCCCCAAGTGTCGTGGGCATGCAGGGCCCAATCCTACAAAGTCCTGAGCACTTTGTGGGACTCACTACAGGCCCACTGGTTGAGGAGGATGCTTGTTGCAGATGCTCATCACCTCCCAGGCTCAGGGCCTGTAGTAACTAAGTTTAACAGCAGAGGAATGTGCATGTTATGTGGTTGTGCAGAACTGAGGTAGATGTGTGAGTCAGTAGTTTATACCCATGCTTTTCTCCTTAATGTAACGGAGGGCAACCTATATCCTAATGAGAGTCGTGACCAGGAAATAACAAACCATGGGCTGTTGTCTTAAACTTGTCTTCTGTTGAAGGATATCCCCAATCCTATCATGATTGTGTGTGACTCCTTGATAAGCATGGCCATCTTTAAGCAGTTCCTGGCCTTTCCTATCTTCCTCCAGAGTGTGATGCCACATTAGCACAGGGGGAATCTGTTTTTTTCCCAAATTACTGCAAAACCCCACTGCATCATGCTAACAGTTTGGGAGAGCTAAAATAAGGACTGATCTGAACATTTGCCAAAAGGATCCCTCCGGACAATGTTCCCTTTCTATTGTTTTTCTTTGACTGGAATGAATGACGGACAAAGCTCAGACTTGTGTCATGGTGGCTATCATGCCGGAGGCTGATCACCAGTGCAGCTCCATCAATGGTTTCAGTGGTGGGAACACTACTGTAGATCATAATAGAATGCCCTAGACCCTTCCTCTCCAGATTCCCAGCCAGGACTTCCCTCCTTGGTTTTATAGTGAGCCCAGTGCATGCTGGATCAGGGGTTTAGGGGATGCTGTGTGTGATTGATGTGTGTGTGATTGATAGCACTCCTAGTTCTGTACTTAACTAGTGAGTTCCAGTGTCTTGCTCTGGGCAGCTTAGAATTTGACCTGTTGTCTCTTTGTATTCACTAAGTCACCAGTTCTCCTTTCTGAATAGGTTGTTGCCTGTACAATACTGAACTGGTCCCTCTGCTGCTATTAGGGTGATGGAGAAAATATGCACTAAAATTGGCACCGGCATCATCTGTTGGTGTTTGCCAACCTCTGTTGCTATCAGTTCTGATCCTATCATTCTAACAGCTCTGACTTTATTGGGGTTGTTCCCTTTCCTTTTGTGATGCTGGAAGGCAGAAACTTGAAATGATAGGAGGCCACCTGGAGTATGTGCCAAGCAAAAAAATCGGCTGCCATAAAATGGTTGCCAGCCTGTTCCTTGCACTCTTTCAGTAGAGAAATGAAAATAAAGTTAATGGGGAAGTTAAGTCAAACATACAGACAGGACGTTTGTGGTGGACATGGTAGAAGGGCACTGACAGCACTGGAATGAAAAGCGCAGAGACAAGACCTTTTCTGCTCTGCAGCCGAATCCAACGCCTACTGAAGGTGATGACAAAGACAGTCAATGAGTGACACTGCAGTGTTGGAGCATCCTACTGGCCCCTGCTGTGATGGTGGTCACTTCTACACGTGATTGCAGCGCACGTAAATTGTGTAATTGCAGGCCTCCCATCCCGCTTTCTTTGCCCAGGTGCAGGGTTAGCATGTGCAAATGCCTGGTGTGCAAACATCCTTTCTGCACACCAAGGCACGGGTCCAGATTCAGATATGACCCTACAAGCCGCTTTTGTTTGCTGTTTCTTGTCAGGTGAAGTGGTGGATATTTCCGCCAGGCTGGGTCATTGTGACCTCTGCTGGCAGTGCGCCCTCTCAGCGCTGAGCTGTTGTGATCTCATTTCATGTCTTTGTTTCTTCTCTTCCCTCCTCCAGCTATGTCGGACTTCCATGTTCACCCTCAGAACGCAGTCGTGGAAGAAGGAGGTGTCGCAAGATTCCAGTGCCAGATCCATGGTTTACCAGAGCCCTTAATCTTGTGGCAAAAGAATCAAGTCCCCATCAACACGGACAATGATAGGTAAGAGACATAGAGGTAATTTATTACTGACCCACACCTACATGTTGGAAATAGCAGGCCAGAGGCTCTCTTGCTGGTAGAGGGAGATGCAAATGCACTATCTGGGCACACTGAACATCAGAGCGGGGTTCATCTGAGGGAAGGCTCTTCTTTTGTGTTTCTGCCTTGGAAAGGCATTGAAATCTATGCCATGAGTTCCATCCTCCCGGCCCGGGGTGCTGGAGTGCTGAGAGCCACTGAACTAAACTGTGCACCTTGTGTATGATGGAAACCACTTCAAGCCAGGAGGTGCGGCACCTCTTGTTCCAGCACCTATGGTTCTGGCTAGGGGATGTGCCAAAATAATGCTTCCTAAGGCTATCCCGGGGGCTGGGAACATACTGTCCTGGCCACCCAGTATAGCCACAATCACTTTCTGTAGGGCCTCCTCCTGAGCCAGTGTGGCAGTCACTGTCCTTTTTTTGTCTCAGACTGGAGAGGCTTTTTAATCAGATTGCCATGTACAATATCTATCTCTACACTTTGCTCCCACTGCAGGTTGATTCTCCTGAGCTAGGAGCCCTCCACAAGGGACAGCTCACAGAAGGTAGCGCTCACCAGCATGACAAAGCGTTGTACAATAAGATCCTTTTATGTTCTGAAGGTTTAAAATACAATCTAATCACTAGCCTTACCTTCCCAAATGAGCTACATTGTAATACCCCAGCCTTGGCAACGAGACCAAAAGAAGGGTGCCAACAGAAGATCTTTTTAGCTCTTTCCCATTCAATCCTCCTTAAAAAAAAACAAAATCACTTTCCACTTCTTGGCCCACCCCCCCCCCGAAAGCTTGAATGGCATGTCCTTGCTTCCTTTGTTTGACAGCCTTCCCCCTTTGTTTAGGAAGCGCCGCTAAGCCTGGTTTGATCTTCTGAGTGTGGGCGTGGAATGAAGGGACAGGTGGCAGGCCACCCTAGTCTTTGGGAAGAGTTTCAGCACGTAACAGGAAATGCTTGATGTGCTGGCTCCAGTCTGTGATAGTCACAGCTGCAGCCAAAGCACCACAAAGCAAGTCTTCCCGGAGCCAATCCATCACGGCACACCTTGATCATGACTTGATGTCCGCACACTGGGGAGAGATGAAACCAGGAAGCTGTAAATATTTTTCTGAAAGTCCCCTGTTTTTAAACGTCAGCTCAGCATCAGAATGTGGCTTGGTTCCTTTGGAGCTAAAACAAAACACACGCGAACCAGAACAATACTTGACCTTTTCAGCTGTACTGTGAATTTATAGAAGCACCCAAGAGACCGACCACAGAGTTTAAAATTGCAACGGTCTGATTTTCCTGGTATTTTCCATCTACCCTTTTGTAGCCTACTAGCATTATATCTACACTGCAATAAAAGACCCTGGGCATAGCTGGGTCAGCTGACTTGGGCTCGCAGGGTTTGAGCTTCAGGGCTATAAATCTGCAGTGTAGACGTTTGGACACGGGATGGAGGGGGGGCCTGGGGCTTGAGCTGGTGTCTGAATGTCTATACTGCTATTTTTACCCCACAACCCAATCCTGAGTCAGCTGACCTGGGCTCTGAGACTTTGAGCCGCAGGGTTTTTGTGGCAGTATAGACATACCCTAGGCTTTATTCTTCTACCTAACGCACTTTGAATAGTCCTTACTCATGTGAGTAGCTCCATAAGAGTGCTTGCTAGCAGGACGCATGACACAGTGGGACTGTTTAAGGTAAGTACTACTCAATGTGAGTAAGGGCCACAGAATTGGGCCTTAACATTTTTTGTGCTCATCAAAATGAGACTGTTAGAACTGGGTAGAGTAGGCCATGCCATGGGCAGATTTGTGAGCAAGTTGCTCTTGTATCTGTTGCAGAGATGCACAGGGTTGGAACTGCAGTGTCAGAATAGACTGCCAGATACGTCCACATCCCCAGACCGCTAACACTGGCTGCGCATCTGGCAGGGATTTGAGTGAGATCATCACACCTCACTTTAGCTGAGGCTCGAAAGGAACAGCCACAGAATCCAGGGCTCTGATAACCAAACCCGTTTGCCCGACCTTCCCTCTACTTTTCCTTGGGTGAAGGAGGAATATTCAGATGCTTACAAAGGAGCTAGTTTAGGCTCTTCCTACCTGTGCTGGGCATCCTGATTTTGAACGGATTCCGCTTCTTTTAGGATGAAGGTTGCTGTCATAAATATAAAGGGAAGGCTAACCACCTTTAAATCCCTCCTGGCCAGAGGAAAAAACCCTTTAACCTGTAAAGGGTTAAGAAGCTAAAGATAACCTCGCTGGCACCTGACCAAAATGACCAATGAGGTGACAAGATACTTTCAAAGCTGGAGAGGGGAGGAAAACAAAGGGTTCTCTCTGTCTGTGTGTTGCTTTTGCTGGGACCAGAGCAGGAATGCAGGTCAGAACTCCTGTAAAGGGCTAATAAGCAATCTAGTTAGATATGCGTTAGATTCTGTTTTGTTTAAATGGCTGACAAAATGAGTTGTGCTGAATGGAATGTATATTCCTGTTTGTGTGTCTTTTTGTAACTTAAGGTTTTGCCTAGAGGGATTCTCTGTGTTTTGAATCTGATTACCCTGTAAGGTATTTACCATCCTGATTTTACAGAGGTGATTCTTTTACTTTTTCTTCAATTAAAATTCTTCTTTTAAGAACCTGATTGCTTTTTCATTGTTCTTAAGATCCAAGGGTTTGGGTCTGTGTTCACCTATGCAAACTGGTGAGGATTTTTATCAAGCCTTCCCCAGGAAAGGGGGTGTAGGGCTTGGGGGGATTTTGGGGGGAAAGACGTTTCCAAGCGGGCTCTTTCCCTGTTATATATTTGTTAGATGCTTGGTGGTGGCAGCAATAAAGTCCAAGGGCAAAAGGTAAAATAATTTGTACCTTGGGGAAGTTTAACCTAAGCTGGTAAAAATAAGCTTAGGGGTTTTTTCATGCAGGTCCCCACATCTGTAACCTAGAGTTCAGAGTGGGAAAGGAACCTTGACAGTTGCCCAGAAGGTTTTTAACATTAGTTCAGTCCATAAATCGTGACATTTGTAATCTCTGACACCAATGGGATTTGGTGAAGAGAGTTGCTTCCTTTGTAGCTGAGTTGAAATTCTACATTAATCATGGTTGGTACAATTCTGTGTATAAATTGCATATAAATTTGTATGCTGAGTGTTACACTTTGAGGTTTTGAAGACAGAATAATAGCTTTGGAATTGAATCTTCTAATGTGGTAGGCAGATTGTTAACAAAAGTGAAGGCTTCTGGTGGTATAATTCATCCAAAATAAAGGACATTTGAAAGTCCCAGAGAGATTGCAATCAACTGCAGTACGTCCAAAACTGATTGCTGTCATGCTGTCTCAGAGATTCAGCCGAGCTCTTGGAACCCACAGTGAGAGCCGGTTAGAGACACTTAACCATATGCTGATCTAGAAAAGATAGTCTCAATCTTCCAGACAGAAATAATCATTAACTCATCAAAATGTAATGACCTACTACCAGCTAATTTAATGACATAGTTGTTTAAAAAAATGCCAGACAACTTATAATAAATATATATCTTTGAAACCCACAAACACACTCATTTAAGGTAATACAGAACTGACTCGCAAAGGCCAGAAAATTCAGACTTCCTAAAATCTACAAACTCTGTGTGTACCTCAGCCCATTGCCATAATAGATAGCATTACGGTATGCAAGGAAGCATGTTATTTAGAGACTTCTGCAACATCAAGTTTCATCCTTTGGGTTAAGGAGAGAAAAGTATTTTAGCGTTAGCTTTGAATTCCCTGGCTTTTATTGGTTTGTCAGATCACTCATGCTTTTCAGTCTAGGTTGTTTTAGTTGTTTTTTTTAAATTGTTCTATTGACATGTGGTATGAGAAGGTCCGAGGTTCATTCACACCCACATCATGAGGATCCACAAGACAGAGATTGTTTTATTGGCAGCTTCCATAGTAACAGACACATGGCAGAAGTTCTGGTGTTTTTGGCCAATGAATGTGGTCGACAGCCCAACACGTTCTAGATCATGAGACCAGGGGAGGGGGTGGACAAAAATCACCATTTGTGTAACCTGGTCCAGCTCCAGGAGGCCAAACTGAGCCATCTTGCACCACATGGAACGATGCTAGTGGGAAATTAGTGCTGAGGTCTGGTGGCGGTATTCTTTTGTCTTTCAACCAGTGAAATCTGAATAATCATGTTTTTGTCTGTGATGAGGCAGGGCTTCTCCCCAGCTTCCAAATGACTCTCTGCCATGCCCAAAGTCTCTTTGGAGCAGTTTTATTCCCAAACTGAAACCAACAAATAAAACTAGTTTCATAACTCACGTTTTGCATCTCAGGCTTTCGCTGCCTCCCCTCCCGGGGGGTGTCTGGCAGTCCTGTTTCCTGCAGCTTCCTGCCTCTCTCTCACCTGCTGACTCTCAGCCAGTTCCTTCTCACAGCCAGCCCTTCACTGGAACTTCCTTTAGAGCCCCAGGGGCAGCCCACCCCCTTAATTGGCCCAGCTGGGAGCACCTGTTCTGGCACAGGCAAGCTGGACTTACTTCAGTTACAGGGGCCAGCTGCCCTGGGACATGGTCCAATTTTGGTAACATGAAAACTACTGTTAACAAAGTCAAGAAAACGATGCAGTGCTCAGTGGGGACGATTTCTTAAAACCGTTCATATCTCGCTAGTTCCCTCTCTGCAAACATTCTGCTTTGCTGGTGACTCTTTATATCTCGTATAGCAAGATGATGGTACCTGTCCTGGGTACCAGGGACGCCACCTTTGACATGGAGCGTTCCAGTGGAACATGAGAGGAAAGCTCCTGCTAACGGGACGGTGTCAAGATTAAAAAAATCAGACCAGCCCCAACCTATTCAGTGTTTTATACACCTTCCTTACGAGTGTTACTACTGTTAAACACGTAGGAAGGGAGAATGTCTCTTCAAAGCGGAGGATAAATTCTGTGCATTATGAGACCGGAGATTAACACTGAAAGGTTTTTTTTAAAATATAGGCCCCGATCCTTAGGTCTGGTTGAGCTTGCTTGGTGCTGTACCGGATTGTGCAGCACCCGTACGTACCCCTAAACACTGGGGCTAGTGGATGGCAGCATGGTGCCGACTGGCCTAGGTTAGTGCAGCCTCACCTGGGACGTGCAGTTCTGCTCCCCAATCATGTTGCATTCTGCGACTGTTTTTTCGTTTGTTTTTTTTGTGTCCTCTAGGTACACGCTGCTTCCCAAAGGAGTCTTGCAGATTACCGGACTCAGAGCCGAAGACAGTGGGATTTTTCACTGTGTGGCTACCAACATTGCTAATGTGAAATTCAGCCGGGAGGCCAGACTCACTGTGTCAGGTTAGTAACAGTAAACGTGGTCTTTCACTCTTTCGCCTTCTATCTGTTGCTCTGAACCAGCTGAGTGTAACAGAACTTTTGTGATAACAGTATTGAAAAGCTTTCTTCTGTCCACAAACAGTACATTCATCGTTCCTGCTTGTTGTTAGTTTCTGCCAGATTGGTCCATGTGATAGCAAATAAACCTGTCTCTTTGCCTTTTAATTAGTGCCAACCATTGGGCAGGCGGAGGAGGGAGGAAGAGGAAAACATGAGTTGTAGAAGGAAGGAAGGGAGAATACATTCTTTCTGAAATGTGAAAGATTCCCCATTTCCTTACAAACTTGGTCTACTCTGGAAGTAACTGCAACACGCGGCGTGATCAATTATTTATCCAACAGGGAAATACATTCTAGTGTTACATTACATCCTGAGAAGTACTGACATTTCCAAAAAAGAGAAAAAAAAAAAAAAGAAAGCAAACAATTCTCAGAGCATTAAGGTGAGGTTTTATTTGGTTTTACTTGACAGAGGTGAAATCTGGCCCTACTGAAATCACTGGGACCAGGTTTTCACTCCCGATAGTACCGAAAACTTTAAGGGGAAATATAATGGCATATGAACTGTTTTCCAGAAAGTGAGTGTTATGTGCCCATACAGTTTTGGCACACTGCCACCTGTGCAAACAAACGATACCATAAGAAACACACAACTGCTTCCCTGCACAAATGGAGTATGCATGAGCTTTGTATGTGCAAATTCCTTCATTTTGTGATAGTGCACAAAAATGAAGCGTGCAGGTGATGTCCATGCATGCAGTGGAGGATGGATTGAATTACCTTTGAAAATATGGCCCACAATGTTTCCATAACTTCATTAGAGTCCAGCTTGTCTTGTCTGTAGTGTTTTGTGGGCCATCCTTTTTTAGACTACCCTTCTAGCACACAAGTAACAATCTAGAAGCCTCTATGAACAGTTGGCTCATTTTCTGCCAGGCCAACTGGCTCATCAGTTGGCTCAATTTCTGCCAGGCCAGTCAACCTAACATAAGTAGTGTAGCCTTCTCCTTAACATTTGATCCGATGTTGTTTGGCCACTCCTTTAATTTTAAGCAGTGTTAGTCTGCAAAACCTACTTCAGTGTTTCAATCACCCTCCCTAGTGTGATGAAAAGAAAATATGAAGTCAAATCATGCACCCATAACCCAGCAAGCAGCCAACAGTAGATGACAACTTAGAACTTTGTGCAGGAGAAGGCACTTTCTGTCCTCAGCTTCCTTTTAGAAAACATAGGTGGTTTGCTTCTTGGTGGTTTCAAAGTGTCAGAGGTTCTTAGTTTCTGTTGGTTTCATTCTTCCTGAATGGCCACTTCTGGGCAAATAACCCAGCAGTCTGGATTTCTTCTTGGAGATATAGAAACCTAATTTACATGTAAATTTCAGATAAGGAATTATACTGCAGAATGGGAGCCGATTTTCAAAAAATGCATATGTGAAATTGTGCATGGAAAATAGGTGTTCCAGAGAGAAAATCATGCATGCAGATGATCAGTCAGACACACGACTCCAGCTGGAATTTAATTAACCATTTTGTGAAGATACACAAGCAGGAATAGAATCCAGCTTCCTCTGCTGTACCTGTACAAGTCTGTAGAGCTGACAGGTGAAATAAGGCATACAACATATAATGGTCAGTTGAGCAAGCCAATCTGACCCCGATTATACCCAAGGAGCAGATCCATTGAGCAAGAATTTGGACATAGTCACTTTTGAGTGTAGAAAAGCACTCTGAACAAACCAATCCTGGAATTTTTGGAGCTTCATATGTCGCTTAATGTGATACAGCGGGGCAGGACTTTAGCCTTTGTAGACAAGCACCACATCTCATTACCAGAAGTCATGATCCTGTTGTCTCATACAGCTATGCCCACTGAGGCCCAGGACCTGCTGTCACCAAGCCTGCTGTAATCCTCGGACATGGCTCTGTGGCCAGTGATGTCATAGAGCTTGGGCTGTTCCTTTCCTGAATGCAAGATTAGTCTCTCGGCAGCATGTAAGAAAACAGCCTTTGGGAAATGGGGAGAGGCTGGGGCAGAGAGATGTTGCACTTTAAATCTGATGGGAGAAGAAAACGGCTTAACTGCTTCTGAAAGACCTGGTAGCATTCGAGGCCTGTTACAGATCTGCTTGCTTGATGTATGTGAACAGTAGCTGCACGGAGGGGAAAACGAACAATAAATTATCAGCGGGCTGAAGTTCTGTTTAACAATTTACTGCTCTGAGTTATTATTTCACTCAGGGAGTAAAGTGCTAGCTGCTTTCATCTGCCCATCTCTCACTCTGAATGGATGTTCCCCTGGTTTCCTTTATGTGCAGCGTTTGTGGTGTTTGTTTTCCTTAAAGAAACAAGTCCCATGATGACTAAGTCAACACTATGCAGAGTACGCTGATAGTGCTCTTTCACTAGTGGAAGTTACACCATTATCATCAGCGTGAGCACTACATAGACAGCATTTCAGCGTGGTTTCACCGGTATAGGCCTTGCGTCAGCGTAAGCGCATGGGAGTTGCACTGCCATAATAGAACTCAAAGTCACCTCGCAAACCTTTGCATCTTCTTGCCCTTGGATGTGATGGTGGCAGGGGGTAAGAATTACACCGATTCGTGTTCTGCCCATCACCTCCATAGTTGGGGCTGTGAATCTGTCATTTGTCCACCTGCAAAGAAATGGACCCAAGCCAGTTTTTTACTGGAGCCTTGGAACTTGGTTTCAGAACCAAGACTTTGCTAATGGACCAGAGGAGATACAAGATGAAGATGGTTTCTGACTGCAGCACCAGAACAGGATGGACTGTCAGTGTTTCTCACGGAGATGTTGGTAAAAGAGAGACACCTGATGAGCAGGTTGCTGGTTCAAGAAGATTCATCCTTTGCTGATGTTTCCCTGTTTCCTGGGAGCGTGGTGGTACCTCTCTGATAGAACTGCTTGCAGGATGCTTTCTGATCAGTTTTGTTGTCCTTGCAAATGCTTCCACATGAGATGGTTGTACAATAGGATGGACAACCTGCCTGCACCCCAACCGACCAGTTGGCACTGCTCGCCTCACTCTTAGACAGGGTTGCGGTGATGGAACTGGAAGAACTGGAGGATAGAACCACTGGGGTTGTGGACCCTAAAGCACGCTGTCAGTCTCACAGCTGTCTTCCCTCTCCTCTTCTGCAGCACTGGGGGTGGCCCCATGGCAGCACAATGCACAGATGTTTCTTCCATCCGATTGATTGGTTCTTTTCAAGTGCCTTCTTAGAGCAGATGTTCCCGTGTGGCTTCCCTGCCTCTCTGCACTGACACCTTTCCTACGCAAGTGCACACCGATGGCATTTCTTTCTCTAACAGAGTGCTTGTCCTTATTGATGGTGCCTGGGACCTTTACCAGCCTGATCATCCTTCTCTTCGATGCTGCTGCCACTGGGACTGAGTTCAGAGGTGGGGACTTTGTGCCTCAACCTCAGCCAGTTTCGTTTAGGAATTGCAGCTTTTCCCTTTCACTCCCCTGCGGTGTTTTGAAATGCATTAGGCTCTGCTTCTAGCTCACTCGCCTGGAGCTCTCAACCAAGAATCGCTCCTTCATTCCTGCCCCCTGGATCAAACGAATTTCCTGTGTGGTGCGGAGAACCTCCTGACGGATCGTTTGCCGAGATCAGCCACTCTGCATGGAAGGCTGGTGTTTTACGTTTCCAGCCACAGTCAACATAGGCCCTGCTCTGCGGCCCCCTGCTCTCTGCTTGCCCCTGTGCCAGCACCACGGGAGGTACACTGCGCTCCGGTTACTTCTGAATTGGAGGCGATGAAACCGTAAGTGGCTCCCATCGGGCTTTGGCAGCCCAAGGAGCACGGTGCGGAGCACACGGGAGCACACGGGCTGTGTTGTGACGTGGTGTTAAGGGGCAGTCTGCCCACATACGGGCAGAGTGGAGTGGTGGCAGTAATATGTAGCGTGCCCTCTGTTGTACCTGTTCACTAATGGATATGCAGGCCAGCCCCCAACCTGCCTGGCCAGGTCCCCGCTGGGGCTCTGACGTAGTGCTGGCGATGCTTGCACGTTGCCACTTGTGAACAGAGAGCAGCATGCTTCCTGGCCCCCGGGTCAGAGGCATGGGGAAGAAAAAAGGCTTATTTGCATTTTGTATTTCCTGAGGCATGACAAGGCAAATGAGGTGGACTTCATCCCGTGTTCCAGCAACACAGAGGAATGAGATTGCACTGCCCTTATTTTATTATGGCACATATAGTGGTCTGTGTCCCGTCTGCGCCCCCCACCCCCCCCAGCTCTGCTTTATTTACTCCAAGTCTCTGCCAAGAAAACATCCCTGGATCTTACACCTTACTGGGCTGTTCATTCCTGTTCTCATGGTGAAGACAGACACCCCTGTCATTCGATGGACATTTACATCCAGACTGGATAAAGCAGGAGGGAAGACACCATCAGGAACAATCCTGTCTATGAAGAGGGAGGGATAAGATGATGTATGAGGAAAACCACTTTCCATTGGGATAGAGGGGCTGGTGCAGATAAGAACTGACACACACCAGGGCTCATCACTTAAGCTGAGCCCCAAATGGATCCTTCTGGGGTTCAAAAGAGTTTGGACAGCTTTTAAAACAGTTCTGTTTCATTTTGGCTGCTGACCCTGCCCTTCCATTTCTGGTTCTGGACAGTACTGTAGGAATCTTGGGAAAGTGCTTTATTTCAGCCTTGGCCAGAAGCGAGAAGTACCAGGAATCTTGGGAGGGAACCTGTTCTTGTGAGATGTCTGACCCAGTGTTGCAAATCCAGGAGGGTGCATGATTTGCATAAGGTACAGTGAAGTATTTGAGTTGGTCTTGGGGTTAAAACATGGCATGGGGGGCCAGGAGAACTGTGTTCCTAGCCCAAATTGGACCAAGATTTTAAAAAATGGGAACTGGAAGTTAGGTTCTCAAGGTAATATTTAGGCATTTTAATAAGTGATGAGCATCCATGGACTTCAGTGAGAGATGCTGCATGTTTTTAGTGCTTTTGAAAACCAGGACTTTTTATTTAGGGAGCCTAAGTAAGAATTGAGGGGTGCAATTTTCAAAAGCATGTTCATCCTACCTAGCTCTTAGACAGAGCTTTGCATCAATAGATCTTAAAGTGCTTTACAAAGAAGATCAGTATCCTTATCCCTATTTGACAGGTTGGGAAACTGAGGCACGGGGAGGAAAATAATTTGCCCAAGGTCACCCAGCAAAGTGGCAGCAGAGCTGGGAATAGAACCATGGTCTCCTGAATCCCACTTCAGAGCACTAGGTCACACTGCCTCCTCTCTTCCTATGGAAGTTGACAATAAAGCTTCCATTGACTTCAGTGGGAGCTGAGTGAGGCCAGCGCTGAGTGCTTCGGAATAGGAGCCAAGCCTGGTGTTGTGATGCTGCGGAGAAAGGTGTTGAGATCCCTCGATAGAAAGTCTCGTTTTTCAAATCTGCTGAAGTTCGCCAGTTGTTAAATGTAATTAAGTGCTCTGATTCTCTTCAGAGATCGGTATTGCACAGGGTAGGGTGAACTGTACTTAGCAAGAAGCCAACTTTTAAGCCACACATACACAAAGCGATTTGGATCTTACCTCTTTAAAAACAACCCATCCTGTAGCTTTATCACCCCCTGTACAGCAACCATATACATGCTTAACAAATGATCCATTCATTTGTGGTTGCTTCAGTACCACTGTAATATCCCCTGACTTCAGCCCCCGCTGCAGTGTGAAGCTAAAAAGTGCAAGAGGAAATGAAATCTAGGAGGAAAGCTTTTGCAAAGAATTTCCAATGCAGCATTTCTGTTTGAATGATCTTTGCAGTCAGAAGAAGCTCCGTGTACAAGAGCCAGTAGTGGAGAGATCTGAAAGCAGAATACTCAATATTAGTCACAAATCAGACCCAAATGAGCCTGGGCTGATTTAATTATACCCTTCACCTCTTCCTACCCCCACTGCTGCCCTCCAACTCCTAAGGATCGAAATTGATGGACATATTTGTCCATGCAGGTGTACAGAATATTCTTGCCACCGGCAATGGATTGTTGAAATTCCTTAAACACTGCTTGACCTCAGTGTTTGTGGAGTATAACCTAAGCCCATGGAAGTGGGACTGCACCAGATATGGACTTTGGTCACTCTAAAAAGCACTCGTCGAGTGATAACACTAAGCCTGTGGGTTGTCATGGCTTTGGGCTGATTTTGCCTTTCTGGAATTGGGCCCAGTTTTTAGTAATGCCAAACTTTTATTGTGTGTAAGAAAGGATTGTATCGTATTGATTCCCACTGGGGTGCAATTTGTCTGACAGGTTGTGGGTCTAGTGCACACGGTATTATTTTGATGTATCGCATTATGGGTCGTGCCCAGAGGCTTCAGCCAAGATCAGGGCCACATTATACTGTATGCTGCATGGCCACATACCAAGCAACAGCGCTTGCCTTGAAGAGCTTGCAGTCCAACAAAGGAAGTATTGTTATTTCCATTTTACAGATGAGGAACTGAGACACAGAGAGGTTAAATGATTTACCCAACTACACACAGGGAGCAAAACCAGGAGTTGAGCGCAGCTCCTTACATCCACACACGGATTGGCTGATACGTTACTTCAAACCCCCTTTGCAGAGCAGACAGTCTCCTGGGGCGAGACGGCTCTCGCAGATGTTCAGCTTGCACTGCGTGTGGCTCTGTGGAAAGCTGCAGTGTGGGGAGTGCTGAGAAGCAGAAGTTTTGGGTTGGAAGGCATCACTGTTTTTGTTGTCTCTTCATGCATTCTTAGCTTCAAAGAATGGTACTGGGCATTCAGCAGCATTGCCACTCTCCAGCATTTCCAGGGTGACAGCAGAGACGCCTCGGTTTCTGATGCCTTAAGTGTACATCAGCTCTACCTTATCTCCCGACCTCCTGGAAGATGATGAAAGGTGCAGAAATCAGTCAAATAACAGTGCAGAGGAACACACCTCCTCCAAATCATATTTCAAATCTGTAGGAAGCATGAAAGGAAGGGTTGGTCTTATGAATATGTCACTGGGCTCTCACAAGATTTGGTTTCAGGTCCCCGCTCCGCAATGTGCTTCTTATGCAAGTCACCCAATGTCTGTGGGCCCCAGTTGCCTACCTGTAAAATGGAAATAATACTTTCTCTGTTTGTCTTGTCAGCTTAGACGATGAGTTCTTCGTCCTAGGAGTACGTGCATCATCTAGCACGGGGGTCTCAAAGTCCTGGCCCGCAGGCCATCTGTGGCCCGAGAACCTCCCCACTGCGGCCCGCCGAAACTTTAAAAAAAGCTTATTTCATCCGGCCCTCATGGCTACCGGCTGAGGGAGGGGGGCGGGAGGGGAGCGGGCAGGAGAGATTCACATGCCCCTCTCCCCAGAGGAGAGACCCATGCAGCCACGCTGCTGGCTCTGTCTGCTGCAGGCACCGCCCCCCACAGCTCCCATTGGTTGGGTCGCCGGGCAGAGTCAGCCAGGGCGGCACACGGCCAATGGAGCGAGGTGACATTATTGGCCCGCTGGGAGGATTTGAGGACTGGCAGTGGCCCTAAGGTAAATTGGGTTCGAGATCCCTGACCTAGCACAATCAAGTGCCGGTCTAGGTGCAAGTGTGATACAAGTGAATAATAATGGTACTGTAGCGCTGCCCACGAGATCTGTAACCTGTCATACAAAAAGCATCAGTGTGAATCAGTGTGGTCCATCCCTTTACTGCAAACCAGAAAGGTTTTCTGATAAATGTTAGCTGTTTGGCCTGAAGTCAGAGGTGATGTCAATTGTTGTGGAAGGAGCACCGCGTGGAACCCCCTGTAGTATTTCCTTGGGGAAATGTCCCTTTAAAAAAGATCCCCAGAAGGAGAGATTTAGAAGCAGCCCCTGTGAGCAACACCAGGGGTCAGAGGCAGGAGCTTAGTTGAGTTTGAGGCCAAAGCACATGGCCATAGCAGCAATAAGAGATGGCTCCTTTACAGGCAGATATCAGCTGTTCTGGATGCTGTGAGCCACGTCATGAAGCGGGGGAGGGCCTAGCATGTGTTGGGCTCTCACAGTCTAAAGTCCGTGGGTGTAACTTACGCACCAAGGGGGCAGCGAGAGGTGAAGCAGGAAAAATAATTTATATGAGGGCATACGAAGGTGAATAGTAAATCAGCCCCTTCCCTATTGGGTCTCACATCTCCTTACACTTTCCTCAGAGCTGCTATCCTTCCTCTAAGCCACTTCCCCTTTCCACCCACATCACATACATACATCAGTTTACACCCACCTATTGGCGTGTACTTTCACCAGTGTTTTTGTCACCTCTAAATCTGGTCTGTTCCTTTTAATGCTGCTTTTCAAAAGAGATGGCATTCAGTCCATGCCATTACAGATGACTTGGGCACCGCGTGCATTTCAGTTAAAAATTTGGCCGATCCATTGCCAGTCAATGCTGTTTTCTTATACTTTGCATATGTGTACAGTATGTGAATTGGATTAACAGAATGTGCTTGTGGATTGGTCATTGCTGTCAAGAGTGTTATCACGGAAACGTCAATATGCATATTTGAGGCACACTTCAACATACACTTGTTATATAGGCAACGTCCTTGTTTGGTGTGACTAGTTAGTGAATGCATATAATGAAATCATTCATTCTGGGTTACATGGGTCACATTCTGTTCCATCATGTAGATGAACTGAGCCCTCGTGGGTTATCATTGTACTCTATAGTGTCATATCTTGCAGTTAAGCACTAAGGCCTAGTAGGTCTCAGTTAACAGCGAGTATTTCTTTGCAGGCTCCCATTCTACAGTTTACAAGGATCCCATGATTCTTGTCGGCCCAGAAAACCTCACCCTGACTGTGCACCAGACAGCTATCCTGGAATGCATTGCAACTGGAAATCCCAGGCCCATTGTGTCCTGGAGTCGACTAGGTAAGCAATTGAGTGGCAGGAATTTAGCTTGGCACTGTTGATTGTCCTCACACAGGAAATAATTATGTGCCATTGATTATTTATTGCACAGGACAATTCAGCCTTCTCTTTACTGTTCAGGTTAATTGTAGACTCAGAACCCCTTTTATCTTTCTGTCTATGGTTTGTACTGCCTTCCGAGTTCCTATTTCAACTTGTTATTGAAGTGGGTTGGTTAAAGCTGTAAACGTTTTATGAAAGGTGATAATTTTATCTTTCCAAAAAGTGACAGCATTTTCTTTAGTTGCATCAAAAGCATCAACGTTGGCTCCAGAGAAGTGACTTCATTCGCAAACATGTCTTCCATGTAAAACAGACTTGAGAGAAACTGTCTGTCTATTGAGTGATTTAAAATAAAACCAGGGAATGGGAGTGGTTAATAGCTGCACACATGAAGCTCTGAAGAATACTCAGTGGTGAGGTCAAGAGTATTTGTTAATCAGCATGAAAAACTGAGCCACTGTCAAGTTCTATCGCACGAGTGGAGTAGTGCGGTGTTGTTTGCAATCGAAAAAAGAATTTTATGTTAAGCTCTGCCTGCTTGACGTTAGCCCAGAGAAATGCATACAGTGGAAGGGTGCTTTCACATTTAACTGCCAAGCAGAAATCTTTCCTGAATAAATAGCTGATGGCCTTTGTGTTGCACTCTGGTACCTGAAAATATATGTGTATGTGAACCGAACCAAGTGAATGTTTCCAGACCTTTGAGCTGTTCCTCCTCGGAGAAGCACATTGCAACCATTTCATTCTCACAAGATTTTCCCACCAGGATATTACATGTTCCCCAAAGTGGCTATGCAGGGTAATGGGCTACGTTTTTGGGAGTGAAACACACTCTGGGTAGCTATGCTCACCCTAGACTTCAGCCGCGCTCCTTGCTTTTTATTCATGAATCTCTGGTTCTCAGAACTTGATTAATGGTTGTTAGCTTCCCAGTCTAGAGCCTCCAGGGAAACAGCAAGAATACATTTATATAGTGGTAATCCAGAAAGATTTTTTTCACACTGCCTTTTCCATTCAGATGCTATTAATTCTATTCTGTTAATTCTAACAGATTCTATTCTGTTAATACCACCTACCCAAGACTGTCGCTAACTGACCTTTTCCCCCTGAGCAATAATCATCATACTGATGCTGTTTTAAAAACCTGCTGGATATGCTATGCCACGGTGTTGCAATGTTCTTTTGGGCACAAGGCCGCTCTACCCTGACTCTCAACTATAATAAACTACTTTATAATTGCCCTAATTATATCAGCTCATTGGCTTGTTCAAAACACTTGTCTCCATAGAATGGGGTATTAATGAAGATATAATAGCATTGAGCCATATTACCCCATATAGATTCAGTCCAACACTACTATCTATCAAAAAAGACCCCAACTTCTCTGTCGTGGCATTTGATGTAGAGCTACCGAGTCAAAAGAAAACCTCGCTATTTTTATTTCCACGTTAGTGTGAATGCTTTCCTCCCAAAGACTCAAATAAACTGGTTAGTCTCTAAGGTGCCACAAGTACTCCTTTTCTTTTTGCGAATACAGACTAACACGGCTGTTACTCTGAAACCATTCTTTTGTCTATTTCTACAATGATGTGAAAGGTTGCTTACGAGTTCAATGGATCTAGGGATCCCTTAGGCTCTTTTTTGAACTATTTCAATAATGTGAAAATATCAGACATAGTCTTTGGTGTTCTTGTGTCCTCACAATCAGAAGGAGGGGAAAGGAGACAACACAACTTTGAAAGGACTCCCAAGTAGGACAAAACCAGTTGAGGGAAGCCATGGGGGTTGACATCAAAGAAGAGGTATTTTCATGCCTGATTGAGTTTATACATGTGTAGCTTCCTCATGTATGAATTTTACCTGTCTGAGGCACCTCCTACAATGCTAGTTCATGAAGAGTAATTGCAGGAGGGCTCCTCTTAAATAACTGTTGAAGCAATACAGCTTGGAGAAAAAAACTTTCCACACGGAACCATAAACTATAAAATATATGGCAGTGAAGTCTTCAAGGTAGGCGGCCAACTTAGATTAGGCTCAGTTTCAGTTTTATTTAAATAAAAACGAATATAAATGAATAATTTGTGCACCATTTTTTTAAAAATCAGAAAAAGTCCCCATTGAAGTAGTTCACCTTTGCAGGATTTTGCCATTTCATGGGGGTCCTTTGTACCCCTCAGTTTTTATTTTGCTGCCATTTCAATGAAATGGCAATTGTTTTATTCAGAAATGAGCGCAAATGTGAATTTTTGCATTGTTTTGTGTGTAAAAGCTGTCTTCTCTTAAACAAATGGACCCACTTTTTGCTCTGACTTTGCCAAAAACCTGGCTGATTTTCAGTGGGAAATGGACCCAGTTTTGTTTGGGGGGAAAAATCATACAAATCATGGGTCAATTTTTGAATGGTATGCAATAAACTTTTACTTTTATTTCCTTGTGAATATTTTGTATCCCTCTACCACAAAGTTCTTGTGTCTCCCACTGCATGAAATGCTTTGCAAAGTGAAATGTTCATTAGAGGATTTGTTCCGAGAGAAGTGTAAAATCGTTAAGGTTTTGGTTTGTTCAAGAAAGATAAGATTTGTCCTTTCACAACTACACACTCGAACCTGATCCCGTAGGCGTACAAAAATGAATCTCCAGGGAACTTATTGCAAAGCCAGCAGAATGAATAATGATTTTTAATGTATTACATATCAGCTTATCCTTTAACTAACAAGCTGCTGATCTGGCCTCCATCAAAGATACTGAGACAAAATAACACGCTATTTAGAGAGATCTACAAAAGTGAGACAAGGAAGAAAGGGCAGTGATTATCTGATAGCGTTATACAGAACTTGTCAGAAAGGGTTACACAATGGGAAGGAAATTACTAAAGAGGGAGCCATTCAACACATAAACCATACAACAGTTGTAGGAGCCAATTAATTGGTAACTTATTGGACACAGAAGCTTGCAGTAGATGGCTGACTGGTTGACAGGAGCACCATTCCCTGAAGTGTTTAGAAATAATAGAGTAAATTTCACCACTTCACACACTGAATAGTCAACTGTTGCAATGTATTCTAAATATGCTAATACATGATGCCCAATGTCTGATGGAGTAGAAGACCTATGTGTCTAAAACGTAGAAGGCTGCTATGCCAGGATACAAAGAATTCACAAAAGACCTAAATGGTCAACATTAGAAAGTTGTTACTTTCTTTCTACTTGCTACTTATAAAAGAAAGGCATTCGCGTTGTTGCATATTCATATCGCCTGGCACGTTTTAACGAATTTCTGTAATTGGTGCTGATGTGCCAGTCATTTGCTTAGTAGACAGAACAATGGAATCCATTACAGTGAAAAAGCATCCCAGATACCTTTGAAAATTAAATAACTTCTACCCCAAATTGCAGGGATCTTTCCTCCAGATTTCACTCTAATGGGAAATTTTAAAACGTTATTTGTGCACTGCAAGGAGGTTCTTTGAGGGTGTCTCCTATTTGGAGTATAGCCAGCTTCAGTGTGAGCAGTGTTTACTAATTAGTAATCCAGCTGCTCTTCACTACCAGCCGAAACCCCCACCTTAAAAACAACATGCGTTTTAAGGCCCTATCAGTATTCCACCCTGCTGTTTGCTAGTTGGTTCACAGTGTTGTTTTGTCACAATCGCATCACTATAAAGTGAAATGGAAATGACCTAATTCTGAAGTCTCCAAGTAGGCACACAGACTTAGGGCTCAGTTCCTCCTATAGCCCCCGGGGAAGCTATGTGACACTGGGACTCATAATGGGGTTTCATCTCCTGCTCAGTCAGACAGCCTACTGGATGTCAAACGATGATCCGTGAACCACCCGTTCTAGTGGCTCATTGGTAGTTCTTTGATTCACTAGTCATCATTTCTGAGAGACTGTAGTCTAGCAGACAGTGAATGTCACAGGGTAGGAAGATGTAGGAGGTCCACAAGATGGTTTTTGTCTCACAAAGTCTTCCAAAGAATTAAAACATTCCAAAGCCGCTGGCATGGCTGATTTCAGAGGATGCAAAATGTCCTGCTTATTGTTGGGGTCGACTTTCTGGAAGGGACTGCTGCATGTAAATTTACTGGGCTCTTTGGGCCCCCATGAAAAGGAATGCTATTTCCAAACGCTGATCCTGAAAGGGTAAGGGAGGTGCTCGGTACCTTGCAGAAGGCACACAGTACCCTGTAGATTCGCATCCTGTCCCAGGCAGGCAGTCTGGGGATCTGAGATCCTGTCTCCATTTGAGTCTGGCTGATTGATTCCAAACTTCTGTAGTGTGTGTGGTGTGGTAAGTTACTGATGTTTGAGCCATTCCACCATCCGAGAAGAAACTGCAGTCTAGTCACAGAGTTTGGGTGAGAGCAGGGGGCTGGCTGCATGAGGAATACCACTTTCTCCTCCATGTGCTCTGGGAAAGGGTGTCTCAACTCTTCTGAGCTGGCATTGCAATGGGAAGCTATTACAGCACAACCATCGGTCTGCATGGTTGGGGAGTTCTCACTCTCATTTTGATGCATTGCGTCTTGTCCTGTGCCAAGAGTGTGAGCTCTTCAGGGCATCTTTTTATTACCTGTTTGTATAGCGCCAGTGGGGCCCTGGTCCATGGATAGGCTTCCTAGGTATTATCACAAGCCAAGTAATGGTACGTTCATGTTCTGTTTGTGTTCGGGTTTGCCAGACTGGTTAGACTTGCAAGGCTGACTTCTTTGGAGATTGTCTAGTTCCCATTGTTTTAAAGGGTGGATAGCTCTGCAGCAAACTTCGGCAAACAGGATACAGTGAACAAGCCTGTCCAGATTGCTCTCTGTTGCTCACTGATTCAAAATAAGTTAAAGGTCACATCAAACATTTCACTCCTGTGAGCCCCTGTAGCTTAGAGAGCCGAGCAGCAGCGTTTAGAGCAAGTTAGCTGGGGCAGGATGTTTTTCCTCTTTGTGATATAGCCTAATGCAAGGGTTTTCAACTTTTTTTTCATTTGCAGACCCCTCAAAATTTCAGATGGAGCAGGGGACCCCTTTGGAAATCCTAGACATAGTCTGCAGACTCCCCGAGGTCCATGGACCCCCCCAGTTGAAAACCACTGCTCTACTGAAAGATGGGGGCCGGGTGATTAAAGTTAGGAGCGCAGGTTTCCTGGGTTCTGTTCCTAGCCCTGTCACTAACTCGCTGAGACTGTGGGGTTTCCCTGTCTGCATAATGGGTTTGAGAATATGTGTCGACCACGCCAGGGGGTTGCGAGGTGCAGTTCATGTGTGTGGAGCTCCCTGTGCTCCTCAGAGGAAAGGAGCCGTGCTTGTGCCAAGGGTTATTTTTGTGCTGTCTCTGTGACTGTGAGATGGGGCTTGATGATAACACTGAGGGCTAGATCCGCGTGCGCCTCACTCCAGGAGAGGGTTCATGGCTGTGAATCCTGAGTTGGGGGAAGCACCACACTCTGGCCCAGCTGGGGACCTAAGTCCCTTGGAGGGGTGGGGCGTGGGCCACACCCACTCCTTGACATTTCTTACACTACGTCACTCAGGGCTGTGAAAAATTTTATACCGTAATTAGGTCGACCTAACCCCAACTGTAGATGCAGCTAAGTCTCCTTCCATCGACTTAGCTACTGCCTCTTGAGGGGATGGGTTTACTACAGAGATCATAGAATCCTAGAATATCAGAATTGGAAGGGACCTCAGGAGGTCATCTAGTCCAACCCCCTGCTCAAAGCAGGACCAATGCCCAACTAAATCAGGAACCCTTCCATTTCTGTAGTGTCTACACTACAGAGTGTCGCCGTAGACAGACCCTGAGAGAGGGAGTGTGAATTGAGCCAGCAAATGCAACCTTTTATGATTATTAGAGATGGCAAAACTTGCCTGACTTGAATGGTGGATGCAGTGTAGTTGTAGCCATGTCGGTACCTGGATACTAGAGGGACAAGGTGGGTGAGGTAATATCTGTTATTGGATCAACTTCTGTTGGTGAGAGAGAGAGAGAGAGAAGCTTTTGAGCCACACAGAGCTCTTCAGTACCTTTCCCAGAGCTGAAGAAGAGCTCTGTGTGGCTCGAAAGCAGGTCTCTCTCACCAGCAGAAATTGGTCCCATAACAGATATACCTCACCCACCTTTTCTCTTGAATGGTGAATATGAGCTGGGAGAACTTTATTTTATTTTTTTTGTTTAGAAAAGAGATAAATTTAGCTGGCAGGAGAAATTTCCTCAAACTCTGACACCTCTAATTAATCGATGGGCTCTGTAGAGACAAACGGAAACATATTGACACTGATATTTCGACTGTGCGGCATATCTGACGCAGCCTGGGTCTTTTATGTAGCACATGGTAAATAGCGTAATAACCCAGGCTGGCATTCAAGTCATATTTCTGTGTTATTTCTTAACTCATGTATACAATCATACAGCCTACCTGCCAGGTACAGCCTGCTCACATATTTCACCTGTCCTACTTCCTCAGGAGAGAGATTTGATTTTTACACCTATTGTAAATATGGGCTTCAAAAAAGTCTAATTTAAAGAGGAAATCAAGTTCAATTTGAATTTAATTCAGACCTTCTTTACAGTTTGGTTTACATGATGTTATTCAAAAGGAACCGACCCTTCTTATTGCTCATTAAACACTGGACAGGTCATGCTTTACTGTCCTTTTTTATGGCTGAGCAATTTCCTGCTGCAGCACATCGGCCATCTATACAATTATTTAATGACATTGTTTTTCTCCGTCTGAAAGACCTGAGCCCCTTTCACTGTAACGTAAATAATGAAGTGTCCAGGGTCTGCCTGCCTGACGGAACAGTGAAACCTCTGAGTTAAACATTTCCTGTAAAACATTGCAAAGATCATGGGCAGAAGATGCTTCTGCAACTTTCAGGGCACGTCCCCTGTTTTGTGTCTTTCAATCCATAGTACCTTTTCCCACCGCTCTCTGTCAAGGTGCTGTCTGAAAGTAGACTATTTATTTCTGCTGGTCTGATGGGTGAACACATACTGCAGGATCTGCTGATTTATTTATTTTTTTTAAAATACCTGTTTTTTTGTCTAGTGTCATCTCTTAGTGCTCCTGTTCTTGAGGACTTAAGCTGTCTTGGTGGTTTGGCTCCTGTGATAAATGGTTTTGCTTTCGGTGTAAACGAAATAGTTCCTGGAGTGAGGAAGAAATTGCGTGCCTAAACTTAAGTAGAAACAAACAGAAGAAATTGGTAGATGCCCGATATATCACAGGTGGCTTGCAAAGTGTCTTTTGGGTGGGGTGATAGTTATGTGTCCCTTTCTGCTGGAAGAATGACTATACTGTAATTGACGAGTGTAGCCATTTCGTTGGTTCTCTGTAAGGCTGTGGCTGGCTCTGGATTCTTCACAGGCAGGATAAAACCCCCATAAAAGCTCTTCATTCTGCACTACTATTCTACAGAAGGAATTTTCTTCCTGACCCCAGCTGCTAATCAGTTTATTGCCTGAAGCATGAAGACCAATAGCAAAGATAAAAATTATAAGGTGTCTCAGCTGCTTGACTACGGTGACCCAGCCACATCTGGAATGTCAACAACTTCATTTCCACACCGATTGGCCCATAAATTTCCCATTGTTGGGTTACAGTAGATATTGACACTGGAATGACTGTCTGTTCCACAGAGCCGTGAATGTTGCAAGCAGTACCGTTCGCAGTCCCTTTGGTAGAAGGCTCCTTGTGATTAAGACAACTTGGTAGTTATGCGTCTGACTGGAGTAAAGCCAACCCTAGAATCAGAGGGCCAAATCAATGGCAATTGCAGGTGCACAGCATCTTGGGATTGAGCAATAGAAACGGAAAATTACTGTCTCATCTAGCTGATCCCCTGCCAGTGAATGACTGTTCTCTACGGAATGTTTAAAGTCTTTATTGGATTTCCACTACTTCCCTGCGGAGACTATGCCACAGTCTAATATAATCAGTGGCAGGAATTTTTAATAGTGAGCCTAAATTTTCCTTTTTTCTTAAAAAGAAAAGGAGTACTTGTGGCACCTTAGAGACGAACAAATTTATTAGAGCATAAGCTTTCGTGGGCTACAGCCTGCATAGAATGGAACATATAGTAAGAAGATGCATCCGATGAAGTGGGCTGTAGCTCACGAAAGCTTATGCTCAAATAAATTTGTTTGTCTCTAAGGTGCCACAAGTACTCCAGTTCTCTTTGCAGATACAGACTAACACGGCTGCTACTCTGGAACCTTTTTTCTTAATATCTCAATACACCTTTAAAGCACAACGCGAAAAGTGTTTTGCTACCGAAAGGAACAAATATTTGAAGAGGGTGTGTTGTGTTCAGGTGCTAGGAACCCCAAGGCTGGGCCTTTATTTTTTGGTTCTGTAGGGCTTTTAACTTTCTTTCTAAACACAAATGCAAGAAGGAAACAGGATTTCAGTTTCACATCTGATGAAAGGGCAGCTCCTCCAGCAATAACCACCCGGCTCTCCACTCAAACTCCCTGGAACGAGCTAGTGCTGATTTAGAGCTGTGTTTGTCAGGCGCGGAGTCTTCAAACACCAGCCAATGGAACAATAAAATGCAATGGCCTGATACTAATGAAACATGTTGTAATTGGGAGCAAAGGCTTAGTTGGGGCTCTTGGACTGGCTTTTCCCACATGTCACATGCATAGGTTGAGTTGCACTGTGGAGAGCTGGAGCTAAAACTCACTGAAGTCAATGGAAGGACTCCCCTTAATTGTGACTCAGGACTAACTCCCCTCGCTGTGGGCTAGAGAGTTCAGCTTAAAGGTACACTAAGTAATTTTGTCTCGTTTCCTCTTCCAGATGGCCGTCCCATTGGCGTAGAAGGAATTCAGGTGCTGGGGACAGGAAACCTAATGATTTCTGACCTCACTGTGCAGCATTCTGGGATATACGTTTGTGCTGCTAACAAACCCGGCACTAGAGTGCGGAGAACTGCCCAGGGAAGGCTAGTCGTACAAGGTAAGATAACCAGGCTACTATTGGATAATTACACCCATTTAGCTATTTTCTCCACCTCTTCCTAGCCCTGTGTAAAGATCTGGCCCTTAACAGGTGCTGGTTCAGTTTTTCCTAGATGTTCTTTGCATTGCATGTTCATGAAGAGAGGAAAGTTTTTATTTTAAAAGTACAATCCTCCCCAGACCCCTAGGTAGGTACTCGGATGGCTAGCCTGGGCCGCTGCCCCTGCTGCTGCGGCCAGTGCCATTTTTAGGTGCTACCTCGAGCAAAGCTAGTACATGTCTGTCTGCCTGAGCTGAGAATGATCATGGGACACAAAGCCTTTCCTTTCGAAATCCCTCGTTCGTTTGTATCCAGCCCAGGTCAGTAGAGAACAGAAGTCATTAACGCCCAGTGGTTCTTCTGTTGCCTCTGTGAAACAGGTTGAAATGCCCCCATCCAGTTCTTGTGTTCACAAAACTCACCTGTCATTAGTTAGCACCCTTCTTAAAGGACCAGCAGGGAGCCTAAAGGCTGAATGGGCCTGGAGATTGATTTACTTTCTCCCCTCTACCAGTGGTCCCCCCAGGGCAGGGTTGAGGCCCACTGATAGGGTGTCATGGAGGAAGCTTATAGTGATGCTGTGTCATACTTGTTCTCTGCAGATAACAGAGTTCACCAGGTTATCTTTCGCCAGCATGACTTTTATTTTGTACAGTTAAGACATTTAAAACTCTGGTTCCGGACAGTCAGTGGGCAGAGGACCCACCATAGTGGACTCCAGCAACAGATGATGAGTCTGAGCCACCCACGAAAGATTCAGAGTTGAACCCTCTTAAAAAGTCACCTGTGACATTCCCCATATTGTCAGTGCTAGGGAAATGCAGGTTCCACCATTGGCCCACAGCAATAGTCCTGACAGGGCCACTTCTCATGGGCCTTCCAGCTAGCAGCCAGAACCAGGCGCTCCAAACCTCACCGAGCCACCAGTCTCCCTGGCGAAAGGAGCCAGGCCAGTGTTTAGAAAGGCAACACAGCTGGCAGCGTGGAGCTGAATGGTGATAATCCTCCCCTGATTACAGGCACTCACCTCCTCCTCAGGCTGGTCCACTTACAGCATCTCACCCTCTCATCAGTTCACTCATTAACTGTTGACTGATGATATCCTGAATCTCAAATTATGCGTCTCTTGCCCGTGGGCTAATTGAACCTTTCATGCTAGTGACAGGGAAAGTGCTCTCCTTCCCCGGTGATGCTCACCTGTCAGTTACCGAGAATCACATGCTGGGTTCACAGCTGTATCTCTTGCTACCACTGCAGACTGATATCAGCTCTAAAACTCCTTATCACTCAATACATGCATTCCTTCCCATGCTGATCTATGAAGAAGACTCAGGTCACATGGTACTGGCCTCCTTTTTGTTCCCAGCTGCTAAATCGCACTAAAAGAAGCTGAAAGTATGTGAAATCCTCTCCCTGTAAGCAATTGCTGTAATTGCCACTGGGACGTTATACCATTGCCAGCGGGGATGGAAGGGGGTCACACAGCGATCTCCCTATTCAGATGTGGCCCACACAGTGGAAAAGTTTGGGAACCCTGGCATTCAGCATTTACTTCTGTAGCACAACATAACTGAGAGCGGCTGTAAGGTCAGGTTTCTTTGTGTGACGCATTTCCTCCACTTGCACACTCCGAGATAGACACAAGGGATGCTCTCCATTCATCTTGAAAGATAAAGGTGCTGAATAAAAGCACCGCTAATAATTCATAGCAGGAGTCAAGCAGATTCAGGTTTTGGAGCAGTAAATCAGCAACCGCCTGGAATGCAGCCAGGTGCAGCTACAGCGTCTAAAGCCCCAGGATTGGGATGGTGCGGGGGAGTGGAAGAAAAGCCATTGAAAAGTACTTTGCGTCTGGTAGGAGATCTTTCCCAAGAGTATGCATGTGGTAAAGGCTATTGAACCACACGTGGCTGGGGAGCAGACAAGGGAAGTTTAAAAAAAATGGAGCTAGTTTAAAAATCTTCATGAAAGTTGCAAAATTAAAAGCTTTCCGTTCTGCTGACGGCTTCCTCTTTAGTGACAACATGGTAAGGAAAAGGAATAAGGAAACTGTTACATGGCCAAACTGATTACAAAGAGGCCGGGTTTAAAATCACATCTGTGAAGACATGGGTTCAGATTCTGATTTCAGGTATGCTACTGTAAATCCAGAGTTACTCTACTGACTTCCATTGGGGTTATTCTGGAATTACACTGGTGAAACTGAGAGGAGGATCGGTTCCTAGGTGTCACAGCCATTCGGGACAGCCTCCTTGTCATGGAGCAAATGCTTTTCCATTAAGAACTAGAAGATCAAAAGGGTCTATGAATATGAGGAGCTGGCGACTGCTTCGCTGTGCAGACACAGCGGGGCTGTCGTGCTCTGACTGTTGCTAGCTGAGTTGTATCTGGAAACTGATTGGAATTCAGAGGTACAGCAAGGGTCATCCGATTGAGTGTGTAGTCTCTTTCCAAGGGCTGCATCCTTCCCCTGTGGAAGCCAGTGGCAAAACTTCCATTGGCAACAGAGTTGTGCCCTCAGTGAGGTCAACTACGCTCGCTGCCAGCAGCTTCTGCTGTATCTGAACTCTGTATTGTCTGAGTTTTGCCACTCAGAGCTTCAAGTGATTGTTTTCAGAGGGGTGGCCGTGTTAGTCTGTATCAGCAAAAACAACGAGGAGTCCTTGTGGCACCTTCGAGACTAACAAATTTATTTGAGCATAAGAAACTGCCGAGAGTGAACTATAGCGACTGCAGGGTTTAGCTTTATCAAGGTATCAAAGGTGTAAATTACACAGTTTAAGGGGGAAAACCAATAACAACGAAACAAGAGTCTGAATGATTTGGGAGGAGCTCTGCAGAAATGCTAGGCTTCCAAAACAATGCCCAAGTCCCCACAGCACGATCTTCCAAAGTGCTAATAAATAATACTTTCATTCCTGTTCCGTGAGGCTCTCACCATGCTTTCCAGGCATAAATCAGTTAACCTTTGCAATACCCTGTGAAAAAGGCATTCTTGTCCACATTTTATAGGTGGGGAAACTGAGACAAAAAGAGGTTAATGTGATTTGCCTAGTGTTGCACAATAAGTCAGTGGAAAAGTTTGGAAGAGAACCCAGGAGTCCTGACTCCCATTACTCAGCTTCAGTCGCTAAGTAATGCTGTGTCCCAAAGATCTTAATGAAAATCTTGGCTATAGGTTGGGATGAGATCTTTACATTTGATGTCTTCACTCTCTATTTGAACACTTATTCTATTTCAGTGATAATTATCTTTCTCATTACAATCTCCCTTTTAGATCGGCTAATACCATCTTATTATCCTCCTGGGACTTCTCCTGCCTTCAAAGGTTAGGGTCTCAGTCTCTCTCACTCTCTCTCTCTCACTGCCCTCGCCTATCCATTTAGAGTTCTTTGATCTCCTTTGTTAAGTCCCTACACAGAAAAGTTTCCGTTTTCTTCTGGGATCCTAACACAGACCTTTGAATATCACGTTGTGCCATGTTACAAGTGAAAGTCTTGTGAGGGGCTGTTTTAAGAGCAGACTGTGTCTAAATACAAAATGGAAGGTGTTTGTGTGGGATGGATGGGGGAAGCAGAGGGGTCAGTGGCAGTAAAGAAACTAAATCAAAGCCCTCTCTTTCTCTATCTCCTGTACGATCTATTGTGCTTTATTATGTGTTTGGTGTCATAACAAACTGATGGGCTCTGAATGGCCAGATGGTCACCAGTGTTCTCCACTCCACGCTTCATTGCCTCCTGAAAGCTATGGAGAAAAATGAGATCCCATCTCACAAACGACTGTCCATCTTGAGAACACATTTTAGAAGGCTCTTTCGGACAATCACTGCCTCATATCTCTGTTCTCTGCTTTCAGAAATGGGTTTTGTTCTTTTGTACAGTGGATTCTGCAGCTCATACTCTCATGTGAGCTGTTCTGTTGATTTCGTTAGCATGGGTTGCAGGATCAGGCTCCAGGTTAGAATTAATTCACAGATGTGCTGCAGTTACTGTGTTACGTGTTGGAACTCTTGGCATTTGCATTGCTACAGTTGTTTGCCCTAGCTAAGGAGCTCTTAGCATTTACACCATTTACACTAAATTTATGCCATAAAAATGTGTTCAAGATCTCACCGTGAAAAGATTCATATTGACTTCACCAGCTGTTGGATCAGCTCCATTGAGAAAGGGACATTTGCAAATTTCAGATCAGGGTTTGACTTTTGAAACTCCCCAAAGTTGGAGATACTCTGCCCTCTTTTTCCTCTCCAGTGTTCCTCGGACACGTGCTGTGTCAGTATGCATACAGATTCTCAGCCTCGGTGCTCAGTGGAAGCAGAATTTTACTTTGGATTATTAGCCGATCTCTCGTAAAAGTTGTGTGTCATGTTTTGACCAATGATGGTGCCGTTTCCCCACAGTTCTCCCTCAAGTGGACTTCAGAAGTTCAGCCTCTGTTCCGATATTAAAACTCTGGGCCCAATTTTCAAATTTTTGCCCCTTAGTGAGATGTCCACATCCTGCATTACGGATGCTCAGGTCAGTATGTAGGTACATAAAATGGGCACGCATGCTGCTACTGTAGATCCATAATTCAAAGCCTGCCTAGGAAAGTAGGCTATTATAGCTGTTAACCATCTTTTGGCTGTTTGGCAACCTGCATGAAATGAATTTGGGGGGGTCAGTCCAAGTTTCCAGTAGTATGGAATCATAGAAATGGAGGGCTGGAAGGGACCTCAAGAGATGATCTAGCCCAGAGGTTCTCAACCAGGGGTCCAGGGCCCCCTGGGGGCCCGAAAGCAGGTTTCAGAGGGGCTGCCAAGCAGGGCCAGCACTCGCTGGGGCCCACGGTAGAAAGCCAAAGCCCCACCGAAAGGGGCTTAAGCCCAGGGCCCTGATCCCCGCCACCCAGGGCTGAAGCCGAAGCCTGAGCAATGTAGCTTCGCAGGAGCCGCTGTGGTGTGGGGCCCTGGGCAACTGCCCTGCTTGCTAACCTCTAACACAGGCCCTGGCTTTTATATGGAGAAAACCAGTTGCTGTGGCACAGGTGGGTGGTGGAGTTTTTATAGCATATTGGGGGGCCTCAGAAAGGAAAAGGTTAAGAACCCCTGAGCTAGTCCACCACTATGAGGCAGGACCAAGTATACCTAGACCGTCTCTGACCAGTTTGACCACAGTTGTGATTAATTGACTCCCTGTTGGCCATCTCAGCCGAGAGATCAAGGCCTGAACGGGCCCTGGGGACTGAACTGCCCTGTCCCAGCTAGATGCAGTCCCTCCATTTAGGCATGTAGATAATGGCAGTGTAGGGAAACTTGCCCTGTCACTGCATATGATGCACGGCACCTCTTGTGTTGCTCAGGGGCTGGATTATCGGAGCGGCTGCACATCTCCAGCTCCCATTGGCTTCAGCTGGAGTTGAGGGTGCTCCGCACCTCAGAAAGTCAGGCCCAGACGACTTCACACTCCAGGACACCCAAAATACTTAGGAACAAATAACAATAATGGCTGTTTCATGCTTAGCTTGGTGTGAGTAGCTGCTGATGAGATAGGACGTTCCCCCGGGGATCGATATGGCGTGCCATAGATCTTCATCACATCACGATGCAGCATAGCTAGGCCCAGCCAAACTGATTAGTGCATTTATTTAAACATTTCTGAAGATGATATTAAGCTTTATTGCTTTTTGATACATATGTCACGCCTTTAAATAGTCATTAAAACCATATGATCTCTTCCCTGCCTCTCATTATATCCTGGATAATCAAGCTTTCTATCCGCTCACTGCACTTCAGACAAACAAGAGCCAAGATGTGCCCGGGCCTCCTCACCATAAGTTTGACGTTACCACCTTAAATATAGCTGTGGATCTGGGTGAAATGGGTTTCTGGTTTTCTCCCCGCTACGGCCTTTTGTTGTGTTAAGGTGGAGGGAATGGAGGCATTTGGGCGAGTGAATCTCCTCTCAGGTGAAGTAAGCATCCACAAGACGATCCATCCATGATGAATGACAAAGGGGGATGGATAGCCTGGAACAGAAAGACGCTGGTGTGGGTAGGGTAAGGAGAGTGAGAATATGCAGGGTGTTTCAAACTGTCCACCTTCTTCTCCTAAACCCAGCAAAGAAAAAAAAATATTCAGCCGATGCTTATTGGCAACATGTTAACTATTGGGAAATGGAAGGGCCAAGTGACCTTCCAGAGAAACCAGGCCTCTTCCTAATCTGTGGATGGGACAAAACAATCATATCTGTTTTCTTAAGTGTTTGGAGCTCCCCCATTGGGAATTCCCAGTCTGTTAAGCACTGAATTCTGCTACGCCCTAAACCAAAAAAAGGCAACAGTTCCTTTCTTCCCCCTTCACTTGCACTTGCCCGACCCCTGACATAGGCTGGTCCAGCCCACGAAAGCGTATCAGCAGCCCTGCTGCTTGAAAAACACAGGATTATGGTATTAACAATTTACTGCAGGAACATCTCAACTTTTTCCCCACCAGACCCTCCACCTGGGCCTTTGCCCCCCTCCTGTGCGAACGGTTTTGCCTGCTTTCTATAGCTCTAGTTTGGGCGAATACAGAGGTACTGCGTGTGTGTTTCTGGTCGTGCTTGCCTCAAAACGTTCCTCTGATCACATTAGTTAGCTATACAGGCTGTATCATTTTAGGCATAGTTTAGCAGAGCTACTATATCTGGTGTTGCACGCAGTGGCCTGAATTCTGGTCTGCCCTGTGTGGGAGAGGAGGCCCAGGGAGCTCTGATGCACCTGTCTGGGGCCTGGGCAGAATGCTGCTTTGCCCACTCCTCGCCACCATGCCCAGCATCTTTCTCAGGGCCCAAGGAGGCTTGGCCAGGCCAAATCTTCCTGTCCCATCCCTGATCCCACTGCTGCTAGTGACAGGCAGTAACTGGGGAGCACACGTATCGCCTTTTAAAGGCAGCAGTAGGTGCTGCTGCTAAAGGCATTCACCCAGCTCCCCCTGCGACATTCTGCCTGATCTGGCCTATGCAGGTGAAAAGTTCCAGGCTAGCTCCACGTGGCGCCACACCCCTTCCCTTCCCAGTGCAAGAGCCAGAATTTAGCCTTATGTTGTTCAACAGCAAGCAGGAGGTTGCAATAGGAGCTTTGCGTGCCAGCCAGTAAGGGCTGTTTCATGGGGAGCAGGGGCGGTGGAGAGGCAGGAGTCGGTCCCAGAGGTGCACTCAGGCAGAGGCAATGGGAAGAGAAGGGGGCAGGGGGCTGCTGATGTTGGGTCCATCCTGTTCCTTCTCTGGAGATTTTAAGCAAGTGAAACCTGGAATCTGGCGCTAGATCTGATTTCGTTTAGTGAAACAGCAGAGCAGAGCGGGGCCATGCTGAATCCAAGGGGATGGGTTTTTGAATGGTGAATAGCGTCCCTGGCTCAGTGCCAGTGGACACAGCTGTACGTTTGGTTACCCTGGAGTAAAATACGACAGTGTCCCAATTACTCCCTCTTGACACCAGCTAATGAGAGAGAATGAGAAGAGAGAGTGACTCCAGAAGTGTTCTGCTGGATGGCTTCTTCCCTGGTTAAAAGATGTTTTCCCTTGAACAACTAGCGGGTTCAGGTTTTCGGGGGGTAAAGGCAACCAGCCAAGTGGCAGGAGTTTAATGAAACAGTACGAATGGAGTTGGAAGATGTCTGTGTCCTCATTCAGTGCCTTTGAGTGCACCTGCAGCATTGAGGGCAAAATGATCTGCAGGCTTCTGATGAAAGCGGGCGGGCATCAAACTGCTTGCAGAATAATTGTGCTTGCAAAATTCCACCAGCACAAAGGGGAGGGAAGGTTAAGTCACTGCTTGAAAATTAGGTCCCCACCGTGTCACGCTCTCACTGTACACCACTTAAGCAATACAAAGCGATCATTTGCTGCAGGGAACAGGGTTTTTCCCCCCTCTTTCTGTTTGTCATTCTCCTACCAAAATCATCCTCCATTTTAATTTAATTTAAAAATTAACTTTGTCTAGGAGGTGAAAAAGTTGGGTTGCGGGGAGAGAAAATCCATTGATTGGAATCCAGGGAAGTTTCAGGTTTTAGGAATACGTGTCCAGTAGGTTTCTAAGATTATTAGTCTCTGGCTCCTGAAAAACTAGCCTGACAATGAACTCCGTCAGTGGAACATCCCCCTACTGCTCGCGTAAGTCAAGTTGACAATGCTCCACTTCTCTTTGATTATTAAAAATGAAAGAGCGGGGCTCTTGTGAGGAATATTTAGTTGGATGATTTAGTTGGGGTTGGTCCTGCTTTGAGCAGGGGGTTGGACTAGATGACCTCCTGAGGTCCTTTCCAACCCTGATATTCTGATTCTCTTCAGTGGGTTTTTTTGTGTTGCCGCTCTCAGGGTTTGCCATCTTTATGACGTTGCTCTTCAGTGTCGATACCTTTAGCTTTGCTTTGACCTTGGAGCCGTAGTCAGGATGCCATTTTCTCGTACAGCTTTGATTGTGAAAGGAGTGGGGGTTGGCTTTTTAAAAAATCCCCTGCAGAGTCTATACCAGATGTCAAATACACACACAAGGGTGGCGGTGCGGCTCTCTCCTTGGTCATGCTAGTGTAACTCGGAAGTAGCTCCAGTGGAGAAAATGGAGCTGTCTGGGTGTATAGGATTTACTTGGTGGGAGAGGAGAGTTGGACCCAGCCTTTGGACTTTTCCTCCCGTGAGGGGACACTTATGCAACCTTCACGAGACTGATCGTTCTTGCAAGGGAACAAACCACCAATGTTTTCATCTCACGAACAGTCTCGTGATGTGTATTGTGGTCACTGCTGGCTCTCGGGAGGCACCATGTTAACATACCCACCTTGTTGGTGCCAGTCTCTGTTAGCAGAATTCTTTTCCTTCTCTCTTTCCCTCCTTTTGCATGGAGGCCTCAAGCCGATTTGTAAAATGAGGCGGAAGTCATTTCACTCCTACATTTGCATGGAAATATGGCATTTGAACAAATTATTTCCCAGACAGGAATGCAGCGTGCTCCTCCTGCCTCTGTCTAAATAACTGGGAAACGTCTGTTTGAAACAAGACTTTTAACAGGCTGCTCCGGAATCAGATTTCCCAAGGTTGGGGAGTTCTTCGTCTCCTGCAGTGATGTCACCTGCACGGGGATACTTCAGAGGTGTCATGGAGCCATTTCACCTCAGGCTGCACTCTAATTAGCGTACTGCTAGTTAAGCAGGGAAGGACCTGCTCTGTACAGGCCCAGGAGACTGTTTTCCATCTGAGTCAGTAAAGAACAAACGGCCCAGCATCTATGTAGCCAATCTGCTTTTTATAATAGCGACCATCCCCTTAGAATTTGAGCAACTCCCAAAGAATAACAGCCAAACGGTGTTACAGGGAGGGGTCCCTCTATCTGAATTTGATTTGAAGTGGGAATGGATGGGGAGAAAATCACAAAAGACCAGTGGCTTAACTTTCGTCCCTGCATCCTGCCAGGCAGATGGGTGAAATGAACCCCGTGGGGTGTGATTTTTTCAGCCAGGCTGCAATCCAGTCTCTGATTTTGTGGTGACAAAGTTTTGTGCATACATATATGTACACACACAATTGGAGGCATGCACTGAAAATCAGGCTCTGTATGTATATAATTTGCAACCCTGCAAGGTGCTTCGAGGCTTGCAGAGGGTGCTATAGAAGCCAGGTAATAGCAATGATCAGAATTAGTCATTATTATTATTATTATTATTCACATTGCTCTTACCCGACCACTGCACTGGACCAACCACCAAAGCCAATAGAAATCCAAGATTGTCCCATGATTACAGTCCTCTTCAGAGAGAGAGGCTTTTTGTTCAGGCAGGGTAAAGTTCGCTCCTCTGCAGAGGGTAAGCACTACAGCGGTGCAAGACATAAGGCTTCCGTGCAAGTAATGAGGGCTGGTCTGCACTTGAAAGTTAATTCAGATTAAGAAAGGGTGTGAATTTAAAGATCAGTAGCTATTCCAGAATAACCCCAAGACCATAGTGGATCGTGGACCTTGGGCTGTCTCTGAATTTTACCCTGGCTGCCACATCTTAGGGAAGCCTGTTTGTGTCCTAGATTTCTGGAAGTCCGGCGATGTAAGTGTGGCAGGGAAGGGATATGTGCATCTTTCATGGCCGTGCCTGCTAATCTTCTGCTTGGAAAATGCCTGCTGTGCAGTGAGCCTCCCTCACTAAATAACCTTGCTTTTGTCAAAAATATTTAATGTCAGCAAGCCACTTTGTGCCTTTGGGCTATAAATTCATTAGACCTGTGGCTGTTGTTTGTTTGTCTTCCTAGGAACTGCTGGAGATTGCAATTGGATTCGGGTCTTAGAAGCAGCAATATGGAGTGTATTATAGCTTTGCCCTTTGAAGCGTAACTGCTTGTATAAACTCAGCTACTCAGGCATGCATTTCAAGCGCCGCTTTCTGGATCCCAGTATATTGCTCTATTCTGATAAATGATTTTAAGCCTCAGATGAGCTGCTCGGAGGGGGGAGAAATCATTTCCTGTTAAAGTCCGGTGAAAAGTCAGAAACGTTTGTGACTATTGTGAACTGAGTAGCAATCAGAGATGTTCCGGCTTCTGCCTCCAGGAGTTCTGGGTCCCAGGCTGAAGACTTGGGCATACAGGGCCTGCTCTGATCTGTAACTGGTCTATGAACCTGCAGCAAATGGGAATCTGGTGAGGAGAGAATGGCCAGCCAAACTTTTGATATGTTACTATTGTAAAACCATGCTGTATGTAGCTGCCAAAACATTTGTAGCTCGCTAAGAGAGCATCATCTGGTGGAGAGTGTCAGGTGTTTGGATTTCCACTGCAGACGTGCCACTGACTCTGGGCAAATCACGTCACCTCTCTGTGCCTCAGTTTCCTCATCTGTGAAATGGGAAGAATGATACTCCCTCTCCTATATAAAGTGCTTTGGGCTCTCTGGGTGACGACCACTGTATATGAGCACATGTTCGTCTCTGGCTGGCTGTGTATAGGGTAAAGAAATGAACTCTCTTATTCATCTGTCTTGTTTCCTTGTGGTTCCCTTGTCTGTCTGTCTTGATTCACCTGTTGGCTCTTGTTTTATAAATAGATGGGAAGTTCTTTGAAGCTAGGAACAGCTTTTTGTTCTATGAATGTATAACCCCTAGCACAGTGGGGCTGTGGTCCATGACTGGTGCTCTTACGCGTTACTGCAGTACAAAATAATCATATTTGGAATGGTATTGCCAGAAACTCTCATAACTGTTTGTCTCTTTGAATGAAGCAATGCTGATCGCTAACAAACTCCATATTGCTCCACAGCCAGGCAGATGGAAATGAATGTGGCTCATTTGAACTCCATTTGCACGTATACTGGAAAACTCTGCAGCATACTCCAATTTCCAGAGTGATTTGTATAGCTGAAGAGCTTGAGCTCCCGTTTAGAGAGAGAATTGTTGTAATATGTTGCATTTGAGCATCAGAAAGCTCTTTGCTAACATTAAGTAGACCTTGTGCTGCCGCTCTGAGTTCGGTGGCGTGGTATTTGTTGTGAAGGTGGGTAAACGGAGTCTCAGAGACAACTTGCCCGAAGACGCATTTCAAGTCACTGCTGGGAATAGAACCCAGGACTCCTGACTCCATGCCCAGCACTCTAACCACGGAACTTCCCGTAGAGTGCAAAGCTATGGTATAATTTGCCATTCCTGGTTGTGTGTGGGCTGGGGCGTGGAAGGATGTGAAAGTGGCACTGGAATGATACACACTATGTTTGGGGGCTCACACTTTCAAACGGGCCTGCAGAGCTGCTGATCTGGCACCTTTCACCAGAGCTCATTTCATGCAACGTACACAATCAATCACAAGGAGAAAGAAGGAATGAATCCAACACTCCCCAGCACATGATATTAAAAAAACATATTAAGGGAGATGATTCTGGTTTTTGTATTTCATGCCTGTGTTTGAATTCATTCAGATCAACAAAGTTCCAGCAGGTCCTTTCTAATGTGCAGGATTCATTTTTAAAGAGCCTTCATCACATGGGCCTTGTACCAGCATATCACTGGCCCAGAGCCATAGTACCGTTGCTGCAAAGCCATGGTAAGCAGCCAGGGCTTTGTGGTTCAGGGTAGCCTAATATAATAACACACCTCTGCGTAAACAAACAAGCATCCAGGTCCCTTAAAGAGCAGGAAGGGGACCTTGTGTTTTTAAATGACTAGCCCACCTGGCATCAGTAGCTCATCCAATTACTGAAAATTCCTCTCCCCAATTAACCAGCCCAGCTCTATTCTTTAGTTGGTTACAGTCCTGGTTACAGATGGGCAAGCACAATCTATAGTTATCTGTAGACCACACACGCCTGTCAAACCTGCCGAGCTACCTCTGGATCTGATAAACTGCGGTGGTTTTCTGTTGTCAGCCTTCGCCACGCTCACAAAATTGACTCAGGTTATTTTACATCAAGTGATTAGAACGGGCTTGGTGCCAGGGCAACATTGGCTCCTGGCAGTGTTCCTCATGCTTCACTTTCCTTCCCTTCACAGCCCCTGCTGAGTTTGTGCAACACCCTCAGTCAATTTCCAGACCTGTAGGGACGACTGCGATCTTCACCTGCCTGGCCCAGGGAGAGCCTCCCCCTCAGATCACCTGGCTGAAGAACGGGCAGATCCTAGAACCGACTGATCACATCAAACTGAAGAATAACAACAGGTAAATCAGCTGGCAACAGATTTCAGCTTCATTGAGTTGGGTGGAGGGATGCCAAAAAGGTCAGTGCTGACGTGAAACGTACCGCCAGGGTCTGATATTGCACTGGTGTAAATCAGGAGTAACGCAACTGGATTTAATAAATTACACTGGTGTAAATCGGAGCAGAATTCTTATGTGTCGGGAATTTCCCCAATCCCTAAATAATCATTTTTGGAAGTGTGCTGTCCACTCAGACATTTATTTAGATACAGACCCAAGATCGATACGGGCAGCAGAGCAAATTAATTTCACCCATGCATTAACTTTTGAACAGAAGATAGTTGAGGCTAATTTGTTATGAAAGCCTAATCCCTTCATTTTTGACTGGGGTTGTTGAAGTCTCCTTAAGTAACAGTGACTGACAAGCCTTTACAGTGACGCTACTTTTTGGGAGAGATGCTGACAAACTCTATCCTGTGCATTGTCGTATCTGTGTCTTAAACGCCCCATGTTCTGCTGGACAATAGTTAAATGAGCGATCCCAAGACACTTCCATTCCTGTTCTTTGATTGCTTTTGGAGACTGAAAGCGCTAGCTCGGAGTGAGGATAGAGCAGAAGAGACTGGTCGCTTTCGTATGTGTTCCCCGAACAAGGGGACACTTGTAATGAAAGACTCTCTGACCTGCCTTATAAGAGGAAGCTGAACTGAGGGCCATTATTAGTAACAACCAGGGCTCCAATGGTCAGGGAACAGGCAGAAACACACACTTTTTCCTTTATTAAAACAGAGCAACTAATTATATAGCTAAAGGAGACCAGAAAGATGGTCTTGTAGTTAAACATTGACGTAGACCCAGGAGATCTAGGGTTCAGTTCCCGTCTCTGCTGCTGACTCCTTGTGGGAAGTCACTCAATCTCCCTAAGCCTTAGTTCCCCATCTGTAAAAAAGGTATAATGGTATTTTTCAGCTTCCACTCTTTGTCTGGCAAGCTCTTCAGAGTAGGGACTTTCTCAGTTTAACTGTCTGCACAGCTCATAGCATAATAGGGCCCTCTTTAAAAGTGGTGGTGTTTTTTTTATGGAACTTGCATCAGTGGGTTCCCAGGTTTGCTGCATCTCCGTGATTCCTACCCCATGTTTGCTCAGTTCACAAATAAAAAATGTTTTTACTAACCAGCCCTGTAAACTCAGTCAAGATCTGAGAGCCAAGTTGGGTTCTCAGCTCGCGTGTAATTACCATAATCACGAGGCTGTAGGCCAACTGCCCTCGGTGACCTCTGTGCAACTCCCTTTTTCTCAGATTCTGGCTTCAACTACACTGGTGTGGTTTTGTTGCCTTCAGGGAGGCGGCATGGGTGTAACTGAGGAAATAATTTAAAGGCAGTGAAGTTGCAAAGGTGGGCCTGCAGTTTGAATGCAGGCTGTGATACAGCAAAACACGGGATCATGTGCTTTAGCATCCAACGCGTGGGCTTAAAGTCGAACATGTGCTTAAGTGCTTCTTTTGGATCAGGACCTTTGTTTAAAATCACACTGATGAGCCTGAAAAAACGCTACCCCCATCTCTCTGCTGGTTCTGCAGAGAAAAAGGCTGTCACTGAAGTAAGCAGAGATTGCTCTGAAGACACATTGGGAGCAGCAGCAGCTCTGAAGAGCTCTGATAAACTCAAAAGCTTGTCTCTTTCACCAGCAGAAGTTGGTGCAATAAAAGATATTTTCACACGGTCAGTTCCCAGAATAGAACCACAGTTTAGTCTGTACCTTTTGACCCCTGGTATGCTCAAATGCTCATGGAGGCACCCCTGTTGGAGATCATATTGGCTCGGTAGCAGATTTTCTCTAAATTTAGACTTTTTATCTCACTGGGGAACAGTGTTTTCCGCAAGGACTCAATAACTGCTTTTCCATGCTAAAATACAGTCATTTTTGCGTTGCAGAAATAATATGGTGGGATGCACTTAGTGTGAAAATTACAAGTTGACAGAACAGTTTCTATGGAAATAACTTGGAACAGCACACTATGAAATTACAGTAGCTGTGCCATCCACCTAAATTACCAGCAGAGCTTTATGGTCCCAGGTGGGATATAACGTTACCTGTATTACCTGTATGCAGGAATCCAATGAACACAACATGGGTTGAGAAAAGTCTCTTCCTTCAGTCTTTGTCCATCAGCGAAATGTTATGGTGGCATTAGCTTCTAATTCCGGGGAGAACCATGTTTTTGGTTATTATAACTTTATCATAGGTGGCAGGAATAGCAGGCCAGGGGAGATGATTGATGAACCTGGGAAGCTGAGTAGCGAATCCCGCCTCCTCAGCCGCCCCAGAACCTGCGTGGCGCATATAAAAAGCTCAGGTTCTTCTGGAAGAACTTTTGCTTTTCCCACTAGGCGGCTCGGGGTCTCAGGAGGGGAGGCAAGGCACATTTCCTATTCAGCGGCTTGGGCCAGCTCGGGGCAGCTGGGGCTGGCCCAAGGCTCCTCCGGCTGCGGTGTGTGTGTGTGGAGTTCGGGGCTCCAACTGTGGGGGGCGGGGGAGGGCTCCGGGGGAAGGGGAACTTGGAGCTCTGGTAGGCAGGGGAGCAGGGCCTCATGCGGAAAGGGCAGGGCCAGGGGGCTAGCCTCCCTGAAGCGGGGGTCCACCCACCGCCCATGAGCTTTATAATAACGAGGCTTTTTAGCATTATGTTTCTGATTGTTTTGAAGCTTTGTGAAATGATCGTGGGATGTGAGTTGGAATAAAGATAGTGAGATATTATCCACCCTAAGTGGAGTTTTCATCCCAGTCAGGTGTCTTTATAAAACTCCAGGCCCCACAGTGCCTTTGTGCACATATGCACATTCCATGAGTTGTATTACAGTGCTGGCTGAGATCAGGGTCCTGTCGTGCCTGGTGCTATTGAGGTACATAACAAGAGACAGTCCCTGCCCTGGAAAGCTTCCAATCTGAATAGACAAGGAGTGGGAGAAAACAAAGCACTCTTAATCCCATTTTACAGATCACTGTACTGAGGCACAGAGATCCATAGATTCCAAGGCCAGAAAGGACCATTGTCTGACCTCTTGTAGAACACAGGCCATAGAATTTCCCCAAAATAAGTCCTAGAGCAGATCTTTTAGAAAAACATCCAGTCTCGATTTAAAAAATGTCGGTGATGGAGGAATTAAATTGTTCCAAGGATTAATTATTCTCATCATAAAAAATTTACACCTTATTTCCATTCAGAATTTTTCTAGTTTTAGCTTCCAGCCACTGGATCATGTTAGACCTTTCTCTGCTAGATGGAAGAGCCCATTATCAAATATTTGTTCCTCATGTAAATACTTACAGACTTTGATCAGGTCACCCCTTAACCTGCCTAGTAGGCAGCAGATTTAATATAAACAAAAGAAAGTATTTTTTCACACAATGCACAGTCAACCTGTGGAACTCCCTGCCAGAGGATGCTGTGAAGGCCAAGACTATAACAGGGTTCAAAAAAGAACTAGATATGTTCATGGAGGATAGATCCATCAATGGCTATTAGCCAGGATGGGCAGGAATGGAGTCCCTAGCCTCTGTTTGCCAAAAGCTGGGAATGGGCAACAGGGGATGGATCACTTGATGATTACCTGTTCTGTTCATTCCTTCTGGGGCACCCGGCATTGGCCACTGTTGGAAGACGGGATACTAGGCTAGATGGACCTTTGGTCTGACCCAGGGTGGCCGTTCTTATGTTCTTATGTTGTTTGTTCTCTTTGTTAAACTAAATAGATTTAGCTTCTTGAGTCTGTCACTACGAGGCAGGGTTTCTAATCCTGAAGTCATTCTGGTGGCTCTTCTCTGAACTCTCTGCAATCTACCAACATCCTTCTTGAACGGTGGGCACCAGAACTGCACACAGCATTCCAGCAGCAGTTGCCCCAGTGCCAAATATGCAGGTGAAATAACCTCTCTGCTCCTCCTTGAGATTCCCCGGTTCATGCCTCCCGGGATCGCAGTAGCTCTTTGAGCCACAGCACTGCACTGACAGCTCATGGTCTGCGATTATCCACCGTGACGCCTCTTTTTTTTTCCAGAGAAACCAAGGTTCTGTCTACTTTGCAGCTAGAGATGCACCTGCAGCATGTGTGGACATAACTAAGCTAGCTTTGATCTAGCGGGATTGAATAACCACAGCAGTGAAGCCTGATCAGCATGAGCTGTACAGGACGAGCCCACTCGGGACTCTGAGTAGGCTCTCAGGCAACTCGTCTGTCTGCTGCAGCTTCTCTGCTATTGTTAATCAAGATATTTAGACCACGGGTTCTCAAACTTCATTGCAACGCGACCCCCTTCTGACAACAAAAATTACTACACGACCCCAGGATGGGGGACCGAAGACTGAGCCCGCCTTAGGCCCACCACCCAGGGTGGGAGGGGCCAAAGCCCAAGCCTCTCCGCCCCAGGGCTTCAGCCCCAGGCAAAGGGCCTGTAACCTGAGCCCCGCCACCCAGGAAGCCCTCAGGCTTTGGTTTTTGGCCCAAGCAGTGGGGTTCAGGCTTTGGCCCTGGGCCCCAGCAAGTTTAAGCCTGCCCTCGCGACCCCATTAAAATGGGGTCGTGACCCACTTTGGGGTTCCGACTCACAGTCTGAGAACCGCTGATCTAGACCACCTCTGATTGCCGTGTAGACATACCTTAAGGGTTTTGCGTAAGAGAATCTGTGACAGAATCTGGCACTGAATCCAGTTCTTTTTCGTGTCCTAGTCCAGTGCCATACTCACGAGACTATCCTTCCTCTCAACCTGAGGAAGGCGGTAAGTACCCAAAGCTTGGAGATACTCAAACCTTTGGAGATACCCACATCTTTTGGAGTCAGTTTGGCCTACCTGGGCTTGCAACCCTGGGAGATGGAAGGGACGGGACGCACCTGAGGGAGTTTCCAAAGCCACTGATCTGAGAAGTGCAGTTGTAAGTGGGTTTACAGGATGGCTGATTGTTGTGGGAGAGGATGAACTGGAGAAAAGAAGTCAATGGTTTGTTTTTCTGCAAGGACCCTTTCCAATGTGCCCTTTCCTTTCATTCTTGGGTGCATGACTAAGTACTGTAACCTGCTTAATTCCAGGCAAAGTCCATTTGCGATTAGGCCTTTGGATTTATCAGTCACTTGCACTCAGAAAATATTTGTCCATGTAATAATGGATCTAGAATCTAATGGTAATGAAGCTACTAAACTCCACTCTAAGCTTTTTAATTAGATTACCCTGTTTCCTGGAAAATTCATTTGGATTAAAACTCTGCTTAATATGGCTATAAAGGTCTGAATGCCCCCAAAGGGGTTTTTTGAAAAAGAATAAATCATCCAAAGTCATATTGTGCACTAATTGATTTCCAAATGTACCATATGAACAACCCTGCTCCTGAAAACGACACAGCTAGAAGTGACGGATAAATATGTCAAGTGCCAGAAGCAGATCGGAAGAGGGGCTCCGTCAGAGGAATGACATCGGATCAGCGCGTGCATTCTCCCCTCACCCTTCTGACAGACCACCTCCACCGGAGATGTTGTTCTTGTAGACTGCTGCATAATAAAGTTAAAGCACAGCAGCCGGGAAAAGTTCCCAGTCAAACCCGTTGGTCCTGCATCAGGCTCTAAGAAAGGGTCACCCATTGACAGACTAGGATTTAGAAATAGCCAAAAACTGGGGTGTTTTGGTCCCCCTCCTTCAGTTCCTATCTCCAAAATGTCCTGTTAGATTTTGGTTTTACAAACCTAAAACCAAAATGAGTTGTTCAGCTCCTGGTCCCATTTATTTGAGCCCCCCTTTCACTCTCATCTCATGGGCTGAGGAAGGATCAGTTTGTCTAAATGGATCCTGTCTTGGCCCATCTCTGCTTGGGTAGGTATTTTAAAGAAATCTAGGTTCAGGGATTTTCCCTTTTTGAACTTATTGTTACAGATCTCTGACCACCTACGCGAGGACTTCATGGTTGTCACTAGCATGGCATGGAAGGTGGGGAATAATTTCTGTGACTATATCTTCCGGTTCGAAAGAACATTTCAATTTGTCTGTGTTTCTGGCCCTGCTGTCCTCTCCGTCTGCAAGCATTTGAGTGCCTGAAGCTAATCAGAGCTTGTATTCATTAGGAGCAACTGTTTCATTCCAGTGGCTTAATATTTGCCAAAAGCAAATGTCAATTGATAGATTTGGTCCTAAATTACTATTATTATTTATTATTATCTATTTCTTGTACTGTCGTAGCGCATCAGGACACTAATCGTTGACCGAGACCTTGCTTTGCTAGGCGTTGATCACACAAGTAACAGAAAGCAGGTCCCTGCCCCCAAAGAGCTTACAATGTAAATATAAGGCAAGAGACAACAGGTGGATGCGACAGCCAGATGGGGGAACACAAGGAAACGATTGATACTGGTCAGCATGGAAGTAGATTTCACAGCACACCAGCTGCCTAGCCAGGGTAAAGATCTTGTAGACACAAAGGCAGAGGAATCTTAAGGAAGACAATGAGGTGGTTTTGCAGATGTTTCCTGGGAGCTCCTCTCGTGTGGAAGGGCCTTGCGTTGGCTAGTTACATAGGTCTGGTATTGTTGCTGCTCCCTGATTGGTTCACTTGCATAACTACCAACACAGCACACATTGTCCATATTACAGTCAAAGAGAAAACTCATAAAACTGGTTCGGTGGGATTTGTCCATGAGAATTGGCTTTAGGATCCAGGCCATGCAGAGGAAAGATGCTGATCGTGTTCGTGCATGTAAATAAATCCAGAGTAATTCACTGGCAGTCATTAATTGCACCAGTGATTCCCTGGTACTCATCGTACTGGATTTCTGAGATGTCATAATGATGATTGCAGGATAAATGCCCAGACAGATAGAAGTGGGACTTACACACGCTGCTTGGGTGACTGTTACACAGTCATTCTAAGAGCATGAGACAGAGTAAACAGAGACTCTTCGAGAGGGTAGCTGTTGCATTGTTCTTTCCACACGGTTGGGTTTCGTTCACTTTGTGCAATAATTGATCTGTGCCCCCCGACAATACGGAGCCTAGAAAATAAAGAATGCATGGCCCAGTCCCCAGCATGCAACAGGAAGAGCTGGAATGGGGCTGGGTGTGAGAGCCTCTGGTCTCTGCTCTGCCTGCTTCCCCATCCTAGACATTTCCTGACAGCCCTCTCAGAGGTGTAGTCCTTCCACGAGTGGTTCGGATCCAAGCCAACCCTGGTAAGGTAGAATGCCTTGTGTGAAGTCCCTGGCCACAGTATCAACCCCGCCTGTTAAACCATTCCTCCTGCTTCCTTGTGGCTACCAGCTGCCCTGTGTATTTTGCACATGTTCAGTAGATTGCCCCCACTCAGGCCCCTGAGGTACCCTTTAGAAGAGCCGTGTTCAGATCTGTCAGGAACGCAGCTGAACACAGCAGGGAAGGTTTAGGCTGCATGTAGAAATGAGGCATGTAATCCCAAAAGAGCAGAGCTGTGTGTGTCCAAGGTCACAAAGCACTTATAGCTTCCTTAAGACAGTGTCTCAGGGCAAAAAGAAGATGCAGGCATAGACTAGCCTAGGATCCTGTACCCACCCTGGGAGGGCAGTAAGAGAGACCACCCAGCTCCTGGAGTCATGTGATTACATGAACATCTTGCCTCTGGTTTTTAAGAAGTGTGTTTCTAGCCTTAGGGGCTTGTGAAGAAAAGCTGGAAAATATGGACCACAAAGACTTAAAAAACAATAGCAAATAAAATAACCCCAAATTTGTTGTTTTTAAAATCTCTTGATGGGGTCGGGGGGGAAGGGGATTCATGGTTCTTGAATGCTGGGGGATAACCATGCTGGATTTTCCTTGTCTTGTGGGTGAAGTGCAGGACAAGGAGTCAAGAGATCAAAGTTCTAGGCCCAGCCATTCCACAGGATTACTGTGTGCACCCAGGTTGTGCACTAGAAATGTACAGATAATGTGGCAAGTCATTTGAATGCTGTGCCTCGGTTTCCCCTTCTCTAGAATAGGGGTGATAATATTTCTCCAGGGTGTTATGATTAATTAATGTATGTGAAATGCTCTGACATCCTCAGGCAGAAGGAGCTGCTGTATAAAGGTACGAAGTGGTATTGTCTGCGGTAGACATTTGTTGAAGGAAATATTCCCATCCTTATTTCCCTTCTCCTTTTTGGTTTCTTACAACCTCCCAGGGAGAGTCATTTAAAGACCTAATCTTGCTCCCATTGAGGTCAATTGCAAAACTTCTGTTCACTCCAGTGGGACAGAGGCAGTCCCCAGATCAGTGCCAGAAAGGGAGGCTGGCGTTCTTTAGTGACCCAGTCCGGTAGAAGCCATCTATAGGAAATTCTATTCTGAAGACTTTGCAAAGGGCATCATGCAGTTGAGAAGAGGCCCGTTAGCCTCTGGAAGTCTAGATCATCCTGCGTCATGCCCCGTATGGGCTGCTTCTGCACAAGGAAAGCAAACCACAGGCCAGAGAAACTTCTGAACCTCTTTTGTGAGTTAACCACAGGAGACAGCAGCCAGAAGGCTAGCACAGAGGATAATGCACTTCAGTTAAGAAGCATTGTATTTACATTGGCTTTGACTCGCTTTCCTGAGATCATGCTTTAAAAATATTGCCTGATATACTGGAATTACTGAACTTTCCTGATAATTATATCTGAATATGCAAATTATAGGCTGGGGAAAGAGGCGGGTGTTCAGACCCTATCTCCTCTTGAGGGTATTTCTCTGCCCATTTGATCCTTCAAGGGAAAAAGGGAATCAGTTTTAGGCTTATTGTATTCTCTGTTCTCCCTCCCATTTCTCTCCCTCCGTTCCCACCCACCCCACCCCACCCCGCTTCCCAACCAAACAAGGGAAAACTAGCCTGGAGCTCTTCCTGACATGTGCCAGTCCCAGCCCACATTGATCTCCTAAGACAGGAGTAACTAGGAGTTCAGGGCCACATTGTATTGTGGTCTGAATGTAAAACAAAGAAAGGCCGCTTCAAAGGTGTTTGGGGTTTTTTTTTTCCTGGTACAGAAGGACACACCTTTGACTTTGGGGCCATTTCCTCTTACGGCTTCCCACGCCAAAATCCTGTTGAAATCAATCAGAATTTTGAGTAAGAATTGATGGCAGGAGGTAGAGCTTGGTCATACAGAATTGTCCAGATGGAATATCTGGACTAAACTCTGCCTTATGGAGGATCCCAGGATGAGGCCTGAGTCCTTTTGGAGGGATGTATGCATGTGTCCTTAGGTACCAGGTGGTGGCTAAAATAATTGGAAGAGAAGGAAGGACTATTAGGGGACATGTGACTTTAAAATATGTAATTGGTGCCCAGGATAAGACCGTCAACAATTTTCCCAACAAGAGAATTTGACTCTCTTCTTGAAAATTGTTCAAGCCTCATTTTCAACCCGTGATATCAGAGTTCAGGATGTTGGAGAAACACTGAATTTATAGCTGGGTTTTGGATGGATGAAAAATTCTATCCCGTGGGGTAGGTGGAAATGACTGCTCTTTATGACTGAAACCTCAGCAGATTGTGACTCATTATATCCCTCGGACCTGTGCCTTACTGAGCCAGTTATTTTAGTGATCTTCATGCATGGTATGGGGCTATGGACACACTGATTCACTTGCCAAGCAATTTATAGTCTTTTTACATAGTCAAATGACCTTTGCAAGCTAAGTCCAAGAAATACCCTTTCCATTCCCCCATCTGTAAAATGTTAATTCTAATTATTTTATGCTCTGAAGAGCTCTTAGTACATTTAAGATTGTCCAATGCGATGCCCTCTCGAAAGGAGGTGGTTCTGTTTTGAAAATGCCAGCTGTGTGGGAACAAAATATCTGATCAATGTTTAGCAAAAATCAGAGGCAATTCTGGATCACGGATAATTGTTAATGAAAAATGCATGAAGGCCCAGGCCTAGGGAATTGTGGGATTTTCCATCAAAAGCTGTGAATAAAAATCACTTTCCCTAAGAAGTAAGACTCTTGCTATGTGATCCCTTTCTCAGACCATGGAGCCCATGTTCGTTGGAATGATTGTATATTTGACCAGCTCACTGGAATTTGTTTCATCTGACAAACATAGGGCTGAATTCTGCTCTTGGAGCCGCACAGTAGATTGCAGCTCTGATTTGCTCACCCTGCATGTGCAGATTCCAGTACGGGATACAGAACAGGTAGAGCGGAATCGGCATACGTAGTGCCAGATCCTCAGCTGGCATATATCGGTGCAGCTTCATTGGCTTCAATGGAGATGTGCCCCTTTGCACTAGGTGAGGATCTGTCCCACTCTGCCCTGATCTGAGAGTACACATTCACCTACAGAATTATTTCAAAAAAAAGAACAGGAGGACTTGTGGCACCTTAGAGACTAACAAATTTATTTGAGCATAAGCTTTCGTGAGCTACAGCATCCGATGAAGTGAGCTGTAGCTCACGAAAGCTTATGCTCAAGTAAATTGGTTAGTCTCTAAGGTGCCACAAGGACTCCTTTTCTTTTTGTGAATACAGACTAACACGGCTGCTACTCTGAAACCAGAATTATTTCAATTGATCGTGATCAACAGTGCATAATTGTGCAGTTTGCAACAACAAAAGTGCGACTGCTCCTTAATGTGTGAGCTGTAGCTCACGAAAGCTCATGCTCAAATAAATTGGTTAGTCTCTAAGGTGCCACAAGGACTCCTTTTCTTTTTGCTCCTTAAATAGTTTCCTTAAATAGTCTTAAATAGGTTTCCCCAAGGGTGGAAGGGGAAGTATAATGCGTTACTGGCAAATTCCGACACTTGTAGTCAATGCAATCTGCAAGAAAACGTATCGCCGCCATGGCGAACGGGTGGTTCTTTTGGACGGTAGAGGTGAGCTCGCGCACTTTTCAAAATCATGCATTTGAGGTTGGTAGATTGAAATATACCAGGAGAGGGTGAGGCATGAAATAATAACAAAATTGCCACTATGAAAGGTTTATTGCGTTTCATCATTTGACCCAATAAGTGTTCAGTAGGTTCCAGGGGGTCATTTTCAGGCTAGAAATAAATCACATTCAGGGGTTTATGTAGCTAGGCTGCATTGCCATAACAGCAAGTAACAAAGGCCAACATCTGCAGAGAAGGCAGGCTCTAAACATTGATTTTTCAAGAAGATTTTATTTACAAAATGGTAATTAAGGGATTTCAATTATTCCACTGAAAAGGGGCATCAGTACAACCCAGGGCTCAGGTGGCTTTTGCTTTCACAGTGACCTTAGCTTATGAACTGTCCCCCTTTAAACTCTGTTACCTTTATGTGTTGAGCTCCTGTTGTCAATATCCCTTGAATGACTTACTACATGAGTGGTGTGTGTTAAACCCTCATCGGAGAAAATAATACATTGTAAATACATGTAGAGAAAGTTTTGTTCCTTCTCTTGGTGCTGAATTCCAGTGCATCCACCGGATTTCATTCTAATAGATGTCAGTCCCCATCCACCTGCTATTGTATACGCTGCATTGTCAGCTTTTGGATATCAAATGCAAGCAAGCTACCTATTGCTATGGCTGAGTAGAATAACTGCCCCTTGCAGGGGAGTGAAATAGTTCAGTGGCTTGTTATGAAAACAAAGAGGGGTTCATGGTCCCAGCAAGATCCTGCTGACATGACTGAACTGTGTGCACACATTTGGGGAACAATCAGGCCCCTGTGTTTCAAGTCTTGAGGGCAGTTGGAGAACTTCACTGATTACAGGTCGAGGGAGCTGCATGCTAAAGTCTGTTAGTTCCCAGAAGCATGAAAAATAAGGAAGAACAAGAAGGTGGAGGGAGGGTCTAGATGTTAAGCGGCTGCTCCTCACTTAAAGATCATTTATGGGTTTGATTTTGTTTTGAAGGAATATGTAAAACCTGCTCTGCAACCCAATTGCCTCTGCAGCATGGGACGTAGAATCCCTCGAACAGAGCACAAAGCCAGCAGTGGGGCATCATCATAACTCAGTCTCCTCTGCCGTGAGCAGGGATCATGCATTAGGGTCAGGCGGTCATATCCCACAAGATGGATTTGCAGCAATTACAGGGCAGCTGACATTGATGGACCTTGGTCTTTCCCATCTCATGTGTCTCGATGATTATTTTGCTGCTGCTGTGATTTTTCTCAGTGGTCCGTTCCATCTAGCTGGCGTATTAATAACTTGCTGATTCAATGTTATAACTCACTCTTGTGTTGGTTATGTATGGAAAACAATACATTTGTAGAGGGGTCCCTTGTACAGCTCTGCGTGTTCTCCCGTTCCTCCTTTTATATCTTAACCCAGCCCCCAACACACACCCAAACAGACATAAGAACTGTTCTGGGTCAGACCATGGTCCATCTTGCCCAGTGTCCCGTCTCCAACAATTTCCTGTACCAAAGGTTCGGGAGAATGTACGGAACCCACCTTCTGGAAGTCACAGGTTTAGGGTTTCCCCGGTATGGAGTTGCGTCCCTGACTATCTTGGCCATTAATAGCCATTGATGGACTTATCCTCCATGAGCTTTTCTACTTCTTTTTTTATCCAGTTATACTTTTGGTCATCACAACATCCCATGGCAATGAGTTCCACAGGCTAGCTGTGCGGTGTGTGAAAAAGTGCTTCCTCTTGTTTGTATAAAACCTGCTGCCATCAAACTACGTAATCAAGAAAAACCTGTCATTGGCCATTGTCTGCTGTTTAGAGCAGGGAACCAGGAATCAGGAAGCCACTTTGTTGTCAGCTTCTCTGCTGGCATAAGAAGACACAAGGCCACAGAAGTGAATGGAATTGTACCTTCTGACATCAGCGGTGAACCTGGCTGCTGAGTTCTGTTCCCAGCTCTGACACTGACTTTGGACAAGTCATTTAAACTCTCTGTGACACACATTCCCTATGTGTCAAATGAAGATAATCGTGCTACTCACCTCTGTAAATTGCTTTGGGATTAGTGCCAAGTATTGTTAGAGATGTATCTTAATTGCAACACTGGCTCTAAGTGAAACTCCTTCAGACATAGGGAAAGCTCCGATCCCTACCCAAACTTTGCAGCTCAGGCCCTTCTCTTTAAGAGGGACCAACTGAAACCAATGATCCAAGAGCCCTTGAACTCTGGGAACTTTGGAGTTGGGTTGGGATTTAGATCTGAACCTGCAGCTTGGACACTTGTAATTATTATTATTTATATCTATATCCACAACAGTAAAATCCTAAAGAACCCAAAGGACAGTTTGTGTACCATGAGTGTGTGCACGTTACATACTTGTGTGTACTTTACATGCACATGCAACTGTGTGTATGCTTGTGAGAGAAAATACATTCAAAGTGAAGGTTAGACTGCTGGTGTGCTGAGACCACTGCCAGTCCTGCTGACCTGGATTGTCTCATTGGTTCCTTGTAGTCCCATGCATTCATCTATTGTTTCTCGTCTTATACTGCATGCCCTTTGGGGCAGGGACTGTCTCTTTGTTCTGTTTGTATAGCGCCTAACACAACGGGTCCTGGTCCATCATAATACAAATAATAAATCATAATAATAATGAAATGGGCATGGATTGAAACTATATCACTTTTTAAGGCCTTGACTGTGGCTTCTGGAGTATGTGGGATGCAGCTTGCTATCTCCTCCGTGGCCAACCAGTTCTGCTGCCTTGGGGCTAGGATGTGGTGGAGCTGAAGCCCTGTCCCCTTGGCGTGTTGTGCACCCCCTAAGGAGTAGGGAGCAGCAGTCCCTGTTTTCACTTGAAATAGACTGGAATTCTGCCTAACTTATGTGGGCAACCTGGGAACGGGGAATTTCCTTGCTCCCTCACCCCATATGACGGTCAGGCAGAATCTGGACCTATATCGGTAAGACATTCAGGTACCCCGTTGATGAGCACAGGACAGCTAGATATGGAGCCTCTCTATCTAGATATAGAGCCTCTCTACCTGCCCATTTTTAATGCATTGATCCCTGTGCTATCTGGGCACCACTTTTGTCCTCCATCTTACTCCATCTTACTCCATCTTACTTATTTCTCCAAAACTCCTGTTACAGGAGTTTTGGAGAAATTGTGGTAGGTCTGAGCCAGGCTCCAATTGCAGGATTTAAACCAGATCCTGGCCAGCCAGAAAGAGAGTTACATCGTGTTCTACTAAATATAAATCCATAGAGCTTAAAGCCAGAAGAGACCATTCTGGTTATCTAGTTTGACTTCCTGCACAACACAGGCCAAAGTCTTTCACCTAGTGGTTCAAGCATGAAGTCCATCATGTCTGGCTGAGCTAGAGCACATTGTTTAGAAAGACATCCAACTCTGAGGTAACGATTTCAAGTGATGGAGAATTCGCCTCGTCCCTTGGGCAGTTCTTTCATTAATTACCCTCACTCTTAAAAACGGGCACCTTATTTCCGGTCTGAATTTGTCTAGCTTCCAAATGTGGGACACCTTTGGAACAACGTCACCACGCACCACTCCAGGCAAAAGCTTCTTTCTAACCATGCTGGCAAGTGGCTGAGAGACAGTTATTCATCTGTACAGTCATCTCCAAGACAGACCATCATAAATACAGTCATGCTGGCCATAGCATGTGGTCAGAAACTTTTCGAATGGGCGATTGCCATGCATCTAAATGCTGACTGGTACATTCCTGCCACCAACAAAACTGAAAAGGCTCCCACAACTAGTCACTCTAATCTCTGCGTTAGTTACATCGCATTTTCTCCTGATCAGGAGCGAACCTCTTTTTGTATGTGTGCACATGCTGATACCTTTCCAAGTAGGCCCCTCTTTTTCTTTGTGCTGCTGAAGCAGTGAAGAGGTTTCCTTCACTTTGGGAAGCTGAGCTCTGGTCACTGGCCTAGACCTCTGACCCGAGTGAGATCAGTCATCTTGATTGCCTGTGAACCAAGAGACAGCTTGTGAATATGCTGCTTTTGAATAGCTGAGGCCTCCTGTTCCTCTCCACCCCCACTTCAGATCGGCGTGGTGTGAATTGACAACAACGCAGCTCCCCACTTTTATCAATGCCTGTCAGTGCATTGTGCAAAAATTTGATTGAGCTCTCCGCTCACTGAGCATCTTTAGTGGCCAGCAGAAAGCGTTCTGGCATCTCATATCGTCTGATGCGTTAATGTTGCCATCAGTCTGGCAGGAGCGGAAAAGTTTTCAAAGAGCAGATGTCCCGACGTGACAGATTTTCTGTTCACAGGGAGAAATAAAGGGCACTTGCATATTTCAGGCATTTTGAGCCAGAACCACTCTGCTGCTGTGTGAAGGGGAGGGGAATGTCACATAGCAGCTAGACGTTTTGCTTTTGTTTAAGCTTCTTAATAAAAAAACAACAACAAACCTTTGGGAAACAGGGCCAGATTCTGCCCCAAATGACACCTGCTGCAGCCTCATTGATTTTGATGGGGATTCACAATGGGCAAAAGCAGGCAGAATTGGTCCCATAAATATTTAAGAGGCAAACTGGAGCTTATCAGTGGCCTCTTCAAGGAGCAGAGCCTCATATTTGACGAATTATCATTGACTTGCTGCTAATAACCCCCTTAGAATTTAGGCATGATAGAGATTACCATGGTGTAGGCAGGGCGCTGGATCAATTTGTATAGTGGGGGTGCTGAGAGCCATTGAACCAAATTGTAAACCCTGTGTATGATGGAAACCACTTCAAGCCAGGGGGTGCTGCTGAACCCCCAGCACCCCTAGATCCAGCACCTATGGTAGGTGCTTCCACCAAGGATATACAGGGTCTTGACAGTCCATTTGTGATATCTGCAGGTCAGGTTGTGTTGGTTTTTTTTTCTATGTGAGTGTGTGTGCGTGAGAGAGAGAGCGAACCTTATTTTGAGGTTACTAGTTCCTTATATAATTGTACCTTATGGAAGTCCAGCGTTTTTTCCTAGGATAAGCACTCTGCCTGCTTCTCTGCCCTCAATTTCTACACCTCATTAAAGTTTTTAGGTGTTGCTGAAAATGTAATAATTGTATCGACCCACTGTCTGTGACCTAGTTCAAAGTAACACAACATCTGTGGCCTCTGTCGATCATATTTAATGGCTCTCTTTGACCCTAATCATCTACCACTCACAAACTCGCACTTATAAACCTCCAGGAAAGAAAAGTTTTAAAAAGTCTCTAAGACAGAGGTTTTAGCTGCATGCTGTTTTCAGTGTGCGCAGAATCTTATTTCTTCAGACATGACAGTCTGCTCTAGGAATGTTAGCTGCTGGTGTAAAATCTCACAAGCTACAACTCAGTTAGGAAATTTAGTTATTTCATATGGCAGAACACAGTGATATCAGGGTCCTATTGGTAAGGCATATGGTGCCTGTGAAATATCACAGGGTATGCCTACCCAGATCCTGATCACTTAGCATCCCCAGGGACCTCTTGGACTGGAAGTTCTAGCATCTGGATAACATGGTTTGGTTTAAAATGGCAGCTAATCACCTCACACTTTGCCCTCTGAAATGCTCTCTGAAAATACAGGAGAAAGGGTCAGGTATACAGCGGTTATCTCACAGCAATTGTGTTTCCTGCCCTATTACTCTGCTAGCATTCTGCTAAAATAATCTGCCAGCAGACGTGTTGAGACAAGCCTCTTTCTAATATTGAAACAGCCAGAGGCAGATCCAGTTTTAATGGAGATAATATAATTTCATCTTGACTGACAACATGACGCTGGCTGGAGAGTAGGCTGTTTTCCATTGGGGGAAGGGAGATCTGGGTCAAATTCAAGGCGCTGGTCCTATTCTTTAAGGTCCTTCATGGGCAAGTTCTCGGCTACCTCAGAGAGTTTCTTTCCATTCATGACTTACGGGACAGCTGCACTTATCAAGAATGTTGATGCTGTTCGTGCCTGGGATGAGACTTTTGGTAGGCGGTGGTAGGGGTGCAGGCAGAGAGTTCTGTGGGTCTCTCTGCTGGAGATGATCCCAAGTCCTGCTCTGTGGCTGTGCAAAGGCCACCTTCTTATGCAAAAGCCTTCCTGCAATGACAGGAGTCAAAGAACAAATAAATACGGAAAACACCTCCAGGGAAGAGTACCTAAATCTAGCCATGATGAACAGGATCCATGATGTGATTCAGATGTGTTGTGATTCTTATTCCTGTATGCTGTATCTAGGTACTAGACAGATGGGTACGTTGTAAAAAACGTAGAGAGAGACAGTTCATGAACACTGAGGTAAATCAAATAACCCCTCCAAGCCAGCATTGAGGAGTGTTGGCAGACCATTCTTGGGCAAGCCTGCCACAGCTCGAGCTGTACCTGTCTGTGGCTAGAGACAGACCTCAGCCCCGCACTTTTCACCAGCGCTAACGATAAAAGAAACAAATGTTTTTAATTTCAAATTCAACCTGTGATTTGTATTGTTGTACTCTTCAGACTCCACTCTGAGAACTGCTATTGCTCAGCTTTTATTATATTGCTATTCTTCTGTGACACATTCGAGACCACCAGCGTTTGACTTCGGCAGTAAAGTATTTCACTGGTAAAGAACAATAAGCTGCCTGCTCTAATCTACACAGCCTGTTTAGCATTACGACAGGCGGCCACAGGCGGGACTTGAATTGGATGCAGTGCTCTGATCCCTTAGGCAGAATAGGCCCTCGTATTAAGGGTTGTAACTATGATCTTGGCTTGAGGTTCATCTGACTTTTTGGGGGCACTGCATTCTTGGTAGAGTGTGCATCCGAGGCTGTGGAATCTCCCACCACCAGAGATCAGCAAGATCACCAAGCCCTACCATTTCTAGGTTATGATGCTCAACCCTCTTTCCCGCAATAATGCAGCTGCAAAAAGACCAAATCACATTCTTTTGGAAGACAACCCCCAAGTGTGGGTCCACTCAGGGCAGCAGAGGAGTCGAGGGAGAGGTGGGGAGTTTTGATCTCTTTTGCTGACAGTGTTGGTGTGACTCGTTTAGGTATCTGACACCTAGATACTGCTGGGATTGGTGAATTAGATATGAGTTGGAGGCTCTTTCACATGCCATCTGGTGCCAAGGCATAAATTAGAAACTGGCTGATTGCAGACCCTGGGATTAGATCAGCATCTTCCCCTCTGGTGTCATGCGATTTCCTCAGCTCGTTGCAACAGAGAGCTGGCTTTTTGTTTTCAGAAGGCTGTACACATGTCGGAGAGCAGGGCACGAGGTACAGGTCTGGTTAAATAGGGGCCAGTTCCTAATGTTTTCAAAGGCTCCCCACTACAGGAAACTCTCAGGGAAGACATCCAAACCACGGACCATCTAGAGCAGTGGTTCTCAAGCTAGGGCCACCACTTGTTCAGGGAAAGTCCCTGGTGGGCCAGGCCAGTTTGTTTACCTGCTGCATCCACAGGTTCGGCTGATCGCTGCTCCCACTGGCCGCAGTTTGCCGTTCCAGGAAGCGGTGGCCCTCGTTTGAGAACCACTGATCTAGTGAACCACTGCCCTCTAAGAGCCTTCTCTGGTGGGGCAGCTTTGATTCATTCCATGTCACTGGAAGCCACAGAGTGGATGTCAGACTTGGACGTTGACCTTGAGTGCTGTTTTGCAAGTGGCCATATGAAAAAAGAAGGCTATAGAGTCTGCTCCATCGATCTGAGCAGCCAGCCCAAGAATGAAACGAAAGGACAGTGAGGTGTGAACAGAGCCAGGGCACTGCTCCCTCCCCAACCCTGACTTCCCACTGCCCTCCACTGTCTCTTTTCCTACATTTAAAATGTATATTAAACCCAGCTATAAGTCCGTGGAAGCTAAATGCTTCCCATTGTTTCTGTGTCGCTTTGTCTGCAATCGGGAGGTTCCGCGCTCCCTTCTGCTTCAGAGCCAGCCTGGATAAGGCTGTTCCTAGGTACACAGATGCCCAGCGAATTCATAAGAATAATCCCAATATTGATGCTGCAGACGGAAGCAGCATTCGTGCTCCTTTCTCACATCTTCTGTTTTATGCAAAGCTGCAAATACAGCTTTTGAATTGCATAATCCCGCCTTTGCACCATCTGTCCTTGTGGAAATCATCTCTTGTTGACACAGTTGAGCTACAAGTTGGGCCTTCTTTCCCCCCTTTCCTTTTTCATTTAATCAGCTATATTGAGCCTATGGCTATGAAGGGAGTTTACGGTTTGATTCACTGAAATCACCATATCAGCTGAAACCGTCCTATTTCGTATTCCATTTACAATGTTTCCAAGGAAACAAAGGCCTAGGACATAAATAGATGGCTGTTAAACATTTGCTCATGTGTGCCAGTCCTGATGATTTGCAAGGCAGAAATATGAATGTTAAATCAACAGCAATAATTAATTTTAATACAGGAAGACCAATATTTTGTTACAATTAAAAGAATCATTCATTATGATATACAATCAGACAATGTTGGGTTATTTGTAATTTACATTTTCTACTTACGGTTTTTCACTGACATAAACAATGTGCCTGATTCTGACCTTACTTAAAGTCATGTAATTTCATTGACTTCAGCAGAGTTACTCCAGATTTTCACCAGCGTAACTGAGACCAGACTCATCCACAATGTTTCTTTATCTCTAACGTTCACCCTCATGTAATAAAATGTTTTTTTTTAATGCCATGATCTGGTAGTAAATGTGGATTTGGTTAGATTTGGAGCATTTCTTACATACCAAAGGGTGTGTGTGTGTGTGTGTGTGTGTTTGTTTCTGCTTGAGGAATCATTTATTGCATGCTGACTTTGACATATACTGTACAAATGTCACTGAAACCCTGAGACATTATGATCCAATGAAACTTTCTGCTAAGTTACAAGTGAGCCAACACAAAACCATTCAAAACCTGTCAAATGTACTGAACAGAACTCAGGAAATCATCATGAGAACAACCAGGCAAATAAGCATAAATACAGTGCAACAGGTATGTGGGCACCACAATGTATAACTATATCATGTGATACAGCGGTAAGCAGAGTTTACGTACAATAATGAATGAAAAATGTCCTGTGTGAAAATATATACCCTGCAGGATTTTGTCAGGTGATGAGAAACATCCAATAGAACATGGTAAGTTAAAATGCCAGTTCAAAGGTTAGTAAAAATATTTCCAACATTGTCCAGTCCTGGCTGATGTAAATGTACTGGTAACTTCTCAACATCAGCTAGGGATGGGGCTCAGGCACTGGGTTTAGCACCATGTCTGAGCTTTCCCAGAGTGGGTGGCTGGATCTGTGCATTTGGTTAGGGCTCATCTTCATCAGAGACTTATGTAAGTTACATCAATGGTTTAGAATTTGCCCTTGATTGTGAGATAGAAATGGTGTGAAGATGCCATACACTCTACCTCTCCCACCATATTGAAATGATTTCATAAACATGTTCTTCTCCCTTTCACGCCTTCCCAGTCAAGGCCCCATGCTGTGGGAACCTTCCTCCCCCACAGAGAGGAGGCTGGGATGGGACACTCTTCCAGATCCCTTCTGTACTTTTTTAGCTGGCCAGAGGAGTTTGCTGGAGTCATTCACCCACCGGGGACCGAGCGCCTGACTCACTCCCCGGACCCCTAGTCAATTCCTTTTCCACTTGAACTCAGATCTCCATGTTAGTGCCTGACATCAGCCATGAAGATAACTTGTGGATGCTGTTCAGAGAGGTTTGGCTCTATTACGAGCCTCTGGTGGTCAGTATTTACAGTGGCTAGTGTGACCGATTGATAAAGTGGGGGCCAGTCAGTGAGATTTCTAAGTGGATGGATATTCCCTTTAACTCTACTTACATTCCTCCACACACACAGGGCTGTGTTCTCTCATTGATGAGTTCAAGTAAGTCCATTTAAGGCTAATGGAAGGTAACCTTATATATAAGTATTTTAGTATTCTAGCTGTGGTCCAAAACACTTCAATTTACAGCAGAAATTACAATTCAACCACAATTTATAGCAGTGATTTGTACTAGTACCATCTCTTATTTTTTAAAATAAGTGTTCCAGTATTTGCTCCCATGCAACATATTCTCAAGCTGAGCTTAGCAGGAATTTACATCTTCAGAGCAGGCTGAAAAAAGCATCAACTTCCCTCTTTTTTACACAATAGTAACTGGACTAATGCAGTTATAAATATATTTTGTTTGGCACCTTCTTGAGCTACTGCATCAAGGTTGTTAGAAGCAACTCCAGTTTATTTGAGCTTCAGAGGCTGCCTGCCAGTTTCTATTAGATAGCAGAAAGAACATTGTAAGAGTACAGTGACCCTGGGTCTTTGAAGGCTGATGTATTGGATATTTACTTTTAATCTCTTTTTTTTGTTCCAAACTTGATTTTTGAGGAAATATGTAAGAGCTTAAAAGACCAGACCATGCATTGTCTGCCTCCCTTTGAGAGCTGAAAGTTACTAAAATGCTGTTTTGAACAGTAAATAGCAAAATAGGCAGATTGCTAGTAACAAGTGTGTCCTCTTTTCTTTTCTTTTTTTCTTTCTGAAATTGATAGTTGCTGGCTCTGTTTGTCTGAATCTGGGCAGCTGTTCCACTCCATTGGATATGAAATTGTCTCAGTTATAAATGGCCCTTGTCATAAAACCGTGCAGTTCTTGAAGTAGCAATTCACTTCAACTACCTGAGGTGTAAATGGAATCTAATTCTTCGTATTACCACCTATCTAACGAACAACCATCCTCTCACGCTGGCAGGATTGGGGCACTAGCGTCAATGAACAGAGCCACCAGCATTTTAGAGATTTGGAGCATGACCGGGCTTTTTCCCCCTGCTGAAATGGTTGTGACTGAAAGCCCCTAAACCAAGAAGCAGCCCCCCCCACCCCTATCCCTGCAGTATGTTTGAAGAGCAGTTCCAATGATTGCAGTATGAAATCGGTGCTTTCAAACACCAGCATCAGAAATGCACACGGAGGTTTTGTGAAAACCAGAGAACAGGCTCGCAGGCTTTGGATTTCGGTTTGAAATGATCAGGCTTTTCAGTACACAAAGGCAAAGGATGAAGCTACAGCCCCGCAGGATAAGTGGGCTAATCCTAATGTTACCCTAAGACTGCTATAATGTGCTATAATACAATTACAACATCACCAGAGGGCTTTCTGACTGGGGTTGATTAGACTTGGCTTAAATTTCACGGGCTTTGCCTTTGCCAACTCATTGTTGGTAGCTATTTCGATAATCCTTCCTAGCCAAGTTAACATCATGTGAATAGACACAGGGACCAAGCAGGTGTAGGGCCCAACTCTGCAAGGCACCAAGCACCTTTAACAGCTGAAGTTGGCACCAGCTGAGCTCAGCACCTGTCTAGAGGCTCTTACCTTCTTGAAGAATCAGGTTCTTTAGTGAGACTAAAATCTTACTGAAAGTAGGGCTCAGAATTCAAACTTTCCCTGTGCTGTCTTGCATACTCACTCTGCTGAACTCAGATTGCTTCCCTCCCTCATGACCATTTGTGATCATGAAGCACCATTCTCATCTCTAGGCTGAAATAGCAAATGACTGGCAAATATCTCAGGTGTAAAGAATTGTGCTGAAAGCAACTCAGCTGAGCTTGGGGGGCCAGGGCAGATTAAGATTCCACTGAGAAAAGGCAGGTTCTAAGCAAGAAGATGAACATGAATCAGATTTGAGAATGCCACCTCCCTACCCTTCCTTGATACTTGCCTGTTTATACAGCCGAGGATTGCATTCTCCCGCTCTGCCCCACAGCATTGCACTGGGAACCCATGTTCCATGACCCCTAAGTCATTCTCACAGACACGGCTCAGTGTAGGACACAGTTGCCCATCCTGTAACTGCGACCTATATTGTTAGTGTCTCATTCTTTCTCCACAGCCCAGGGGCAGCAGCCCCTCGGGGTGTGCCTCTTCCCTTCTAACTTTAATTAGAGGTGACCACAATCTCTTTAATTCAAGACACAGATATGCCGCCTGGTTACAAAATCAGGATAATGTCTTCTCCTTTTTCTCTTCCTCCTCCCTGGGCTTTTTCTTTTCATGGAATCATCAACTTGCAGATGCAGCGTTGGGAGCCTATTTATAGCTCCTGTTTGGCTCAGCAAGCAATGCCAAATGGGATTTATTTCAACGGTCCCACAGTCAGCCTCAGCTGTTTGTGACATCTTTTCAGACCCGGCCGGATGGACCTCGCTGTGGCGGGCAGGTGGGATTTTGAAGGGGCCAGATATTTCTAGGAAAGCACTCGGCTCAGAACAGCTTGTTTTGTTTTGTCGGCCTGTATTTTTAGCACACTCACAATCTACGGGATCAGTCAGGAGGATGAAGCTATCTACCAGTGCATCGCTGAGAACAGCGCCGGCTCCACCCAAGCCAGCGCGCGCCTGACGGTGCTGTGGGCAGATGGGTTGCCTGGTCCCCCGCAGAATGTGAAAGCTGAGACCGTCTCCGCAACCACCGTCCAGGTATCCTGGAGCGAACCTCTGCAGAACACCAAGGAGATCATCGGTTACGTGCTGCACATAAGAAAAGCTGCAGGTATGGGACAAAAACCTGATGCTCCTTCTCCTAGGTACTTGAATATTATGGTGATGAGGGGCATGTAAATGACTAGATAGAGAGATGATCAAGTTATCTCATCCCTGTCATCTGAATCTCCCTGAAGATTAGTCTTTGTATGCAGGTCAGAGAATAGGAGATAAGAGTAAGCAGAATATGAGAAAAGTTATACCGAACCTTCCATATAGCCTAATAGTTAAATATAAGGAACCGAGTGCTGGTATTTCCTCTGAGAGGGAAGGGAAAGTGAAGCTATATGGGCCCAGTCCAACTCCCATGGTGAGTAGAATCAGGCCAGGCAAATGCAGTTCCTTGTTTTGATGCAAAACTACGACTTAGTAAACTGTTGCTGCAGCATTTGTCTGTCCGATCATTCCCTCTTAGGCAAAGCTAATGTCTCTCTGCTTTCCCTTTCTTGTGCATTTCAGACCCCGTGGAGATGGAATACCAGGAGGCTGTTAGCAAAAGCACCTTCCAGCAGCTAGTGACGGATTTAGAGCCCTCGACCAGTTATAGCTTCTATATAAAGGCTTATACCTCCCGGGGTGCCAGCAAAGCCTCTGAAGTCATGGTGGTGAGCACGCTGGGAGAAGGTAAGGAGACCTAAAGCTTGAGAGATCTGATGCTGGGAAACCTGCGGATAGCAACTCCATTTATCGGGCTGATAAATGTACTTGAATATTTTAGATCATGTCTTCTTATTGTTCCCCCTTTTCCCTGCTCTGTATTGTGCCGTAGGATGTTATATAGAATTCAGCTGTCGTCTTATGACAAGGAGCTAATGGAGTTCCTCATCCTGGCAGTATTGGACTGGCAAGTCAAAAGCAACTCACGCTCTGTCTGATCTCCGACGCTACACAGCCTAACATTGTGTAATTGGAAGTTGTTGAGGGTTCTTTTTTTTTAAAATGTAGCCGTTTCTGTGTTGGTTGTGTGCCCGGTTGCAGGTGAAAGGCTCTTTATTGTTTATAATGTACCAAAGGAGAGTCTTTTGCAGCAAGTGGGGTATGTTTGTGGATTTTCTCTCCCCATCTAAACACACTACAGAGACCTCTGCAATGTTTTGTGCTGTGCAATGCCAGTGGCTTCCTCACACAACCCTTTTGTTCCCATTTCTCCTTCCCCGAGGTCCCTTCTCCGGAAAATGAGTGAGTTCTTTTGATCACCTCAGTGGGGCCTGACTTCATGCTGCCTCATGCCTAGATTTCCGCCCTACTCCCACCCCAAATTCTGTGTGCAGCTCTTGCAGGATCAGGCCCGAGCGATGAAGGAAGTAAAGGCCGTTCGCCAGGTGGTGCTCTGGGTCTCAGTTTGGAGTCATTGGGCCAGATTTTCAGCTGGTGTGAGCTGGGGTAGCTGCTTTGAGGGGGAAGATGAGGTAGAATAAAACCAGCACACCTGCATAGAGGGGATCCACAGGTGATATAGAGCGATTGGAGCTGCTCCTATGCCACTCACTTCCTGGTTCCTGGCTCAGGGGGAGAGGCCGGGGAAAAGGTTGTGGCAAGGGTAGCCCTACGCTGGCAGCCAGCTACATGAGAGTAGCACTCTCGGGCTCTGGATGCCCCATTGAAGCCAATGGGAGTTGAATGCCAGCCCGTCTCAGGATCAGGCCAACGCTGCGTTGTAACCTTAAACCACTTGTTTTAAACAAAGACTAAAGTCCAGGTCCTCCAAGGTATTCAGGTGCTGAACTCCCATTGAGGCTCTGGGCCTAAACCCCTACGCATGAAACAAAGGTCTCCGTGTTCCCCAGGAGCCAAAATACTGTAGTAATGTGAGCACAAGGTCTGGTGTCTGAGCAGCCATTCCTAAAGAACCCGGCATGTGTACTTTCTTTGGATGACTGTGGTTCTCCTGAGGGCAGCTGATTAACAGCCCAGCAGAGCGAATCCTTGCTTTACCCACCGAACAAGAAGCTTCCCTCCCAGCCACAAAGCCCTGACCTGGAGCGACCTCATCTTTCAGTTCGACCTCTGGGGCTTATTCGTACCTTGGCCTCTCTGTGGAGGTTGCCAGTTAGTGTCCCCAGTGTGCAAGTGCTCTTTGTGATGGGAGACACTTGTCCACAGGAAACTGGACAGAAATCACCCAACCCTGTTTAATAGGCCACAGTCGTGAGATGCGATAACTTTCAGTCACTGGCCGTGTGCAGGAGGGTGTAGTGTTTTCTGAAGGGGCAGATCTCTGAGCATTTCAGGTGGCGGATGCCCATGGTTTATCTCAACGGCCTCTTCTTTTGCTGTGAGACAAATGCATAGGAGGGGTGTGTTTTCCCTCAAGAAAGCACTCTGATAATGAATTTGAAATTGAAATATCAGTGATATGAGGAGAAAGGGCCTATTTCAGATATAGTTGAAATAGGGCCATTGACTTCAAGTTGGTGAATCAGATCTCAACTCGTCTTTCAGTGGATGTGAACGTTTGCTATAGTATTTAAGTAAAAGGGCTAATAAATCCTTGCAATGGAACGGGCTGCGTAGTTACCCTTCAAGGTTATTCACTCAGCATTCTGAAGGAAACCAGTCATCCTTTTAGCTTGGCTTTCCTTTCAACGTAGAGAGAGGGGGTGTAAACTTTAAAATCCTTGACCCAAAGCTCTGAGTTCAGTAGCAGTAGCCAGCAGCCACACATGCCTCATAAAACTTGGTGTTTTTTGGACAAGGTTGGGGCAGGCTGGGTAGGGCTTTTTGACATTATTCCCTTAAATCAGCACGTGCACGTTTACGTATTTTGTATCAGGGTAATAAATTTCCAGGCTCTTTGAAGCTTGAAGGCATCCTTGTACAGCCCTAATGTCTTTAAAAACAACATCGCCCCATGTAACAAAGATTAACCACTAAGCTGCAATTTGTAATGGACAAATAAGCCTTGCTAAATACCCCATTCTCCCTCCACTGAGCTTAATTCACTTCTTTTTTTCCCCGATTGCTGCTGTTTGAAGGGGCTCTTATCATCTAGTTCATCTGTAAAATGTTGTTCTAAAAGACTCTCCTAAGACAGAAATGTTTTTGTGACTTATTTTAAGTTCAGTGACACCAGGTTTGGTTTGTGTTTTGGGAAGGCATGACGACAAGGAGAGACTTAGGGTATGTCTACACTGCGATAAAAAACGCGTGGCAACGAATCTCGGCGCCTGAGTCAGCTGACTCATGGCCATGCGGTTTTTTTACTGAGGGTAGTGTAGACGTACCTTTCAAATGCCAGATTCTGAGTTGCTCTGTTCCTGCGCTTGGTGGAGAAACAGAGGGGTGGGGCAGAGGTGGCTTTAAGCCACCTTTGCAGTCTCCAAATTCTAGGACAGCTGAGGCCTGCTCTACTTTCCACTCTGCTTCCCATAGCCCTCTCAGGACAGCCAGTTACATCTCCCCGACTGAGGATCGGACCTGGTTTTAACACCACCTAGAGCTGCTGCTGCTTTAAGTTTCCGCACTGACATAGGGTCTTTACTGGACTTTACACCAGTGGAAAATTGGCATTGTGGAGCTCCCGTCTGCCACACCCAGCTGTTTTCTGTTCAAGGATAAAATATTCTATCTAGCAGGCTGAAAGGAGCTGCAAGAACAGAATCTGTGGCATCCCAGTTCCATAAAAACGTAGAGCACTAGACTTGGATGTTCACTGAAAATAAGACTGATGCCAAGTTTATGTACAGTGGAACATGTTCATATGAGTGCTTAGGTGGCTTTTTTGGTGAAATCTTATTGACGGGAGAGGACCTATGCTGTACAGGACTGTAAGTATCTGCAGAAGAAATTAGTGTGTTTGTCTATTAAAACTGACTAAAATTACTGTGACAGGAAAAATATGTTTTTTCCCCTCCATACAATATTCCATGTGCAATGTCTTATCTGATGCTGTCAAGTCTCCCCCAGGATGGCTCTGTCATCCTGACTGAGGGACAGAGGAACAGTGATACTTAGTGTCTCTGCCACTAGGAGACGTATTAGATGTGCTCAGAATCCTCTGTTGTGGCATGTCTGTTGCCTGTTCCTCACAAAGCCGCAGCTTGCCAAGCTTTATATCTTAAACAAAATAACAAGATGAATTTTGCCCTGGCTGACACTGCATACAACCCCATTGCAAACTGTAGGGTCCAGTGCATCAGGGCAAAACGTATCCCAATAACTTCTGTATAGATATGGCCATTGCAGTTCCTAGCCACAAGGTGAATGTCAGCACAATACAGAATTATTATCTGGTAGAGATTTTTCCAGGGTGTAATATGGTGAAGAAATTCAGTTCCTTAAGAACAAGGCTATATAAGAGTATGGGGCTCTCTGCTTCTTGATGCAAAATGTGCTGAGACAATTTGCCTCAACACCAAACAGAGAGACACTACTTGAGGTGCAGAAGTGAGTTTTGCTTCACCGGTAGGTTATGGGTTAGGCCCCTGAAGAAGCCAGCCTGAGCTTTCTGGGAGTAAGATGAGTTGGATTTGGCCCTTAATTTGTAGACAAGAAAAGATCCCATAACAGGCGTTCTAGTGGCTGGCCCGAGACTGGGGATGTGGCTGCTGGGCACTGACTTGGACTTATTTCAGATTTCGATGCCCGTAAATGCACGTCTAACACACAAATGCTGGCAAATAGCAACAAGCCACATATAGTTGCCTCCTTCAAACCGTTCCTCCAAACTCCTCTCATATTTTCTATCACTACTCTCAACTCTGATGCTTTCCGCTTCTTTCTTTGCACCTGGTCATATTAAAAAATGAAAAAGAAGAAGAAGAAAATACCAAGGAGGGAAACCAAATAAATGATCTGCATCCTTGGTAAATATCTGGCATTAGAGAAATCTTCCTCTCTGTTTTCCATTGTTCATGCTTCCGCCCTGTCTACACCACACCTGGTTTTCATTTCTTGTCATGTCTCTCTTGTTTGAATTCTAAGCTCTTCAGGGCAGGGACCTGATGTAAAGCTCTTGGCATAGTAGTAACACCATATTCAATAATGCGTTGAGAAGTGGACAAACGATCATGCAATGGAGAGAGGGGTCTGATAACAAGACTCTTAGAGCTCTTCAGTCCAGTCCTGAGCTCCCGTAAGCCAGTTTTACATCTGCGTGACTCCACTTATTTTGGTGGAGTTACTCCAAATATGCACTAGCATAAGTGAGATGAGGATTGGTTGGGCCCATTGTCCCAAGCAGTCTACAGGCAGGTGCAGGAAGACAGCAATGCATTGGGCCATCTTCGGAAGGTTTTCTTCATAGTCTAGAATCCTGTTTTTTTTTTAATGAAAATTTAAATTGCACTGGAACTGAAAGAGCCAGCACAGAAGCTGTTAGTTGTATTGTGAGGTACCATCTCAATCCAGTCACTGGAGGGAATGATTGACAGGCAGAGGGGGAAGAGATGGGTTAGATAGTGTAGGTACTTCAGTATAATATGAATTGGAAAGATGACACAACACAAGCCTAGAAAGAGCAGAATAGGCTAGGCCCTACTCTGAGACACACTGTTGTAAATTCAGAACAACTCCATTGATTTCAGTGTATTCACTCTGAATTTATGCAAGTGTAGATGAGATCAGAATCTGTTCCAATAGTTGGGATTGCTGCTCAGCCTTCCGGTAGTGAGATAAAGATGTGACATATTACAGATGGGGAGAAACAGGTGCACGCCTTAGACGCAAACAATGTGACTTTTAAAATCTCAAACTATATGTGCATCATAACAGCGTGTAAGCAGCACACACTCCTATTCTTGTCTTTTAATGCTTTTTAGGGTTTTCTCCAGGACTTTTTGACATTTCTCTAGGATGAAGACTGTTCCTTTAGTCATCTTCGGCTAAAGAGGATGCCAAGAAGAAAGTTGAAATGACCTGGGGAAAACTCCAAACAGCACTGAAGAGGAAAACAAGTATTCCATCCCTTAGTAAATTTGGGAGACTCCTTACATATATTAGATATATTTTACCTGTTATATATACTTCTGTGAAACACATATAATTGTGTGTGTACACATGTGTATATATATACACATACCTCTATACTGCCATGCTGTATACACTTATTTGTGTAATGAAATTATAAAGAGCACATGCATTCTACAAGTGCATACATAAAATGAATACTATATATTCCAAGTTATAATGAATACTATATATTTCAAGTTTTGAAGGAGAGAAGTTCTTGTGGTTTTTATTAAATGTAAGGCTCTTATACCGTAAAATAAAACAAACTCTTCACAAATTGGGGTGGCCAATGTTAATGTTTCTTTGTCCAATGGATAATAAAGGTATTTCTCCCCCCATTACCACATTTTCATTTATGATTCAGGTAATGAGGATCTAACAAAGTGCAGATTTTCAGCCAGCCTACCATTGAGCATATACCCACTTCTGCGTGCACAACCAATGCACACTCATTTTTGCACGGATCCTGCATGTTTGTGTGCAGATTGGATTGTTGGGCACCCACTGGAATCTAAACATGGCTGCTTGTATGCACAGATTTGGCAGATGCCTACGTCTGTGGTGCAATCAGTTGCATGCTCAACGTTGGAGTCCAAAGGAGTAAACGTTGCCCCGAGTGTGCCCACTGCTCTTCTTTTGATACATGGCAGCTGATTTCATTGTGTCTCTGTCTCTTCAGCATACAGAGTCTCAGTAGAAAGACACATGCCTCAACGAACAGATCAGAAAAGGCAGTTTTTGTGCGCACCCCGGTGAGGCATGCACTGTAAATGCTGTGTAAGAACCTTGAGAGATGGCGAGAGAGAACCCGTGTACTGTAATATTACAATATTCAGAGGCTCACAGACTTTGCCCAGCTGAAGGCTGCTGTGGCAAAATTCCAGGAATTTGAGAATTACATCGAAATTGCATACACCTGAGCAAATGAAAAGACTCTATGGATGCGCCTCTGTGCACTTCGTGCCAGCGAAAATGATCAGGCCCTTTTTATAAAAGGCGTGGGCAGCAGCATGACAAGCACTGTGGATAAAAACGTTTATCACGAAATGCCAAATCCTACATTCCCTAAACTTTAGAGAAATCGGGATCTAAATCCAGATCCAGACTTTGCAGCTGGCCCTTATGCCTATAATGGTCTAAATGACAGACCTCCCCGAACTTCCTCAGCTTTCAGAGTTCATATTCTCAGTCCAGATACCAGGCTGTGGCCGAGCTGAGCCTAACATAGCTTAGGGCTGTGCTATTTGTACACTTGTTGTCAGTGGTCCTCAGAGCCATTCCAGTAGCCAAGTATTTCCAGCGTGCAGGGTTACACTGGACATGCCCCCTTGGTCCTGGGGGAGGGGAGAGACGTAGAAGCAGCTGTGGCCACCCTGCATTACTAGTGGAGCCCTCTATGCAAGGTAGATCCTCCAGTGGCCAGACCACGGCTGAGTCCGTGCAAAGCAGCTGCAATAGGGTGACCAGATGTCCTGTTTTTAAAGGGACAGTCCCATTTTTGGGGATTTTTTCTTACATAGGTGCCTATTATCCCCCACCCCCTGTCCCGTTTTTTCATAGTTGCTATCTGGTAACCCTAAGCCGCAATGAGGCTGAAATTCTGTACCCTAGTGTCCTTAGCTGTTAAGCTCTTTGAATACATCCTGTCCCTGACCAAGGTTTCTTAGTCTCGAAGGTGATTTCTGCAACACATAGTCCTTGAGCGTTGTAGGGCAATTTAGAGACGTCCAGGCAGCTCCCCCCCTCTCCCCTCCCCGTCATTTCAGCTTTGTTCAGGTGGCACAAGGCTAAGCACCCTGTGCTGCCATGTGAGATCTGTTTATTTAAGGATATGCTCAAATTTTCAATTCCTGGGGCTACCAAATGCTGAGCTCATCACACAAAAGTGCTGCGTTCTTTCTCCCTAGCGGAGAGAACATTGCATGCGCCCATGTATAGCCCAGCCCTAGCTTAGGGATTGACTCCAGGACGGTTGCCTGAATTGAATAGTATTGTGCAGCACAGTCCTGGTGTAGCCGTAGATCCATTCACTGGATTTATGCTGTGCAAGCGCCTCCTTCATGATTCTTATGAAGGTCAGTTTTTATCTCCAGAATGATATTGTCATCTCATGGAATGGCATGTTTTATCCCCATTGTCACGTCGAATGGATATGGGGAGAGAAGCATAATGTAGTACACCTTCTTACGTCCTCCTGTGAGCTGCACAGCTGCCTTCTGGGTCCTCCCCATGTTAGTTAAACCAGTGTAGACTCCTTTATGCGCCATTCAGTTCGGCGTTCCAAATTCAGAGGTGATGTGTAAGATACATTTTGGTAAGCGAGTGTGAGTCTAAATCTAACTAAGTAACTCCTGGTCTCTAACTCCTGGTCCCATATGTTATAACAGGGACAAAATACCATTGCTAGAATGTCACATGGTGAAATGAACCTCTTTGAGATGTCACCATGGGCAGATGCTGGCCATGTGAGGACATGAGACCAATAAATAAGGGCCACGCTTCAACGGGTGGGATCCATCACCTCCACCTCCTCTAGGGATTCCGTTTACAAGGCTATTTTCCATTTTAGGGTAGGGCCTGGAGTTCCACCCCCTAGGCTGAGTCAAATGGCCGGCCTCAAAGAGGGGACCCCAGACCACCCCACAGTTTTGTCCTGGAGGGATCAGGAGGGAAGGAGTATTATAGGAAAAATTACATTATTGAATTTAAAAAAAAATTTATATCTACCTCTTGGATGAAATGGCATGTTCCAGTACAAGTTTAGTTCTGATCCATAAACAGACTCCATTGATGCGTGTACACAGACGAAGCCATGGTGTAAACAGATTTCCATTTCAATAACTTACACATCTGGATACTATCCTGGTAAGAAGCAAACTTTGATATAATTGGTTGTTTTCCGATAACAGATGTTAAACCAGAATATGTTTATACAAATGAATGTGGAAGCCTGCTTTCTTCGTTTTCTACTGAGTGTACATGGGGATGTTCTCCTAATGTAGGTCAATGGAAAAACTCCAACTCATTGTTCCCTTCTATTGACTTACATGTAAGTCATTAGGAAAATTCATTGACTTGCCCTGACATTGCATCCCAATGGGAATCAATGGAGATGGAATACCTTTTTGGAAGACGTATTACTGTGATTGCACAGAAGTGTCTCAAACAACAGATTAGTTTTTGTTTTTCCACAACAACTGTACTTCTTTGAGAAAAAAACGTTTAAAATGTCTGGGAAATTTCAGATCCTTCCCATGTGCTGTTTTGACCATAATCTCATAAAATAGTAAAAAAAACTGGGAAAATAGCTTATTTGCTGTTGTCAAGCTTCAAACTGGCACAATTACATTTTATCAACATTTGGAAACAAACTTACCTTTTCTGTAATACCATGATAAGATACCACTCAGTTCAATTAAAAACTGACACATTTAAAATCAATTATTATTATTATTATTTATTCAAGTATACAATTACTTTGTGGCACTCAGTGCCAAAAAATATTGTCAAGACAAATATCTCAGAAAGCGTCGATAAAAGGTAGGCTTAAGATAGCTGAGGTAATGTCTTTATTGGAGCAACTTCTATTGGTGGAAAGTACAAGCTTTCGAGCTACACCCACATCGTTGTTATTGGGGCATTTGATGCATTGGATGAGGTACGCCACATGTTGTGACAAGCATAGGGAGGACCCGTGAACCTTGAAAGGTGTATGTTGTGAGGGGTATTGATCTTTGTGGTAGTGGAGATGCATCTGCACGTTTTGCACCTGTTGTTCTAGCAGGGTCTAGTGCTGCTTTGAGTTGGTGTGTCCTGATCTGTGGGAATTTCACTTCTGATGATGAACTTGGCAAGTTTAGCAGGTTATCTGAAGGCCAGAAGTGGGGGTTCAGGAAAGATTCATTTCAGGATATGGTCTCCCTCACATATGTGTTGTAGCTGTTTGATGATACCTCATATGGGTTCCAGTGGCTGGTGGTAGGTAACAACCAGGAGTGTGCTGAAAGCGGGGTTTTTTTTTTCTGTATTGAAGCAGGTTCTCATGGGATATTTGAGTGGCCCTTGCCATGATGTAATCTACTTCTCTGGTGGTGTAATCTACTTCTTCTTCTTTGTTTAGTGAAGGCAGGTTTACTTGTGTTTAGGTGTATAGTCCGGACTTTCTCTTTGGAGCAAGTTATGTGGTATCTGAGTGTCTGGCTGTAGATAACAGATTTTTGTGGTGTGTCTGAGGTGGTTGCTGGCTCTGTGGAGGTAAGGTGGGTTTCTTGTATATAGTCATTTGTGGGGTTCCATTGTTTAAGCTAATCGTGGAGTCCAGGAAGTTGATGCTGGTATGGAAGTGTTCTAGAGCAGTGGTTTTCAACCTGTAGTCCACAGACCCCTGGGGGTCTGCAGGCTATGTATTAAGATTTCCAAAGGGGTCCGACCTCCATTTGTAATTTTTTAGGGATCTGCAAATGAAAAAAGGTTGAAAACTACTGTTGTAGAGAAAGTTTGATGGATGGGTGATGGCTGTTGAAGTTGTGGTGGAAATCTATGAGGGAGTTTAGGTCTTCATAGATTCATAGATACTAAGGTTAGAAGGGACCATTATGATCATCTAGTCTGATCTCCTGCACAATGGAGGCCACAGAATTTCACCCACCCACTCCTGCGAAAAACCTCTCACCTATGTCTGAGCTATTGAAGTCCTCAAATCGTGGTTTAAAGACTTCAAGGAGCAGAGAATCCTCCAGCAAGTGACCCGTGCCCCATGCTACAGAGGAAGGCGAAAAACCTCCAGGGCCTCTTCCAATCTGCCCTGGAGGAAAATTCCTTCCCGACCCCAAATATGGCGCTCAGCTAAACCCTGAGCATATGGGCAAGATTCACCAGCCAGATACTACAGAAAATTTTTTCCTGGGTAACTCAGATCCTCTTCTGTCCGAGGAGGAAAATACCATGGCTTATCTCAGGTATATCATCGGCCTTGTGGTGCATTTTGCCAGAAATTCTTCCTCAAGGTGTCCCATGAAGAGGTTGGCGTATTGGGGAACAATCCCAGTATTCGTGGCTGTCCTCATGGTTTGGACAACGTGTTTGCTGTTAAAAGTGAAGTTGTTATGGGTGAAGATGAGTTTGGATTTCTGAGGGTTGTGCATTATCTTGTGTTTGAGGCAGGCAGCCACGCCATTGCGGTGAAGGATGTTGGTGTATAGGGAGGTGACATCCGTGGTGGTAAGGATGGTGTTTGATGGAGGTTGTTAAAGTTTTAGAGTTTCTTGGGGAAGACTGTAGTGTCTTGGAGGGAGCTGCCCTTTTTTGTGGTGAGTGGTTTAAGGATGTTTTCTATGAGTCCTGATTAGGGATGTAAATATCATTTAAAAAGTTAATAGTTTAAACAATTAAAAATATTTAGTTTAAATGGTTAAATGATTAAAGGGCTGGGGCTGCTGGGGCCACTCCAGCCGGGGCTGCTCCGGTTGGGCAGCGCGGGATGGCTGGGGCCAGTGGGTGGCTTGGGGTGGCTGGAGCCAGTGGGCCAGCCGGTACAGGGTGGCTGGGGCCAGGTGGCCAGGCGGCCCAGGGGTTAACAGTTAAGGTGGGTTAACTGGTATGACTAATGCTTACCGGTTAACATTTTACGTTTCTAGTCCTGATATTCCTTCAGTAAAAGTGCCCTGGCTATATATGATGGGCCTGCTTAGGTTCCCTTGTTCGTGTATCTTGGGAAGCATCTAGAAAGTCCCTTGAATGGGTTCATGGGGGATGAGGTCGTAAGGTTTTTCTTCAAGTTGCTTTGGGAAGGATTTGACAGTATCTTTAAATTCCTGGGTGAATTGTGTTAGGAGGTCTTCTATGAGTTCTTTACAGTAGGTGGTGTCAGAGAGTTGTCTGCTGTCCTTGTTGACATAGTCATCACGATAAATGACTATGGTGGTGTCCCCTTTGTCTTCAGGTTTGATCACTATTTGGTCGATGGATTTCAGAGACTATCTGCTTTCCTCTTGGTGGTGGATGTAATGTTTGTTGAGGATTTCACAGTGAATTCTTTTCCTGAAGTAATCAATGAAATGATCCAGTGTGTGGTTTTGTCCTCTGGCAGCATGTGCAGTCCAACGATTCTTTTTTCTTATGATTGGCATTGGGATTGTGGTGCTTGTGGGTGGTGTCATCTTTGTTGTGAAAGATGACACCACATCGTGATTGAGGTGGAATAGGTGGAAGAAACCACCTCCAACATGCCTTACCCTTCTGTTTTACAGTCTATCCCAACTTGTATTTAGCTCAGACACTCTACTTCCTTCCCCAAGTCTGTGTAGCTCAAAAGCCTGTACCTTCCACCAACAGAAATTGGTCCAATAAAAGATAGTACCTCCCCTGTCTTGTGTCTCTATATTCTGGGACCAACATGGCTACACCAGCACTGCAATAAATGGTTAGACATTTCTGAGAATAAGAATAGTGACTGTAATTACAGCAGCGAGGATACAACCACAGGACCCCCAATCCTTATTCTTTTGAGTGCAGACTGCTAACCAAGTGGACTCAGGTACTAATTTCACCCCTGTTCGGTACTTTATGGAAGATTAACTCCTTTTTCAGAGGTATCTGACATTGGCTACTATTGGACACAAGATACTGCTAGAGATGGACTATTGTCCTGTTGCAGTTTGGCAATTCCAGTGTTCCTGTTGACCAGGGTTAACTGAGATCAGATTTATTCCCAAATTGTTATAGGGCTAGATTCTCTCCTGCACCAAGGGCAGGGGCAATAAGGAGCTAGATCCAGCTCTTTGATTCTTGGAGCAAGCCCCGGCCAAGTGACTTCAAGCTACACAACTGGTTTAGAGTCCTTAAGGGACCCTAAAACCATCCAGGATTGCCATGGTGTGGCAGATCTCTGTCACTCCTCCTGCCTGACCTCAAAACACCTCCTCCCTCCCCTGCCATGCCCTCTACACCAGGTGTTAGGGGCCCAGAGCTGGCACATTGGTACCAGCAGGGATACACCTCTTTGACAAGGAAATTCTCTGTGGGCCAGTTGTGGTCAGTTTGCACTTAGTGAATGGTGCAAAAGGGCCAGACACTGATTAGAGCATTTGCTCTATAGAGTTTTGTGGTAGTCAGCAAAAGTGTTAATGACTGAACAACACCTGGGACGCCTAAAGAATGTTGTACACGAGGTGTGGGAAGAAAAGGAGCACAGAGAGGAAGGGGAAAAAATTCTGCCAAAAACCTCAGTCCAAACTGTCTCTCGTATTATGTGTTGGGCAGGCAGCCATGTGAGCCTACGTTTTCTATCCCTAAAACGCAGCCTGAGGTTTCCATCGCCACCTTGTTTTTTGAACTGAATCAGCTGTGAAAAAAAACCATGTTTAAATTACAGGGCAACTTGAACTGGGTTTGCAGACCCACAAATCACTGGGGAGCTTCTCAGGCCGTCCAGCTAGGTGTGGTTGGCTCACTCTTGGTACATGGTTTCGCTCTGGTTATCTTTGTGTTAAAACACTACCTTGGGTATGTGCAAGGAAGAAGCAAATATGGGAAAACTCTCTGTGCAATTCACCACTCCAGACGCCGGGAAGAACTTTGAGAATGGGACCTGGGGGGTAGGGGGGGCATATAGCTAGCACTAAGCCTGCTCACTGTTCGGACTTTAAATCTTTCTTTACCTCTGTGACATAAATCAACACGTGGCCTGTGTAAAACAGGAAGAGATGCAATACCCCCAGGGGCGCTGTATGGACCATGCTCATCAGCAGCCCTTGCTACACCCTGTCAGGGCCAGCCATGCAGTGGTGCCCAGTGCATACATTGGAGGGCAGCCCCACTCCAACTAGCTACATCCCCATGTCTCCTGACACTAGCAGCTCCTCCCCTTGTCTCAAGGGTCTGAGCCCAAAATCTGTTGATGTCAATGGAAAGACTCCTATTGACTTCATTGGGCTTTGGATCAGGCCCGGGGGGGGGGGCGTAGGCATCAGCATTATGGGTAAGTGGGGATAACAAAGTAAGAAAGGGGAGTCCTGCATCTCCCCCGCCCCCAACCTTACGCATCCTTGAGATCTGGTAAGTACATCCCTTTACAAAAAGATTATGATGAAACTGGTTGCAAGGTAGCAGCAACATAGAGAAACTTACTGCCTTGATTGAAACTGCTTTGTTTTCACTCTGATTCCTGATTCTTTCCCTTCTTTATTAACCTCTCTGTGTAATGGCCCCTGAAACACACTGCAGAGCCGAGCCCAGACTAGCAATCGCTGCTGGAACAGCAACTGCAAGTCAGTGCAGGAAGCCTGAGAGCTCAGCCGGTTGCAGCATATTTCACGTATTGCTTTAAGACTAAAAAGGAAAGGAGGACTTGTGGCACCTTAGAGACTAACAAATTTATTAGAGCATAAGCTTTCGTGAGCTACAGCTCACTTCATCGGATGCTTATGCTCTAATAAATTTGTTAGTCTCTAAGGTGCCACAAGTACTTCTTTTCTTTTTACGGATACAGACTAACACGGCTGCTTCTCTGAAACCTGCTTTAAGACTGATGTCTCTAACTCCATCCTTCTGGTTTCTCCCTCCCTCAGGGATTAATCACTCTAAAAAGCTACCATTGCCCTCGGGGAAGGAGAGGGGAATCTGGAAATGCACTTCCGATGCTCCTGCATTCCTGACCTGACCCGATGGGGCCGAGAATCAAATTGCAGACAGACTCTACAAAGTAGCCTCCTAGCTTGTTGAACTGCCATGCTGAGAACAGGAAACGGTTTGAAACTCACACAACTTCTTGAAGGAATTCAGGACTATAAAAGCAGGATCTAACCTAAGCTAATCTTCTCGATCAAATGAATCTTTCTATCACATCCCCTGACTCAACAGCTAACATGAAATACTAGCAGGGATTTCATTATTTTTCTGTGCACAGCCGATTATGTTTAGGCTACGACAGGCACAAGCATGACCCAAGTCATTAAAAACCTCTCTCCCTCTCTCTCTGTTTCAGTCCCAGCAATGCCGTCCCTCTTTATTAAAGTTCTTAACAGCACCACCATCCAAGCGGTGTGGGAACCCTCCGTCAAACTGGGCCAGCAGGAAGGGTTCAAACTGTACTACCGTAAAGTTCACCTAGCCCACTTTACTGGCCCTATGCTCCTGCCCAGCAACGTTACATCTTATAACATTACTCACTTGGGTAAGTACTGAGGAGGGCTTTATCTGCATTACGTGCCTTTGCTGAGCAAGAAAATTCCCCTTTATGTTGTTGTCATTATAGCGGAATGTCTAGAGTAATAGACGACAGCTAGGGAACATATATCATGAGTGCCTAGCAAGGTTTGTTTTCCACTCCTCCCTTAGGCCCTCAGCCTGCCCCACTGATTTAAATGAGAGCAGGTTCGGGTCCTTATACTTACAGTGACTGGCTTTTGCAATGCGTGTAAAATGTCTCTGTTTTCGTGACAAGTGCAGGCTCAGCAAGATTAGTGTACTGAAGCTCTTTAACCTGAAATGCCCTCCTCGTGTCTTTTCTAAAATAGACCCATCAGTGGTATATGAAGTAAAACTCCTGGCATATAACCAGCACGGGGATGGAAATTCTACTGTCCGCTTTGTATCCCTTCGAGAAACAGTTGAAAAAACAGGTAAGAGGCCAAAGCAGGCCAACTTGTGTTCGTGATGTGAACCGTCACAGGATAGGAGTGATCTAGCCAGAGACAGGGTAGGTCTTACTAACACGCAGGTAATTTAATAGTGCATCCAACACTGTGTGTTGCTACTTCTGAACCGTCACCTTTAAGAAGCACTTTATTTTCTGCCCAGCAAATAAATTTGAAGCTAGGTTGCATGGAGAAGCAGTGCCTTCTGGTGGCTAATATGGTTAATTCCAGTTGCTTAATCTTTATACATATTCATCACCCCTTCTTTCTTTCTAAAGGAAGCAACTGGAAATAATATGGGCATGAACTGCCAACTCTGTAGCACACTCCAAACCACCAATTACCGATCATTAGTGTTGCTAGGAAGGAAAATGTTCTGGATCTGGCGGCTCAATTCCGTCTAATCTCTAGTTACAGAAAACAAAGCAAAATGTGCACACTTTCTGGTACTCCTGTAACTAAATAGCAATGTTTGTCTTCTAAATTCAGGTTGTACGGGCCCCAAATGGAGAATGTGGAATGCTGTTTGGTGGACAGGCTAGAGAGTGCACACAGCTAGCTCTCTCTCTTTCACAAGCAACAGCTGTGCATGGACAGCATGTTGTTATTTATTTAAGTGGGGGGAGGGATAGCTCGGTGGTTTGAGCATTGGCCTGCTAAACCCAGGGTTGTGAGTTCAATCCTTGAGGGGGCCTTTTAGGGATCTGGGGCAAAAATTGGGGATTGGTCCTGTTTTGAGTAGGGGGTTGGACTTGATGACTTCCTGAGGCCCCTTCCAACCCTGATATTCTATTATTTGTATTATTGCAACACCTAAGAGCCCCTCTTATGGACCAGGATCCCGTTGTGATAGGTGCTGTACAAACACAGAATCAAAAGATGGTCCCTTCCCCAAAGGCCATATGTTTTTATCACCAATATTGCATTAGAAGTCTTAGGGTTAAATCCTGGGAGTTCATTCTGTATATTTGCAGTTTCAGCTGACTTCAGTGGGAACCCAGAACATATATCCGAGGTCAGAATCTGGCTCTTAATAGACTCAGAGCCAAATTCTATCCTTAGTTACATTTAGGTAAGTTTGCAGTCTCTTCACTGTACTCAGGGGAGCAAGTCAGGTTTTAGTGCTCGGACTGAACCAGAACTGGGTGTAGTCACCAGTGTGTTGGGCTATTAGACAGATTAGATGAGATTGTGTTGATTATAGTAGTTTAAGGAGTCCATTGTTGTCCTGCTTTTCTACATCTCCACAAACTTATTGCAGTGGGTGATAATAGCAGATAAAGAATCATTGTTTCTGGAGTGGTTGGTTGGTTGTTAACAATCTGGGACACTTTTGTCTGTGACAGTCTCTCTCTGTTAACAAACCAAACAAACAAACAAGGAAATTCCTGTAAACAAGAAAATGAAGAAGAGCCTGTCTGAAACTGACAGAAGAATGGAGGCTCCAATTTGTAAAGGTATTTAGACATTGTTCTACTTAGCGCTGCAAGACCTGAGTGACTTAGATGCTAAGTCCCATTTTCAAAAGTGATTTAGGAGCCTACGTCTCATCGGAAGTCAAAATCACTGTCTAAATTGCCTAGTCCTTCCAGTGCTGAGTGAAGAAATGCCTAAATCCCTTTACAAATCTGGTCCTGAACTGAAGTCCAGATTTGACCCGTCCTTTGCTCCTCTTGCTGGTGCACAGGAATGGACGTGAATAGAGTTTTGGTTATGCTCAGCTGTATTATCATTTTCACATTGGAGGCTGTCTTGGCTTTGGAAGCAGATTCCTCCCTGGTCTAACATGGTTTTGCCATCTCTCACTACTTACTAGGATTCTGTTCCCACTGCAGGGAATTGGTCTCAGAACAGCTGGTGGGTTTGCCTTTGCTTTGTGAGCTGCAGTGATGAGTTAAGGATGCGTTTGCTGCCATGATTCTAGTCTCCTGGCTCTTCCGCACCTAGACTAGACTCCTCTCTGGGCCCAGTGTCCAGAGGCGCTATTTGCAGCTTCCATTGATTTCAGTTGGAGTGGTGGGCAAGAGCACCTCTGAAAATCAGGCTTCAAATAATTTTAACCTAGTTCTTTGGAGGGCATCTGTGTTAGGTAGGAAGAGAGAAAGAGACTGAGTGTGTCAGTGCTGTAGTTACCTGGAGGCAAGAGGATTCACCTCTCAGGGGAATCTTTAATTGTTCACACCTTTTGTGTTCTTGTATGTGTTGAAAAATACCCTGGTGCTTTGGGAGTCATTTTAACCAGACTTCCAATGGGAATATCTTCAAAACAGAGATTGTTATTCATACTGTACCATTAACGTAGTAAACATGAATCTCTGCTGGAAGTACAGATAAGTCCATCAGCTCCATTCTAATACTTAGCCTTTGTTTTGAGGGATACCACTGAATAAGATATTATAAACTGCTCTGGCTGTATGCATCCGATGAAGTGAGCTGTAGCTCATGAAAGCTTATGCTCAAATAAATTGGTTAGTCTCTAAGGTGCCACAAGTCCTCCTTTTCTTTTTCCTCCAGTGTAATTCACATCATACCTCTGACACAGAGAAAATGCAAAGTTTACAGATCCCCAGGCAGGAAGGCAAAATAATTGTATGTTATCCTTTCGCTTTTCATCTGAACACAGCATTAGAGATCAGAGATGCAGGCTCGACTTTTAAAGGAAATTGCTTGTCTCAGGAGACTAGGCTGAAAGCTTTTGTTACCGTGTAGCAGAACTGCCGGATTGCAGCAAAATCTTAGGAATTAGTTCAGTTGAAAGTCCCTGCTAGCCCCTCCAGCACAAAGGGAAAGGGGGAGACACGGGCCTGTAAATAGCTAGCTGCGATACAGCGGGTGTATTTGGGGAGAGCGCTTCGCTGTCATGGAAAGCTGTTGCAGAGCTGTTGTGTTTTCCTCAGCTAGCTTTAGCCTGTAGTTACATCAGCTCAGACAGTACCCTCGGATGTTATTCCAATGGCAGTTCTAGGTACAGATCACGGAGAGGGGATAACGTCCGTCTGTAAGAGTGTTCAGCTGGCAGCCTGCTGCAGCCATCGACCTGCAGTCTGAATAAAACAAATGTTACGCTTGGCAGCCTGATCCCATTTCGTTCATTAAATAACAGTGTCCAAAGCTTTGGCCAGTGCTAGCCCTGGCTGTTACCGTGGATATCAGTTGATTGATCTGGGGACGTTACCATGAAAGACTGTCAGCAACAGCTGGCACAGATGAGCCACACCCCTGCCTCCACGCCCCTCACCCGGCGCTGGATAAATACCTTCTGGCTACGGGCCCAACAGAACAGAGCCCCACGGTGAACGAGCACATCTTACGCCAAGTCCTAAAGAGCCACCAGACGGGCTGTGGTGAGCCGGGTCCAGGGCAAAGAGCCTGCACCGGCAGGGTCCTGCTGGTCACAGCCTGGAATCCAGCTCTGAGGGCAGCCAGCAGGGCTCCCTCACTGTGGCCACTGCCATAACGGGACGTTAAGGAGAGCAAGGGAGTTGCTTTGCCAGCAAAGCTGTGGGGAGGCACCCCCTCATAGTACAGTGAGGCCCCTCCTGCCCCCCAAACATTCCCTCTCTCCCTGCCCCTTGCAAACCTCCCTCTCCCCCACGCATCCCTCCTCCACAACTCCCTCCCCTCTCCCAAACTCTCCTCTGCTCCTCCCACCTCCTAACAAACACCCCCCACCCTTCCCCTCCCTCAAATACCCCCTTCCCCTGCCTCAAACACCCCCCACCCTTCCCCTCCCTCAAACACCCCCTTCCCCTGCCTCAAACACCCCACCCACCAAACACCCCCCTCCTCCCCTCCAACACCCCCACCCAAGCCTTCCCTTCCCCCAACACTCCTCAGCCCTCCCCTCTCCCACCCAACCTTTGTCCTCCCCTCCAGGCCACTGCTTCTACAGCTTCTTCCCCTGAAGCACCTTCCACATCTGTTTTCCCCACCCAGGCTCCCCTCTCCCATATCTGAACCTCCTTTGGGGCAGGGGAGGGGGCAAGGAGGAGCTGCTGCTGGACTGGGATCAGTCTCTTCCCTGGAGCTGGCTCAGCCCCCCACCGTCCCCAGCTGGGCTCCCCTTGCTCTGCCTTCTCAGCCTGGGGGCCATGGGGAGGGAGCTGTGCCAGGTCCTGATAGCAGGGGGGACAGAGCCAGCCCCCTCGTCACAGGAGGCTGTGACGGCAGCTGCCTCCTCCCTGCCCTACCAGGCCCCTTCTCCGCTGACTGGCAGAGAGTGGGGTGGGAACGCTGAGTGCTCTGCCCTCCCCTCCCACAATGGGGGCTTAAACCTCCAGGCTGAAAGTTGGGGAGATGTCTCCTCCTTCCTTCTACAACTGTTAGCCTCTGAGCTACTCAAGAACATGGCCTGATGCTGGGCTTCCCACCCCAGCTCATGCTGCGGTGCTCATGTGTCTAGGATCGGAAGCACTAGGCGGCTAAAACCCCAGGGACTAACCCCTTTTCACTGCTTCTCCTCACAGTGTTGAATCCCCCGTGTGACTGCATGAAAGATGAGCAAAATAATAAGACCTCCACCACGGGGATCATCATTGGGATCCACATTGGAGTCACGTGCATTATATTCTGTGTCCTGTTCCTCATGTTTGGGTACAGAGGAAGGTACGGTTCTCTCCCCACACGGGCCGAGTGACGCTAATACACTATCTACTTGTATTGTGCCGTTTGCTTTGCCCCGGTGTTTCTCAAGCTGTTTGAAGTGTTCTCAGACTCAACCGCATTGCAATAGCACGAATGTCTCATGGACCACCTCCCGTTTGTGAGTCCACCGGCCAGGCCATGGTCCCACTTGTGATTGCAGGGTCCACTTCTCCTTCCATTGGTGATTGTGCCCCTCCACGTGGGATTGTATAACATCCCTGTCGCTGGTACAGTAATTGCTTGCCTAGGCTCTGATCAAAGACCAGTTAAGTCAATGGGAGTCTTTCTATTGGCTCCAAAGGGTCTTGGATTAGACCTGAAGTGCACAGGAGTTGCGGGCGCTGACTTGATCGTAAGCAGAGCTGTGCGGCCACATCCAGCAAGAGGCCTTTGATGTCAAGCCAGCACCTCGCCCCTACAAAACGTATTAAAAGACAGTTGCACTAAATACCCTACCTGGGGCAACAGCTGAGGTGGCACACAGGGTGGACACATCCGCAGGGAGATCTGCTTCGAAAGCTGTGTCAGAGAAATGGGTTATAAGGAGGAGCGAGAGAACATGGCGCACCGATAAGTTTGGAGGGGGTTTCAGGTGTCCGGGGAAGGAGAGGTGGAGACAAAGACTAGAGCTGTGACTCTGTTGGCTGGCTTGTCTCTGAGTCTAGCTCCTGTTTATGAAGGCTGTGTATGAGCAGAGACTTGGCTGTAAGATGTGAACGGCGAGGTGTGCCCAGGCCCACATAAAGGGCTGCATGCAATGTTGGGAAGTGCTGCACTTTCAGTTTCCTCCCCCCTCGGTTTTCCAGACTGCTGATGTGTAAAAACGTCCAGGAACAGCTGTCAACCCCCCAGATCCCGAGGAGTCAGAGGAATGCCACAGGCCTGGTTCTGAACGGAGCTGCTCGGAGGGACAGGGACGACCTGGACATGAATGGGAAGCAACTGGAGATGAACGAGCTGGAAAGGTTGTTTCTAGCATTGCCTTCCCAGGATCAACAGGATAAGGGAATAATGGTAAGGGTCCTGCCTTGACATTAATCGTGGGATTTACAGACACTCTCTCCTTTCAAACACACTCCTCTTCCCTTGATGTTTGGAGAGAGATATACGCTTAATTCCCTTCCATCCATTGAAAATATAGATCCGCTAAGCACTAATGTTTAATCCATTCCGCACTGGGAGTGTCTTTGTTCCCCAGTAGTGGCTAGTTCATATAAGAGGTTAAGAGTCTACTACAGCTGCTAGCTAGAGGAATTATTATTTTATCACAAGTGACAGAGGCTCCTGCGTTTAGTGCTGACAGTCTCAAGTTTGAACCCCATTGTCAGCCCAAAGGGGGTTGGTTACGAATGTACAACTTTATAGTGGTCGCCACAAACAGTCCTTATTCCTGGCATAGGGGGTAGAATTTAAACTGTAGATGGTAAGGGCGTCTATGTAAGATGTGCATATTCGTTCCTGGATGAACCATGTCATTTCTAAGAAGCCCAGCATCTTGGTAGTGATAGCCAAATGCAACAATTATTGTCTTTGTAATGGCATGTTTTTTCTCCTCTCAGCCAGATCACGTCCCACCTGACTCACACGATGAGACTCAGATATCTACACTTCCATTGGATGAATTCAGCATTATAGAAGAACAGCTTGATCCCCAAGCCAAAAGTCTGGCTCCTGATGATCAGGGTGGACCGCTACACAACTTTAGCCAGGAAGTCCCAGCTTTGAAACATAGTCCCATCAATGAAGGATAATTGCCAAGTCTTTAAGCCTCTTGTAGGACTCACCAAGAACCATTTCCATGTCTGGTGATGTCTTTACAATGATTTGTCAATCTCAGGTCAATTTAAGATTTCTACAGTCTGATTTTTGTTTTTGTTTTTGCTTTATTATTTCTTTTATATTGATATACAGCTTTTTTGAAGCTCTATGAAGTTTATCTTCCTGACCTGTCTCAGGCCTCTCTGTGCATTTCTTCCTACAATTGCATTATCAAGACTGGTCATAATTGTTTTTCCAATGGCTGCTAGGTAACAGACTTTACCAATTCTCCAGTCTCCATCAATGATGGAATATGGCGGAGCCTTGTTCCCTTGGCATTGCAGCCCATGTTCCCCATTAGTGGCTTTAGCACTACTTTGTGATCTACTTTTTATTTCACGATGACTGGATTAAGATGAATCCTTCTAACTTGACTCCAAAAATTCAGGCCGGGAAAGGCCACCTCTCCATGGATTTGATGGTTTTGTACACTTTCTCTATTTCTCAGGATGCTTTTTTAATGATTGAATATAAATAAGAAAAAAAAATGAGGCCTGCATGAGGGCTACTGAAAGACTTGGACAAACATCCCGAGTAGACTCAGAACCTACCTCAACCGGAATGAATGTCTTCGGGGAAGTAGCAAATATCTGTGTCTTCCTTTGTTTTCAAAACAAGTTGGTCTGCATAAGCTTGGTACTACCTCAGAAGTCATGCTCCATATCTGCCATGGTGTTGTCCTTTTTTTATGTCGTCGTCATTCTGATGTAAAGCACTTCCAAACCTTGAAAGCAATGTTCTACCTCAAGTTTTATATAGAAGTTCATTCGTTTGTGTTGTCAGACCTGCTCCTCTTTCATCTGACTGTTCTGCTCTGCTCCAATGAAACCTGTTCAAAGACAAACAAAAGGGCAGTGTGTTTGCGTTAAATCCCGATTGTGGTGACATTTCGTTAGTGTTAAAAGCTTTACATTTAGCCAAGTCGTGGTGCTTGTGTTCGGTTTTGTGTGTTGGAGTTTTATATGATTGTTCTCCTTTAATGACTGTTGTAGCAGGTTTACCACCACCAGTACCCTAAAGAGAGTCTTCACCTGCCACATTAGGGCCAAACTGGACCCTGGGGTACAGGTGAGCTGTTCCCAATTGCTCCTTCAAACCAGCGAACCCCCACATTTTCTAAGGATTGTGGGCTTGATCCTACAAGAAAGTAAGCAGTCTGGTTTTGATCCAACTACGTCAATGCTTAGTCAAGAACTAAGCATGCGTGTTTTGCTGAACCAGGATCAGAGTGCTCAGCTCCAGGCAGGATCAGTCCCCAGGGAATAACCAGTTTGTCTAATCAGAGTTCCAGTCTGACAGATTATGGGACATCAGCCAGATAGGTTAGAAGTACAGCACCTACCCTTATGCACGTTCCCATCTTTACTCAGAACCCTCAGGCTCTACCATTGGCTACGTGGAATAACACACTCCCAGCTGAGATAATGGCACTTGTTGGATACTGGAGGCACTTGGCCTTTCAACCTCATTCCTCACACATCCAAGGAGGTGCCTGATTGTCATTGACACATCCTCTGTCATGTGTTAAATGCCTCAGGGAAGTGCTTTTTGAAAGAAAAGCATATTCTGGTCCCTTCCCCCCCCCCCCTTTTTGGCTAAATACATATTTCTAAAAGATGCATTTTCTTCATTAGCTTTATTTCTTTTCAGCCATAGTGTATTACATCTTACTTTTAAAAGAAAAACCCGCTAAAACTTGAGACTTCTGAATACTTAGTATTAAAAAGCACATCAGAATGTTCAAAGGTACAGCTGGATGAGCTGCCTAATATGCCACCTTTCTGAGTGGAAAGAGTGCCTGGTGTGGTGGAGGGCCACCAGACTATTTCATTAACACTTCACTGGGAAGAACATTGGTTGTTTTGAAAGGAAAGGGGGAAATTTTTTATTACTATAGGAAAAAAAAATGGAAAAAATACAGTCAGAGGCAACATGTGTATATATATTTAAAGCAGAGAGGACAAAACCTGAGATCCTTTACTCAGTCTTTAGTCAGTCAAACTCCCATTAGCTTCAGTGAGAGCTGTGTCTGAGAAAGGCCATATTCTGAAGGCCTAAACAAGTGACTAAGGCCTTGTTTACCCTACAGGGGAAATTTGATCTAAGCTCCGCAATTTGAGTTACGTGAACAGCGTAACTCAAATCAACCTAGCTTATATCTATTGACTGTGGGGTCCACACTACGCGATGTCGACGGGAGACATTCTCCCGTCGACTCCCCCTACTCTTCTCGATCCGGTGGAGTACAGGAGTCGACGGGAAAGCGATCGGCGGTCGATTTAGCGGGTCTTCACTAGACCCGCTAAATCGACCGCCGATGCATCGATCGCCACTTGTCGATCCCCTGGTCAGTGTAGACAAGCCCTAAATGTCTGATTCTGCCCTGAACTATGCTAGTTCAGTCCCAATGGGTCAAAGCCAGACTTGGCACCATTGACTTCAACTCAGTTGTCCTCACTTGCGCTGAGGCTGAATTGGCTCATTATCATTAGTGGGGACGCACTCAGCTAACGGAGAGTACAGTCTGGCGCATGTACCTCATTGCCTGCACCTCACCATTCCGCCTACACTCTTTCACTGTTAGATGGTCATCACATTCTCTGCTGTTCAGCTGATGAGATCCCAGGAGTAAGAGACCTGTGACTGGGTGCACATGTTAATATATACTTGAGTTGCTGCCCAACAGCAAGTGAGTGTGCACCGTAGTCTGCACACTTTGCTTTATCACGAAAAACCTCTTTGCCCTTGTCTGATGCGCCACTCGTAAAGCAAGAAGCCTTTTAAAAACTGCTTCTTTTCACCAGGAAAGGGAAGGCCCGCACTGTTCAAAGGCAGTTGCTGGGTGCATCCACGCTGCGTGTAGTATTAAAAAAGGCTTAAGGGAATGGTCATGAAGAGAGCCTCCAGCAGGGATGGATGTATCACTTGGATGGGCAGCGGCTTTTTAATAGGAGGTTAGGAAATTAATACTATTTCATCAAGGCATTAAAGAACCAAGAGAGCAATTGGGGACAATTATGGTTGTCTCTCAAGCAGCTCAAAAGACTGCACTGGGCTGTGTTTTGAGCAGCTTTCCAGCCACTGGAGCTCCATTAGAGTTTCATAAGATGGAAATGAGGCCAGAATCTGGCCCAGAGATAGCAATGTAGGGACCCACTTATTTCACTCTTTTTTTTTTTTTTTTAGATTGCCTTAAAGTATCAAATTCTACATTAATTACCCTTTATTATGAAATAGAAGGTGTCAGCACTCCAGGCCATTAAAGATTCTGTTTGCTTAGCCACATGCTGTTTTGAATGGTAAAGACCGATTTCAATTTGGAAAGGTGGGAAAAAGAGACCGTTCTAAGGGCTTGTCTACATTACCAGCTGGATCGACGGGCAGCGATCGATCCAGCGGGGGTCGATTTATCGCATCTAGTCTAGACGCGATAAATCGACCGCCGAGCGCTCTCCCGTCAATTCCGGTACTCCACCAGGTAAGTAGATCTAAGTACGTCGACTTCAACTATGTTATTCACGTAGCTGAAGTTGTGTAACTTAGATCGATCCTCCCCTCCCCCACAGTGTAGAGCAGGCCTAAGTGTCCACAGCCGCAGTTTGCACAGTGCCGCAGAACTAGTTGTCAGTGTCCCCACCCACTCCAAAATTGGTCATCCCAGTTTATACGGCACCAGCATGTATGGTGACAGGATCACCGTGCTCTTAACATGGCATTGTGACAACAGGCATGGAGAAATTCCTCCTGGCAGCTTATCTTTAGGCTATTGTTGGTGGTATCTGTTGTAGACCTCATGTCCGAAGCCCTTAGAATGTAGTGTGGTCAATCGGTGCATGTTGCTGGTGACCTACCTCAGTGCAAGTGGTCAAGCAACCTGGTGGCATTGAAACATCTGTATGGCGATGCTGAAGAAAACCCAATCCACAACTCTAAACATCCAGGCCAGCCATTTCACAGGCATGTGTTTTTAAGGAGCTTATTTGTAAAGTATTTTTATACACGGTGTTGAATCAAAGGTGACAATTTCACTTTTCTTTGAAAGTGGAAAGGAATCAGGAAAGGAAACTCGTTTAAGTAAAGAATCAATTGTCTTGCCTTTTTTAAAAAAAAAAAATGAAAAACAGTTCTGCAGCTTCAGTACCTGTGGAATAGATCAGTATGTATCAGAAACATGTTTATCAGCCCCTCTTAACTAACTGTACCCTTTGGCATTTGAGTACTAAAAGAATTGTCATAACGTATATAGCACAGTGAGCAAAAATATATAACTCCCATTTCCTTTGTGCTGAAATAGATTTACTCCTCATGAAGTTAGATCTGAGGGGGGCAGCTTCCCAGAGGGTCCGATTGACCAGTATGCCATAAGCAGATGCAATGACGTTGACCTCAATTAGGTTGAGCAACATGCGCCGGTGGCGAATATGAGTCAGTGTTTATAAGTGTCCTGGCCCTTTAAAATTCCTCTTCTCCTACATGATGTCTTTTGGTTTTGTTATGTTTTGTTTTTTGCAGGATTGGAGGGGTTTTAAAGGGCCAGATCTGTATGTGAACAAACCTACAAACGCTCTCCCCCTATATGACCTCAGAGAGGTTGCTGCTCATGCTTTTACAGTATGCTGGGGGAGGTTTTTTTCCCCCTCTCCCTCCAAATTTCTTAAGCAGATTGCAAGTGAGAGTGTAACAGCTTTAAGCCAGAGCACCTATGCTCTCAGGCCCTGTGGTTTCTGAATTTAGGTTATTATTGATCAGCTGGGGATGTCTAGCTACAGAAGAAGAGTTTGCCTTGTAGGAGCCAGTTTATGCCAGTGTTTGGAAAGGCAAAGTGATGGGGAATGGAGGTGCAGGGTGACCCGAGAGTGGTGGGAATGTTGGAGCCTTATTAAAGGAGTACGGTCAGTGTGTATGGCGAAAACCCAAGGAAAGGGTTAATGTTAGTGATTTGAAGGGCTTGATAAATGTGTCTCTCTTATTTCAATCAAAACAGGAATCAGCGTCTAAGATTTGAAGTAGCTGTTAGAGAAAGCTCAAACTGCAAGGTCTGGATTTCAAACACTTCAAAGCTTGATCTCCAGATCTGGGCATTTTGGTGAGGGCCCGTCTCTAACACTTCCAGCACTCACCGGACATGTCACGAAGCAGAGCCCCCATGCCACATGCACAGCATCAGTATTACTTAGTTTACAATTTCCTACCAGAAGGAAGGAAAAAAGAAAACGATGATGTATTTCCTCGTACATTGAGTTACAACCTGGTATCAAAGAGAACCCAGACCCCCTCATTTGAACTCTTGTTTTTATTGTCTGTGTGTGTCTAATGAAGTTCAGATTGAATAAAGTACTGTTGCCAAAGTGAACACATAATTTAGACTAGCTTTCGGCTCAAAATACCTGGGGCTGTGAACCTGTTATTAGTTTAATATCACATTATTGTGATAATGTAATAGTAACACATATTTGTCACTCCTTCCTTTTATGAAAGGGAAATGCTGTGCCATTTGATTAGTTGAAATACAGTAGTATGTCAAAAATAGGGGTTTTTTTCCTAAGATGCAGAAATGTAATGGCTCGAACTGATGTTGATTATCTGTTGGTTTAAGACAGTAAAAGATATATGTGAACCTTTAAAGATTATTTTTAGATATTTAGATTTTCCTCTCTTTGAGGTTTCTTTTAAGCTCTTGTAAATCCATAGCATTGCAAAATATCCATAGACGTTTGTGATGGGCAAACCTCAAAAGGTTTGAAGGTCCATTCTGGAGAACCACCACGGAGATGTTATCCTACCTGAATTATCTAAGCCTCCTGAGTCTGCAAAACTGGACAGGAAACCTTGCAACAACTGGCATTGTCTTGTGTGTTTTTGAGTACATGATCATCCAGCTTCTGGTCAGATGGGAAATAACACAAGTAGCTGCTATCTTTTTGGCTCTTGGATGCCTCCATTTTTGATCCCAGACTGAACAGAGTAGCACAGACCTGTGCAAAAAATAAATACAAATTTATACAAATACAAATACGGCTGGCCCATGTCAGCTGACTTGGGCTCGTAGGACTTGTGCTAAGGGGCTATAATATTGCAGTGTAGATGTTTGGGCTCAGGCTGGGTTTGAGCCCAGAGTCCCAGAGCCTGGGCTCCAGCCCTGAACCTGAATGTCTGCAGTGCAATTTGATAGCCCTACAGCCCAAGCCCCACGAGCCCAAGTCAGCTGACACAGGCCAGCCACGGGAGTTTTATTGCAGGGTGCACATACCCTTAGTAACACCAATATAAATCTGGAGTAGCTTCACTATGAAGCTACTCCTGCTTTACACTGCTGTAACTGACCGCAGAATCTCGTCCAGTATATTTATCTAAGGAAAGCGTTCCATTACTTCAAATAAACTGACTTTGTTTACCATCATTTTCCTGGCTGCAGTAAGATGAAGCTGTGGCAGGAAGTATCCAAGACCTGGTTTTGATAACCCCTAGTGAGCACGACCTATTCTTGGAGATCTGTTCCCAAGTTTACCAGAGATGGCTGCTACCTCAGGGAAAATATCTGTGTTTTATGTTTAATTCAACAGGGAAGAATTTTATGCTGTGACAGGGTATTTTCATACTGTTGGATTCAGGTATTTATTTGTGAAATGTATCTTTTTTTTCTTTGTCCTTGTTTCATAAAGATGCTGGAATTTAGTAAGTGTTAAAACCAGACTGGAATTTTTAAAACTTCCACCTAGGATTAAAGAGAACAAGGATGTTACGTTGAAGTCAGCAATTAGAAAAGAAACAATACATGAAGTGCTATCACCTTAGGGCCCAATCCAAAGCCTATTTAAATCAACGGAAAGACTTCCTTGACTTCCATGGGTGGTGGGTCTGGCGTATGGTACAAAACACACAATGCATTGTGAATCTGCAACAACCTCACTATGTTTCCTGACACATTTCTCTATACTAACATAATTATACTGTGCAGTGAGTTGAGGACAAGAGTCTCTAAAGCGTTGCAGAGCCCCTACTTTGGGGAATGAATATGAATGTTTTTTTTGTGTTGGAAGCGTATGATGGTCTTTAAGAAAAAAGCAAAGCATACTATAAAATACATTTCCAAATTCTGAGCTTCATCCTTTATTCCAGACTTCTTAGCCTATATTCAAAGCTGGGTTCTTCTCTCCTCACAAGCTCTATGTCTGGTTCCTTCGTAATGCTCATGTTTTCAATGTGAATGTAAATAGTCATGAGTGCTTAGCGTACACCCTCCTTGAAATAATTTTTCACCCCACGATTTCCCATTGCCTCTTGAATATGACTCCATCATTCATTTGGTGATGACCTGTGTCCTTTCACCCTGTATGTCCATCCTGTCCCCTTCCATTCATCCCCCTCCATCCCACCCCACACACATTGTCAGTCAAAGCAAATAAAGTCTTTGCAAAGGAAGACCATTATAACCAGGAACGTCTTCTCCCATGATTTGCCTTCAAATATCTTGTCACACAGAGATCACAGCTAGGAAGATTTCAAATCCTGGAAAGACTCAGAACCACTGTCATTTTTTTAAATTGTGGTCTTTACATTTTCTGCCATGTATACTGTATGTAGGTGTCCCATTGCGTAGTGTTATGTGAGTCTCATCATGAGCGTTGCCCTTACTGTGTATATACTGTAGAAAGGAAGCGCGGGGGAGGAAGTAATCCACAGACGAGAAAATGCTGAAGGAGCTTTGACCCTGGATTGTCTCAGTTGTACAGAGCGAGTTGGCATCTCTGTTCTACATGGCCTGCTGCTCCTTTGCCATGGGTTACCTAAAACGTTGTCAGTGTTAATGTTTCATGGTTGGATGGAAAAATGTAACGGCTGGGACAGAGCTTTGGTTTATTTTTTACAAATTCTGTAGAGACAAGAATATTTAAGCTCAGAGAAGCCCAAAGTTTGAGGTACTTACAGGAAGTGTGATATTTGTGCATAGACAGACGTCTCCAGAAACAGAGCTGGGAGACGCTACTGCAGAGTTTGCTTTATACAGAAACTCACCGAGCCAGATTCCAATCTCATCCTCACGGGGGGTAAACCCGGAGGAAGTCTGCTGCTATCCATGGAGGTGAAAATGGGGCCTGGGTCTTTGAATGGCAGTCATGCTTGAGTGAGCTGTCATCATCAGCAGGCGTCATTAGTTGGTTAAAAGCAAGTGGGATTCTGAAAAGAACAGCAAAAAAGAAATAAAATTAAAAAAACCCTATACAAACAAGTGGTAAAAGGTGCGGGGGCGGAGGGGAGAGACCCCTGTGGAGATCATCTGTGCAAACAGTATTTGCAAATGTATCCCTACCAATAAAGATACATTAAAAGCAGACTAAAGATCTTATCTAGCACCTTGACGCCTGTTAATTTATCCCTGCCCCGCCCCCCAAATTTAAAAAGAGAAAACCTGGATTTGTGCCAACTAGAATGGTGATCTCACTGAATTCCAGACCGTGCGTTTGAACTCTGGCAGTGATTATGTGTGAAGTACGGTAGCATCTTCAAGGGAAAACTCTGCTATTTCAGGGCCACATTCGCCTCTCAGTTACAACAGTATCAATCCGCCATGACTCTGTAAATCAATGGAATTACTCTGGATTTATGCCAGTGTAAGTGAGAGCAGGATTTGGCCCTGGACATTTTATAAAGAGAAGGGACTTGGGGCCCAATCCAGAGCCCACTGAAGTCAGTGGAAAGACTCACATTGACTTCACTAGGTTTTGGATCCGGTTCTTTCTTACAAAGCGAAGAGGGAGTTTATTTTGATGGTATTTGCAGCATTATTGTAAACTTGTAATATCTTTACATTTGTAATAAAGTAATAATAACTATAATAAAACTCTTTGTCCCAGTCCTCTTCAGGAATAAACTGTTAAGGAAAAATAGAAACCCAAAATGCAAAGCACTTTTCTACTGTTTATTTTTTACCTTTCTTACTTTTATCTGTCTTGATATTTGAAATCCCACTGATCCTATGATTGTTAGTCCTTGTATAAAAGAAAAAAAGAAAGAAAAAAATAGATTTTTTTTTTTTTGTAGTTTGCTCTGTTTAGATTTTAGCCTGTGGCTACTTGTATAAGAAAAATAAAACTAGAATAAACTAGATCCAGTGATTCATGAGTGTTGCTTTGTTATTCTTAAATCGAAGGCAGAATTAATGAATTGTGTGTGTGGATTTGGGTTTTCAGGTGTATAAACGCAACATTCTCTTGTGGACTAAAGCGGTGGAGGGTTATTATAGATTCATAGATTATAAAGTCAGAAGGGACTGTTGTGAAAATCTTTTCTGACCTGCTGTATAACACAGGCCAAAGGACTTTGCTGAATTCATTCTTGTTTGAACTAGAGCAGATCTTTTAAAAAAAAATCCCATCTTGATTTTAAAAATTGCTAGTGATAGAGAATCCACCACAACCCTTGGCAAATTGTTCCAGTGGTTAATTACCCTCACTATTAAAAACAGACATCTTATTTCTAGCCCCCAACCTGAAGCAAATACTCACCAGCAACTACACACCACACCACAGAATCACTAACCCAGGAACCAATCCCTGAAACAAACCTCGTCGCCTACTCTGTCCCCATAGCGACTCTAGCGACGCCATCAGAGGACCCAACCACATCAGCCACACCATCAGGGACTCATTCACCTGCACATCTACTAATGTGATATATGCCCTCATGTGCCAGCAGTGTCCCTCTGCCATGTACATTGGCCAAACCGGACAGTCTCTACGTAAAAGAATAAGTGGACACAAATGAGACATCAGGGATGGTAACATCCAAAAGGAATTAGGAGAACGCTTCAATCTCCTTGGACATTCCATAACAGATTTAAAAGTGGCCATACTTCAACAAAAAAACCTTCAAAAACAGACTTCAAAGACAAACTGCAGAACTAAAATTCATTTGCAAATTTAACACCATTAATTGGGGGCTTGAATAGGGACTGGGAGTGGCTGGCTCACTACAAAAGCAACTTTCCCTCCCTTGGTATTGACACCCCCTCATCAATTATTGGGAGTGGACTACATCCGCCCTGATTGAATTGGCCCTGTCCACATTGGTTCTCCACTTGTAAGGTAACTCCCTTCTCTTCAAGTATAATAATGCCTGCATCTGTAATTTTCACTCCATGCATCTGAACAAGTGGGTTTTTTACCCACGAATGCTTATTCCTCAAATAAAACTGTTCGTCTTTAAGGTGCCACCGGAATCCTCATTGTTTTTATTTCTAGCCTGAATTTGTCTAGCTTCAACTTCCAGCTATTGGATCATGTATTAGCTTTGTCCATCAGATTGAAGAGCTCTTTGTTTGTTCCCCATTTAGGTACTTACAGACTTTGATCAAGTTCACCGCTTAACCTTCCAGGGAGAAATTGGTTGAAAATCTGAAGGTTGAAGGCAGTTTGGGTGAAAGTGATAATGAAATGATAGATTTTGTGATTCTAAGCAAAGGAAAGAGTGAGAAGGGCTGAATAAGGACAACGGACTTCTAAAAAGCAGATTTTAACAAATGGGAAGACCTGCATAGGTAAGGTCCCATCGAAAGAAAAGCTAAGGGAGAAAGGAGTTTAGGAGAGCTGTCAATTTCTCAAAGAGACAATATTAAAAATGCAACAGCAACCTACCCCAATGCAAAGAGAAGATAGGAAGACTAGCAAGAGGCGTTCTTTAATGACCTGAAAATCAAAAAGGAATCCTACAAAAAGTGAAAGCATGAACAGATTGCTCGAGTGGAATACAAATAATAGTCCAAGCATATAAGGACAAAACCAGAAAGGCTGAGGCACAAAATAAGTTACACCGAGCAAGGGAAATAAAAGACAATAAGAAGAGGTTCTAGAAATCCACGAGGAGCAAGAGAAAGACAAAGGAAAGTGCAGGTCCTCATTGGGGAAGGAGAGCTAAAGACATGACATCAAGAAGGTTGATGTGTTTAATGCCTATTTTGCTTCAGTCTTTACTAAAAGGGTAAATTGTGATGATACTTACTATTAACAACAAGGGGGAAGGAATGCATGCCAATTCTGGGTCTTCTCTGAACCCTCTCCAATTTTTTCAGCATCCTTCTTGAATTGTGGACACCAGAACTGGACACAGGATTCCAGCAGCAGTCGCACCAACGCTAAATACAGAAGTAAAATAACCTTCCTACTCCTACTTGAATGATATTCCCGACTTGTACATCCCAGGTTGTGTTAGCCTTTTGGTCACAGCACCTCACTGAGCGCTCATGTACAACTAATTAGCCACCGTGAGCCACAAATTCTTTTCAGAGTCACTGCTTCCCGGGAGAGGGTCACCCAGTAAGTATGGCCTTTATTCTTTATTCCTATAACTTTACATTTGGCCATATTAAAACATATGTTGTTGGCTTGTGCCTAGATTATCAAGTGAACCACATTACACTGTAACAGTGACCTGTCCTCATCATTACTTACCACTACTCCAATCTTTGAGTCGTCTGCAGACTTTATCAGAGATGTTTTCTTCAGGTTATTGATACAAACGTTAAAAGAACTGATCTCTACAGGACCCCCACTCGACACACACCCACTTGATCATGATTTACATTTTGGGATCTGTCAGCCAGTTTTTAAGCCATTTATTATGGACGGTGTTGATTTTGCATCATTCTAGTTTCTTAATCAAAATGTGACGTGTTAACAAGTTAAGTATAAATATCAACACTATTACCTTTATCAACCATCTGTGTAATCAATCTCTAAAAAAAATCAAGTTAGGTTGACAGGATCTATTTTCCATAAGCCAGAGTTTCCCAAACTGGCGGGTGTTCCCCCTTAGGGAGGACACGCAGAAGCATTCGGGGGGGCGTGGTGGGTCCAGGCCAGCCCCCTGTGGGGTGGGGCGGGGAGGGAGTGCCACTCTGGCCCCAGCCCTGCGCCTGGCCCCATCCCCAGCCTCAGCATGGCTCTGCTCCCGCTGCTGGCTGCCGGCCCTGGCTGCAGCTCTGTTCCCGGCCTGGGGCCAAGGCTGGGGGAAAGAGCCACACCCGGCTGCGGACCCGGTTACTAGCCCCCACCACTGCCTAGCTGCGAGTCTACTCCCATCCCCCCCCTCCGCCTTGGCTCCTTTCCCCGCCACAGCCTCGGCCCACTTACCCCTGTCCATGTCCTCTGCCCCGCTGCCTCCTGGGAGCCATGGCCCCACTCTCAGCCCCAGCTCTGGGGGAGGGGATAGCGGGGGGGGCACAACTCTCAAATTTTGGGGACCACTGCCATAAGCCCATGTTGTTTTGCATTAATTATATTCTCCTCCTTACATGCTTTATTAATGAAGTCTTCTATTGCCTCTTCCATTATTTTGCTCAGGAGCAAATAACCTGGGACCTCTGCCAGCTCTTCTAAAATTCTTGGATGCAAGTGATCCAGCGTTATTAAACTTGGTTCCTCCCAGCGTAGCAAGGCTTGGAAAAAGAAATTCTACACTGTAACTGTTCTGATTTTTTTTTTCACTTTTGTTTTACGCGTTGCTCACACATCTTGGGCCATCTGAAGCTGGTGTAAATTGGAGCCATATCAGCGAAGGATCTGGGCCCTTTGTCTCTTTAATCACTGTTAGTAAACATGTATCTTGTGAAAGTAACATCCTTTATTCTCCCTCTCACTTGCACCTGGCTCCTGGGGTAGCACCATTGACTTTAAGACTGATATGCCTGATTTACACCAATGTTAAATGAGAGTAGGATCAAGCCCATAAGCTAAAACCCAGGATCTAGAATTTTAGCTCCCAAATCCCAGCTAGCTGCACACCATCCCCCAGACTTGACCCTATAAAAACACCTGCGCTCCCCTGTGGCACTAGGCCTTCGGGAAGTGTAGCCCATGGTTCTTTGTGTTGCAGTCAGCTGACCCGCTCTATGAGGCTTTCCCAGAGACTTGTGCAAGAACTTGCCTGTCCCACTGGGCACACAGGGGGAGTGGTGGGACGGCATCAGTGGACGAGGGGCACATCTGTTGTTAAGCCTGCAGAATGGGTGGGTTACCAGCCCTTGTGAAAGCAGCCCCCCAGGCTAGAGCCTAGATCCAGCTAGATCCAGAGAGCCTGGGTGAAATGCATTAAACTTAAGGCCAGAGGGAACCCTTAGCTCAACTAGTCTGACCCCGCCCTGGCTACCCCAGACCATTACATGTCAGCCGGTTACCCCAAGCTTGAAGTCAATGGCGCTTACGCACACGTGTAAGTGCTTTCCTGACTCACGGCCAACGACAGGCCGAGGTAGTTGGAGCACTGCTCTGATTGGGAATGACGGTTCCTATGGGCCCACCGCTGCAGCTGGCTCTGGGGTAGCCCTGGGACTACGGCTCCTTGTGTGGGGCAGCCTACAGGCCTCGGGAAAGCATCCACGTCTGCCCAGGCAGCTCCAATTGCAGACTCACACTTTAGGTTGGCCTTGCTAGACCAGGCCAAGACACTGGCCTTGTCATCTGCCGCTTTGCTTGAGCGGACGTACTTTAAAGATTCCCCTCGCTGCCCCGAGGAAGAAAGGTGTCACGGCTCCTCTGCGTGCAAAGAAAAACTAGGGCCGTGCTGCTCCGAGGCGCCAGAAAGCACCAATTGTAAATACAAAGTTGTGAAGATAAATGTATCTGATAGTCAAAAATCACTGCAGTCATTGGCTTGTGGATAGTTTTACAGTCACCTGGTGGGGCCCATCATAAAGAATGAAGCTTTAGCAAAGGGCTGGGAGCAGAAATACGGCCAGCAAACGCATGAAAGGCCTAAAGGCAGCGCGGTGCCAAACCGGGGGGGTGGGGGGGGGGTGTCTATAAATTGCTTTAGAAGGTTTTATAGCTGGGGTCATAATAAGACATGACAACTTACTCTGGCCGGGGTGGGGCCGAACGGCGGTCCTGCAGACTGAGCCGACAGCGGCTCATGGCTCTGTCATGCTTAGCCAGAGTCAGGCCAGGCGGGATTTTGGGTGCTGGGCCTTAGCCGCTTCCTACAAAGTGCCCATTGGCACCAGGCTCAGAAGCATCGCTCAGGAGATTAAAGGGCGTGGGTGCAACCCGTGTGCCCAGGTCTCTGGACCCCCCGTAACGTTCAGGGCGGGTGTCGAACCAGGGCTCGGGCGTGGCCCATTATAAATACAAGCGCCATTTGGGACACATTGGTCCAGCTTTCTAGCCATCGTAGGTGCTTATCTGGCCCACAGTGCTGCAGCACCAGCCCCTCCCTCCCCCCCCCCCCCCGTTAATGCTTTTCTCCCCACTCCCTGGTGAATTAGGGCAGTGCTGTTATCCCCATTTGCTAGCTGGGGGAACTGAGGCACAGAGAGACCTGGGGACTTGCCCACACAGTCCAGATGGGAGGCTGCCCCTGCCCTAGCTCCTGCGATGACTGGGCGGGGCGGGGGGGGGGGGCAACTGGTGATGCCGTTAACCTTATGGCTGCGAGGTGGGCTAGAGCCAGCAGCCAGCTGAGCATCTACGGCACAAGGAGACAGCGTCACTCTTCTCCTGGAGCACCTGGGCAGGGCTGGCCTTTGGCACCCCAGGCACCCTCATGGGCACTTTGCCTCGCGTTGCCCCTGAGCCCCGGGGACTCCCCGGACTCCCCCTCTTCATCCCCAACCCCTGCACTGTGGCCCCCCCCCCCACCCCAGCCCCTGCAGCTCCCTCCTGCACCCCTAATTCCTGTACTGGGCCCCCCCCATGCCCCTAACCCCTGTGTGCCCCCTCCTTGCCCCAACCTCTGCACTGTGCTCCCAATACCCCTAACTCCTGCAACCCCCCCTTCCTGCGACCATGTGGGGAAATTGACCTGGCTGCCCACTCCCCCGCCCACACCTGGAGAGCTGCTCCTACATGCGCGCCCTAGGGGGCTCTGAGAGTGGGGCGCGAGGGGCTCCCTGCGTCCAGGTCACTTTCCGATCTGTGTATCACCGCACACCTGTGCCGCCACTGGGCGGGAGCAGGGAGAAATCTGGGCACGCCCCCATGAGGCGCTCCCCTGCCAGCTGGGCGCTGTTTCAGATTCTACACTGGCAGCTCACACCCCTATGCCGCCCCATGGTGCCCCCTATTGACGGCGCCCTGGGCAGTCACCCGGGTGGCCCACCCCTAAGGCCGGCCATGCCCCCTGGGCCCGAGAGTAGCTGGTGGACAAAGGTGCTCAGGTGGGACGAAGCACAGAGGGGGCTTTTCTGCCGCGTCCTGCAGTTGCCCCGGCCCTTGGAGGTGCTCCAGAGCCTCTCCGGGGTGGGCGAAGGCATGGCCAGGCAGTCCCGCCATTGGCATGAGGCTACGGTGGATGTGAGCACCAGCTGCTGAAGTACCGGAACAAGGATGGCACGATCCGCCCGCCTAAATCCCTGCCTTGGCGCAGGAACGAATCCCCCCCCCACCCCCGCCCCAAAGACTGGCTAGGTGACGAGCCCCAAGTCACACGGGCAGTTTGGGGACGAGGCAGGCACTAAACCCAGGTGTCCTGAGTCCCACCCGCAATGCCTCGATTGGCCCAATGACATGTCACTCTTCTCACTTGCCAGTGGCCGTTTGGGCCCTGACGCCGTTGGCTTTGTCAGCATCGTTTGGGCCCTGCTGCGTGGTCTGCAGGTGCAGCAGTCTCAGCAGGGGTTGAAGGCTGCAGGGACTCCTCCCCTGGCACTGAGCGCAAGACCAGAGCAGAGACCCTGCCCTCGTGACCGGGTTGAACCGACAGCCTGGCTCAACCCAGCCGGTTGCTTGACACACGCAGCGAAGTATGGTGACGCTGCCCGTTCTATGTAGCACACACCTGGGGGTGGGACTCAAAAATCGACAGCAACAAAGCCTGTGCAAGCTGTTGCTGGCTCATGGAACAACCTTAGGAATTTGGGGGGTCAAATCCTGCACCACCCCCCCTCCCCCCGGTCAGGCTCCGAGCCAAGACCATGGGCTTGGTCCCTGAGTGAGGCGGAAGGCTGCACAGCTGGCCTGCAGCCTTGCAGGAGTGTGGTGTGGACAGTAATTTTTAACCAGCAACCTGGGTGCAGCCGGTTAGAGGCACAGTGGGAGGAGTTGTGTTTTGTTGCCAGGGCCTGGAAATGCAGTGGAATTAAATGGTCTGAGTCTGCGCAGAATCACCCCCCCCAAGAGACAGAGGCGCAGCTCAGCCCGAGGAAGTGGCAACATTGGCTTTTTCTCATCTTTACACCTCTGCGTGCTGGGCTGCTCCGGGGAGTGAGCCCAGCCCAGAATCCCTGTCGTGCCATGACCACTCGGCTGCGCCATGCCAGGCCCCAGTGGCAGGGCTCTGGGTTGTGCAGGGAGAACGCTGGCCAGCTAGTTTCAGTGCATTAATGGCTCCTCGGCATCACTGAGGGGAGGGGGACAGAGCCTGTCTCCCAACGATCAGCGACAGGTGGGTCCCAGGGCCAGCCAGAGGCCATCAGGCCACAGAACGATGGAGGGGAAGAGAGGGCTGTTATAGAAACCAATTTATAGCCATCTGCTTATTGACTGGTGATTCAATGACGAGGAGTCAATTTGGGTACTGCAGTCAGATGCTCATTGCTCATCGACATGAACCGTCAGACCTTGCGCCTCAGGGGAGCTGAAGGAAATCAATTTCCATTGCCAACAAATGGACCCAGCGGTCACTAAACACCACCGGTTGGGCTGGGCGCCTCAGAGCCGGCATTCTCACCGCACGCTGGCTCACTTCCACCTGTCACAGTGTCCCCACACCCCCGGTGAGTGAGTGGATGAAGCTCGCTTGATAGCATTTTACCCATGTGTCAATGACAACACAAGGTAATAGGCCGGGGAGAATCAAGCCTTGAAAGCTGACCTTGTTGAGAGAACGCAGCAGGGAACTGACGATGGAGCTGAAATGCCAGCCTCACTCTGCGGCTCGTTCGTGATGTCAACTCATCCGGCTGGTTTCCAAAGAAAGGCTAACCCAGGTGATGAAGGGACCAAGCTACCACCAAGAGCCGTCCTTAGAAACACATGGCGCTTTCTCAAAGGCAGCACAAAGCCCAGTGTCCTGTTCGGCCTGCCCCTTCTGCGCCTGGCTCACCCGGCTTGCTGCCCTTGGGACATCACCTCCCGCCTTCCCGAGCCCCGTTTCAAAGGGGTCTGCGAGGCCCTGGCCAAGTGCTTTAGCAATGTCTCCTGTAAGAACTCATGCGCTCCGAGCGGGGCACTTGCTCATTTGCCTGCCAAGCGGTACCCGGGGTGGAGGCGGTGTTGCGCCAAGTAAGCGCTCCGGCATGCTTTGGGAGCGCTGCGCTCCTGGCACGGCGGGCAGGCGCCGCCCTTGGCAGCCGGGTGCCAGAGTTCCAGTGGAAAGCTCGGGCCTATGGAGCCTACATTCGTCGACCCCAATGCTGAAACAAACCAAGCCCCCAACACCAACAGGCGGGATTTTTAAAAGGAGCAAGGTGCCAGCCTGGTGGAGTGCCACTCCGCTGAAGGGAGTGTGAATCTGGATGCCACACTGTGGAGAATTAGCATTACCTGGCATGCTGAGGTAAGACCCATTCTGCTGGCTTGGAGTAAGAATTTAGCATTAAATAACCCTCCACATGTCACGTTGGTTACCTGTGGTGGCAAAGAGCAATGCATATTGGGCTCTTTCAATCCCCTGCAGGGAGGGGACAACCCTGCTTCTTCACTGCTCCTTTCAGCTCTCCTTGTTGTTTGAAAGTGAGCGAGAGAGAGAGAGCATGCTACACTGACAATAGAGATGGGGCCAAACCAATATCCTAGCACCAAACAAGCCTGAAATTTGGGGTGTTTAAAATCCAGGTCCGAGTTTTGCAATCTGACCCCCCCCCCCCAGCTCCTTCCAAAGGCCCCCATGCGGTTGTCGGAGAGCACCGAAGCCACATAAAAAAATTGGGGAAACAACAGGAAAGAACAAGGCTACATCTTTGAACCATCAGCTCAAAGCTTTTTCGCGTCCATATGGTGGGGATAGTGTGGGAACCAGCTACAGGCCAGCGCCAGCTGGCTTTTGACTATTGCAAAGTACGCTGACTTGACAAGTTCAAAGGGATTTGGCTAAGGGTTCAGAGTTCAAATAAGAGCACTTTCAAGTCGTCCCTTCCTAGGACTTTTACTGCTTCCAGATTGAGCAGGACTCCATGTGGCTAATTCATCTGATTCTTAGAGATAAGTTTCCAGTGTGGTGCGCGGGGAATTAGCCTGGCAGCCCTGTGATCGCTCATGGGAAAGTCCAAGCTAATACCCTGTGCACGTCACTTAAAATGTCGCCCACAAAGCCCGCTGGGGCTTCAGGGCACTTACTGTAAAAAAGGGGGTTGTAAATTATCAGAGAGCACCACAAACGGACACCGCTCCCTCCTGCTGAGCCAGCAGGAGGCGCTGCCTGCCGGAGACACTGACATGGTGGAGGCGTTTAGGGGAGTGGGGCATTTCATACCTTTTTGGGCCCCATTCTGCCTCTGGGAGCAGGGCACTTCAGTGAGCAAGGCTGGCAAAACCCAGCCCTCACTACTTACGTTACAGCTCGACTCTGAAAAACATCCATGTGCTGTACAGTCAACTGCTTTGGCGGCGGGAGGGGGTCTGTTCCCCCCATGCGGTCAGATTTACATCCCCTCGCTCTGTGGACAAAAATCAGCTCTTTTATCCCTGGCTGAGCACACCAGCTGCAGGCGTGGAAGCTGGGACACTGTCAGTGGGATGATTAACTTAGTGCCAACGGCAGGGTCGTATCCTGCCCTCAGTTACACCCATTTCATGGTGGCATCGAGGACTGCAGCCCTGACTCTGCTTTACACCAGTGGTTTCAGTTGAGTTACTCCTGATTTACACTGGTGGGAGAGGAAAGTCAGGCTCAGAACCCAGAAAAATGTAGGCCCGGGACTTCAGAAAGGATGCTGATAAATGAGAGAGGGGTCAGGAAAGAGCCACAAGAATGATTGTTTAGAAAACATGCCTTATAGGTATAGCCCCAAAGAGCTCAATCTATTTGGCTTAAGAGGATGTTAAGGGGTCACTCAGTTACAGTCTCTATATAATGACATGGGGAACAACTGTTTAATAATGTGTGTCACACTGTTGGAGTGGCTCACGAGCGAGAATACCAACCTAACGGCAGACGGTTAAGAAGCAGGGCACAAACGCCTGTCTGGTTGTGAGGTCTAGAACAGAGATGTCCAATAGAAATTCAATGCTAGCCACACTTGTGGTTTTGAATTTTTCTTATTAGCCACATTATAAAAAAGCCACATTAAGCCACATTAATAAAAAAGCCACATGCATTAGCCACAATCGAATAGCCTATTAGCCACATGTGGCTAGTGATGAACGTATTGGACACTGCTGGTCTAGAATTAGATTTCACCAACCAAGTAACACGTGTAAACTCCTAAGGCACTATACAGCCTTAAAATGGAGACACAGACAAGCACCTTGGGCATTCCGATCTATGCAGCCCCCAAGCAAGCTTAACTCCGTGACAGATGGTCACTTTACACCAGCGATCACAAAATATTCAGGTTACTTCCAGTCCGAAGGACACATCACTTATCCGAGGTCAATTTGCACCATAGATTTCCCACCAAAGACAACACTTATAGCCAATCCTGTAATAAACTCACTAAAGATTTATTAACGTGAAAAAAGAAATGAGTTATTTACAAGGTAAAACCAGATAAAGACACACACACAACTGAGTTGCAGTCTTAAGTTTCAGATGGTCATAGCGCGACTGAAATATCCCAGCTCTGTACATCCATTAGGTTAGTCCTGGTGAGCTCTTGCTTTTGTTTAGGAATCTTTGCTCCTTAGAGTCCAAACGGCATAAAGAGATCCTAATCCCTTCTGCTCTGAGATTTTTATCCCCATTCTCCCTAGGGACCAAGCTTCCGCACATGACCTCTTCCTTGGTGGGTAGGGGAAGCCATCAAGAAAGTCTTTGTTCCACTATGGCCCATTTGGATTCAGTCGTCCTTCCTGATGGGCAGGAGAGAACACCGTTTTTCAGGATCCAGCATTTTGCATTGGGTGAAGTTTTTCTGGTTTGGTGAGTTACAGAGTTTCAGAACAAACATTTTATAGTTCTAGAGCAAACGCCTAAGTATGACCTTATAGTGGGGGATACAAATATTATATGCAGGATTAATACATGCAGCATCCGACAAGCATTCCATAGAGTCTAAACACATTCTTAGAACACGAATATTTATATCAACCCACAGGCCAGCCAGACCAGTTTCCAGCCATGCATTTGCCAGTGTTTGGTAAGGCCCGGGGCCTTGGCATGAGCTGGCACCTGCTCTACCAGCATCCTGATAAGCTCTCCAATCTAGCAAAGAGATAACATGATCTAATGGCTGGAAGTTGAAGCTAGAGAAATTCAGCAAGAAAATAAGGTGTAAATATTTAACAGTGAGAGTAATTAACCATTGGAACAACTTAGCAAGGGTCATGGTGGATTCTCCATCACTGACCATTTGTAAATCTGGATCGGATGTTTTTCTAAATGATCTGCTCTAGGAATTATTTCAGGGAGGTTCTTTGGCCTGTGCTATACAGGAGGTCAGACTAGAAGATCACAATGGTTCCATCTGGCCTTGGAATCTATGAACCTACGATAATGGATCCTATGTGTAAAGACCTTAGTTCTCCATCTCCCAGTGGACAAAAAATTAATACAATCCCCATTGGAAACAAAAGGCTGTTGAGTAAAAAAAAAAAAAAAAAAAAAGACTTAACTTTGTTACCAGCACAAAATTCTCTGTTACTCACACACTCTAGGGCACCCACCTGTTCTTAGGGCTCAGGTGTAACCCCGTTTAGGCACCCCTCACCCTCCTGCTTCTATCAGCTCAGGCGTAACCTTACCCTCTGCAGGTTTGCAGGGTCTTTTACCAGTGAAAGAGCCTTACACAGTAATATCCTACGGAACCTCTATTTAGTAGCAATCACCAAAATCAGACTGCACACACTACACAAACAATGTTCACCATGCCCGATAAGACAGATGAACTTTTCCCTGCTGGCCAGTCAGGATCAGGTCCACCTGGGGGACTCCAGTTTCTGCATGGTGTCATTGGCAAAGTGTTGAGGTCTGGCAGCTCTGATCTTTGGTGGTGTCCTGGAGTTGGTTCCCAAAGAACTTCCTTTTGGACCCCAGTTTATATAGTGAAACTTGAGTCCTGCTTAGCTGTACCTTAACCAAGCATTATACTAGAATTTTACTAACCAATCCTGATATATCACAACAAAATTCTCTAACCAATCCTACCCCACCACCTTAATTAATTTACACCTAGCAAAATTAATTATGTAACAGACAGAAACAATCGAAGAACCAGACAGAGATCAGACAAACAATAAAGAAGTGGGGACCATAATGACAAAACAATAAAGAAATGAGGATTTCACAACCACAACTACTGAGAAGTGATTGCTTGCCAGACAGGATGCCATCAAACTAAGTTTTCTTTAACCATCTGAAGATCTGTTTCTTTATCTGGTGACAGTGGGGGCCATTAGGACCGGGACTCCTTATCAGCCTGCCATTACATTGTTTTAATGTAATTTACATGGAATGTGGTGATGTGACTTCCTGCTTTTCAGCTAATGGCTGCTGCTCGTCTGCTCTTTTAATCTGGCTACAGACGAAGGTCTTAGGCTTTAGGCCTCACAATATGGCTGCAGACAGAGGACTTATCCTTACAACTTGAAGGAAGCTCAGCAGCTGTATGAATACATTCCCTTTACATCGCTCGGGTCATGGGTGCCATGCACTCTGGTGAGCTCATGCTGGGCCGATACGATGCACTGGGACATTTGGCCAAGGTTGAGTGTAGTGCCAAGAGCAATCAGGCAATGTCAAGTTTTGCAAATGATTTTAACGATGTTAAAAATGGCGAGCGAAGACTTACCAATTAAGCAAAGTGTTTTAGGGCCTGTCGATTAGTTCCAGATGCTGCACAGCAGAAGCTCTCAAGCAGCGTGAAGGAAACTTTTTTGCATCTCTTGCTGTGCAAAGAAGGGAAGGTGGTGTAGCCAAATCAGCGATGTCAGTACACACACAGGGCCAGATGCTCAGATGGCAGAAACTGGGTGAGAGTCTGGCCCACTCTAGATAACAACAGCGAGTGGCTCAGGCATTGGGTCAGATCTTCCACAGGTATAACTCAGTGGAGCTCTATTAAAGTCAATGGAGCCATGTTGACTTATACTAGCTGAAGATCTGGTTCCTTGTCCTTCCCTCCTCCACTCCATCTGTGTCTCTGGCACTGGCCTCCTGTCTGTATCTCTGGACAATCAGACTGTTGCAAGGGCTGGTTTTGCTGCAACTCACACACCTGGAATACGTCTGAGGCTGAAATCCCCCATGATCCACAATGATTCTTATTCATGCCCCAGTCCAGCAACGCACATAAACACATGCTTAACTTTAAGCAAACACCTAGGTCCTGTTGGCATCAATGACACTAGTCCTGTGTTAAAGTAAAGCACGTGGCTAAGTGCTTTGCAGCGCGTTCAGCTTCAAGCCCTTTCTCACCAGCTTTTTTCTAGTGGTTCTGCTCTTCAAAGACGGCCCCTTTTGACATGTTAATAAAATGGATGCTAAGGTTAAGGCAAAATTTGCCCACAGGTTTTGGACTGCCTGAGAGACCACAATGTTCCTCTGTCAGTGGAACAGGAACTAACTGTATTGCAAACTGCTCCCACATGTTGCCTTTTTAATATGGGCTCTGGGCATCAGTGGCCCTTAAAGGATGCTGCAGAAGAGAAAAAGGAGGGGAACGTGGCTCCATAGTCAGGAGACGGGGCCTCTAACACTTGCTCAGCACAGTCACGTAGAGCGAAGTTTTCAAAAGTGTCCACAAATATTAGTTGTCTCAATTTGTGGGCGCTTGGCTTGAGACCTGAGTTCCAGAGAGATGAGCAGGGTCCAGGGTGGGTGAGTGAATTGCACCGTGCTACTGACTTGCTGACGGATCCTCAGATTAACTCTCTGGTGGCTTCTCATTCGTGCCCACCCGGTTTCTCCCAGCTTTCTAAAAGGAAGCGAACGCTCACAAATGGGCTCTGCGGCATTAACTCACTGCCCTGTTTTTCTTACTGTTTTAGGATAAAAAAACCCACCTTCATGGCCAGCCTCTACCCAAACCCTATTCGGCTTGTGTAAACTTTGGTGTTACTAAAAGAGCATTCGGTAATGCTTGCCATCAGCAGGTTCAGCACTGTTGTCGTCCAACTGCTACAATCAATTCAGGAGGCCTCAAAAAATTCATGATCGCTTTGAATCTACATGAACTTTTGTTTTCCCTATCTAAGGAATGAGCTCTCCTTCATTACTTAATTATGCCAGGGAGTTGTCATGGAAACAATAAATTCATATTTAGTCACATTCCAATACCACTCTTTAAATGGTCAACTGGCATTTATTTAAAGGTCAGTGACATTGTGGAGATGAACATGGTGCTTTGGTGTACGTGCAATTGAAAGGCACCTGCAGCTCCCATGGGAATATCATGCTCAGGATCTGCTCCATTGTGCTGGTGCTGGGCACACCAAAAGGTTGTGGTGTGTGTGCTTGGAAGCCCTGGCAAAGGGCGAGAATAAATATAATTTCTTCCCCACCCTGGACAGGGAGGGCTCCAGAGTATAGGCCTTGCTTTCTCCTAGCACTGCCATATGCATGCCTGACACACGACACGACAGACTGTAGGCAGGGCCAGCAGCCCCAGCGAAAGGAATGGGATTGGGGGCCCCCCGCATCCTCTCCCAAGCCACCCTCTGCCCAGCAGCCCTCAGGGGAACGAGGGAAAAGGGATCCAGAATTCAGACCAGGGACTCTGGCTGCCACATGGTCCTTCCAGCGCCCCCTCCAACCCCCCAGTACCCTGGGCACAATCTGGCCCAGGCTCTGATTCCAAGGCCAGAAGGGACCATTGAGATCATCTAGGCTGATGTTCCATAAAGCACAGGCCAGAAAACCTCCCCCCAAATAATCCCTCGAGCAGAGTTTAGAAAAACACCTAATCTCGACTGAACATTGTCAACGATGGAGACACCATTAAGATGAATGGCTTAGTGGTTAGTTACCTTTACCGTGAAGAATCTACGCCTCTCGCCAGGCTGAACTATTAACTTGCTTGGCCGTGCCAGGCTGATTAGCTTTTAAAACCTGTGCATTTTCCTGGGTGTATGCTACATGCCACCCAGCTTGCCAAGGGGAGAGGCCGGGCACACAGAACCTCAGCCGGTCACCCTTTCTCTGAGTCATTCTGCTGGATTCCATGGCATGACTTAAGGCTCTTCATGGGAGTTAAGGCCACTAGCCTGAATCAGGATGACAGGCTCAAGCCTTCGCTACGGTGACTACAAGGAGCAGCAGCAAAATGATCACGACTAGCAACACGAGAGCGCATTTTGGTCACATGCAGCACCTGCCCTGTCTTTTGGCCTTTTGAGTCACGTGATGTGCTCGTCACTGGTTAGGAGTAATCACAATTAGAGCTTGTCACAGTTTAAGGACATTTTTCATTGACATTTTGAATTTTATTGGGGGGGAAAAAAACAGACTGGACTTTCCACAAACCATTCACGAAAAATTCTGGCGAAAAATGACACAGAAATTCTGACTCTCAATGGAAAAAAAGGGATGGATTTTATGTGTGTGTGTGTGAGAAATGTTCCAGTTTTCTAAATGTACTGGGAGTAAATGGGGAGTAAATCTCTGGCCTGTGATATACAGGAGATCAGACGAGGTGATCTAATGGTCCCTTCTATCTAGGAATTGTTTGACTAGCTCTGAAAATACTTTGCACTTCTCCAGTACCTTCCATGTAAGGCTTCAGTGTAGACACTCACTACAGTGATGGGAAGGGTTCTCCTCATTGTAGTTAGTCCACCTCCCTCAGAGGCAGTAGCTAGGTCAAGGGAAGAATTCTTCTGTGGACCCATCAGTGTCCATACCAGGGGTCACATCGGCTTAACTGCTTCACTCAGGGGGGTGGATTTTTCACATCACTGAGCAATGTAGCTGGGTTGACCTAACTTTTTAGTGTAGACCTGACCTTTATCTTCACTGCTTAACAAGCTGGGTCTTTACTGCGAGATAACAAATGTTTGATAGTTCTCTCTGTAAGTGCAGACGGGGCTTACCCCAAGGTAGTTAATCACGGTCAACACTATACCCCTGCCTGGGGTTGATATTGCCGTAAAGTGCCTTGTGGATACTGGTTTTACAGCAGCATAGCTAACAAGCATTAGTTGGTTATCCCACAGCAGACACATGCTTTTCCCCTCAGTGAAGACACCCCCTAGTCCCAGTAAGCCCCTTCCCTTTGCACCCACTGCCTCCCCTCCCACTATGGGACGTTTCATCCCCCACCAGCTCTCCAAACACCTCTCCATAAAAATGTTTGCACGGATAGAACCGCAGTTCTCAGTGCTGATACCTTGTTCCATGCTCAGCAGCTCTTATGGTATGCGGCAAAAGATTCCCTCATGGTACAAAGAGGCTGCTTTATCCAGACAAGTCAGAGGCAAACAAACCCCAGCCCATGATGGCGCTTGAAGTGTAATTCAATTATTTCCCACTGCCCTGCCCCACCCGCACTCCCAGATCTGTCCACTGTGTAATTTGTGCTACTCTTTCAACACAGAACACATTTCCTTGGAATCCATCCAGCTAAGTGTAGAGTAATAAGATTTCCCCTGCCCCCTTTTTTCTTAATCCACTATCTGAATGGCTTTCTATGTTAGTAGCAATATGCTTTTAATGAGAGACAGAAGGTACTCGGCAATAAAAACCTAAACTGGGAATGCTTGAGTAAACCACGTATCCCAAGAGGTCACACTGGTATTACTGATTTACTTGAGCTGATGGAATCAAGGCTTTAAGCATCCTACCCATAATAGAAACATTTTCAGCCCAGTGGACCCCCTAAAAGCCTGTCTAAATGAGATGAGGATTTTCTAGGCTGGTACTAGCTCATAACGTACGGAGCCTGCCAGTCCCATTAAACTCCATAAGACTATACGGGATGTGTTATTCATGTCAAAGGTTACGATGCAGTCTCGCTTGGTGAGTGCTGCTTGCAAACCATGAGTTATGTTGCCCCTCCCCAGAGGTGTGGCTCAAGCCTCATCCCCAGTGCTTGCTAGTGGGTGTGACTTCTCTCCTCTCCTAGCATGGGTTGGGTTTCTTTTTGTGTTGCCTGGTGCCTCCACGCAAGGTGACTCCTCACTGTGCGTGGCCTATAAGGGGTGTTGTCCTTTGGGGAAATGAATAATGCTACCAATGCTGGGAAGGAGTATAAAAGCCAGTACACAAGAAACAATAAAATCCGTCAACACAAATCCAAACAAAGAAATGATTCACCCCTAAAATAACAACATAACAAAGGGGGAATAACAAATAAAAATATGACACTATTGGAAGCAGGAAAATAGGATCTGGGGAAGGTAAGTACTAATACATCAACAAATCACCGATTTCCCACCTCCTAGGGTGACCAGATGTCCCAATTTTATAAGGACAGTCCCGATATTTGAGGCTTTTTCTTATAGAGGCCCTTATTACCCCACACCCCCTGTCCCGATTTTTCACACTTGCTGTCTGGTCATCTTACCACCTCCTAATCCTTACAACTCTGCCCTCCCTGGCACTTTCCCAGACAGATGGGACACTGAGGATGAGTCCGGAGATTCGGACAGTTGCAGTGCTGTGAATGCTGGCCGGCTTAAACATAAAAATGAGCCCTCTTACAGTAGCTTTGTCCCCGGTCTGGAGTCCTGTGGAGGTCTTGGTACCAGTGCCAGGTTGGTCTCTGCAGGGCTGGAACTGCCTGACCTGTGCATTAGATCCCACAGCAGTTCAACAGGATGGGGAGTTAATTGGAGACTCCTTGAGGCGTTCTGCTTCTCACTCAAGCTCAAAACTGAAACTAAAAGGAGTCTCTGTGTCTCTGAGTCAGGCTGACCCACTCACAAAGGGCTAAGCAGCCCTTGATTATCACTGGCCCTGCAAACTGTCCGTCTAAATCAATCTACCCAAAACCTCCCTCAGTAAGGAGTTTCTATTCCATTCTGTCCCCACCCTGACTCCACGCATGCTGGCAAAGGGTGCCAGAGGGATCTAGTAGGCGTTGTTATTATAGTACCTAGGGTAGGACCACCCCAGAGGCTAGGTTTAGAGTTTCAGGGGCTGACTAATGCCAAGTGGGGGTGACAATTATAATGACACTGACACTCTTAGCATTCTTTCCCAGTGTGCTGGGTTCTGTTTCTAATAACAACGTGCATGATGGAGCACCTTTCACCTGACGAGTCCAACTACTTTACAGAGATGGGTCTATAGTAATATGTCTATTTAACAGCTGAGGAAACTGAGGCATATAGAGATCAGATGACCTACGGAGAGGAGCAAGACACAGGTCTCCTGCCACCCAGTCCCCTGGTTTACTAGCTAGACAATGCTGCTTCTCAATGTTATTATTTGGAGTATACTAGCAGGTAGACACCTCATCTGAGATCTGGACCCCACTGGAGCTGGTGCTGTACATACCCATAGCAGAAGACAGTCCCTGCCCTCAAGTGTTCACAATCTAAATAGACAAGACAGACAAAAGAAGCCGTACCAATCTCCATTTTACAGATGGGGAAACTGAGGCACAAAGCAACCTGCCCAAGGTCACAGAGGACATCTATGGAAAAGCTGGGAATTGAGCCCTAATCTGTCAAGTCCCAGGCTCAGGCCTTCAAATGCAAGTCCACCCTTCTTCTTGACTGCTCATTTAGCATTAGCGCCATCAGGGAGGCCAAACCCCAAGGGTTTGTTACTGGGGGAGGGGTTAGCTTAATTTTTGACAAATGTAAATGGCTCCCAATAAATGCAAATGATTTTTCATGAGTTCTGCTCAGTTGGGTTGAAAATCAGCCCCGGCACAGCGTAGTCTGCTCTGAATGGCACAATTTTCCTAGCTCTAGGAATGCAGATGCAATTAGCTAATGTCAGAAGTAATTATCTGCTATAAGGGAAAGGCTTGCAGAATGGTTTAGCTCAAGAACCCTTGTCACTTGTACTTTAAATTGGCTTTATTTGAATGTTAACAGCCAACAAAAATCTGTCTGCTGCTTATTTCCGATGGCTCCTTCCAAGGAGATCGAGAGCAGGATGAGCTGCTGGCTTTCTATCACTGGTGTGAGATATTTAGGGCTTGAGCATGCGTCTATTCACGTTAACGGAAAACTCCACTTAGCTTTACTGGTGCAGTATCAAGCTCTTCAACACCACCGGTATTACGTGTGATAGAAACACTTGGGCTGACCCCCCCAGAGGGGGGCTTTGAGGAGGGGTATCGATGAAATCCCAGTGCAGTTCCTACGTGCAGTTTTGATTCATTCAGCCATGGTTGTAGCCTCACAATCCATTACCATGGCCACGTCTGTGACATCACAAGGTGAACTGTGTCGCTCAGCAAGTCCTGCAGGGTGGACAACAGGGTGATCCCAAAGGAAGGGAGGTCACTTTAGACACACAGTGCCCAGATTTCAATGGAGGTTAGATGCCTAGCTGGGCCTCACCTCCTGGCAATCAGAAACAGTGGGAAATACAGTCATGTGCTGCCCTGCTAGCGTGCCTTCCACCCGAGAAGCTGAGCACCTTACAGACACTAATGGTGTGACCTTACCACTCCCCAGTGATATTGTGATCCATGCACAAATCCAAGAGATCTAAGTCCAATTGCCGTCTCTTTTGCTATGGGATCTTGAGTAAATCAAGCCAAAATCTTCAAAAGTGGCCTCATATTTTGGGCGTTCATCTTGAAGCGTTCACGTATGGAGGCATCCAAAAATCATAGGCCTCTTTTGAAGATGTTGGCCTTACCCCTTATAAGCTGCAATTTCTGCAGTTATAGCCTGGGGATATTGGGTAAAAATTTCCAAAGCACCTGAGTGACTTAAGAGCCTATGCCCCATTGACTTTCAAGGAGACTTAGGCCCCTGAGTCATCTTTTAAACATGAACTGAGCCATCTAAGTCAATTCAGGCCAGATTTTTAAAGGTATTTAGGCACTTAAATATGTTCACTAAGCACCTAGTTAGATTGCAATCCATGGGAGCTAGGCACCTAAATACCTTGGAGGATCAGACCCCCTAGGCCCCTTTGAAAACTGCACTAAGTACCAATCTTCCTTTTTAGGAACCTAAATACCTTTACAAATGCAGCCCTAAATCACTTTTGAAAATGGAACATAAGCACTTCTGAAATTTTTACCCGTAAGCTCCTAAATCACTTTGGAACATTCTGATCAATATCCCCGACCTACCTCACTAGCGTGTGTAAGGTTTGGTTCACTAACGTTTGTAAAGCACTTTGGGATTCTCTAGTAAGAGGCACTACAGAGATGTAAAGTATTAATTTACAGGTAGGGACTCTGAGTCACAGATATGTTAGCTGGCTTGGCCAATGTCGCTCAACAAATCAGGAGAAGAGCCGGAAATGGAATTCAGGCCTATTGATCATCATCATCAGTAGTAGCTGAGTTTTATAGTGTAACTGCTAAAGAATTCTCTATTTCAAGAAAAGGAGGCTAGAGAAAGGATGCTCATTTTAATGTTGTTTTGGTGGAATGTTTTACTTTTTTTAAAAAAAGTTTGCTGGTTGCACCATCTTTTTGGAACCTAGATAATTAGCAAACTAAAATCCACCTGACAAGAAGGAAAAAACGTTATTATGCATGGAATGAGCATTATCACAAGTGGGGTCCCCCTTCATTTGCAGCATTAGATAGTCAGTGTAAAGGGACACTCTTAATTCAATTGGCCCCAATTTTAATTAATTGGCCCCAATTTTAAATTTTGTAAAAACAAGCTTTAATAAAGTTAAGACCAGTGGAACTGATTCAACAATTTAAAAAAATTTCTCATGAAAACAGTTGTTTTAAAACATTTAAGCAGCTCGCAGTCCTGTTGGAAGCTCAGACGTGGCAGCACTGAATATTTTGAGAGAGGAGCCGAGAGAATCATCGATTTTTTAAAGTATTGGCCGAAACAAAACGGAGCTGCCAAATGACATTTCAAAATGAAATGGCCTGTTTCTAAACAAAAGATTGAAATTGTTCTTAAATAAAAACAAAACAAAACAGAATGAACCATTTGGAAGCTAACTATAAACACAAGTGAAAGGGATTTTGCTGATTTCCATTGCCCATGCTGAAAGAATATTACACTGTTATCAGCTCTCTGGATTTAATCGCAAGTCTTATGATATTTACTGTTTTTCTTAACACTGCAGCCCCTAGGTCACGTGATTACATAAGAATCTCAGCTTTCTTTTTTAAACAAAGTACATTTCAAGCTCTCGTGGTGGCAGAGCAAAGTTTGAAAACATGAACCCCCCCCAAAATAAAAAATCCTAGAAGGCAAATAATCACCCCTGCAAATTTATTTTTAAAATCTCATGCTTTTTAAACTCAATCTCATCATTTTGGGGGGGCCCAACTCATGATTCTGGAATGATGGCAATACTGGCATTAGAGACAAGTACATCTGAGATTTCTCTCACCTTTAACCATCTAAGGTGTTGTTAGTAACATAGGTAAAGAAATTTGATTCTTGATTTTGATCAGATGATTTTTCGGTCCCTTTCAAATGTCTGATGGAAACATTAATCTGAAGAGTTTATATTTAGTAAAGAAATAGTGAAGAAAATAAGGTAAATTAACTGAGGCAACTGCCCACAGGGTAGCACAGATAGCTGAGAGTCAGTGTAAATAGAAGGTTGTCGGCATGATTGCTTAGTTTGCCAACGCAGAATGAAAAACACCTTCAAATACTCAATCTGAGCAGGCTGAACAGGCAAATGATAGAGACTTGCAGGATTTGCTGCCTAAGGTATTGCTGGAAAAGATGTTACTCCTAATGTCCTACTTATAACACTGGCAACTCATCTTTTAGAATTTATAATATACCATAAAATCCCAACTATCTGAAAGGTCATTTTAGCTTTAATACAGTTAGGGCATAATGGTTTCATTTGCTGACACTTTTATGAATCTTCGCTTAATTTCGACAGGGATGTTGTAAAACCTTTATAGTGATGTTCTCTGCACTGAAAAATAATCTTTAAAAATCAAGAGCTGGAACATCTTCATCAGCTGTATGCAAATAAGCAGCCCTGAAACGGCCAGCCCTTCTGTAGGGAGAGACATCGATTGATAGCCCATCAGCCTGGTGGGAGTGGGATTACGCCCTCATCCCGAGACAATAGATGTTTTAGTTATACGCTCCTTGTGCATCCGTTGTTGTCAGACAATTAGATATTTGTGGCTGGAGTTGGGCTGTGTGTCTCAGGTCAGATGCCAGAACGGGAGAAGGGGTTGGGAGAGCACAATGGAAGGTGCCAGTTTCCAACCCTTCAATATAAAACTTTTCATCTCATCCTTGCTTTTCAGCTGCCCTTTCTCTTGTGGATGACTCTTTGGAAGGCTACCTTGATGCTTGGCTGGTCAGATTCCCCTTCCCCATTTCAGCTACAAACAGGAACCGTGTGGACTTCAATGATCCCTTGACTTCTTGCTTCAGATCATAGCTCTGCTGCAATGACACACCTCTGCACCTTTCTGCTGGGGCTTTCCCCCTCAAGGGCCTAGGAATGATGCAAGCTTTTGCTGTTAACAAGCTGTTTTCCCCTAGCAGTCTAACGTGGTTTTGCCACCTGCCTTTGGGGATGAGGAAGCCCCACGATTCCTTTACAAGGACGTCGGGCCCATTCACAGCACCCACTTTGCACAGCGCAGCAAGTTGCAGGGTTGCCCAATGAAAGCATCATGTTTGGCCAAGGATAAACTGCTAAATAAATGCCTGTTTTATTTTAAAAACAGTCATTTCTGTTTGGCATGCTGCCTGAAAAGCAAGATCAGCTAAGATACCGCCTGCCCAAGAGCCACGTGTAATCACAAACCCTCCTGTTTTCATGGGGGTTTGAATCAAAACAAGAACGTTAGCAAACCCATTTTGTTTTAACAGGCTGTATAATTAAAACAGGCAGTTTTGCAGGGGGTAGGTAACTTAGCAAACTTCCCATCTCTTCCTAACACCAGCGGGGTACCACATTTACCCAACATCACCCTGCACTTTTAGGATATCATTTGCATTACCATAGTGCCCCAGTCCCATGTAGTGCTCAGTAATTGCTCTGGATGCAGGGTGCTTGAGATGCTCTTTACTGTGTTTTTCAAGCTGTTCATCTATTTGAGCCAGAGCGCTATGGTCACACAATGCCAGCACAGCACCAAGAAGGCCTGAGTTCTAATCCCAGCTTTGACATTGACTCTCTGACACCTTGAGCAAATCTATTATAGCCAATGTTGACGCTACACCCCACATTCTTCATAGAAATATGGTTATAATACTGTTATGGCATAATGAAGATATATTTTGTGCAAGATGCGTCATGTGAGGTATCATTGGAGAGGTTCTGATTTACTGAATATGATTATCCTGTTTATATGAGTGTATCATTTCTGTATCTGAGGTTAGGAATATTAACTCTGTGTCAATTGCAAAAGTGCTTGTAGCTGGGGAACGCCCACCAGACAGTAGGGAATCAGCCTGGATGGGCCATTAGGAAGGACAATATGACTTTGAAGATACTGATCTCCCACCTTCCTGAGAAGCTTCCTGAGATGCTGTTTTGACACTGCAGGTTCATGTGATCATGTCACCTGGTACTGGATACCACCTTGAACTGCTAGTAGGGGGTGGGGGTCAAACTAGGAAACAAAGAATTCCTGCCATATGTAAATCCTATTTAAGGCTGGGGAGTGAGTTAATCTTGGTTCTTCTCCACTGCCTCCTTGCCCAAGAAGGAAGACTGCTGAAAACACCCGAAGAAACAAAGGAACTAAGCTAGGGGAGAGGCAGGGGCTGAGCCCAGGCGAGAAAGATCTAGCCTGTGAAAGGAATACCTGGAGATTTAAGCTGCAAGCAGTGCAGTTTACCTTCAAGAAACATGCAACTTGCATAAAACAACAGTTTGGGTGAGAAAAAGCTACTATTAACCAGTTAATTTAGTGTAGTAAGCTCAGGTTGCGTGTTTTGTTTTATTTGCTCAGTAATCTGCTTTGATCTGTTTGCTATCCCTTATAATCACTTAAAATTTACCTTTTGTAGTTAATAAACTTATTTTTTGTTTATTCTATAATCAGTTTGTGTAATTCATAACGGGGTGGGGGCAGAAAGCTGTGCATATCTTCCTCCACATTGAGGGATGCAGTGGACTTCATGAGCTTGCGCTGTCTAGGCTTGAGGGTCTGGCACAACAGGACAGAGTGAGGGAGCCCAGGCTGGTGGAACGGGCGGGCTCAGTGGGACCCCAGTGTATCAGGTGGCACCCGGAGGGGGGGGCAGCAACCCATCCCACCAATGTATCTTCTCATTCTGGGGCCTCACTTAGGACACCTGAGAGCCCAGAGGTGCTCAGCAACCACAGCCTCCACGGACTTCAGCTAGATTTTTGGGTGCTCTGCAATTCTGAGCTCCAAGTCTGTGATGTCTTGAGCTAGCCCTCTCCAATGGGCGGATACTGTTGAAATTTGGGGCCTTCAGTGCGGCCCAGTCCAGTCCAACCAATACAGAATTCCTTCTGTTTATGTACTTGAGTATTAAATGCAATGTCCTACTGCTCCCCCCATTTCAAATGTTCCTTGTGCTGGAGGATTCTGCACTGACAGTGCTAACAGCATTGGGAAGGGACAGTTACGTGGAATGGCACTTAGGAAAACATGAGAGGTGCGGTGAGGTATTTGGTCTTGGGGATGCATCTCCTATTTCTTCCCACTTTGGGGCAAAAAAAAAAAAAAAAAGCTTTAAACCTAGAGAAATGAGTGTGTGGGAGTGTTTGAATTTTTCATTCTGCACTCCAGCAACCCTGGACAACAACAAGCTGCCCCACTTCTCCTTCCACCCCACCATTTGCCCCTGCCTCCAACAATGACAAATACGCATATCTGGATTTTTCTGCTGAAACTGGCAGCAGTGAAATATAGTTAACGAGGAAACTTAAATGGCCATCGTCAGGCTTCGGTATCAATGCAACTGTGAGACAAAGGAAAGCAGTTCACAGGTCTCAGAGCTATTGATTCAGGCTGTCTGCAGACTCTGGCATCAGTTAACCTTCACAAAGAAAATTGAAAGTATCTTCTCAACCATACAGAGTCTCTGTGGCAATTTAAAAGGTAGCAAATTATGTCATGGCACAATCCCAGCATACAGGGGGCCCTGACAATATGGAGCAACCTGGTACGATCATTATTTAACTCGTTTTGTAGCTGCATTAGGATTCCCAGAACATTACCACCCTAGACTAACCAGTCTCCAGCCTGTCATTTTGATGAGCTGGAAATGGGGACATTTCACTCACAGCCCTAACCCTGTAGAAGACTCATGCTAGGGAGCCCTTGCACACCTACATCAAAAGAAAATTTCTCTCTAGGAAAAACTCTCACAAAAGGCTTCCCCCACTCCTGGCCCCCAGCTAGAGTGTTGTCCTGTGGCTTCCTTTTGGCCAGTAGCATGCCTGGTGAGCAAGTTGTACTAAACCGCCGATCAGCTCCAATGAATTTGATCTGAAGCGACTCCTCTGCAGACTTCTTGCTGAGAGGATGCTTGAGGATATATCACAGGGCATGCAGAGGCCTCTGGAAAGAAGAGCAGCAGGGGGTAAGAAGAGAGAAAGCCACCTCGCCCTAGCTCCTTGAGCCCCTAAGGACAGCCATAAAATAGCCCTGGCGCAGCCCATCTGCTAGACAGAAGAGCAATTTTTGTTCTGACTCTCATCATATTAGCACTTCCAGGGGGATTGCCAACTCCGAAGAGCTTTTCAGTTCAATTCATAGCACAACTTAGTGAGCTAGGTATGGGAGTATCATGATCCCCCAATTCACAGAGAGATAAGCTGAGGCACAGGGAGTTAAAGTGATACAGGAAGTCACAAGAGGAGACAGGAACTTGATTTCCGCTTTCCTATTCAAGCTGCTAGAACAAACTCCCTTCCTTAGGTTGCTTGGCCAGGAGGGTCTGGCTCCTTAGACAGCAGCCAAAGGGAGCAGACTCCGTGTCCCAGCAGGAGCAGCGAGCTGACAGTCAGCCCGTGCACAGGAAAAGTGAAACTAAAGGGGGAAGGGTTTAATCAAAAGCAGCTCAAGCTGAGTAGCTCTGCTCAGCCCTATTCTGCAGCGATCATCTTCACTGGAGCTCGAAGCCAGATCTTGGCTTCAGCATTAAGGATTTTCCCGCACTTTTCCCTTTCCAATTTGAACAACGATTATCATATAGGTAACTACACAACTCATATCCCCAAGAGGTACATGTGTCTCATGATTCAAACATGCCTTGCTCCAAGAGAGCCATCAAAAATCCCCCACTTTTAATGGGAAAAGATTAAAAACCAAATTCTCCTAATTTTATATGAAAACTACTCACTAACGAACCTTCCGCTTGTCCAGAAAGCTAATTTCCTTAGCACCGAAATGGCTAAATGAGTGTTGCTGGGAGTAGCAGAGGAGCCTGTCTTGTTTATTGAGCGATAAATATAAAGATGCAGTAACTAAATTCATCAGTTCCTAAATTCAGCCATTGGGAAAAGCTATTTCCAGCATCCAATCTACAACTGCATGAATATTTTACAGTCCCGTTTCCCTCGGGCACTTGCCTTATCTCTGGAGCCTGGAGATTATTTTCTGCTGTTCAGCCTTTTGGCAATACTGGAAGAAATATCATTATTTGGACCTGTGTGGATTACAGTTGACTTTCCTAAGCCAATTTATATTGGCAGGCTGCTGTTTTAAAAACCCCCTATAAATCATTGTTATGAATTTTAATAATATAATGTCGTTTCAAACATGTTCCCTTAATATGTGACATACTATTACAGCCTGCAATAGATCCTAAGGCCGTGAACTCAGTCTTATCATCACATTTTCAGAGCGCTAGATGAAGATGTACAATGCCTCAACCCTTTTGGAATTATGCAAATTGCTGCTTTTGTTCAAAATATGTTGTTACGGGGACAACAATTTAATGGCACCATAATAAAAGAAGAAGCGTCCCTGCACCCGCTGTGTTGGTGACTTGAATTTCATCTGACTGCTGGAAGAATAAAATGCAGAATTAAATCTCAATTGCACTAAGCTGTCAGGTAGGTGCTTAAATTGTATTTTGAGCATTTGTGGCTGTAGTAGAGATGATGGTATGCAGGTACAGGAGATACAGGGCTTTCCTCTCCCTGGGGATTGATTTCTTTCCCACTCAAGACAGGAGGAGGCATGTGGACTCCTGTTGATTGACCACTGGTGGGCAGAACTGAAAACATTCTCATGTCGAAGTGACGGCTGCCATCTTGGCCAATGCATCAGGATTGAACTGGGACCCCCAGGCCTAAAAGCATGAGTTAAGGGTGCTAGTCTACATAGCTGAGACTATAAGACTCATGCCCTGTAGGGACTGGCACAGAAGAGGACCTGTAGCACACACTGACCAGTGGGTTACTCACACATCTGGCAGAACCAGCGCCATCGATCTGAACCCACCTCCCGTCAGAGTTCAGAGACCTGCATTTCAAGCAACTCAGGGCTGGGGCTGGGTTTTGAAAGACAAAAGCCGATTTAGTGACCCAGGAGACTCTCCAGCAAAAGTCACCATTTCACAGGCTTGCAAAACAGACCCAAGCTTTCCCTACAGAATCTGAACCTGGGAATTTATGCTGCAGCAAAGACAACACCCCCTGCACATGGGTAGGAAACAGTCATTTCAGCACACACTTAAGTCTGTTGACTTCAAGAGGACTTAAAAGATAAGCCCTTGCTTAAAAGCTTTGTGGAACTGGGGCCTAACCTGGTACCTCTGCAGTGCCGTATAGGGCTAGAATTTGCAGAAGGGCTCTGGATTCATAACTGGGTCCAGATTTTCAAGAGAGCCGAGCTCCCATTTAGGACCCTCCCTGACTGATTTTCAGAAGAGCTAGCCCTAATTTAGGGGCCTGAAGGGGAACAGCGCTCTCTTGAAAATCTGGACCCACCACATATCAGTCTTGTGTTCATCTGCTGTGAAAATAGATCAGATCCACTCTTTTTTTCACAGATGATTGTAACATTTCTGTTGGGAACTCCTATACCGTATCCGGCCTGATAACACCACGTTATTGCACGGGCTGTGGCCAAAGGGAAATAGTGCCATTTTGCTTATGATCTCTGATACCTGTTAAAATTGTACAGTGCCTTGGCACCAAAGTGAGAGCTGCCTTAAAAATACTCTGATAGGTTAGTTTTCACACTAAAGGGCAGAAGTGAAACAGCCAGCCACTATTGCTGCTAGTGAAGCTACCTTGCCAACATCCGAAAAGCAAACATTTGGGTTAATTTGCAGTGAGTCTGCAATGAGTTTCAGAGTAGCAGCCATGTTAGTCTGTATCAGCAAAAAGAAAAGGAGGACTTGTGGCACCTTAGAGACTAACCAATTTATCTGAGCACGAAATATACAGCTCACGAAAGCTTATGCTCAAATAAATTGTTTAGTCTCTAAGTTGCCACAAGTACTCCTTTTCTTTTTGCAATGAGTTTGATGGTTTAGGATTTAGCACGCACTAGATGAGATAAAGGAGTGAAGTCAAATGTCTCATTCTTTGTAAGTATCTGCACGTGACTGTTAAAAACACAAATCATGCGGCAAATATTTGTAAGTTTGATCTTTAGCACCTCTTGCATCAAGGAAACAAAGCCTCTGAGGCATAGCTCACATTCTTCCTGTGATTTATCACCACTGGGTCAGGGTGCAGGACAGGTGTCAGGATCATGCCAAAAAACCCACACTCCTTTAGCAGGCAGTTCCTGGAAGACCATAGAAATTATGGTTTGGGGTATGCAAAGTAAAATGAATGTTTTCTTCGGTTCTTAAAGTTCCAGTCTGGGAAATGCCCTAAGTGTGGCATTTCTCTGTTGCTTTGAATAGGTCAGAAAGCCATTTGCTTGTGGGTATAGGGCACTTCTCGTGTGAACTTGGCAGACCATTCATTATCCTAATTGCTATTGGTGGGCAAGTGAGTAGGATGAATCTCTTTGAAGGAATGCCATCTAATCTGGCATCCAAAGCTGCCAAGACAAAAAACCCCAGCTGGGAAAGTTTCCTCCATCTGGGAAGGACGCTGGGTACAAGAGCATCTCTTAATTCAAACACAAAATCCATGCAGTATAATTAGGCTTAGGGTCCGACTGAAGTTTACAACAGCAGAAACATTTCAGCGATCAGGCTGACGCTCCATCTGTAACTTCCCTCCATGGTGCTAAGGAATGTATTTCCAGACACACTTGCAACTCTGAGGAAAGCAGAAGCTGTATTGATCCCAAGCGATAGGACAAAAGGGGTCTGGCAACACAGTGCAGGATTTGAGAAAGCTGTAAGGATGCATGTTATTTACCTGGTCCAATGGCAGCTTCAGAACAGTGTTGTCGGCTCATCTAAAACGCTATTTGTCAGCTATTTAATGTGTTGTCTTGGGGGCAGGAGAGGAGCTTGTCTCACTTTAAACCACTCCCCCCACCACAGTTCTTCTCCTGGAAGGATTTCAAGACCTGATGAGCCACATTCTTTGACCTTCATTCCACACATGCTTTGGGAAGGCTCCAGGGGTCTACGCTCCATCTGCCTGTGACACCCCCTCTCTCCCCTGTAGAAAGGTTCCAGGGTTTTACAGCCCATATTTCCATCCCCCCACCCCCCCATGGACTCCTGAGCTATATGTCTCATATTACCCATTGCACATACAGAGTCCCTTTAGAAAGCTGCACAGCACCACTGGCCCCATTCCCTCATCTTGCCCCCGGCCTCAGAGAGCATTTAACAAGAGCCCACCAACCAACCAAAAGCTGGCCTCCTCCTCCTTCTGCTGGCGGGGGCCATAGTTCACAGAAAGGTCACCACAAGGCAGAAGGGTTCTTAGGCCATTTACTTTCCTTCTCCGAAAAGTGATGATCAGGGTTGGTTTCTCCCCAACCACATAGCTCCCCGAAAGCTGGGAGGTGCCTCGTCAAACCCTCCAAAGCCCTGAGATGGAAGTTCAGTTCCATGGTGGATTTTCAGTAAAATTTACAATGTATTTTTGGAGAAGGACCCAATTTCTGTTTGCAGTGGAGACAGGGTGACCAGTCCTGGCTAACAGAGAACAGGAAGCATTGTCCGATTTCCAAAGTAGTCCTCCTCCACCCATCCCCATCCTTTCTCCTCCACCCTCTGCATGTGCAACAGTGACAGCGTTCCAGCATAAAGTTTTTTGGTCCAGATGCAAATCTGAGGTCCTGTCCATTGTTACTCCCCCTGTCCTGACCAAATGCCAACCCAAGGAGTTACTTTCTGCCTACCTCAATTGCCCCTGCTGTTTTCAATGACTACAAGCCCCTAGCCTTCCTGTGCTAAACTCTTGAAGAATATTGCTCTGTCCTGGTAAGCAATTGCTGCATTTCATTGCAGGAGGTGGCTGACTCATGCAACCCCTGTTGATTATTTTAATAACAGTTTTTAAGGTGCTATTATAAATATAAATGAAAGATCATCATCATCAGCTGTGATTCGGCTTGGAAACAGGTTGCTCATTCCTTAAGAGGCAGGCATCTGGCATGCTTAACTCATTCTAAAACTATGGCCATCTTACTACAGTCTCTCTCTGCTAGACTCCTCAGACAAGGATCATAAAGACTTGGCCACGCATCATCCATTGATACTGGTATTTTCCACTGAAGCAGACTCCAGTTGTGGTGTTTTTCCTTTGCCTCCATGCAGTTCAGATGATAGAAAGCATAACCATTTCCTGACATTTCTTTCAATAAAGACATAGGAAGTATGTCCAGTGTGTGATTTCCAGAATGGAGTCAAGCTGTTTGATTCACAAGTACTAACTGGTCGAATCTAGAAAATCCCCCGCGCTTTGAAAGGAGACTAGACCTTCTAATTGTCAAGCTCTTTTATTCTGACAAGTTCTGCCTCCTTGCATCCCCATGTACAGGATTAATTTTCTTCACACCTAAATTGCAATGATGCCATAATGCCTTATGGAAAACACAGTTCCCTACACTATTCAGTGCTGAATCTGTTATTGCTGTTACTGGATCAGAAGGAAAAGGGACAATGTGCTCGAATGTAGGGTAAAAGTGTGGGCAATGCAGGAAAGAGACCGTAATAAAGGCACATTCTTTCTCAACAAATCTGCTTTTGATGGGTCTTTGAGTTCTACCTGCTCATTTTAATGGCAATTAACTTTGATTCTTGATAGGCCTCCAGGGACTACTATGAGAAACCCAGCTGGAGTCTATTTTGCTTTGTGCATCATCAACAGAATTGGCAGCTATGTTCCAACTGAAGCTTTGTCACTGTTGGTAATGGTACAAGAAGCAGAAAGAACCCATGGAGCAGAACTGGCACTTAAGGGGGAAAAAAACTTCTTATGACTTGGAAGCTGAGCAGAATTTGACCTAGAAATCAGACAGTAAATGTGGAAGCAACCCCTGCCACTTTTCTGGAGTCCCTTTTCTGGTTCTATCTGTATCTTCCACAACCACCTTGGGATTTCATGGTATGTCCATAAGCCACCCCTGTCATCACTTGGTAACTTCTTGGTGGCAGTGGAAGTAGAACTCAAGTCACCCCTCTCCCAACTGTTAATCTAAAGAGGAATCGTTAGGTTTTAGCAAACAGAGTTTACGACACCATTGAGCAGTCCAAAGCAGTGATTTAAACAGCCACTGGCTAGCCCATGGCAGTATTTGAGAATTTAGAGACAAGTTCAAAAAAAGCCAACATCTGAATGCCCTGAGAACGAGAGACCAATTCAACTGAGCTTCCACGGAAACTGCGTGGGCAAGCTGGAAAGGAGAACAGCCGGGTTAAATCCACAGCACACTGGCCAAACCTCCAAGCAGGATTTCAGGCCACAAGCTCTCCAGGAAAACCTCTCTCAGGTGCAGGCTGGCACCTGCTTCTTGGCATGGAAACACACAATCCCCTGTATTCTCCCCGGGGGCAACGACATGATCGTTAGTTGTCAAACAGCTTCCTTAAGCAACGTAACTTACAAACCAATAAACCAGCCTAAGCACAATGCCTGCCTTCCCCTAACACTTACCATTGCCTGGATCTGGGAAGGCCCAATGCATTTACACACTCTCTCTCTGAAGAGTCTGTCTGTGTCAGCCTGTGCCCCTAGACAGCTGCTGAAAAGAGTCCCCTCAGAACAACTGTATAACTCTTTCATCATCTTCTTTTGAGCTCCAGCTCCCTGCCTGGTAAAACAACAGTGTTCCTGGATCCCAGGACAGGTACCACCGGGCTATAATTGCCCACAACTGTTTGCTGGGATGTTCTGATGTTGCCTTCATGCAGAGTTCCCCTTGAATTCAAGCATTACAGGTATATAATAAATAAATATTCCACTAACTCCAACACTGGTTCGATCAATGTACAGGAAAGTGTTATAACCTAATACACCATAACGTCCCTGCACTGACCTGGTCACAGACAGTGTATGCCCTGATGACATGTCAGTATTCATATAGATTAATACCTAGCAATTTCTGCGGCATGCATATAGGCTCCATTTCAACCAGAGTACCCGTCTACAAATCTGCTCTTTCCTGGGCATCAGATACACCATATTCATCTTTTCCCATAAAAATTAAACAATGGACGGGTACAGTGCTCACTCTTTAAAAAACAACCAACACTTACCAGCAATCACTACATGGTGGTAGGAAAGTCCAGGCCAACGCAGTATTTCCAATACCACCCGGTGGTGACTTTTGGCTTTTTAATTGCAATCATTGTAGGTGTTTCATAAGATCTGCCCATACTGCCCAAGAGGTGCTTAGTGATCTCCAGAGGGATCCAACTGACATCCACCACCTCTGTTCAGTTTCATTTCATCACGTCAGTGAGTTCACAGTCACTGGTATTTTTCTTCTGCTGGGGTTAAATAGCCACTGTTATACAGGCAAATGACACTGGATAACAGAGGGAGGCAGCAGAATGAACAGGGATGAGATATTATTGAACTCTTCACGTTGAAAAGTGTAATACTGGTTAATAACACCTCCAGGCCTTGGTGCGAGAGGCAGGATGGTTCCCAGTGGTTAGATCAAGAGCTGGATGGCATGTGCTTTTCAATAATGGGTACAGCATCAGGCTTCCAAAGTGCAGTTATGTTATAATCCAGTAACTTTACTTATTGGATCAGAAAAAGAAAATAGATACTAATGCTCTACTCTGCGTCTACTGACATCAAATGGGACTGGAGCTGGGCCAACAGAGAAAGACAAAAATTCGGATTGCTTTCTACAAATATACAGAGGAAAGGCAAACTGTGTGTGTAGCGCTAGCCAACAAGTGCAATGGGGCAAAGTCCCTGTCCAGAGGGGATCTCTGCTACAAGCAGATGCAGGGATGTGTTAGTTTTATTTAGTGCTCGGGGAAGATTTCAGATTGGGAGCCCTGGAAACCAAAGTCTTTGTGTAGCTACACAACAGGTACAGAAGCGGGACCAGCAATGCAAGCATCTCCTTGGTGTCCAACACCTCTATGTCTCCTTCTCTAGTGGGACTGCTGGAAAGGTAGAGAGGGTCTAGTTCAGTCTCCATGGCTATTAAATCCTTGACATTCTCAGCAGAAAAGCCAACAAGGATGCCAAGGGCAGGAATGACTGTGGGGTTTTTTTTGTGAAATATGGAGACTTGACCATTAGGGCCAGCTCATGAAGCAGTGTGGTCCAGTGGTTCTTGTCATGGCTCTGCTAGTCACCTGCTGCGTGGTCCCAACCAAGTCACTTCAACCCACATCCAACCCCCACTTACGTCAATAAGAGTCTTTCCATTGACTCGATCGGCTGGTGGATCAGCCGCTGAACCTTTCCATACCTGGGAATAATCAGAAGTTAAGGCGTAAAAGGAGCAGAAAGCGAGCACAGAGCAGAATTCTCCCTCTTCTACCTAGTTTGCTGCAATGAGCATTCTCCCAGTCCTCTTCCGCTGCTTGCGTGGGGAGAGCTCCCCGTCCTTTTTAGTCTCCTTGAGCCCCTGGGGAGAACGGTATTTACCTGTCACTGCAAAGTGCTTTGAAATTTTTATGCTTTCCAAACAAGATTGGTTTCTCTGATTGGACTGGTCACATTTCAGATGGGGATGCATTTGAAAAGGAACACAGAAATAACTAACAACTACAGAAACATAGGCAAGCCATAATTGCACCCGCCATTAGGCTGATTTGCTTTCCTCCTCCATACGAAAATTGCCGGGGAAAAGACTTCTCCTGAATTGGATACTTTGCAAATGGATCTTTAAAATGCGATAAGAAGCTCAAGGGAATACATGATATAAAAATACATTTCTTTTAAACACGGGTTATATTTTGCTAATACACAGCCAAAATAAGGAAATGTGGATCACCAGTAATATTATGCACATCTGCAAGAAACAGGATCATTAAAGAATGTACTAATTACAGAGGAATAAAAAAAGCACATTCATGTATTTGTCATCCTAAAAATGTGACTACCAAAGTGCCTGCATTCCAATTAGGTTTAGATGCATAGCAGCGAATTCTGCTCTCAGTTACGCTGGTGTAAATCTGAACTAGCTGAATTGACATCAGTGGAGTTACTACAGTTTAATACGGGGGCAACCCAGAGCAGAATCTGGCCCTAAGTAGTTTCATGGCACCCTGTTCAAAATTATGTATTTGAAATTAGCATTTGCATTTGGCATCCACTTGGAGAACTGTTTGGTATACAGCTTGCAAATATAACCTGCATTAGCACACTGTTATGCCTCCTCTAATGACTGGTCCACAGAAGAGGATCAGAACCTACTACTCCTGCTACCAGCTAACGGAGTTCCTCCTCCTTTAGTTAAGTGGTCAAGACCCATGCTTTTAGAAGTGATCAAGACCCATGCTTTTAGCACAGAAGGCTCCATGTTCAAACCCTGCTGGTTTATTACACAACCTTCACTCTGTCACACATTTGGGGTGTGGGAATAAATATGGGTCTGAACAATGGTCAATCTAAAAAAATAACAAACAACAAACCTCTGAGGGTAAAGAACATTTTTGGGTGCGTTTAGAAAGTGTGGCGAGATGGGCAGAGATAGATTTCAGAGGGAGCGAGCTTAGACCCTAAACTCCTATCAGCAAAGGCACAGCCCTCCGGTGACCTAAAGCATGATGGTGGAGTCTCTAAGTGTACCTCGACACGGCCCACGGCAGGAAGTCTATAAGCCTGGCTTGATACCATACTAAAAATACCTGTGTAGATGTTGTGGCTCAGGCTCTGAAGCCTAGCCTAGAGCCTAGTGTGGGCTCAAGCCGCAACTTAAAAATGCTGTCCGCACAGCTGTTTTTAGCTTATTAGCGTGATCCCAAGTCTGTCAACCCGGATGAGGATGCTTGCTGCCACAGGCTGCCCCTGGCTGTGGAGATGTGCCCTAAGAGATGGGTGGTGTCCAAGTAGGGCCCATCAGGCTGAGGGCCAAGGGGGTAGTCACGAAGAGTTTGATCTTGGGTTCACTGCAGAATTGCTCTGATGCAATTGGACTGGTCCCCCCTCAGCTACCCATAGTACTGTGTGCAGTTCAGTTGGCTGAAACATGATCTTTCAAAAACAGAGGGCCAGACTCAGAGTTCTGGGGTAGGCCAGGAGTAACTCCTCTGAGGTCAATGAGGTGCATTGGTATAAAACCAACGAGACCTCAGAATCGACATCCTGATTCAAAGTCCATCGTCTGGTTTATGTTTTTCAAAACTTCTTTTTTTGTCATTAAAATGGATGAAACTGAATAGAAGACTAATTACAGGCAAAATGCAAAAAAGCCATAAGTTCTTCTGGTAAGGCAATGAAAGGAGGGTCAGAGGGAAGTACAAAAAGTGGCAAAATATTATACAGGAGGGAGTAAGTAAGAGTGGTCCTCTAACCACTCCCAACATGGTTTCTTCTTCTGGAGCACCCAACGAGGAATTGCGTGGCCGTGCTACAACACAACAACAACTCTGGAAAGGCTCCGCTGTACTCTGGTATTCAGATCCAGTGTAAAGTTCCCCAGAAAGATTTACTGGAGCCTGTAAATAAGCTTAAAGCATAAATCGCAGGAAGGTTTTGACATCCAATTGAAACAGGCTCTATTATGGGAGGTGGAAAAAATGCTTTTGTTTGAGGCAGATTCATTTGAAAGAAGAAATGGATCCCAACCAATCCAGATCAAACTCTGGGTCAGTCTCACTTACAGTTCTCACTTACACCAGCTGTGCCTCCATTGAGATCCATGGGGTTACTCCAGATTTGGACTCTGATCCACCAAAGCATTCAACCATATGCTTAACTTTGGACGACAACCTGATTACTTGCCTGGTTAAAGTTAAGCACATGGGTAAGTGCTTTTCTGGATCAGGACTTTACACTATCCTGCCCTGAGAGCAGAATCAGGCCCTTTGTATCTCTTTAATGGGAGGAACTGAAATTCGAGCTCTAAAGATGTGATCCGGGTTTCAAAACAGTCAACTTCCAAAAGTTTGAGGGTTTGGATTTGACATTCAAATGTGGCCCATCACAGAGACAGGCATGAACTGCAAACTGAAATCTAAGCCTGGATCCAACATTTTGACTCAGGCCCTTCTCAGTCTGGGAGACTGGCCTAGGTAACCTTCACAGCAGTAACCTATTCAGCTTCATACAGTCATTCATGTATATTTAACAAAGGACTTACTGGAGAGGAAGTGAACTGGGATGGTGCCATGTGTTTGGGGTCCAGTGCTGTACCAGGTTTTTCAATTGCAGTCCAAATGCCACAGACCCAGAGCAGTCGCTGTTTTCATGCTGATGACCACAGCTGTTTTGTGCAGAGAGCATACAAGCTTTTCAAAGGCTTTCACTGTGTGATTTACCCTGAAATGTTGCCATGTTCATCGTTTATCTAATTTTTTTCCTCTTTATAACTTAACCTGTGACAAGCAGATATTGTAAGTGCTTGATTTTCCAAGAATAAATTATAGTTGCATAATGGTATTTTCCTTCCCTGCTCAATTTGCAAGTGAAATTTTGCCAACTGCTTTTGTTCACAGATTTTTTTCCCTTCTGCTCTTAGAACAATAACCCCCCCCCCCAGGTTTTTTAAACCATAAATTATACTAGTATGATAATACAAGATGAATAAATGAGTTGACTATACCACCATTTGTTTTGCATTGCATACGTACACACACACACACACACACAAGCGTGTGCTTATTTAAACCACAGACACACACGCCACGTGTACAGAGATCTACACATCTATAAGTCATACACACAAATACAGTTACTTCCCAAAACAGAAAATAGCCTGTTAGATTATAAATATTTACCCTGGCTGCACATTAGTTTACTGAATGCCCCAAGGGACTCTTAACATAAGTGATTTATGATTTCTGTTTGTGACTTGACCCTTTAAGAGCCTTAGGATATTCAGCATACAGTCAATGAAAGGTCATTCTCAAGGCTCTATATAAGTACAGCGTACAGCGTGACACGAGCATTACATTGACAAGAATGGACAATGGGAATGCAGTCAGCCCCTTGGTTGTCCAGATGGTGCTCCACTAAAATGCAATAATTCCTCTCCGGAAACAGGGAAATAATCAATGCATTAGCCATTGATCCACAGCAGGCAGGGAATAGGGGAATTGGCCTTCCAAGATATAACCATCAATTCTCGATTCAAGTCACTTCTCCCATTACCCAGCTGAAAAATCACAAAGCATTGAGTTTGTCGCTTTTGAGGCAGTTGCATTAGTTGATTTTGTTAGTATATGAGATTTGCAGTGCAAGATAGGTGATACCATTTCACACAAATGCCGTACAACCTTAACGGGTAGCAAATAGACTCCTCCTGCCTCAAAGCTGAACTTCATGTTGGCTCCCAACCCTACGATGAGCCCAGCCCAAACTCTGTGATCTGAGCACTCCATAGCAGAGCTCAGACAGACATTTTCCTGGGGTGAATTTAGCTGGTTCCTCACTCCCATAAAGGCTGCTCTTTACAATGTGTTCATTATTCAGCACTGGTTCAAGAAAGAGTGAGAACAAATTGCAGCTTATGAGCTGCTCACAATTGTTTCATATTCATGGCAAATATTCACTCAGGTATTACGTATTTGCTAGTCGACGTGTCTAATTTATCACTTGGGGTGCACGGGATTGACCACTTCCACACGCAACAATTTTTTATTTTAGCACAGAATGAATTTTGTTTCTTTATTATCTGCTTCTTGTCTACAGGCCCAAAAGTTGCATGCCACAAACATCTGTACCCGTGAAAACTTGCCGACAGATATATGTGAAATAGACATGGACACAGACAAATCAAACAGCAATCCAGAATGCACAAAAATTGTTTTACAAATACTGTTCCCCCCGCTGTAAAGATCTGTAGGCCCGGATTCTAGCCCTACAGGAACTGGGGTAGCGGATACCCACATCACCACTGGGAGGTCCTGCAGAGGCACCTCTAAGGAGTACTGTGGAGATTAGGTGCTGCAGGAAATACCGCCCAAAGGGGCCAGAGTGACAGCACCCTGCTGCCCTGTGATTGGCCCACATTTACTATTTAACGCTGGAGGGTAGGCCAGGAAGCTGTCTGGGCAGCCACAGCAGACTCTTGGCCTGCTGTGGTTACAGACCTTGCCTTGCTTTCTAGTCTCTGATCTCAGCCTGACTCTTGCCTCCTGACTTCAGCCTGGTGACTATTCCTGATTTCTTAACCCTACCCTGCTCCTTGCCTATTGAAGCTGGCTTGCCAACTACTGCCTCGGGGCCAGCCTGGACTCTGCAACACCAGCCCAGCAGTGTCCACTAGGCCAGACTGTCTATACCTGGGCCCCTTACCACTATTTATTCAGCTCTGTGCCTGAACTGGAGAGAGCTGAAATCTACCACCTAACTTTGTAGCTTTAGCCCCTTCTGAGCAAATACACCATTCCAGCTACCTGCATGTTACTTTATTTGCCTTAATAGAAGGATGATAGAGCACGCAGTCCAAGGTGGGCATACATATGGCCCTGCTAACGTGAGCTGCAGAATGCGAGGGGCGGAGGTGGGTCAGGACACCAGCTGGGCACTCAGGAGATCAAAGTTCAGTTTCCTACTACACCACAGACTTCCTGTGCGAGGCTGGGCAACCTAAATACTTTTGAGGATCTGGGCCTTAGTCTCTCTGGGTCTCAGTTCACCATCTGCAAACTAGGGATAACAGCACTTCCCTACCTCACCAGGCTGTTGTGAGGTTCAATCGATTAACGGTTGGGAGGTGCTCAGCTACTAGGGTAATAGGAGCCATCTGCAGTATCACTAGATTCTTTTCAATATGTTTAAAATAGTAAATGTATTAATTAGTGTTTGTATTATTAATTTGGATTGAAATGCTAATAAAAAAGTCATACAAAAGAGCCCGAGATGACCTAATAATTAATTAAGACTTACAATCACAAATGACGAACACCCGGCAGCAAAAACCTAATCATACACAAATAATGCATGAACTCGGCCAGCCAATAAATCAGAGCAGCGAAACAACCTCTTAAGCCCCCAAAGGAACATACCTTCAACCTTCCAAAATAAACCTGTTCAAAGAAATGCTTTTTTGCAGCATGCCTCAAAGGTTGTCAAGTTTGGCCTGAAATAATAGCTCGTCTATTGAGATTTTCATGCATAGATTTTTTTAAAGCACTTTACAAACAAAGGTAAGGATCAGTAATTTTTTTAACAGATGGGGAAGTTGGGTGCAGTGGCCTTTGAAGTTGTATAAAAACTTAAATGCCTTAATTCAGACACGTGCTGGTAATGCAGTATGTGTGTCAATAAATTAATATCCTGGGATGTTCTCTCCAAGAGCTTTATCTTGGAATGACTCTTCTCCTAAGCACAAGGGAAAGCAAGGGACAGACTGTGCTTGTATGATCAAGAACTGAAGAAGGTTGAGCATAAATTATGTCAGAAGCCAAACTACAATACTGAGATCGTTCTGAGGAGGCATTTTCCAATTCCTTCCCTTTGCATCTTTCTTTTTCCACACACTCGCTTACAGCTAAACTTCTTTGTAGAGCAGATGTTTTGTGTAAGGCCTCCATGCTTTCCTCCATTTAAAGACACCACTTTGATGAATGACATTTTCCTTCCCAGAAAGAGAGGAATCAGGTTTTATTCCCCTGCCCAACCACTAATAGTACAAAGAGCTGTAATATTATATTTAAGTGGGGAATTTCCTTCTCCAGGGTTATTGGATTACTTTCCCTTTTATTGCCCTGTCTCAGAGTTGCTTTATATAATGACACATAGAGCTCTTCATATATATTATCTTCCAATTCATCTCCAAGTAAGCCTGACATATTAGTTCTCACAAAAGTACCGTCTCAGCCCAGACTCTCTCTTATCTGAAAGCCTTTCTTTCTATTTACAGGCACTGAAAATTGTAGTCATATTGGAACAGGAAACAAGTGGAAGGGGACATGTTTCTGCTGGATTACATTAAAACACTACACACTCAGTCTCCTATGCCACCTCCATGACCCTCCATCCATCAGCCCACCAAACACAAAGCTGATCTAAAACAGCCTTTGTATGAACCCACTTCAGTACATATTAATTATCAGAGATAGCGCAGGTAGACAAGGAACGGAAGAAAATGTGATCATACTGCAACAAGGCAGAGTGCTAGGAGAATAAGATATAGAAATGGGCAACGTTTTTCAAATGAAATTTTTTTTTAGTTGAGAAGTGACCTTTAAAAGAAAACAAACAAAAAAACAAAAAATTTGTTGCAAAATATCTATTGACTTTTTCCAAACCTGGGCATTTGTTGCAAAATTCTTCATGCCATTTTAAATTGAAAATATTCTAGAAAGGTCATCAAAACTGTTCCAGTAAATTCTGGTTTGCAGCAAATGAAAATCTCAGCAGCCATTTTCAATGAAAAATGTCATACAAAATTAGAAAAGAAAAAAAGAGAAATGGGTTCATTTCAAACCCTGCAAAATGGAAACAACTGAAATTTTAGATTTACGTAACACGTAAAAAAAAAAAAAAAAGTGACCAGCTCTAGGGAGATGTTTAGTTTCTTCTTATGTTAGGAATAGCAGTTTTCACTACCAGAGAACTGAGGCCTGGCCTACCCCTAAAACTTAGTTCGACCTAGCTATGTAGCTCAGGGGCGTGTGAAAAATTCACATCCCTGATAGTTAAGCTGACCTAAGCCCTGGTATAGACACTACTAGGTCAACAGAAGAATTCTTCGGTTGACCTAGCTACCGCCTCTCAAGGGGGTGGATTAACGACAGTGACAGAAAAACCCCTTCTGTCGCTGTAGCAAGTGTAGCAAGCTGCCTTGCACAGGTATGCCGCTGTGGTGTTTATAGTGTAGACATTCCCTCGGTGTTCAGGTTAGTTCAAAGGCAAGCTTCCTTGTCTGCTCACCTCCTGCTTTAAAGGCACGCCTGAAATTAGAACGTCTAGAGGAGGATTTCCCACTGCTCTTGGCAGCAAGAATTTCCACCCCTATATCCCCTAGAGGTACAGTGGTAGCTGGTAGAGGTGACGGATGCACCGAGAAGTAGGGCCCGTGACTAGCAGTTCTCATAGACGTCAGGAACTAACAAGTGAAAAGACAAGGAGTGCCGAACAGGACCTGACGTGACTAACTTTCGGCCTAAGCTGGTATGAGCCATCCTGGCTCTCTGAATGGCTTTTCAAGTGGTGTTTGTTAATTTCCTTTTTCCTGTATCATCCCAAATAACTCTAGCCTCTCGGAGACCCTTAGGCACTGTACATACATGCTGAGAGACTTAATTGGACAAACTAGGCAAAGGGTGGGAGGGGAAACAGGGGCCCAGAGAGATGAAGGGACATTCTCTAAGGTCACACAGCAGCCCAATGGCAGGGGCAGGAGTAGAACCTACTGCCACTCCTCTCTTCCAGTCTCATGCCCTAGCCACTAGACCACTCTGCCTCTGCAAGGCAATTGCACCCAATGGGAAAACAATGAGCCGGTTTTTCTCCCATTACCCTTCTCCCCTCCCCCAACACAGTTTCCAGCTTGGAAAGGAGAAAGGCTGCTTCACTTATTAATTTCTTGGGTTTGGAGCTGGATATCCTGAGGCTGAGAACCCGAGTTAAAGGGGCTCCAGACCAGAGTCCTGCTCCGATGGTTGTTTGCTGACGAAGGATTAAAAGGACTGAATTTAGAGGGCAGCTCCCGCAGAACAGTGCCACCTCTGGTGACACAGCTGGAAAAAACAAGGTGAAATGCTGGCTCTCACTGGCAACCAGATGCTGAGCACTGAGTGGAGGTTTTCCTGTGTAAATAAATATATAATAATTAGGATGCTGGGGTGAAGGGAGGATGGGGGAGGGAGACAACATTTCTGCTGGAATTAGAGCTCTCTATCACACCCCGCCTGGATTCTCCTTCAACCTCCTGTACTTTGAATGAGGTCCTGTGGAATATGTGATCATGTAATTGGAGACTGCATCATAATGCATGCTCAAAAGGGGGGCCGAATTAAGGTTGTACATTTCCTGCCTTTTGAATGCAACCTTAACAGTGTCCTTTCAACATAGTTTTTGGTTTGGTTTTGTGTGTGTACACAAGTATGTAATCTAATATTTACATGAGATAATCTCCCCGAGACCCCAGGCCAATTGTGCTAGTTGCCATTGCAACATAGTAATCCATGGTCTGCTCCCTGGAGAGTTTACAGCTTTAAAACAGTTTATACGAGGTAGATATTTATTTTTCCCTTGTGTGAAAGTCCCTCTTAAAATAAGTTTTAGCCTGGAATGTGACTTTCAACCCTTACCTGAATGGCCACATTGGCCCTTGAATGGAAAGCTGTAGTTACCACTGTGGGACTGTTTATGGAACTAACTAATCTATAACATGACAAAGAAGCGCCTCGGTCATACGATGGATTCATTTGTTACATAACCAATACTACAAGGCAAGTGTGGGTTGTTACAGCGATTATTCAGGACTGGGCTGTTAATAGTTTTAAGTGGCTGATAATCAATGAGTGCAGTTAGTGTAATTATGAGCTCAGATACAGTGGTAGAATACCACGAGCACGTTAGCTGCAATATGAAGCATAATACAAGCTACATGCTCACTGCTCTTCAGGAATCAGAGGCTGAGTGGCTGAGCTTTCTGAGCAGAAACACTTTGTGAACTTCAGCCAATTGGGCACTAAAAAGATTTAGCGTGCGGCAAATTTGCTTCTTGTATTTCCCAGACTGTAGGAGCTATAGAGTGTAACAAAAATAGACAGGAAAACTGGCTGGCAGGTTTTGCTGAAATCTCTTTCAGATTTGCTAAATAGTGCCTACCAGGCTCACAACTTGAACTTACTATCCTAGGCTCTGCATTGAGCATTAGCAGGCTAGGATTTTAATGCTCAAATGTGAAAAACACTGCAACGGAAGAGCTTAGTCATGCTGACACCCATGTTCAATGAGAGGCACTCAGATGCTACAGTGATGAGAACTTATATAGCACGGAATTTGTTTGCTCTAGTGCAGTGCCCAGGTGCAGATATTACAAACATCACCCTCACAACTGGCAGTCTCAACTGAGCTGATAAGTGTCGAATGGGCCATGGAGGCAGAACTACCTCTTCCCCTGGAGAGAAGGTCCTTCCAGGATGGTGCTGACATCTGTTGGAAAGACAAAAAACAGTCCGCAGAGCATTGCAGAAGGCCCAACTGGAACAGCTGTCCTGACTAAATATAGATCCAGAGCCATACGTTCATCTAAGGTGCGCAACTGTTCTGCTGAAAATGTCTGCAGCGCTGAATGCAACCAGATAAACCAGAGCTTCTAGGGAGACAGCATGGCCGGATGGCTAAGATACTGGGCTAGCAGTCAAGGTGCCTGGATTCTAATCCTGCCTCTGCTAGTGATCACTGGCAAGTCACTTGACATCTTTGTGCCTCAGTTTCCTCATCTGTAAAATGGAGATAATGATACGCTGGTTTGTGACATATGGCTGCAGACTTCATTAAAAGAGCTCGCTCTCAAGTGTTTATAGCCATGTTATTATGCTGACATGCTGAGCTCCTGCACAGCCCTGGCTTTGTGCTCCTCCTACTGAGATGCTATTTCAGTCCACAAACGACAGAATCAGAGTAGGCGTAGCACTTTGAGTCAGGCTGGGAAGACAGAACAGGACAGACATCAGCATGAACATACTGATGCTTTGGGCCGCTCTCCTTTGTTTCAGATTGGATTTCTGAATGGAGGGCAGAGAACTCCCACCCACGGAGCAGCGGCAGGAGCCCTGCAAACAGAACGAACACACACAAGGCAAACGCATGGTACGTTTTAACATGTGTGCTGTTGAATAACAGCATGAGAAAGGATCACTTCACTAGCAAACTATGTGCAGACTGGGGCAAGTTGCTCCCCACACTCCTATCCCCATGACAGAGCAAACCTCTGAACCATGTCTAGGCTACAAGTGACAATAGTCTTGTAAGAATGGCTTTTGTGTTTAGACTTTATGAAATGCTTGTAAGATGCTGCATTTATTAATCTTACTTACAATATCTATATCCCATGTGTTATAAGGTAATATTTAAGTGCTTGCTCTGTAACTATAAAAACATTGGCAGTATTTCTAAGCATAAGCAAGGGATCCCCAAGCTGCTTGGCTTGGGTTAGCCACATTAGCATATTATAGCAGCTGCTATCACCTTTTGGGAACGTCAGACTGCATCTCATTTGTGTGTGTCTGTTACCTGCTTTAGTCTTGTAAAGAACTCTCTTGTTTCTTTTTCTTCGTTAATCAATCTTTAGTTAGTTTATTACAAGATTGCCTACCAGTGCTGACTTTGGTTAGAGATCTGAGGTAAATGACTGGTCCTTTGGGACTGGCAGTAACTGAATGATTGTTGTGATTTTTGGTGTAAGGGACCCTCTATCACAAAGATAGGCTTGCCTGCATGGCAAGATAGTCCCCCGGGACACTCCAATCTGTTTGTGACTCCATGGTAAGGCGGTTATAGTGCCTGAGGAGTTCACACTTGTTACTTGCTTGGTGAAATCTAAGTACAGAACTCACAGGGGTTTGTGAGCCTCTCCAGACAGCATGACACTGAGAACAGAACATTTCCCTGATTCCCATTCCTCCTCTTTAACCACTAGCCTATGCTGCACCTCCTGGCTTTGAAATGACCTTATCCAAGAACTTCTCCCTTGAAGAGTCTAATGACATTTTCCCCTTTCAAATCAAGTTATTTCTTGTGTTTCTTCTGGCATCCCTAAAGAGGAAAGGAGTTCTAGAGTTTTGAACCAGCTCTTTACAATAGGAGGTTTTCATCTGGGAATTTTACTAAACCATTATAGAAAACACTAATGGGAAGATAACATTAGTACCCAGAAATGTAGTTACTTTGCAGCACTTATCATTTTAACATTGCTGTGTATTTCTACCGCTGTGCCCACATCTGCATTAAATTCTCAAAGGGCCCAATAGTTTTCATTTGTGCATTACAATAAGCCATTCATGTTTGCGAAAAGCCCACCTGGGTTTTGCACAAGCAGGCGCATCAGCTTTGAAGGCTGAGCTTATTAGCTGCAAGGCTTGATAGTTAGACTCTCCAACCAGTCTTTTTTATGAGCATCCATTCTTGCTTTGATGTCCGGGTGACAGCACTTCCCAGGTAATGTTTCACAGAGCACATACCATGGTGATGGGATTCAAGTCTGGTGACCTGGAATGGACATAAAAAGCTGAAGTTGGAAAGGTGTCCTATTTACAGCCCTTCCTAGCCACATGGCCACAAAAACCACCATAAATTCTAAAGAGGAGCAGGCTTTTCTTCTGTCACTTACTGACATCAGCGGGGGGGGATTTTAGATCCCACTAATTTCCTGTCTGGAGATGAGCTGTGCCAGAACACAGGCAGCGTCCAAGAAAAGGGTCTGCATTGAGTTCGGCATATGCAGAACATACAGTCAAACAAGGGGAAGGTCCTTTGTGTCAGGGTGTTAATGCTGGAAGAATCCTTGCTGTTGGAAACGCTAAGCAGTCCGCTACTAAAGGCGAGGCTCCAGGTTAGGAAGGGAAGCCTACCTAGCATCCTCCAGCTAATAACCATCCACTTATCTGGCTTGATTCCAGGGAGACGTGTAATTCTGCTACTGCTGCTGGGCCTATATCCCCCGGGAGAACGGGCAGGGCTGGGGGTGGCATTTCCGCTCCATCTCCAGCAGGAAGGGGCACTTCTGGCAATGCTGATTTGTTATGATATGGCGGCAAGCTGCCAGGAAGCAATGGGAGGCCGTTATCCCTGTGTGGTTGCCAGATTTGGATAAAGCAACGTACTCTGTGGCTGGCATGATGAAGGCTCTCCAGTTGTTTGGGGCGTCCCCAAAGAGTGCCTTGTAAATGCAGATCAGCCCCACAGCCTTCGCCACAATGATTATAACAAGGAGCTCAGTGGGGTATATGTATGTATGCCCCTCTGATCTTCTCGTTATAATCATTGTGGTGATACCTTTATCAATAAGTGGGGTAAAACAATTCAGGGTTTTATTGATCGTGTCCCCTCAAGTACATCATTTGCAATATTTGCTACTTGGCTTTCAAAGGGTTGGGACACACATTGTTGGTATTAGTTTCTCTCTGTGAATGTTTCCTCTCCCTATTACGGTCTGTATCGCAGGTTAGAGAGTCAGCTGTCCAGCCCCTAGTATGTCTTTAACAATATGGAGCCTGATTGTTCAGTTACAGCTGCTCAAGTTTTGGATACTCTACCCCAGTGAAGGCTATGGGGCTGATCTGCATTTACAAGGCACTCGTCAGGAACATCCCACACAACCAGAGAGCCTTTGTCATGCCAGAGAACATTATATATATATATATATATATATAAATAAAACTTGTAAGGCTGCGTAGAGCTTTGTATTATTGTTTACATCTAAATCACATAAGTGATTATGGATATATATATCCATCCCTTATCCCTATGTTATTTTTTACATTTGGCAACAGTGCACCTTATGCGATTTAGATGTAAACAATAATAAAAAGCTCTAAGCAATTACAATTAATTAGACTTATGGTAACATAATAATGAGCCTCGGCAGCATTAAATGTACATATGTAGGTAACACATTAACTCACCCAGCTGGCACCATGAAACAATCAGACAGGTAAGAAAACAAAAAAACCCAGCCAGCCAGGAAATCAAAGCAGCAAAAGGGTTAATGCAAACCACTCCCAGGAAAATACCTTTGATCTGTGCCCAAAAGGTCATCAAGTGCAGGCTCGCTAGGACCAGGTTATGGTCTTGGTCATGGTCGCAGAGTCAGTCAGGTCCCTGCATATGAGATCTACATGGGCAGACAATTGTGTCCTCAGCCAGGAGTCCTCTGCTGCTCTTAGGAATGGGAGTGGGGAAGCCGTGGGTTTTAAACAAAGGAAATGTGGTTGCAAAGCCACAAAAATTGGCAGGGGGGCTCAGGGTGAGAACTTCTTACAACTCACTTTCTATGAAACTGATTAGTTTTCAAGTTGCTGGGGTCCCTTTAGCCCCACAACTGAGAGTTAATAGAGTCACCGACACGTGTCATTATCACACAGGTGCAAGGACTGTTCTAGAGTTCAGATCTGGAGGGAGATGTTGAATGTAAACTCAAAGCAGCCTGGGTTTAGACTTTCAAGTCTCAATCTGGTTCACTTCTGCTGGAGCTGGTAAGGGTGGTGTGCTGCTGAAACCGTCAGTCCACTTTTATAGTCCTTGTTGATGGTGGCTGGATTCTCTCTGGTCTCCAAGTTAAGAACCTCCCCTTCCCTGTAATAGACTGCTGGGTCTGCAGTGTGGGGGATGCTGTCCTTACAGAGCAATGTCCTAGTCGGATGTGAAGGACTTACCATTATCAGTAGGAGCCAAGACCAATGTGCAGAAAGTGGATGCCCATGCATTGGTTCTAGCTTTCACACATGAAGACCATTTGGTGGTAACTGTGCACGTGATCAGAGACTTAGATATTTGTGCCAAGGGCAACTACACACTTTGCTCTCACAAATGTAAAACCAGCACATGCAAGCTCTGGTGAGAGGGCTGCAGCGCCAATGGCTGTATATTTAGATCACAGTATTTCGGCTACCATTTGTCAGCTACGCTGAGTGCAAACACTCTACCTCTGCTGGCTTATTCTCCTTTGTTCCTTACTGTCAAGGTCTGCAGATTTAAAGATGCAATTTAATGATTTCTGATTTAATCATGTACAACGCACCTCAATTGGATTCCATAATGTCATCTATTCACCAACGAGCACCGTCATGTTGGACTCACGCTTGGCATCTGTTCCCACAGGGCTAGCTGAAGGTAAGGTTCCCCAAAACCGATACATGTTAAATTCTAGAGCGCAATGCTGGACCATAACAAAACTCCCCATCTCACTGGCAGGTCTATTTCACCAGCCAGTCTGTGCTCCCTGCACCTGCAGGAGATGTCTCTGGCAAACACCGTACCGCGTGGAGTTCTGCGCTCCAGGAGCTCGCCGCACAGCAGTGCGCAGGCAGGCTGTGACTGGAAAGACCCACTCAGAAGCTGTTCCAGCCATTGGACTATTAGAGCATCCATAAAGCAGCACCGCAGCTGCTCTGTGGACCCTCCCTCCATCGTCACAGCCCCACCCAGAATTCAGCCCAGCTGGACTGGCCCCCATGCAACTGTCTCCAATTATGGAGCGGTGGTTGGCCAATTCTGATGAGACTCCTGCGTCCGTCCACTTCTCTGCCCCCCATCGCCATAGTGTCTGAGCACCTGCCAGTCGCGAATATATTTATCCTCATCCCTGGGAGGTCAGGAACTCCCATTGAACAGAGGGGGAACCAAGGCACAGAGAGACAAGGTGACTTGCCCAGGGTCACACAGGCAGCTTGTGGGGGAAGCAGGGAAGTGAACTCAGGTCCCCTGAGGCCCAGGCCAGTACCTTTAGCACTGGACCATCCTGCCAGGCCTTTTCCACCCAACAATGGGTAGGTGAGATGTGCCTGTGTGTACGGAGGGTCTTCCGAACATAAATGATCCCTGGGTAAAAAAGAAAGCAGAGTCATAGTCCCCTCTCTTTAAACAGCAGTCAGCTACAGCTAGGTACCCAGCCTGGCCCGAACCTTGCCTTCAGTTAAACCATCTTAGCTGGAGCATCTGCTACCCCTCCCCACCCTCAACCCCCTCCAACCGCATCCCCAAAAGACTAACACCTTTGGTTTCCATGGCAGCATGATTTTCAATGAGCATCCTTCGAGTCCTAACCAGAATGAAAGCGCTTCATTAATGCATACAGGACACAGTGACATCTCCCAAGGGCAACAACATCCTTCCCCCGAAAACTAGCACCTTCTGCCCATGTTATTTTATTTTAACAAATGCATTCGAGCCAGCAGCCCTCACTTCCTTCCAGCGCTGATGGGAGCAAGGCTCGTCGAGACACACGCAGCACTCGCTGATTGGCAGAGTTTGCTCGGAGCTAATCAAGAAGGGTTTTTGTTGTTGTTTTTTAAAGAAAAAGGGAAGTTGATGAATAAAAATTGCTGCTGAACTGGAGAAGGAGGAGAAGGATGATAATGTTTCCCCAAACCACACTTCCAGAGGCAGCAATTTCCCAGAATGCAGCAGGCCGGGCCTCCCTCCTCCTTTCTACCTCACTAGCCATCCTCAGAATGACACCCTCCCCTTCTAATCCTTCCTTGAGCCCGTTCGAAAAGTCACAGCACTTTATTTCAAAGTGAAGCCTGCCCTCCTCTGATCTCTGAAAAAGCCCTTTTGACTCGTCGCAGGGGAGGAGCGTGACCACTCTACCAGACCGCCCGCCTTAAGGGCCAGGCCTTCCACATTCTCACACTCCCTCCGTTTGCCATTTGTTCTCCATTTCTGCTCCGTCTGGCTTTTGCTTCGACATATGTCTTATTGGGAGGGGAAAACAGAAAGTTCTAATGGGTTCTGATCTGCATCCAGCCCCCACACTCAGCTCTCCACAGCCACCCTTCCCATCTGGCATTGTCTCCATGGACAACACAAATGGCATGCACCGTCACTTGTCGTTACGTGGAGCCCTAGCTGCATTACTCTGAAACTGGAACATCAGAATAGGCATTGGTGTGGCTCCCCCTCCCCGCCCCGGAATTCAGTTCTGATCTTGGAGGAGGGATCTGGGTTAGAGCACACAATGGGCTCGATCCTAAATCTGAGATGCGCGGCATCTTAACAAGCACACAGCACCTACCCTAAACAGGGAAAGGAATTTCATAGCTAAAACCCTGGTGTCAAATTCGCAGCCCCACCAGGGTCTCTTTGCACAAGTGAAGTGGCACAAAGAGACCTTACACCTACCTTAAAGGGGCAGCTGAGAATTCACCCAGCAGGGAGGAATGATAAGAGATTCAGTCAGGTCCCCTGTGACGAGGCGTGATTTCAGAGGGATTCTTTAGGAAGCAGAGCTACAGCCCACTGTGCTCTGATTATCCTCACCAGTGTAAGGGTCCCTAGGGAGGCATTACAATGTGGCACAGGTTAGAGTAGCCCCTAGGCTGCTCTAACTTGAGCCATAGGCTGGTTCAGCTCCAAGATTAGGAGAGGCAGTTGGTTCTGAGCCACCTCCACCTTTAGCCACATTAAGCACAAGCCTGGCACAGCTAAAGCCAATCCTCCAATAAATTTAATTTAGCTAGATTTTCACCAAATGTAGACATCCAATTGCATGCACAACTCAGGTGTATTGGAAACTGTTAAAATGACAAGCTGTCCTGGTCCTGTTTGGAGGCTAGGAGTTCTGTATCTTCAGCAGTCCGGCTCAACAAAGAACTAGCATAAAGCGAGGGGGGGAGAGGAGTTGTGCCTCTCTGCCCCAGGGAGCAGCCTGCTTTGTCTCTCTCTGTGTTTTTGGTTCTTATGTGTTAGGGCTGTGGATTGCAAGAAAAAAAGTCATGTTATATTGCAACCTTCCAATAAGAGATTTGATGTTTTTAAGCTAGGTTCTCTCTGTGTGTATGCCATGAACATAACTGTGCGCACAAGTGAACAATCTGCATCATCTGAATGTGCAATCACAGCACCTGGGTGTGAAACCTAGACATGCAACTGTGGGTCTAAAGTTGGCACAACATTTTAAAAGCCTGACAAACTAGTCTGCAGGACAAGATTGCAAAGCAAGGGCAATTTGTGGACCGATGTGCCGCAGCCATAGGCTTGTGGGGGCAAGACACCCATTTTAAAAGGTTAATAGGAGGTTTAAAGCTCAAAGCGCCCATGCCACAGCTTATAAACATCCAGCTATGGTAGCAAATCACCCCACGGTTTCACAAAACTGTATTATCAGCATATAAACGGACCTCTTTAGCCTTTTACCATCTGAGCTATTATTACAAACACCATGGGACCCAAATCAGACCGAAAATGCAGCCTACAGGTACTACCACTACAAACAGTTTCCGCAGAAGAGCGAGGCCTTTCATTCTATTGCTCCATGCAGGATTTACAACCAGAAGGCAGCAAACAGCAAATCCATCTGCAGATCACAAAGGTCATGATAGGATCTGTAACACCCATTGTCTTTTGGAGCAATCTCTGACCAGGGCTAGACATTTCAGATTTGTCACAAATGCATTTACCGCAACGCGCCAGTTCGCTCCCAGTGGCCGCTGGTGTGTAGGAAGCACAAAGCCTCCCATGGATTGTTCTCTGGTTTATTTTTTCCAGAGTGTGTAGCATGTGAAGGGCACTTGTAAACTGAGCAACAGCTCATGTATTAAGAGCTATCAGCGGCTATTTTTAAAAAAAAAAAAAACTGTGTCGTTAATCTCACTCTCTCTCTCTGCCGTCCATCATACATGCTGAAAAGTTTGAAAATACCGTTTATTTTGCGACCTGCTTTATCCTTCCCAGTTTGCAAATAATGGGCCAGCCACCCCTGTTCTATTCCGCAGCCAAGAGAGAAACACAGACGCTGGTAAAACAAACAAACAGCTCGCCAACGTGGGCTCAAACCACTGCCAACCCTGCAGACCCGTATTGTGTCATTGTTCCCTTGTGCTTCCCCCCTCCAGAGCCTCCTGTCTTACATTTAATTTGAAACCTGTTTGGGGCAGGGGCTGTCTTTTTGTTGGGTTTGTACAGCGCCTAGCACAACAGGGTCCTGGCTCATGACTACAGCTCTTTGGCACTGCCACAATACAAAACAAATAACAACGGTGAAAGGAGACCAGAGAGCACAGAATGAGGAGACCAGCGAGCACAGAATGAGTTGACCAGTGGCTACGCTGCTTTTTCTTTCCATTCTCCAACCCATTCATGGTCTTTCCCCAGTTGCTCCCGTCACACGCAGCTTTCATGGCAGGGCTTGACTAAAAGGAGATGGTGGTGGCTGTTCCTGTGTGTACAGTAGTAACGCCCAAGGACTTCAGCTCCCGGTCTGGGACTGCACCATGTGCAGGGCCCGATCAAATCCAGTCTGTTTTGGTCAATTTCACGGTCATAGGATTTTTAAAGTTGTAAATTTCATGATTTCCGCTATTTAAATCTGAAATTTCACGGTGTTGTAATTGTCGGGGTCCTGACCCAACAAGGAGTTGTGGGGGGGGTTGCACGGTTATTGCAGGGGGGGTTGCGGGACTGCTACCCTGACTTCTGCGCTGCTGCTGGCGGCGGCGATGCCTTCAGAGCTGGGCGGCTGGAGAGCGGCGGCTGCTGGCCCGGAGCCCAGCTCTGAAGGCAACGCAGAAGCAATGGTGGTAATACCGTGACCCCCCAGGCAACTCCCTTTTGGGTCAGGACCCCCAATTTGAGAAGCGCTGGTCTCCCCCGTGACATCTATATAGTAGAGGGTAAAAGCACATAAAACACAAGATTTCACAGGGGGGAGACCAGATTTCACAGTCCGTGACACGTTTTTCATGGCCGTGAATATGGTAGGCTCCTAATTATGTGAGGTGCTGTGGAAACAGCTATTTAAAAAGAGTCCCTGCCCCAAATGGTGGACAGTCTAGCTTACAACCAGGAGACAAAACAAACCGGAGGAGGTGGAGGTGTAGGAGTAAAGCAAGCGTACACAGCCCCCAGCATTAACCTGGGCTCTCCACTCTGCACACATATGTAAGAATACACACCAGAATAGAGAGAGCTGGGGATTTCTGTGGCATTATGCTGATTTACACCAGCGGGGGATCTGGCCCTTGGAGCCTAACCTAAAATTAAAGATAAGGAAAAGGGGCACAGAAAGATGCCGAGACAAAAAAAGATGTATAAAATAACTGGAGGTGACCCAAGGAAAGGTGTCTTGTCCAGTGAAAGAAAGTTACATGGGTGTGTAAATTCTTGCAGGATCAGGGCTTTATTTTGCCTAAAGGATGAGGTTAAAGTTCCCTCACACCATTTCTACCTTCCAGTTTCCCCAGAGTTCCACCACAAGATGGGACAATTGGGCTCACTCTCTCTTGGTACTGCAACCCCCCCCCTCCCCCCAATGTGGTGGCTTTTTGCTTACTTCTTGCCTTGCACCTGCTTTACTGGCCACGTCAACAGGAAGGGGCTCAGCCTTGGGAATAGCGTGTGTGTCTGTCAGGCTGCTATGGAGAAGCAGCATTTCACTAAAGCACCCATTGATTTTATCAGAGCAGTACCCTGGCCCTGGAGAATTTAGTAAGAGAGCACATATTTACAAAACCTAAAGACATTTCCCACCAGCCTATAACAACTGAGGGAATATTTTGAGCACAGGGAAGTGTTCCTTTAAATAAAGGGATACTCTCAATGTTAAAATAGACCAACAATTATATTAGACATTAAATAATGGTGTGAAATCTATTTTTACAAGATGACCCACACATAAGATGGGCGTGGGACATTGCGATAGATGACGAAAAATGCTGCTTGCCTAGTATCCTTCAAAAAGATTAAAAGAATTTAAGTCACTGAGCAGCTTTAAACCTGGCTTTTGCATTGTATGAAAACAGTGACGTACAATTGATCTGACCTCATCAGTGACCTATCTGTCATCTAGGGTTTGATTGGTACAGATATATGGCTGTAAGTTGAGGGTCTGTTAAAAGCAGGCTATTCTGAAACAATATAACTCTGTAGGAGGCAAAGACTGAAATAAGTTAGGGTAACTTCATAATTTACTATTGACAGATGGACAAGCAGGGTGCCCATCATCTCTGAGCTGGTGTCTCAGGAAGTTGGCCTCTAGTATCAGCAAGGAATGACCTTATTTTAAGGCATTATCGAGCCTATAAAGTCTACCTCATGGGGAGGAAACAATTTGTTTTTCTGCACTCTCTTTTCCACCTTCAACCAGTTTAGAACCCAAACTCTTTTAAATAAATTATTGGCTGCTGTAGAGCACTACAGATGGATGTGAGGTAGCCACATGCTATAGCACATGTGAAAATAAACCCACGGTCTCTGCCCTCAGATAGGTGCAGTCTCAGAGGAAGGGTGTTCCAGGAGCCTGGAAGAGCTGGATTCAATTCCCTGCTCTGTGCCTCAGGGCAAGTCACATAGATGCTCTGTGCCTCAGTTTCCCTATCTGTACAATGGGGATAACAGCACTGCCCTGCCTCCCAGGGATGTTGTGAGGATAAATATATTAAAGATTAGGAGGTGCTTATATACTACAGTAATAGGGGCCATTCTCTCGTCTCTCCCGGGGGTTGCACGTAAGAACACCTATGGTAGATACAGAGAGAGAAGACGCACCAGACAATGGTTTAGGCCAAAGAGGATTTTTTGAAAAATAATTCATGTAATGCAAATTAACAATTGCATACAACTCATTTTTCTTGCATACCCGTCCCTTCTGTTTTATATATTCATTCCATACATAATTCTATGTTAACGTTACCTCTTTAGCATTCAAGAGTCAGGAAATACCAAATTGATTACTGCCTGCGTGGCCTTAACTCACCCCCCTTATGCAGATAGATTTTTTAAAATAAATAAGAAAGGTGTATTTTCCCCAGCCCTCCTGGAAGGAAATTTCTGGAACAGTTTTACTCAAACTTTAAAAATGAAATAAAATTAATCAAGCCTCCAGAAACTCAGCCCCCAAGGTGAAAGTTTCAGAAAGTAACAAAACAGAGGGTTGGGGTGGAAAGTGGTGGGAAATCTGAACTTCAGCACTTTCTGTTGCTCCTGCCAGAATTCCACGGATAGGCCATTACGCATGAAAGCTCCCCGATGTATTCAGGATGGACACTTAAACACATGCTCAAATACTTTCCTGAATTGGGGCTTTCGGGCTCGATCCAGCCAGCTACTGAACACCCTGGCCTTGATTCAGCAAAATGCTTAAGTACATGCTTAGCTTTAAGAACGTAAGTCATCCCGTTGACTTCACTGGAACTATTCACATGAGTAAAGGGCAGCAGGAGTTGTGCTGGATCAGGACCACAGTGTTCTGCACCTTGCAGGATTAAGCCCTTAGTTAGTGGGAAGACAGGCGAGAAATATAATATATTTATTCAGTTTGGACACAATCATGTTCCTAAAACTGGAGTTTTGTCTTTGACATCAATGGGAGTTGGATAGTATCCTTTATCGTAAGTTTCTCCATTAACCATTGGAGGCAAAATGTACTGAAAAGGCAGACAAAAAGCATGACCCTGAGCCACATACTGATATACTATCCCAAAAGCTCTGGCTATGGACATAGAAGGCCTGATCTTCAAAATTAGGTGTGTGTACAACTGTGCACCTCATTTGCATGTGTAAAGCTGGATGATTGCATGCACAGATGAACGGGTCTTCATCTGCGTGGTAACTTGCACACACAATCACAAGATGTGCATGTACAATCATGGACAATGAGCATGCAAGTTAGACATGGAATTGCAGGTGCATTTTTGGCACCCAAAAGGCATATGCCCAAGATTTTGGGGGAGGAGAAAAAAAAAAAAAATCGAACTTCACAGCCAGGTTTTCACCTCAGCTATGCTCACACCACCCAGCTAAAGTTACCATGGTTGTACTGGTGTAAATGAGGGAAGAATGTGACCCCTGGGGTGTAAAATCTGGCAATATTTGAAAAGAAAACTGCCCTCCACTCCTATGGGAAGGGCTCCTTCCACCAGGATAGCAAAAGCTATTATAAGCCAGTAACATCACTAACTGAATCTTCATAAATTATTTTGCTATATAAAAAATATGGTAACCCAACACCTTCCATCTTCAAAAGCACATTACAAGCTTTGATTCATTAAGTCCCCAGCTTTCCAGAAAGACATGGCAGTATTTGGGTTATGCTTAAACCATGGCTGCTTTATTAAACATTAGCAGTGATATTGATTTTAAAACCATTAGCAATGACACTGATACAGAACGTCTGATTTTGGCCACCCTGCGACACTCCTCCAAGTCTAGAACTTCAAGACAATCTGAACAAACAAATCTAAGTTATGTGCGCAATATATCTTGAGTGAGTAAAATACTGCCACGTTTCCTGCTCCATTTACCCAATTTTAACTACACCTGACCTATTCTTATCCTAATGGGAAACGGCTGCTCCTCTCATCGCACCATTCACCGAACATGTATTTCTGGTAAAGGCCAAGCCTAAATCACTTCCCCTGCTCTTAAGTGCTGAGCACCAGCTGTCTTGTGACATTGAACTGGAACAGCCCTTTTCCTAGACCTCCAACTGGGCTTCCCCATATCTGTACTCTCCCCCACCCACTATCTCCTGTGTTTCTGCACTGGGTTCCAAGCTTTCATATACTGCTTCACTTTAAGAACTCTAAATCACTGGATAATACCTACCCCAAAGGTTGGGCAAATCTTCATTCCAAGCACCAAGTTAACAACTAAGGGCCTGATCTTGTCCGGTGCTCAGCAATCCACGATTTCTATTGACTTCAGTGGGAGTAAGGGTGCTGAGCATCTTGCAGGATCATTGCAAAAGTACTCCTTCAGCTCCAGTTCAAGAACTGATCCTGTAAGCCATGACTCAGGCAAGCTGTCCTTAATGCAACTTGCATTCAGCAAGGCTACTCAATTCATACTGAAATCAATGGAAAGACTCCCAATGACAACGGAATTTGAAGGCGACCCTGAGTAAGTAACTATTCACACGAGAAAAGATGTGCAGGACTGGGCCCCACAATGGCATGAACTGGACTTAGAGCAGACTCTTTTTTGGCGGTAACAAAATCCTGATTAGGAATAGGGGAGAGATGCATCTTCTAAGACTGGTCAATTCAATTAAGCCAACTCCATAAAGATCAAATAGAAACCGGATAAAAATACTTGCTGATCCCTGACCTTTCCAGGACACGTGCTTAAAACTGTCAGCTTCCTTAGAAAATGTGTTTGTTTTACAAACAATCACAGTATCTTTTGAAATAGCCCAGAGAAGCCAGTCAGAGATTATTAACTGATATTAAGTATTACTTGGGACTTGGTGGTGAAGAAACATATGCCATTGGCTGAGTTTATGCGAGATAATTTTACAAGTTTACTTTGATATGCAGAAACTGATGTCTTGAAGCAAGTATATAGGCAAAAGAATTTTCTGCTGGAATTAGCATTTGGCATAAGATAATTGCAGCAATTGTCTCTCCCTTATTGGTGGTGAATTGCTGTAATTGTCCATCATTTAGTTGCGTAAATCTTGCACGAATAAAGCCACAATTCGCGTATATGCAGAAAAAAACATTACAGAAACAAAAAGTAAACAAGCTATATTTTCCTGCTCAAGATGAGTTTTCATTCTTATGTCAAAATTAAACAATAAGATTCTGTGTGATTTGTTTGTTCCCAGCCTAGAAATCAAAACTTCAGCAACCTTTAATTTTAAAATAATCAAAAATACTGGAAGAATGAGAAATCTTCCATGGTTTGTTACAGAAGTTACATTGTGTGCTATAGTGGTGAGAACACTGGACTGGGGACTGAGCACTGGACTGGGCATTTATTCTTGGCTATTCCACTGATAATCTTTATGAACTTGGCCAAGTTAGCAAGTCTGATCCAGGTCCTGCTGGCCGTCAATGAAAAGACTCTCATTGACTTCCAGCTTCCATTGGAGTCAATGAAAGTCTATCTAGTGACTTTAACAGGAGCTGGATAGGACACTTAGGAACTGGTGTTTCAGTTTTCCCACTCAAAAAATACCACATGGATGTCATGAGGCTACATAAATTAAAATGAATAAGAAGCTCTTTGAGGTGTCAGATGATTAAAAAAAAATAAAAAAAATCTACCCCTAAACTCCCCCCAAACAGTTAACATTTCTTATTACCGCTGAAAAGTGCTACTGAAGTAGAACGTGTCCATTGCAACCAACAATATCCTGGATGGAAGATTCTGGTTTGGCATTACTATTTATTGCTGTGTTGTAGCTTTACAATACCAACGGCAATAGAGCGAGGCAGATACTATGAGAAATTCTCCATAAATACGCATTCCATTTTTCAACTAATTTGATTTGAGCATATCCTCATTCCCTGTGTGTTTGGTTACAGCAAATATTCCAGTGAATGGAGTTTTTTGGCAGAAATGATCACTGAAACAATGAAGTAAGGCCCTGATTCAGCAAGGTACGGAAACGTGGATAGAATTTTAAGCATGTGAGGATGCTTAGCGCCCTATCCACTAAACCAGGCTGCCAAATTTAGGAAGTTTGATATTAACATGATACCTACATTACAGGTAGGGCTGGTCAAAAATTCTCCAGTAAAACCTTTTTTGACAGAAAATTGGGCTTTTGACTGAACTAACATTTTCATGGGAGGTGACTGCTTACTTCGAAAGTTTTTGATTTTTTACTGAAAGACCATTTTTTTCCTTACAGCAGAAAAATCAAAAAGATTTTTAGTTTTGGACAAGTAGTCAAAATTTTCTGTGGTGAAAAAAAAACAAAACCCATCATATGACTAGCTCTAAATCTAGGCCCTGATCCTGCAATCTGATCCGCATGGATGGACTCTTATCTCCGCATGAGTTCCCAGAGGAGCTCTGCCTGGATGCAGAGTTCTATTCTGGCAGGGTCAGGTCTTAGTGCGTATATGTGATCTTGTTTTCGTTTGGAAATTTTCTCATAAAGTGACATGAACGACATTTCCTTCCAGCTGTACGGCGACATATTGGAGAGGCATACAACATAACTCAATTCCTCATATGGTGGTCAAACCCCTCAGGCATATAATTTTAATAAAGCATGGCCTCCTAGAACGCATCCACCTCCTGTGCAATTCAGATGGAACATAGCTTCTTGACAACCCTCGTTAGCTGTAACGTTAGGTTACTAATTAGTTAAACTAGCAACTGGACCACTGGCTGTTCAACCAAGCTGCAATCAGGCCCTGTCTCTAGGAACAGGAGTCTTATTGCAGATTTTGGCGTAGTTCTGAATTGATCCCAAACCAAATTGCTGAATAATTATCATCATCATCATTCAGGATCAGAATCCAGCCATTTCCCCTCCATGGCCTCTCCTACCTAAAACATCTCCTCTTGATCTACTTTCCAAGTTGCCATGGAGGTCTACAGCAACAAGCCGGTATCATAATAGCTACCCTTTTCACTTCTAGCCCAAAGGTACTATGGGATATTGTACTCGTTTATTCAGCACAGATTAAAAGGAGATATTTGTACACCAGCTACAGTCAGATTCATTACTGGGGAATTCCATACTTTCAATTAAGATTCTAGTATCGCAGAGCTATTAATCACTCTATAACCTCATCAAAACAAGTCCTAAGGGTAGATATTTCTGAGTAAAAAAACTGTCAGCATTTCAAGAGTGGGAAGTGACTGGCAAAGGGTGCATCTCTCCGCTTCACCTCAGTGCATTATTCCTATGTGTACATTGCAATGAAGTGATATAGTCCATGCAATCCTGTCACTGGAAACGGTCATCAGCAGGATCACTAGAAAAGGGTGTATTTGTAAACCTCTTGTTTAACTGCTCAATACCTGGCAACAGGATCAGCCCAGAAGAACTTCTTTCACTCCAGTGGGCCTGCACCGATAAGCCCCTCCTGCGAGTGCCGTCAGCTTCCAAAGTAGTCCAGGTGAGCTGAGGTTGCTCAGCACTGCATAGGAGGAGCTCAGCCCTTCGCAGAACCGGACTACTACTGCCTTCAGTACTTCGGCTGCTAGGTTTAGTGTAAGAACTGAGGCACGATGTCTCAGCTGACTCCAGTGGAAGGCACAAGTGAACCAGTTACAACTCCATGAAGCATGAACTCTTGTCAGCAAGTTAAAGTAGTATGGGCTGGATGAATGGACTATAAGGTGGATAGAAAGCTGGCTAGACTGTCGGGCTCAACGGGTAGTGATCAATGGCTCCATGTCTAGTTGGCAGCCGGTGTCAAGTGGAGTGCCCCAGGGGTCGGTCCTGGGGCCGGTTTTGTTCAATATCTTCATAAATGATCTGGAGGATGGTGTGGATTGCACTCTCAGCAAATTTACGGATGATACTAAACTAGGAGGAGTGGTAGATACGCTGGAGGGGAGGGATAGGATACAGAAGGACCTAGACAAATTGGAGGATTGGGCCAAAAGAAATCTGATGAGGTTCAATAAGGATAAGTGCAGGGTCCTGCACTTAGGACGGAAGAATCCAATGCACCGCTACAGACTAGGGACCGAATGGCTAGGCAGCAGTTCTGCGGAAAAGGACCTAGGGGTGACACTGGATGAGAAGCTGGATATGAGTCAGCAGTGTGCCCTTGTTGCCAAGAAGGCCAATGGCATTTTGGGATGTATAAGTAGGGGTATAGCGAGCAGATCGAGGGACGTGATCGTTCCCCTCTATTTGACATTGGTGAGGCCTCATCTGGAGTACTGTGTCCAGTTTTGGGTCCCACACACAAGAAGGATGTGGATAAATTGGAGAGAGTCCAGCGAAGGGCAACAAAAATGATTAGGGGTCTAGAACACATGACTTATGAGGAGAGGCTGAGGGAGCGGGGATTGTTTAGTCTGCAGAAGAGAAGAATGAGGGGGGATTCGATAGCTGCTTTCAGCTACCTGAAAGGGGGTTCCAAAGAGGATGGCTCTAGACTGTTCTCAATGGTAGCAGATGACAGAACGAGGAGTAATGGTCTCAAGTTGCAGGGGGGGAGGTTTAGATTGGATATTAGGAAAAACTTTTTCACTATGAGGGTGGTGAAACACTGGAATGCGTTACCTAGGGAGGTGGTAGAATCTCCTTCCTTAGAGGTTTTTAAGGTCAGGCTTGACAAAGCCCTGGCTGGGATGATTTAACTGGGAATTGGTCCTGCTTCGAGCAGGGGGTTGGACTAGATGACCTTCTGGGGTCCCTTCCAACCCTGATATTCTATGATTCTAAGCCGGGGCTGACTCTATGCCGCTCTAGATTACAGTAGCCCAGGGGCTACTCTAATTTCTGCTGTCTAACTGTGGCCCCTAAGGGGCTAGCTGCCAGCTAGAAATAGCCAGAGTGTCATCCACTCTCCAGCCCCTTGACATGCCTCATATGCCATGGGAGCCAACTGTGATAGCTGTACATCCACTGGGGATTTCTTCATGCTGGGGGGGAGTCCCAAGCTGGAAGATCCACCCCGTTTCCAGCCTCCTGCACCACTGGAGCAGACTGGAGAATCTGACTCCTGGACTAGAGCCTCTGATCTCAAGAGAAAGAGAGCTTTCACTGTCCTGCTAAGTAACCTGCAGAGGAAAGAGGATGCATTGTCAGCATCAACGTAATCTCCAGTCACAATTCGCCTACAGTTACACAAAGGGGTAGGCAGCAATGGGAACTACCTTTCCACCCAGACACAGAGCCGGGTCTGGGCCACAGGTGACAGCATCGGCGTCCACTATGCAAGGGGAAAGACGAGGAGTGTAATTATTGCCTAGGCGGTTGCTTACTTCACTGCTGCTTTGACTTCCATGAGCAGGGTCATTACAATCCCATTACCGCTGACAACAAACACTGAATCCATCAACCCAACAGGCCATGTGTGCGTGTGAGAGAGAGAAGGGGAGATACAACTAGTATCACAGGCTGCAGTCATAATCAAAAGTCTGCTAGCAGTGCTTCTCCTTGCTACTCAAATTAAACTCCTAGTACAGAAATATGTCAGCTACTGCTGCAGTAAGGGCTCCTCTAGCTGTGACTTCCCACCCCGTCACTACTACACCCTTTCACCCCAATCCATGGTCTCATCCAGCTTCAGGTAAGCAGAGGGAGACTAAGGGCTGGTATCCTCAGGCTGGCTCCACGATCAGCTTATTGCTACAACAGACTCATCACAACTGTATTATTCTGTCTACGTCCATACTTCCACAGGAGATCATTAGAAAACACTAGCACCAAGAAATGAGAGTGGATCATTGCTTTATCAAAGTGAAAGCTTTATACCACTTGCAGGAAAGCATCACTTTAATTTAAAAATGAGATTCTAAATTTCTGTATATTATATATGAAGAGAATGGGATTTAGTTTTAAAAGTATGAATACATAGCCCCTTAGTACGCTACCCAATACCTCATTAGATCCTCTCTCTCTGTCTCAGACTCTCTGTACATTCGTGGACAAGTAGCCACAATTGTCTAATGATCTGACTAGCCAGACCCTCATTTTTATCTATAGTTTCTTTAAATCAAGTAGATATATTGCACTGGTTAAAAATGTCCATGTGCAACAACTATACCAGCACCCCTAAATACTAACCAATGTGAGCCATATACTCACTTGATAAATAAACATGAGTTTAAGATATGATGGAAACTTCTGGTTGATTTTTTCCCCCCCAAAAGGATTTTGAAGTTCTTTCTGGAAAATTTTTTTGTTTTTCCATAAAATTTTTTTTTTTTATAAATTTTTTTGAAATTTCAATATTTTCTCCATCTCATCTTTTTTTGCCCTTTTTCCAACCAAGTACAATCATCATGTGCATTTTCCCTACACTGACTTTGTTTGTTTCCATATTTCTTTTGGCTACCTTGTAACTTTTCAGAACTTCTCCAACTTTTGAAAAGTCACAGGGGGGCAAAGTTACAGTCTCATTTTTCCATCTGCTGCTCTCAAAGTTTCCTCGGCTTTAGTAAAGTTGCAAGAGGTGACAAATGTCAAACAAAACAAATAAAACCCAGACCATTGATTGCACTGCATTTAGTGCCAAAAGTAAATAAAAGGAGGCAAAGTGACAAAATAATTTTTAAAAAGTCAAAAGTTTTCAATTTTGAGGAAAAAACCCCCAAACAAACAGGAAAATGATGAAACACCGAAAATGCTCATGAAACTCTCCAGCTTAGAAAAGAGATAATTTGTTAGAATATGGCTTTGAATTCAAAATTTCCACTAGCTCTAAATGCCAAGTAACCTAGCAGGAAGGCGCTAACAGAAAAGAAGTCCATTCTAGTGTTTAGAAAAACTACAACTTATTTTGCACACAAAACAAGTGTTTTTCCTCCCTGCATGACTCCTTCCTTCCATTTTCTCTTCCTTTTATGCCTTGTCTCATTCTCTCCATTCTCTAGTAGGTTTTGTATGTATTTCTCCAATGCTGAAATCATTGTCGTTCTCTAACTGGCAGGTAAATGAATCCTGAATCCTTGAATCTCCCATGCATCTGGGAAAAGGAACTAGCCAATCTAAGGGAAAAAGTTGCCCACTCCAATCCCTTCGTCTTAAAAAGCAGAGAAAGGGGTTGGGGGAAGCACAGACAGAAAAGGGAAGCACAACTGCCATTGTTTTATAGGGTCATAGTAATTAAATATCCTGTAAGGTAGGAATATACTTAAGACAACCAAATCAATCCCCATACAAGGCCTAGTTCTAGTCTTCCTGCCTGCCCCCCTTCCCTAAGAGAGGATATGTCCAATATTAAATTGATGTGATAGTTGATCTTACCAAAAGGCAAAGAAGTCCTTTTGAATCAGGTGTTCACCTAGTCTTGTGAGCAAAGCTGATCTGCTGACCTACCGCTGGATATCTGCAGTAAACAGCATTCTCGGGTTTTAACAGGTAAGCGATATCTTTTACAAAGAGAGCGAGAGAGAAGTTGAAAACGTTGGATCAGTCAAAAGCAAAGCTATTAGTCAAAATGTTAAATTGATACAATGGCACTAAGATTGTGTGCATAATAAGCATCCCAGCTGAATAAGTCTCATTAATCTATTTATTTTGGAAGGGACGCTGCTGGAGTCACATGCATCAGAACATTTAACTGCAGTAATTAGAGTTTCATTGGATTTTCTCAAAAAGAAAAGGAGTACTTGTGGTACCTTAGAGACTAACAAATTTATTTGAGCATAAGCTTTTGTGAGCTAAGTGAGCAGTAGCTCACGAAAGCTTATGCTCAAATAAATATGTTAGTCTCTAAGGTGCCACAAGTACCCCTTTTCTTTTTGCGGACACAGACTAACACGGCTGCTACTCTGAAACCTGTCATTGGATTTTCTATCACACCCACAGAAGAATGTTACTGACCAAATGTCAAATTATGCTCTGTTGCGCCAGTGTAAATCTAGAGTAACACTACTTAAATCAGTGGAGTTACTCTGGATTTACACCAATGGACTGAAAGCAGAATTTAGCCTTGTCAAATATAAAGGGAAGGGTAAACACCTTTAAATCCCTCCTGGCCAGAGGAAAAACCCTTTCACCTGTAAAGGGTTAAGAAGCAATCTAGTTAGATATGCGTTAGATTCTGTTTTGTTTAAATGGCTGATAAAATAAGTTGTGCTGAATGGAATGTATATTCCTGTTTGTGTGTCTTTTTGTAACTTAAGGTTTTGCCTAGAGGGATTCTCTATATTTTGAATCTGATTACCCTGTAAGGTATTTACCATCCTGATTTTACAGAGGTGATTCTTTTACTTTTTCTTTTTCTTTAATTAAAATTCTTCTTTTAAGAACCTGATTGTTTTTTCATGGTTCTTAAGATCCAAGAGTTTGGGTCTGTGTTCACCTATGCAAATTGGTGAGGATTTTTATCAAGCCTTCCCCAGGAAAGGGGGTGTAGGGCTTGGGGGGATTTTTGGGGGAAAAACATTTCCAAGTGGGCTCTTTCCCTGTTATTTTTGTTAGATGCTTGGTGGTGGCAGCAATAAGGTCCAGGGACAAAAGGTAAAATAGTTTGTACCTTGGGGAAGTTTTAACCTAAGCTGGTAAAAATAAGCTTAGGGGGTTTTTCATGCAGGTCCCCACATCTGTACCCTAGAGTTCAGAGTGGGGAAGGAAAACTTGACAAGCCTATATACCATCTAAGCAATACGTACACAGATTTTTTTCTTGTTGGTGTACTTGTAGGAAGTTTACGGCTTGAAAGCATTCGTTTTCCTTTGAAAATGTCCAGGCTGGTGATCTGGAAGCTAAATTCCAGCTTCCTGTAATTAAGCTGCTCTTTCATGCAAATTCCCAACTCCCTGCTTTGAATGTTTATGTTTCATACTGTTGATGATACAGCTAGTTTTAGGCACCTAAAAACCTAGGAAAGTACTAATTTTCCATGTTTTGGGGTCTGTGTTGTGCTTGGAAATGAGCCTGTCCAGACATTCATCCGTTTTTACTAGAAACCGAGCTGGTGTTTTGCATGTTTTTGACTGGTTTTGAAAGCAAACTGAGGTTCAGGCTTATCCACACTCATACAGCCAGCCAGGGCCTCAGCTGCAAGTAGGGCCCAGAGGTCCTGATTTCCAAAGTTTCATACTTTAGGGCCCAATCCTGCAAACAATGGCACTGCTCATATGAAGTTACTCTTGAGCATAAGCATATGTAGCTTTGGGACCTAGGCTTTGTCCCCCCCAAAGAACTTGACTTCCAGCAGGACACTTTCTTTGAGGGGTCCCATGCCAAGCATGTTTGCACACAATTGACAAACTCTGAGGGACAGTTCAGTGGTTTGAGCATTGGCTTGCTAAACCCAGGGTTGTGAGTTCAATCCTTGAGGGAGCCATTTAGGGATCTGGGGCAAAAATTGGGGATTGGTCCTGCTTTGAGTGGAGGTTGGACTAGATGACCTCTTGAGGTCCCTTCCAATCCTGATATTCTATGAAACATAAACCTTCTGGTGTGTTGAATTCAATTGAGCTCTTCTGACAAAGGAAACATTTAGGGGAGAAAGATTTCACGCTCTTTCTGGGGGGGGCGTCAGTTTGAAAGAGAAGAAATGTGCCTGAAGAGGTGGGGCCCAGAATCTGCAGGCCACGGTGGAACAAAGGTGACCCCAAACCAGCTTTTTGTCCTCCCAGTCCTGGGCCGCTCCAGTAGCTGGAGAGGCCCCCGCCTAAATCACACAGGCTCTGAGCTAAGGCAGCTTCACAGGGCTTCCCTATGGACCCCTGCATAGCAGGAATCCTTGGGAGACAGCCTTACAGCTATCTTCTGCTATTCTTGAGCCAGGGGAATCCTTCCCCAGCCAAATCTGGGGCTTTCAGGGCCTTTTTATACCACTCTGGCCCTTCCAGTGCAGGGGCAAGAATGTCACCCTTCATCTGACTGTTTATAGGGAGAAAACTTACAAAGTGTTTGAATTCTCTGGCCTGTGCTAGGCATAAGGTCAGACTAGATTGTCAGAACTGTCCCTTCTGACCTTAGAATCCAGGATCTCTTTTCCAGAAAAAAAAATTATAAACTCTTCTTTCGTTCGATAGGCATTGAGCCTGCATACCTCACAGGAGCAGCCTGAGTACCGAGCTGTCAGTTTAAAATACACATTTCCATAATAGCATTCAGTGGGGATTCGCTATTTCAGGTAGAATAAATATTTTTTAAAAATCTAATTTAGTTTCCATTGTTAAACAACTGTATTGCCAATTTTTTTTTTTTTTACCACTTTCACGCTGTCATTTTGGGGGTGAAAAGCCACTTAATTTCTCTAGTGCTTTCTTTTTGAAAAATGAGCCCATTTCTGTATCTGTGAAACTTATGCCCCCCCTTAATGTTAAGCAAAGAAACTGTGTGTTCAGAACACACATTTTAGGTTTTAACTCTTGATTCATTACTGATAAGGAATCAAGCTAAGGATGCTCCATTGTTCTCCTCATCAGGTTTCAATCATAGAATATCAGGGATGGAAGGGACCTCAGGAGGTCATCCAGTCCAACCCCCTGCTCAAAAGCAGGACCCATCCCCAATTAAATCATCCCAGCCAGGGCTTTGTCAAGCCTGACCTTAAAAACTTCTAAGGAAGGAGATTCCACCACCTCCCTAGGCAACGCATTCCAGTGTTTCACCACCCTCCTAGTGAAAAAGTTTTTCCTAATATCCAATCTAAACCTCCCCCACTGCAACCTGAGACCATTACTCCTTGTCCTGTCCTCTTCCACCACTGAGAATAGTCTAGAACCATCCTCTCTGGAACCACCTCTCAGGTAGTTCAAAGCAGCTATCAAATCCCCCCTCATTCTTCTCTTCCGCAGACTCAACAATCCCAGTTCCCTCAGCCTGTCCTCATAAGTCATGTGTTCCAGACCCCTAATCATTTTTGTTGCCCTTCGCTGGACTCTTTCCAATTTATCCACATCCTTCTTGTAGTGTGGGGCCCAAAACTGGACACAGTACTCCAGATGAGGCCTCACCAATGTCGAATAGAGGGGGACGATCACGTCCCTCGATCTGCTCGCTATGCCCCTACTTATACCTACTTATACCCAAAATGCCATTGGCCTTCTTGGCAACAAGGGCACACTGCTGACTCATATCCAGCTTCTCGTCCACTGTCACCCCTAGGTCCTTTTCCGCAGAACTGCTGCCTAGCCATTCGGTCCCCAGTCTGTAGCTGTGCATTGGGTTCTTCCGTCCTAAGTGCAGGACCCTGCACTTATTCTTATTGAACCTCATCAGATTTCTTTTGGCCCAATCCTCCAATTTGTCTAGGTCCCTCTGTATCCTATCCCTGCCCTCCAGCGTGTCTACCACTCCTCCCAGTTTAGTATCATCCGCAAATTTGCTGAGAGTGCAATCCACACCATCCTCCAGATCATTTATGAAGATATTGAACAAAACCGGCCCCAGGACCGACCCCTGGGGCACTCCACTTGACACCGGTTGCCAACTAGACATGGAGCCATTGATCACTACCCATTGAGCCCGACAATCTAGCCAACTTTCTACCCACCTTATAGTGAAGATGCATAGTCCAGAGAAGATGCAAAGGAAGGAACTCTTTTCCGTTCATACACATCAGCTTGATGAAATCAAGCCTATAAAAGAATTTCATTAATGGCAAATACACCACTGTTCTTTCGTCAAAATACATTTTAAAAAATATTTTAAAATTTCCCATTGTTCTAAATGCAGACCCTAACAAATTGTGTATTGGAATAATAATTATTCGCAGCTTTAAAGTTATTGACTTGGGAAATCTAATTGGATTTGCATGTAGATCTGGACTTCGACATATTTTATGCCCAAGGATTCCACTTGTCCACTATTCATTATGCTTAAAGATATCATCATAAAGGTACCAGAGTAACTTTTATACTATACAGAGGTTAATGCAGTGACAGTAGTATAGTGCATGAACACGTTAAGACCATTTCTTACAAAGAATTCTACAACTGGTTAAATGCCATCCACCAGAGGGAACAGATAAATTAAGTGGTAAGGTGATGAGCGCACTGGTGCAACACATCGTTTGCCGCATTGTGGTTGCAAAGTGACAACAGAAAGTCTGGCAAGCTGGGTGAGGTAATATCTTTTATTGGGCCAACTTCTGCTGGTGAGAGAAACAAGCTTTCAAGCTTACACAGAGCTTTTCTTCAGATGAAGAGCTCTGTGTAAACTCAAAAAGCGTGTCTCTCTCCCCAACAGATGTTAGTCCAATAAAAGATATTACCTCACCCAGCTTGTCTCTATAATATCCTGGGACCAATATGGCTACAACACCACTGCATATAATAGAAAGTCTATTACTCTACAGATATACTCCCTCGGGACCCATCAAATGATGCATGAGTAGGTCAGCTTCCTATACTTTGCTTTCTCTCACAAATCGACAGCAGTTACCAATGCTATACATGTTGAGTGGTTGTCTTGTCTTTACTTTTTATATCCCATGTATTTATAGAATAACTACCTCCCTTCCTGACAGCACTATTTTTACCATTTAAGCAAAACTTAATTAAAATTTTAATCCAAAGATGAATTACACTCTTAACCTCCTGGAGAGAAGAACCCTATTCCTTCACTGCACACGGTATTGTTGATAATCACTTTTTTCACACTATGCTTTATTAATATACATATGGTACGTGCTCTGCCCCAAAAACTTACGATGCAAGACGGTTTTATAGGGCCAGATTCTGGCTCACACTATGTCAATGGGACTGTCCATGGATTAAAGCGAGGATGTCACACTCTGATGTATGTTAGGTCATCAGTTCATAAATCAGAACAAAAAAGCCAGTCTGCCCGAGAAGGGCACATCTCTTAAAGCCCACCAGATTTAAAGAGGCTGTGTTACCTTCCTGATCACTAGAAATAACTGTGAAGGTTATTACTCGTGGATGGTGTCCCTAGCTCTGTTTGCCAGAAGTCGGGAGAGGGCGACAGGGGATGGATCACTTGATGGATTACCCGTTCTGTTCATTCCCTCTGGGGCACCTGGCATTGGCCACTGTCGGAAGACAGGATACTGGGCTAGATGGACCTTCGGTCTGACCCAGTATGGCCGTTCTTATGTTCTCATCAGCACATTTCTATAATTGAACTGAAAGGATCCATTAAGCTATTTATTTTACTATTTGTATTGCAGTAGTTCCTGGAGGCCTGTAGTGAGGTGGAGTGGCCTCCTACTGACCCAGAGGGGGAGGAGCTGCTCGCAGAGCCCTGGTGGGTGCAGCCAGGCCATGCTCACCCCTCCCACCGGAAGTCAGGGGGCAGGGCAGGAAGTATAAAAGGCGGGTCTGGGGGGTTCAGTTGTGGGGCAGCTGCTGAAGGAGCCAGATATCCCCTCCCTGTTCCCAAGCTGGGAAACTGCTGCAGGCCTCCCGCGGCACTGAGGACTGGCCGACGCTGCCAGAGCCATCTGGTGACCAAGCCATGGAGGAGTCGCCAGGACTGCTGCTGGCCTTCTACCTGGACAACTCAGAGGACCCCCTGCGGACCCAGGTACACCCCAGGGGGAGATAGGAAGTAGCCCTGGGGAACCAGACAACGGTCTAGTGAAGAGCTGACCTGCGACGAGGTCGGCGTGTTGCAGGCAGATCCCCGCTGACCCAGTGGCAGACCCCTGTGCCCCTGTTAGGGCCCTGGGCTGGGACACGGTGGAGTTGGGCGGGCCTGTGTCCCCCCTGGAACCTCCCATCCATGGGGTGTCAGTACTCCCCCTCCGTAGACCCAGAGGCCTGCCTATGCTGACAGTCCGCCGAGTGAGGACACTAGGAGGTTCTTCTCGTGCCTGAGCTCCCCCAGGCTGCATTTGGGGTGCTCTACCCCGGCCTGAGCCCAGAGGACTTGTTGCCCCACCCTGACTAAGAGCCTCAGCCCTGAGCGTAGGCCTGAGACCCAGACTCTGCACCGCCCCGCCCAAGTGTTCGGCATACTAACTCTTTGATTACCACTCTATCCGGAGTACCGGTCCGAACCACAGACTCTTCGCTGCCCTGACTGTGGGCTAGAGACCCTGAGTGACTATCGCTCTGCCTGGACTGGTGACCAGAGATACAGGCCGAGTGTGACTCGGCTCATTCCCTAAGTGGGAACAGCGCCCCAGGACGTAGTGAGGTGGAGTGGTCTCCTACTGACCCAGAGGGGGAGGATCTACTGCTAACCCACTACAAGGCCCCACTTGAGATGGGGGTCCCATAGGTCCAGTTCCTGAGACTGTCCCTGCCCCAAAGAGTTTAGAGTCTAAATAGACAAGACAAAGGGTGGGAGGGGAAACTGAGGCACAGAGCTGGTCGGACAGCATGTCAGTGGCAGAGCTGGGGAGAGAAATCCAAGTTTCCTGACTCCCAGTCCAGGGCTCTATTCACCTGATGCCACCACTTCTCTTTAACTTACTACTAACACGTTCCAAAAAAAAAAAAAGTTTCCTTTCTAGGCCCTCCTGCCAGTTGCCCACACCAAACTGGCGGGAAGATGGCAAAGAAATTTGGCTTTGCTGGCAGATGGGAGCATTGTTCCCTCTCTGTCATTCTCCTGTTCTCTTTTGAGTCTGATTCTCCTCTCACTTTCACTGGTGTAAGCCAGCAGTAGGAGATACAAAAAATGGTGCAAGACCAGAGTTAGGCCCATGGAGTTCTAACTTGCCTCAAATGAAAGCCTCTCTCTCGATCCCTAATTTTTCTGGCCATATCCCCCCTCAAAGTTCTGTTGACACAATAGCCGCTAGTTCTTTAGCCTTGCCTCAGCTCTTGACTGACCCATTAAGCCCATGAAAAGACCCTTTCTGCAAACTCAACTCCACGCACGGGCACTCGGAGACATGGAGTGGCGCGTTGAGCTAGGACATCTGGGAAGCCCAACTCACCAAGTTCCTCAGTGTCTCTCCCCTTCAGTGGGCAGTGACCCAGTTTCTCCTCATCCCCCATTATTAAGGATGCGTGCTCACAAGGCCAACATTCAGCAGAAATGGAGAGTTCTTGGCACCGGGCAGGATTGGATCCCCAGTAGGCAAAAATTGTCACAATCTCCTTCCTTCAGAGATAGGGCACAGGTTTGCAAACTTCCAAGGTCAGTAAGAAGCCCCCAACTTACTCGCTATAGCCTCCTTCAACTCCTCGCTCTTCGTGAGGGCTAGGGGAAAAGCGCTTTTGGAACAGAGCATTACACTTGGCAACTGGCAGAGCCACAGGTATATTGATTGGCCTTTGCATCTTTTTGTTTTATAAGGCACACTGGCACATAAACATGAATAGGATGGGATGAGGCAAGGGCTAGATCCCCTACTGCTTTTCTGTGGGTTTATGCCTGTGTGACCCTGCTGTGTTACATCAGCATAAAGCTACCCTGATGCAGTGAAGGAGGCCCAGAATTTAACCGAACGTGTGTGTTTCTGTTCAATCAAGGCAGAAATGAGGCTTATTTTACTCACAATTCCTTGCAAGCACAAGCTCGAGGATGGCACCCTCTCTTGCTCTAAATAAAATGTAATCCTTTGCACTTCCATGGCACCTTCTGTCAGAGGATGCCCAGGCACTTTACAAAGGTTAATAAGTTAAGCCTGGCATTATGGCTGTGAGACAAGATGGTATCACTGACCCCTATTATACAGATGGAGAAACTGAGGCCCAGAGAGAGATGAAGTGACTTGTCCAGAGATCCTCAAGAAGCTTGGGTGCAGAACCCAGACATGGAGACAACCAGTCTTGGGCTTTAGCCATAAGACTGTTGTGCCACATTGCCAAAAATCAAACATTGAAAAAGTTTCTCGTGATTTGCTACCAGGTTTCTAGGGAGGAGGAGGAGGGAGATCAGAGCTGTTAACCTTTTCAAGGTTAAAGCAAAACTTAGTTAAGACCATTCATCCCGGTTCTTGCTCACTCTTTCATTCTGAACAAAGACGACGCAGGAAAAGCACTCTCACCACAGGCAATATCTAGCAGAGGAAATAAACAGCAATACATTATGAGACAGAGAGCTCTTGCATCTTGTACCCATTAACTAATTCCTACGGCAGGACATGGGCACCAATTCATCAAACGTAATCAATACCTTCCCATACGCAGCGGGTTGAGGAGAGTGTGTGTTGACATTCCGATGACCTTGGGAGAACAAGGCCAGCTCCCTCAGAGCTCAGGCCAAAGAATCTAGTGACAGAGGATGTGGAAAAAGCTAATGTACTCAATGCTTTTTTTACCTCTGCCTTCACGAACAAGGTCAGCTCCCAGACTACTGCACTGGGCAGCACAGCATGGGGAGGAGGTGACCAGCCCTCTGTGGAGAAAGAAGTGGTTCGGGACTATTTAGAAAAGCTGGACGAGCACAAGTCCATGGGGCCGGATGCTCTGCATCCGAGAGTGCTAAAGGAGTTGGCAAATGTGATTGCAGAGCCATTGGCCATTATCTTTGAAAACTCATGGCGAGCGGGGGAAGTCCCGGATGACTGGAAAAAGGCTAATGTAGTGCCCATCTTTAAAAAAGGGAAGAAGGAGGATCCTGGGAACTACAGGCCAGTCAGCCTCACCTCAGTCCCTGGAAAAATCTTGGAGCAGGTCCTCAAGGAATCAATTCTGAAGCACTTAGAGGAGAGGAAAGTGATCAGGAACAGTCAGCATGGATTCACCAAGGGCAAATCATGCCCGACTAATCTAATTGCCTTCTATGAAGAGATAACTGGCTCTGTGGATGAGGGGAAAGCAGTGGACGTGTTGTTCCTTGACTTTAGCAAAGCTTTTGACACTGTCTCCCACAGTATTCTTGCCAGCAAGTTAAAGAAGTATGGGCTGGATGAATGGACTATAAGGTGGATAGAAAGTTGGCTAGATTGTCGGGCTCAACGGGTAGTGATCAATGGCTCCATGTCTAGCTGGCAGCCAGTATCAAGTGGAATGCCCCAAGGGTCGGTCCTGGGGCCGGTTTTGTTCAATATCTTCATAAATGATCTGGAGGGATGGTGTGGATTGCACCCTCAGCAAGTTTGCAGATTACACTAAACTGGGAGGAGAGGTAGATACGCTGGAGGGTAGGGATAGGATACAGAGGGACCTAGACAAATTGGAGGATTGGGCCAAAAGAAATCTGATGAGGTTCAACAAGGACAAGTGCAGAGTCCTGCACTTAGGATGGAAGAATCCCATGCACCGCTACAGACTAGGGACCGAATGGCTAGGCAGCAGTTCTGCAGAAAAGGACCTAGGGGTTACAGTGGATGAGAAGCTGGATATGAGTCAACAGTGTGCCCTTGTTGCCAAGAAGGCCAATGGCATTTTGGGCTGTATAAGTAGGGGCATTGCCAGCAGATCGAGGGACTTGATTGTTCCCCTTTATTCGACGTTGGTGAGGTCTCATCTGGAGTACTGTGTCCAGTTTTGGGCCCCACACTACAAGAAGGATGTGGAAAAATTGGATAGCATCCAGCGGAGGGCAACAAAAATGATTAGGGGACTGGAATACATGACTTATGAGGGGGGGCTGAGGGAACTGGGATTGTTGAGTCTGCGGAAGAGAAGAATGAGGGGGGATTTGATAGCTGCTTTCAACTACCTGAAAGGGGGTTCCAAAGAGGATGGATCGAGACTGTTCTCAGTGGTAGCAGGTGACAGAACAAGGAGTAATGGTCTCAAGTTGCAGTGGGGGAGGTCTAGGTTGGATATTAGGAAAAACTTTTTCACTAGGAGGGTGGTGAAGCACTGGAATGCGTTACCTAGGGAGGTGGTGGAATCTCCTTCCTTAGAAGTTTTTAAGGTCAGGCTTGACCAAGCCCTGGCTGGGATGATTTAGCTGGGGATTGGTCCTGCTTTGAGCAGGGGGTTGGACTAGATGACCTCCTGAGGTCCCTTCCAACCCTGATATTCTATGAATCTGGACTGAAACAGCTGTATAAGCTCACATGTTGCTCCACACCGCAATCAGGTTGCAGCGTATCATGGCATACCCACGCTAGCTTTGATCTAGCTAGACCAAAGCTACCTGGAGTAACAATAGCAGTGTAGCTGCAGCAGCCTGGGTAGCAAAGCTTGTGTATGTATCCTGGGTCCTGTAGCTGGGACCTAGCCCATGCCGCTACCCCCACGGCTGCAGCTACACCGGTATTGTTACTCGGGTATGTCTACACGAGCTGCAAGCCCATCTCCTGATTGCAGTGGAGACGTACCAAAGTGGCTTGGCCCAGGCAGCATGTGGCAGAGGCAAGGGATTAGACCTGATGTCTCTCAAGTGCGAGGCTAGCCCCATAATCACTGACCATCCTTTAGGCATTGCCACAGTGCAAACAGTAAGTAATAGCGGCAGCCAATGCCTGTGCTACCCACATTCTGTGGATCAAGTACCTCAGTCTTCAGAGCCAGCCACATCCCTGGCCCCTATTTATAAAAATGCCAGCATGTAAATGAAATGCCCCCTATCTGTATGGCCGCAATTCAACAAGGCAAAGAAACCATGGCAGTGAGCAGTATCAATGGATTATTATGCACACTGCGCACTTTTTTGCCAGAGGGGTATCCTTACAAACTCCCCCCCCCCAACCCTCCCAAACGAATAAATGCAAAGAGCAGCAAAAATGCAAAAAATGCAGACTTACTCATTGGCATAATGGTGGACTTTGTCTTTCACAGCAGTTCGGCTACCCCAAAATTAGAATTAGTAAGAGATGCGGAGATACAGTAAAGCTGCTTTGATGTTTGTCTGCGTGATTGAGGGTTAAAATCATCGCTGTTCAGCCTTATCAGCATGCCAAAGGTAATTAGATAACAGGCTGCCATAAACTGTCATTTCCTATGAACATATTTTAAGTGGTCTTTAGTTGACCTTTACTGTATGCAGTGGCTTCGTTTGCTCTATGCTCCTCCAATGGATTTATTTTGAAAATTAGACACGTCTGTGGTCTAGGATGCCAGATAGGAGAAATAGCCTAGATTCTGCAGGGGAACAAAACATACATGGTGATGAGAAAACAGTCCTGACAAGCTGTTTTATAGACTCTTTAGAAAGCATATTTTTACCTGTATGGGCCAAATTCAGATTTTGTGTAAGCAGCTGCAAGTCCACTGACTTTACATGCAAGACTAAATCTGCTGTTTGAAGCAGTGGAAATTTACTTATCACAGAGTCATTAACAGGAGAGGTAGCCAAGGGAATAGAAAAAGATGGAAAATTTTAGGACTAATTACATTTTCAGCTGAACATGCCAAGGTATAAAGTCTGATGCATCAGGGCACCAGGCAATCACCCAAGGGTCAGGAAGGAAATCTTCCCCCACCCATCAGAGGCAGGATTACACAACTGGCCAGGTGCATTATGGTCTCAATCCAAAGATGGTACACAGCCAAGTGAGGGCCAAGTGTCCTGATCTGATACAGCAGGCCCTAAGGCCTTATATCTTCACCTTAGACAAATGAGGTTTTTAATATAAATCAAAGCAGAAACACATTCTTTTCAAATACACTATTCCAACTGGCTTTGCAGAAGAGCAAGAGATTCCATGCCATCAGTAGCTGCTGGCTGGTGCAGCACTTCCTGCCTTACAAAGCTCCAGAGTGGAAGAAAGAGAAAAGATGGAGAAGGAAAAGGACTTGAATAAAGTGGTAGCAGTGCCAGATTTGCCTTTCCTACATTCAGAAGACACCTGTCATCCCAGAGCAGTGCCCAAAGGGCTTCTAAAATTGCCATGCTGCTCAGCAGTTTTTTCTTCACCTTTTGAGCCTCTGAGCATAATGGAATTGAAAAAAAAAAAAACCCACACAGACATAATGACGACAGCCGCTATCAAAATAATTCTAAAGCTCTGGGAAGATTCCATGCAAGTTACATGTAGATCGATGGCTACATTCCATTGCTAGGACATATGAATATGGTGGTTATGCTTCTAAACACACCCAGTGAGTCATTTCCTACTGTATATAGCAGTAGTTTTCAACCTGTGAACTGTGACCCCTGCGGGTCCGCAGACTAGGTCTAAGGGGTCCACAAAAGGTTGTTGTTACCATAGCACAGTGGTTTTCAACCTGTGGTCCATGGTGGACCACTGGGGGTCTGCAACCCCTTGGGGTCCGGAGGCTATGTCTAAGATTTCCAAAGGGGTCTGCACCTCCATTTGAAATTTGTTAGGGGTCCTCAAATGAAAAAAAGTTGAAAACCACTGGTCTAAAGCTCTGGAGTTATGTTTCTTTGTCCATTCCTATATATGTTGAGTTAGGAAAGTGGTGTCAGTTGTTTACTGGAGTGTCTCATAAAAATAATGGAGCTAGCCTATTATTATTTTCCACAAAGATTTTAAATAAGAATTCCTCTGTTACGGTTGTCATTTCTGGAATTTAAGGAAGGGTCTGATGTCATTAAATAATGGTTTGAGGCTTCAGTAACTCAGGCAGAGATTAGAGGTCTATTACAGGAGTGGGTGGGTGAGGTTCTGTGGCCTGCAAGGTGCAGGAAGTCAGACTAGATGATCATGATGGTCCCTTCTGGCCTTGAAGTCTACGGTCATCTCGGTTTGGACTGAAATATAAAACCAAGGTCCTGACTACTCGTATCAAGGAAACACCATCATGTCTGGGTTACATTTTGAAAAACATGATCAATTTAAGCAAAAATTCCCATTTCTGTTAGCACCCCCTTCAAATGGTATGTATGGAATTTTAAAGGGTCGCACAACTTTTCATTTCTTATTAATTTCCTCTGGTGGTATTTTTAAGGGTCTTTTCAGCAAGGGAGAGTGGCCGCTTACAGCAGCACCCACACCAAAGGTGGTTGGGCCCAGCCTCTTGCCCTGCTCTGTGTTTATTCCTGCCTCGAGGTCTGCTTGAGCCTAACTTGAAAGCTGGATCCAAGGCCAAGAGGGTGAGTTGTTTTCAGGTGCAACCGGAGCCAGACACCTGTAGCAGGGTGACTACCTTTTCAAAATGCAAAAACAGGACACATAGAGGAGCCCCGGCCCCCGCCCGCAGGGTCCCTCCTCGTGCTCCTCCTCTTCCCCCTGAGGCCCCGCCAGAAGCTGAAGCATGGCAGTGGTAAGAGCTGCCCAGGGAGCCCGGGCTGCTGAGGTGACCATACTTGAGTAGTGGACAAAACAATCCCCATACATACCACAGATTGTAAAGCACTTTGAGACCTTTCTGGAGGCAAGGTGCTATATAAATGCAAGATCATTTCCAGGAGACCCTATCTTTCTCATTTGTCATGAACTCCCAAAGTTCAATAGACTTATCTCCCCATAATCTTATTCTGCTATTAGAAGTAGATTTATGCGAATTTTAGAATTCAGGAGAAAGTCAGACCCTGCTGGTCAAGGCATCTTGCAATTGAGGGATTTATAAAGTAACTGAACTTCATTTTAAAATCTCATCAGATTCACTGGTTAATACTCCCATATTGAATCTAATTAAATTTTTTAAAAATACTTTCCAATTCCCCTCACACATGATCTCACTTGGCAGCCAATAGATGAGTTTTTCCTGTTATTTTCATCATTTCTTCAATGACATGAAGACCTTACTTTTTAAGAACAAGCAAGATTCTTAAAGCATATTGTTTATATTTATTATACCAGAATCTGTGAGATCCCAGGGCCAGACAATATTTGTGTTTTTAAATCTTCACAAACTAAAAAGCACAAATCCCTGATCTGGAAGACAACAACAAATGGGTGTTGCGACTATCACCCATTTAACAGTGTCCAAGTCAACTTCCATATATATTGTTGGCTTTTCTATCTACCTGGCCCCCATCGCCATACTCCCTGAGCACCTCGCAATCTTTATGCATTTGTCCTCACACCACTGCTGTGAGGTAAGGTGGTGCTATCATCCATATTTCACAGATGCGGGGACTGAGGCCCAGCGAGGCTAAGGCCCAGATCCACAGATCAGGCACCCAAGTCCCCATTTTGGCTCCACAAAACTCCCACCGAACCCCAGAGGTGCCTAAACTCACTCAGGACCTAAGTTTTCAGGGTAAAAAGTTCCTTGCGTGCCTAAGTTCCCACCTCTGGGCATGCACACTGCTGCTCAGTCGTCAGGCCTGGATGCCTATCTCCCACCTTAGCCCCAGAGAAGACAGGCTCCCTAACTTGTTTGTCTCCCTCACTTGCATGCAGGACCCAATCCAGAAGGCTGCCTTTTAAAATCTGGCTAGAGGATGAAGTGGTGGTAGTGCTGCCCTTACAACTTGTAGCCCAGTGGTTAGAGCATCCGTGCGAGAGACCCAGGTTCAATTCCCGCCTCTAGTAGATGGGGAGAAAGGATTTGAACAGGGGTCTCCAACCTCTCAGGAACATGCTGTAGCCAATGAGCTCTGGGATATTCTGGAGTGGGCTCCCTCCGTCTCTCTGGTTGAAGCTGTTCCTTGGTGGATAAGTGATGAAAGAGTCACTGGAGTAGGGGGACTGGACCTTGGTGGGTGTGTGAACGAGAATCCTCACTGGCTCTCTCTCTCTCTCATTACTGATCCACAGAGGAACAGCTTCACAGGAGAGACAGAGGGAGTCCCCACATCTTGCTCTCCCATAGCTCAGTGCTTAGCACACTCCCTGGAGAGGCAGGAGACCTCTGTGCAAATCCTGTCTCCCCACAGGCAGAGAAGGGAACTGACCCTGTGCCTCCCAGGTGAGTGCTCTAACCCGGAGCTAAAAGTTATAAGGCGGGCGGTGACACTTCCTCCTCTGGCAGTTTTGGAGAGAGGCAGGCACCTCACTCATTATCCCAATACACGACTTAGGCACCTAAGCCACCTGACTCCAGGAACAGGTTCCTGTTCATGGACATCTAGCAAAGCCAGCTGCCTCCCTACAGCCCAGACTTACATACCCATCTCCATGAGAGAGGCGGGGCTTCGCACACCTCCCTCTCATCTGCATCTCCCATTGGCTAGCCTAGGCAGCTTCCTGCCAGCCGGCTTTTGTGGATCACATCCTAAGGTGCCTATCTCTTCCCATTCATTGTATAGCGAGCCTAGACACCTAATTCAGGCTTTGTGTGCCCCAATGTCATTCCAGGGCTTTTCTAGGCACTGCAATGCTCAGCATCGCAATACCTAAGTCCCTTTGTGGATCCAGGCTTAAGTGACTTGGCCATGGACAGCCAGGAAGCAGAGGAAGGAACTGAACCTGAGTTTCCCAGTTCTCAAGCTAGTGTCCTAACGGGACCATCCTTCCTGTATTTATAGAATGACTAAGCACCACCAAAAACTAAAATTGTAGCACTGGAATGAATGCAAAAGAGAAACAGTAAAGAAGGAGAGAAGAGACGGACACTGAGGATTTTTGCCATTTTTTAACATTTTAACTTTACCACTATTTTATACTTACATGCTGGTAGCAGGACATGGCCAACCATTCCCATCTCCAGGAGCGAAGTCATTAGAATCTATTTTTCCCCTTGACGCTCGGTTTTGTACCTCCTGTTTTCATGCTCTTGCTAATAATAATGTGTTGTGCTAAGCATCTTCCATCCAAGAGTCTCAATGCACTCAGCAATCAGCATCTCAGAACAGTCCCACCTAGTCTGCCTGGATTACCCCCATACTCCAGATGTAGCAAACTGAGGCACAAAGCAGTTAAAGGTCACACACAGTGAATCAGTGGCCAAGCCTGGAATAAAACCTGTACCATTCATAATCACGTGCCTCAGGAGGCTACTGCAAGGTCTAATTCATTAGACGTATGGGAAGCCATTTGAGTTCTGTGGGTGGAAGGTGCTATAGAAATGCAAAGCATTGTTATTAGTAATCAATCTATGTGAGCTGGAGTTTAACCAGGGGATGAAATGGAACTGCAAGGAAACGTGGATTTTAATAACATTGTCGGGTTCCTTGGAGTATCACCTCTTCTGTATTTTATTAAGCTTCCTCTCTGCAAGGCTCATCTTTAAGCCCAGGCATTTGAAGAGCAGGATATCTAAAAGGCTGGGGAGTTTTATCTAGGTTAGAGATGTTTATTATCAATCTTGTTTATTCATAGAGGGGCAGCAAGTTCACAGTACTTTGTATCCGTGAAAAAAAATAACATACAGCCTCAAAGAAATTAAGTGTGACACGTCACCCAGTGCCTGGGATAGGTGTTAGTGTTTGAATGATTCGCCTCTTTACAAACCAAATATAAAAGAAGGCAACGACATTTTCAGTATGATTTCAGGAGCCTTAATTTCTGGGGGCTAAACTTCAGCCTGATTTTTACAAGTGCCAAAAAACCGCCACTCCAATTATACAATATAGACGGGACCGCAAGAGGTCGTCTAGTCCATGCTTCTGCACTGAGTCAGGATTAAGTGTGGTCAATGGGAGCAGCTGGGGTTTAGCACTTTGTAAAAATCAGAGCTAACGTGTGTTGAGTGGGGATCCCAAAACCTTGTTAATTTTTGCCTTAACTGCTCTGTGCTAAAATAAATGCTCAAGGTTGTTGCAGGATGCTTTTAAATTCTCCTTGTGTGCCATACAAAACACCACCCTGCTAGCAAGCAGAGATGACAGAGGACATGCATAGGCCAGCCTAAATGAGAAAATCAAGGCAGCATGCTTTCTGCCTGAAGGCCAGTGATTGGTGACGGCACAATTCCTCAGCGAGGCCTAGAAATTGACAGTTTTTGACAGCATTCCCTATCATTAGGACTCACTTGCTGTCTTCCCAGCCTAGATCCAAGCAAACACTGCTGACCGATTCCACACCACAATATGCCACAGTTTGATATGCAGAATGAGATTCAGTTGTCACTGCACGAAGAAATTGGAGAGCAATTGCATGAGAAGTCACTGGTGTGTTAAGCTGTCCTGGGATACCTAGCCCCTCGCCCTTGTGATGGACACCACTGGCTAGAAGCCGTAATGTATCAACATAACCATGAATGTGTTTATTGTCCCAGAGGTTCTATTACAGCTAGACATAACCAAACTGCCTCAACTTGTTGCATTACAATCCTCATTCCTGCAAGATTTATTGTTTAGGGTCAACTCCAAATGAGGAGGGCTTGGATCCAGCCTAGAGCTCGTATTATAGGATTGCTGGACTATTTATTAACATTTCTGTCCACAAAGACATGCACTGTTTGAAATAAATACTGCAGGAACCTTAATTTCCCTCAGTACTAATGCTTACACCCCCCCATCCAAAAAGAAGGCAGGAAGAGAAGCGGCAGAGAGCGAGGCAAAGACAAGAAGAAATAGTACTTAGCATGTATACATAGGGCTTTGCATTCACAAGAGCATCCTGTGAGGTGGGGAAAATATCAATGTACCCATTTCATAGACAGGGAAACCGAGGCTCAGGGCAGGGAATAGGCCCCCCAGCAGGTCAGCAGCAAAGAGAGTTAGAACTTAGAAGTCCCTGGCTCCCAGTCCTGGCCTATGCTGCAGAAGGACAGAGGATGCAGAAAAAGGAGGGAGGAGAACAGAGCAGAAATCAGTATAAAGGGGATGGAAAGTGAGAAACAATTTTTTTAGATAAAAAGTATTTTTAAAGACCCTTAGCATAGCAGCCAATAGCCAAAATCCTGCACTGTGTATGTGGTGCAACCTTGGATAACCCATTGGTCAGCGTATGTTACATACCCTCTCTGTGCCCCATCCATACTGGATAGAAGTAGAGGTGACACATGGTGTCACGTGTCCCCCCAGATTTCTGCCAGGGTTTACATGCCCTGCCCTCCGCTGAATACCACCAGAGCCTTTAAATTGTGCCCCCGCCACTATCAACACAAGCCTGCCTCGTTAGCTCAAGCTGTAAAGACCCATGTTGTGAGCTCGAGAGCTCCCCAGGGTTAGGGTGACCAGACAGCAAGTGTGAAAAATCGGAATGGGCTGGGGGGGTAATAGGAGCCTATATAAGAAAAAGCCCCAAATATCAGGACTGTCCTTATAAAATCAGGGCACCTGGTCACCCTAGGCCAAGGTGGTGGCCTTCAGTCTTGCATAACCCTCAGGCCACAGTAAGCAGCCGATCTCCGACAAGATTCCTTCTCTGGCACCTTTGTCAGCTTGGAGCTCCCCATGCCGCAGCATGAAGTTCCTGATACACTGGTGCCCTCTGGCTCTGCAAACATAACAGGAGCTGTAAAACCACTGTGAATTCCTCCGAGGGGATTCCTTTAACGAACCCAACGTATAATCTTAGTCCAGTGAAAACAAACTGACCAATGCAGTCTGCAAGCAGTTCTGAGCCGATTACAGACCAACCCAAGAACAGTAGCCTCAGACCGTGCTCAGACGAGTAATTCATGCACCACTCTCTGCACGGTCTGCATCTGTTTTAGCACGACTGTTCCTCCTTATAGGACTCACAGTGCTGTGATATACGGCAACTGTACAGTATTTTAGAGGAGCTGTTTGCCAAATGTAAAGGAAGGCTTCTTGCCTGAGGACTTCCTTCTGTTGCTATTGATACACACGTCTGCAAAGGTTTGTTACATGCCACCAAAAGGATTAAAGCTTAACATAAGAAATATTACTGCAGAGATGCTGGAGACAGCAGCCACAGGGCAATAACGTAGCCACGCCAGCTACGCCAGCTACGTCCTACTGCAAGCAGCTTGGATTTTAATGCATGAGGCTTTTGCCTCTCCGAACAACGTAGTGCAAACAACAAAGGCACTTCCATGGGGAAATGTTCTGCGAGTCCATGGCATTGCTGGCCTGCCAAGTACTGGCTGTAGACCTCAAAGTGGCCAGTACTTGGATGCACCTGAAAAATCTTTAGACAAGACGATCGCTGTGATATGTAATAAAAATACTGAGTCGTCCCTCCCTGCCCCTCTTCCTGTTGGCATTTCCTGAGAAAGAGAGGCTCCTTGGGCCAGGGTGTAACTGTATGGCCCCCTATACCCAGAGGCTACCCCTGATCACCCACCTTGCAAGAGCCCCTGGAGCAGACTGCCTGACAGTGGTGGGGGGAAGGAGAAGGGGCCACGGCCAAGATGCTCCACACCTGGTTATCCCCAGCTGCTGGAATGCCCATATGGGCAATTATTACCTGGACACAGACCTCGGAGTGAGGGAGCAAGCACATTGTCTCCCCCTCAGTCCCCGCACTGACACAGTGGGGAATTCTCCGCCCCACCCCAGAGAGGTTAAGCAGTCCCTGCACTGGAGCTCAGGATTTCCTCAGACCATTAGGCCAAGTGCTAGTTAGGTGCAGTGTCAGTCGCAGGCATGGTTGAAATGGCTTTGACCTGGCCTATGGTAGCACTTAGATGGCTTTCCCCATTGGCTCAGTTGGGAACACGTGCTGAAAGCCCGTCAGATTTCCTGGCATGCCTGCACGGCTGGGGAGTTTTTGCTGAGTTTGCCAATCTGACTCATTCCCATGGAGAGAGGACTGGTTGTAACAGGATTTAGCAGGACTAGATTATCTGTCAAGGATTAAACCCTACCAGGAGACAGCATTATGGAGAGATTATTTTGTTATATATATATATATAAATTCGCTAAAGGAGATCACAAGATTATCCTGCAACAAGATTCATTTATGGCGAGACAATGATGGACAATCGGGGAAGGGGCCAATGCCATCTTAACATGTGCTCTCCAATGTGGAATCATCCAAGTATATATGATCGTCCACTGTGGGCTCTGGGAGGGAAAACCATCCAAGATACCAATGATGCCTCCCTCAGTTTGAGAGAGAAACTTCTGGAGATGATCAGGTCAAAGGTCATTAATTTATAGGTAGTTTCTTAACTGACCCTAATTTCTGAAGCATTATTAGCCTTCTAACACAGTCATCCAGTAGATGGAAGCCAGGGCTTGGGAGACGAGTAGCATCTAAATGGAGATTTGCAGTGAGTCCAGCTCTTTTCACTTTCCAGAAAGTTGCTGGCAGGACTGGTTGGGAATATTTTAGCTCTGCATAGAAAGGGTATTTCTGTCTTACCGCCTATGAGAGAAGAAGAAAAACAGAGAAGGGAAGAAAGAGAAAAATAAGAAGAAGAAAAAAAAGAGCTGATCCCCCAAAGCTAAGAATGGATTCTGGAAATTCATGGGTGGGAATGAGGTGAAGAAAACATGTTGATTTGAATCCCCCTGATACAAACCTGCCTCTAAAGCTTTGGTTCTGGGTCAGTCCAAAACCCAAAGTGGCCTTTGGCATTCTAGAGTGGGGGCATGCTATGGGCAAGATGGCAGAGATCCTCCTAAGAAACTGGATCTTAGTGGCATTAAATCTGAACAGGAACCCAAACTGAACCAAAGCCAGATTCAGACACTGTTTCTTCACCTTTGTCCTAGTTAAAACAGGAGAGTTACTCTCTATTCACTTGCTGGAGGATTCTCTGCTCCTTGAAGTCTTTAAACTACGATCTGAGGACTTCAATAGCACAGATATAGGCGTGAGGTTTTTTGCAGAAGTGGTGGGTGAAATTCTGTGGCCTGTGTTGTGCAGGAGGTCAGACTAGATGATCATAATGGTCCCTTCTGACCTAAATATCTATGAATCTATTCCAAGTCTCTCTTTCTCAGTAACAGGCTCAGAGAAGTATTCAGGCAAAGGAGAAAGCAGTCCCAATGGCTAATTGAGAACCAAACCTACAAATCAAAGAGCTCTGTGCAATCACCATTATGTTCTGGAGTTGCACGTAGTTACCCACCTCTGGGACTCTCATCTGGGACTGCATCTGCCCTGCTAAGTGGGACAGGGGTCCTGATATGGAAAAAAGCAAACATGGTACAGAAGAGCTTAAGAACGAGTGTTACACAGCACCCATCCGACATAAAATTATGGTTGAAACCTTACCTCTTCTATACCATTGGTTTCAACGGGAGTTAGGCACTTATATACCTCTGAGGATCTGGGCCTATGAGTCTTCAGGGTTAGTATAGCTCACGAAAGACCAGTCTCAACATTCCACAAAAGTATTACCCTGCAGCCAGAGCCATTTTCAGGTCATATTTCCTTGTGATTTCTCAGTGTGCCTACTGTGAATTTCAAAGAATAAGCGGGTGGGGGAAGATACAGGATTCTACAAATGGGATACAGGATGGGCAAAATGGGATCCCATGCAAATTAGCTGGGTTCAATTCAAGAGGCTATACAAATTGTGTGGGGAAGGGAAGAAGTGGATTTTAGGGGGTGTTTACGTTTTATCTGAAAAATATTTTGGTGCCTGAAACCTCTCTCTCTCCAGGGAATGCATCCAATGAAGTGAGCTGTAGCTCACGAAAGCTTATGCTCAGATAAATTTGTTAGTCTCTGAGGTGCCACAAGTCCTCCTTTGCTTTTTCCAGTCAGTCTGTGGCTCTTATTTTTTAGCCATGTTATAGAGGGCATAATAGCAAATCATGCCTATTTAGAAACAGATTTCCATTTTTAATAAAGCCCAGCTCTGTATCCCTTTTCACATGCTGAGCAACCTGGGAGCAAGAATGACTCAGCGTGAGTAAGGCTTACAGATTCTGTCCCATGCTGATTTTAAGATGATACTTTCCACAGAAAGGCTGCTTCGCACCCTGTACTTTTCAGATTGCTGCCGTCCATCTTTTAACAAAGAATCAGTTACAGCAAATCCTTCCATTCTTGCGTATAAATGGATGATCTGCATTTCTTCAGCCTCATGCACGAACCCTGAAGTCACACTCGAACAGCACAGTGAGGTACTGGATCTCTGCCACCTTTCAGACTGTAGAACGCCACCTTCCAAGTAATGCAATCAAAACAATCCATCTAAAAGCATTTCATTTGGGATGGATTGATGTGAATTGTTTAGAAAAAAGCTAAAGCTCTGTGGGACAACTAATGGGTGCTTATTAGGACAGCCAATGAACTATTCAATCAGCTATACAGGGAAACTAATGGGGACTGGTAGGCAAAAGACTTGGTGAGGACTTACCTCTTTAAATAAAGCACAGAGGGTCTGGTGATTGGATTAATCAGTTTTAATTTTCATTGCTACCCCAATCATGGCAGTGTGGCCTACTGGGCACAGCACAGGACTAGAACTCAGGAGAGCTGGGTTCTAATCCTGCCCTGTTGGGTGATCTTGGACAAGTCACTTCATTGCTCTGTGCCTCAGTTTCCCCATCTGTAAAACGGGGATAATGATACCCAATTCCTTTATAAAGTGCTTTGAGACCTACTGATAAAAAGCACTATCTAAAAGCTAGGTATTATTCACATACTGCACTCTGGTTTGTTTCACTTGCAGGTTGGGAAATACTGCCCATCAACTTTCCAAATCTGACTCATTTGGAAGATCCCTCATTAATTATCAGGCAGACTCTAAAGTCTAGCACTGCCACCAGGAAGGGCTTGGCAAAAGGTGTCATCTGTAAAGTTCTTTTAGATGAAAGCCCTATGTAAAGACAAGAGATTAACATGAGACAGGGAAGACCCCCCACTCTTTACCATACTAGGTTAAGACCAACCTTGAAACCATCCCCACCATCCCCTGAACAAAAGCAGGCAAATAATTACACCCACCCTCTAGAAACAAAAAGCACTTCTTAATCAGTTTTCCCCCCATACCTTTAGATAGTCACAGCAGAGGGGACTCTGGAGATATCTCAGAATAATTTACAACTGTGGCAGTGAAGTGAGCTGACAGGGAAGGGAAAGGCTAGTTTCTCTTAAGAAGTAAGGGCCTGAAATTTGCAATTTGGAAGTGGGAAATACCAACCTCTGAACCAGCTCTTTAACTTACTTTTAGCATTGTACCACTGGCAGCTGATGTGGGGCCCTTCCGAGATGCACCCTGCAGAGGGTGAGTGAACAGATGAAAGCAATAGCTGCTGATTCCAGGTCATAACCCTCCGCACCTCTCCCTAACGCAAGCCAGGTGCATCAGGCACTGAGTAGCTTCTTCCCTGGACAAATGTCAGTGAACCAGTAGGCTCACCAAGAGACACCAATGAATGACTGCATCCTGCCCCATTCAGGGGCATGGCCATGGCCATGTCTCCCTTAAATATGCCCCATACTGCAGGGGGAACCTCCTATCCAGCCAGCAGCAGTGCATCTCTGAGCTTCTGCTGTTGCAGTTATTCTCTAGGCTAACTCACTATAGCTGATGAAGAGCTTGCTGCTCTGGTAATTGATAATGGCTCTGGTATGTGCAAAGCTGGCTTTGATGGGGATGAAGCTCCCTGGGCTGTCTTCCCCTTCATTGTGGGGCACCCCAGGCACCATGGGGTCATGGTGGGGATAGGCCAGAAGGGCAGCTATGTGGGAGATGAAGCCCAGAGCAAGAGGGACATCCTGACCTTGAAGTATCCCACTGAGCATGGCATCATCACCAAGTGGGATGACATGGAGAAGATCTGGCTCCACACCTTCTACAATGAACTCCTGGTGGCCCCCAAAGAGCACTCTGTCCTACTCATGGAAGCCCCCTTGAACCCTAAAGCTAATAGGGAGAAGATGACTCGGATCATGTGATACCTCCAGTGCCCCAGCTATGTATATAGCCACCTGGGCTGTGCTGTCCCTGTATATGTCTGGCCATCCCGCCAGCATTGTCATGGACTCTGGGGATGGTGTCCCCCACACTGTGCCCATCTATGAAGGCTATGCCTTGCCCCATGCCATCCTGCACCTGGACTTGGCCGGCCGTGATCTGATCGACTTCCTCATGAAGATCCTTACCAAGAGAGGGTAAAGCTTCACCACCACGGCTAAGAGGGAAATTGTGCGAGATGTCAAGGAAAAACTGTACTCTGTCACCCTGGACTTTGAGGTGGAGATGGCCATGGCCGCTTCATCTTCCTCCTTGGAGAAGAGCTATGAGCTACCTGATGGCCAGGTGATCGCTATTGGGAATGAGAGGTTCAGCCATTGTCCACTGTAAATGCTTCTAAATAAACTACCTGCAAGTGTATCCACACAACTGGAATAGTTCTGGTTCAAATAAAAACCCTTGCCCTTGCCAAGTTTCTGAGACTGATACTGAAGCTATCTGAAGGACACTACTTTGTTCATGTTAAATCTCCAAGGTTGGTCTAAGCTTCAGGAGAATCACACCATGTAAAGCTGTCTGCTTGCATCATTGCTAACTGGGACAGTCCACTATGTGATCTAAAATTGAAATGAGACTTTTTTTGGTGTGTGTGGGGGGAGCTGGTTGTAGGAATGCTAGGATCCTGTGAGATTTCTGTTTGCTCTAAATGTTCTCCTCCTCCTTCCAATTATGAAATTCTTTAGGGCTTGAGCCCCAGTTTTGGGAGTGGGAGAAGTAATCAAGGCAGAATGCAATGACTGAACCACTAAGCATTGCAAACGTGCTGTCTCTCTCTTTCTCCCTCCTCCTTCCTCTGCGAGGTTAGCGCTTCAAGGAAAACAGGAGGAGACACTTGCTATTCTGGAGCACCTAAGAATTACAAATAAGTTCTTTATGGCTTGCAAAAGCATGGTGCTAAGCACCATGCAACGTGGGCTGCATCTCTCACAATAGGAATGCTTAGAAGCTTCTGCAGAGCTCAAGTGGAAAATCAGGTTGCTTTGGAGTTTTGCAAAACCGAAGGCCTTATGCAGTGTCCTGAGTGCATTAAGAAAACCCTCTAACCGGGTTTGCCCATTCATAGATCTAATTCTAAAGTCTAAGAGGTATCTCTTTAATGTATTAGTAGCAATAAGAGCATAAACACATAGCTCATGCACAGCTGAGCCTTCCCTTTCCACCACCATATCCCCTTGCAGAGGACAGCATTATGCTGATTAACTTATATTGCCTCCAGCACAGGCGCTGGTCATGGTCACAGAACATGCACTGCAGCTGTAGGACCCAGATGCATCGCTGCCGTTGCTATGGCATGTGAATGCTACTTCCTCCTGACTAGTCCTATCTGGGGCTGTGGTTGGGTTCTTGTGGGACTGGTGAAGTAGCTGCATTGTCCTTTAGACTAGGAGACTAACTTCCTCTTAATTGTTAGGCTTCTCCTGTATAACCATCTGACTAAAGTTTTTTAGCTGTCCTCAGTCTCGCAGCTCCCCTGTTTGCCCTCCATTCACCCTGGGCCCTATAGAGAGAGACAGACAGACAGACAGACACACGCACCCTTGCAACTTGCATACGGCAGGAACCGAATCCATTTTTGTCGGCACTGAATGCAGTAGAAACTCTTCTGAAAAACTTCCCACAACTAACTGTCAGGCAAGCTTTTAAATAACTTGGAGCATTGTTATCATGAAGTTGTTAAGCTAATTAAGAACCATTACTAAATAGTTAAGGGTAAACAGATGGGTACATACAACAGTAACTCATTTTCAAATAAGGACATGATAAACTTGTAATTTTTTCCTTGAATAAAGAACATACACTCCACTAGAGAAAGTAGTGCAGGAATTTATCAGCACTACTGCAAATAATTTAGAAAGAGCTAAACTGCATGATGGAAAGGGATCCCTTGTGTTCTATTTAGGACTCTCTTAACAGGATGTGATTTCAAGTGGAGGATTTTAGTGTATGAGGCTCCAGTTCCAAACTCAACTTGGGCTGAGAGCCTCTTTGAAAGATAGGAACCTGAAACTGGGCTCCTAACTCAGTGGCCTGGACTCTGAGTCTGCTGAGCAGCCAGCAGCTCCCACTGACTGCCATGGGAGCTGCTGGGTGCTCAGGACCCTTAATAAGTTCGCTCACTTAGTTCCTTCTGGCCTTTGAGTCCATGAAAAATAACTCTCCTGCAGCCAATGGATTTACACCAGTATGAAAGAATCGCTACCGGCGTGTGTGTATATATGCACATTGAGGGGGAAAAATGAGATGTTTCCCAAACAAATACAACTGAACTGGCTGCTCAAGGCTTTGCCTTTGCCTTCACTGCTAAAAAAGGTGTGGAATTCCAGTGGAATAATGAAGGTATGGTAGCTATTGCTCTGTAAACTCTTAGTGGAGAGAAGGCTCTGTAGTTTTACCATGAGGTTAAGTAGGTGAGGTCAACCATGGGTAGGGCCATAGTGCTGACCTCACGTAAAACGACAGGAGCTTTGCTTCCACAGGATTTTACAGTGAGAGAACTATCCTGTGTTTATCTCACTATAACAAAAAATCCTCCACCACTAGTCTTCCTGCCCCAACAAGCTTCACTCAGGGTGAGAGGTGTCCTGTGTCTGTGAGGTAAGCTGGGAGGAATCTTATTGTTTTGTGAAACGAGTCAGCGTGATGTGCAAAAGAGGTAGGGCTGAAGCTGCATTATTCATAGAGGATCTTAAATATTTCAGTGAAAACAAACCAACGTTGATTTTGATTTTGTCCTCTCTTCCCGTACCATGACTACTTGGGTTTGGGGAGGGCAAGATGGGAATATGCTCTCGCTCCATACACGGGCTCTTGCAAATGTTTTGCAAAACTCCCAAAGTAAAATCAAGTTAATGGTTTTGCTAACCAAGCAGACCCCACTGTCTGTATGTAATAGTCTCTGAGAGAAATACAGTTAAGCTGTCACCTCCTTGTTCAAGGCAGTCTTTAATTCTCTGTTTAGTGTTCTGGGAGAATGGCTGGTGAATGATTCAGTGCCTCACTTTGTTTTGAGATTCAGCAGCCGGGCTCTAATTTAAAAACACACGCAAGAGGAAGACACAGGTAGAAGATGCATAGAGCAGAAATGACTGGTTGTGCTCTCCATGCCCCAAGAGTTGCTACCCTGTTAGTGCTCGCTTCCGTATCTTTCTCTTTTTCCTTTGGGCAATTTACCCAATCTGCAGAAACAAATCAGACGAAATTGCCCGTTCCCACATGGCAGCATAATATTGCACTATAATCACGTCTTGCAATATCTGAAGGAATCCAGTCAGAACACCAAAAGAAACTGACAGGTCAGCTAGTTAGAAAACCATGCCTGCTGAGCTGCATGAAGCATAAGTCCTACCCTGCAGTGGCACAATTATCATGTTTAATTGTATTCGCTGCGAGGGAGATGGTGGCTCAGTTGCATAGATACACTGCTGCCATCACCTGGCAAAACACATACATTAGGGAACGCTCTCTCCACGACAATGAAAACAACGAGGAGTCCTTGTGGCACCTTAGAGGCTAACAAATTTACTTGGGCATAAGCTTTTGTGGGCTAAAACCCACTTCATCGGATGCATGCTAAATTTGTTAGTCTCTAAGGTGCCACAAGTGCTCCTCGTTGTTTTTGCTGATACAGACTAAAACGGCCGCCTCTCTGAAACCTGTCTCCAGGACAGTGGGAATTAGCATTGAGATGTGCTGCAAACATCCAACAGCTGAACAAACACCCAGCACCATTGTTTTGTAATTGTTACATTGCCGATCACTCTCTAAATGCAGTCGGAACAGTATTACAAACAGGGTATTCCATGTAGCAGAGATCTAGACCCCCTGGGCATGAATCAGTGTTACACACCAGGTTTCAGAGTAACAGCCGTGTTAGTCTGTATTTGCAAAAAGAAAAGGAGTACTTGTGGCACCTTAGAGACTAACCAATTTATTTGAGCATAAGCTTTCGTGAGCTACAGCTCACTTCATCTGATGCATCCGATGAAGTGAGCTGTAGCTCACGAAAGCTTATGCTCAAATAAATTGGTTAGTCTCTAAGGTGCCACAAGTACTCCTTTTCTTGTTACACACCAGTTTTACATCACCATAACTCCACTGAAGTCAATTGAGTTGTGGCAGTGTGAAACTGGAGTAATGCAGTGAGGATCAGGGCCCTTGCAAACAGGATGAAGCAAAGGCCAAACAGCCTTTGTAACTGGTCTCATTGGAGGTGAAGTCACAAGACTAGTGCATTCATGTACTATGGACTTCTATTTACATAGCACCTGTACTGTCCGATGCATTTGCTATGCAGCCCTGAAAAGCAGACAGTCTGTCAACTTACAAAGTGCATGGACTTTTCAAGCTATTTAGTTTTAGGTCACTCATTTTCTTAGGTCATTGCCCCTCACAGTTCACCTTATTTGCCACTTGCAGGGGAGACCACTATAATTATCCATGAAAGCGTTGGGCGCACAGCTGCCATCAGGACCTTGTGGACACTTATGCTAGGTAAAATATCAACCATTTTGCAATCCCCCTCCCCATTTTGAGAGTCTCTTGGGTGGTTTCATGAAGGAAAAAGTGAGATGTTTCACAATCCAATACTCACACTCATGCCCACGCTCCCAAAGACAGAGGTCTCTTGTTCTTCCCAGCAGAAATTGCTTTTCAATTCTGGAAAGAAACATACAAAAATATGCAGAAGAACAATTTGGACAGAGGGGAAAACTGGTTAAGAGAAAACTTCAAATGGGCAAACCCAGTTCCCCAAACCAAATCTCCACCCTATCTGATCAGGTACCTCTACCTTTGCCCTACGAGTCCTATGCCTTCCTAAGTTAATGAGGGCACAAGCACTTCTGACTCTAACATGAGACTTTGAAATTTGTTCCCCACAAAGATTCATGGCACTAAAACTTGACTGTGCAAACATCCATGTAAAGTGCTTTGCAGCTCCCACCAAGCTCTACTCTGGTTAGTGGGAGGACATGCATGGAAGAAGGAGGGAAACTTCAAAAGGTTCATGGCCAAGCTTTGCATTGCCTTTCAAACCCTTTGGGCCTTAGTAAACCCAGGTCTCTAGCCTTTTCTCACAGCACTCATCACCCAGTGCTCACAAAACAGCCTAACAAGGCAAAACTTGACAGTAGCCTCTTGTGTGAGAGAAGGAACTAAACCAGCACCCTACAGCTGACTACTCCTGGACTTGAGGAAAATTCTACTCTGCTGGGAATCCTCATAGATCAATGACTAAAAGGACTATCTTAACAGTGATTTAAATTCTATCTCATGTCTCCTTTCTGTAGGGTTAAAAGTTTTTCACACCATCTCACTGTAAATGTTTACATTAATTCAGTGCAAACTTTTGCAATTACCTTAATTATACTTCAGTTTGTTAACTGACGAATGCACTGTGCCCTTTGTGGTGGAATATTTTCCATTCCTGAGTTGTGCATTCAACAATTTCCAAAACCAAGAAAAGGAGTACTTGTGGCACCTTAGAGACTAACAAATTTATTTGAGCATAGCTCACGAAAGCTTATGCTCAAATAAATTAGTTAGTCTCTAAGGTGCCACAAGTACTCCTTTTCTTTTTGCGAATACAGACTAACACGGCTGCTACTCTGAAACCTGTCTAATGGAAAAGAGACTTATGGCCTCTAATATTTAAGAAATCACCCACTGTGATTTGTAAATGTTCGAATCACAGAAAAAGCTATAGTTCAAAAGGTACCCTGAGGTTGTATATACAGAACAGAGAGTCCTCTAATTATGTCGACATCTCTGAGTCTTTAATCTGAAACCAAAGTCTCCATTAATCCATTCAGGTCATCTCCTTCTTCTCATGGAGGATAGGTCCATCAATGGCTATTAGCCAGGATGGGCAAGGCTGGTGTTCCTAGCCTGTATTTGCTAGAAGCTGAGAATGAGCTACAGGAGACAGATCATTTGATGATTACCTGTTCTGTTCATTCCCTATGAAGCACCTGGCCTTGGCCACTGTCGGAAGTCAGGATACTGAGCTAGATGGACCTTTGGTCTGACCCAGTATGACCATTCTTATGTTCTCAAAAGCTTTTTCTCTCTTGGGATGTCCTTCGACTGCAGACATCAGCAACTCACCTTCTGCGTCTTCTGTGGAAACAGCAAAGGAATGGCACTCCCACTTCTCTGAAACTGGTGCTGTGGTTTTGTAGTAATGGTGTCTGTTAGGGGGCTTATTCCTTCACCCACTTACTTCCCTGGTCCTTCTCGCATGAACAGAGAGCAACAATACCCAAAGTCCAAAGGTGCAAACAATTCGATGTTTGTTGGGGTGAACTTCCAGCAAGCATGATTCCAGTTTCCTTCCTTAGTATCCTCCTTCCCAGCTCTGACCACAGAGCCTTACACCTGTGTCCCTGTTCCCATTCCTACCCTTAGCCAAACATGATTCCAACTTCCTTACTCCCATTCCCTGTTCCCATTTCCCCCTTTAGCAAAACATGATTCCAATTTTCTTACCCCCATTCCCTGTTTCCATCTCCCCCACCCCCTTCCTCATTGACTACCGATTATATAGTAAAACTTGAGTTCTGCTTAGCTATACCTTAACCAATCATTTTCCTGAAATTTAACTAACCAATCCTAACATATTGTAACATGATTATGTAACCAATTATATCCCACCACCTTAATTAGTTTACACCCAGCAAAATTAATTATACAGCAGACAGGAACAATCACAGAACCAGATAGAGATTATACAGACAAACAATAGCAAAGTGGGAACTATAATGACAAGACAATACAGAAGTGAAGATTTCACATCCCAGCTATTGATAAGTGAGTTCTTGCCAGACAGGATGCTACCAAACTAAGTTTCCTTTTACATTTTCTAGGCACTTCCCTTTCTCTGGAGGCGATAGGAATACAATCCTGTCCTGATAGTGCCTAACAGCCCAATAGCACCTTATTTCAATGTGACTAGTTTGGAATGTGAGGATGTGACTGTCGCTTCCCAGCTTATGGCTGCCTCTGCTGCTTAGCCAAAGGCCTTAGCCTAAGAACAGGGCCTCAGACTGTCACAGTAAGAGAAGGCCCTTACACCAGCAGACAGTGATTTTCATTCTTTCTTTTATACCTCTAGAACTAGCCAAGTGATATGAATACACCTAAATTCTTAAAGTACAGGCCTTTGCAGACAGGCCTGAATATCTTTATCCTAACAGTGTCAAGAGTAAGAAATAAGTCAAAGGCAAGGGTGAAAGGCCCTGATTTTGATCTTATTTATACTGGTGTAGCTCTGTTGTCTCCCAGTTTACAACAGTGTGAGAGCAGAATCACACCCAAAGCGTTTAACGCTAATATGCAATTCATATGGCTATTATGGGAAGTTCAGTATTTGTGCCTGAACCTTTGAAACCACACCTTTGGCACATCACCAGCCTGACCCAGCTATCATATTACCGTATATTCTACTCAGACTGATTGATTTGAGAAAGGGAAGGGGGGGGGGGAGCAAAAGAGCCTTGAAGAGTTGATAGCATCAATTCTCTCCTTAGAATGACTCCAAACTTCTGCTTGGCAAATAGAGGCTAAAGATGGGGAAGCGAACCAATAGTTCACTGGCTTGCTCCTGATATCTTCCCTTTTTAAAGAGAACTGAACACTGTTGAAAGATGCCACACTGATAGTGCTGGAGACCAAAGTCCTCTGTTTACTCATGAAACAGGTTCAGCATAAGCACTCTGTCAAAGGAGGGTCACTTCTGAGCGGGGCTGGATTTGAACCAGTGACCTAGAGGTGAAATGCTCCATATCCAGTCTCCTATTGCATTTATTTTCTAATGTGTCAGACCAAAGACCGCTAAGGAGCAAATAAACCAGCAAAGGGCCAGCACTCCAGACAGATCTTACTTGCTTTTATTTTTTTACTTTTAGCACGTATGCCCCTTACGATGATATATCATTTTCAGATTTTTGTATTAAAAGAAAAAACAGCCCATCATAAATACGAAAACCTGCCATTATCTCTACGCTGCATGGACCACCTTGGGAAAGAAGCAATCTGCTAATCAAAGCTGTTTTAAAATACCCAAGTTTATATTCAGCAACGACTTTTTATTTTAGCAAGCCATTGCTTCCCCGCTCTGAGAATGTGTTCATTACACTCTGCCTTGGAATTCGCTTTGCAGAGGTGCCATGTGCTAGAACAATTCAATAAAGATCTCCATACTGTCACAAAAGCTGGGTAGGCTTTAACATTTCCTTTGCTGTTATTTGACCCAAACAATTCAAGATCATAACGGTATCTGCTACCACGATAGTTATCTGGCCAGAAAGTATTATTTGCTGCTAAACATACTAGGCCTGATTCTTCTCTTATTCACACCGGGTTCAGTCGAGCTTAACTTGATTAGTTTCAGAGGAGCTATTCCTAAATTACTCTGGTGTCAGTGAAAAGAGAATCAGGCCCAATGTCTCTTTTGTGCTGCTGGGAATGAGTATGCTGTCTTGGGTATTCCTTTATTGTGATGGTAAAGAAAGGCATGGATAATTACCATCTAAGATGGATTTAGTTCATGGCATTTTTCAACCTCCTCAGATGTGTTTGGGTGAAATGGAAACTGCCTCTCTTTTCCATAGGTGGTGACAGCACAAATAAACCTGAATCATGTAACCTAGTCCTCAATAATCTGCTCTACAGATGATAATGGGAGTTTTGATCTCTTTCTACGTGAAATCCCCAAAGAGGAGCATAAAATTGGTGCAGAACAAAGAAAGGAAATTCAATAAAACAAAGAGAAGAGCAATACTGACCAGAAAAGGAAGGATGGCTTTGTGGTTAAAGCACTGGACTGGGACTCATGAGATTTGGGGTGAAATTCTGGCCCCATTAATGTTAATTGGTGCCAGGATTTCACCCTTGAGGACTATCCCAGCTCTGCCACAATCTTCTTGAGCTGCCTTGGGGAAGTCACTTAACCCTGTCCCTCATTTTCCACATATGCTAACTGGGGATAATGCCTATCTCACAGAGGGTGTGGCGAGATTAATATTTGTAAAGCACTTTGAGCTATTTAATTTTAAAAAATTAAACAGCTCAGTTTTTAGAAGGGCAGACTAAACTGAGGGTACACACGAGAACTCACAGCAGACCAAATTTTCCTTACACTGGTAAACTTGGGGTGATTTGGGGTGGCACCTGTATGAGTGACAGGAAGATTTGACCCATCATTTTCACATTGCTTTATTTACAAAATAAAAGTTAATATGATTTCAGCAAGCCACTAAAAAGTAGGGAAAAGTCAGGGCATTTTCTGCCAATTGATTTCAAAAGATATTTGGTACAGAGTTCTAGTTTCAGAAAATATGCCAGGAAAAAGGGGCCTTAACAGATTAATCATGAAAAGGACAGAAAGACGTTAACTCTAGAAGAAGGAGGAAAATGAGATCAACAGTTTATTTCTATTATCTTTACCATATGTTCTATTCCAACTGGATTCACAAACTGCATGTCATCTTCAAGCACAGCTCTAGACCCTTTGAAGTGACCTGACCATATTATTGATTTAAACTAACCTCTCTCTTTGAACCCTAGGTCAAGGTTAGTGCTATAATAAAATATACCTTTTACAGCTGGCCTTTGCCAGTGTTGCCAACAAGTAACAAACCCCTTAGTTAAGCATTCATTTTACTGAGTGTAGCATTGTATTTCTATTTTCCCTCCCCCATAGTCATTTCCTTCACAAACCCTAGTTAAGGAGAAAAAATTCTCATTTCCGGTCCAGGAGATCAATTTTAAACGTACTTGAAGTAAATGCAGATATTTAAGCTACATTTCTATGCCAAAAGGCACTGACACCAGAAATGCTCTATTTCGAATATCCACGTACGCTAACCTACCACATCTTTGACTTCATAAGAAACCATACAGATACTTCTTCCACCAGCAATGTCAGTTTAGCAACCTTCTATAAACCTGTCTTTGTGCAGAATCACAGCTATCCAACAAGGACAATATATCTAGAAAATCAATATTGGAGAATATGTTTTAAGAGCACTTCTTGAATAGGGAAGACATAACGGAGAGCTGCTTGTAAGCACACACAGGGTAACGCTCATCCTTGATGTAAGTTCATTGGCTTGCAGAGGAAGATAGGGATGGAAGTGAGGTGAAGTGAGGTCTTTGACTGCATGTAGGCAGCTGGGGGTGGAAGCAGCACTGGGCTAAAAGTGTCTGTGGTTGTTTGGAGATGAGGAATGCAGGGATTAGGGCAGGGCATCAAGGCTGTACTCCACTCTGTTCAGGGCTTCTGAGTCTGCTGCTTCCTAGCCGAGAGTTTTGACTCCTAAATCCTCAGCCAGTGATCAGACAGCACTGTGCCTTTTACAGACAGCAGGAGGGTGACCATATTTCCTAAAGACAAAATGGGACACCCTCAGCTTCTTGCCCAAGGTGCCTGTCCCCTCCTCCCCCTCGCCCCCGCCACATGAGGCTGTTGCCCGTCGCTGGAACCCTCTGGGTGACCCCCCCCTTGCATGTTGGAACACTACCTCCCCCAAGCCCTGCCTCCCCCCCCGTGGGGGAGGGGGCTAGCATTTCCGCTTGCCCCCCCCATGTTCCTTCACACTGCACCCCACTTTTTTGACATCTGTCCCATTTGCTCTTACCAACTGATCAAGTCAGCAAGAGCAAACAGGACATATGCCTCCTGAAAAAAAAGTCGGGATGGCTGGGACAGGGCTTAAAAAAGGGACTGTCCCAGCCAAAATGGGATGTATGGTCACCCTAGATGGCAGTGGAAATGAATGTGACTGGGCGACAGTAAAAAAAGAAATAAAACATTTAGAAATTTGTAATTCTTCGATACAACAGTGTTTTTAGAAAAGAAAGGAGTGAGGACAAGGGGCGAATGTTCGATTTTTGAAATCAGAGCAACACTTTCAACTCTTAATTAAATGCAGGAATTAGTTAGTTGGCTAGATTTCTAATATTCCTCCAGACCCCAAAGCTTTAGCACTCTGTGTCCGTCAGAGCTGCTATGAGCAGGATTAAATGACATGGGGCTTAAAATGCAAGCAGCAGTTGGAGGTGCTTCTATACCGGGGCTCCCAGTGTTGTCAATACTAGAGGAGCTTAACTGGTATTAGCAACAGTGGGATTTTTGCTAGGGAGGTGATGTTTTAAATAATGATCAAATTAATAAAATCCCCCAAGTAGAGTTGTGGCCCCGAAAGGGGAGAAGTGCCAGAGTTTCCATGAAGTCCATTAAGCAGTTTGCTATTCCTATTGCGTGGAAGGTATTCAGATACTGCAGTGATGGGCAGCAGAATAAAACCCCAAGATAAATAAAAGGAGGACTTGTGACACCTTAGAGACTAACCAATTTATCTGAGCATAAGCTTTCGTGAGCTACAGCTCACTGCATCCGATGAAGTGAGCTGTAGCTCACGAAAGCTTATGCTCAAATAAATTGGTTAGTCTCTAAGGTGCCACAAGTCCTCCTGTTCTTTTTGCGAATACAGACTAACACGGCTGTTACTCTGAAACAAGATAAATAAGTACTAATGGGCAAAAGCTATTTGGCTTCAAGGGAGTTACTCCTGATTTACACTGTGTGAGGGCCCTGTCAAGTCAATGACTCCCGTTGAGGTCAGTCAGAGTTGGATCAGCCCCTGCGCAAGAGGAGAATCAGGCTTTGTTACTCCATACCCACCATGGGGTTTCTCCAGTGGTTTGATTGATACAACATCAGGAGGCAAAAGAAGATGATAGCGCCCAGTGTCCCCAGCTGGAGAAAAGGCTCATGCCAAAACTAAGAATCAGAAAGAGGAATGGATCTAAATACAATACTGTAACTTTAACACTTACAAGATGGTAGTGGCTCCTTATTAATATGGCTGATGTCACATCTTCACGGACTTTAGTGCCCTGAGTGGAAGTTCAGAAACATCAGTACAGGAAGGGGTTTCTCTTAAATTTGGCATCAAATGCTTTTAGTGCTCCACCCCCTACTTTAATGTCTAGTTTGTAGAATAGGGTTTTAGTGCATCCTTGGATGAATTTGACCAGACACCACTCTCAGTAAGTTTAAATATAGCAAACTTGTTATCCCATCAATATCTGCCACTGCCTAAATCAGCAGAACTTGCTGCAATAGAACTGTCATCCATTATAAATCCCAAGGATGACACATCAATTCTGGGGCAATGTTTTCAGCAGTTTCATTAACTATCAGGCTGCTGGTGTTACTTTATATCTATTCTTGGGTTAATTTCTTGGTGCAGGAACAAGTCAACACACCACCATCTATTTACTTTAAGAGAGGTCCTCCTGCGATTAACTAAAAGGTGTATTGATGAGCTCTGGAGCAGCACAAATGTCTGGCCTCTCTAACACAAACAGACATAATTTTCTCCTCCAGGACAAACTCTTCCTCTCTCTCTGGCTCTCCCATTGCAATTCACCAGGATGGACTTTTTCTCATAGCTTCCCCAGACAGACATTTGCCTTTCTCCCACATCTAAGTCCTTGACCTACTATCCATGTACACCTAAATCCTTGATCGACCACCTATGTAATACATCCCAGACCACCATAGGAGATAGCCAGCTGGCAGCTATCAACTGAGCACTACACCACTGCATCACACTCTTCCTCAGACTCACAGCTCTGGTTGTTTGTAAGGTATCAGACCTTAAAAAAGACACTGGTCCTTCAGATCAGCAGTTCTATTTTGCCACTTGTCCAGGACTGTTACATGGCAAATCCCGGATATTGGACAAATGCAGCTTTTGGCCCTTGAAATGTCTTCATTATACTCAGGAATTTCAAAAAAAGTAACAGCTTTTCCTTAAAGAAAAGGTGAAGATAGAAGCCCAGGAAACAAACAATTATTCACCATTGGTGAGCTATCAGTAAGCAGAGATTTGCATCTGGTATGTGATTAGCTCAGAAGTTAACAGTTATCACCAAACGCGGTTGCATCCGGTTAGGATGCAATCGTTGGTATACCCAATCTGATTGGTCGCCATTGCTCCAAATCTCAGTAACCATCTCCTAAATTGTAAACATCCAAAACATGCTGACATGAGAGTAGCTGAAAGTAGTCATGTGACAAGACAGCATTTTCTTTTCTCATGTAACAAGAGATATTTTACAATAAGACATGAAAATGATATTAATGCAGAAGTTCAAAATAGCAATGTAAAATTCCACTCAGAGGAAGAAACTGAAAGAGACATCTCCATGGTCATATTATATTGTTCTTTAACAAGTGCTGATAAGAAAACGATTATGTCTAATGAAATATTAGTGAATAAAATCAGCCAACTGAGACACTCAATGACTGATTTTCAAAAGGAGCGCACAGAACAATTTAATATAATGCAAGCTAATAAACACGTCCCAAGCTGAATCACTGAATGATATAGTTAACAGCCTGTCAGAGACATCAGATATTTACAGACAGAATAATGCAGAGAATCAGATAAAGCAAAATGCCTCCTCACAAGGCCTTGCAAATGTGGAAATCAGTCTCAGCAGCCATATTCTGAGATCAGGATGCCTCACACAAGCCAAGAGAAAGAGGTGATAGCTACACCTTCTCCTTAAAAGTAGCTCATCCCATCCTTCCATCCAAAAGTATTTTATGGATAATATATAGGAATCACTGCACCAAATGGAATGCAACCAAGTCCAAGATTGAAGGTGGCTGTCAGACAGCTGATTGGCACATACTACACTGCCACACAATGGGGGGGTGAGGAAATTTGCTGGCCAGTGACATTGGGGCAAACTCCTACTGTTACAGGAAGTGCTGTGGGATTTTTAATGTCCATGCAGAGCAGTCAGAATCTTGATTTTAAGGTTTCATCCAAAAGACCCCGCACAATAACAATCAATTACCAGTGTGTTAGGAAAAGAAAGGCAATATAATCCTTACGAGCTGGATAATGTTTTGAAGAGAAAAAGTATATATAGATGTCTAGTAAATTTGCTAATCTAAAACCCCAAATATCTTTAAGATCTTTATCTCCAAGACTACAACAAGACCATACTGCAGCAAATAATTTTATGTTTTTATACTGAAGTCGTTTACATAACTGTTATTGAAAAATGCATTTTCTGTGAAATGATCAAGAAAAAAAAGATCGTATGCATATTTATTCCAACACACCAGTCCCTGACCATAAAATCTCATCATCTAAAAGATGCATAGGTATTTTGCATAGGTATTTTACATAGCTAATTTAAGAACAGTTAAGACTCTTTCTAAGGCAGCTATAGATATTTAAGCAAAGAACATTTTCTTTTAATTCCGTCTTTTATACAGGGAAAACTATCTTAAAATAATTCAATTATGACCTAATTTTGGGTACAGTAACTCCTCACTTAAAGTTGTCCCAGTTAACATTGTTCCATTGCGGATCAATTAGAGAACATGCTCGTTTAAAGTTGTGCAATGCTCCCTTATAATGTTGTTTGGCAGCCGCCTGCTTTGTCCACTGCTTGCAGAAAGAGCAGCCCGTTGGAGCTAGCTGGTGGGGGCTTGGAATCAGGGTGGACCAGCAGCCCCCCATCAGGCTATCAATTGCCTGGCAGTTCAGTTGTCCCTCTCCCCGCTGCCATGTGCTGCTCCTGCCCTCTGCCTTGGAGCTGCTCCCGGGAGCCTCCTGCTTGTTGTGCAAAGGGGGTAAAGAGGAGTGCTAATGTCAAGGGGTTCCCCCCGCTCCTGACCCCCATCTCCATAGAACAAGGGATACCCGACAGGGCTCAGGATGGAGGAAGAAGGGAGCTTGCTGGCAGCAGCTGCTTGGCTCGACTTGCTGATCTACTTAAAAAGGCAATGTACTTAGAGTGGGGTCAGCATTCTTAAAGGGGCAATGTGTGTGTCTCTCTCTCTCACACACACACAGTGTGTGTCTCTGTCTCTTTCTGCCATGCTGTCTCCCCTCGCTCCATTCGTGCTGCCTTGTAGGGTGTGAGGCTACATTAACAACAATGTGTTAACCCTTGAGGGCTCAGCCAAGTGCTAGTTCATCATTTAGCAGTGAGGCATTCCCTGGGAAATATCCCACCCTCTTCCACCCTCTCAACCAAGCTTCACAATCATCATTGCTGAGTACAGTATTAAATTGTTTGTTTAAAACTTACACTGTTTATATGTGTATGTATATACATATAAAATATAGTCTTTTGTCTGGCAAAAAATATTTCCCTGGAATTTAAACCTCCCATTTACATTAATTCTTATGGGGAAATTGGATTCGCTTAACATCATTTCGCTTAAAGTAGCATTTTTCAGGAACATAACTACAACAGTAAGTGAGGAGTTACTATAATTAGTAGTGTCTTATGTGTGATATTGTAATGGATTTGCTAGTTGCGGAGTCTCCTTCACTGGAGATTTTTAAGAACAGGCTAGACAAATACCTGTCATAATGGTGTAGTTATTACTTAGTCCTGTACTGAGTGCAGGGGACTGGAGTAGAAGACCAGTTGAGGTCCCTTCTAGTCCTACACTTCTATGATTCTATGGAATATAATTTGAACAGCACCTAAAGATTATCCTTCAGTTCAAGTGACAGCAGCCGATACCTTTGGAGCAGGGAGACCTGAGTTCTAGTCCCTCTGTCATTGTAATATTCCAAGCAGCGGCATGCAGCATGGTGACAACTCTGAAGATTCCAGATGGCCCAAGAGGTATTCAACTATTTTTGTTTGCACGCCCACTATATACTGAAACCATGAACTGATTTTTGTCCATTGAGTTTGCCTGATTATGATGTATAGTGTAATCTACACTACCCAGATGAAAAACAAGCATTATCATACAACTGCTGAAAATTAGGAGAAAAAATGATCCCAGCAGAACAAGTGGAGAGAAAGGAGAGTGTGATGGGGCGGCTGCCCCTCACCAGCAGAAAAGAGATTAAAAGCAGCCCTAGGGAGGCTGTGCTGGAGGCAGCCAATTAGAAAGGGGCGGAGAGGAGCAGCCAATCATGGCCCGGGAGGCTCATATAAGAAGGACTGCAAGGCAGAGAGTTCAGTAGCTGACTGCTGCCTAGATAAATACCATGCATGTATGCCTTTTAAAGCTCTCTGAGCATTTAAGACACTTCTGCATGACAGGAGCCTATATCAATTGATAAATTGCATATGGAATGCCCTTTCTGAGCTGATAAACCAAGCCACAACTGACTTCTCATTGAGATCCCTCCTCCAGACTTACTTCTGCTCTAATACCTACAAGCTAGGAATCAATGGGATTTATACTATTAAAAAAAAAATCTGTCTCGCCTTGCTGTGCATCAGTTTTTGCCAAGTAACAGTGCATTCTCACTGCTGTAACACCCCTCACTGCCTTCACCCGCCTTAGTACCCGCTATACAAATGCTATCTTCTGACAGGGGAAAAGGGAACAACTCTACTATGCCTTGCATGTCTCCTTTGACTCCCAAAGATGTGGGGCTGTCTGTATTATGAGGTCCTGCACCCTCTTCCTATCCAATAGTTCGAACAGACTTGATGTTTCTTCTTCAGATCAGATCAGACCCCATCCCTGCCAAGTCTCCCTCACTTGGAGGTGACCCATTCAACTAGGATTGGGCATAAAGGTCAGTATGTATCATAAGAGAAACAAGGTGAGTGAGGTAATATTATTTTATTGGACCAACACCTCACCCACCTTGTCTAATATCCTGGGACCAACACGGCTACAAAAACACAGTAGATACCTCTGTTAGGACAAGGGCTGGTTTTGGCATGTTTGTGATGGTCACACTCAACAGCTGGAGCTAAAGAGCCTTGCTCGCTATCTGAGCACTGTCACAGTCTCTCATCTTCTGTGGAAGGGGGATACAAAGCACACCCAGGGTATTGGCTAGAGCTGGTCAAACTAGTTTGTGATGGAAAAACTGCAATTTTGACTAAATTAAAATTGCTGTTGAAAATACCTGGTTTCTGCTGAAGATTTCAGGGAAAACCATTTCCCCCCTTGTTTCTCTCAAAATTTTCTGCAAGGGGGAAAAAATTAACATTTCCAGGGCAGCTCTGCCACAGGCTACAAGGGTGTCAATGAAACCCTGCAAAGCTCCTCTCTTTTCATTTCTTCATTCAGATGATCCCATCTTGGGATAGTACAGATGTCGACCCGCCCCAGGTCTCTGCTGGGGCAAGAGTGGGAAAGGAACATGATGGGGGTTGGGCAGAAAGGAGGGAAAGAAAGAGAGGGAGTGGACAGCAAAACAGTGCAATGAGTGACTGAATGGAGAAAAGAATGGAAACTACAAATAAACGGAAGGGAAAAAGAATGGGAGGATGGAGAGGGAGGGGGAAGGACAGAGAGAGGGTGGACGGAAAGTGAGGAACGAAGGACAAAGATGAAAGAAGGCGGGGGAGGGGGTAAAACCCAAGGGATTGAGGGAGAGAGGGAGGGAAGGATAAAGTGGGCAAGAAGGGAATGGGAAAGAGAAAAAGAGAGAGGGGAGAGAAAGAAGGCAAAGGAAAGAGGGACAGCTAGACAGTTGGGGGACAGAGTCAGTGGCACAGGTAGACAATGGTGGGGACAGTGACAGGCCGTCGGGAGGACAGAAGGAAAGCTGGGGGAACAGAAAGACAATGGGGAGACAGGAGGAAAGTCGGGGGGTGAGACAATCGGGGGGGACAGTTGGGGGGGTCAGAAGGAAAGTCGGGGGGAGACAGACAATGGGGGGAGCAGTCGGGGGGACAGAAGGACAATGGGGAGACAACTGGGGGGGACAGTCGGGGGGATCAGAAGGAAAGTCGGGGGAGACAGTCAATGGGGGAGCAGTCGGGGGGACAGAAGGACAGTGGGGAGACAGGAGGAAAGTTGGGGGGAAGACAATCGGGGGGAACAGTCGGGGGGGTCAGAAGGAAAGTCGGGGGAGACAGACAATGGGGGGAGCAGTCGGGGGACAGAAGGACAATGGGGAGACAGTCGGGGGGATCAGAAGGAAAGTCGGGGGGGAGACAGACAATGGGGGAGCAGTCGGGGGGACAGAAGGACAGTCGGGGGGGTCAGAAGGAAAGTCGGGAGGCAGATAGACAATGGGGGGGCGGGGAAATCGCGGGGGAGACAGACAATGGGGGGACAGCCAGACAGTCACGGGCCGTGGTGTCCCAGGGCAGGGGGTTGGCGCTGACGGGGTCCCCCGGCCCCGATCCGGGCCCAGCAGAGACACGGGGGGGGTCTCTCCCCTTTCCGGAGCCCCGCGGGGACCGGGCGGGCTGCTGCCCCCCCTCGCCCAGCCCGGGGCCGCCAGGGCCGTGTGCGGGAGGGAGGCGCCGTCAGCCGCCGGGGCTGGGCGGGGCCCCGGGAACCAGAGGCAGCCGCGGCTTCCGGCCGGCGAGGCAGGCCGCGGGGCGGGGGAGCCGAGCCCAGCCCAGCCCAGCCCAGCCCGGGAGAGCGGGGGGCGCTGCCGGGTGGGTAGCGCGGGGGGCAGCGGGGGCTGGCAGCAATAAGGGGGAGAAGGGACTGGAGGGGGCAGTAGGGGAGAGAGGAGGAGGCCGGAGGACAGTATGGGGGGCCGGGGGGGCAGTAGGGGCAAGAGGAGGAGGAGGCCGGAGGGCAGTATGAGGGTCCGGGGGGGCAGTAGGGGAGAGAGGAGGAGGCCGGAGGGCAGTATAGGGGGCTGGGGGGGGCAGGCTGGGGGCAGTAGAGGCGAGAGGAGGAGGCTGGAGGGCAGTATGGGGGTCCGGGGGGGCAGTAGGGGCGAGAGAAGGAGGCCGGAGGGCAGTATGGGGGTCCGGGGGGGCAGTAGGGGAGAGAGGAGGAGGCCAGAGGGCAGCATAGGAGGCCGGGGGGCAGGCTGGGGGCAGTAGAGGCGAGAGGAGGAGGCTGGAGGGCAGTATAGTGGCCGGTGGGGGGCAGGCTGGGGGCAGTAAGGGGGAGAGGAGGAGGCCAGAGGGCAGTATAGGGGACGGGGGGGCAGGCTGGGGGCAGTAGAGGCGAGAGGAGGAGGCTGGAGGGCAGTATAGGGGGCTGGGGGGGGCAGGCTGGGGGCAGTAGGGGCGAGAGGAGGAGGCTGGAGGGCAGTATAGTGGCCGGTGGGGGGCAGGCTGGGGGCAGTAGGGGCAAGAGGAGGAGACCAGAGGGCAGTATAGGGGACGGGGGAGCAGGGGCAGTAGGGGGAGAGGAGGAGGCCGGAGGGCAGTATAGGGGGCCGGGGGGGCAGTAGGGGCAAGAGGAGGAGGCCAGAGGGCAGTATGGGGGGCCGGGGGGGCAGTAGGGGCAAGAGGAGGAGGCCGGAGGGCAGTGTGGGGGGCCGGGGGGGCAGTAGGGGAGAGAGGAGGAGGCCAGAGGGCAGTATAGGGGGCAGGGGGGCAGGCTGGGGGCAGTAGGGAAGAGAGGAGGAGGAGGCCGGAGGGCAGTATAGGGGGCCAGGGAGGCAGGCTGGGGGCAGTAGGAGCGAGAGGAGGAGGCTGGAGGGCAGCATAGGGGGCCGGGGGGGGGCAGGCTGGGGGCAGTAGAGGCGAGAGGAGGAGGCCGGAGGGCAGTATGGGGGTCTCGGGGGGCAGTAGGGGAGAGAGGAGGAGGCCAGAGGGCAGCATAGGAGGCCGGGGGGGCAGGCTGGGGGCAGTAGAGGCGAGAGGAGGAGGCCGGAGGGCAGTATAGGGGGCTGGGGGGGGCAGGCTGGGGGCAGTAGGGGCGAGAGGAGGAGGCTGGAGGGCAGTATAGTGGCCGGTGGGGGGCAGGCTGGGGGCAGTAGGGGGGAGAGGAGGAGGCCAGAGGGCAGTATAGGGGACGGGGGGGCAGGCTGCGGGCAGTAGGGGGGAGAGGAGGCGGCCAGTATAGGGGACGGGTGGCAGGCTGGGGGCAGTAGGGGGGAGAGGAGGAGGCCAGAGGGCAGTATAGGGGACGGGGGAGCAGGCTGGGGGCAGTAGGGGGAGAGGAGGAGGCCGGAGGGCAGTATAGGGGGCCGGGGGGGCAGTAGGGGCAAGAGGAGGAGGCCGGAGGGCAGTGTGGGGGGCTGGGGGGGCAGTAGGGGAGAGAGGAGGAGGCCAGAGGGCAGTATAGGGGGCAGGGGGGCAGGCCGGAGGGCAGTATAGGGGGCCAGGGAGGCAGGCTGGGGGCAGTAGGAGTGAGAGGAGGAGGCCGGAGGGCAGCATAGGGGGCCGGGGCGGGGGGCAGGCTGGGGGCAGTAGGGGAGAGAGGAGGAGGCCGGAGGGCAGTATAGGGGGCCGGGGGGGGCAGGCTGGGGGCAGTAGGGGCAAGAGGAGGAGGCCGGAGGGCAGTATAGGGGGCCGGGGGGGCAGGCTGGGGGCAGTAGGGGCAAGAGGAGGAGGCCAGAGGGCAGTGTAGGGGGTGGGCTGGGGGCCCAAGGGCAGTCAGATGGAGGGGAACTGCAGGGCAGGGTACATGTTCTGTAAATCCCTGAGACACAGATGGCAGGATGTGTGGGTGGGGGGAGGACAGCTGTGGGGTGGCAGATTGGTGTGTCCCCCCCCTCCTCTCCTGTGAGCATTAGGGAAGGGCTTTAACCTCTGCTGAGCTGCTGCCCTGTGTGTTTCCTGGCCAGACCCCTGGTGGGGATGCTGCCCCGCAGGCCCAGCGATGCTGCCCTGAGGGAGAAGATCAAGGAGGCCACCCGCAGGGACATCTTGGCTGCGGATCTGAAGTGCAGCCTCTTTGTCTCTGCTTTACAGAGCTACAAGCGTGATTCCGTCCTGAGACCCTTTCCAGGCCTCTATGCCAATGAGGAGAGCAAAGATTTTGATGCATTGGTGAGTTATCATCCCCTCGGACGGGACAGCTTGGCACCGGGTGAGTGGGGAGGGGAGAGGAAGAGCAGCAGGTATTCCTTCAGAGCACACGTGTAATTAGTTCCACGTAAAAACAAAGCCCAGAACAGATCCTATAAACAAGTCACTCGTTTTCATTACTGATGCACTGAATGCTACTTCGCAGGAGTGTTGTTAGGAGCAATCAGTTAATATCTATAAAGTGCCTCCAAGATGAAATGTGCTAAGTATTATTAACATGATTATCCACTTGAATAGTCCTGACTCCATTTCTGGCACCTCCTGGTTTAAACACACCGGCTGTGCAGGCTTGCCTTACCTTCCCCTTGTTTTCTGGCTGACTGAGGGGTGCAGTGGAGGGTTACCACTTCCACCCAGTGCTTTTCTGCATTGTAAATTTGTCCCCTTGTCCTCTGATTGGGGGTAAGAGTCTGATTCACTCGGAGTTCCCTGCTCAGTGCAGCTACTGCTTCAGGCCCTTAATTCTGGAGCCTGTTCAATGTATCTGGTTTTCTGTACACACCGAGGACATGGACAGATTCCCTGCGGCGGCAAGATATGGCGTGAGCATTAACGGTACATATATTATAAAAACTTGGATCCTCGTTAAGGACAAGTGGCTACCATAATTCTCCGAATCCCCTCACCCAATCTTGAGTTTTCTAACTACACGTGAGGCTGTTAGGTTGTGCTCTGTATGTACGTGTTTGAACACTGTCCACGAGTGAAAATTGCAAAATAGCTGCCACTATAACATTTTCAGCTACTCACAACTTCCTGAAAAACCCTCCTCTAGGATGGAAACTTTCCAGACGTGGTCCCTGTCCAAAGGTGAATTTCCGTTTTGGTTGGAGGAAAACACCTTTTCAGGCATGTGATGTTGAATAAACAGACAGATGCCATATTGAGCACATAGCCCTCTGCATAAGGGGAAGGAGGGAATCACTGGTTTAATGGTGTCCTTCCAAATAAATGCAGTGTAATTTGTACACAGCTCTGGAAGTTAAAAAAAATAAATTAAAAAAGTAGAAAAGCTGTCATACTACTGCATATATTGTGTTATAACTTATATATGGGCAAAAGCCTACATAGCTCTTTACAGACAATCATAAAAATGAGGCCCCGGCCCAAGGGTTTATATCTAAGTTGAGTGGAAACTATAAAGCAGGTTTAAAATACATTGTTTTCTCTATAACTAAAGAGTCAAAGCAGCCATGCAAAACTATGTACATTTACTAGCTCAAACAAAATACCTACTCTTGCCCAGTTAATGATAAAAAAAATGGATATGTTGTCTGCCCAATATAAGTGGGTAAGTAAAATTTTGCAAGTCTGAAATGCAGTAAAATAAATTAAGGAATTGAGATTTAGAAGGTAAATGACAAATGTAGACTTGGAAGCCTCTGAGTCTAAGTTTGAAAGTCTTAAAGGTTTAACAGGTGAAATAATATCAAAAGCCTTTTATTTTTTTCCCCTGTCTGTTGCTCTCTGGAAAATCCAGTTTGAACCAGTATGTGCAAGCGTCCTTGGGGTGGCATCTCTCTGGAGATGTTTACAACTTAAATGAGTCATCGTAATCACCACCTCACTGTTTTGATTCATGGGGGAGTTGTGGTAACTCTCCCTCCTGGTGTTGCATATAATCCCTGGCCCACAGTCATAGGTATCAACTTCCCCTCTTTTCCGTGGGTCCTCGACCCCCCCCCGTCCCCACCCCTTCCATGAGGCCCCACCCCTGCCCCCATTCCAACCCCTTCCCCAAGTCCCCGCCCCAACTCCGTCCCCTCCCTGCCAACATTCCAACTCCTTCCCCAAATCCTGGCCCCGTCCCCGCCTCTTCCCCTCAGCACGCCAACGTTCCTGCTCCTCCCCCCTGTCCCCGAGCTTGCTAACGCTGCCAAACAGCTGTTTGGTGGTGGCCAGGTGGGAAGTGCTGGGAGGTAGGTGGAGGAGAGGGGATGCGGTGCGTTCAGGGGAGGAGGAGGAGGTGGGTTGGGGGGTGAGGAGAGCTTGGCTGCCGGTGGGTGCAGAGCACCCACTAATTTTTCCCCATGGGTGCTCCAGCTTTGGAGCACCCACGGAGTCGGCGCCTATGCCCACAGTGATACATAACTTAATACGGTATGGTTCCCAAAAATATTACATGGGATGGCAATATCTGTCACACTTATACCACTCCAGATATTGCCTCTGTGTTGATGTAGCGACCACATTCAGATGTTTTTGCTCACTGTTCTTATGCATACCCCATGGATGCTGCTGCTGAATATAGATCATAGAATTATAGAAGACCTGTAACTTGCTCAAACATAGTACTCAGTGTTGCATGTCAGAACAAATGACAAATTTCCCCACATAATCTCAGTGTAAGTTTTTCAGAAGTGATTCTTGTAATTAATTGGAAATCGTTTTTCAACTTGTACCCCACAGATCCCCATTAGAGTGAAATATTATTTTCTTACCACTAGAGGTCTCTATTTAATCGTGATGATGAAGAGATGCAAACCACAGTAATCATCTTTCTTACGTTAGCTTGCAGATACAAATGCTTTGCCAAGCTTAAAAGAACTTCCAGAGTCTATTTCAGACACAGATAAAAGGACATGGGATCTGTTTAGCTGGATTTTATCATCTAAATTCTTAACTATACAAAGTACTAAGAAAAAGGAGGTAAGATTTCAAATTCTTATGAAAGTTTCATGATGTGAGTTTTCTATTTAACACAACCACTTGCATGCAGGTGGTTACCTCAACCTGGGATTTAAGGGTTGTTTATTGTAAGGACTGAAAAGTATGTCAAGTGAACCCATTTTCCGGTAGGCATAGATGAATAAAGAGACAGTGTCTTTACCCCAAAGAGATCAAAATCTAAATAGAGAAGGAACAGAAGGAGGAATGTGTGCAGCAAAAGCAAGTGAATGACTGAGTGGTGATTAATCTATTATTTCCTATTAAAACCCCAAAGGTTTGTCTTAGCAAAAACCCTTATATTGCTAATATATGGTTAATCACAGTTGACCACTCTATTGAATGTTGTACTCCTACCCTGTGTTCAGATTGTGAGGGCCTCAGGGCAGGGACCATGCCACTTTTTCTATTTAGAAAACACCTCGTGTTGAGGAGGAAGAATGAGCTAGTGGTTCAGATGCAAGCCCAGGAGGCAGGATACGGGGGTTTGTTTCCATGCTCCGCCACAGACTCCACGTATGATCTTGCGTAGGTAACGGTCTCTCTGTGCCTCAGGTTCCAATCTGTAAAATGTGCACTGCCTCACAGGGACGTTGTGAGGATAAATGTGTTAAACATTGTAAGACACTCAGATACTACAATAATGGAGACTATGTAAGTACCTAAGAGAGTTGTGGATGCTGCTGGAAATGATAAAAATGTCTTAGTTCCACATTTTTTTCTTTCCCCAAGGAACATATCTCATGAATATATCTATATCATAGCCTTGTTTGTGTGTTGGGATGATGACACCATAAAGATGTCTCTCTTCTTTTCCTCCCTCTCATTGCATCATCCACTTAACTCTGATATCTGAGTCCCATTATTAGGAGAGGAGGTGGGGGGACATTTAACTTTGATATCATAACCTTACCACTCAGTAAAGCTCATGAATATTCATAGAGAAGCAGCAAAGGAGAAGAGGGCAGGAGCATAGAGGAAAAATAAACCCTTACAGTTCCCACAATCCACATGATCTTCTATGGTACCATTACCAGCTAGCTGCGTATTAATACTGAATTATAAATGTGCATAGGTAAATATATATAGGAACTAGGAAAGGATCTGAGAGACTAAGCAGATTTCCAGTGAACAATCTAGACCTTTTAAAAATAACACTAGGATTCCTTTCTGTTTTTAAGTATGAGAAGATCCAAGAGTTGACAGGAATGTCAAGTGATGCCGTTCCTACTCCTGACTTCCTGTTTGAAATAGTGTATTGTGATCAGATGAATGCCAAATTTGATGAAACCAGGGGAGAAAGGAACCTTATTTATGCATTCCATGGGAGTCGCCTTGAGAACTTCCATTCCATACTGCACAATGGTTTACATTGCCATTTAAATAGGGTAAGGTTTCCAATATTTCTTGCATTAAACACACAGCTTTATCCTTCATTCACAAACTCTGAGGGGTGTTTTAAACACATGTACAAACTTGTGTAGGGATAAAAAAAAAAGTGATCTGATATCTCATGTTGCTATTTGTTTTCCTTGATGGCAACACTGTTAACTTTGCATATGATTGTACTGGGTTTTATAATTCAGATTGAGCTTAAAAAATGCAGGTGATATGAAACATAGGCATTAAATTATAGTCGTTTCTCCAATATGCCTGGTTGTAGCCATCCTTCACTTTAAAAATAAAAAGATGAATTTAGTGCCTCTGAAAAATGCTGGCTTATTTGACAGCCCTAGAGATGGAAGATCTCTAGCCTTATACCAAGAGGAACATGGTCAGTGTAGGCGCTCTCTGCCCAGGTCTCAACCTTGGACCACCTCTAAAGGTGAGAAACTGTCTGCTAACTGAGAGTCCTTTGCATCTGCCAGGAGATTGCTAACAAGAATGTTATTTGGGGGGGGGGGGGGAGAACGACTTTGTGGATGTCCGTACCTATTTGATAGAAGCTAGCTGGGACTATCACTTCTTTTCATGTAGGTTGTCACATAGCTGCCAGACAGTAAAAACACACAGTCACTACCAACCTGGGTCAGGTGTGAAACAGTGACTTATTTTTTTTAATTTCATCCCCACATTCTTACTACCTCACTTTCATAAGCACCAAAGTTCACATGAAAACAAAAAGTTAAAAGGCTCACACTTTTAGGATCACAGAGGGCAAGAAAGAATCTTTACCTTGCCAGGAGGGCACAGGGCGTTTTGATTTTTTCCCCCACCCTCATGAGTTATCACATTGACTACAGTGGGAGGCAGCGTGCTAGATTAGATGGGGTGGCAAATCCTATGTTTCTGAACTATTAAAGCAATTGCATTTGGGGGAAAAAAAAAAATCACACTTGAAAAGAACTTTTCTCTCTCACAAAGCAGGTTTCTAAATGTCACTAAGGCCTGGTCCATGCACAGAAGTTGCACCACTTTAAATATACCAGCATAGTTAAAGCTGTACAACCTCCTGAGTGTCGTTTAAAAAGTGCGTATATTGGTCTAGCTTAATCCGTTAAAAAAAAAAAGTCACACCCCTAACTGAAATAGTTACACTGGTACAAAATCTGTCTGTAGTCCAGCGCTAAGGAGTTTAAGAACTGAGACTTCTGAATGTCACTGCTGTGTTTAAGCTCCATAATACTTTTGGAAACAGCGTGCTGGCATTTGGAAAGGAAAGCGCAGTGGTACGCTGTATTATTGTTCTATGTGGACATTCAGAGTGTTTGATCTGATGCAGTCTCTCTTGATTTACCTTTGTGCTATTTCAGACATCCTTGTTTGGTGAAGGTACCTACCTTACCAGTGATCTAAGCCTTGCTCTACTTTATAGCCCTCACGGTCTTGGGTGGCAACACAGTGTTTTGAGCCCTATCCTTAGTTGTGTAGCTGTTTGTGAGATTATCGATCATCCAGATGTAAAATGCCAGGTGAAGAAGAAAGGTGAGTGTATAAAAATAATTACAACTAGAGTGTTTGTTAGTCTATTAATACTCCTCAGGTCTTGGGTTGTGTATACCTGCAGTAATACAGCTAAGAATGTACTCCTGTGTACGCTAGTTTCCCTTCTGCAGAAACTGACGGGGGGGCACCTTTTCTGGATGACCCATTAGCAAATCTACAAAAGCTTTCCACAAAAATGGAAACAATAAAACTTGATCATTCTGGTAGTGGGACCCTGCTAGATCAGTATCGAAACCAAAATAACATCCTATTTTGTTTTAATCTAGCGTCAATACGATAACAGAATGTGTTCTGTAATGCAGAGTTATTTCATTTGTTCCAGAAGTGAACCCAAGCCAAGGTATTCCTGTAACAGCAAGATTAATACGCTTTCTGTACTTATGCATGTTTGACTCATAACAAGGCCCATATTCTAGTAGTCAAATTTCATTTTGCTGTTTTCTTCCCACAGTTCTAGATCCTGTTGTATTATTTCTCGATCCTTTCTGATGTTAGCAACCCCTCAAGCATTGTGCTCTCGGCCTGCCTTCTCCTATCTCTAATGTGCCCCTTCTCCACTCCCAACCCATAGTACCCCCATGCCAGGGATAACCAGCAGGGGCTGGTGTAGCCTTAACACAACTCTGATTCTCCTTTGGGATGCTAAGAGGGACCATTGAAATTTGAGGTAGAGCCGGGAATAAGAGCCCTGTTTCCTAACTCCAACTCCTATGCCTTGACCCGTCTTCCTTTACTGTCATACATGTGCTTTTGCTTTCCTTCCCATTCCCAAGAAAACCTCTTTTTGTCCCATACAGATTCAGAAGGAATAGACAGGAAAAGAGCAAGAGTAAAAAACAGCGAAGGGGGCGATGTTCCACAGAAATACTTTGTTGTCACAAACAATCAGCTTTTACGAGTTAAATACTTATTAGTATATTCACAGAAACAATACAGGAGGTAAGAGTTCAACTCACCAGTATGATGAGCATGGTGCAAGTGCGAGATAGACGGATCTTATTTGTACAGCATTCTCTCTCTCAAAATCCAAAAATACAAAAGCAAGACATGGTTCCACTTACAGGAAGCAAAAAGGGATCCCAAAGCAAATAAAGGAGCAAATGCAGTAGCTAGGAAAATCTTTATCAAAGCTTGCAAGATCATTTAAAAATAATAAAACATAATAAATGTGTCTTAGTGTCACAAGATTATATTTGATGTAATTCATGCTTTTTATGCATTTTTTTCCCTCCACAGGCCTTCTAGTCAGTCATCTTGGTTTTCCAATCATCGTTTTGCTATAATGATGATGATGTATCTACTACTGCTAATTGTTATAGGTGCCAGCAACTCACCGGCCTTCCTCTACTACTGGAATAGAATGTTTGACTCAGAAGGATGAGCAAGCTGGTTTATATGCTGTTATGTTCACCATGTGCCTTAATGATAGGAGATCTACAACCTACTGCATCTGTACCAGCTCTCTGGAAATGGGGTCTCGAGCATTTGGTTATATTCCAGTTGCATTACCTTCATGGCCCCCTTTCCATTTTTTCTTGTTTTAAGTCGTTTTCTTTCTTTGAGTAATGAGGGAGCCTGATCGGCTGAAAAGGGAGCTGCCATTCTTGCCCTAGGGACGCTGAAGTAGAATGTGAACAGTTCTGTACACACATTTTAGTCAACGGTCCAAAAAAACCTTTATTTACAATTAATTAAAACTTTGGTGTGGAAACTATTGGGCCGTAGGTGCTGGAACTGGGGGTGCAGCTGCACCCCCTGGCTTGAAGGGGTTTCTGTCATACACAGGGTGCACAGTTTGGTTCAGTTTCTCTCAGCACCCCTGTATTGGGGATGTTTATTCTCTGCCAGATTAAACCAGCAATATTTATTTATAACGCTATTGGAAAGGAGGAATTCTCTTTACCTCACACACAGGTAAACCTGCAGTAGGTTTTATTGCTTTGACTTGAGAAACCCTGTGTCTTTACTGAAGAGGAAAAGTGCTTTCTCATATGATAAAGCAGGATCATCTTAATTACAATTTTTGACGGGATTATATTTAGGCACAATGATTGTAACAAAACATTATAAATAAAACAGTAACCAAATTGGAAGGATCTGAACGTTCTTGTGTGTTTTTGAAAATAAAATCACTGGATAAAGAATTAATACTGAATTTTAGAGCACCGTAGGTGATGATGAGAGGAATACGTCTTAAGTACAGTACAATGGGCCAGATCCTCAGCTAGGTTCAGAGAGCATACAGTGCACGTCTGGGGAAGAGGGGTGTAAGATCAAAGTTCACCTTGGCCCTCCCCCACTAAGGGGCACACTATATGCAGGGCTGGTCCCTATGTCTAACAGGCTCAAATGGGAGCTCAGGATCAGGGCTGGGCAGGGGCTTCCCATCAAGAAGGAAGGGGAAGGTCTATGCCGCTGGCAGATCTCTTGGTCTGGGAACACTGTTTTCACAGCCAATGGTGCAGTGCAAGGTGGTCACAAGATGCTCCAGCACGTGGCTCTGTGTTTGTACACATGTCCTGTCTCTTTTTCTGCATTTGTGACCTGATAACTGCAGTAGGAATATTTCAAATATTTCCTAAAACAGTGTTTTAGAAATAAAATATTTTGAGAGCAGGATTTATTTTGTTTCCGAGGTCCGAGAGTGATGTCAGCTTAGTATATACTGCATTTAGGTTTTCACTTGATAACTGACCTTTGTACGTGTGTCTGTAAGATGTACTGTCTACATAAAGTTATCAGAAGGAGATTGGTTTTTCTTCTTTCAGAATTACATTATCTGTGTTAGGTAGGCTTCATGCCAATATGTAAGTAGCCGTGTTTTACTTTTGTTTTGTAAATCAAATTACACTAAGAACCCCTCATTTATCATTTAGAATTGTTTAACAATATATAGGTTTGTGAGAGTTCTGTGTAGTGCACACTTAGAGACTTGGAACTTTTAAAGAGATTTGAAAATCACTTCCCTGTCTGAATGTTTTATCTGTACTATAGTTATAAAACCACCTAACAGTATAAAAACTGAAAAAGCTAGCAAAAAGAATTTCTGTTGTTAGTGTGTTGTGCATATGGGGATAACTTTGCATAGGGTCAGATTCACTATTTCTCCTTTTATGGAACAGCAAGGCAGCAGAAGAACCCCACATAAAATTGCCTTAATACAAATATTTGTAAAAGCTTCAGGACACATTTTAAGATTGTGCTCTCAGAAACTGGCAGATTTTTTAAATAAGTCAACTTTAAATAATTGAAATTGGGACAGTCCCTTTAAACTCTGGGGGCTTTTAGCACTCATTTTGAGCACAGTAAAACTTTAATTTTGTGAAGATGTGAGTATGGGTGACTTTGACCAGTCTTGATGTTAATCTCAGATTTAAGTACAGTGATGCGGTGCAAGCAGGAGAGTTCCACATTTATAAAGCGGTACATTTTGTGTTGTAAACATTAGTTATGTTTTGAGACAGCCGGGGTTCAACAAAGAAGATCTACACCCTATGAAAGTAGATTCAGCAGCAAACTAGCCAAGGTTGTGAACAAAGTGTCAGGAAGGAATGAACTATTTCAGACAGAACTATTTTAATTAAGCTTTGGGGTTGGCTGACTTATTTTTAAAGGCATTAAGAGAAAATATTTTATGAAATGTGTATTTTCTCACCTTTGAGATTTTGAATTATATAAATTCAACTTTACATTTTTAATAGAAGCATCCATTCTAGGAGCTAAAAGTTCATCATGACTTACGGTAAAGTAGCCTCACGGGTGTCAGATAGGGAAGTAGCATGTCCATTTCACAGACGGGAAACTGAAGCAGAGCCACTAAGTAAGGTGCAAGGGAAATGGTGATCAGGGCATTTTACAGTGAAAGTGGATGGTTTTAGAAGATTTAAAGTGGCAAAGGAAGCCACCTTCAGGAGAGAGGTTAAATGACTTGCTTATTAGGGTGAGGAAAGAGCGGTTTTAAAAAGTTGTGCGTGTTTAAAGGTGATCACATTGGAAAAAAAAATCACAATTGCAAAATTTGATAACAGCTCCTGTGTGAAATCTGTTTATTAACCAAACTGTAAGGAAATGGTGTGTACTCCCTGAAGCCATAGTGGAGTGTCTTTTAAGATGCATGAAGACCATGATTATCCTCTAGGCTTCTGATTATCCTTCATCTGAGGATTTCAAAATGGTGGGCAAGTATTAAATCCCTTTTCCTGATGGTTAAATTTAGGGACAAAGTAGTGACTTGACTGAGAATATACAGCAAGTCTGTGATGTAGCTGGGAATAAAACCCACCAGACTTGACTAGAGGCCCCTGCTGTAACCACATTAGAAGTTTAACGTCTGTGGATGGCTGAATTGCTGGCAAAACAGATTAGATGAATGGCAGAGAGATCCAAGGCAAAAGCTAGAAGTTAGATGCATGCATCTGCTCGAGACTGCAATCTGACCCTTAATATTATGCTTGATCAATGCAGCTTTTCATTGAACAATGAACCCTACCGAAAGGTCTCACTGCATATTTCTGGCAAACGAGACGAGGGTTACTACCTCACTGATTAAGTGTGTCAAAATATCTTTTCCCTAGATGTTATTCTGTCACCTAATTGCCAGAAATAATGATTTAGTAATCCGGTTTTCTAACTCAAGCCCTCAAAATTAGGCCTAAACCATGTCAACGCTAGCTGTGCTATTGTGGTGACATCACTATCAATTCTCACTCACTGCACCTAGAAGCATTTATTCCGGTGAATTTCTCCGTCAGAACGCCTTTATTTATGCCCTGTGCAGCTTGCAAAACAAGAACGTTATCATCTAATGCCACATTGCCTTTCACAGTCCATTAATACTGCCCAGCTTTACAGCATATCCTATGCCCAAGTAACATGGGCACTAATCATAGAGCTGATTTGAAATTAAAATACTTCTCAATTAACACTTTATTGTTCCATGGAGCGGAGGACAGAAGCCTCTCGATCTCTCTCTTTAAGGCAGCTTACCCTTTGGTTCTCCATTACAGGAATTAGGCTTATACGGGGATCTCAGGCCATTTCTGAAAGCATTGGTGTGTGGTTTTGGTGCACGTCAGTGTGTGCGTGCGTGTGTATATTAGTGCCATAGGTGTGCACCGCGACTGCAAGCTATTTAGAGTATAACTAGCAGGGTGGCTGTGGCCGTGCCAAGTACGTACCCACCGGGTTCAGGCAGGTTTGTACTCGGCCCGCCAAAGCAGTATCCATACTGCCCGGGTCACTGTAGCGACATCGCCATTTCTGCTCACGCTAGCAGTCATCGAGCTGGCGTGAGTATACGCACCCGAGCTGGGAACTGCACCCCGAGCTCGCGGGGCAGAGGTCTAAGAGGCAGGAGTGGGTACAGCGCTAGCCCCTCGGTGTTTGCAGTGGCTACAGCTAGAACGACTGGGGGCCCAGCTGGGTCTTCAAGAGCCCTTGGAAGGAGGAGAGGGAGGTCGTGTGACACATACTAACTTGGGAGGTTGTTCCAGGAGAAGGAGCAGGCACAAAACTGGGGGGCGGGGGGGAGCAATTAATTAAGACAGAAGGAGCAGCTGGGAAGAAAGACAGGAATTTTTGAGACTTTGTTGCTTAGAACAACTGGTTTGCTAAGAGCCAGGCACCTGTAGCCCAGAACTGCCACTACAAACAGCGGAAGTTTTGTGTGGGGAAAGGAGCAAATGTCTCATTCTGTTATCAGTTGTTAAGCAGGTCTCCCAACAGACTACAGCCATGCTTTTTGGGTCCCGGAGGAAGGATGGTCCAGTGGTCAGGGCCATAGCCTGGTACTTAGGAGCTCAGGGTTCAGTTCCCTCCTCTGTTACAGCCTTCCTGTGTAACCTTGGACAAGTCACCTGGCCTTTCTACGCCTCAGTTCCCTATCTGTGACCTACCTTGGGGGTCCTTGAGGGTAAATACCTTAAAGATTGTGAGTTGTTCAGATACGATGATAACAGGATTCAGATAATGCATTTATCAGCTGATAATGGATTCTGTACTCAGGGCCACATCCTGCCACTATTTGGAATCCGTGTGGAGGACTGGTTACTACGTGTATTTCCCAATGCTGGCAAGATGCATTCACTTGAATTACTCTGTAGTAGAAAACACAAAGTTGTGCCAAGCAACTCCCACAGGTATTTTTATTACTTAATGTGAACCAAAGGTTAGCCTATTAAACAGTTTACATCTTCAAAGCACCGGGCAAAGTGCTCGAAAAGTATTGAGTGCTTTACTTCATGGGAAGCTAGTGTAATTTTGCCTGCACAAAAAGTCTGAATAAAACTGAGTAAGCAGCTCAGGATTAGGCCCCAAAGCTGCAAAATGTCTAGATCCCTCTGCTCATCAAAATAGTCAGCACAGCAATGTGACGAATAGTGAGAATGTGCTGCTCAGACACAGACATCTGTCAAACACCTTTTAATGAATTGAAAAATATTTTATTTAAGTGAAACCAATCTTTTAAGTTACTTGTCTGATATTTTATTTTTGTTTGCTTTATCGTAACAAAGAAACTGGGTCTCCCTCTGCTCCGGTTTGGCCCAAGTCCAGTGGAATTTTAATAAAATGGCCCCCAGTGGCCTCCAGGTTTTGCAAGAAGGGGCTAGTGCATGGGCATCTGAAAGTGAAACATACTAGAAATAAAACTGAAGCTGACTGGTCTCTGTTCCTTGCCCAAGCTGCGAGAAATGCAAACAGATTCTACAAAAGTCACTTATTTTTAAAATTTCCATTTTAACAAATTAAGATATTGAGAGAGAATTTTCTCAACGCTTATCTACTTTTAACATCTCCTTGAAGCGAGATTTCCAGTAGCCTCCCTCAAAGGAGCTGGAAAGAACAAGCTTCAGAAATTCAAGGGAAGAAATGTACTGTTTAGTTTTGCAGAGTTAAGAAATTGTAGTGGGAAAGGCTGATGGCCGGTGATCATGCATTTCATGGTTAGAATTTTATTTTTATAGAAGCAAGAGTAATAACCTTTAGATGAGATATTAAGCATTGGAAATATCAGTTAGGCTGAAGATTGTAGCTGTAAGTCACCAAAAATAAAACAAAGAAATACAAATAGAAATCTCCATTTAACAACAGGCTCTATGTGTATGTTACTCTTTAAAGATCCCATTCTGAGTATTGCCAACCGCAAGCGTTCAAAAATCATGACTCAGGCCTCTCCAAAATCATGAGATTGGCTTAACAACAATAAATGTTTTTCTGTTTGCTTTCTGAGCCTTTAGGCTGCTCTCACTTGATATTTCAAGCTGTTTGTCACAACCCGGAAGGCTAGAAACTTACTTTCATTTCAAACGAGAGCTGAGAGTCTCATGCAATCTCTGGATTCCAGCATCTGGGGAAACACCAGGTATAAACAAGACTGAATCCCTCAAACGCTACTAAGTAAAGTGCTCACCCCTGCAGCAGCAGGCCTGGTGCTATAGGGAGACAGCAGAAGTGTTGTGTCAGCCATGTGAGTTGGTATTTGCTCGGTAACACCTCTGCTCTCTGGCGTCTAGTGATGCTACTCTACAAACTCAGCTGCTCCTTCCCCTAACCACCAGCTCTGCTCCTTAGTGCCCCAAATGCCTCCTCCTTGCTCTTCTGTGTCTGGGAATCGGAGTCTGCCCCCTAACCACCATCTCCACCTTCTGCAACCTCCAAGCACCTTGATCCCCAGATTCTCCCTAATGTCTGCAGACCTCGCCCTGCTGTTTAGCAGTTCCTCCTGTCCCAGCCAGGGGGATTCACTCACTTCTGATTCCACTCAGCTGCCTCTGCCCCCCTCCCTGCTCGTCAGGAGTCTCCATCTCCATCCATTTGGCCTTTAAGACTTGGTCAGTTAGCACTGCAAAGAACACGCTTCAGTCCACTGGTGGTTTGCAAACTATCCTTAAATTAGTGAGGTGTGTGAGATGGGGCCTGGAGTGGCATTGTTCTGCTTGCTGATCTGGCCTTCGTTCAGCAAAATATCAAAGCATGTGCTTATGTCCCATTGCAGACAACGGTAACGCAACCACCTCCAGTGCATCAGTTGCAAGGGGACTTAAGCACATGCTTAAAAATGTTTAGCAGCATAGGAATGGAATTATTCATGTGCTTAAAGTTAGGCAGGTGCTTTAGTGAGTTTCTTGTCTAAGGCCTGGACGGTAAGGTCAAAAATGAGAGTGATTCCAAGATGGCAGCACAAATGCTTACAGGGGCAACACACACATGAGTATTTGCAGGACTCATTTTCTACCAATGTTCATGTAAATGGCACATAAACCCTGGTGCGAAGGGTGGTGTCAAAGTGATTGGAAACAGTAATAAAGCAATTGGCTAAGGAGCAGTTCTGCAGAAAAGGACCTGGGGATTATAGTGGATGAGAAGCTGGATATGAGTCAGCAGTGTGCCCTTGTAGCCAAGAAGGCTAATGGCATATTGGGCTGTATTAGTAGGAGCACTGCCAGCAGATCAAGGGAAGTGATTATTCCCCTCTGTTCGGCACTGGTGAGACCACACCTGGAGTATTGTGTCCAGTTTTGGTCCCCCCCACTACAGAAAGGATGTGGACAAATTGGAGAGAGTCCAGCGGAGGGCAATGAAAATGATTAGGGGGCTGGAGCACATGTCTTACGAGGAGAGGCTGAGGGAACTGGGGTTATTTAGTCTGCAGAAGAGAAGAGTGAGGGGGGATTTGACAGCAGCCTTCAACAACCTGAAGGGGGGTTCCAAAGGGGATGGAGCTGGGCTGTTCTCAGTGGTGACAGATGTCAGAACAAGGAGCAATGGCCACAAGTTGCAGTGGGGGAGGTCTAGGTTGGATATCAGGAAACACTATTTCACTAGGAGGGTGGTGAAGCACTGGAATGGGTTCCCTAGGGAGGTGGTGGAATCTCCATCCTTAGAGGTTTTTAAGACCCTGCTTGAAAAAGCCCTGGGATGATTTAGTTGATGTTGGTCCTGCTTTGAGCAGGCGGTTGGACTAGATGACCTCCTGAGATCTCTTCCAACCCTAATAGTCTGTGATTCTAATTGGTGGGCTTTATTTTAAAAAAAGTTCATATTACACGTGCTCGTTTGAAGGTCTATTTAAGACAAACATCCCCAAACAAAATCTTTAGCTTTAGCAAGCTAAGGCAAAGCTGACAAGTTTTAGGCTCTGATCTACCAGATTGTTTATGGAGAATTGAACGAGATGGGTCAAGAAACACCTTTAAAAAAAAAATCACAAAATAGAGATCTGGCATGGAGTATTTTTAAAAACACGTTGTCACTTTTAAATACCAGTCTTAAAATAATTGTGGTGACTCACAGAAAGATTGCCAGTGGAAAACAAAATAAACTAAAACCATTTCCTTTCGGCCTCTTTCCAGTTGACTGACGCAAATGCTAAGGTGAACTAAAAAAGAGTAATAGGATTTTTTAATGAGTGTCTGGCAATCTATACAGTTAGATGTAATCATATTTGTTATATTAAAGTGAATTTAATTCTAAGGAGAGCACTAGACTTATATTAAAAGGAGTCAGTAGATATCCCCAGAAAATTGGATTTGGTTCTATGGCTTATCATAGATATTACGTTGTTCCATGAGGCTGTATTTTATCAAATGAGTGAAAACGTTTCAGTAAACTTTGAATTTTCATCGTTTCAGTTAACTGTGTAGCTCTATCATCACTCAAAAGGATTAGATGAAATACTGTCATCAGAAAAGTTATTTTGTCTCATTTTAATTGTTTGTACTTAATGAGCCAGGTTCACGCAGGATGTGGTGTATCCAACAGGGGCATTTGATCCCATGCTTGTTAAATATAATTGCCACTAGATTTTCTTACTACTTAGCAGATAATTAATGGGTAGGTAGGATCTAAAAGCAACAATTTAATGAGATGCTTAGCTTCCTAGGAAAATGGGAGTTTCTATGTCCTACTAAGATATCATGCCATGTAAGTGGCATGTAATACCGTGACTGCTTCCTCCTTGTTTGTCACATTTGGGGGACATGGCAAAGTTCTCTGTTCCTAAAGGGAATTATTATAGATCCCAGGCTTTGCTGCTTTTGTAAAGGGGTGAAAATAACTGAGAAGGAAATCTCAACAGCCACCGGCATCTAAGACCATAGCTTGCAGCTTTCCTGTATAGCCTTTCATAAAGGACTCTGGAACAAACCGAGATCTCTCTCTGATCGCAGTAAAATAAAAGAATGCAATGACCACCACACTGTAGCTGAAGTACCACATTTGTGTTAATGGGGCTTGTGCTGAGAAATATAGTCTTGTGTGAATCCATAGGACTAATCCAGCTAACATTTCAGATACCAGCTGGAATTGGGCAGCAGCCTATTACAGTGAATTGGCCTTCAGTTATAGTGCAATTGATGGAGTGAACTGTACGATCCAAGATGGTATCTTACTACAGCTACTAATTAGACTTTCCTTCAATAGAGGCACATTAGGATTGGGATTTCACTACTGGTAGCAGGAAGCAGAGGCGTTCTGGTTTGGATCTGATTTCACTTAGGGCCCAGGTTAGAAGATGAAGCAGGGTCAGGGCACGGGGGTCACACTGAATGGTGCTAAAAGCTCCTGAGCTGTTCTCAAACACAACATCCACATCAGTTCAGGCGACGGCCCCAGAACCAGAAATGCAGGGGCCGTTTCAGACCCAAGTACAAGAAGCCAAACACCAACCCAGAATTCACAGGGGGCTGGATTTGAGGTTCTGAGCTTCATCCCATCTCTGTTTTCCAGAGCACCTGGCAAGACCCATTATCTGTGCTAGACTCCTACCGTCAGCAACCCAGCTGACACCGACCCATTGCAAATCTATCCTCTTGCCAGTTCTGTCTCCGTTGCCTGGCTGGCTTGGTGCTAGGCAGGCAGGGTGATATATCTGGCAACGTGCTTTTTTGGTGACATTTTCATTTCATCGTGAAAGCTGTCTCCACAGGCTCCCTGCCCACACCCCGAGCTTCCTGAAACGCGCAAATGTCAGACTCGAGCACAGAGAAGAAAATGCAGAAAAAATAAAAATGCCTACAGACGACAGAGACCAGGAACCAAGTCATGGAAGGAAAGGACACCACCAGCAGGTCTTACGCTTACTGAAGCGCAGAGCTACCGGAGAGCCTAGAGCTGAGCCTAAACCCCCTAGGTCCCAGTAGTTCTGGACACCAGAGAAGTTCAGAACTGGGCATGGTGGAGATGAGGAGAGCTCTTTCCGGAGACAGAGCTGAAGCAGTTTGGGGCAGCTGCTCCTTCAGGCCCCTTCCAGCAAAGCACGTAAGCACATGGTTTAACTGTAGGCATGTGGTTCAGTCCCCCTGAATTCCATTGGATTTAAGCACGTGCTTAATTATTTTCCTGAATCAAGGCCAAGAGGCCGGCACCACAGACCTGGCTGACTGTAGCCCAGTCAGTCTCATGAACCCCCATTTTACAAACAGGGAAACCGAGGCACTGGGAGTGAAGTGACTTGCCCCAGGTCACCCAGCAGGCCAAGCTGGGAATAGAACCCAGGTCTGCTCCATCCCACTCTAATGCTGTAGCCACTAGGCAACACTGCCCTTCCTCCCCCCTTCCACACAATGCACGCCAACCTCACACAAGGGCCCCTCCCTCTCAACGCCGACTGCTGGGCAAGGCCTATTGCTTTGCTTTCATGCCGGACACAGCAGGGAGTGAGGAAGGCCGACGCTGTCTCTTGACGGGCCTGATGCTGAGCAGCCTCAGGTCCCTCCACGGCCCATAGGACGGAAGCAGCCAGCGTGCGGGGGGTCGGGCCAGAGGGAGCCAAACTCCTTCATGCTGCCCAACAGGGCTGCCTGTGAAGCCGGCAGATGGCTCTGCCCCAAATAGCCTTCTACAGCTGACCCAAGACACGGGAGGAGTGGCTGCATGGGCCGGCCAGGCAGCTTCACGCTGGTGAGCTGGGAAGGGCAATGCTCCGGATTCCTTGCCGGGGAGTGGTTTTAGGCTGTTGCAGTGCTGTGCTGGCCCAGACATCCCAGACAGGCTGCTGCCATCGCTCTGAGGTAAGGAGCGGGTACATGCAGGAAGAGCAGCTCAGTAAAGCATCAGCAGAGTGGGTAAGGGGCCACGAGTGGTTTAGATGGGGACTCAGCCTTGGGGTCCCAAGGTCTGACAGGGGCTGGCTGTGGAGGGTCCCCCCTGTTTCAGTCTGCCTATTGTTCAAGGAGAGAGGCACCAATGCAGGTCAGGAGATGAGGGGAGAGAGGGGAAGAGAACGACCGGAGATTCATCTGAACAGAATCTTCCCAAGAGAGCCCCAATCTCAGAGGGACCTGAGACAACTACAAGACTCTGAAACAGGCCCTGGAAATGCTCGGATATGTATGCAGGGCATCTCCTTAGACTAGCGTATATGGAGACAGGACTGGCATAGCCAGCGGGGCCTTTCCATTCCTTGGCAGCCCCCCAGAAAGGTGAGGCCACAGCTCTAGGCTTTGCAAGTCTGCAAAGTCAGCTCTGAGGTCTATCTTAGGTATTATCTATTACCCCCTATTACCACAGCCTCTGAGCACCTCACAATCCGTAATGCATTTCTCCTCACAACACCCCTGTGGGGCAGGGCAGTGCTGTTATCCTCAGTTTTACAGGTGGGGAACTGAGGCACAGAGAGACTGAGTGACATGCCCAAGGACACACGAGAAGCCTGCGTAGGAGCTGGGAATTTAACCAAGGTACCCCCAGGCTAGTGCCCCAAGCCCCTGGCCATCCTTCCCCTCTGATGGGCTGCCAGAGGGTTAGGCCGTCCTCTCATCGCTGCAAAGAGGCAAACTCACTAATAGAAAACTTCAGCATTTTCCAAATCTCTGCAGCCCCTCCCAGTTTTCCCATGGCTGGCCCTGGTGTAGAGACATGAAAGGACAGGACTGGAGATTAGTACAGAGGTTCCCTGAAGCTTGTATTTCATGGTCATGTTTCTTACTTTTAACAGCTGGGCTCCCCTTTGCTGTTTTCCACCTCATCTCTCCGATATGGTCACCGAGCACCAGATCATGAAACCTGCACTCTGTTGATAATTTCAATCTAGTTCTCCTACATCCAAACACCGCCACTAGAAGACATGGCCTTTGTTTAACCCCAGTCCTGTTCGACTTCCTTTTGGGGTTGGAATGGGCATGTTCTGATTTCTCTTCATTTAGTTTCTCTCTCTATGGACTATCTCAGCAGACCGTAACTGCACGGCCATGTTTTCATAGGCATACTGCAGTCCTCCCCCACAAGCCCTTTAATAAAGTAGCAGCTGCGCCCAACCTCCGCTCTTTCCCGAAGATCACACTGCAAAAGCTGTATCGGTTGTTTCCAAATACAAGCCATGTTCTCCTCCTTGTCTTTTTGTTGGGTTCCAAAGAACCATGAAATGTATCAAATAATCTGTTTACAATCAGCATTTTTCAGGGGGAACTGGATTTTAAAAATCAGTGAAACAGAAGGATTAAACCAGAGGATTAAATTGTGTTACTTTATTACTCTGTTTGTTGTGATAGCACCACGGAGCCCCTAATGTAATCATGCACCAGGACCCCATTGTGTCAGGCACTGTACAAAAAGACTCTCCACTGTCCAAAAAGCTTACAACCCATTGCACTTTCCAAGGTCACATGTGTTTAACAACAGCACCAGCTACTCCGCCAGGCACATCTTCCTGCATTATTAACTGTACGTGAGGAAACTTTCCTTTCCTTCATTCCTTGCTATTCTGCCACTTGGAAGCCTTCAGAAAACCCTCCTGGGAGCTCCCCGACACCAATCATGGCCCACCAGTAGGCCAAACGGGCTGCCAGCTGGAAATGAACCGAACCCTGAACCTTGAACTTGATTACTCCAAACTTCAGGGGGATTCTATACATCTGGGCCTGGATCCTGATCTACTTTTGCACCTGGTCCCTAGCTCTGGGACAGGCTGCTCTGAAGCCCCAGTTCTAACCATCCCTGAGGTTTTGGGGAGTTTGAAATCCAGACCCATATGTTGTGGTTTAAGCCCATTTCTACTGCAGGACATATCGGAGTGGGTGGGAGAGGAGAACCATTCATCTTTCCCTTGCCCTCCGGGGTTCCAATCATGGGAGAGCATTTAGCCTTAGTCCTGCTTCCATTGAAGTGAATGGAAAAAGTTCCGTAACTTCTAGATGGGTGGAGAACTGTGATTGCTATACTGACCAACTAAGAACTGTGTACTTCCCATTATATTTATTGATAGCTCCAGCCCATCCTGGCCTGCTTGTTTGTCTCAGCCTCTTCTCTCTCATAGAGTGTAAGCTCTTTGAAGCAGGGACTGTCATTTAATAGGTGTTTGTACAGTGCCTACCACAAGGGGCCCCCGCGCTTGTGGCCTTTAGGGGCTACCACAACAAACAAAAACAACAGAGAACATAGTGAAGTGTGAAGAACTCTGCCATGCAGTGCAACAATTATGGAAAACCGGAACAAAGATGACCCCAGCAATAACTGGAGCACTTGGAGGGGTTCCTAAGGGTGTGAGTGAGCAGCTCAAACCTCTGTTAGGAGTGCAAGACATCATGACCAGTGACCTCCAGCAGACTGCAAGAATCCGAAGGAAAGTCAAAAGGGAACAGGTTCATCTGAGCACCTAAAATGCAGGAATTTTGCTAAGGGTTTAACCAGACTCCTGCTGACCCAAACCTACATGTTAGGGGGCTTTCCCTTCACCCCTCCCCAGGTTCTTGTCACACAGACAGAAAGCAGAAGATGAGAAGTCTGAAGTTCAGGCAATGCGATGTTTATTGGGGTTAGTTTCAAGCAAGAATATGCATAGCTCTGACGCCGCAGAGCCTTTACCCGTGTCCCCGTTCCCCCAATCCTCAGCAGCATAATTATACCTGCACTGCATGCTCCTGGTTCCATCCCTTACCATTTATGGTCATGCTTTGTTTTGGAGGGTCATGAGTCTGGGGGCTTGGTACCACCTCTTTTGTATCCTATAGAAGGGGTACGGAGTGAGGTTGTTTTGTTGCCAAGGCCAGGCTTTTCTTTGGCTTTTAGTGTTTCTTTTACCACCACCCTCCTTGCCCCCTTCCTAACTGGTTGCTTGACCTTGGCTTGAGAGAGGAGCCAGGCAGCCTTCCAGTGTATGCTCGTATATTATACTCCCAGTCGTGGGGATACTGTCAAAAATGTCTCTCTCCCCTTTTTAAAGATCTTTTGACAGTATCTCTTCCCTTTTTAAAGATCTTGTATGTTGTGAAGGCTAATGGTTTTTTTTAAAAAATCCCCTCATGTAATGCTGAAGGATAACAATAAAATACACTTGGATTAGCTAGGGCTCACACTGCAAAGGTATCCACAATGACCCATGGCTTTGAAACAGGCTTGCAGCCCTAAAACACATGTTCTCCCTGCCTGTGTGGGCAAAACAAAATAAAACAAGATAGAAGCACGTGGAGGAGCAACGTTTTAACCCCGGTGGCTATCTAGACTAAAAAACAATTCCTTAATACGGTTAACCTCTAATATCGGGGTGGGGGGGTTTCTGTTCTTTTAAAAACCAACATTTTATTGTAATTATGGAAACATTTTCACCCAAACAAGGAAGTTCTGTAGCTATTAGTGATATTTCTCTTTCATTTTGACAGGCTTGGCACGGAGAATTATATTAACGAAGGACTTAATTCTGCAGCCCTTCATTGAACAGTGATCTTTTAACTGACATCCATGAACATTCTGTCAGATCCAGCGCCCTCTGAAGTCAATGGGAAGACCCCAAATGTCAATGAATGCACTGCAAGGTATTTGTCGTATTGTATAATAACTCACTCCTGCTACTGCTTGTCTTACTCACTAAACTTCTACATGAATGGAAGACGCAAGCGATTCACTGCCCATGCTATCTCCTGGGAATGACTTGTCAAGATAAAACAGGAAGCTTGTAATATTAGCTGTGCAATAAAACAAAAGTTGTGCTTCAAGTGAAAATATGAAACAAAACTCTCTCTCTCTCAATAAGAGAGGACTGATGCCAAGGACTCAGTGCAAGAACAAGAAGACAGGAGGTAGAGAAGACACATATTAAAGGTGTTGACAGGTTAATATATAATAAACAAGTCCAGGAGGCAAAATGCTGAGCAGAAGAATAAGCTTCCAAAATCTGATCTATGCCTTTCTTTGATTAAATGAAAATCAAAGCCTGAAAGAAAATAGAAGTTCCATCTTAGCTGGCTCTGTTAGAACACACATTCTCGGTCCCGCTATCTTGCTTCCTAATAAAAGGTTACAAACAAACATCTCTGTACATTCATCAGCCTGATCCACCATCTCAGTGAAATGCCACATGCAGCTGTTTCTAAATACGTGCCAGGAATCTGTCTCACTTACACCACTTTATAGACTGGCTCAACCAGGGAAGGTCCCTGAGCTGCAAAGCCAGCCCAAATGTAGCCTGATTAATTGTGCTATGGGGACAGAAAATGGGAACGTAGAAGCGGTTTCCTAGAGACAACTGGTTTAATTGCTACCAAAAAGCCAGAGAGCAACAACTTTCCGTCACTAGCTTCCAGCCTGCCTTACATTTGAGCCAAGGACGTCCATGTGAAAGGCTCCACATTTCATTCCAAAGGCGCCAACCTCCTGAACTGTCTTGCCTTGTTTTCCTAGATCGCCTCCCACAGCAGCTTGCAAACTCGGCGTTAGTTATTCCATGACATGTTAAAATACGTTCTGTGTAAGAACCAGCCGAGACAGAGAGCTGGCAGGCTCTCAAGTCCCAACCTTTGTTGCTCCCACAATAAAGCTCATGTTTCTGGATCAAGCCATCCGTTCATAAGCTTTTCCCTTTCTTTATGATACCGCCGCATATTCATCCTGCAGCAGATTTCACATGTCCTGCACGCAAGTAGATGTCTGCCAATTTCATCAATGGGTGGTGAAGGAGAATGAGCTTCCCTACTGGGGTATGGTTTGCTTAAGAGTTTTACAGACCACCCACTCTAAACGTCAGCCTTTTAGAAAAGGAACAAGACAGAGGGCTCTGGGAAGGTGTGACACCTACGGAGCCCTTGGTGTCAACTGGCAGAGGGCACAGGGGGAGCCTACGGTATTACAGAGATTCCTTGGGTTGGATAGCTGCGTAACAGTTCACCATAGAGTGGCATATGAGGTCTCTACCAAGAGCCAGTTGCCCACCGGTCATCATGATCATTATAAAATGTACGTAAAGATCATATTTAAGGAGTTCTGTATCTATACTGAAAATGATGCTCTTAAGGTCTTTGGAGTTCAGGTTGATCCCCAGGAAGTGACATACCTTGGAGATGTTCCTTTCAGGCAGGAGGTAACTGATACTTCTCTCCCTGTCAGAAAACCAGACTTAACGGCCTTTATGTGCCCACAGTGATTTAAATGGCTGGACTACATGAGAGTCTCATGAATATCATCACCTCAGAGCAAAAATAGCTCCTGCCACTTTGAAGCCGTTCCTGTTTGCATAGGTCAAGTCAGGACAGCGTGAGAGTCGTTAGCTCCGCTCCCCATTAGCAGTGCTTAATTAACCTTTAAAAGAACAAGTGAGGAAAATGAAACATTAATGATGTCTCATTGGCGTTTGGGAGCAGTGTAAAAGTCTCAGATTAATCCCTACAAACCAGGCAGCGCTCTCTGAGCTGTAATCAAAATTCCTATTAGGCCGCACGTCTAGCGTGGAGGGACTTTAATGCTACTCTGGGCTCAATATGGGGAAATAAGTTACTTCATATGTCTCTTACCCCCAGCCTACAATCAGCCTGAAACACACATTTGCCCCATTGCCCAGAAATAATCAACCTGGAGGTGCCATCTCCCTCTTTCCTAACAGAGAAACACAGATGTAAAGGGGAATTCTGTGCTAAGCAGCCCCTAGGGAGAGCAATGGCCTTGCCAACGAAAGCACTAGCTAGTACTAGGGAGTTAGGCAAGCCCCTTACAACACATGCAGCTGTCCATTTGTGGAGGGGGGAACCAGAACAGATTGAGAGCCCCCCAGGCTAAGACACAGCATGTGCATCTGATTACTGTGGGGCTGGTCTGAAAGGAGGCTTCTAGCTTCCCCACAAACGCACAGAGCTAGTCAGGAATTTTTTGACAAAACATTTTTTCCCATCAGAGAATGCCGAGTCACCAAAAGCAAAACTTCTCCTGGGAAAAGGTTGATTTTTGACAAAATTTTTTGACGTGAAGAAATTTTGAAGGAAAAAAAAAGTTTTGAAGGTTTGTTTTTTAAAAAAAGAAAAGTTCTGGTTCCAAACCATTTTGTTTCAAAATTTAAACCAGTGAATGTAATTAAGAAGAGGTTGAAATCACAACAAAACATTTTTGTTAGCCCAAAACCTATATTTGTATTTTAGCCAATGAAAAAGATCAAGATTTCAAGCTCTCATCCCAGTTTAGAGTAGGAAAATTCATCAAGATGTCAAAAACTCTCAGAGATGGAGAAACAATTTCCTAGATAGGTCTACTCACAATTTCTGATCTGGTTTGTCTCCTTCTATCCAATCCAATCCAATCCAATCCAATCCAATCCTAGCTTTGATCCAGACTCTGCTCCAAACAGCATTCCGACTGCTATTAGAACACAGTCAGCTGAACTCATCTTCTCTAAAAGTTAGTTCCGATAATAGCCCTGCACGTTTGTACAAAGGGGTCCATACCCTAAAGGCCTTACAGTAAGGGTGATTATGCTGGGCAACAAAACCACCTCTCCAGATATGTTGCCTAGATCAGACCAAATACAAATAACCCCCTTGCGAACATTTTTAATGCTGAACAAACCCACTTTCACCAAAACACAGCAGCCACTTGACTACCCAGCCTATGCAAATTACCAAGCAGTTGATTCAGTTCCTTCTTTATGCCAACAGGTGACACCAGCATTGTTAGAACAATCACTAGGAGCCCTCCTTCTCTCAACACATTAAATAATCCTGGAAGGATTGTGTGTGATCTCATTGCTTCTCCTCCCATCTCTCCATTTTCTGTCCTCTCCTCCTGCCTCTCAACTCTTACCTTTTAACTGTTTTCTCTTCCTTTTGGAAAAAAATATTTTTCGCTCTCCCCTTTTCTCTTTTCCTCTGCTCCCCCCATCTGACCCTCTTCTCACTTTCTTAGATCCTCAAAACAGGTTTAAGGTGGGCTTTAAAAAGGTGCTTAGGCTTAGTTCTCACCCTCCGAATTACCACCAGAAATGATCTGTGCCTCAGTTTACCCATCTAGCAAATGTGGGTGTGAGGCAGGGGTGTGAGGCATGGGAATGTATGTAGGGGTTGCTGGATACACGTACCAGTGCAGAGTGTTATTGTTTAACTTGCTGGCGCAGGGGGAAGTCAAACGCAGATGCTGTCTATCACCCTCTGTGTCTCCACAGACACGTGCGGTAAATCTTTCCCAACCTATGCCCCCTTGCCCCCCACAAAACGCCGACTGATGGGACTTTCCAGCAGCACTGCAGTAGAAGTGGATCAGAGGGAGTGAGAATCTTTCCCCTTTTGGAAGTCTCTGGCTATGAGACGTGCAGAGCTGGGGCTGATCTCACATGCAGAGAGAAAGGAATCCTGTTGAGGAATAGACCTGATGGGCCAGAGCCCAAGATCCTTCCCTCAGGCAAACTCCAGCTGAGGCTAAATCCAATGGGAACTCAAGTAAGGGATAAATAAAAGTGGAGTAAAGACGTCAGACCTACATGTGGATGACTGAGTGACATGGAGTCATCTGGTCATAGGGTGACCAGACAGCAAATATGAAAAATTGGGACGGGGGTGGGGGGGTAATAGGAGCCTATATAAGAAAAAGACCCAAAAATCGGGACTGTCCCTATAAAATCTGGACATCTGGTCACCCTATGCTCCCATGATGTCCAAACAGCAATGTTCAGTACCTTTCATTTGATTGGGATATTAGGGTCCCATCGGGCATCTTTTACACCAAAGTCAGGTCTAATTCCCACTGATTCCTTTGTCTGAATCAATGGGAATTTTGCCTGAATAAAGAGTGCAGGATCAGGCCCTTTCTTTTAAATTTGGAAATCTGCATTCTTAGCACAGACCAGAGGGCGCTTGACAGTAAAAGAGAAGTAAAAGCATGAGAGTTCATTGCAATTGCCCTGATGTAGGCTACACGGCTGTCCCAGCTCCTACCCTGTCATTATCAGCCAGTGACGTCTGATCTGGCCACACCTCCTGCTTCCCGTACACACCCACCCAGGGCCATAAGCGGGGTGGGGAGAGCGGGGCAGCTGCCCAAGGCACAAGGCCGTGGGGGCAGAAAAATGGGGCAGCATGTGGGGGCAGTCATGGCCCCCACCCCCAAATTTCTGTCTTCCATTTAGCACAGCGGTTTTCAAATTGTGGGGCGTGCCCAAACCTCTGTGCTAAATGGAAGGCAGAAATCTGGTCGCGGGGGCACAGGACTCTGCATCGCTTCTAGGGGGCGCAAATATGCCTGATTGTGGCTCTGCACCCACCCACCCTCACACACTACTGAATGAAAGCTTATTCTGCCTGAGCCCTGAACACGTCACAATTGAGATCAGCCAGCCTGTCTTCCTCCAGATCCCAATAGCAGCTGATCGACACACCCTGCATTAACTCCCTTCTGGTCTGAGGGTTCCTTCTCCTGGTGGTCCCCAAACAACAGCCAAACCACTGATGCTGAGGTCCAGGATTTGCCCTGTAACTGTAACACTTATAAAGCATGTTGAGAGCCATGGACAGAAGGGGCTGCAGAAGTATCAGTGCATTAGTAATAGCAAGGGGTGGGACCTTGAATCTGTGGCAGATTTCTAGCAGAAGCACTCTTGCAATCTGCTGGGGGGATGTTTCCTCTTCACCCTTGGTAATCGAAGGTGCTAGCAATGAGAAGATGGGAGCCACTAGGGATTCTATCAACATGAAAAGATACTCAGCCCGTGGAGTGTACAAAGTAACATCCATGTGTGTGGGCTACAGGTTAGGACGCTGGACTAGAAGTCCTGGGCTTTATCCACAGCTCTGCTGTAGGACATTGCGCAAAGTGACTTTCAGTTTCCTCCCCTTTAAAATAGGGCCACTGAAATGTATCTTCCTTTGCAAAGCTCTTTGAGATCTATGAATGAAAAGCATGACAGAGGCGCTCAATACTATTAGCTGTGTCCATTTACTGTGTCTTTACCCTATAAGGTTCAAAGTATTATGATGAGAATGAAACAAAACCCTGCAAAACTCATTTATTTCTCATTCCAAACCTAATGGGGGGAGGGGGGGTTTATGCTGAACATTTGGTCTGTACAAACAAGCAATCTGTGGTCGGGTGTGCTCTCGATCAGCTGCCAGCATCCTTCCCTATTGAAAGCCCGGCCTGGCAGATGGCACCGAGGGGCTGCGAAAGTGCCCACAATGTGCTAGAGTTTTACTTGTAATTGACATAAGCACAGAAAATGTGACACTGGAGAGAGGCCCAGGAGCGGAGTGAATCTAGGTTTGTTTCTGGTTTGGATGTGATTCCAGTTTGCATGGTACACTGGACCGTAGAAGTGTTTCTTAGGCTGTCTCAAAGCCTGATCCGACCAAGACTTCAAACAACTGACAAACCACCGTCAAGGTTCAGCCTACACTACACACGGAAACAATGTTTGCAACTAGGTTAGAGAACAGGTGTGCTCGAACCAGCTTCCCAGACATGATTCCATTTGCAGGGGGTTGAACTAAATGACCTCCTGAGGTCTCTGCCAACCCTAATCTTCTATTATTCAATGAATGCCAGCTACAAAAGTGCAATGCAAATGCCTGTTCTCACTTTCTGATGACATTGTAAATAAGATGAAAGTAGCATTATCTCCCGTAAATGTAAACCAACTTGTTTGTCTTAGCGATTGGCTGAACAAGAAGTAGGACTGGGTGGAATTGTAGCCTCTGAAGTTTTACATTGTTTTGTTTTTGAGTGCAGTTATGTAACAAAAAAAAAAAATCTACGTTTGTAAATTATGCTCACGACAGAGATTGCACTACAGTTCTTGTATGAGGTGAATTGAAAAATACTATTTCTTTTGTTTGTCATTTTTCTAGTGCAAATATTTGTAATCAAAAATAATATACACTTTTTTACAGTCCAATTACAACACAGAATACAATAATATGAAAATGTACAAAAACATTCAAAATTTTAATAAGGTTCAGTCGGTGGTCTATTGTTTAACAGGGCAATTAAAACTGTGATTAATCGCAATTAATTTTTTTAATCATGATTAATTTTTTTGAGTTAATCGTGTGAGTTAACGGCGATTAATCGACAGCCCTAGTCTGAAGCCCATTAGCTTGCGAATCATCAACCTCCATTTCCAGGGTCACAGTTAAAAAATTTACACCAAGGCAGCAAAATATGGGGCTGTGGGAGGTGAAGCTATTCATTCCCCAGAATGGCTAAGGGCGCAGCTCTTCCTGTCTTGGTCTACTTTGAATCTCCTGGGGGGTGCTGCCTTCGACACAGCTAATCAACGGCCACAGCAGCCTTTGTCTTAAACTAGTTAAACTGCAAGTGTAGACGGCGGAGCTCTCTGTAAAGCCAAGGTGGCAATCCCCACTTTGTGACCGCCTAGGGCTGCAGAAGGAAGAGTTTGGACTGGGTTTTTGACACAGACTTTCAATGAGGGGGTTGTGTCTCTCTTTTCTTGATTACCGTATCCTTTAATGCGGACAACAACCAGGGGCTGATCCTTCAGTCTTTGCCCAGGCCAAACTCCCACCTCAGGGAGTTTTGCTGCTGGAGGGAATGCCAGATTTGGCCAGAAGAGGAGTTTAAGCTCCAGGAACCTTCTGCGTCACTGGGCCCAAACGTGAGGGCATATTATGGCTTCCGCTGTATTAAGGTTAAACAGGGATGAACTACATTGGTACTCTGCACTGATCAGGCAGGAAACCATATGTCCACAAGCTATTAAAATACCCACATTGGCATATCTGATTTGTAATCATGTCAATTAAAAGGCGAACGTAACTCAGAGTTCCCGGTGCTGGTGCATGGCATGGACACAGCTAAGGGTTTCCCAGGAACAATCCACTGACCGTTTATTTCCACCTTACATATATCAGAAAGTACCAAACAAGCACAAGCTCCCTTTCCAGGGATTCAAAACAGTCACAGAAATGACAGTGGAAGAATTAGGGCTGGTGCCTGGTACGTACTGAGTCATGTGAGTAGCTTTTAATACGGGACAGCTGAGTAGAAGTTCACGGAGGAGGTGATGTCAGGAGCAGGCTGGCCGGGAAGACAAGACCAAGACTTTGTATGACAAAACCTGAAACGTCTCATTTTTGTCATGGAAGTCACAGCCGTGAGAACCGCCCGGCCTGTGAGCCTGGTTCTGCAAACACCTCCGCAGCTGAGTACCGTTAGCCCCATGAATGATCCCACCAAGGCAAAAAGGAAAGGATGCTCTTTTGCCAATCTGGCCATTCCTCTATATTTTTTAGAAGTCAACGTATATTTCCAGAAAACCAGTGGTTGGCAGCAGGGGGCTGGCAGATACTGAATTCTAGAATCCATCACAGTAGGTTGCACCTGGCCCAAGAGCAGCATGAAAAGGCTATAAAGGGGGTGGAACCAGCCCGTGGGGAACAGGATATGTGCAAAAGACTTCTACAGAGCTGGTGGAGTAGCAGGACACCAGCCCCTCTCTGAGTCTCTCCCATGGTCCCAAGGGGTCCTCGGAAGCAGAGCACAAGGGCCCAGGCCTGGAATAAGGGGGAATCAATGGGACCCCTTGGAGAGCACGGTGATACTCAGCATGAGTGCGGCAGAAGCCGCAGAAGTTACTAATTTCTGGTGACTGTTCCATTCAAACCTAATTCAGGAGGGGCGGGTGACTGAACGACATGCCAGCATTAGTACTGTACTTCCCAGGCAGTCACCATAATAGGAGCTACTGGCCAACACAATGCCCCTGATCAAGAACACAGAGTTCCTTTTCTCCTGCCGGATGCTTTTCTTTAGCAGACCGTGTGGATGATTGTGCCGTTGGAAGCGCCCGAAGCTGCTCCGCCATTTATAATGTAGTCCTTTATGTTCATCTCAGAACTGGACATCAGTTTGTTTCTCTCCTGCCCTGTAATTACTGTTTCTATTCCTCTAAGGCACGCCTTCATATCCTCTCGGAAGGAAGGAGTGTAGAGTCCGTAAATGATAGGATCGGTGCACGTGTGTAGCAAGCCAAAGAGAAAGAGACTGTGGTTGATGTACTCCGGCATGCTTTGAATCATGTCTGGCTGGAACCAGTACCACAGGCCCAGGAGGTAATATGGGGTCCAGCAGATAATGAAGGAGGCAACTATCACAATGGTCATCTTCAGGGTCTTCATTCGCGCCTTGGAGATGTGGTTGTTTTTGCTTCTTGCTAGACCTGCCGGGAAGAGTCAAAGGGATAATTGTATACAAAACAACAGCATACAACCAGGAAGAGACCAACATTCACAGCCCAGCCTCCGTCAAAGTCAGTAAGAGTTTGACTTCAAGGCTTAGGCCTGATCCAAAGACCACTGGAGTCAGTGGGGGCATTTCCATTGACTTCCGTGAGCATTGGATTACGCCCAAACTGCAGCTGAATTGAGTTACCACAGGGCTGAAGTGGCTCTCTGTATTAGGGTGTGCTTCACTGGGACATATGGCCATGCACAAGGCGCAGGTTGGGCCTCTCCCAGGGGTGGATGAATAAGGATGTCCATTTTCAAGGCTGCTGTCTTTCATCACTATAAAGTCACTTGACTAGATTGAGGCCTGGCCCTACCCAGCCATGCAGGAGTCAAAAGAGGAGGAAGCTGCCCTGGGCCTTGCACACCCTCCCCATCTCTTCTCGCCAGGCCTAAAGGAGACAGTAGCAGGTCTCCAGGATACTCCTGGAAGAAGTGGGCAGAGAGAGGTGGCAGACTCCATGCTCTGCACCCCTCTCCACCATTTGTGCAGTCTCTCTCACCATATATTATAATATACAAGGCTCCCCTGTTTAGCTGTCTGTTATTTTCCATCAGAGGGGACTTGCCATCCCCAGAAACACACCTGCTATTTCTCATTTTCTAAGCCTGGAGATGTCAGGCAATGATGCTGATAATGCAAGAGATGCCTATGATGGGGAAAATTACAATGTTTCGGCAATACCAATAAGATCACATGGAAGTATGCTGAATGCTCAATAGCCGTAACCTGCTCACCCTTGTTGATCTTCAGTTGCTTGCTGATTTCCCAGATGATGCGGATGTAGCAGACAATCATGACGCTCAGTGGGGCGACATAGAGGGTGGTGAAGGTGAACATGTTGTAGAGGATTTCTTCCCAGTGCTCTTGGAAACTTCCATGTGTCACACACTGGGTAAAATTGACACCCGGGGCAGTGTGCAGGTGAAAAAGAAAAAGCTGAAATTAAGAATGAAACACTTAGTCAGAGATCGTTCTTAAAGGGGCACTGTCACAATGACAATCTCCTTCCTGGGCTTACTGGGAACACCTTCCGGCAATAAAGCTCATGCTCAAATAAATTGGTTAGTCTCTAAGGTGCCACAAGTACTCCTTTTCTTTTTGCAAAGACAGACTAACACGGCTGTTACTCTGAAAAGAATTTAGAAAGTCTTATTACATAGGGTTTGTTGGATTGGGTCAGACCACAGGTCCATCTAGTTCAAAACGCTGTTTTGACAGTGGGCAGCACCAGATGCTTTCGAGGAAGGTGTTAGAACCCTGCAGTAGCAGATGTGGAATAATCTGTCTCCACATTAAGTCTTGTTCTATCTCTGATCAGCAGAGCATGAGGATGCATATTGACTTTCATCATACACGCTCTTTGCTGACTCAGCCCATCACTCATCTCAGGCAATCGTCTGGTCTGTTCATGGTCAATTCCACTGTCCAGTCCTCATGCACGAGTACGACACGGCAACATTCGGGCTGGAGCTGGTGAGAAATGGGTTCTGTTGGAATTAAAAGCTTGTTGTGGTTTTTGCCAGGCCTCGATCATAAACCTCAGCCATTATTGTAATTATTTCTTACTTTGTGCCAATAGACAACATGGAACCAACTACTAGCAAACACATCAATTAATTCTATAAGCCAGGTTCTTACAAATAAATCAGAGATAAAGTCCTTGATTTGGGGTGGATCTGTCTCTCCTTTCTAAGTATTATGACGCTATTCTCCACGATAAAAATTATTCCACTATCAAAAACATACTTGGCCTAAGAGCAGAAAATAACCCCCACTGAGCTCGTAAGCCAATGAGTGGATATTTTAAAGGTTGTTGTTCCCAGCCAGGCAATATTTGATGGATTCAGTAACTGGGTGAAGAGCCATTTCTCTCTCTCGGGAACTCAGAATTCTTTTGTGCTGCTACAACAGCACTGTAGAATTCATGCTCACAAGATTTATTTTCACTCGATGGCGGCTTCCTGTCCTGGGCTGACAGTACACCCCACTTATCTCCATTAGTGTCAGACGTTCCTGTTGCTGTCTGAAGCTGGAGCATCTTTTGAATGACAAGTCTCCATACTAGCCTTTTAAAATGCCAATCCCTGTATGTTTTCAGTCTCCGAACCTGGCTGCCCTTGCTGCACTGAAATCTGTACACTGAATACGCACTGGAAGGAGGACAGGTTAAGTATTTTACAGCAGTCATAGTCCAGACACACCGTACTGTGGATATGCGAGACCAAGGCCCAACTCCTCAAAGCTAGTTCAGTGCCTAACTCCAATTGATTTCAATGGGAGTTTGGTGTCTGAATACCTTTGAGGACCTGGGCCCAAAGAGGTAATGTCTGGTTATCATCTAGCAGGTTTCCTCCACCATACAGGTAGCTAGTGACAGCGTTACGCTACTGCACATTTCCTGCTGGGTGTTTTTGACTATTGCACTGATGAAACTACTGTATTTATACCTACTGCTCCTGTTCTAATAGGCCTGGGGAGGTTAAGCCTCCCCTAACCGAGGCCCTGGCCCTGCCCACGCTCCACCCTCTCTTCCAAACCGGCGGGAGCTCAGCTCGGGCCGGATACCAGTAGGTGGCTGGGGCCAGCTGGCAGCCCAGTGCCGGGGCCGGCACTGGGGCAGCTGGTGGCCCAGGGCGGTTCAGCTGGGGCTCCTCCGGCCATAGGGGTGGGGGATGCTCGGGGCTCTGGCAGAGGGAGGGGGCAATAGAGGCAGGGCCTCAGGCGGAAGGAAGGGGGGGAAGCGCGGCTAGCTTCCCCAAAAGGGGGTGGGGGCTCGCAGGGTGAAAGCTGATTAGCTCTGGGCTTGTAGGCCCTGTTCGCACTACAGCACCTGTAGTAATTGCATTTGAAGCCATTTTGCAAGGTGGTTGCAGCCCAGTGTAGTTATAACATGGTTCACATCTACCCCTTCCCACTGAAAGAATGCCGTTGGCTGTCTAGAAGAGTGCTCTGTGGAGCTGGTCACACTGGGTATTTTTGCTGACATTCTCTCCCGTTACTGCCAGCATTTCAGCGTCGCTGGGGGTAGCAATGAGGGGGGGTTAGTGCAGGCAGTGTTCCAGGCAGCCGATGGCATTTTAAGCACCATGCCGTTTAACCTTGACATGAGCAGGTCTTGCCAACACGTTGGCTTAAGATGCTGGTGATCACTGGCAATGTGGCCGTTCTAGAGTGTCGACCATTGTGAGCGCGAGTGGTAACAACTGGGGGAAATATTTGGCAAACTAGCCCATCACTGACAAAGCCAGAAGCACCATCTAAGCCAGCAGGGTTTTCAAATCTCCACACACACTGGACTGGGAAACTGTACGCACTGCAGTTGGGGATGCTCAGTGGGCTTAGTCGAGTTCCTCAGGCTTGCTAGATGTGCTGAGGAACACGGCAAAGAGATGTTCTGATGGGACCAATATGGGACAGAAGCTCTCTACCTGCAGCAATCGTTGGGGGTACGTCTACACTGCAGAAAAAAACTCCATGGCAGGGAGTCTCAGAGCCCCGGTGAACTGACTTGGGCTTGTGATACGGGGCTAAAAACAGCAGTATAGACATTCCCGTCTGGGCTGGAGCTTGTGCTCTGAGACCCACCCCATTGCTGGGCCTCTGAGTTTAAGCTCCAGCCCGAGCAGGAATGTCTACACTGCTATTTTAATCCCCGCACTGTGAGCCCCATAAGCCTGAGTCAGCTGACCCAGGCTCTGATGTGAGCAGACTCAGGGATTTTTTTTACACAGTAGATGTACGCTTAGTGTTAAAGTGACAATACCCCACCTGTTGTTCTGTGGTTATCTTTTCACTCTGACTCCAAGGCTTGGTTTATTTGCACATTGCAAAATAATCCATCCTCCACAGGGAGTTAAATAAGGGCACCCCAGTTGCTGTGTTGATCAACCCCATTGCACGTCATGAAATCCAAAAGCCACAGGACCAAATCCTGCTCTCATTCCCATCTGTGCAACCCAATGAATGAGGTCATTTGTGCATAACGGAGCAGAATCTGGCCTGTAGTTTGAGCTATGGATCTGATTATCTTTTGGATGCTTGGCCATTGTATCAGTAGCTGACCTGTGTGTAGTTCTCGTATTGAACCTTCCTTGCGCAGATAAGGTGGAGGCAAGGTAGGTCACTAAGAAAGTTCTACCAATAGCAAATTTATCCCTGTAGAAATCTGGGGCCAGGGCCTGGTACGAATCAGCATAGCTTCATTAACTTCAGATCAGCTCACATCACAGGAAGAATAGAATTCTATAGCAAATACATTCCCAGTTAAGTGAATGGGGGGCATGGATCAGTGTTCACGTTGCACCCCCTATCAGTACCTGGCCTGGGCCAGGGAAGCTAATGATCCAACCAGCGGATCAAATTCGGTGCCACCTTAGTCAAGTTGCACGTTTGCTAAGAAGTTTTTAAGTGAATGGAATACAATAGCTAACACATCTCCATGCAAAGAATGGGGTTCAAGAGTTAATGGATTCCCACTGAAGCTAACGGATTCTAGGAGCTACTGCCTCCAAAGCTGAGCCCGGTCAAAATTTCAACTGACATTTTCTGGCAGCGCCATGGTACAGCATCACCACCTTTGACTCACTCTTCCTCACAAGCTGGAACAATGAGAAAGGGGCAGTGAGCAAAGAAGGGCTCAGTTCCAGGTTACTCTAATAGCTGGAGAATGCACTGACCATAGACTTTGGAGAACCTGGAGCAGTTCAAGAGACAGGCATGGTGTATGGGAGTGGAAGCCAGAAATTCCCAAGTTATAGTCCTGGCTCAGGCAGCAAGTTCTTCTGGACCCGTTACCTCACCTTCCTGTGTCTCACTTTCCCAGTGTACAATAGAGATTGTAACAATTACCATTCTCCCTAGGGTCTGGAGACGATGAATGAGTTAACGTCCATAAAATTAGTTCTCTGAAAACATCTGCTCAGTGTGCAGCAGCAGTCAAAAAAGCGAACAGAAATACTGGTGTGCAGTTCTGGTCACCCCATCTCAAAAAAGTTATGTTAGAATTGCAAAGAGGACAGAGAAGGGCAACATAAATGTTGGGACTGGATGACAGGGAATGGATTTCTCAATAATTGCCCTGTTCTGTTCATTCCCGCTGCAGAATGTGGAACTGGCCACTGGCAGAAGACAGGATACTGCGCTAGATGGACCATTGGTCTGACCCTGTATGGCTGCTCCTCTGTTCATAAGTGTCCTAGAAGTCCCACTTTTTATCTACCTCAACATCTGCATACCTGAACCTTAACTGGATTTGAACACCTCCCTGTGTGTTGGGGATAGGGCACTAAACCAGGAGGCTCTTCCCAACTATAGCTGTGCTGAGATGGGATCTGTGCCAGCTGCAAGAATATCTCAGGTCTGAACTCCTCAACATTCAACAAGAAGTTAGGACCTGGATTCCTCTTGGAAAATAATGGGCACATTGTCAGTCTGTTTTAGGTATTGCAGATGGCTCCCCATCACTGCAGTATCTGAGCACCTCACAATCTCGAATGGATTGAGCCTCACAACCCGCCCCTGTAAGGCAGGGCAGTGCTATTATCCCCATTGTGGGGAACTGAGGCCCAGAGCCACTGAGCGACATCCCCAAGGTCACAGAGGAAGTCCATGGTAAAGGAGGGAATTGAACCCAAGTCACCAGCTAGTGCCCTAACCATTGGACCATCCTTTTCTCTTGATCACTGATTATCACCCAAACCATTCGCCCAGCCCAAGGTGGCTGTTCACTTTTGCCTATTCTGAAGTGTGACACTTCCTGTGCAAAGCGACCCCAGCTTGACAATGGCGTTGTGCTCATACCTGGGGCGAGGCCAGCAGAAGGCTCATGACCCAAGCAACATATAACATGAGTCTGTTGCGTCGACTGGAATTAGCGAAGGCAAAGGGATGGAGGATGGCTGAGTGCCGGTCTATGCTGATAACCACAAGCACCAGTGCTGCAGAGTACATGGCAAAGAGCTTGAGGAAGTTCAGCAATTTACAGGGCAGGTCCCCGGCGTACCACTGGACTGTCACATTCCACACAGCATCCAGGGGCATGACCGTGAAGGTCACCAGTAAATCTGCCACTGTTAAGCTCAGTATCAGCAGCCGGACATGGGACTTCCTTCTCTTCCTCATGATGCTATATAACACAACTGAGTTGCTGCATGCTGCTATCAAGAAAAAGCAGATGGTGACAATCACACGGACCCTGGCTGCTAGGGTGAAAGTGGGTTCGATCCAGGGCTCGGGGCAGTCGGAAGCAGAGAGGTTTTCATCCACGACATCAGCTGACTGAGGAGGAGTCATAAGGTCCCGTTCTTCAGGCATTCCCTACAGGAGGACAAATGGCAAAATCAGAGAAGAAAGCTAGGCCTAAAATCCCTGTTGCGTGTCCATTTAGCATGGGACAGCTTTAAGTGTGATGAAGAGGGAGGCTCAATAGGCTTAGCCAAAGATTCTCAAATGTTTTAATATGCTTATCTGGTAGTACCTTAACGGCCCCAACCAGGGCCGGGGCCCACTGAGCTGGGCGTGGGGTCTGACTAGATAATCTAAAGATCAAGGCTAGCCATAAACTCTACGAAACTTCAGTTCTATTAAAACCAAAAGATTGCACCTGCCCCAAAGAGCTTACAGGCTGAACGACCAGACAGACAAACAACAAACAACAGTACAATGCCTTCTCCGTTTCCTAGTTTCCATAGTGTGGACCACCTCCTACTAGACAGATTATCCCACTGAGCTGCATCCTCTTCCATTTGCTATTGCGGGGACCATCACCTCCTCCTCTTCATAATTACACATCATCCCCACGGTGACTATAGCAACTGCTCACATGGAAATGTATTTTAAGCACTTTTCAATGCTGCTTAGAAGGTGGAAACAAGGAGGTGGCAGTCCCATGTGACCAGCCAACTGTGCAGATGACCTAGTGTGGTGGAGCGGGACTCACTCCTGTGGCGCCTCCTGCTGGTCATCCAGGAAATTAGCATTTCCAGCCTCCAGAGCGCCCTCTGCAGGCTGGTATCCCATCTGCCGCTGGGCCCCACATCCCTCCTGGACGCTGGTGCCCCTGGCAGCACCCCCACAGACCTGGGTCTCCCCACCGCCCCAGGGAACCCCCACCTTCTATCCCCACCTCACCTCAGTCTTTGGCTACTGCCAGTCACCATCTAGCCCCTGTTCCCTGGGGCAGACTGAGGCTCATGAACCAGCATGAGGAGCAACTGGCCACCCTCTGGAAGGGTTTGGGTGCCCACTGTAGCCTGCTTAGCTCTCAGGTGGGTTTCCCTTTCTGGTTGGGTCTCCACCGTGGCCTGTCTCACCTCCACGTGGATTCTCCTGTTGAGCTGGGGCCTCTCTGCCCCAGACCCCCTCTCTTCTGGGCCCCTGGTCTTCACCGCCCCCTCCTTTGGGGTAGTCTCAGACTGAGCCCGGTCCTCTGGCCTCTCCCTCCTTCTCTGGGGGCAAGACCGTCTTACTTGACCGCCCTTGTGGCACAGGAAGCACAGTGCATTCCTTGGGTCACCTGCGGGCTAGGCCTGGCCCTGTGAGTCCCGTGAGGGCACTCCCTCTTCTTGTGCCCTGGCTCCCCACAGACCCAACAAGTTTGGATCCCCCCTGTTGGCTTCACAGGGGGCACTCTAGTCTCTCCACAATGCCCTGGGCAGAGCCTCTTTGCTCCATCCCGATAGGGGCACTCCCTCTTATAGTGCCCCGGTCGCCCACAGGCAAAACAGTCTTTAGGCCCCGGCACCGGCCTCCAGCCCAAGGTGCTGGCCCCCGATGACAGCTATGTGCCCTCCCCCGCAACAGCTGTAGCAGCCTTGCTTGCTGCTCGGTAAGACGGGCCACACAGGCTCTCCAGTAGTAGTCCCTCATTTCTCCACCTTCAGTTCCTTCACTCAGATTCCGGGCAACAGTCCAACAGTCCTTCCCCTTGCCCTCTGAATCGGGGCGGACCGCCTATGCCCGCATTCTCCACCACGTTGTGGAGGGGGGGGCGCGGGACTCACCCCTGCGGCGCCTCCTGCTTGTTGTCCAGGGAATTAGTGTTTCCAGCTTCTGGAACACCCTCCACCGGCCAGTGTCCTGCTTGCCGCTGAGCCCTGTGTCCCTCCCAGACCCCAGGCCCCTCCCTCTCAACATCTAGAGAGAGACTGTGTCCTCCTGGCCCACTGCCCTCTTATAAAGGCCAGCTGGGCCCTGACTGGGGCATGGTGGCAGCTGTGGCTGTTTCCCCAATCAGCCGAGGCTGGCTGCTTTAGCTAGCAGCAGCCCTCTCCCAGGGCTGATTTCAAGCCCTTCAGGGCAGGAGCAGGTGACCACCCCGCTACACCCAGTAAGAGCTTGGTGGAACCCAGCTGGTCCATTGACCACAAATAGAGAACCTCTGGTCTAATGAGGAGTTAAAGTGCACCTGAAATACTGAGAATCCCTGGAATTGTGATGCTCTGAAGTAGATACGTTGAGTTCCATGGAGTTTATACTGGGTGTGTGGGAGAGAATCCATGTGATAAGACATTAAAAACAGAGGGTCTGACTCTTCATTGAAGACCCATTGGCACTTTTCTTTAGAGTAAGGGTGTCCAACTCAGTATCTTTGGTTACATTCTCCTCTGGTCTGCTGTTGTCCAGTGAGCTTGGGTCTGTGGCTCTGGAGATAGAACCAGCGGCTGTTGTACGCTGTGCACAGTGAAGAGGTGTCAAATCCCGTCCCTCCACACCACAATCTCAGGAAAGCTCCCTGAGGTGGAGACTTATGGAATCTTCCTTTCCTCATAAGTATTTCCATGGGAGGCAGCAATCTGAGCAAAAATACCTCTCCTATCCATGTTAGCACAGCCACCATGAACCTATGACACCCTAGGCCCCGGTATATTGCCCTGTTCAGGTCACCGGGATTATATTATTATTATTCATTATTTGCGTTACTGCCTGGGACCCCTAGTCATGGAGCAGGATCCCCTTGTGCTCGACGCTGCACAAACACAGAACAAAAAGACAGTCCCCGCCCCAAGGAATTTACAATCTAAGTCTAAGACAAGGAAACAGATGGGTACGGTCAAACTGACGGAGGAGCACAAGGATACAACGAGACAACATTGGTCAGTAGGATAGGGAGTAGTCTCTGCACACTCGCAGCCGATAACACAGTGGCCCAAATTGTGAAGGCCTGCCCTGCACTCTGCCCAGAAAAAATGCCTAGCAATCACCATGTAGTATTTATTCACTTACAGCATGAACATGTTTCAGGGCTGCCAATGTTATCTGTTTATTCCCTGGAACAAGAGCACTGAGCTACGTTAGCACAACACAGACAACACTCAGAAGAATTAGACACAGCAGGCTATCTTTGGTGTGAGACCCCTGTAGTCGGTCTATATTACACCAGGAATGAATTTGGCCCACGGTCATTTTAAAAACTCTGATCGAAACTCATCGCTTGCTAAGTGGAGATGGGTCACTGGCCTGAATCTGCCAAACTTTGGAGGTCCAAAAACAAAACAAAACATAGGACCCACGACTGAATTGGGTTTTCAGGTTTGTTTTACAAAACCCTCGAATGACAAGGTTTAGAAAGACCACACCACGCTCGTTTTTGCCCATCTCTGTTTGAAATAGACAGGGACCTGTATTAGAACCATTTACATGAACCCCTAGGCACACACACGGCCCCTGAACATTGTGGGTCCAAACAGAAAAGGACCTGATCCTGAACCAATGCCAAATCACTGCAAAACCCAAACCCAACTGACAAGATTTTTCCAAACCAAACCAGCTCTGGGTGTCACCTATCTTTGGTGTCAAGATTCATGACGTTTTCTCAGCCCTTATTAATCTGATTTCCAGGGCTGCCTATCAATATCTGATTCCGACTTCCAGCGTATAACAAACCCACACATCTCACCTGCTTCTTAGCAGAACAGAGACATCCGGCCGAGCTCTGGGTTCAGTAAGCAAAGGATAATAAAAGACGTGAGGTTAATCAAAAAGAGAGAGAGGAGTCTCTCTCTTTTTCCCCCCTCTCTGCTCAAAATAAAGATGCACACAAGCACTTCTCACAGATGTGAAAAGCGGTTCACCCCCCTCCTTTCATTCATCTGGAGGGTGACTTGAAGTCAATCCCCAAACAGTCCCCCACAACTGTCTCTAAACATGTTTTTTGGGGGGAAGGGAGGTGCCCTGCAGAAAGATGCAACCTATACAATTTCAAAGCCAGATTCTCGCCCAGGTAACTCAACTGTGCAGAGTCACCACCGTTCCACTTAAACTGCCCTCTGCTCCCGTACAGAATGATATCGTGAACAAGCCAAATTTCAAAGGCAAAGACTTTCAAGTTTAGGAGAACACAAACAATGAGCACCGGTCAACGCGAGCAGCTGACAAACCGTTTCATGCAGCCGGGGCTGATGCTCAGTTTCACTTACACAGAAATAATGTGCTTTCCCCTGGTGAAGTTACAGAAATAAAACGATCAGCAGAGACCAAATCTACATCCTGCTCCCGAACTAACCTATTGTTACTACACACTTACACTTGCTCTCTCTCTTCTCCTTACTCTCATTTAGTCCATGTTCCGTGTCTAGTTACAGCTGCTTGCTTTGCTGCAGCCCCCACACAGAAAGTAAGCACAAATATTACCAGATTCTTAGATCAAACCCCAAAAGCAAGCAAAAAGCGATAGCAATGACAAAGTACCAAACTGGTCGTTTCTCCTGTTATTGCCAGTCCACAGGAGGGAGGAATGACACCGAAGGAAGCCCAGTATCTGTGCTGATTGGAGGTGCTGCCTTCAATTCATCGGATGGGAACATACCTGGTATCCGCATGCCCTTAAGGGAAAGGAAAACCGTTTCCTCTCTATTTGCCAGTGCCAGAAATGTCAGCCTGCTCCTCTGCTGCATGTAGCCAGCAGTCCGCATGATGCAGATCTGCCTCCCAGTAAAGAGGAGATGCAGAGAGCTGGCAGGGTGGCTGGGAAATGTTACAGCGCTTGGTCTATGCACAAGAGGAGCGTCATTCCACTCCCTGCTGCTGGCTCTGGAATTCTCCGAGAGAGACCCCACTGCCCAGTGTAATTCAGGTGAACCTAGCATAATGCTTTAACAATGCACAAGGAGAGTTGCTTTGACAGGAGCCCATGGGGGGCACAGCTCCAGTGCATTCAGGGCTTAGCAGGTGTATTTTATGATGCTTGTTAGGTCTGTGTTTTAACGTGTGCAGAATACCGAGGGCCTCTGTGGTGAGATGGTGTACAAACATAGCTTTATAATATAATATTATTATTGCATCCTTAAGATTATTGTATTGCTATGGAGATCAGGAAACAGGCTCATTAACCGGGCCGTGAATCAAATTGCTCCAAAGAAAAGCAGAAAAGATTCTTTGCCCTGGGTCAAACCATGAGGTCCTTATTCCATTTTTAACCTAGTCCATACACAGGCAAAACTGCATATGGACTGGGTAAAAACAAATCTCAAGATTTGACACACACGTGAAAACAGGTATCAAGCAGTGAACATCCACGTACCAACACATATTTCAGTGGAGCACTTGGGCTGGATCCACGCAGGGACCAGTATGGGGGCGCTTTTGGTTTTTCAAATGTTAATGACTAAATGGGCCTCCTTTCCTTTTAGGATTTAACGAGCCACCCACTTGAGGATTTAATGAGCAGGCCTAGGAGACAATGACAAATCTGCTGCATTCAGGGAAATGGCCACCTTCAGATGCTGCACCTGCTTACAGCAAAGCTGAACGGTGCCTCTTCAGGGACAGCATCACCATTCCAGCACAGCAGTTGTCTGTAAATCAGTAATTATTACATGGACTGTTGTTGAACCTGCTGTTGCTTAGACAACCGTGACACACACACACACACGCATGCATATAAAGCACATACACAGCAAAGTTCCAGGAGCGTACAGCTTTTTATTAACCCACTGACTGGGGTTAATAAGGAGGGGATGCGATCCTGAATGGAAAGCCATTAATTGGGAATTAAACACAGAGGGAAGAGGAGGCTAGGAATTGGATAAAATGTTCAGAATCCCTTGGTGACTTAGAAGTCTGTGGCCCATTTTTGAAAGAGGCATAGACACTCAGGGCTAGATCCACTAAAGGGTGAGGCTGACATCTTATTTTAGACACCCTGCGCCCAGTGTAATCCCCAGTCCTGAGTTAGATGCCCAGGCTCTCTATACAATGCATGGAGACTGCGGGGCACCTATGGATGGGATTCCCAGAAGCCAGCACACTGAGCCATACGAAATGCTGAGGAGGGGTGTGTGGCCTAAGCCCTGCCCCTCAAAGGGACTCAGGCACCTCCCTTTGGCCTAGATGTAGGATCTGTCTACACTAGATCTGGAAGCATGAGAAGCCGTACCCACACGAGCGCTGATCACACTAGTGCACTAAAAACAGAAGTGTGACCACAGCAGTGTGAGTGATGGGAGGGGCTAGCCGGCCAAGGACAAACCTACGGTCTTGGACGGGATCATGAGTGGGTGGCTAGAGCCCCTTGTAATGCAGCTGCATTTCTGTTTGGGTACGTCTCCTCCAGCCAAATGGACACTTTCCAGCTCTAATGCAGACATACCCTTAGGGACTGGGGACTCTCAGCTGTGGACCCTCTCCTGAGTTAGGCTCCTATGGTAGGTTGGTCTTTTCTCACAAAAAAATAGAGGAGGAACCCTTACACCTAATAGCCCAGGGAATGGAGGAAATTGGGGACCACCAGGTGTGGTTTTCTACTGAAGTAACCCACGAGTGTTAATAATAATTAATTGCTAGTAACTTAACCGTCTTTATCAGGTAATTAGTTAACATATCTCCAGAGCATCTGAAAGCAGGTCAGTCTAACCTAGAACCAGCTGCCTCCACCCAGGGTCAGCCCCCGACACCCTGAAGAGTCTATTTATTCTCTTAAATCCACTGGCACGCCATAGCCGCCACCACCCTCTCCTCCACGGCACCAGGACTCAGGCGGCTTTGCACATGCCCAGCGGCGATGTAGCCACTTACACTTGGTTTTGAGGATCTCTGTTTCGGACTTAGGAACTAAAATGGCAGTTAGGTACCTACATCTCTTTGTGGATCGAGCCCTCAGAGACTAAATCTCATTGCAAGTCAATGGGACTAAGGCAATGCCTAAGCCACTTTTGAAAATGAACCCTAAGTGACTTAGAGAGCTGAGCGGCTCAATGCCTAAATACCTGTAAAAATCTGTTCAGAGGATCCTCTCCGGCCAGATGATCTAAGGAGTGGTGTTGAGTGCTGCATGTCCTTCTCTCCAGCTCAGGGGAAGATGCTATGGAAGCAGGTGCTGTAAAGAACGAAGAGTTCTTTGGATGACATAAAGACAGCGAGGAAGAGATGAACTATAATATCAGTCTGGGTAATTTAGAGGTCCAACACACACACTGGATTGTGTGCATCAGGAAGAAAACCACATGAAAGGGTCAATGCTAAAAATTAGTGAATAACTTTGAATGCTGTCTTTGACATTCACACAAGTCTCCAGAAGATGGCGCCTCCGAGTAATCAGCAGGGGGATGGCTCAGTCTTCCGCTCCCAAAACCGGGTTTGTCTTCTGTAACCATACCTGCTCTCAGGTCTCATTGTGAAACCCACACTCAGGCCAAGTTTGCTGAGGTTCTCAAAGCTATCAGCAAACCTGTTAAAGTAATGGTTTCTGGTGGGCAGCATGCAAAAATGAGGTAACTTTGTGCAACATCAAGTGGTTTCGATCTGAATGTTAGGCTAAACTTTTGGCCATGTTCCATTTTGGAGGGGGGATTATTCACACCTGCAACTCAAAGCAACTTCGGAGCGGGGGAAGCGAACCCCGAAACATTGGCTCTGTCTGTGATGCCAAGCGAGTGCAGAATTCTAGGCTGAATTAGAGCACACAGGCAAAAGCAATGAGCCCAACGAGAGTAAATGGCCAAACTCTCATTGATTTCCCTGGTATCATGAACAATTAAGGACTCGTGCCAAGCGCTGTGACCTTTAGAAGAACTGTTACAATCCCCTAGAGGAGAGGCAACAGCAGTACTTATTCACACACAAAACCACAGTGCTAGTGACTCAGTATAGAACAAGGTAACCTTTTCCTTCCTCCAGTAGGGCCTCTACAAGAAACCAGATACAGATAATGACAAAATTACACAGATTAACAAAGGAAATAAGAGCAGGAAAGCCCTGGAGAGCACGATGTGTTAGGTGCATAACTAACTGTATGTGTAAAATGTTCCTAGGTTTGCACACCGAATGTGCGCATGGAAATACTGCAGCTGTGCACACAAAGTGGGGAACCGGCAGTGGAAATGAATTAGGGTAATTTGTAATTGCTTGATTTGTGGGGAAAAGTGGTTAATTGCCTGTGCAAATAGATGAAAAAAGGAGCAGAGGGAGAGAAACATTGGAGTGAAAACCGTATGGTCCAAGGAGTAGGTGTGGGGATAACCGATTATTCAGTTTGCTGACAATTAAAATAAAAAAAAAAATAGTTTTGGGTAGAACCAAAACTGACATTTTTCAAAATTTTTAGCAAATTGAAGTTGAAAAAGATTTGTTTTGATTTTGAGCCTTTTAAAATGTTTTTCATTTTTAAAAAAATAAAATGATAGGAAATTTCTAAATGAAAAGTCATTTTGAATCAAAAATCAAAACATTCCCACTTGTGCACAGGGTTTTTTGTTTTGTTGGACTGAAGCAATTCAGTGAAATCGACACGAATTTCATTTTTTGCCCCAGAAAAGTTTTGATTGAAAAATTTCACCCTGCTCCATTCATATGCAATGATCCAACTTACGTCTGCCACAGGGTTTGAATCAAGGACCTTCTGCAGCGCAGAATACACCTCTATCACTTGAGCCGAAAGAGTACTTCCTTTAGCTGGTAGCAGTAGTAGGCTATTACCTTCTACATGGATTGACTACTGGAGAGGGACCAAACACACACTCCACAAGCATATTACATATACATGGGGCATGTACTTGTATCAGTCTACCTTCTGGGGTAGAATATTCTATGCATAGTGTAGGACTTTCTAAATAGTTTGTGTTTTAAAGATGGGATCATCATTGAAAAAATACATCTAATTACAGGGGGGAAAGGTCATTGAACTCAAACTAGTTTTGGGAATCCCAAAGAATAGTAAGAGCCTACAGCCCCTTCAAACTCTGTGATGGTGGCTCATGCTACATTTAACTATTGGATCGCCCCCACCCACATACCCATGTGCCTGCCCGTTTCCTAAAGGGATTTACATTTAGCTCATGGCAATGACATTGAATGGACTGGAGGAGGCTGACCCTGTCCTGGAACTGCATGGAAAATATTAACTTTGAGTTTCCAACAGCACTGAGAAAAGCTAGGGAGGGGCCAGGCAGGCAAAATGTCTGGAGAGCTGCAAACACACAGGGCAGCCTACAGATCACAGCCACCAAAGAGGAAAACCAAACAATCCAGGGAGATACCAATATTGACCTAAGTGAGAAGTGTCATGCCTAGAGGAAGGGGAGGAGTAACCCAGCAGGCTGGGGGAACTAAGCACTACCAGAGGGATCGTACCAGGGATGGAAATATCTCCCCAAAGTCACTTTCAATGTGACACCTGTCAGGCTGAGATACAAAGTAGCTGCTTTATCACCAGGAAAATTGCTCCTGCAATGTGCTTCTCTGCTGAAAATACCTGGGAGCAGTACCTGTGTATTTGAGGGAACGAGAGACCACAACATTATATAGTACTTGATGAGTCAAACTCTCCTCTTAGATACACCAATGTAAATCAAGCTAACCCAGTTCACAGTGGCGTAACTAAGGGCTTGTCTACACACAGTCTTTGTACCACTTTAACTATATTGGTTTGAAACGGACATAGTTAAATCAGTAAAACCCATAGTGTGGATGTAGTTATTTTGCTGTAAAGGCGCCTCATAGTGGTATAGCTTGTTCCTGTAAACCTACATCCATGTTAGGAAATGTACCAGTTTTACTGTTTGGTTACACAGCGTACCAGTAATCCTTACACTTAACTTGGTATGAAAACTGTGTATAAACCAAGCCGAGGAGTTCTGTGGCCTGTGTTTTACATGAGGTCAGACTAGATAATCACAGTTGCCCCTTCTGGCCTCAGAATCTATGAAAGAGGAAGAGTTGGCCCATACTACAGGCCAAACTACTTTGCGAACATTATTAGCTAATTAATTCTCACAGCATCCTGATTTTGCACATAGGGAAACTAAGGCACAGAAAAGATAAGTGGCCACACTCAGTGAGCCAGGATTAAAACCCAGGTGACCCTGGCTGCCCAGTCCAGTGTTTTAATCATTGGACAAGTGCTGACTCTGGGTGTGTAGGGAAAAACGGCACTTACGCTACAAGTCATTCATAAAGCCAAAGAAGAAGAGAGCGAGAAGATGGATTGTCAGAAAACAGAACATTTAACCTCAAGTGGAGAGAACAGGCTTGGATGACCTAGAGGCTGATAAATCTGCTTTGCAGACTACGCAGCAGGGATGGTGAATCGTTCTGTAAATATTGGGAACATCTACCAGTACGTGTTGTCCTTCTTAAAAACAAAAAGAACAAACAAAGCTAGTAAATCCCTTGTGATCTTTCCATCATCTGCTCTGATACTTATCGAGGAAACGCTTGCCAGACAAAGAATGTGCTGTTCAGGTCTACACGCCGTTGACATGCACTAAAGCGATGTGCAAGCTTACCTATTTTAAAAACCCCTGGCCAGCACCAAGAGGTTTTTTCTTAAGAACTCCTGTGTATGGAGGGACAACCAAATGGGGGATGGGCATGTTATTTGCTTCTGTAGTTTCTTGTTTGATATCACACACTACATCTGATATAATGGATGCTTTCAAACACAATAAAGGGCTCTGGCAGGCAAAGGTGATAACAAGATCTATGGGAAGCTGAAGCTAAATAAATCCAGGCTAGAAATAAGGTGCAATGATTTAATAGTGTGGGTAACTGACAACTGGAACTGCTTTCTGAAGGATGTGGTTGGCTTGCCAGCGCTTGGCAATCTTTAAGTCACGATCGGATGTCTTTCTAAAAAATATGCTGTAGATCAGCCAGAAGTTCTGGGTTTAAGGCAGGAATCACTGGGTAAATTTTTATGGCCTACGTGATGCAGGAGGTCAGACTCAATTATCATAATTTAAATATATTTACATTTGTTCATAGACAAATATCAATTTACTATCAAACGGCCTCCACTTTGGATACAGTTGCTTCTCACTGTCTGGAGAGGAGACTTTCCTTCTCGGTGATTGTTTGCTGCTAACCTGTTCTCCGGTAGCCTGACTGTGTTTTCACCTGTTTCAATAAGGTAACGCATGATCTCCTCTGAAAGCAAATCTGCGCCATCCAATGACCTCATGCCTGCAGAAGACCTCCCTGCCATACGTTCATGTTATGGAAACAAAGGGAGGTTTTTGCACCTTGTGACCAAAAAACAAGGACCCAAGCTCCAGTCTGACTTGCAGGGATTCTGTCAACTGTTTAACACAGTGTGCAATAGATTTACTTTAGAGTCCAAAAATACACCCCAAAGAAACCCCTGGCTTGCCCTCATTGCTTTCACTGTCTCTTCCCGAAAAATACGGGGCCCAAACCACTTCACACATCTGTGAAAATCAGGAGTAACTCCATTGAAATCAGTGGAGTCACATCTGGTGTAAAAAGTGTCAGGATCAGAATCAGGCCCTTTATGAATACAGGCCCATGAATGAAATACAAAAATACTCTCCACCCTGGGTGCTCTGCCTGGGAGTCAGGACCACCCAGCTCTCTCACGTTGCTAAATGAGAGAGGATCCCTTTGTCTTTGTGGTCTATTCCGATGGTAAGCTCATCAGGTGAGGTGCTGTCTTTCCCTATGTGTCTGCCCAGCACCCAGCATAATGGGGCCCCAATCTCGGCGGGAGTACGTAGGTGCTACTCAGCTGAGCGAAGTGAGGCCTAGCACTCCACTCGCTGACATTTCTTTTTGTCTCTTTGTGCATCATGGGATAGCTTTCGAAGATCCTATCTGATCAGTTCTAAAATTTCAGGGACTGGTCGAGGCATCGGTGGGCAGAACCCTTGTGATTTTGGTGGCACCATAAATGCGGAACCGCCACATTGTGCCCATCTGGTGCTGCAGGGGGAGAAGCATTGTGACATCAGGGGCAACTCAGCCAGTCAGCCCTCCCGCCCACCAGTTCATTTGCATACTTCAATCCCATTGGTTGAAATGAGTCGGCAAATGAAACTGCAGGTCAGGACTGACGTGCTTGGACAGAGATGATGGGGTGGCAGGGACTCAGGACTGGACGAGCAGGGGCTGCATCAGATCAGATCGCAGGAGTGGGTGGGTGAGATTCTGTGGCCTGCGTTGTGCAGGAGGTCGGACTAGATGATCATAATGGTCCCTTCTGACCTTAGTATCTATGCATCTGTGAATCAGGTGCTGTACTGAGTGAGGCTGGAGATTTGCACTGTGGCTTCCTCCACACTATGCCTGGCTCAGGCACGTACATTTACCTTTGCCCAGTCAGAGCTGTTTTAGTTCGGTTAAACAGTGCCCCTCCAGTGTTCGACTCCTCGACTGGCAGCACTAGATGGGTACGGGCAAGGGGAGAGATGGCCACAGGTCCGGGTTTGGGGTATCGGAGGCAGCGAGCAATGACTGGCTGAGTTACCTTTGATGTCACCATGCCGCTGCTCAGGTTCCTCTGCCTGAAGCACCCCATGGACCTTGTCAGGTGGAAGCTGTTGACATAAAACAAGGCAGAGAAGAGGAGGAGTGGCTAAGACAACTTCACAATAACGTTTAGGTTTAATGGCAGTTACAGATTCAGGGAGAGAGACTGCGTTCCTCCCCCTCCCACTCCCTGCCAGCTCGGCCTGCATCAGCAACCAAGTGTGCCACCTTCTAGTTAATAACACTAACAAGGGCTGGGGGTGATCTGAGGGGATCCCAGTTGTGGCTCCGAACTAGCAGGGGCGGCTCTGACGGGGGAACAGTTACAAGGGGAGAGCAAATGGCAATGATATGCGTCTCTTGCTTCTTTCCAACAAACATCTGAATGGAAATCTTGATGAGTGGTTTCCCCACTTGGTTCAGCCGCCCTGTTTTCTAGATTAGTTCTTGTTAAGAAGTCCCGTTTGTCCCACAGGAAGCACGGCTATCCATTATGGAAAAAACACTTCCCCAGCTGACATAGCTCAGCTTGGATCATTTTACGATAAACCCACAAGTGACGCAAAGTGGAGGCCGAAATGCTTTTGCAGCTTGTTTGTGGGCAAGCCTGGGGTCTGTTCCAATCCTAGAAACCCAGTTAGGAAAAGCAGCGTGCCTGTTGTATCTCGGTCAGTGCAGCTAGCTACCCCAGTTTGCATTTGTAAGTTTGTTCCTAGGAGCTTTGAGTCCAGGAACTACAATTCCCAGGATGCACCAGGGAAGGAGGAGGAATGGGAGGAGCAGAAAAGGAAGAATGATGAGCTCTGTGAAAGAGTGAGGGGAATAAACCTTACCTTGCTATTAGCAAGTTTCCCAAGTCTTCCTCCCAGGGTTTCAGGTACACAACAAACTGGCAACGAGCATAAAAGAACCACAGAGAAAGATGATGACACCAGAACACTTGCAACCCTATATACGCATATCACATGAGCTATCCCTTGTACATGAATTAATTTTGGGAATTGATCATCTTGTTGTCCCTGCACTTATGAAAAAATGATTGATTCACCTGGCACACGACGGACATCTGGGGATGAGTCTAACCGAAAGATGACTGCGACAAGACTTCTGGTGGCCAGGGATGCACAAGCTGGTTGAGGAAATCATCAAGAATTACATGGCTTTGTCTTAATAGTGATAAATCACAGAAAACCTTCAGCATCCCTCTCACGCCAGTTGACTATCCCATCTGTCTGTGGGAGAAACTGGCTCTCAGCATAATGGGACCATTTGAAGATCAGCTTGTAATGCAAAGTTTTGCCGTAGTAAGTGGCTGGAAGTTACATTCAGTGGAAAGGTTATCACTGAAATCATGATTAAGTTCATGCCATCAGTCTTCTCCTGAGGTGAATTTTCTAAGAAATTGATAACTGACAATGGAACATAACTGACCTCTGCTGAAATGCAACATTACCCTAGTAGCAATGGTATCAAACACAAAATGGTTTCTTTATACCAGTGGTTCTCAAACTATTGTATTGGCGACCCCTTTCACATAGCAAGCCTCTGAGTTCGACCCCCCCATAAATTAAAAACACGTGTTTATCTATTTAACACCATTAGAAATGCTGGAGGCAAAGCGGGGTTTGGGGTGGAGGCTGACAGCTTGCGACCCCCCATGTAATAACCTCACAACCCCTCTGAGGGGTCCTGACCCCCAGTTTGAGAACCCCTGCTTCATACCATCTGAGAGCTAATGATGCAGTCGAGAGAGTGAACAAACAGTGAAAGAAAGTTTGCAACTTACCTGTTTGCAAGTAAGACCATGGAAACAAGCTTTATATGAAACACAGTTTGCTTACAGGACCACTCCACACTCAACAACTTTGAACTATTAAGAGGATGCAAGGCCAATACACAACTTACTACCTGTCAAGGGTTTACATATCCTTCTTTTTCAACCAACTATCCCGAAAAAAACTACTTGTGACCGTATTGAGAACAAATAGGAGAAATACAGACAGTATGTAGATTGTAAGAAAGGTGCTAAACCTTACAAGTGTCAATCTGGAGATTTTGTTCGTGTGAAGCTGCATTATGGAGTCAAAAAAGGATGTTCAAAATATTGATGTCCTTTGCAGATAACAAAAATCGGAGGAGATCCTGCTGTATTAATAGATGGAAAGAAATGGAACATTTTCAGGGTTGTCCACAGCGCATCAGTCAGCAGCTGGAGAAGAGAATGCTGATGTCCACCTTGGACCAGAGAACATCGATGACACCGATAGTGATGATGGACAATCCACAGTAGTAGGAATTGCTCCACTGCCTAGTCTCGTTACTGCCTCTCCAGGTAGTAGGAGAAGTGGGAGACAAAGGGGACTGCCTGAAAGATCGCAAGACTTTGTTACTGGACTCAAGTGACTGTTTAAAGTTTTACAATGACTATTCGAAAGGGGAAGGGTGTGTTTTAGCTAGCAAGGTGCAAATACCTACCCCAGTTTGTGTTTGTAAGTTTGTTCCTAGCTGGTTCCTGTAGCTCTGAGTCCAGGAACAATAATTCCCAGGACGCACCAGGGGAGGAGGGGGAGAGAGAGGAGAAAGAGAAGGAAAGGAAGAAAGTGAGCTCTGTGAACAAGTGAGGGGAATAAATCTCTCCTTTGCTGTTATCAAGCTTCTTGAGACTTCCTCACAGTGGTTCAGGTACAAAACAGTAGTAGCCTTTGACCTGTATTATCTGTGCAGCCACATAGGGTTTGTCTACACTGGAGATTTGTCTTCACTGCTGGCCCAGGTCAGCTGACTCAGGCTTGCGGGACTTGGGCTGCAGGGCTACAAAATTGCAGTGTAGACACTGGGGGTGGGCTGGAGCCTAGGCTCTGAGACCCTGCTATCAGCAGCCCCGGGCTCTGAGGCAAGGTGCCATGGATTTTTTATTACAGTGTAGACATACCCATCTTTGTTTATCCAAGGATCACGCATGCAAACAACTCGGGAGCCACAATGGCAAAGGCCTTCTCATAGGTGGAGTACTCTGAGGGTCTGAGCCAAAGCCTGCTGAGCTCAGTGGAGTGTCGATGTCAATGCACTTTGGATCAGCCCCTTGCTTTGCATGGGGCCCTGTAAAGCTGAGGCTTGCCCCTGTCAGTCAGCTGGTCAATATAATTCCATGGATGATCTACTCTCAGCAGTGAAGCTGTACATGATTCACAGGGATTTGGACTTGGGCTGGATGAATGGCACAGTTTATAATGTATCTGAGATGGCATTCATTGTATGGAATTTATGATCCCTGCTCCTGGCACGTTTAAATTCCTTCCCGCAGCTTGACAGGGGATTTGGTTTTGGATAAAGAGAGATTATGTGATAGGCTAAGTGTGTATAGTTATTTTGAGGGATTTTATGAGATTATAGGCGGATTGGCATTGCCTGCCCATGGCAGCGATAGGTGATATGTCTTAGTGGAGCACATGGACTTTCCCAAGACCTCTGCATTTGTTCTCTTGTTCAGTTCAAATTTTAAAAGGCAATTCTTCCTCTTATAGGTGGACCCCTATCTATCTCACCCCTGTCTCTGGATACTTGAGCACCTCCCAGCCTTTAATGCATTTATCTTCACTATGCTCCTGTGATGTAGGACAGGGCTGTTATCCCCATTGCACAGATAGGGAACTGAGGCAGAGAGAGGCTAAGTGACTTGCCCAAGGTCACACAGGAAGTCTCTGGCAGAGCAAGGAGCTGAACCTGAGCCCACCAACTTCCAGGCCAGTCCCCTAACCACTGGGCTATCCTTCCTCCCCCTTGTAGAGTTCTCAGGGAATCTCTGTCAACAAAACTCAGCAAAAATACTTGCTTCCATGAGGGCTGGATATAATCCATTGTGCCTTTCACAGGGCTGACCGATTGGGACTGGACGAACTCCACTTGGAGTTGCAGAGGAAAGTTCACGGGTCCACCGAAGTGATCACCACTAAAAGGAAAAGACCAACTCTGTCTCTTTCCTCTCCCACTGTCTCCCCTCCAAGCATTGTCAGTTTAGCTGAATACATATCCTGCTCTTCAGGTGCCAGGACCAATGACTAAATAGTCTAAACAACACTCAATAATCATCATCAAAACCCACCACCTCCAAAGAACACCTAACTGATTGCAGCTGAACCCATTAGTAGAGGCAAAGGAGCTGATTTGCTTTTACACACAAACAGCATGCTTAGCCGAAGTTCAGTTATCATATCCTATGAGCAATTATGAGATAACCATTGTTATCTACTGGAGGGAGGAGGGCTGTTTTCTGGGCTTACAGATTCACCTCAAAATCTGAACAGAGAATGAAGGCCGGTTACATGTTTCCTCCATCGCCCCCCCCCCGCCCCACCAACTAAACAAAGATTTGCACAGATGTGACAGTGTTTTGCAAAGGCATCGCCAGGTCAGTTTACAGTCTTGGATAGCAGAACCAAAGAACCCTGCAGACCAACACTGCACAATTTCCATCAGTACTGCATCTTAAAGAAAAGGGGAGTGTGGCCAAGGTAACTAGTGAGGTTGGCAAGACAGAGATCTTAATACAATTGTCAAGGCTGATTCCCCACTCCGGCACTTTGAGTGCAGAAGGTGGGGGCCGGCAAGGATTTTAAAAATTAATACTGACCACTCCAGGCTTGTATTAAACTCCCAAGGTTGCAGCTTTTCTCTGACCTCGGATAGGTAGATGCTGCAACCACCCAAGTACAAACCCACCCTCTTTGGAACTCAGGAAGGTGTGCTTGGGAATTCTTCCCTGTGGGGTACCCTCAAGCCCTTTCACCCCTGCCCCTCCAGGGAAGAGCTGAGAAAGAAAACAAAGGAAATTAGCTGTTGCCCCCAACTAATTAAACGAAATCTGCACAAACCTCTTCGGACACCAAAAATACAATCCTGTTCTTAAAAAAAGGTAAATTTTATTAAAAACAAAAAGAAAGAAAATACATCTGGAACTTAGGCTTTTGTTAGGTTTAAAAAACCCACTTACCAAAATTAAACATCAAGAGTAATCTTCTTGAGGTCCAGCTTAAAGGTTACCAGCAAAACAAAAGCATTTGGTATTAGCACAGAGGAGTCCACAAGCCAATAAGAAATAAACAGAGATAAACTTAATTGCATCTTTCTAGACATTTTCTTACTTACATATCTGGGGTTTCAGATGAGGAGGTTTTAGGTATGATCTGATGATTTTCATACCTGACAAAAGCTTTTTGCAGCGTAGTCCCAGCCCTGTCTCTGCTCTGTCCCCTCTCTCTGGAGAACGACAGACAGACAAAGGGAGGTTTTTTTCCAAATTTTAAAAATTCTAGCCTTCCCATTGGCTCTTTTGGTCAGGTGCTCACTCCCTTTCCTTTTACCTATGCAGGGAGACTTTTTAACCCTTTACTGGTAAAGCGAGTAGAGAACTATCACCGAGAGGGATTTTATAGCTAACAGGCCGGCTGGGTGTCCACAAAAGGGCGCTACCCCCCTCCCAGCCATTTATCACAACAATGTATGTAACTTCTCTTTGTTTTGATAATGAGAATCATCTACATTTATTGTCTATTTGTTCACATGGATATTTCTATTTGGTCAGAGTAATTTATAGCCTCAAATAGAGTTTTTCGGAGACTGATCTTTTCCCCTTAAGTTTTTTGAAGGCTTGTGTTGTTTCAAAAGCAACTGTCCAAGGAAACTTCTGCCTCATGTTGGATTTGAAACAGCAAGTCTAGTCAGAAAGGGACATCTAACTTAGTGTTTTTGTGAGTAAATACCAGCATCCATGCAGTCATTTCCTCGGATTAGGTTGGAAATGAGATCACCGCTGGAATGGTTTCTTGATATCGGACAAAAAGTTCACAAGTTAAAAATATGTTCATGAAGTTCCCATTTTTTCCCCCTCTTTATCCTTAATTACATTATCTGGGCTCGATTTCCAAAATCACTGTGCTGAGCTAGAATTAATTCCATAACATACCTTGTGCTACGGACATGCCTCTATCAGCTGTGTAAATATAGTAGCCATGTGCTTTCAGAGTAGTCTTCAGGCCAGGATCTCAAAGCCCTTTGGAACATTCACTGAGCCTCAGAATATTATCCCGAGAGGTAATTCATCCTCATGCTAGAACTAGGGAAACTGAGGCACAGAGCAATTAAAGCAGGCCAACTTGCACAGAGAGGTATCCTCCACTCAACTGCTCCATGACAGCTCTCCCAACTCTGAGACTGCAGTAGCACCCTGACACCTCCCATGTGCAGGCAGGACGCACAGAAGGATTCTTTCCAGAAACACACTCTCTGGCCCTGCCTTCCACCACTTGCTTGTGTCAGCAATAAGGTTTGAACCTAGGACTTCCACCACTACATCCCAGACCTCTACTGCCTGAACTAGCAGGGCCACTCCATTAGTTAGTATATAGTAGGCTATTATCTTGTAGTGGCCCATCCCCTAGTGGGAGATGATATACATTTGGCCACCATTGTGGTGAGAAGCAGGGAGCCACCACAGAGTTAAGCTCCAGCCATGCAGAAACTAGTGCAAACATTGCCTGATTTTGTCCAGACAAGTTGCTTTTTTGGGACTCTTGCTGGAGCCCTGAAATGGAACTGTAAATAGACCCAACTTGTCTGAGTACACATTTATGACTCCTGCACTGTAGAAATTGGGTTATGTGGATAATAAGGAGGACATGATCTATTGGGTGTTTATGTCACAAGATGGTAGGGAGGAAAGAGTTTATTTTCCATAGTTGTAGAAACGTCTGTGATCAAAGGAAACATTTGAAAACCAAGGCATACTTACTCCACAAGGCTCTCTCTGTTATTGTACCTCAGTTCCCATCTGCAGTGAACCCTGTGGTAATTATTCTTTTACCTCGCCTTCGTTAAGACACGCAACACACTTGGTTTCCAAGGCTGATATCGTAATAAGGAAAAATTGTAGCAGAGGGTCATATAAACATATAAAACGCCTGACATTCAGAAATGATTTGGGAGCTGAACGGGGTGTGTGGATTTCAGTCTGGATTGGGGTTAGACCAGGGCTCAGAGTCTGGGTAAGAGGCAGAACCAGGTCTAGATTCTGAGTTAGCCAGCAACAAAATCTCATGAGATTTCAACCCCCAAACCGTGAGAATTTCACATGATCAGTTGCTCTTGTGAGATCTCCACCACCTGGGCCATATTCAGAAACAGACCCCTTCTACTCTGCAATCTAATCCAGAAAGGATGGGGATCCCCATATAAACATCCCATCCCTGGAATGTATTTGGGCTGAGGGGACGCAGAGATGGTATGTCTTCACTGGAGAGTTAACTCGGGTGATCAACACCGGGTTTGCTGAGTCTGGGTGTGAGCCACCCCACTACAAAGCCAGACTCGAATGACCCTATCCTTCCTGCTGCCTCACTCCCCTGTGTGAGTCACTGGGACTTGGGGGCACATCCCAGAGTTCTGCAGTGAGCTTTCCCAGTACATTGTGAGAGAAATTGTCTGTCTTTCTGGGCACATGGGAGAATGGTGGGAAGGCCTCGGAGGACTATGAGCACTCCAGTGATTTAGCCTGAGTCCTCACAGCCTGTGTGAAACCAGCACTTCAGCTCTAGCCTATCCGCAGGACAGGACAGTTAGCTTGGGTTTAAAGCAGCAAACACAAGTGACTGGTTGTGTGTGTGGATGGGAGGAGGGGCTAGGGTCAACTCCCAAGTAAGACCCTGGGTTAACTCTGTAGTGAAGACAGACCTAGTGTCAAGGGCCAGGCCATTGGCAGCCTGTGTGCCCGGTAAGCTGCTAAATTGCAGCCGGGAGATAAGCAGCGGGGCTGGGGTCAAGCTGCGTCACAGTTCCAGGTTATAGACAGTAATCAAATAGCAAAGTCGAGGACCAACCAGGGTCAGCAGCAAGCAGGGTCCGGAGCAGAAGCAGGCAGCCAGTCTTCATGGTTGCTCAGATAATAGTTGGGGTTGGTTCTGCTTTGAGCAGGGAGTTAGATTAGATGCCCTCCTGAGGTCTCTTCCAACCCTAATCATCTATGATACTATGATTAACTCTCCATGATGGCTTCCTGGTTTAAATACTAGTCTCAGCTAATCAATGGGCTGTGAAGGGATGCCACTCAGGTCCTGCTGGGCGGTACTTCCTGCCAAGCCTAGGTCCACAGTGTCCTCTAGCGGAAAGCCAGCCTGAGCTTCCAGTAGTGATGTGGACGCGTTAGCAGCCCAGAACCTCACTTGTCTAATCCTGTGGGCTCTTGAGCCTAGAGAGGTTCTACCCTTGACCATCAGCATGCATCACACTGCACCACTTCATCATCAGCCGGCTCACACAGGGTTTGAACATAGATCTGAGCGACAGGCCAAAGCTTCTCCAATTCCAACAAGTTCTATAGATACAGAAGCAGTCTGAGAGGCTTGCAAACCTCTACACAGCTTACCATCCAGCTGCCATTTGTCTTACATCTCATATGGTTCATCAGAACACACCAGCACACATCAAAACTAGAGATGGGCCTACCCCTTAGACCTGAACATCCCTGAGGCTTTTGGATGCTGATCAGGCCCATCTACAACGGAAACAGTTCTCCATGCTGCTGTTATAGCAATCCCTGGGCATGAGCCCCTCATGGCAGCTCTGCCTACCTGCAGTGCAGACCATGTGCCTTTGTTACAGTCTATACCTAGCTGGGTTGGTTAGGCTAATGAGACCACCTATCTGAATAGCTGAGTCACCACTGAGGCTCATTTTGCTTTCCTTCAGCCCAGACAAGCCTGGCAGGGAAGAACTGCGGCCTACCTGCTCTTCAGGAGTTCTGCTTCCAGGGAACTGCCGGGCCTGGCTAGGATATGGATCAGGATTCAAGCTGACTTCCCAGGCAGACAGCTGTCACTGCTTGTGGATGCATCCCAGCATTGTTGCTTGGGAAGCTGGGATGTTGCACCATTATAGGCACGAGGGCAGGTCACTTCTAGCCCATGTGGAATCCCCTGTCAAACTGTAAAAGGCTCATATAGCCAGTAAGAGGCCGTGAAAGGCTTAGTAATTGGAAGATGAGCTAAAAGGACAGTAACATGGTTACAGATGGTTCTGGAATGCTCTGTACATTTCAGACTTGCTTACGTCACTGAGAAGAAACAGAGAAGGGCCCTGTCTGAAACCAGAGAGCTAACTGTAAGCTTGGGGAGCTTGGGTCTTGACCTGAGCTTTGTGTCTAGGGCCAGTCTCTGGCAGGCAATGCAGCAAAGTGACTCTATCCCATTGCCGATACTCTGGGCCAGCCGTTACTTTGGCTTGAGTTTCTGTGCGTATTGCTAGAAGCAATGGGAGTTACACGGGGCAGATCTCTGTTAGGCTGGATGGATCCAATGCAATGGCTGCTAAGACCCCACTTCAGGAAATTGGGAATCCCATAGATGCTGCCAGTGATTAGGGGGCTACCCAGGCCCCTTCTTTCCCTCTACAACAGTCAGCAGGAGTTTGCAGAGTTGGCACTAACTGCTTTGGTGTCCTAAGTAAGTATGGGGTTTGGTTTCCTTCCCCCACCCAAATCACTTTGAAGCACAGGCCAAATCACAGAACCTCTGTGCCTCAGTTTCCCCAGCAGTCAAGCAAGGATTATAATATGTACCTGCCTCCCAGGGGCGTTGACTCATTTATGTCTGCAAAGAGCTTTGAGGTGCTTGAATACCTTTGGCTGTTACAGAAAAGCAGAGTGTTATTCGTGATCATCCTTTGGTTGCTGCTCCAGTTCTAGAATCCATTATACCAGCTGCAGCAATGCTTCAGAGGCAGTACCACCATTACAAAGCCGGATGCTGGAGCTCACAGAGCACCTGTTGAGCAGAAACAAGGAAGCAGAAACCTTATGGCTGACAGGCCCAGCCTATGGGGGAGCGACCATGATAGACCCAATACACTTTCCATGCAGTGCCACCTAGTTAGCCTGGGTCTAAGGTTGCTCCAGATTCCCTTAAAGATCTCTCTGCAGGTTCCCAGGAAAAAGGACGGATACTGACACACCTCTCACCATACCTCTGGTGTCTACAATGAATGCTTTGTGAGGAGAATGGATAATAAAAGGGTCTTATATGGTTAGACCACTGTGGATTGCTCCTTGCAGCCAGTGATAGTTTTCTGGGGTCCAGCCTGATTCTTTCCTGACCTGTGGGTCCCCCTTTGCATAAATTCTTAAGTGGAAAGTGACACACAATGCGCCAAATTCTGCTTCTGCTTACACTGGAGTAAGCTCCAGGTGACTTCAGTGCAGCTACTCTGGACGCACATTAGTGCAGCGGAGCCGCATGGGGTCCATTGGATCCAGTTATGGTGATAGTGTTCGACTGGAGCAATTGACTGTAATGGGAGCAGGAATGAGCTGTTAGGGCCTGATCCAAAGCCCGTCTTCCCAATGACTCGAGTGGCTCTGGCTCAGGGCCCCAATGTGCAGGAAACCACCCAACTCATTCATTTCTCTCCATTCTTCGTAAATGCAGAAAACACAACTGGGGCCTCTGCTTTCTTTGCTGCGACTTCCAGAAATGTGATTGCAAACCTTTCAGGGAGAAGTGAGCATCTTTTAAAGCCAGTGTCATGTTTTTACACGTCCGGGGGCCGTTTGCCTCATGCTTTATTGGAAAATGATCCCTACCCAGAAGGCCACCAACCGTCCTTTCATCAAGTCTAAGGTTACCTGTGACGTATGGATTTGTCAGCTGTCTGTGCATTGCATAGCGCAATTCATCCACCAGGATTTATGGGGAAATAAATGGGGGTGCTGAAAATGAGCTTTGTGGTGAGCAGATTTATGGCCATAACAGAAGCTTTAGAAGTGAGGAGACTCCTGCAGTATAAAAACACTTCCCACTAATCCATATCCTTCCTAATTTAACCACGGGCATCAGAACGAGTCCTTCTGTTCTTTTATGGACGCTGGTAAATTAAAGAGCAGCAAGTCAACACAGTAATTCAATACCCTTCCACCAGCATGCTGTGAAAGATCAAATGAGGGAATATGTAGCTACTGTACTGCAGAGAAATCAAAAGTCCAAGAATACACCCAGGAAATTACCAAGGCCCGAAATACTCACAGCAAACACCAACCATATGCTCATAAAATAAAATGCTTTATTAAGAATTGCAATAGCCTGAATGTTCATTCAAGCATTTCCCTGTGGAATGATGATACTCTGCTCTTATATAGCACCTTTGTGTGAAGATCACAGTGTGTTTTTCCAGATACTGATGAATTAAGCCTCATGGCTAGAGATGACTCCAGAATAGATTCCAGTTCCAACTGCTACAGAGTCTGGGGTGTTTACAATCTGGGGTTTGGAGTCCAGGTGTTATGGCTTGGGACCGTTTCTACTCACAGACACCCCTGGAAGCTGATAATATTTAAAGTATCATCCCCATTTTACAGATGGAGAAACTGAGGCACAGAGGAGTCACCAAGCTAACAGTGAAGCAGTGGCAAAAACAGGAATAGAATTGAATAATTATAGCACATAGTCCCATGATCTAACCCCTAAGCCACACCACCTTTTCTGTTCCCTTTCATTCACAAATCAGGTTCAGCCTGGGCAACAGCACTGAAAACTTCTCCACACAATCCCACCAGCATGTCATCCTGACTCTAGGAGTGAGAGGGGAATTGATTTGTCCTGCTCATCCAATCTTGGCCTTTTGATGAGATTGCCAAGAAGGAAAATAATTATTGGCTTGAACTGGGTTCATTGGCAAACTAGGCGCTTTCTATTCCATTGCTGATACTCTGGGCCATCCAAAAAGGTTCTAATTTAACACTGAGGTTTAAATTTATGTCTGGTGTAAGTCCATTGAAGTCAGTTAAGTCATACTAGGGATAAATTTGGCCAAGCATGTTTAATTTGTTAGTAAACCCTCATCTTCTTTTGGACCATTTCTGCATGAAATAAAGTACGGTGTCAAGATTCAACGTCATATTGTGCTGTATTTCAGAACACTTCAAGACTTTATCAGCCACGGCCTTTTTCTTTGGCAGATTCTAGGTGAACTGCCTAATCTAGCAATTTGTTTCTAGCCCTAAAACACCTCCAGTGCTCACAAGACCATCTGTTCTTGTGTGTTAGTACCCTGGTACAGGATTCCTAATTTCTCATGTACCAGAGACATCAGCAAGCCAGCCTCAGCTTCAAACAAGGATGCCTGAAAAGGTGAGAATGTAAATCCATATTCACTAGATACTTAAATCTGGATGGCGGTGTCTCACACTTTAGACATACAACTATTTCCCCAAGCTAATTTTTTGCCTACGGTTACTCACACCTTCTCAAAAAGAAAAGGAGGACTTGTGGCACCTTAGAGACTAACCAATTTATTTGAGCATACGCTTTCGTGAGCTACAGCTCACTTCGGCAGCTACTCTGAAACCTGTCACACCTTCTTGTCAACTGTTTGAAATGGGCCATCCTGATTATTACTACAAAAGTTTTTTTTCTCCTGCTGATAATAGCCCGCCTTAATTGATTACTCTTGTTAGACTTGGCATGGCAACCCCCATTTTTTCATATTCTCTGTATCTATATATATCCCTACTGTATTTTGCACTGCATGCATCTGATGAAGTGGGTTTAGCCCATGAAAGCTTATGCCCAAATACATTTGTTAGTTTCTAAGGTGCCACAAGTACCCCTTGTTCTTTTTGCTGATACAGACTAACATGGCTACCACTCTGAAGGTTATCTAATGTTTGCCTAAAGCTTTATTCCCACATCCTGCTCGTAACAAAATGCTCTGTGTATGAGAGTCAAAAGTTCCCTCCGTTCACTTAAAGCAGAGAAAGTTTTATCTGGGAGGATGGCAGCTGAAAGCATTATTTCCAGAGGTAAATGGCTAGATGTGTGGAGCAGCTGTGCGGACCAGGCCACCTGCTGCTTTAACTCCAGTACTTCTACAGAGGTGTGGAATTCCACACCCGGCTCTAAATGACCCCACAGGAAGAATTTAGTAGCCTGACTCCCATTCAAAAAGTGCAGTTTATATCAAATCACTGCTGGTGGCCATTCCCGGGTCACACCTGCTTCACTGTGTGTAGCATCAACGCGGTGGTATTTCTGGCTTTGACACTTTCCTTCCTAGAGCATTAAACTGAATGAACAATGATCTATATGGAATTGAAGGTGGTTCTAGATGAAACATTTAAAAGGCACCAAAATGGACGTTCTCCCCACCACACATAACACACCTCACGCTGCCCATCTCTTAAAGTAAACAAGACAGACAAATGGATTTGTCACAATGTTGGGGATTGGTCCTGCTTTGAGCAGGGGGTTGGACTTCTGAGGTCCCTTCCAACCCTGATATTCTATGATTCAATGGGCCAAACCCTGAGGTCCTGCGTCAGGCCAAACACCCCTGGGAGTCACTGGGAGTTGGGCTGAGTTGGGGCAGAATCCAAACTAAAGGCCACATCCTCCCATGCAGGAGAATAGCCCCCAGCTTACAGAGTCTCCTATGAATTCTGTCATTGAGGATAGGAGGCTGCTCCCACTGGGCCTTGGAGAACATGATGGCTTCAAGCCTTGTGCTTCTAGGACTCCACAGACCACAGATGTCTTTGCTCCACTGAGGGAGAAGGCACTTAAGTTAACACAGCCACAGGTTTGGGGGGGAGCAAGTACCCAGATAAATCCAGTTGGTTCCCATGCCCCATCCCCTCCAGCACCTGTTGTATTAACTTTCTCAGTGTGTGCACGCACATTGGGGGGAGGGGGTGATTCACGCCCCTCTCAGCTTTCCCCCCTCTTGCCTTACAGATCACTGACAAGGACAACCTACCAGGCCCAAGGCAGGAAGGGATAGTGCCTTGGGGTCAGATAAAGGAGAAGGGAACACAGAGAGAGTATGCAGCACCAATGATCAGGATGAGGGCTTGACCCTTACTTTTAACAAATACAGTTTCTGGGTTTGGGTTTTCATTCATCCTGAAATATCAAAGAACCCTTCCAGTTCCAGTGGAGCTGAACACGGCACCCGCACAGGAAACCTCCTGCCCCCTTGCATCCAGCTTTGTCATTTCAGTGCTTGGCTGCTGGAATCATCCTACGGAATAGATGTTCCAGACATAGGACTGTTTGCTTTGGAGGAACCAACACTGAAGTATCTTATACACATAAAGTTCCAGGAACAACTCAGAGCACCAGATGACACTGAGGCAATGAGGGCTGGACACAGGTAGCAGCTCTCCGCAAGAACGGAAGGGACATTTCTGGAGCTAGACAAGCTGTGTGTGCGAATGAGGGATGCTTATGAGGCTTTCAACATTGTAGCATGAGACCTGGCACAACGTTTATTTTGCTGTATTTTTTAACTGCCGTCCCAACAGGATTTTTGAAGATAATTGAGCAATGGAATGTCCTGTTCTGCTAAGACTTCTTGGCTGTCAGAAGCGATGTCTAAACAGCTGAAGTGCAATTCTAGAGCACAGCCCCACAGGGCAAACAGAAGCTGTTTGTGTTCATCACCTGGCTTTGCAGACCGACTTATCTGCCTCAGCACATGGTGCCCTCTGTGAAACTACACTCAAAGAGTTCGCCCATCAGGTTCCATCCTCTGAAATTCACTGGCACTGACTTTGGTGACACAGCAAGGTCCAAAGAATAGGGCGAGGGTCAGGAAACCTGGTTTCAGTCCCGGTTCTTCCACTGATTAGTGTGTGATCTTGGGCAGTTCCCTTCACTGTGCCTCTATCCCCTCTCACCCTCCGTCTTGTCTATTTAGACTGTAAATTCCTTAGGACAGAATGGTGTCCTACGTGTACGTACAACACCTTGCACCATGGGGCCACGATCTTAGCTGGGGAGTCTGGGCATGACTGTAATTCACCTAATAATAGCAACGACAACAATGCAGAGGCTGGGTTCACCTTGTAAGCCTAGGCTCAAAGGTTTACAACACTACGCAGCAAGGGGCTTAGCCAGCCCATGGGCCCTACTGGTTTAAATGGAGAAGATGGTAGTTGATGTCCCATCATAGCCTTCTTCCTGGTGGTCTCTGCACAATGCTTGGGATACAGTTGTACAGTACAGTCAATGTGTTACAAGTCCTGTCAGCCACAAACATTCTGTAGATTTCTAGAGGTTTTTCTTTTCGGAGGATGGGTGGCAAAGGGAGGCAGAGTTTTGATGCCAGTGTGAGGCTCAAGATCAATTAAAACCAACAATCAATGCAGATCTCAGAACTTTACTGTGACTTGGTAAGAAGTCCACTGTGCACTCCTTCCTCACCCTGGTTAGATCGCTGCAAAGAATTATCAAGGCTCAGTGAAAGGAATGCTGCTTGTCTGTCCAGCATTTGTCTTCCTATTCAAACACGTTCCTGGCCAGACATTTGTTAGGTTTCTTAAACAGGACCAGATTTGCCAAAGTGCTGAGCACGTAAACACCTCCTGAAGTCAACAGAAGTGCAAGATGCTGCCCCTAATTTTCCACAGCTCTTATATTTCCCTTAATCTGCGACAAACTATGGAATCTAATATTTTCACTATGACTAACCTATGAAATTGGACAGTTTTGTCCTTGATTTACATGGGGCTCTAGTTGCCATATTCAGGTCTCTCCCATCTACTCTCTCTTTCCTCCTTACTCTTTTCTATCATCTCCTTACATTCTCCTTCGAATATTCTTCTCTTGCTGGTTAGAACCATGGAGAAAACGTCCTAAAAAATCATACTGTAGCAGTGCACTCCTGTCTTTAATACTATAAGAATTGTAATTTCTCCGAGTATTTTCCAAAGGAAAAAAGGCTTCAGACCCCAGCAAAAGATCACATATTTTCAGCCCGGCTTCTTAGGTACCAGATGAGTAAATCTCCCACACCCACACCATGGCTCTCATTTAAGGCTGCAGACTCTGGCTTTTCTGTGCAATTACCACATCAGTTTTACAAGTCAGTTTTGCTACAGCCAGTTGTTGAGTCTTATCAAACAATGCTGTTCTGGAGATTTCTAGAAAATCCAGAGTGCAATTAGCCTAGGTCAGTTAATGAATATTACAGGCCAGCTCTTCAGCTTGATACAAACTGGCACAGCTCTGTCGTTGTCAATGGAGCTATACAGATTCACAGCACCTGGGGATGCAGCCCTAAATTGCTTTGCACTCAGCAGAAAGTGTGACATATGCACCGCATTTCCGTGAGGATAATGGGCCTGATTCTCTTCTCACTCAGCCCAATGGATTTACTTCCGATTTAGTGAAAGAAGAATCAGTCCCTGATTCTATGCTTCTGCCTCAGAAAAGTTCTCAGAATCATTTGACTCCATCAGATTTCTCAATATCATTTTTACGATTATTCCCATTGCCCCCCCCCCCAATGATAAAGCTATTGCACCTACATGGAGTGTATATTGAGTAGATCCTGACCCATCTCTGAGCACCTTTCAGTGGTCCATTTAGCAATGTGACTTGCATTTGTCAGACTTGGTCACCAGGCATTGGCTCCCTCTCCATCTCAAATGCAAATTCAGACTTGCCCTGCTGTTTTTCAGTGGTCTCACTCTAAATCACGGCTCTGACCTTTTCTCCACAGGGCCAACATAGGGCCGGTCCCAACACTGGGGAAGAAGATCCATCGATCCCCCTTTACTTGCAGTGTTCCTTCTCTTTAGAACTCTCCTCCTCCAATTGCCCATTCTCCCTCGGCCGCTATTTCTCTTGGAATCAAATCCTAGTCCTATGGCTGTTGGTGGAAATGACTGACATGTAAAGACAGCTGCTTTGAAACATGTCACCCAATTTCTTTGTATGTTAAAGAAACTTTGTGCCAGAAGTCTTTGTCCTCCTAAAGAAACATAATGGAGAAATATTCTTGAGTGTACGTGTGCACTGGAATATTGTAGGCCTTAACTAAGGCGTACATTTTTAATGATGAGAGTAAGTAACCAGCGGAACAATTTACCAAGCATCATGGTGGATTCTCCATCACTGACAATTTTTAAATCAAGATTCGATGTTTCTCTGAAGTATTTGCTCTAGGAATTATTTTGGGCAAGTTATCTAGGAGATCAGACCAGACGATCACAATGATTCCTTCTGGCCTTGGAATCTATGAAATGAAGGAGATGCAGCTTACAAATAAACTATTAATTCCTCAGTGAAATAGTTAGACTTAACTGTATTTCCCTACTGCTAAAAACCACTTAAGTCCCTAATGAGATAATGAAATTGAAGCGGGAATAAAGATGAAGAAGATCTTGTTCAAAGACTGTGGTGGGAGGGATTTGATTTCCCTTTGCAAAGTGTATTTAAAAAGAGGCTCTTTAAAAAAAAAATCTACATTGCAGATGGATCCAAACAAGAATCCTATATCCAAAGATCCACTGATATCAACTGGAGTCTTTCCATTCACTTCAGTTGAGCCAGGATTCCACCCCAAACTTGGGGAAACTCTAGATCCACATTCAAACTTTGCAGGCCAGGTCCAACTCTGGCTTTTATTAAATTAAGAGATGTAGCTACAATTTCTCTGATGCTTCAAACTAAAATCGGTCTCTCTTGTCAAACTGTATTTTACACCTCCATCACAAGAGCACACTGGTCTTCAGTCTAACAAGTGTTGTGCTGCCATCCTATTCCCTAGGTGGTGTGGAGGCTATAGCTGGAGAGAGGATTTCCCTCCCACTCCCACCATTACCCCCGCTGCTGCAGTAGTCCCTTGGCTTTTCAGGGTGTAGAAGCAGCCTTCAGGCTGCTCTAATTTATGCCAGGAAACCAGGCTGGCACCCAGCTGGCCCAGGATCAAGGGAGCACAAAGGTATATTAAAGCCATTTTTGCCATGGAACGAACTCACTCTTTCTTGCAAGCAGCACCACAATTATATATTTAAATGGCCATGTGTTTTTTTATTTTCTCTTGTGTGTGATTTCCTATAGTGTCCACGTATTGGCCTGTTTCGTACTAGACAATGATACACAGGTTGGCATGTTAAAAATTAGAAATAAAAAATTCATAAAAAATAGCAAACAGCTCTCTTCTTTACTTCTTCCTTCTGTCACTTCAAGAGAGAACACTGGGTTCTTCTTTATTCTGGGCAATGCTCACCATCTGCAAATCCATTTTAAAGAGGCACTATGAATTAACCAGATGTTGGCTTTGAAGCACAGTATACATTCATCATCTGCTTGCACACCCAGTCATTCCCGAGCCCAGCCATGGCCTGCTTTGAAACATCACTGCTGTTTCCTTCCGTGTTGGTTAGGAAGGTGTTGATGAGGGTAGAAGGTTAAAATTCTAACTGATCTGCACTGAAACATCATCACCAGCACTTCATAGGCAAGCCATCGGGAAAACATATGCAAGCTGGAAGGCCCAGACTTGATGTCACTAGCAAGTTGTTCCTATCCTTGCATCTCTGCCACCCCTGCGAGGCTGGGTCTAGCTCTAGGATGCTAAGAATGGTGGATGTCCGGGTTTGGTTCATACGTGGATTGACCTGTTCTCAATAAACAAACGTACAGTGCATGTAAATCATTCCCATCCTGTTGGACTCCTTTATGGGAAAGGGACATTTACACAAGTTGCTTTCGCCACCACTCTCCCAATTACTTGACCAGGTGACCAGTTTACACAGGAACTGTGTTATCGAAAGATGGAGCAGTCGTGCATCTGGCAAGCTCCCCATGATCTAATATACAGCACACACTTCAAACATGAGAGCTAGTGTTGGGTAGACAGCTGATGTTGCCCAGTCTTGGACTCTTCCTTCCTTCCCTCTCCAACTGATTTAAAATAAACCTAAAATCTCCAAGGAACATAGGAATCGCCAGACTTGATGTGCCGCGGTCAGGCCTAGCGGTCAGAGCAGCGGTGGTCAGAGGCCAGGAACAGTGCCAAAGGTCTGAGCCAGAGTCAGGACCAGGAGTCAGACCTGGAGTTGAGCCAAGAGTCAGAGTCAGAGCAGGGGCAGGGACCAGGAACAAGGCAGGAGCCAGAACAGGTCAGGAAAGCAGGGCTCAGGAGTTGGCCAAGAAAGTAGGGTCCAATGTAGCAGCTAGCCAGGAATCTTATAGCACAGCCAGTCCAACTGGGGGCAGTGGGGGTGCTCCTTCGATCAGGACACCCAATGGGTAGTACCTCTGGTGGGGCCAGGGCTCCATTAGCCACTGGCAAGCCACCACCTGGTGGCCAGGCTGCAAAGATTGCCCGAGACCCAAGGTCAAGACCCATGGATCCTCACAGGATCAAACTCATGACTCATCTAGTCTTTTAATATATATATATAGCAGAATTAAAATGGACTGACACTGTCTGGACCTTAGGTTCTTGGGATTCACTATCAATATGATTTTGGCATTGCTGTTAGCTGCCCCTGTCCACTGCACTTTGTGATGGAGGAAAGAGAGTGTGGAGTAGTTGAATGTGCTCACGTTGGTATAAACCCAAAGAATAATTCACAGTGTTTTATATGCAAAAAGAATAGTCTGTATCCACTAATTATGAAATAAAGTAACAATATCATATCATATGATACAAGTACAGTCCTATCCCTTTAAGAATTCTCCTATCCTGCAAGGAATCTCCTGCCCTACAAGTGAGTTCCATTGAATAACACTGAGTTCCTGGAAAACACAGATCTTCTCTTCCGGCAGGGCAGGGGAAATTTTAACAGGAGACAATATTGGTTTACCAAATATAGTCTAGTCACCTAAGAAAGGGTCATGTGAGCTAAATCAGTTTTGCACTAGTCACATCTTAGCTGGACAAGTCCTTGGAGCCCAGAAATGGCCAGCTAGCCATGGAGGCCCTGTGTACTGCCTTCTTAATAATTTCAGAGGCTCCTGGACCCAGTGTAAATTGGGGGCCCCTACCATATTACAGTAGGAAATAAATAGTAAATCTTGTCTCTAAATTTTATTGTGAGCCAAAACACAACATAGCTCTCCCCCAGATGAGGCAGTGGCTACAACATCCTCTTTGCCTCTGGATGACTTTAGGCAATTCCAAGAACTACAAATCCTGCATCTGGGCATCTGATTAGATTAGATGACCCTTGTGGTTCATTTTAACCTATGGTTCTATGCTAGTGGTAATAGAAAAAGTTTTACACTTATTTTCCTGATTTTAAAACATTGTTTTCTGGATGTGTGGGCAGCAAAGTCAAGAATGACATCTGAAAATTCAATTTCCTGAAGCACATTGGACTCAATATTCACCGTAGATAGAGAATTCAATCTTGGCTGTAGCCTATGACAGATGTAGTCGTTTTTTATCAGCTTCAAATCTGAAAATGACCATTCACCACTGCAGTTTGTTACACTCACAGACAAGGAAATTCACAAAGCAATTTCAGTGTTAGTGAATTGAATGTGGAATCCAGCTTGTCAGTCTTTACTTCCAAATGAAGGCTTGACATGGACACTGATTCTTCTCCTTCTGCTGAGATATCATGCTTGAAATGCTGATATTCAGAAATAAGGTCTGCTTTGCCAAAGTCATTTTGTAGTAAAGAGAGGCAAGCTTCTCCCGCTACTTTGCGATTTCCTTTGCTTTCATAAAGAAAACAAATTGCCCATTGATATCTTTGTATAACTTGCCTCATCTTAATCCATGAGTTGCTGATTGGTTTCAATCTTTTTTCAATTATGAACTTTTGGCTTCCTTGAAGAACCGCATTACTAGCCGCTCTTTCAAAGTGACTTAGGCAACAACTTCATTGTTTTACTGTTACTGTAATCAGCCTCTGGACTTTCTGTCTTTGCCTTGCATTCATATTCATCAAACTGGTCTCTCAGATCTTGTGTATATGACTTCAAAGATTGGACGATGATGACAACAACAGACAAATTCACATCTCCTTTTTATATAGTCTTGCCTGTTTCACTGAACCAGATGAGAATGTCATGCCAAAGAATGGTTACAAATACTGTCTCCAGTGTGCCCATTTTTTATGGAGATTTTGAGATCATGCATGGTTTCTCTTGGCTGATGGTAGGTTATCACTGGCCAAAGAATCAAGAGTTGCTTGAATCCCTTCACAGACATCACATGGATCCTTCGCTGGGTCAGCATGAGCTGACCATTGAGTGTTAGACAAGTGCTTCACCACCTTGTAAAGACACCAATGCATTCCAACCATGAATAGATGAAGCAAAATATGTGTACAATCTTTGCGTAAAGTCAAAGTATGAAACAACTTGCATGCTCCATTCAGCAGCCTTAACACCTACTAGGAACAAGGAATATCTTGCACAGGGAACGTACACAGGAAATTCATTCATTTCTTTTAGCCTTCCTGCAAATTTGAGTTGCTTGGGTGGAGCAAAATTTGGACCAGGGTTCTACTCATGTGAGTAAGGGCTAAAGGATGTCGTTCCTCATGTGGAAGGGGGCAAAGAAGGCTGCTGGGCAGGACATTGAGAGCATTATTATTCCTGTTAAATCCGTTGTTTTTTCCAAAGCCCTTCTAACCTGAATATAAACACCCTCTCCTGGCTGAAATGTGGCTGACAAGCTTCAGCCCCAAAATTAAATTAAAACCCTTTTTCTTTGCTTTTCTGGAGAATCAGTCAAAACAAAAGAGCCCTTTCCCAGCCTAAAATTGTTATTCCACTTAGGAAAAAAAGATGCTAACTTTTCAAATGTGATTGTTTGGAAGCCCTCGGTTCTACTCCCATGGGACTCAGCAGCAAAGCTCCATTGACACCAGTGAAGCGGAATCAGGCCCAGAGATCTTTCTTTGGTCTGATGCAAGCTGGCTTGTTGATGTTTGAAAATCAGGATCTGTGCATGAACATTATATTTCCCAGTATAGACTCAGGAATAACTCCATTCTGTGGGGAGACCCTACCTTAACCCTCTGAAAGAGCCAACTGTTGAGATGCACTGGGCCATAACCTCAACCAGTGCAATACTTGGAATTGCTCAATTGAAGTCAATTTGTACCAGCCGAGTATCTGCTCCATTATGCCAAGGAGATACTTACTGGAGTCAATGCACCAAATTCAGCACTGGCATAACTCCACAGAAGGCTGTGGAGATACACCAGGGATGAGTATGGCCTGATATTACTTAGCAGAGCTAGGAGAATCTTGGCCACTTTGCTTGCCAGAGATTTCCACAGACAGTTTCTTCTTCTTCTTCTGTGTGGCATTCACTTTCTACTCCCTCAAGTTTCACTGTTAATTTACATTTGAAGAAACCTAAACATCTCTAAGAGAAACAACTGCAAGTCGAAGCCACCAAATTTTCACATGGTTTTGCATCAAAACCTCAAATTTTCCCCAGTATCAATATGAAAACACAACATAACCTGCATTTCCTCAAAAACTGGCACCAGATGTGCTTCAAAGGGTCACAAACCTTTCAATAAACCCAGTCTGAGGTGAAAACAAGAACCCCAGCCAATAGACCACTGCCTATCATGCTCACCAGTATTGTCGCATTATTTCTTTGTGTTCCCCCATCTGTCTGTATGTATCCACCTGTTGTCTCATGTTTTATACTTAGACTGTAAGTTCCTGGAGTAGGAGATCATCTTTTCGTTCTGTGTTACAATGCCTAACACTGTGAAGGCTGTTGTGATAATTGGGCCTACAACTTTACCCTAATTATGAGCTAAACTTATAAGAAGTACATGAAAGTTCATAAGATATCACAGTGACCTATAACAACAAACGTCGATGGGAAAAGGCACGATAGGGAGACGCCAACATGGAAAGAGTCCAAACACAAAGCTCTACTGATATAATTCAAGGACTGTGTTAAGATCATGCTTGGTAAACAAGAAAAGTATGGAACCAGAAAACCGTGAACCCTAATTGGTGGGCAAAACCATGAGGGGATAAGCTATTCTGCCCACCATTCCCTTTGTGGGTCCTTAAAGAAAGACTTTGGCTTCACCATTATGGCTGCCTCTCCCACCATTTTCTGGAATGCCAGGCCTTCATCAACCTGATGCTGAGAGATGGCTGAGCAGACCAGGCCAGAGAGAGGGACCCAGATGACACTGCTATTTCTACTGGCTCCAGCTGAATCCCAAACACCACCTGGGATGAAATGGGATTGGATGTTAACAACAACAGGTCCAGCCCATCTCAACTAACTTCTTCTCTTACCATCAGTTATTACCATCATTGATACCATCTAAGAGACTGACAAACAAGGTTTTTTTTCCCTTCTAAGGACTCTTACCAGCTAAAGAAAAATGGAACAAGGGATGTTGTTAAAATGAAAGCCTTATTTAATAGTTTGCATTTCAAATACTTTAAGTGATTTTCCTTCTTTTCTTTATCTTTCATAAAAGGTTTAAAGGATTTTTAATGGGGTGTTTGCCATGTTACCAAGCAGGCTGAGGTCTCTGTATGCCACTGGGTTATGTTAAAACCTTTAGCTCACATATTCCATCTAAATTAATACCACAGGTACTGGTCGATGACTAGGGCTCCTATGGGCGACAACAATCAATATATATCACAAAAAAACCCACAACAACGGTGACTGTACTTTTCTGTGGTTCCAGATGAATATTTCACACATAGTGGCTAAGAAAAAGTGTTGCCCTCATATTTTTGTTTTCAGGAACCTGCTTTTAATCCATGGCGTGGTGCATTACAACACATTGAGAAGTCAGCAATGAGACAGAGACCATCCTCCCCTGCTTGTTTTGTTATAACTATCCTGCCGTATTTTGTTTTGGAAACATTGATATGGAACATGCTTCCTGAGATCCCCAGGGACCATGTTTTTTTTCTTAGAACCTTAATTCCTAATTTGCTTGACATTTTAGGCAAAGCTTCCCAGAATTATAGTTGTAGCTTAAAACTAATCTTTCACCAGCCACAGATTCTCAAACTCCCACAGTGGTTTTAACACTTCAGAGGTAGCTTTTACATCTGTTACATAAATGATGTATGTAAAACTGAATAGCATTTAACCATGGTCCACAGTTTAACTCATAACCAAATCCTTCCAGTGGGAAATGTCTGGTCATTCCTTGACTCCTAGTCACAGCCTGTAAATTCTCCTTTGGGCAATAAAAGCAAACTACTGTAGTACATTTTCTGGATCTTTTCCAAAAATTTTAGGCAGATGGGCCACGATTTTAAGCTGAAGGATTGTTTGTTTTAAGTCACAAAATAATTTTGTGCGTGAAAGGTTTGATGATGGTTCAAACCTCACAGTGAGCCCCTGGGACTCTATGACATCTCCAAGACTGAATATATAACATGGAAAACATTGCTAGGGGCTGGGGTATCAAACAAGATTTTAAAAAAATAGTTGGCATTAGTTATCCCTGTAGAATGGTTGGATAACTCCAAGGAGTCAGGTGATAAATGAAATCAGAACTCCCAGCTCATTGTTCTAGAATGGATTTAATTTTATTGTAAAACAGTGTTTGCTGTGGAACCAAGTAGGCAATTAGGCCCAGATCAAAGGTATTTAGGTGGCTAACTGTCAATGGGTGCTGAAACATGTGAGGATCTGGGCCTTTGTTACTTAAAATCCTGTATTCTCCTGCATAAAGATGCAGGAGGGAGGAATTTACAGAGAAATGCACACATCAGCAGAGGGAGATTAGCATCAAATCCCTATGGTAGGCTGGCAGTGTGAATGGGAATGTAGCCAGGAAAACAAGAGTAGGTGCTCAGATACCATGGTTATGAGTGCAGCATAAGAACCAGAATAGAAAAGAATAAGGTTTAGATTAGCAGACTCATTGCCTTGAGATGTTGTGATAGCCAAAAGTATAACTGGGTTAAAAAAAGAACTAGATAATAGATCCATCAATGGGTATTAGCTAAAATGGTCAGGGATGTAACCCTATGCTTGGGGTGATCCTAAACCTCTGATTGCCAGAAGCTGGGTGGGGAAAACAAGGGTGGATCTCTCTAAAATTGCCCTGTTCTATACACTCCCCCTGAAGCTCTGGTACTGGTCACTGTTGGAGAATTTATCAAGCAAAATTTATCAAGCAAAATTCAGATAAATATGCTATTGTTTTACAATTAGTTACATTCCCTATATCAAATCATAGAAGTAACTGTGTAAGAAACCACACAGCCTCCTGAGAGTTAATCCACAGTAGCAAACGGGAAGGAGAGTGAAGAAGAGCAGACGACCTGGCATGATAGCTGAGCAGACAAGCCGCTAAAGCCCTAGACAATCTCTAAGTACCACTGGATGAATCATCCCTTTAGCCTCAAGAGGGACTGAATGCTAATTCAGGAAGAGATGAAGTTTCAATTAATTCCAGCTTTAAATTTAACAGGTGAAAAGCATTAAGGGGAAAAAAAAAAGAGGATGAAAAAATGTCCTTTTCATTCTAACACATTCCTCTGTCTTAAATACTGAATAAATTTGTGCTGGTTGAAAATCCTAGAAACCAGAGACTCTGGAGGGATTCTGAACTGCGAGTTCAGATCCGGATTTAGAACCTAGAACCGAAATTGTTCAAAGTTTGGGTGTTGTCCTGATTAGGGGCTCTTATTTGGACCACTGAAGATATAGTCTGACACTTGGCTCTGGAATGAGATCTGGAGCCCAAAGTTCAGCAGTATTTGGCTGTTCAGATCCGTGTCCACTAAAAATGGGTTAGTCTGCACACTAAAACACAGAGAAGGTATTTGACTAAGAAAATTCCCAAGTATCCCTCACACAAAAAGAGGGAACAGTGGAAGCTAAAACCTCTCTTATATCACAAATAGTCTCTCTCACACAGCCTCAGGAACTACAACATTAGAAATTAATGAATTGTAACCCACAAGAATCATGTATATGTAGTAATATTATATATACAAATTTGATGTCCTCAGTAGACTTCAGCCACTGGAAGGCGACATGGCACACATTAGAGACAACTGTACCTTAATAGAAGTTAACCACTACATGGTGACACGATCCTACACACTCATACACTGCTCTGCCATTACTTATGGCAGAGAACACATAAAACCTGTTGGAAGACGGGCAGACATACAAATACAGTGCATTATTATATAGACATCGTAGCAGTCGTGGAAAATGTCAGGATAAACCAAATTGGACAGGCCCAGGGAGAGCCATATACCATGTTTGTTATCAGCTCATCACACATTAGAAATACTCAGCTCTTGTCTGGCTGTGTAGCTTACAACTCTGAGGATGCACGGTAGCAAAGCAACATCTCCCTGCCAAGCCGGAGAACTGATTATATCTTCCATATTTGGCTAGTGGAAAGAAGTTGAACTCCCTGCGGAGAAATACCTGTCAGGCTCAAGCTCAGCATGCTACAGAATATGGCATTCAACATGCCCCATGCACTGACCAATCTGCCAATAACCTGGTGCAATAATTGCAGGTTAGTGATGATGAAACCAGAGACCGATCACAAGGTCTGAATTCCACAGAGAATTGTTTTTAATGAACCTCTGCACTAACATGCTGGTGGTCTCTCCCCGAGCTCTGTGTGTATGCCTCCTGCACATTCTTTGTAGCCTCTCCAGCTCCATTTATCCTTGACAGGAGAAGCTCAGACAAGAACAGCTGGAAAATCTCAAGCAGAGAGGCCTGCACCCGCAGCAGTCTAGTGTTAATATCCGGTTTAGTTTTCTTCACATGTGGAATAACCTTCTCCTTGTTTTGCAGAGAAAGTCTTTGTCATGGGCATTTTCCTGAAATAGTGACTCTTGGAATCCAGTGCAAAATGTTCAGAGACAGTGGCAGACACTGAGACACACGACCAAATCCTCACCTGGTATAAAGTAGTGTAGCTCCACTGAAGTCAATGTAGCTACACCAGTTTACATCAGCTGAGGATCTGGCCCACGCTGTAGAAGGCAAGCAAATAGGCTAATAGCTTTCAAAGGGGAACATGAATTTGTACTCTCAAGAGTGTAATAAGACTGCTCGTGTGGGGGAGGGTACATTCCCCCACTCTTTTGTTATAATTAATTTGGACAGTTTTCTGTGCAGACAGTCTTCATCAGGAGAATGAAGCAAGCCCATCAGGGCATGTTCCATTGAAATGGAAGCTTGTAGAACATAGGATCAAGCCTTTAGGGTCTGACCCTGCAAGGTGCTGAATGCCTCCTGCAAGGATCTAAGCACTCTCTTAAGTCTTTTGCAAAATCAGGTCATCATTAGGTAAAAATCCAGCTTGAGAGAGTAAATAAAACAGTTCAGCTCAATTTGGGAAGCCACTGCCTCACTAAGGAATTTCACACAAATACATTCTTCCAAAACCCTCTTAAACATGTGTACTTTTCCTCTAACTCCTTCCATTGCTGATTATTACCAGAATATCTGCATGTGAACAGAAGATTCATGTCATTTAACAACAAAGTTAATCAAACTCGGGCTGTCGATTAATTGCAGTTAACTCACGCGATTAACAAAAATATTAATCGCAATTAATCGCAGTTTAAACAATAGAACACCAATTGAAATTTATTAACTATTTTGGATGTTTTTCCTATATTTTAAAATATATTGATTTAAATTACAACACAGAATACAAAGTGTACAGTGCTCACTTTATATGATTATTTTTATTACAAATATTTGCACTGTAAAAATGATAAACTGTTTCTTTGCTATTGTAATAGCTTTTGGTGAGCTCATCGGTTTTGTTCTTTTACACTGTAAACATAAAATCTGAGTAAGTGTAATTAGAGATCAGTTGTTTATATGACAACGCCACAAACATTTTCAGTTTGTTTTGGTCCGTCTGCCAGCAGGAACGAGAAGGATTAGAAAGTGGGCAGAACTCAATTTAACAACCCTTCCAAACCTCATTTTCTCCTTCATACTCAAATTAAAACAAACATTTGAAAGAATTTGCCTGCACTTCGGCTATTGGCTCCTGAGGATCCAAGACCCACATAGTTTAAAGGGGATCATTTTAAACAAACTGGCAGGCACAGGTGATAAGGGGATGTGAGACAGTCACTTTTTTTTGCCTAACTTTGAAACGATGACTGTTGAACTTGGACATATGGGACAATAAATTTAAAGTGGAACCAACATTCGAGGGGCCCAATTCTTCACCACCCCACAGGATATCAGTAACTCCCTCTGACATCAGAACCAGGCCCCAGTTTGCTAGAATTAGCTGAGGACCAACAGTAGCGTGCTTGTGATGGAAGGAACAATCTGTTTAGACTAAATGACAATCCCTCGACTAGTTAGGAAACCTTTTTTAAAGTCCTCCATTTGCTCCCTCCATGGCTCTGTGTATCAAGTTGGAATGCCTTGTCCTTGCTTTCAAACCCTACTTCTCAGAGACTCATAGGACTTTAACATCAGAAGGGACCATCATGATCCTCTAGTCTGACCTCCTGAATGTCACAGGCCAAAGACCACCCACTCCTGTAATAAATCCCTAACCTCTGGCTGAATTACTGAGGTCCTCATATCTTGATTTTAAGACTTCCAGTAACAAAGAATCCACCAGCCACACACCCGGGAAAGAATTCTCAGAGCCCTCCCCATCCAGTGCCCCATCTCCAGCTGTGGCCGATATTTGCTGCTAACAATCATGGATGGGCCACATGCCTTTGTAGGCAGTCCCATCATACCATACCCTCCATAAACTTATCAAGCTCAGACTTGAAACAAATCAGGTTTTTTGCCTGCACTGCTCCCCTTTGAAGGCTGTTCCAGAACTTCACTCTTCTGATGGTTAGAAACCTTTGTCTAATTTCAAGCCTAACCTTATTGATGGCCAGTTTATAGCCATTTGTGCCAGCACTGGCCCTTAATGTAAATAACTCTTCCTCTCCTTCCCCTGTGATTATTCCTGTGATGTATTTATAGAAAGCAATCATATCCCTCCTTAGCCTTCATGTGGTTAGGCTACACAAGCCAAGCTCCTTAAGTCTCCTCTGGTAAGGAATGTTCTCCATTTCTCTGATCATCCTTCTTGGCACCTGTTCAAGTTTGAATTCGTCTTTCTTAAACATAGGAGACCAGAATGGCACACCGTATTCCAAATGAGGTCTCACCACTGCCTTGTATAATGGTACTAACACTTCCCTGTCTCTACTGGAAATACCTCGCCTGATGCATCCTAGGACTGCATTTGTCTTTTCCACAGCTGCATCACATTGGCGGCTCATAGTTGTCTTGTGATCGACCAGCGCACCCAGGTCGTTCTCCTCCTCTGTCACTTCCAACTGATGCCTCCCCAGTTTATAGCAAAAATTCTTGGTAGTCCCTAAGTGAATGCACTTTGCACTATTAAATTTCATCTCATTTCTACTACTCTAGTTTTCAAGGTCATCCAAATCTTGTATGATATTGTACGATAATCTCTATATTGGCATACTTCCCAAGCTTGTGTCATCCACAAATTGTATTAGTACACTCTCACTTTTTGCGCCAAGGTCATGAATGAAAATGTTCAGTAACACTGGTCCAGTAGTAGGGTCCTCAGAGGGCTGGGTGGCCTAGTGGTTAGTGTCCACTCAACTGTGGGACAGTGGTTGGAGACCCTGGGTCCACGCGTTCCACTGAGCTACAACCCAGGGCCCTAGGAGGGTTAGGAGTGTCGACCCCAGGAAGAGGCATGGGTGCCCCCTCTGAGTTACCCTCCCTGGGTCGCTTCCTACCATTGCTTCTGCTTCTGGTGCCAGATAAGGAAAAATAAAAAGGAAGCCAAACCGTCAGCACCAACTGGGCTCAGCGCATACTACTCAGGGACATGTCTCTAGCCCAGTGGCTCTCAACCTTTCCAGGCTACTGTGCCCCTTTCAGGAGTCTGATTTGTCTTGTGTACCCCAAGTTTCATCTCATTTAAAAACTACTCGCTTACAAAATCAGACATCAAAATACAGAAGTGTCACAGCTCACTATTACTGGAAAAGTGCTGATGTTCTCATTTTTACCCTATAATTATCAAATAAATCAATTGGAATATGAATATTGTACTCACATTTCAGTGTGATACTTGAGCCTGGTTTTCACTTGTGAGCCTTGTCATTCTGGGAGGCAGTGAAGTGACAGCAACCATTAGGTTTTTCTCCATGCTGAGCCTATTCCTACTCTTAGGCCTGGCGTCAGGGAGTGGCAAGCAGGGCAATTGTCCAGGCCTCATGCCACAGGGGGCCCTCTGAAGCTAAGTTGCTCAGGCTTCAGCTTCAGCCCTGGGCACCAGTGAATCTAACGCTGACTCTGCTGAAGCTCAAGTCCCGCCGCGTGGGGTTGAAGCCTTCAAGTTTTGGCTTTCTGCCCTGGGTCCCAGAGAGTCTAACCAGCACTGGTGACCCCATTAAAAGGAACTCATGACTCACTTTGGGGTCTCAACCCACAGTTTGAGAACCGCTGATATAGTAGACGGAGCAGGAGCCTGCGGGCTAGGCCTGCACTCATCCCCAGTCTCCAGAGCTGAGTTGCTCCCTTGGAGGGGCAGGTCTAACTGGTCTCAATACTGTCCTTTAGCCCCTTCTGTCCCAGTGTGGGGTCTGTATACCCCATCACAGGTCCCAAGACCGATCCCTGAGGAACAACACTAGTAACCTCCCTCCAGCCTACCTGTTCACCTCTCAGGGTGGCCTGTTGTAGTCTCCCCTTTAACCAGTTCCTGACCCACTTTTTGATTCTCTGATTAATCCCCGTCTTCTCCAATTTAACTAATAATTTCCCATGTGGTACTGTAGGAAATGACTAACTGAAATCCAGGTAGATTAGATCCACTGTGATTCCTTTGTCTAAAAACTCAGTTTTCATCTCAAAAAAAGAAATCAGCTTGGTCTGGCACGATCTACCTTTTGTAAAACCATGCTGTATTTTATTCCAGTGATCATTTACCTCTATGTCCTTAACTACTTTCTCTTTCAACATTTGTTCCAAGACCTTGCATACAATTGAGGTCAAACTAATGGGCCCATGCTTTCCTGGATCACTTTTTTTTCCTTTCTTAAATATAGGTTCTACAGTTGCAATTTTCCAGTCATAGGGCACAACCCCTGAGTTTAGGGATTCATTAAAAATCCTTGCTATTGGGCTTGCAATTTCATGTGCCAATTCCTTTAATATTCTTGGATAGAGATTATTTGCTCCCCTCTTCCCTCTCCCCCCCCCCCGATTTGGTCCCATTGAGGTATTCGACTTCCACCTCAGATATGGTAATTTCTACTTCCATGTCCTCTCTGCTACTGTCCCCAGGCTCCTCATTATTCTTATTAAAAATGAGACAAAGTATTCGTTTGGATAGTGGGCCATCCCCATATTATCTTTAGTCTCCACCCATCCTCAGTGCTTAGTAGTCTCACTTCTTCTTTCCCTACTTCATCACTCAGCTTCTGCCAACATCTTGATCTCCTTTGGTGTGTTCCTCCTTCCAGCCTCAATTTCCCCTTCATCTCCTTCTCTAACAAACGTCTCTGCCCCTTCTGCCTTGCCACCCAGTATGCCTGCAACTCTCTCTCAAAATCTCTTTGCCAGCCCAGCACACTCACCTCGTTAAATCCCTCCTGAAACCCAGGGCCACTGCAGAGCCGTGGAAGAAAGAAAAGAACTGAGCGGAATTAAACAGAAAATAGTAAACAAACTTCTCCCCACCATTATCCCGCCCTACCCCAAAAATAACCCAAAAAGGTTGCTCTCCAAGAAGTGCATGTCAAGTAATCAAGGTCCCAGTTCTGTGATGAGCTCTGAATGGGCATAGGGCTATTCCCATTAGCGCTCATTGCAGAGTTGGGGCTTATGTCACCACATAATGTTATGTAAATGGCCCTGTCTGATCCTATGCTCTTGTGTTATGACATCTAAATTTTAAAGTGTAAGCTCTTCAAGGCAGGGAGCTATCTATTTATCAGGGTTCTTATTTGGCCCCCACAAGCCTAGTATCTAAACCTCTTCCACAAGTAAAATCGAAAACAGTAATCTCTCTCCCCCTCTTATCTGTCATCCTGTTCAATGAGGCTCTGATTACACCTCCGGACATGGTGTAAGTAATGAAGAAACAATACTCCAGTACTAAACTACATACTTGCTCTCCAGTGCAGTTTCTCTGTCCTTTGTCAGCCCCTTTGCTCTCTCCGGTTACTTATCTCCATTAGGGCACTGCAACTCCCCAGTCTGCCGTTGGCTTGCATTATTTTGCAGAAAGTTGGAATATGCAATCACCTTGTTAAGGGATTACTCAGACTGTGGTTTCCTCACTCTTCTATTTGGTTTCCTCTGAGTCCTGTGGCTCAGTGCCACCTCCTAAGCTACACGCTGTGCTATATAAGAGACCCCAGCGGCTTCAAGCTGCTGAGATCGCTTGTACTGTACTGTAGCCCAACTCAGAAGTAGCATACAGGAGACTTTGGTAAGCTGCAACTCTTATTTCTTCTACTAAAGGGTTGTAAATTCCTTAGTTCAAGGATGCTGTGCATGCAACTAACTCTTGCTTCACCTCTCATACTGTAGCTTGGCTAAAAACTTTGCAGCAAGTGAGATTGGATTTTCCCTTAATTGTTGTCTAGGTGATGTATGCAAGTGAATTAATCTAGGGTTTTATTCCCCCTCTGGTTACACGATTATAGATCATAATATGTAATTAAGGCTGAGTAATTGTATTTGACTGTGTTTATGGTTGAAAGATCTATATACTGTAAGTGGTAATTCATTGATGGCGTGTTGAGGGAAATATTTCAGAGACTGAGTGCTCAACAGCTCTGAAAATCATGGAAGGGGGGAAATATACATTGAACTGTGGTCTGGCGCGAGTACAGGACAGATCATTAGCCTAGGCAGAAATGATCACTTTTAATTTCTATTCAACCCAAATCAGTGCATGGGAGAAAAGTCTCCTGACTTCCTTCTATCAGATTTCTATATTACACAGATATTAGCAGCCCTCAAAGCACAATCTTCCTTCTGTAGGTTTCAAACCTAGGGGTTTAAGCACAAAATCTGTACATCCAAGCAAGGGAGCCTCTTAATTTACATGGAGCTGTTCCAACCTCATTGAATGTGAATATGTTTCTACATTGTGACTAGCTCCTGATTCATAATCCTCTTTCCAGATAAACGGGAATGTGCATAGCATACAGAGTGCTTAAACTCCTCTGGCTTAGTGGGAAGCTCAGCTGGAAAACGAACATTTTAAAAACCCTCTGTGTCTTGGGCTTCCAGGAATGTAGATGGTTTCTGGCTCCTACACCCTATGGGAAAGGGAAAAAAATGTCCTAATTCTTGGCTGAGATTTCCACGAAATCCAGTTTATAACAAGCTAGAACTGAGGTACAAAAGTAGCCTCCAAATGGGAATAGGCTTTTAACTAGGGGTGACTTTTCTTCTGCTATTGTTAGACTGTAATTTCAAATTCTCATTATAAAGCCACAAATTGTCCCGAATTTCCTGCTTATATAGTTTTTTGGCCACTCATAGCTTTTAAGTTATAATAAACATATTTCCCACCCCTATAGTGCCTTTTCTCAGAGACCCTCATAAATATGACTTTCTAACCGCTAGGCATCATCACGACTGTTATTAAACATCACCACCATCCTGCAAGGTATGTAAATCTTAGCCTCATTTCACAAACTGAGGCGCAGAATGGTTAAGGCTATATTTTCAATATGTCCACTAACTTTGGGGACATCACCTCAGATGCTGACAACCCCAAGTGACTTAAATGGGAGATGATGCTCAGAATTTTTGAAAATTAGGTCAGAAGGTGGGCACTCCAAAAATCTGGGACACTTGTAAATTTGGGCCTATGTGATTTACTCAAAGCAGCCTCATAATGGACAGAGCTGGGAATAGAACCTAGAAGCCCTAACTCCCAGTCCGTGGTCTGTAACCACTAATGTAATAATAATCCTTTTTTGCAGCATGTTGGTCCCAGGATCTGAGAGACACAAGGTAGGTGAGGTAATATTTTTTATTGGACCAACTTCTGTTGATGGAAGATACAAGCTTTCAAGCTGCGCAGAGCTCTTCTTCAGGTCTGAGGAAGGAAATCAGAGTGTCTGAGTTAAATACAAATTGGGACAGATGGGTCAGCAGAAGGGGTAACGCATGCTGTACATGCATATTGTAACATGCATTACCCTTTCTGCTTAACAATCTGTCCCAACTTGTATTTAGCTCAGACACTCTGATTTCCTTCCACTGACTTGAAGAAGAGCTCAGTATAGTTCGAAAGCTTCTACCTTTCACCAACAGAAGTTGGTCCAAGAAAAGATATTACCTCTCCTACCTTGTCTCAAAATACTTTGCACATATATAGAATTTTTACACTTTCAAAGCACTGTACAAACATCAGTCCTCACACCTCCCCTGTGAGGCAGCTAAATAAATAGGTAGCTTTACCCCCAACTTGCAAATGGGGAAACTAAGCCCCTGAGCAGTTACTATATAACTTACAGAAAGCCACACAGCAAGTCAGTGGCAGAACTGGGATTGGACATTAGATCACACTTGATGCTATTCCACTTTGCAAACAACAGAATGACATTGATGTCAGAGGCATGTGATCTAATCTACAGTGCTGACAGCTCTGGAACTTGTCTGGGTGTATGTTTCAGTTACATTTTATTTCCAAACCATATTTACTATTGGTTGCAACTCCTTTCCAGTATATGCCATTGTACTTGTGTCATTCTTGGAGCAAGGCTGCGGTTTCAGAAGGAATGTGGGACTGTCGGGCTTGGTTTCTGCAGCAGTCCTGAAACATCATCATTGCATACAAATTTAATCCATGAGAAGGCGGTTTAATGATCTTCCATGAAATCATTGTCTGCAGAACACATCTAGGGCATGGCTTGAATGGGGTGGGAGGATACAAATACTAGAACGCTGTGCTGGATACACCTTTCACACAAATAGAAATAAGAAAGAATTCAACTGAAGTCAATAGAGTTCCACCAGGGTGAGAGAAGAATCAACCCAAATGTTTGCAATGGGGTAGAGACAGAAGCCCAAACTCTAAGGCCTGTGCTGTACAGGAGGTCAGGCTAGATGATCATATTAGTCCCTCTACCGGCTTTAACATCTGTGAATCCAGAAGTGATGCCATTGGTGACACAAGTGCCACGTCAAGTGGAAGTTGGTCCGAAGACAGGGAGGGTGGGTGTAAGTGGCAAAGGAGTGTATTTCACATTGCTTGGTCAATACTCACACTAGACTGTTATACTGTGAGGGCCCTAAAATGATTGGATACTGTAAAAACTTAGCCATTGTACCTCAGGACTGTTTACCCAAGACGATCTTTGGCCCACACTGGTAAATGTATATTTAATAAGAATGGCCATATGGAGTAGTTCCAAGGAACATAGTCTTCAGAGCAGAACTCCTGGCTATTCCTACCAGACAGGTCAAGTCTTGTGTTTAGGAATCAAGGCCATTCTCGGCTCTTTTAGCACCAGATTTTGCCACCTATAATTATGCTGAGTTGTACTTCAGTCTTGGAGGAGCCCCACTGACATCAGCCATAGCATGCTGGGGCCCGAAATCACCCCGCCTCTAACTGAAGGGAGGTGTTACCCAACACAAGGAAGGCTGGGAAAATCTGGCCCTTGATGAATTGCCCTTCAGGACCTCTTTGAGAGAACCATCACATAGGGCCTAGGCCAAATCCCATTGATATCAATGGGAAGATTGTCATTGACTTCAATGGGCTTTGGATCTGACCCATGCTAATTGAAATTGTCTTCACAGGTGACCTGATTTAGGGAAACTACCCAGGGACTAAAATTATTTGAAGACTCTCCATTCTCTGTGGGGGCTCAGCCAGTGAAAAAAAGGATGATCGCAGCAAGAGGATGGATTCTCTCACTCTTTCTTCTGGATGCCACAGCTGTTCTAAGTGAAGGTTAAACATTTATACCAACATTATGGTTGTGGCCCAAAGCTGTCACCTGCTGATAGCTGTTTGATGGCCTACATGAAATGAGCTGTTGTTTTCAGGTCTATTCCAAGGGGAATTGCCCATGTCAGAAAAATCACTGGTGCATTGGCACTATCTGCTAACATTTCCCATCTAGATTACTTATCTGGCCCCCATCACTGTAGGAGCCGATCCCCTCACACTCTTTAACACCCCTGTGAGGTAGGGCAATTATTCCAGTTTTGCAGATAGGGAACTGAGGCCCAGAGACACTAAGTGACTTGCTCAAGGTCACACAGGAAGTCTGTACCAGAGGTGTGAATTGAAACAAGGTTTCCCAAGATCCAGGCTAGTCCCCTAACCACTGGACCATCCTTCCTCCCTAATCAAAGTCCCATAATTTTCACTCCCACCTCTGCTCCAATATTTGAACCCAGGACCACGCGCATTGTAAGTGAGAGCCATACCCCAGACGAAATGGTGTAGTTTGTGGGCACTCTACTACACTGTCGCCTCTTAGGCAATGTCTGTTCTGGGAATTTCCCCCAATTTCAGCCATCAGCAGGCAGCCATCAATGGCACTGCTGAATTGTTGGCCCCCCCCCATATAGACCAGCGAAGATGTGATTTGCACTGATACAGGTTACCCTGGATTCAAGCAGGAGTAAATTAGATTGGTGCAAATTATGGCTTATAGCAGTTCATTCTTTCTACACTAGGAGTTTGCACACCAATGATCGGCTGCCCGTTGCTGAAATCCACAGAGACAACATGGTCTTAGACATGGTATCCAGGGCAGGATCAATATGTGAATGGGGCAATGTGGGTTAAAAAGCCTGCAGTTACACCGCTTATGCAATAAAATAGAGCAGATAACCCCTTCTGCCTCGAGGCAGGATCTCAGTCTCTGTCAACAGAGATGGCTGGGAAATTTCTGCAAAAAATTAAAATTTGACAAAGTAGAAATGAAATTTTGAGAAAATCCATGGTGGTTTCCATTTTCTGGCCAGCAGCTCTAACTTTCCATCAGACACCTTTCAGCAGCACAAATTTAACTAAAGAAAAAGGCAACGGAAAACAAATCTAGATCATCCCATTGTTGTCCATGTCCACACCCACAAACTCCTTATCTCTCAACGAAAGCAATTAAAAAATATTTAATGGCAACACTGGTCATAAACTAGTTCCTCATTTGTGTTACAAGCCATCCCTGCCTGCCTCCTGCTTCATGAGTTTCCAGTCTAAACAGTTCTAAATTTCATTCAAAACACGTTTGACCTCCAACAACAGGGCTAATGGCTCACTCATAGTCAGCAATGACCCACTGCCCATGTGTGATTAAACTACTCAGCCTCAAACCTCATAGTTTATCCCTTTGGGAGGGAAACTAGATTATTGTTCCCCAAATTGCAAGGGGGGTGGGCTAGATGACCTCTGGAGGTCCCTTCCAGCCCTACATTTCTAAGGCAGCACATGGCTATTATTGTCCCTTCGTTACTGAATCTTAAGCATGTTCCAAGCATGCAGACATCAAAGAGTTGGGGCTGGGCTAAGTATGGGCAGAGATGGGGCCAGAGAAGCATGCTGCAGTCTTCGAGGAGGATTCCTTCCTCTTTTCCCCTATGCATTAGCCCAGTGCCCAATCCTAGGCAGGGCGCTGTGTTCAAGATTTAGCCTTTGGGGTTAACTGCAGCATTAAATAAAACAAAGCAGTTGGCAGCCGTTACATGGAATCTGTAACACACTTTGGAAGGGTTATTTTGGTGAGTCAGCAGTGCTAGAAACTGATTATTGGACTACATTTCCGGTCACATCGATGTCAATGGGACTTTTGCCATTGGCTTTACTGGGACCAGGTTTTGGCCCCATGGTCTGCAGAGCAGCTTGGTTCACTTAGAATTTTCACGGCTTTGCAGTCAGAAAGGAAACCTGGTGAGAAGAGGTTCTTTTGTGAGATTCCCAGACCGACTGCTTTTGGCAGGGATGGGAATATTGTGAGGTCTGTCTATCATTGTAAATAATTTTAAAATACAAAAGTTTTCAGCCCACTCTTAAATTCCACCGAAGACACAGGCCCTTTGTCGCTCAGGAGGGTCACACAGCAGTTCTCTATCCAGACCATTACTGGTGCAAAAGAGAAACTCTGAGATGGCTGTGCACAGAAACTCTGGACCCAAACACTGTCACTGAGAACTGGATCCACATTAGAGTCTCCTGGCAGGCCCCTAAGTCTAGAGTGGCTGAATCAAAACCCAATTCTGCACTAAGTTACATGGGTGGTGCTCCGTTTAAAGGCAGTGGGAGATGCACCCTATGTAACTCAGAGCAGGGTCGAGCAAGCCCTGGCTTCATGTACCTCCCAGCTTTGGGAAAGCCCAAATCCAAACTCTGCAGCTCAGACCCATTGCAGAGAAGCAAATTCTTGAGGATATCGACTATTAATGAAGCCAGGGCTGCTTCTAAAATAATTATTTCTAGCTTTTAAAGAACAGACTTCCTTTGACCATCAATGATTACTTTGAATCCCCAGCAATTTATCACGTGACTGAAGAGCAACTCAGCTATCTCATAGTATCGATCCATTCCCTGGCTCCCGCAGCACTAACATTGGGGGTGCATTAAAAGAAATTTTGGAAAAAATCAATTGCTAGGAACACCCGCCCCTCAGAAATGTTCTTCTTCCCTGTGTTGTAAACTTCTCCCCCAGGTGAGAGGGTCCTGAAGCAATCCGTCAGCAGGATCCAGCCCAGACAGAAACCCCTCACTCCCTTTGTAAAGGACAACCTAGCAAGTAAGTCATTTTCCATCTCCAGAAGCTTTGCTTGGTGGGGACAGAGGTCGTTTTGTGCACGTTTATTTTTTTCATGCTTAATATCCAACCTCTTTAACAAGATGAGGTGCTTATGCAATGGACTCATCCCCACCTCTGGCAGGATTTGGTTGTCACTGCAATATGCTTCTGGCTTCTCTCCTGGAATAGTGAAGGTCAAATATACAACCACAGCCCATATTTCTAGCTGGAATCCAGCCTCACACACTTCCCTTAGGGACGTAAGGTTCCTCAGAGAGGAGGAATGCATACAGATATCTTGAATGTTTCACTACACCTTCCTCCCCCACCAGAAATCACGCAGTGTCAGTCCTCAGAAGAAGTTTGATAGACAGCTCCCTGCCCTACACTTTTTTCTCGGCACACAATGCCTCTTCAGAAGAACTCTCCAAGGAGATTTTGTCCCACACTGTACACATGCAGAAGGAAGGTGCCCTGAGAAAGTTGGGCTGGGCAGAAAAACATCCAGCCCCAGGACCACTCAGAGAATTAAGAGCTCTCCCCACACGACCAGCAAAATGAAAAGACAAGCCACCATCGTCAGAATCAATGGCTGGAATTTCTCAGGGGTCCCCTACAAGTTCTGGATCAATGTAAATATGCTCTTGTAACAGGTGCATGTGTGCTGCTAAAGCAGAGTAAATGTGCCCCCCGTGCTCTAGCTGAAAGCGTCCCCTCCCTCTCTCCTGATTCAGACATTTCCCACCAGGACTGGGAGTAATCTGCAGGCAGGGCTATGTGTGGGTGCCATGGGTTAACCAGGGGGCCTATGTGCAAAAATGTATACACCACCAGCCAGAACCCTACATCGGCGTCACTCCACTGAAGTGAGTGGAACTGTACCGATTTAGCCAACGGAGGATCTGGTCCCCAGCTCCCTAAAGCTCCACCCTGAAATGCACCTCTGTGGCATTTTTGCAACTGCGGAGTTAAAGAAGGCAGATAAATTCCATCTAACGCTCCCATCAGCTGTGGGTGGGTTCTCTGATAAGCTCCCTGCCACGAACTTGGCCCAAATACAATGCTGGTAGATAAGCCTAATAATGTAACTGGTTAGCCCACCAGGCACAGATCCTCTAGCAATGCTGAGCACATGCCAGCTGCCACAGTGTCACCCTGCAAACAACCCCTATCTTTCTACAGTCGCGTAGGGTATTTCTCAGTGATAAACAACCAAGCAGATTTAATGACCCACAGCGCCATCTTTGCCCATCAGCTCATCCCAGCTGTTTCTTAATCCTCAGGAAATATCCTGATGCCTCAGGTGATGTTCCCTAATGTCAGGCACCGCAGACTAGGATTTAAATTGCAGCAGATACTGAAAGCGATGAACAATAATGATGTTATGGCAGAGGGATTGCCAGACATTCACAGCAGTTACGCAAACCTTCCCATCCCATTTTCCCTTCATTACCATTCTTGGCAGTGGTTGGGGTGGGAAGGAACCATCCATGTGTGATGAGCTAAAAGCACAGAACCAGGGACGCAACACCTGCATTTCAAATAAAGGATTTGCATTGGCTCAAAAACTGGAATGCCAATTTAAGCTGCTTGTTTCCCCCTTAAACTGGTGGTTAAACTCACTCTTGTTACCAAACCTGTGGTTAGAGCTAACACGGCATGTTTCATGACAAGGGGAAATATCTAATATTTGACAAATTTGTTTAGAACAGTGTTTCTCAAATTTCATTGCACCACACCCCCCTTCTGACAACAAAAATTACTACATGACCCCAGGATTGGGGACCGAAGCCTGAGCCCACCCAAGCCCTGCCACCCTGGGAGGTGGGGGGGAGGGAGGCAAAGCCCAAGGGCTTCAGCCCCAGGCAGAGGGCTATAATCTGAGCACCGCCACACAGAGCTGAAGCCCTCAGGCTTCAGCTTTGGCCCCGGGTGGCAGGGCTTAGGCTTCGGCTTCTGTTGCAGGCCGCAGCAAGTCTAATGCCCGCCCTGGCGACCCCATTAAAAAGAGACCACAACGCACTTTGGGGTCTCAACCCAGTTTGAGAACCGCTGGTTTAGAACAGAAGCTTCTAGACTTGACCACACTTGGAAACAGGGATCTGAAAGCACCATGCACACATTAATTGATTAAGTCTCATACATCCCTCTTGGGGAAGTATTATACCCACCTTTTATGGCACAGAGGTTAAAGGACTTACCCATGGTAACACAGCACAGCTGGCATTAGCATCCAGGATTCCTGACGCTCCAGTCCCAGTCTGGGGACATACACAAGAAAAAGAAAACATTCAGGATGAAAATTAAATGGGAACAAGAGCCAAAAAGTGGCGTGGTGATCACGCCTCCAAAGCTGACTGTCAGTACTGAAGCATCCTTTCTGTTATCCAGATCATGGGGAGTGGACCACATGGTTCAATGTTGATCATCCAGGTGGCAACGGGGATCACGAACGTTTAGATGCCATCAGGTTTTACTTCAGGGATAAGATGTGCGAGAGACCCATGGGAATTGAAGCACGAACCACAGACTGGGTTCCTGCCCAGAAGACAGGCCAAGTGGTCCACGCTAGCCTACAGGAGGGATTCTGGTGTTTGAATAAGGAGCAGCCTGCAGGAAAAACCTGTTTGAATTATGCCATACGTTTCCTGTGTCCCACAGGTAAGTGCAGCAGCTCTCTGGGGGGTTGGAATTAATATTTACCATGTCACTCTTAAAGAAATGAGGTCCAACATGCCATCCAACGAGGATGTACAGGGTATCTCTACACAGCGAGGGCAGTGCATCACAGAGCCCGGATCAATGCTACAGTGCAGGGCTCACACTATGACGCTAGAAATAGGTGTGTAGACGTTACGGCTAGGGCTGGAGCTCAGGTTCTGGAGCCCATTGTCCTCCTTTAGCTTCAGAGCCCGCGAGCTGCAATGTCTACTATTTTTAGCACAATAGCACAAGCCTGAGTCTCTTGACCTGGGCTCCAGACGTAAAACAGGTCTTATAATTAGAGTCCTGTGAAATTGCTTTTATTTCTCAGAAATATATTATTTTATTTTATCCATTCTTCCGCCAAGGAGCCGGACCCTGCCCCTGGGGGAGGCTGGGAGGCCATGAGGGGATGGTTGCAGAGCAAGTCCACCTTGCGTCGGACCTGCAGTGATGGCTGCTGTCCTGCAGGGCTGGGCCTGGCTCCGGCTCCCTGCTCCAGGCATTGTGACCTGGCACACACTCACTCAAATTTGGTCCGACCATTCCCCCATCCTCATGATGGAGTGGCAGTTGGGCCAAACCGGAGTGATGCTGCAACCCCATGCACCAGACCCAGGCCAACAGGACAGGAGATACAGGAGCTTCCACTGAGGGTTGAGTTTTTCATTTTATGTTGTTTTAATGTTTGGTTTTTGTTTTATTTTGTGCTATTTCACTTTTGCATAAAACACAGGGCTCCATTTATCATTCACCCCATAGAAAGCATTTTAACTTGTACGGTCGTCTTTTGAGACTATCATCTGTCAATCAACCAACCAGAACACAGGATTTGAGGCACCAACAGCTTTAAAATGTCCATTTAAGCCATGGCACTTCTCGACGAACCAGCCATTACAGTTCTGCGGCTGCTGTACTTTGCTTTCCTTCTCCAGCCACCAAAGTCCACATAAAACTTCTGCTTTTATAAGACAGGGGTCAAGTATCCGGGGGTAGTCGTGTAGTTTGTATCCACAAAAACAACAAGGAATCCGGTGGCACCTTAAAGACTAACAGATTTATTTGAACATAAGCTTTCATGGGTAAAAACCCCACTTCATATGCATGTTCCAGGCATCTGAAGAAGTGGGGTTTTTACCCACAAAAACTTATGCTCAAATAAATCTGTTAGTCTTTAAGATGCAGTAAGACAAGGGGTTCATATTCCAACATTGTTATTCAGACACTTAGCTGGGCATCTGTCTGCATTTCTACCAGGTAACCTGACCTTCTAACTGGTTTATTACAATAGGTGGAAGAACGTATAACATGGTGCTTAGACATTTTTCTGTAAAAGCAGATTTGTATGTATTTAAAAGAATGTGCTAATAAATATTTTATGGGGCACGGTGACTTTCATTTTTAAACACTTGGAGCAGACCGTGTATTTTGCAAGCAAGCAACTTAAATTACATTAATTCCTTCTAGTAACTTTTTTAACTGAAGTGTCTTAAGATCCCAAACACACACAAGACCATATCATGCACTGCAAATAATCTGACCATAAAATGCTATGTAAGTGCTAAGTGGTATTCCAGGGTTCTGTTCTGCCCTCAGTAAAACAAGTGCAATTCTCACAATGGGAGATGTACTTATGTTATTGTAGACAACGTTTAATTATCAGAGTCATTGGACTAGCTTGTGCCAATTCTCTTATATCCTTCCATGTAAGTGACAAGGTCTGTTTGATTTCCTTTAAAACAAAGACATTCAAAACTAAGCATCTATTGCCCTTGAGCAGTGGTTCTCAAACTTTTGTACTGGTGACCCCTTTCACATAGCAAGCCTCTGAGTGCGACCCCCCTCTATAAATTAAAAACGTTTTTTAATATATTTATCACCATTATAAATGCTGGAGGCAAAACGGGGCTTGGAGTGGAGGCAGACAGCTCACGACCCCCCACCCCCCGAATAACCTTTCGACCTCCTGAGGGGTCCCGACCCCCAATTTGAGAACCACTGCCCTTGAGTTTTACTTTAGCAATTCTGAATGTAGTAGCCTGCACAGATTTAAGTCAGGCACATTTGAAAGTCTTCTCAAAGCTTATTACTCAGAATCATTAATATGTTTTGGGTTTTTTAAAATCTAAATTATTTTTTTAATAATCACTGCCTTTTTCCCAGGCAAGAGAGAATACGCAGTAAATGTAACATGCATCTTAGTAACACAGAAATGATGTTATTCAAGGGTCTTTGCTGCAAGATTCAAAAAGGTTTTGGTCTCCATGGTCGAAATGGAGTGCGTGCTCAGCAGAATGTGGCAAAACTGGTGTCCAGACCCGTATCAGAACCTGCCTGGCAGAGAGCCACTTGGACCTGCACTGTAATGAAGTGACTGAGGAAGGGCAACTCTGCATTGGACATTCTTGTTCAGGTGCTCATATAAACTTGATTACAATGTCCTTTACCTACATGAAATAATGTCACGGTCTCACTCCAACTACTAGAGTTCAGGAACCATCTGTACGGTTTTAGCATCTTTCTTGCCAGTCTCAGGCAGGAGTGAATAAGCCACAAAGCCTGATCTACCCTTTCACCCCGAGGGTGGTCTTGTCAGGTCATGACTGAAGTACACCGATGGGGAAGCATGGGGAATTCATATGCTGCGGTCTATGCTGTGCTTACCCTGTGATTAAACAGAGGACTCCAGAGATGAGCTAAAATTAAAATCCCCCAATTTTGATGCTTTGGTATCAAGATGTGGGAAACACTCAGGGCTCCATCAGGGATGCTGTGGATCTCTTGGATTAAGGAGCATCTACATGTAATGTCCTGATAGAGCAGCACTCAAACTGTGGCTTATGGACCACTGGTAGTCTGCAGAGTACTTGCTGGTGGTCTGCTGGCTGGTTACGTGGTGTTAGCTCTCCTCTTATTAGCACATGGTAAGTAACATTAAAAGTAGACAAACTACGTTATATACTTTCCTAATAGTGCTGTTGTTGCCACAAGGCAATTAAGCAATTGTGAATGAAAGAAGAAATGGTGTGAGCCATTGTGATGGGAAAGGGAGATGGTTCCCTGAAACACTCTCTATTAGGTGTAGTCCACCTTAGGAAAAAGTTGAGACTCACTGTTTTGCAGCTAATCTATTAGACCCCTAATTCTGTCCTCAGAGAATGCCCCTTCAGTACCTCCCATTGCGTCCTCAAGTCAGGACAGAACTGGACCCACAGAGTTAACTAGGTAATTAGTTTTATAGACGGACCTGAGTCATGCCATGTACACTTGGATCTGCACCCCAACTTTCCCAGTGTTTAGAGCGTTTGGATTTGTGGTTTTAATTTGGCCCGTTGTATATCTGTGGCTAAGCTGGAAAGTTCACATCTAAATCTAGATTCAAATTTCCCCAAGGTACAATGCTGGGAGGTAGAACGGAATGTTTGCAGTAGCTAGTTATTTCAAGGTAGTGACCAATAGTAATAAATTTTCATTAAGTGATTGACTACATAGCCATTAAATCTATCTGCTTCTAATACACAGTTGCAGATCATCAATAAAAATGTGTTTTGGATAAAAATTATTTCATGTGCTATATCTGCCTTATTAAATTTGAATTAAAGTAAGACTCAAGATCCTTAACGGAAAGCATTATCAGACTGAATCCAAATGCTCCATTTTAACCTACACTCCTTCCTTCCCCAGAGTGCAACCTCACTTGCTCCATGGGCCGCGTAAATGCTGAATGCGATGCCTGCATGTGTGAGGACCACGTACTGCATGGGATGGTCTTCCTTGCAGACGGAGCACCGGCTGCTGAAGCTACTGTCTACGTGCAGTCTGAGAATCTGAAATTGTTAACAGAGTCTGATAGCAACGGAGGGTTTAGGATTCCTGGAGTGTGCCCTGACGGCAAAAACATTCTGAAAATAAAAAAGGCCAGATACGCCACTGTGACTGTCCCCATACCTGAAAGCACCAAGAAATCCTCAATAATCCACGTGCGTCTGAAAAGAGCAGGTAACTACAAAGACTCCTGGCAATAAAATTTACTGCTATGATCCACTGATTGCTTAGTAGTTTGCTCCTGCTTTTAACATTCATCAAATCTAACTGTGGTTTTAAACTGAAAAGAATACAGATTTTCTTCCCTCCCACAGACAAGCCATACACTGTAAAGAATCCAGTGGATAAAGTGAGAAGAATAGGGCAAAGCGTGATACTCTGCTGTAAAGCTGTGGGGAATCCAGCCCCTGATCAATATCTCTGGTAAGCAATTAAAGGTGGCCCACAAAAGTTATTTTTTGCCTTTGAGCATGCTACAGATATAAAAGATGCAACAATGCTCTTAGAGTTCCTCTGCACTTAGGTTCCTCTGCAGAACCACAATAAATCCTTACATTATTGTTAGTAGGAAGCATTTATATTACGGTAGTGCCCAAATGTCCCAACTGTGCTTGGTGCTGCAAAACCATAGAAGAGTCCATCCCTGCCTTGAGGGGCTTCCAGTCAATAGTGTGTCCGGTCATTTGCATTTGGAATCTCAAAAATCTCCTGTAGAATTCGCTATTGAGGAAGGGTTTAGTATAAAGATGCCCAAAATGCAGCCTAAATCAAAGCACACTGCTGATTTAGGGCCAGATTATAATACTCCTTACACACCGTAAATAGTACTTTACTCCCAAAGATTGACATTAGTTGGATTGCTGATGGTGAAAGGTGTTATTCACAGTCTGGTCCTTAACTTGTGTGATGAGTTGATACAGTAAAGCTGATGGATCAGAGAGTAATTTTCTCTGTAGTGTACATTTTATTTTTATCTCCTTATCCTCTTAGCAAATACATTTTTGAAATGTGACATAAATAATGTGTAGGACTTCATAGAATGGGAAATTATTGTTGTAAGTAATTGTTTCTCTAAGATTTATACTATATTACTTCTTTTACAAGTTTGCAGTTAAGAGTTCGTATGGAAAAAATATATAAATAAGGATTTAAAAACCCCCTATCCCAGCAGAACCTTCAAATGTGGCCGGGAGACACTCTCCAGTCTGCTGTGTTTTAGATACAACCTGTGGGGGCTGGCTATGCTAAAGCTGGATTTACTTTAAGAATTTTTACCAAGTTTAGCACCATTGTGGTTCTCCACGTGCCAGAAATGGTAGAAGCACCACCATAGGCCAAGTGAAGGCATTTTGACCACCATATATCTTACCCTGGTGACATGGTGGCAAAAATCATACACTAGCATTTCCACAGTTTCTAGCAACAGTGAAGCTGAACCAGTGGGCAAACGGCCATGGTAGGAAAATTGCTAGAAATTCTCAGCGCAGACTAGCCTAGCATACCAAAAACCCACAGCTAAATTCTGTGCTTATTTAACATCACTGAATTTACCCCCGCGTAGCTCAGATCGGAATCCAGCCAAAGATTGATATGCAATGGTCATACTTAAGTGTTTTTACCCTGTCTGAAAGTTTTTACCAGTTTGAGAGAGAGAGATCTCCAATACACAGACGGCCTGGGTCCAATGTCCACAGGAGTCACTGGAAAGACTCCCATTCCCTTCTATGGGGGTGGGATATGGTCTGCTGGTAAAAGCTTTCAAACCACAGAAAAATTCTGAGTGGTCTAATATATCCCTCCAATGTCTCTGTGAATGCTTGGGCATTTTGGTTTCAGTGCTGGTGAACTCAACCAACGAGCGAGTTCTAGCCATCCATCAATGATAATACAAGCACAGGCAGATATTAGGGCTGTTCGCATATATTTATTTTAACAGTAAGTGTAAATTATAACAAGGACTATCTACAGACTCCTAGAGAATTGCCAATGTATCCCTCAGTGTCAAAGTTTGGACAGCCCCACCATAATTTATTTACTGGATACTCATAAAAATACTTTGCTCTTCTGTAGGGCCTTCTACTTAAGGATTTCAAAGCGCGTTATTAGAGCGAGTTAAAAGCTCACATCACCTCCATTAGGTAATATTATTCCAATTTTGCAGATGGGAAAACTGAGCAACCCAGCAATGTGTGGCAGAGTTAGGAGTAGAACCCATATCTCTAATTCTAGTCCAATGCATTAGTCATTAAAACCATCCTTTCCTTGCCCCATCAAGTTGCTTGACTTTTTAATCAGGCTACGGAATGATTTCTGTTTCTTACAGGTACCACAATGGAACTCTGCTGGATTCCTCAGTGTACAAATATAATAGCAAGCTGGTGTTAAGGAACCTGAACACAGACCAGGCAGGAGAGTATTTCTGCAAGGCTAGCAACGAGGCAGGGTCTGTGAAATCCCAAGCTGCTAAACTTTCTGTAATAGGTAAGAAAATGAGGCATGTTACAAGAAGTTTGGGAATTGCCAATGTGCAAAATCAGTGGGCACATATGTTGAGGCTATTTAGGAGAAGTTTTGCAGAAATAATATTCATTATTAGCACATTAATACAAGACACATTCAATATCAGATAGTCGCAAAAGAACGAGCCTTGTGCACTTTGGATCACCTACCAAATTTCAGTTTAATGACCTAACCAAAATAATTGTCCTTTACACTCACTGCCATATGAGTGGAGTATCTCAGTACTTTTAGACACTGGGGCTGAGGCCCCAATTCAACAAAGCATTTAAGCATGTGCCTTCCCTTAAGCATATGTTTAAGTTCATCCCTATTCAGCAAAACACTCAGGCACATGCTTAAGCTTAATAACTAAAGGATATTTTTCATTTGAATGGGATGTTAGCACATGCTTGAGTGCTTTTCTGAATAGACAGACCCTAATCACATATTTTAAGCATGTGCATTGCTGAATTAGAACCAGAGGCACTTGACTAAACAGAAGCTTGTAACGCATCCAATTATTCTGAATTTAAAAACCTTATTGCTATTGAAATAATGGTTATCAATATCGGAGGGGTTCAGATGTGGCAAGAAGCAGCGCAGAAATATCTACACATTCATTGATAAAATCTATTTTAACAGCAAGCGATGAAGCTTCCTGCAATCCAAGACCTGAAAGCTACTTCATCAGACTCCCGCATGACTGTTTCCAAAACGCAACTAACTCCTTCTACTATGACGTTGGTAAATGTCCAGCAAACACATGCGCTGGAAAGACAGATAAAGGACTCCAGTGCAAAGACAGCGTTGCTTACTGCTGCGGGGTCTCCAAAATGGAAGTGAGAGAGATATCGTGCAGCGGATACGCCCTTCCCACTAAAGTTGCTGTGGAATGCGGCTGTAGCGTGTGCACGGAGATCAAGATGACAGTCCGGGGGACAGCCACAGCCGCAGATAACGGTGAACCAATGAGGTTTGGCCATATATACATAGGGAACAACAGAATCGGCATGACTGGCTACAAGGGAACCTTCTCCGTCCACATCCCAGCAGACACAGAGAGGTTGGTTCTTACTTTTGTTGACCGCCTACAAAGGTTTGTGAACACGACTAAAGTTTTGCCTTTCAACAAAAAGGGAGGTGCCGTGTTTCACGAGATCAAGTTACTAAGAAAGAAAGCCCCCGTTACGTTAGTGTCCTCTGAAACCAACACGATTCCCTTAGGAGACGTGGAAGGGGATGATCCGATAGCTGAACTAGAAATTCCTCCCAATACATTTTATAGGCAGAATGGTGAACTCTACACAGGCAAAGTGAAAGCCAGTGTTACGTTTCTGGACCCAAGAAATATGTCAACAGCTACGGCAGCACAAAGTGACCTGAACTACATAAATGAGGAAGGTGACATGCTCCCGCTGCACACATATGGCATGTTTTCCATGGACTTCACTGATGAAACAGCCACCGAGTCTCTTAATGCAGGGAAGGTAAGGGTTCACCTCGACTCTACACAGATCAGGATACCAGAACACCTGCAGCAGATGAAGCTTTGGTCACTGAACCCAGAGACAGGATTATGGGAGGAAGAAGGGGACTTCAAACCTGACCAAAGCACACGTCACAAACGGGAGGAAAGAATTTTCTTGGTTGGGAACATGGAGATCAGAGAGAGGAGGCTCTTCAACCTGGATGTCCCAGAGAGCAGAAGGTGTTACGTCAAGGTACGAGCTTATAGAAGTGAGAGATTTCTGCCAAGCGAACAAGTTGTGGGGGCTGTGATTTCCCTTATAAACATGGAGCCCACATCAGGTTATTCATCCAACCCTAGAGCATGGGGACGCTTTGACAGCGCAGTCACTGGTCCCAACGGGGCTTGCTTACCAGCTTTCTGTGATGAGCAACGTCCAGATGCCTACTCAGCCTATATCCTGGCAAGCCTTGGAGGAGAAGAACTTGAAGCTGTGCCCTCTTCTCCCAGACTCAACCCTAACGCCATTGGAGTCCCTCAGCCATATCTCAACAAGCTCAACTACAGGAGGACAGATCACGTGGATCCTAGAATTAAGAAAACTGCCTTCAGTATCACGGTGGCCAAACCAAGTCTGAGCACTGCAGAAGAGAGCAATGGCCCCATTTATGCCAACGAAAACCTAAGAGAATGTGAGCAAGCACACTACAGTGCCGCTCATTTCAGATTTTATAGAGTAGAAGGAGACAGGTATGATTACAATACAGTTCCCTTCAATGAAAATGACCCAATGAGTTGGACTGAAGACTACCAGGGATGGTGGCCCAACCCAATGGAGTATAGGGCATGCTATATGAAAGTAAAAATTAATGGACCCCAAGAGGTGAACATAAGATCTCGCAACATGGGTGGTACGCATCCGTACACAGTTGGCAAGCTTTACGGCATCAGAGATGTGCGCACCATTCGAGACATGGAGCAATCAAACCTTTCGACAGTGTGCCTGGAATTTAAGTGCAGTGGCATGCTGTATGACCAAGACCGCGTGGACCGTACACTGGTAAGAATCATTCCCCAAGGAAACTGCTATAGAGAAAGTGTTAATAGCATGCTCCAGGAATATCTAGTGAACCACCTCCCCCTTGCTGTAAATAATAAGTCAGATGAGTACACAATGTTGGCACCTCTTGACCCTCTTGGACATAATTATGGAATCTACACAGTCACTGACCAGAACCCTAGCATAGCCAAGGAAATAGCTCTGGGTAGATGTTTCGATGGCACGTCTGATGGTACTTCCCGAGTTATGAAGAGCAACGTAGGCATAGCATTAACTTTTAACTGTGCTGAAAAGGAGGTGGCGCAGCAAAGCTTATTCCAGTCTCTGCGGAATTCACCTCGGCAGAGTGAAAGAATAGGGATTAGAAGGCAACAAAGAGAAATCTGCATTGGCCAGGCCAATATGAGGAGAGTTACCCAACGCAGGAGTTCACCAAGAGTTCAGTGTACACCTACAGATTAGAAACACACCAAAGCACCATTACAGTACCCATATTTGACTAAATATATTCTAAAAAGAATAGCTACTTGCCAATAAGCTAATCTAAGTACATATGTTCAGCTGCAGTTGGGGATCATTACTGAATTTCCTGAGACATCACTTCTGTGCTCACTCAACTCTAGTAATTAAGGTTCATCAATTTCTGATTTTCTTTTTATTGCACCACAAAGGAGAGATATGAAGCAAATGTACTTGGGGCCAATCATATTACCATGTTAACATTCTTAGTTAAATGAAATCACCATAAAAATCTTATTTTTGCCTGATGTTAAACAACTTCAAACTTTGGCCTAAAGGGGAAAAATTCAGAGATTAAATAATGTACCTAAAATATTGTTCTAATGTTCTGGATCCAAAGACGTTGCCAGCTAGGAGTACATGAACATTAGTTGGTAACAATTAAAAGGAATAAACTGATTTCTTCATAGTGAATTCAACTGCAAGATTTTGTACTTGAAATGTAAATATTTTATTTATTTCCTTGCTTATTTTAGAAGTGTGTATTCATTACTGAAGTATTGTATAGTGCATTTATTTTATTTTGTGTTTTTGTAGCACATTGAGAAGAAATCATGTGGATTTTTAGGTTTCACTTGCCTAAGGCTACAGTTTTATTTTGCTTCTTGCTTGATTCAAGTAAAAAGTCCACACTGTAGAATAGTGTAGATTCATAAAAAGGTAATTTTTGTAACATTGATAGCGCTGTATTCCTTCTGTGTCTGATGGGTCTGTATTAATGTTCAAGTAACAAAATAGTTATTCCTGGCAAGGAATAATTTGCTAAATTAAAAGATGAAACACTTTCTTTTCATGAACAATTCACAAAACAGATCACAAAATCCTCAATTTGAGTCCGATTCTGGCTGATGCTGTGGGCACAGTTCTGGTAGCACAAAGCAGCTGTAAAGCTGCTCTAAAAATGGGCAACTGGAGATTCTCCCAGGGTGTGAGGGGGCATAGTCAGAGCACGTTGCAGCAATTTCTTCTATTACGAGCCAATGCAATTTGGAGCAGCCCTGGGGCTACTCTAATGAACACCAGCAACCAAACTGGCACCCAGCAGCTCCTGAGATGGGGAAAGTGCTTCCCCCAGCCCCAATCTCCTCGGCTGCATTGTGCAGAGCTCTCATGCAGGTGAGGATCTAGCCCTTACTTTGGTCTTTGAGTTCTAACTTTGTTCATTCTTGGAAAGTTATCATGAATTTCTTCAGTACTTAGAACCTGATCTGCTGATTGCTCATGAACCACGAACTGCAAACATTCACAATCTGCATTGCACTGGCTAGTTGCACAAGACATATGGTATTGTTTCTCTTCCTGGAATGGCTGACATATGCAACTAACCAACAAAGAGCAAACTGTATATTTTACAATCAAACCAACCATTTTGCATATTTAAGTTTAAGATTTGGGCTAGTAAATCTCAAGCACTAGAATGCTCATGGAAAGAGATCACAAAAAAGTAACCAATACACTTAGATTGGGGAGGACAAACTATGGCCTGCGAGCTGCTTCCGGCCCATCAGACGTTTTTATCTGGCCCTCGAGTTCCCACCTGGGAGCAGGGTCGGAGGCTTCCCAGCCCCAACTCACAATTCCCTTGATGAGCACCATCTTCCAACATGCAGAACCACACTGCGCAGGTGCGATTTCACGGTGCTGTTTCCGGGACTGGAACCCTGCCCCTACGTGGCAGCCCCCACCCCATGCGGCAGCGCACCCAATCCCCTCCCGGTCTCCTACGGCCCCCCCTCAAGAGGCTCAAAACCGCCCAGGGGCCGCACCCGTCCCAGCTAGGGTGCCTCTGCCAGTGATGGTGCCTGGTACGGCCGCCTTGGTGTCACTGCCAGCAGGACCCTTAGGAGTCCCCAGTACTGCCCCTGTAGAACCCCCCCACACACCCCATGAGTCCCCACTCGCCCCACCTCAGTAACATCCCTTATATAGCCCCCCCCCCCCATGCTACACCCCATACAGTCCCCCTCTCCCACCAGGCATTCATGGCCCACCATACAATTTCCATACCCAGATGCGGCCCTCAGGCCAAAAAGTTTGCCCATCCCGACTTAGATCAACAGTCACTTCAGAAGTGAAACAAATACTCAGGGCTAATTTTTTCCTACTATTCACTCAACCCTCATGTGTAGTAAGTAATTTCTAAACCAGATAATATGCTTGACCCTGATCCAAAGCTTACTAAAGTCAATGGAAGTCTTTCAGTATATTTTAGTGGCTCAGTCCTCAGTGTTGGGGGTGGGGGAGGACGGCAAGAAAGTTCAGCTTCACTGATTTTAATGGTTATAAAAAAAACCCAAAAACACCTTTGATCAATAGACAAGAAATGCCACAATAAGCCTTGTTTTTGTGGATCAAACTGTCAATTGATGAGACTAAGTGAAAAGAAAACTGGAGACTATTTGGGCATTTTTTCCTTTTCATAATAGTGAGTTTGGGTCATTCCTCTTTTATGTGTGTCTATTACTCTGCATTGGTTTGCCTGGAGCTGCTGCTGGCAGAGCCAAGATGGATCACTGACTTGATTCTTCCTCCAAAGTCGCTGGCTTGCCTAGTTCAGCAATGCATTTTTTAGACTAAGCACCCCCCCCTTTTTTTTTCCTTCCCCAGACACAGAAAGTAAAATTCTGGTCACAGCTACACCCATTTAAATCTGGAACACCACTATGGGTTTACACTAGTGACAGTGAGCTCAGAATCTGACCCAGCGTATGTGCATACTTAAAGCTAGAGTTTTCCCTTTTGGGAGAATTTTCTAAAATTCATTTAGTACTGATGAAAGGGTCCTGATTCACAGCCCAGGGGACTGAAATCCTCTTTATCCAGAGAATGGGTACAGCATGGGACGCAGCAACGCAAGCTTCCCTATGCTGCCCCACCAATAAGCCTGACCTAGAAAGACAAGACGGTTCAGGACTCCATACCTATTCAATCCTTGATCTCTCTGCTGACAAGGTTACCACCAAGAGCCAAGGGTGGTCATGGGTTTTCTGATGTGGAGACTTATTTGCTGTTAACTAGATGGAGATCATCAACTCATTCCATGCAGCCTCAAAAGCCACTAGTCAGATGCTAACACCCTTTCACTGCTAACATAGGCAAGAAGGGTTCCATAACCCATTACCCATCTCAGGAGCCATCTAGTCCAAACACAATTTTAAGACAACTCATTAAAGAGACACACAAAACTTAGCCAACCCCCATCTCTGATCCACAATCTTTATAATATTCTTCAGTCCTGTGTTCTTCGTTTGCATCTGTCCTTTGACTTCCATAATACTTAGCTCTCGTGTTTATTTTTTAATTTCTTGCATGAGATGCATTAGCTGCAACCTCTAGCTTCATGTACAAAGTTATTACACACTAAAACACAGGTAGATCATGTCAACTACAGGGAACTCAAGAACCAACCCCATGGGAAAACTCAAATTCAGCTCCTCCCCTGTGATGGCTTCAGGCCCCCAAACAAGGCATCATTCAAGTAGATGGGCCTCACGATGCACCGGAAGATCCACCAATTAGGGACTAACAGGAAAATATGTTCCACCGAGAACACACTTCCTCCCAACCCCAGATAAACATCTACCATCAAATTCTATTCCCGCTGAAGCCAATGACAAAAATCCCATTGACTTCAGCTGGAGCAAGACACCACCATTTGGAACCATCAAGCACTCATTGGTTGGTCTCAACTGTTGGGATAAGACACAGGAAGAGGTGGTTTCTTATATACTCACAACTTTAATTTCTTGGGGCTTATGCATCTTAGCCTCCAGGCTTTGTGTGGGTCTACACTGGCTCACCTTTAGTCATCTGTAAAATACTCAGCAAGAAATAGGAGAAAGTTAGAGCTTTAAAAAAATCCTTATCTTTCGAGCAGGAGCAGCCCAATTGCTGCAGTTACAATCATACCGAGAGATATGCCACAAGGTTTCCTATTCCGCATAGTATTTATCTGAAATTCAAAATGACAGCATCCCTATGCAACACCAATGCCTCTCCAGAGTTCAAGAAGTTTTTTAGGTCCCCTATTGACCTGACTTATAAAGCTCTTAATAAATTAAAGCCTCAGTGGATGTAGGCTTAAAAATATAAAGTTGCTACAATTTTCTCTCTCCTCTGAAAAGGCAAGAGTTGTTCTGCTTAGCTAGCAACAATTTCTGAATACTAGGGTTGCTGTTCTTGACCTTAATAGTGATGCTGGGAATTGAATCACAACGGCTAACGCATTTTAGTAAATCTTGGCATGCTATGTCACACCTCATCAGCAAACACCCCACTTTTATTATGTGCCTTCTGCAAAAATAATCATTCTTCATTGCTTTCTGGGTTAAATCCCCATATCATGTAGATTCTGGAAACACTGCTTTCAGACACTTTGGCTGAGATTTTCAAAGATGCCTGGGGGACACAGACATCCAATTCCCAATAATCTCAGCCATTGTGCAAAAGATATTAGAGTCAACTGGGTCCCAAACTGGGAAATAGAAGAATCATCTTTTCCTCCATAAAATAACTACAAGAAAGCAGAGACCTCTTCTCAGCTTGTGCATTAAAGAGTTACTAAACAACTGAGAATTTCCTAACATTTGAGCATATAAAGTTGCTTTTGTAAAAGAATAATTTAGTGGCCTCAAACAGAACTTTGTGTGGATTTAATTATGAGCAAAACTGGGCAGCTCTGGCCATAGCAAGGATTAAAAATGGTTTTCCAGGAGACAAAGAATTATGGGTATTCTGAACCCTATATTTACTTTGTGATTCTGGCACAAATGAGCCATATACTTAAAACAGATACTTCTATCAACATCAAGGGCAATACGCTACTCGCATATGGCACAAAGATCAGGATCAGATACAGACAGCACCATCTGCTGATCTCTTGACTGTAAGTAACTGTGTATATCCAGAAAGTCACAAATAAGGAAACATCTGCACTAGTGTGCAGTTAGGCTTAAAATTACAGCAATAAACCTCACACAAAGCGCAATCTGAAGACAACAGCAAGAAATGTAGAAGCTACTTTGCAGCTTCTCTCTGGTTCAAACATTTACTGCAGTATAAATGTTGCTCTCTCTTCCAAAGCACCATAAAGTAGATATTCCAACAAGCAGCTCTGTTGCCCTCTGGTGGGGTGATACTCTTGCATTGCTACACAGGACTCCACAAAGCACTCTTAAGACTGATAAGGCACCCACTGCACAGTGATTGGGGATTTCTGCTCTGAATATCATCTTGCAAGCAAACATTAGAATAGCACTTGTGCTCAATCCTTAGGGCTGTTTTGCAGGAGGATCTTCTTTCTGACCCACACAATGCTAAATGCCTCATCGTTTTGGTTTAGACAGAGGCAACTTTATGGACCCAGCCCGGTCAAAAAGCACAGAAGGAGAAATTAAAGAAAAACCAAAGACATTACAAGGAATTGTTTTAAAGCATTAGCACGAACAAGACAGGTGAATTACATAGGCTGGTCACCAGAAAATCTTTAACCCAAGAACAGCATGGCTACAGTCAGCACCTCGTTCAATTTACAGACATTACAGCTTATTCCTTTTGGTCAGGGCCAAATGGGCAGACACACTGACCTACCTTCTCACGGACCCAGTACGTTGGTGAGGCGTGTAAAAAGCTGGCATGGCACTGCCTAGGCTCTCTGTTCTGCAACTGCAGCACTTTTCATAATCACTAGATTCCTTTCCACTGTGTGCTAGAAATGATCTTTGCATTAAATGTTAAGTGATTTATTTCCTCCATTCCTCTATATTAAGGAGATTCCTATGATTACTTATGAAGCCACAGTTGTGTGACATCACAACTAATCAATGTCACAAGTGGACTCTCTCCAATTTGTCCACATCTTTCCTAAAGTCTGGCACCCAGAATTGGAGACAATACTCCAGACGAGGCCTCCCCAGTGCCAAGTAGAGCAGGACAATTAATTCTTGTGTCTTAAAAACAACACTCATGTTAACACACCCCAGAATTAAATTAGCCTCTCATAACTGCATCATATTGTTGACATACTGCATATTCAACTTGTGATCCCCCAAGTCCTTTTCAGCAGTACTACTGCCTAGCCAGTTATTCCCCATCTTGTAGATGTGCATTTTATTTTTTTCCTTCCTAAGTGTAGTACGTTGCACTTGTGATTATGGAATTTCATCTGGTTGATTTCAGAACAATTCTCCAATTTCTCAAGGTTGTTCTGAATTCTAATCCTGTCCTCCAAAGTGCTTGCAACCACTACTAGCTTGGTGGCCTCTACAAATCTCATAAACATACTCTCCACTCCATTTTCCTAGTCATTAATGAAAATATGGAATAAGTACAAGCCCCAGCACTGACCCCTACAGGGCCCCACTAGACTGCCACCCTCCATCCCCAGTTTGACAGCAAACTCTTGATAACTACTCTTTTAAGTATGTTTTTTTAACCAATTGTGCACCCACTTCATAGGAATTTCATCTAGACCACATTTTCCTAGTTTGCTCATAAGAATGTCATGTAGTATTGTCAAAAGCCTTACTAAAAACAAGATACATCGCCTGTATCACTTCCCCCACTATTCACTAGGCCAGTAACATTGTCAAAGGAGGAAATTAGGTTAGGTTGGCATGATGCATCCTTGACAAATCCATGCTGGCTATTCCTTATAACCCTATTATCCTCCAAGTGCCTACAAACCGATTGTTTAATAATTTGCTCTGGTATGTACCCAGGTTTTGAAGTTAGGCTGGCTGGTCTATAATTCCCCAGGTCGTCTTTATTCTCCATTTTTAAAGATAGATATTATGTTTGCCCTTCTCCAGGCCTCTGGGACCTCACCTGTCCTCCATGAGTTCTTGAACATAATTGCTAAGGGTCCTAAGATTCCTTCAGCTAGCTCTTTAAGTGCCCTAGATGAATTTCATCAAGCACTCCTGACTTGAATACATCTAACTTATCTAAATATTCTTTAACCTGTTCTTTCCCTATTGTGGCTTGTGTTCCTACCCCCTTGTTAATATTGCATTGAGTAGGGGCCACCATTAACCTTTTTAGTGAAGACTGAAGCAAAATAAGTGTTAAACACCTCAGCCTTCTTGATATCATTATTAGCTGTCCTTCCCCTCTACATGGAGGACATACACTTTCTTTCATCTTTCTCTTGGTCCGAATGTATTAAGACAATAAGAGATTCTTTAAAGTACTTTGCTAGATCTAACTCATTTTGTCCCTATATGCTTGTGCCATTCATTTGTACTCCTCCTTAGCAATCTATTTTGTTTCCACTTTTTGTAGGACTCCTTTTTGATTTTCAGGTCATTAAAGAGCTCCTGATGGGAGTCATAATGGCTTCTTACTGTTACTTTCTCTCTTTTGTATCTGCAGTGCGCCTTTAATATGGTCTCATTGAGAAACGACCAGCTCTCCTGACCTCCTTTATCCCTTATATTTTGTTCCCATAGGACTCTACTTAGTAGCTAAGTTTGTTAAAGGCTGGGTTTTTTTGTCAAGCCAAATAATTTTGCCTCAGTTTGACAATGAACTCCATTGTCCTGAGCTACCACAGTATTTTATAGAAGTTGTCATTCAGCTGATATCCAGCCTCATTCTTCCCAATAGGCCAGCTCCCCAGCCAGACAACGTCTCCCATGCCAGTTCAGCCAAGGGGAGGCTGTGATGCATCATGGGAGAAAAGTCTGGCCAGGGACTTTGGCCCATAGGATTATAGGGCTTCCAGTAGGCACCACACTTGAAGGGGACATACATTAACGCCAAACTGACCCCAAAATGACAGGTTTCAGAGTAGCAGCCATGTTAGTCTGTATTCGCAACAAGAAAAGGAGTACTTCTGGCACCTTAGAGACTAACCAATTTATTTGAGCATAAGCTTTCGTGAGCTACAGCTCACTTCATCGGATGCATAAAGTGGAAAGTACAGTGAGGAGATTTTATATATACACACAGACCATGAAAAAAATATACATTGTAAGGAGAGTGAACACTTAAGATGAGCTATTACCAGCAGGAGAGTGGGGTGGGGGGAGAGAAAACCTTTTGAAGTGATAATCAATGTGGGCCATTTCCAGCACATTTCCAGGAGTTAACAAGAACGTCTGAAGAAGGGGGGAGGGCAGGAGGGGAGGGGAAGGGAAGGGAGGGAGGAGATAAACAAGAGGAAATAGTTTCACTTAGTATAATGACTTAACCACTCCCAGTCTCTATTCAAGCCTAAGTTAATTGTATCCAATTTGCAAATTAATTCCAATTTAGTAGACTCTCGTTGGAGTCTGTTTTCAAAGTTTTTTTGTTGAAGGATACTCACTTTGAGATCAGAAATCGAGTGACCAGAGAGACTGAAGTGTTCTCCGACTGGTTTATGATGTTATAATTCTTGACATCTGATTTGTGTCCATTTATTCTTTTACGTAGAGACTGTCCAGTTTGCCCAATGTACATGGCAGGGGGGCATTGCTGGCACATGATGGCATATATCACATTGGTAGATGTGCAGGTGAACGAGCCTTTGAAAAACCAAAATGGTTTCATTTTGGGTCGAGACACAAGACAAAGTATGCTTATTTTCTCTAATAGAGAAATCGGAGTTTTCCCAGGAAAAAAAATTTTCATTTGGTGGAAAACACATTTCCCACAGAAAAAAACATTGATGGAAAATTTCCAACCGGCTCTCGCTGGGAAGAAGGCTTATGGAAAACAATGGAGGAAAAAACTGAAATAACAATTAAAGTTGTACATAAAACCTAGTCTGAGACCCATCTTGCTTTCAGAGATGCAAGAAAGATAAATGACATTAACAAGCTAATCTCCTTGTCCTTGGTGGAAAAGTTGAGCTAGAAAAAATTAGAAGAGTCAAATATCGGACCACTAGCTGAGAAGCGGGCAGAAGGCATTAGTTTGAGCATCTGTCTCAGTTTCTAAACACAGGCTCAGTTTAATATTTGTAACTCATAAAAGCGTAATAAGTTACAGCCCTATTTATGTGCAGTTATTTCAAAGTGACAAATTCTCAACACGATCCAGTCTTTTACCATGATACTGCGTCCAGGTTTACATTAGGAGTCAGAGGCCTAAACATCTTGGAAGAGTCTACGTTTTGGGAAACCTGTTACAGATTCATGGATAGACTGAGGGCAGTAAGAAAAATTTTGTGACGTGTATTCCATTAAAACGTTTTCCTCCATGTTATATAATGTAAGGCATTTTTCCTCTCTTGCCCAATGCATCTCAGCTATTTCTAGGATGCCTGCCACCTTGGTGTCTACACATTTAGAATAACTTTATGGTCTGTGTTTCTCTTCCAGCTTTAGTCACATCCTTCTTTACATCTGAAAGGATGTACACACACTGCCATTGAAAGATTGAGGTGGCCAACAAGGCAACCCTAGATAGACCAGGAGGGAGAGGTTAAAGCAGGAAGTCTGGGCATATCCAGAACTTGAAGCATATCCACCAACATGAGAAACTTTACTTAGTGACTGTGAGAACTTGAGCCATTTACTTCTATAGAACTTACACAACTTTTTGTAAAGTATACAGCCCTTAGGATTTCATTGATAACTTTGCAAAATATGAACTGAATGGAAACCGATGCAGTGTGTTTTCCTGAGTTTGCAAACAGCTCCAGTAGCTCTGTTGATTCTCCAGCTTCTCCCAAGCAGCCAAAAAGTGAAATTAGCAATACTCCAAAGTTTCACTGCTGCTATTCAGGACCTCATAGGCAATAGTAATGCAATCCAGAATCAAGTCAATGTCACGCTGCTTGAGAAAGCTACATATAGGAGCAGACATGAGTACTAGGGTTATTCCCAGAGAAGCTCTTTCTCTCTCCATCATCCCCCCACCAACCCAAATATTTTTCTTCCATCTTACCTCAGCAGGCAGGAGACTGGGAAGGGTAGAGTAGCAAAGACCAGCCCCCTTCACAGCAGCCCATACGTTCTGCAAGAGGGCAATACATAGCAGCTAGAAGGTTCCGAAGGGGAAAGGAGGAACAGAATGCATCTTCCCCCTTCCAGCAGCTAGAGGGTGGTGGAACTTCCAAGTTCTGTTGTACACCTACAAGCCAGAGGTTGCTACAATACATGGAAACCCCCAAGCAGCTTCAAGGATAGAAAGTTGCTAAAAATCCCAGCACTATATGCAATCCCCACAACTGAGGATGGCAGGCTTCTAAGAAGTTGCCCCTAGAATTCTCTGGTACCTCCTGTTTTTCATCTATACCTCCAACCGGTAGGCTCTAATAAATTGTTTGATACAATTTTCAAGTCCTGTTTATAAATGCCAGAGGTTCGTCCCATTGTTTTTCTAAACTTTAGTTATTTCCAGAGTTGGATGACTATAAACCGCTGAAGATAATTGTCCAAAATCTATGTAAATGACAACTTAAGCCTAGTGGCAAAGGTTAGTTTACAAGCATAACAAAAGCACTACCATAATACAAATCATAGTTCTATTAAATAATCTTAAATGTAAATATAAAGTCATTTTATGGGGGGGAAATTTCTACTTAGATACTTTAAAAGCACAATTTAATAAGAGTCTTGCAATTTTAATCTTGAATATGTAAGCACAGTGCAACTCTGAAAGACGAAAGCACAAAGCATGCAAGGGCTGGTGTTTGCTGGTTACTGTTCTGTAGCCAATACTGGCCAGTCCTGTCTCCTCTTTGGGAAAACAGGGCTTCTTGACCCTTTTTTCTTTAAAAATTGACACTCATCTGGTAGAAAAAAGTTTTTCTTTAAAAGAAAGTACTAAACTTCTGGCTGTTTCCTCTAATGTCAAGCACTAAAGTGGGTTTTTGAAAGATCTGTGTGATAAGCCTGGATGACAGAAAAGCATTCCAGACTGCTGTCATTAATCAACAGATATCCCTGCATCCAGATGAAGCAATAAAGCCTTCTACATTTTCCCAAAACATTATCAGAACAAAATACTGTTTCCTGTATTCTACAAAATTCAAAATGTTTGAATGACCATAAACAAACAGTTAATTCAATGTACGTGTTCAGTGCCAAAATTGTACTAGCTTTTCTTCCATTAGACACAACTTCTCTGGATGGCCGTCATCCAACCAAACACTAGCCAAATGGTGTGTACTCTAAGAGAACAATTCTAATTCCAGTGGGTACTGATTTAGAGGCTAAATTTCTGCTTTGTGTTTTCTAGTTTATTTTAGATAAAAGCATGCAAAATTACCAATATTATCCTCCTGGACAATTCCCACTTGTGGACTTCACTTGAAAATGTTCCACTAACGAAAAGTTACAAATCTGAGCCTGAAATACTACACAATTACCATATGCCTTTGTACAAATAAATATCTGGATCCAGTAGGATTTTGGCAGATATTACTTACCAAAATAGGTTTTGTTTCACACAAACAGGACCTTGCAGGTAAAAAAGTGTTTCTCATTAATTTCCTATGCCATTTAAGGACAAACTACTTTAAGTTTGTCAGATAAGCATAATTAAACAGAACTATATTGATCTACCCTCTGACAAAGCCACGTTGGAAAAAAAATCAAGCTTTTAAATTATTTTTTTACACAAAATTTAAATTGTCTAACAATAGAATCAGGGTTATTCATTGTCTTAGTTAGGCATTCACTAACGTGTGCTCTTCTCTTAAGGAATAAAACATAGTGCTTCGTAAAAGAGTAATGAAGAAATCTTCTTGGCTGATGATACCAATATCACACACTTTGCAGTTGAAGCGCCCTTAAAGAAATTCCTGCTTCATTTATTGTAATGGACGATGAAATACTTAATGTTTCTATTCATTTACAGCCATCCTGTTTGACAAATTTCATGCACTTTGTTTTATATTGTGCACCACCATTTCCTTTTCTTTCAGTCTTCTTCACTGTGGTAAGTTTGAGAGTATGAAATCTGCAGTCCCTATAAAGAGTTTTTGAATTCTGCTGGAACCAGGGATGTAAGTACCCATTATAGAAGTCAGCAGCTGTAAGCTTCTTCTTTAAAATGACAGTTTTGACTCCGACCCAGCCTTCCTAGAAAGGAAGATAAAAGATGCACACACTAAGGACTCTATCTACTAGCTAAGTTTGTTAAAGTCTGATCATTCTTATTTTAGGGTGCAGATTATTAAAAACAGAGGTAGCAGTCTAAAAATCATCTTCAGAACCCTGAATAGAAAGCAAAGGCAGAAAACATACCTTGCAACGTACCACCAATGTCTGTGACGATTTATGGTATAATACTGATCCTGGAACAATTCCATGCTCATTTAATAGTTGATCTGCAAACAAATAGGAACTTCTTGCATTTTCACGCTACTGAATAAGAGTAAAAAACATGAAACTTATTTTTATGCCTGTCTCTGAAACTAGACAGTTATGTAAAAAAGTTATGACAGTTACCGGTTTGCACAAAAAACCTCATTGTTCTTTATGATATATAGCAGAGAGGAGCAAGTCAGAGTAAGGGGTGAAAGTGTCCCATAAGTAACAGAAAATATCTAACATGGTCCCCAACTTTTCCAAAAGTATGCATAAGCTCCCTTGTAGTAATAACGGCATGTTTGCTCTCTAGGGGACTTAGTGAAGCCACACTCTGCAGTACACTGCTTTCTAATAGGTCCCCAAACAAAACAGTCACTGCAGTAGAGTAGATACTAGAGGTACCATTAACTTCTTCTGGATGTTACCCATCTCCCCTGAGAGAGGATTTCAGGAAACACAAAAGAGGCTGGCCTTCCCTATGGATGACCCAGGCTCAACAGGTCTACGCCTATAACTATTAATTTTACCAGACACAGAAAATAATAGTATCATAGAAATGGAAGGCTGGAAGGGACCTCAAGAGGTCATCTAGTCTAGCCACCTATGCAGAGGCAGGGCTAGGTAAACCTAGACCATCACCGACAGGTGTTGGTCCAATCTGTTTTTTAAAGACCTCCAACAATGGGGATTCCAAAGCCTCCCTTGGAACCCTATTCCAGAACTCAATTACACTTATAGTTAGAAAGTTTTTCCTACTACCTAACCTAAGTCTCTCTTCCTGCAGATTAAGCCCATTACATCCTGTCCTACCTTCAGTAGAGATGAACAACTGATCATCATCCTCTTTATAACAGCCCTTAATGTATTTGAGACAGTTATCCAGTCCCCCCACTCAGCTTTTTTTTTTTTTTAACAAGACTAAGCATATTCAGACTTAAACTTTCCTCATAGGTCAGGTTTTCTAAACATTTTATCATTTCTGTTGCTCTCCTCTGGACTCTCTCTCCAATTTATCTACATCTTTCCTAAAAAGTGTGGCACACAGAACTGGGAACAGAACTCCAGCTGAGTCCTTACCATTGCCAAGTAGAGTGGGACAATTAACTCCTGTCTCTTAAACACGACAGTCCTGTTAATACACCTCAGAACGACAATAGCCTTTTTTTGTAACTGCATCATATTGACTCATATTCAGGTTGTGATCCACTATAACCCCCAAATCCTTTGGCTAGGCAATAGTACTGCTAACAGTTATTCCCCATTTTGGATTTATGCATTTGGCTTCTCCTTCCTAAAGGTAGTACACTGCATTTGTCTTTACTGAATTTCATCTTGTTGATTTCAGACCAACTCTCCAATTTGTCAAGATCATTTTCCATTCTAATCCTGAAGTGTTTGCAACCCCTCTCCCCCACCCCCCCTTGGTGTCATCTGCAAATCTTATAAGCACATTCTTCACAGCATTATCCAAGTCATTAATAAAAATACATTGAGAGCAATTTATAAGTTTCTATGCATTTAGATGAGAATATTTAGTCTTGTTTAATTCCACTAGACTCCTAGTTAAAAACTTGCATCATGTAACTGTCGCCTAGCATAGCTTCATGTTCACTTCCAATTAAATTAAATCACTTTCAGGGTCTGTAAAATCATGTAGCAGAAAATGTTAACAGATTATAATAAATACCAGCAAAGCTACGGATGTTATGCACTTCCACAAAATCCAGAAGTTTAACAGTATTTCCCATCCACAATGTCTGCAATGGAAGCTGGAAATACATAAGGAGATATGACAAACTGAGAATGTTTCTACAGGAGTCTCCGTCAATTACTTTGTTTTTTCATGTGAAAAGTGTGGTAAACAGCTCTAAGGCAAAAGTTTAGGGACTATTCCTGGTCGGGTGGACTGTCTACAGGTCATCATGCATATAAGCATCTGATCTTTTTTGTTCTTCTCCTATTCCTTCCTCTCAAACTTCTTTACAACCATATTAAGCTACATATTAAAAAAAAATTACTCTAGCACTAACAGTGCATGATAAATACCTAAATACACTTGGATGGAGAACTCAAGAACTCCTATACCTGTGAAATTTTAACGCTTCACAAACAAGAAATGTGTGTACACAAACCTGGTATGTTTGTAGTTAATATCTGAAGGATACATTTGCATCCTTTAAAACAGTTAACCATAACTTTACTCAGTACTTCACAAATATAGCATCATTCCTCTGAATGAATGCACTCTCTGAAGTACCACACATATCCCCATTTTACTGACAGGGAAATTGAAGCAGAGAAGTTAAATAACTTGGCAAGGTCACAGTAAGTTAACAGAGCCAGCATTAGAACTCAGGAGATGTTCTTGGATCCATGTCCTATCCTCATGCAACGTGACTGCTTTGCCTCTCTAAAAAGAGCCAATCCACCATTTAAAAGGCTAAAGCATCAACACCCAATTAGGGTAAGATTTATCTTATAGGAAAGCTTCTAAAAAATTATTTGTTTTGTCTTACTGTAGCTCCTATGGCACGTTGTAGTCGTAATATCTGCTCAGGAGTTTGTTCTTCCCATTTTATACAACTCATAGCAACAGTGATTTTAGGAGCTAGAAAAAAGCAAAGCAAAAAAAGAGACTTTATATTTTTGCTTTGTGTTTATTTACAACTGAATAAGTGTAATTTGTAAAGCCATTAAAAGCATTTAAGTCTGTCTTCTTGTTGCACCACCAGCACTAGAAGATCACACAAGTTAACACCACCTATGCTCAAGCCGAAGAGTTAATTTTCTGGTAACGCAGACAGGAACAGCATGAAACCGATTAGAATCTTGAGATGTAGTCTTTACTTTAGTGGTTGCAGGGACTGTCAGAAAATTGTTACTCCTGGAATCTAAGGAAAGATTCTGCAGTGTTCTACCCCCAGCCTCCCCCATGATGTTAATCCTTTAACACAGAAGTCATTGGAAGTTTTCTGTTGATTTCAAGAGATACAGACACAGCCCTAAATAAGAACCAACACATACAAGAGTGCCCAAAAAACACAATGTAGGATCACAGGAACTGAATTCTATACCCAGGTAATATTGAAAAAAAAAAAAGAAAAACATACAATTTGCATTAAATACTCAGTACCTACCAAATGTTACTCCTTCATTTGGTTGCTCCCTTTTGTTTTTTAAACTTTCAGGTAAGTTTTTCAAAACTGAAATGAGCTGCAAAACAAAAAAAAGGCTTTGTACAGAACAAATTTAAATAGCACATGAGCATTATATTAGATATATTGCCAGTAGCATTCCTCCAAAACTTTTAAAGCCTCAAACATTTTGATCAGTCCAACTTTCTAAAAGCTCAAAAGAAACTCATTTCACTGAACTAAGAACACACTTAACTGTGCTATAAACTAATTTTTTCCAATTAAAATTGAAAATTCCTCAACCTTATGCTGGCAGCTAGCCTGCTAGTGTCACTGGGTGTAAAATCAAGTGAAAAATCTGCCACTGATTTCAATGGAAGCAGTGTCAGCCTGAGTATTCATACAGTGTGTTTAAAAAGTTGTTGTTTGGACATAGGCACTGGAGCACCCACAGAAAAAAAATAGTGGGTGCTCAATACCCACCAGCCACCCCTGAACAGCTGTTTAGCAGTGGGTAGGCGGCACAGTGAGGATGGGGCCTTGGGGGACGGGTGGAGTGGGAGCAGGGCCTCTTGGTGGAATGGGTGTGGATCACCCAACCCCGAAAAATAAAAGATAGTGCCTGTGTTCTGGACAGTTAAACCAGAACTAGTGTCCACTGGAACCAGTTAACAGACTGGGACACCAATACTGCCAATGCATCTTTTCAGCAACGCAGGATGCTCAGAACTGCCAAATTTCAGACCACCTATACCTATTTTCCTGTCAAAGTTTGCAGTTAAATCATGGTAGCATTAAAAGCAGTTAGGTTTGTGTATTGAGGGAATGTATGCCTTTGTTTTCTAATGCATTTACAAATAGCTCATAACAAGGAATGCTTCTCAGAATGGAAACTGAGGACAATGCAATGAATAAAGTGGACAGTTACTTGCGTAGGTTTACCATGTTTGCACCCAACTTTGATAATATTGCTTCTAGTTCTTTTGCTGTGCACTGAGAAGGAACAGCAAACTTTTCCTGCTTAATAATTGGACCTACATCAAACCTAAAAACAAAAAACATATGCGTTAGCTTCTTCCTCTAGTGGACTATCACTTCATTCACACTAGCTCTCGTGTACAATTTTGTTCTGAATATTGGACTTACAATTCCAAGTGCTTCACCTCAAAAGAAAAATGGCCTGAAATATTCAAGGTGAATTTCATACATTGTTGAGATATGTTATCCAACAGAAGTAGGACAGGAAGAATATTCCTCTAGTATAGCTAAAAAACAGACAGGTCCACAGTAAAGGGGCATAGCATGTACCTTTTAATGTACTCGGTACACTATGCCATTTCATTTTATGTTCAGTTTCAGAAATGAACAAGTTTGTAGAACCTGTGAGTACACCATCTAGCATCTAGAAAAGCAGATCAGAGGAGAGAGGTAATTTACCAGTTTCACTGCACAGTTGAGTTGAGATCGGTAGTCCTGCAGATCTCGTGCTATTTTTGACTTGTACAGCACAAAGTGCTTAACAGACAGCTGTGATAAATCAATTTGTCCACTCACAAGCTATATACATGACGAGTCACAGCAGTTCAGGTAAAACTTCTGAACTGTTTGAAAGTACTTAATATGAAACCATCTGTATGGGTGCATAGATGCATTTTAATTAAATGAAATTAACGTCAATACTATTTAACTTAAAAAGAATGAATATTCAACACAGTATTAACTTAATATTTGTTAAAGGCAGACATTGCAGTGATTGAATCTTTTTTAAAATGTTTGCTGTACCTTTTAGGCTTAATTTGCATAATTGTCACCCCAGTTACTGTATCACCATGAAGCACTGCGTGGACTATCGGTGCAGGGCCACGCCACCTTGGGAGATAGCTGGGATGGACATTCAAGACGCCACTGAATCAGAATATTTTAAAATTAGAATAGGACCAGTAATTCTGTAACACATATAAACGGGTATTAAACACTTATTATACTGAACTTCCCTCTTATAAAAACATGTTTTAGCTCTTCAGATGTATTGAAAATTCAATCAGTTTCACGAAGTCATATTTAAAATGCCAATCCTAAGAGCAAAGCAGCCATTTTAGAGTCATATTTACACAATACAGCTTTAATGTCTGGCAACAAGTGAACACGGGAATGGGAACAGAAGTAGTAAGGGGAACATACCACATATTTACAAGGACCTCTAACTTTTTTTAAGTCATTTCCATATGTCAACGTTTTTGTTTTTGAATCTACTATTGTTACAAGCAGCACCCAAGCTAACTGGAACAGATTCAAGAAAATAAATTTCGCTATTTTGTTCAGTTTATTAACTTTGCACATTTGATAGCCTTTCTGCATAATTAGTTTTCACAGTTTGCAGAGCTTGTGATGTTCAAAGCCATAAAAATCTGCTGCAGAACTCAGCAACAAGCTTAGTATTGCAATGACTCAACTTTTTTTGAAAAATGACTGATTTTTGAGTTGATGCTGTCCCTTTAAAGGGATTCTTCAGAATACAAAAGACCCAAGGCCCAGATGGTCTTTTCACATGCTACTGTAACCAAAGGCTAGATGACAAGAAACATATCATACCCGAAAACATGCTGCTGCTCCATCATGTCTGACTTACTATGGAAACTGAAGAATGAGGTCCTCACTCAGAAGACGCCCAAACGATGCCACCACCCCGACATCAAACTGGCCATTGGGTCCTGTATCCGGCCATTCGTGGGTTGGGAGTTGAAACTGTTTGGTGCAGTTTTTCACAGGAAGACCCCTCGGCAAAGGGGATGGCAGAGTCACCACCTCCAGCCTGTCTATGAGCGGCTCCTCCCTGGGCTCCCTGTGGCAGAACGACAAGGCGGCATATGCCAGTGGGTGACCAGCACAGCTAGGAAGGGAAGGCAAAGCCTCTCTACGAACAACAGGTGGAGAAACAGCTGCTCCTTTCTTTCTGCTCCCCCAGGCACCCCAACCTACCCCACCTCACGGCCCCTCACCACCACCCCTGCTGCCCATCGTCCTCGCCCCGGTCCCGTCTCACCCTCCTGCTTGTCTCCACTTCCCTCCCTCACAGTCTCCCACCCCTTCACAACCTCCCCTCTCAACCCCGTTACCGCCCCAGCCCGCTGCCCAACTCTTCCATGGTCCCCACTCACCACCCTCCCCATGATCCTCCCTCCTCGGTCCCTCCCTTCCCACCCTCCCATGCCAGCCCCCCCACCCATCCACCCCCCTTCTCCCCATCCTCCCCTCCCTGCTCACCCTCCCCCTGGTCCCACACCTCCCTTCCTCCCACCCCCACGGTCTCCCCCCAACCCTTCCATGGTCCTCCCTCCTCGGTCCCTCCCTCGCCAGCCCCCCCACCCATCCAGCCCCCTTCTCCCCATCCTCCCCTCCCCCGGTCCCTGCTCACCCTCCCCCTGGTCCCCGGCTCCTTTCCTCCCACCCCCACGGTCTCCCCCCAACCCTTCCATGGACCCGCTCACCCCCCCTCCCCATGATCCTCCCTCCTCGGTCCCTCCCTTCCCACCCTCCCATGCCAGCCCCCCCACCCATCCACCCCCCTTCTCCCCATCCTCCCCTCCCCCGGTCCCTGCTCACCCTCCCCCTGGTCCCCGCTCACCCTCCCCCTGGTCCCCCACCTCCCTTCCTCCCACCCCCACGGTCTCCCCCCAACCCTTCCATGGTCCCCACTCACCACCCTCCCCATGGTCCTCCCTCCTCTGTCCCTCCCTTCCCACCCTCCCATGCCAGCCCCCCCACCCATCCACCCCCCTTCTCCCCATCCTCCCCTCCCCCAGTCCCTGCTCACCCTCCCCCTGGTCCCCCACCTCCTTTCCTCCCACCCCCACGGTCTCCCCCCAACCCTTCCATGGTCCTCCCTCCTCGGTCCCTCCCTCGCCAGCCCCCCCACCCATCCACCCCCCCTTCTCCCCATCCTCCCCTCCCCCGGTCCCTGCTCACCCTCCCCCTGGTCCCCGCCTCCTTTCCTCCCACCCCCACGGTCTCCCCCCAACCCTTCCATGGTCCTCCCTCCTCGGTCCCTCCCTCGCCAGCCCCCCCACCCATCCACCCCCCCTTCTCCCCATCCTCCCCTCCCCCGGTCCCTGCTCACCCTCCCCCTGGTCCCCGCCTCCTTACCTCCCACCCCCACGGTCTCCCCCCAACCCTTCCATGGTCCCCACTCACCACCCTCCCCATGGTCCTCCCTCCTCGGTCCCTCCCTCGCCAGCCCCCCCACCCATCCACCCCCCCTTCTCCCCATCCTCCCCTCCCCTGGTCCCCGCCTCCCTTCCTCCCACCCCCACGGTCTCCCCCCAAACCTTCCATGGACCCGCTCACCCCCCTCCCCATGGTCCTCCCTTCTCTGCCCCCCCCCCGCACCTGGCGGCCTCCAGCGCCCTCAGGGACTCGGCGGCGAAGTCGTCGGTGCCGAAGAACAGCACCCGCCACGGTGGCTTTCCCCGGGGGACCCCGAGCTCGGCCAGCCCGCGGGCGGCGGCTCCCTCCCGCCAAGCCCGCAGCAGCCGTCCCCTCATGCTGCCCGAGCGCGAGCCGCGGAGCCCCAAGGCCCAACCGCTCCCGCTTCCGGCGTCGGGTCTCATAGTGACGCAAACACGCCACGCACACCGCCCGAGCACGGCCTAGCGCGATGACGTCATGGCTCGCGGGACTTGGCGATGGGAGGGGCCTGAGGAGGGGGCGTTGCCTGGGGGGCGGGGCGGGGCTCCGAGGACTGGAGAGGGCCGCAGAAGCTTGAGACCCCCGGCTGGATCCTCCTTTGTCCGGAGCCCGCACCCCCACCCTGCACCCCTCATTTCTGGCCTCACCCCGGAGCCCGCACCCCCAGCCAGAGCCCTCACCCCCTCCCGCACCCCAACCCCCTGCCCTGCCCGGAGCCCCCTCCCGCACCTGAACCCCTCATTTCTGGCCTCACCCCAGAGCCCGCACCCCCAGCCAGAGCCCTCACCCCCTCCCGCACCCCAACCCCCTGCCCTGCCTGGTGCCCCCTCCCGCACCTGAACCCCTCATTTCTGGCCTCACCCCGGAGCCCGCACCCCCAGCCAGAGCCCTCACCCCCTCCCGCACCCCAACCCCCTGCCCTGCCTGGTGCCCCCTCCCGCGCCTGAACCCCTCATTTCTGGCCTCACCCCGGAGCCCGCACCCCCAGCCAGAGCCCTCACCCCCTCCCGCACCCCCACTGCCTGCCCGGAGCCCCCTCCCGCACCCCCACCGCCTGCCCTACCCGGAACCCGTCCCACACCCTGAGCCCCTCATTTCTGGCCTCACCCCAGAGCCCGCACCCCCAGCCAGAGCCCTCACCCCCTCCCGCACCCCAACCCCCTGCCCTGCCCGGTGCCCCCTCCCGCACCTGAACCCCTCATTTCTGGCCTCACCCCGGAGCCCGCACCCCCAGCTAGAGCCCTCACCCTCTCCCGTACCCCAACCCCCTGCCCTGCCCAGAGCCCCCTCCCACACCTGAACCCCTCATTTCTGGCCTCACCCCGGAGCCCGCACCCCCAGCCAGAGCCCTCACCCTCTCCCGCACCCCAACCCCCTGCCCTGCGCTCCCTCCTGCACCCTGAACCCCTCATTTCTGGCCTCACCCCAGAGCCCGCACCCCCAGCCAGAGCCCTCACGCCCTCCCGCACCCCAACGCCCTGCCCTGCCCAGAGCCCCCTCCCGCACCCTGAACCCCTCATTTCTGGCCTCACTCCGGAGCCCGCACCCCAACCCCCTGCCCTGTGCCCCCTCCCGCACCCTGAACCCCTCATTTCTGGCCTCACCCCGGAGCCCGCACCCCCAGCCAGAGCCCTCACCCCCTCCCGCACCCCCACTGCCTGCCCTGCCCGGTGCCCCCTCCCACACTCTGAACCCCTCATTTCTGGCCTCACCCCGGAGCCCGCACCCCCAGCCAGAGCCCTCACCCTCTCCCGCACCCCAACCCCCTGCCCTGCGCCCCCTCCCGCACCCTGAACCCCTCATTTCTGGCCTCACCCCAGAGCCTGCACCCCCAGCCAGAGCCCTAATCCCCTCCCGCACCCCAACCCCCGGCCCTGCGCCCCCTCCCGCACCCTGAACCCCTCATTTCTGGCCTCACCCCGGAGCCCGCACCCCCAGCCAGAGCCCTCACCCTCTCCCGCACCCCAACCCCCTGCCCTGCGCCCCCTCCTGCACCCTGAACCCCTCATTTCTGGCCTCACCCCGGAGCCCGCACCCCCAGCCAGAGCCCTCACCCCCTCCCGCACCCCCACTGCCTGCCCTGCCCGGTGCCCCCTCCCACACCCTGAACCCCTCATTTCTGGCCTCACCCCGGAGCCCGCACCCCCAGCCAGAGCCCTCACCCTCTCCCGCACCCCAACCCCCTGCCCTGCGCCCCCTCCCGCACCCTGAACCCCTCATTTCTGGCCTCACCCCAGAGCCTGCACCCCCAGCCAGAGCCCTAATCCCCTCCCGCACCCCAACCCCCTGCCCAGAGCTCCCTCCCGCACCTGAACCCCTCATTTCTGGCCTCACCCCGGAGCCCGCACCCCCAGCCAGAGCCCTCACCCTCTCCCGCACCCCAACCCCCTGCCCTGCGCCCCCTCCCGCACCCTGAACCCCTCATTTCTGGCCTCACCCCAGAGCCCGCACCCCCAGCCAGAGCCCTCACCCCCTCCCGCACCCCCACTGCCTACCCTGCCCGGTGCCCCCTCCCACACCCTGAACCCCTCATTTCTGGCCTCACCCCAGAGCCTGCACCCCCAGCCAGAGCCCTCACCCCCTCCCGCACCCCAACCCCCTGCCTCAGCCCGGAGCCCCCTCCTGCACCTGAACCCCTCATTTCTGGCCTCACCCCGGAGCCCGCACCCCCAGCCAGAGCCCTCACTCCCTCCCGCACCCCAACCCCCTGCCCTGCCCGGAGCCCCCTCCCACACCCTGAACCCCTCATTTCTGGCCTCACCCCAGAGCCCGCACCCCCAGCCAGAACCCTCACCCTCTCCCGCACCCCAACCCCCTGCCCTGCGCCCCCTCCCGCACCTGAATCCCTCATTTCTGGCCTCACCCCGGAGCCCGCACCCCCAGCCAGAGCCCTCACCCCCTCCCGCACCCCAACCCCCTGCCCCAGCCCTGAGCCTCCTCCCGCACCTGAACCCCTCATTTCTGGCCTCACCCCGGAGCCCGCACCCCCAGCCAGAGCCCTCACCCCCTTCCGCACCCCAACCCCGTGCCCTGCCCGGTGCCCCCTCCCGCACCTGAACCCCTCATTTCTGGCCTCACCCCGGAGCCCGCACCCCCAGCCAGAGCCCTAATCCCCTCCCGCACCCCAACCCCCTGTCCCAGCCCGGTGCCCCCTCCCACACCCTGAACCCCTTATTTCTGGCCTCACCCTGCAGCCCGCACCCCCAGCCAGAGCCCTCACCCCGTTCCGCACCCCAACCCCCTGCCCTGCCCGGTGCCCCCTCCTGCGTCCTGAACCCCTCATTTGTGGCCTCACCCCAGAGCCCGCACCCCCAGCCAGAGCCCTCACCCCCTCCCACACCCCAACCCCCTACCTCAGCCCGGAGCCCCCTCCCGCACCTGAACCCCTCATTTCTGGCCTCACCCCAGAGCCCGCACCCCCAGTTAGAGCCCTCACCCCTCCCGCACCCCAACCCCCTACCCCAGCCTGGAGCCCCCTCCCGCACCCTGAACCTCTCATTTCTGGCCTCACCCCAGAGCCCGCTCCCCCAGTTAGAGCCCTCACCCCCTCCCGCACCCCAACCCGCTGCCCTGCCCGGAGCCCCCTCCCGCACCCTGAACCCCTCATTTGTGGCCCCAGCCTGGAGCCCGCACCCCCTGTTAGAGCCCTCACGCCCTCCTGCACCCCTGCCCCAGCCTTGAGCCCCCTCCCGCACCCTGAACCCTTCATTACTGGCCCCACCTCAGAGCCTGCACTCCCAGTGAGAGCCCTCACCCCCTCCCACACCCTTCCCCAGCCCAGTGAAAGTGAGTGAGGGCGGGGAACGTAGTGAGTAAGGGGCAGGGCCTCAGGGAAGGGATGGGGCAGGGGGTGGGGTATCTGGGAAGGGGCGGGGCTAGGGCGTTTTGTGCGATTAGAAAGCTGGCAACCCTAGCAGGTGCATGGTGCTCCTCACCCCGGTGTCCAAGGGAGCGCAGCCTTTGCGTTGGCAGGGCGAGGATAGCGACACGGATAACCTGAACATCTACCAACCTGAGTGTGCAGAGCTGCCCGGGCTGCGCTTAGCAGACTGTGTTAGGGTTTGATTTAAGACTATTTGTGTATTTTGACGTATGATGTGGACAATTTGTGTTTTAATGGTTATAAATATTTAACTTTTTGAATTGCAATGTCTACTGTCATGAAATAATTATGATCTGGCTTCCCCCACTGAATTTCCAATAACTGTGAAAATTTAAATCAATACAAAATGTTAAAAGTTTAAAAATAAACATCGCTATTATCCCTCAAAATTGTAAAAAAATAAAAATAAAATTCTACCATGCTTATATATATTATACTATGCATTATCTAGTTAGATATTACATTCTATTTAATAGAGAGAACATTATATTGTAAAATCAAAGGAACATTATGAAACCAATACAATAATTCAGGACTAATGCTTTCAGGAACAACAGTGTTCCTGGAAAAAGAATAGGAGGACTTGTGGCACCTTAGAAACTAACAAATATATTTGAGCATAAGCTTTCGTGAGCTACAGCTCACTTCATTGGATGCATGCAGTGTTCCTGGACTTACTGTATTTTCACTGTTGGATACTGAAAGACAACGAGGAGGCTCAAAATACCATGAGTAGCCAAGATCTTACATCACATCAGCCCTGTAAATGATACTCCAAGGTGTTAAATGCATCACACCCTAATCACAACGTTATGGCTCTCCAAATTTATTTAATCCCCTTTTTAGGAGCTACTTTAATCCTGTTTCCTGCTCCTGTTTTGTTCTTGCTGTGGCAAGCAGCAAAATGTCAGCTTCTGTTCCTTTTCAGAATGAAGCCTCATGGAAATTTCAGCTGCAACCAGGCAATTTTGTGAACCCAAGTGGTTTTTCGCCCATCTGTATGTGCTTTTTTTGATTATCTTCACAACCAGCAACACAGAATCTAAGAATCTCTTTCTTGAACATGATTTTGTAACCTTCAGGCATGTGTTTTAAACTGGCTACATTTAGACGGAGTACAGTGTGTAAACATTAAGTGGAAAAATGTCAGGCAAAAAAAGGGCGACTGTTGACACCAAAGTCACTGACTTCCTTCTGGTTCTGAGCAAGATTGACAATTAGATGCTGCGTTGGAAAAGTTAGTTCTTTTGGTGAGGCATGTTCTGTCTTAGCGATGGTTATAATTTAAGGAACATTCTGTTCTTGTAAAGTACAAGGTCAGGATAATCACTTAATGAACAGTCTTCTCCTGTAACATAAGAATGAAAATATTTTATCATCTTCTAAGAACATTCTTTTCTCTATGTTTATATATGTAACTCTGACTAAGTTTAATCAGAATTATGTGGTCAAATTTCCTACACTTCTAGATGACAATGTACCCTAGTAACTTTGACATTAAGAAGTTCTTCAGCATAGTATCTAAGAATTTGGGAATATTGTAGGTGGTCTAGTGTTGATATGGATTATTTACTCGTTAGATTACAGAATTTGTATAAGAAGCATATGCAGGAAAAGTTATCTATAGATGGCACTGTCCATTGAAGGTCATGTAATCTTTAACTTTCCAGTTTCATATTAAGCTCGGGCATAGAGGTCCTGCTCCCTTCCAGCTCTCCTTTGCCCAATTTTAGGTTTCTGGAGGTGGCACTGCTCAATGGGTATTTGGCCAGTGCCGTATCAGTGACTCTAGCCCCATGTGTGGCGGCAGAGAGGGAGCAGCGACTGGTGGTGGTGTGTAGGGTCTGTGGAGCTGCGCGCCACAGTGAAAAGCAGGTTGTGATGTGCAGTTGTGCATGTCATTGAAAGGCTCTGGCAGGGGGAAGGCGGCAGGGGACACCTCAGACAGCAGGGAGACTTTCCTGACAGCAGGGCAAGGCTTCGTCTCCCTGTGACAGGGAAAGATTCCAAACAGAGGTGGCAGTGGGACACGACACTGCTAAAACTAGGAGTGTGAATGGGGAAGGCACAGCTTGGATATGTAGAGAGCCGGGTAGTACGGTACATACCTTAAGGTTCAGATGTGTCTACTCACATAAGCAGTGCCTCACTGTCTACACGATTTATACTTGTGCTGGGGGTGCGTGCAGTGAATGTACTCTACACGCCCGGTAAGGAGTGTATGGTGTCAAATAGGGAGTGCCTATTTAACAGATATCTTGCCATCTATGCTGGGAAAACCACACACCCTAGGACACATGCCACACAGCCTGGGACAGGGAAAATCTATCGCCGGGAATCGAAATGTTTTGTTTCTAATCATCCATTCAGACTCAATTCTTACTTAATTCTGACTTACAGAATCAAAACTTTACTGTTGCTGGAAGTCTTCGTCCTGAATTGCTGTGTTGGCCCCATGAAGTCTAGTCTCCCTTTGATTTTGCACTATAATGTTCATTATATTACACACACAAAAACTACTCTTGTAGACAAAATAATGCATGATCGTGTAATAAAGACTTTATAATCATAATACATATGCACAAAAAATAGAATTTCCACCATGTGCTATCATATTGACACCCACATAGTTCATCAGCATGGTTGGAACCTTGAAATCCAACATGCAGATCTCTGCCACTTGAACTGGAGTTTCTGATAGCAGTAGTAGGTTGTCGTCCTCTGTGGAGACCAGCACTACAGGAGGATGGGACACTTTCAGTGGGTTTGATGGATATTTACTGAGAGCAGAGGAACGGTGGGACTCAGGACTCTTGGTTTCTGGTGAGGAGTGTGCTCTAGTGGTCACTTATTCTTTTGCCCATTCCCCCCAAACTTGACCCCTTCTGCCCCATCTCCTCCAACTTGCCCCTGTTTTGTCTCTTTCCCACCCTGACTCCTTGTCCCAGTCCCATCCACCTTGTCTAACCAATCCCTTCACTCCTACGGCCTCTCATCTCTGATCCAGCCTCCTTGTCCAGCAAGTCCTAGTCTCCCAGCTCCAGATTCCCCATTCCAGTCTCCCCAACTTACATTCCCTGTCTCTTTGCCCAGCCATTCCTCTTTCTCCCCCACCGCAGGCTCCTTCTCCCTCGTTCCCCTCCCCCAGGTCAGGCTCCTGTCCCCTCTGTATTTGAGTTAGACAACTTCCTTCTCCATGCTGGTTGGGCCCAGAAAGGGTTCACCAAGAGCACAGGAGAGACAAGCTCCCTGCTCTCAGTTCCAGTGCCTGGCCATGACCCAACCCACCCCTGCATAGAGCTGCAATAGCAGCGGAAGGCCTGCTCAGCCCTGGGCTGGAGCATGTCCAGGATGTAGAGAATCTTTGGGGCTTTAAGCTGTGAAGCTCTAGCAGGCCTCTACTAAGCAAGTTCAAACTGCAATATCTCAAAGGCATATAACTCGGGCAAATGTGGGTGGATTTTCAAGTGGGCCGCAAATGGCACATCCCTGAACAAATTCCCAGCATCCAAATTGCAAGTTCCCGCTCCAAACCTGGAGCATTTTGGCTGACATTTTTGGGGAAAAAAAAAAAATGAAAAGGTCAGCCCGAGGCAGACACCTGGCATAGAAAGTGTCCGCTTTGCACATCATATTTGGCAATGTTACAAGAAACAGAAAAAAGGGTGTTATAATTGGAAGTGTAACACAACAATAATAACAAGTGGTGCTGCCAGCCCTGCCTATAACATATGACTTGAACAGCTAGTATGTAATATACATTAGAGATGCAATACATCAGATCTTGAAAGATATCATTTTGCTTCTCACCCTCCTTTTATTTGCCCACTTCAATTCCAATGTGATTTTAGCAACCACAATCTCATAAGCATACAATCACAGGACTGGAAGGGACCTCGAGAAGTCATCTAGTTCAGTCCCCTGAATTCATGGCAAGGCTACATATTATCAGTGAGATCTAGAATTGTGGGGCATGAATCTGTCCAAATCAGAATGGCACCGTGGATAGGTTCAAAGCAGTGGAAAAATCAGGTCCTACTAGTTTGCGTCATCGTAAACATAATATCAAGTATACCTCTTGATCTCTCAGCCAACAGGAACAGCCTTCAGAGATGGCCATAACTGGAGCTGAGGGTGCTTAGTGCCTGGCAGGACTGGCTCAGTGAGTATGTCTATTGCAATGGAAGCTCAGGGTTAGTAGAATTCAAGTGAGCAGAGCCTGGGTTTGTTAACCTAGGGCTTGGGTGTCTACACTCAATTGTAACCCTGGGTTAGGAATTGTTGACCACTGAATGCAAACCTGGGAGGGGTGGTTGAATCCTGCCACCCATATCCAGACTTCCGAGTGCCCCCTTCCCCCCAAAATATGGCCACTCCAGCCCTTTGTTTATGGTGCAGCATGGGAAAACTTGACTGTCCACCAACCTTGACTGTTCAGAGGACAAAGGAAGCCAGACTGTGGGATACTTCTGGCAGACTCCCAGAGCATGAGTCCAGTGGGCTGTGTGTACACTGCAAAATAATAGGGCTAGAACCCTGGGTCCTGGCTGGACTCAGGCTTGGAGCCTCCACCCCCGTGGGATCCTGAGGTGGAGCCTTGGGTTAGTGTGATTTGTGACACTAAGGTGCCACAAGTACTCCTTTTCTTTTTGTGATTTGTGAGTAGATGGAAGGAGGGGTTAGGCCTGAGCCTAAGTTTGAACCATGGGCTTACACTGAAAAGAAAAAAAAATCCAGCAAGAGGGTGGGGCTCAGAACCTAGCCTCCAGCCCAAGCGGGAGTGTCTACACTGCTGTTTTTAGCCCCGTAGTGCAAGTCCTGTGAGTCCATGTCAGAAGACACGAGCTCTGAGACTCACTGCTGCAAGGTTTGGTTTGTTTGTTATATTTCAGTGTAGACATACCCTAAATGCCAACATTCTGAGCTCTTGGGGTGAAATCCTGGCCTTTTTGAAGTCAACAGCTAAACTCCCATTGACTTCAGTAGTATCAAGATTCCCTCTCAGGGGTCTAAGAGGGCTAGAAATGTATATTGACACCATCGGAAAATGGAGAATAAAAGATTCCAGCTTTCTGGTGACCGTCATTAATTCTAGCTAATGGTTCACAATATATCAGACTGGTCCTTCATTGGTAGATTTTCATACTGATTTGTAATTTAATATAGCAAATGTAGGCCTCAGAATCCTGCCAGCAGGTATACTTAAGGATTCTGGAAATACTGAAACTTCATGCTGAATTCTTGCCAGACTCATTTACAAAATAATTAGTGTTTTGTTTCTGGTGCTTTCATGAAATGGTTTGAAAGTCACTCAGATATATTTTACTCCCAAGCATTGATTCATGTCAGTACTGTAACCGCATAGTTCAACTAGCTGTTTCATTATGACACACTGTACGGTGTACATGAACTGTAATTAAAGGCTTGTCTGGAAATAAATGTTTATTGCACAGGCAAAGGCACGATTTTTATTGTCATTCAAATAAAAACCTCAGAGCCCTTGCTTTCCTAAGGGATTTGAGCTCTGATTTTGTATATGGCACCAAAAAAAAAGAAAAAGAAAAAGTGCTGAGTTATTCTGTAACCAGGTGTGTGGGGTCAAAGACACTGAAGGGATCAGAAACCTGTAATACAAACAGATAAGCAAAATCGAAATGCCAAGGACAGAGTCTGGTTTCTTCCTAGAAATACCAAAGACAAATCTGGGGAGGAGATGGAACACAAAGTCATGTGCTACCTTGTGGGTGGAGCCGAAGAGCTCAGATAAGGGATACAAAGGTGACAGTCAAAAGCTCTGGGGCATAAGGGCTCATTGGAGCCTGCAGGAATCTTTTCCATTATTTCAGACGGTGGATCAGGCCTTCAGGGAGCCTCAGCCACGCGCCATTCCCCCCAGGCGCACAACTTACTCCTGTGACCAGGAAGGGGGCTTAGGTCCATAGACCACTGAGTTTCCCCTGTGCAGGAGGAGTCCTCTGATGACTGAATAGTGCAGCTGCCCTAACACAGGACATGAACCAAATAATCACTGTGGAGCTATTGGACCTGCTCCTGGCTTCAATGGGAGCTGCAGATGGTCAGTGCCTCTAATTATTAGGCCCCTAAATATGATTTTCCATGCCTCACTTACATAGGCCTTCAAGTTTGGAAACGTAAGCTATAGTGCCAAACCCAGCATGGCTGGGCTTTAAGACCCCAATTAGGGCAATAGCATTCTGAAATCATAGATGATGATCAGCTTTAGTTGGATAGACCTTGGTGCTGGCTGGTCCATGCTTTCACTTGGTGACTGGTCTGTGTGGGTCAAGATCTTCCCCTCAGCCCCTTGATCTTCTGTTGAAGCCAACAAGTGAGGGGGATGTGACACAGTTTGGCCCTGTGATGGTGGAGGGAACTATTTGCTCAGTCTGATGTACACATTACATATGATCATTTAAAGGGGAAAGAAAAGCCATACAAACTCCCTGGGAATGGGTGATAATGCTGCGTCCGATGCGACAGAGCCCTTATAAATCATACAACTTGAAAGAAGAAGGAAAAAGACACTATAGAAAGCCTGGGAGAGAGAATGTATAAATTACAGCAAATCCCCTGCCTTTTAGCCTTATGCCTCTCTCCTCAGGCTAAGTGAGCCTTTATGCCCCTAGGAATGGATTTTGAATGAAAAACTATAATCCTGTTTCCTGCCTGACTGAAGCTGAATAGTAAATCCTATCTGTCTGGGGAGTCTGAGCATTGGCAGGATAAGGTTTTATAGGGACGGGCAGAGAATGCTCTGAATTGCATATAGAGGGAGAACTCAAAGATAAATGATTGCAGGATGCAGCTTCAACACCAAAGAGGTTTCAGTTCAAATTGGAAAATGCTGAAGGCAGGGAGAGAACGTGGAGCCTGTGACAACCATTCCCTGACCATATGCTATTCATGATACTTGGCTGCTAGGAGCCTCACCACTGATATGGTATCTGGTTTTTCCTTTTTATTCACCGTTCAGTTGTGCACTCAGATGCTAAGATCAGACACGTGTAAAAACGCTAATGGTTTCTGTGACATTAATCCCTATTTGCAAATATGGCTGACATTAAAACCAATACGTTGGCATTATTATTGCATTGCAAAGTTTTACTGATTAATCAGTTAGAGTGTACCTGCAAGGGACCCGATCTGGCTAACTACAATACTTTTGCTACAGCCCTCACCCTTTCTCCCCAGTAAATTGCAGAATGGCCTTCTGCCACTATATCACATGGAACAAATAGTTATCCTACCACCTTTTCCTCCAGCGAATATGTCTTACAGTTCTTCCATGGACTGCTATAGTTAATTGACACTATCACAGTGTAACTTGGCATGTTAATTGTATGTAGAACAATCAGATAAAAATAAGCAAATTCAGATTTGGCGTGTGGGACGCCCAGCACCTCTAAAACAAAGCCTCATACTTATGTACCTCTTGTATTATTGTTAACAATAATAATTTAGCTATCTCACCTTTCTCCACTTGTATGATGGGGATAATAATATGTCCCTTCCTCCCAGGGGTGTTTTGGACTGTGTTTATTAACGCAGTCAGGTTTGTAAAGGGCTTTGAGAGCCTCAGCGGGAAGGTGCTATAGCAGTGTTGTTATTATCTACAAACACTGGGCAACACCTATAATGTGTCTTTTTATGACAGTGGTGGATTAACACACGGGCCCCTGGGGCCTGTGCCCAGGAGCCCTGGGAAAATCTCATGATGCTAGGGCAGGATGATTTAGCTGCTGCGCCCTCTGCTCTGCTGGCCAGGCTTGGGGCAAGGCTTCTTGGATGAGCCAGTGGTGGCGAGCGTGGCCAAGGGAGCAGCAGCAGCCACCGCCTCTTCCTCACCTGCTTGTTGTTTTCTTCGCGGCTGCCCACAGCTTCTCGCCGCTGCTGGTGACGGGCTCCCCCTGCATCCTCCTGTGCCTGGCCGGGACTAGGCGGCGAAGGAAGATGGGGACCACCACCTCCTCCCATCCCAAGCTGTGCCAGAATGTCCACTCCCGGCTGGAGTCCTACCGCCCCGAGCTGCGCCGCTAGGGCATGGACTGCAACCTGTACCTTAAAGTTATGAATAATAGAGTCATTTTAGCTCAGGTTAGGATTATTTCTTTTAATTAAGTTACTTTCTGGACTTGTGCCTAGTGTCTTTCAGACCTCTTCCTGCCACAGTAGAAAAACTGAACTGTAACAGGATCAATAGGTGGAAAAACATGCATAATGGTCAGGTTAAAAAATATTGGGGGAGGTGAAAGAACCATTTGTTGACCTGTGGACAACTGATTCTTGAAATGCCAGTGTTGTCCAGATGAGCTGCGACCACCTTTGTGTGCTGGTATGGATAATATCTAGCCATATTAATTTTCCATGTGGCAAAATTGAGCAGTTAATTTAGGCATAATGAACTGGGATATGATTTGCTTTCTTAGTAATGCAGTGTGTAAACACTGAATGGAGTCTTCTAATAATGCATTTTGATACAGTCTTATTTTTAATGGGATGTTGGGGGGGGGGAAGGGGAAATGTTCTTTGTGCCCAAGGCTCCAATACATCTTAATCCAGCTCTGCTTGTATGGTTTCACATAACGAAGGTTGAGCCACAAAAACCACATCGTGTAATTTTTTTTTTAAAAACGGAGTACTAGGTTTCAGTATCTAGTTTTATTCAGAGCTCCTTTTTCATACTGATTATGCCAACAACTTGAGTAAATAAATGGAACATTCTTAAAGTTCATCTTGGGGGAAAGTTCATTCACCCTGTGTTGTAAATGGAACCAACAGCAGAGGGTGGTGTTATTTTCCAGGACTTTGAAAAACATACCTATAGGTTTCTGCTTTCCACATGATTACGAGCAGCAGAATGAATCACTGTGTGTGACTCTTAGACCGTCAGAGCAAAGAAGATCTAACTGCTGATGTGAAGTACTGAGAGGTGCTCAGCCGAGCACGTCAAAGCTGCAGATGGCAAGATTTACATAAGAAACGTAATTTCCCTTCCTCCAAGAACTACTGGCTTTCTGGTGAGTTCATGTTAGGTATTTTTAAAGGAGATTTTCTTTCTTTTTTAAGTGGGATTTTTTTGAGATTTTTGTGTACAGCCTACATGATATTCTTAAGAAAAGTGAGTGTATCCTTTTATCAATAAGAAAGGGACCCATATTCAGATGTTTAAGCTCCTATGTATAGAAAACCAGAATAATACTATGATTGAAAAATGTTGTGTAGATTTGCTCCTAGATTTCCAATTATGGAAAAGTTTTAAAAGTGCTTCCCTGTTTTAATATTTTTTCCTTTAATATGTTAAACAATTTTGCTCCCAAGTGCTAAAAACTTTGGGTTGAAGTGATTCCATAGTTTAACTTTCTTGGACACAAAAACATTGGCTTCTGTTTACAAGGTATTGCACTGTGTACACAAATTTATTACTAGAGTTAGGATGAGAGTATTCAGATCCAGTATCTGGGATGACATGCAAAATTTAATGCAATTAATACACAGCCATCACCATAAACTGAGTCCAGCGGAACAGAGACAAGAGAATACAATTTTCTAAGGTGCTTAATCCCAAAATTTGAGTATTGTAATTGCATTATAATATATTGTAGGATGATAGGGCAAGGAGACAGAAAGGACATAAATCATTTTTTTATCAAATAGTCCACATAGATGGCCTTTCTGAAGGTTGGACTGAGCCTTTGTTGCTGGTATCAACAAGATAAATCACAGATGGGGTTGGAGGACCTTCAAGGCCTGCTGGCCAGCTGATCTGATTTGTCAATAGAGTAAAAAAATTGGCATTGCGCTTTTATGAGCATCATTGGGAGTTCTACGCCCAGACTGAGCACCACATGTCTCCTAGTAAATGGCCTAAAATGTTAACGCCCAATAAAAGTCAACGTGCAAAATAAAAAGAAAGGGTATATTTGCGACATTCTGGAACAGATTTTGATTGTGCAATATGGTGTGTCCAACCGGGGGTGGGGTGGGGGGGGGGAATATACTCTTGTGGGCCAGATCCTCAGATCCTAATATCTAGAGCCTGATTTCACAAACTTACTCGTAAGCTGATCAGATTGGCTGTATAGGTGCTGGAACTAGAGCTGCTGACCGTGCTGCTGCATGCCCTGGCTTGAAGCAGTTTCCATCATACACAGGGTTTGCAATTTGGTTCAGTGGCTCTCAGCACCCCCCCAGTACAAAATGTTCCAGCGCCCCGATTGCTTGCATGCCTAAGGATTGCTATCATGAGTAAGGGTTTGCAGAACTGGGTGTTGGGGTTGTATAAAATATTCACAATTAATGTGAGTCTCACCATTTGAGTTTCCACATTTCATTGCAATTTAATAAACAGGGTGCAATGGCATGACAAAACCTGCAAAATTCCATAGCACCTGGTTTTGAGTGGAACCTTGAGGTTTTTTGAAATGTGAAAGTCCATGCAGATGAGCATCTGTGTTTTCTCTGACTTTTGCATGTTTCAGTGAGAAAATCCAGGTTCTGAAAACAGTATGAAATTTTGCAGGTGTAATGTCACCCAAAATAACCTGAGGAAAAATTGTTCACCAAACAGGATGAAATATTGACCCCATTGTGTACAGGCCTGAAATTAACAAAAGCTAGGAAAATTGGGAAACTGGCTTTCTCTTTCCTGAGTTCCCCAAATTGTACCAAAGTATAAAAGGTTTCAGAGTAGCAGCCGTGTTAGTCTGTATCCACAAAAAGAAAAGGAGTACTTGTGGCACCTTAGAGACTAACCAATTTATTTGAGCATCAGCTTTCGTGAGCTACAGCTCACTTCATCGGATGGACCTCTGCACAGTGCGCGGTGTCTCCATCACAGACATCAGGAGGTGAGTCTCTAATAGGACTTCAAACTTAACTCTGAATTGGTCACGGTGCAGCTCCAGCGAGTCTAGCCCAGTGATCTAAGGCTGTATCTACACTATGAGTTAGCAGTATGATTCCCCTGTTTGTATACACACATTTGCATTGGAGCTCATTGAGCTAATGTAAGTGTACAAAGCAGTATAGCCATGGAGGCTTAGCTGTGCTGAGTACAAACCTGCCTGAAACTTGTGGGTATGTACTCAGCCTGGCTAACTGGTACCTTCACTGCCGCTACCCATGCTACCATGGCTAAGCTGCTGTTTAGACGCACGCTCGCTCAGTGAGAGGTAGCAGGAGGATGTGTCGTGAGTGAGGGCATTGCATCCCTAACTCGTCGTGTAGACGTAGCCTTAGTGACAGCAACTATGGCTGTGGTTTCAGAGTAGCACCATGTTAGTCGGTAGCCGCAAAGAGAAAAGGAGTACTTGTGGCACCTTTGAGACTAACAAATTTATTTGAGCATAAGCTTTTGTGAGCTACAGCTCACTTCATCGGATGCATGCAGTAGAAAATACAGTGGGGAGATTTTATATACACAGAGAACATGAAACAATGGGTGTTACCATACACACTGTAACGAGAGTGATCAAATAAGGTGAGCTATTACCAGCAGGAGAGGAAAAAAAAAACCAAAAAAACCCACAACCTTTTGTAGGGATAAACAAGGTGGGCCATTTCCAGCAGTTGACAAGAACGTGTGAGGAACAGTGGGGGGAAGGGAGGGAAATAAACATGGGGAAATAATTTTACTTTGTGTAATGACACATCTACTCCCAGTCTTTATTCAAGCCTAATTTAATTGTGTCCAGTTTGCAAATTAATTCCAATTCAACAGACTCCAAGGAGAGACCAGCCCCCGGCTTTTGGTTATCGAAGCAAAAGAGCCAATGATTTTAAGCATGAAATGCTGCACATCATAATACCTGTGAGAGGGCAGTTTACAAGGCTGTGGTTCAGGCTTGAAATGCAAAGCTCTCTGGAACCATATGCTCAGTTCAGGCTTTCATATGCTGGAGGCAGATAAATGGAATTCAGTGAGTTTATTTTGTGTGTGAGAGAGATGAATGAGGCTTTAAATATGGAGCTCCTGTCAGGAACATGTGGACGTAAAAGATTCCTTCACCGTTTCCATAATAGTAGGGGGTTTGCCCTAATGTCCTTTACCAAAATTTCCCCTTCTCCCACTCATGCGCAAAACACTGCTTGGTTGCTGCTCTCCACCCCAGAGGTGGTTGCCGTTCATTGGTATTTTATGGGGCCAAATCCTCTGAAGCCACTCTCCTGAATTCGCAAAAAGAAAAGGAGTACTTGTGGCACCTTAGAGACTAACCAATTTATTTGAGCATAAGCTTTTTGTGAGCTACAGCTCACTTCATCGGATGCATACTGTGGAAAGTGTAGAAGATCTTTTTATATACACACGAAGCATGAAAAAATACCTCCTCCCACCCCACTCTCCTGCTGCTAATAGCTTATCTAAAGTGATCACTCTCCTTACAATGTGTATGATAATCAAGTTGGGCCATTTCCAGCACAAATCTCCTGAATTCATTGCTGTCCATGGGAGTTTGATCTGAGTAAGGACTTAAAGATTTTGCCCATAGTTTATGAAGCATTTTGGGATAAAAAATGCCATATAAATGTCAAATATTATTATTAGAACATGCTATTACACAGAAAACATCTCTTCACGATTTAAAACATTCAGTGTTGGACTTCTTGTTTGGAGGTAACATTCAGATAAGTTGCTTCCTGTGGCACACCGTAGTTTGCTTGTTCTTTCTATGGTGAATGATCTATACGTAGGCATACAAACTTAATGGAGAGTGTGGTAACTCGTACGTCCCTACAGGAGTTTTAGGGGTTTCATTCTCTAAAAGGCCATGCTATTGTAAAACATAACATTGCAGAATCCCATTTGCACATGTACTGCCTATAGCATGACTGTCTGTCACGAGGAAATGAGCCTGCATGCTTAGCTAGCCATAAAATATTAACTTTGAATTGTTAAGACATTGTAATCCATGACCTAAGGCCAGAAAAAAGCAATCGCTAGGTGAATAACCAGTAAGACAGATTTTTCATGTAATAGTCAGCAGGGTCCTTATTAGCATTCATTGAGCAGTGTAATGTGTTGGTGAGCAATTGACCAGGGGCAGTTCTGGGGTCAGAAGAAATAACATGAGCTATTGCACCTTAAAGCAAGAGTATGCAATGGATGCAAAAATCTCTGTGGTTATAATAGTAATTAATGAAATATGAAGACAGAGTAGCTCAGGGACAAGTGATGGGATGAAGAGTCATTTACCTAGAGTTAGGTCACAGTTCAAATCCAGAGCAGTTTGGGAATGAAAGTTTTTACCATCTAGTGGACTGAATAAATGAAGTCTCATGGGCTCATTCCAGATCTTAACAGGCAAGTATCCCCACCTCAATCCCTCCAGATGGGACTGAGGCACGCTGGTGGTGGGACAAACAGGCAGAGTGAGTGTAGGAGCTGAGGACTTCTTACGGGGTGGGTGGTGGATGCTCAGTCTGCTCAGAGGAGTGAAAGGTGCCTGCTTCTAGGAGCTACTCAAGGAACAAGAGACACCTTCCCTTCAGCCTGGTACCAGGAGCTGCCTCCTCCCCCTTCTGATAGCTGAGTTCTCCACTCTCAAGGCTTGGTCACTTCTTCTGCTTTCCTCTGACTAGCAGCAGATGCTCTCACAAGACGTATCTCTGGTGCTGAATGGCAGGGGAGCCAGTGAGGGAAGCAGCTGCCACTTGAGGAAGGAACAGAGGAAAGGAGCCTTGCTGGGAAAGGAGCTGGCTCCTGGCAGCAGGCCAAGGGGCTGCTCAGGGGACGGCAGCTCCCTGGGTGGCTCTTAGAATCAGCTCTGCATCCCATCCTGTCAGCTCGGCCTGGTGTAATGAGAAGAAAGCAGCACAGAAGTCGAAGCTGGACGTCAGAACATATGTCTGAAAGGGCCGATCTAGCAGGCAGTGGAATGGGCTGGATCTCCCATTGCTCATGTGTTTAAAATGAGACGGAAGAGAGCTCAGATGCTGGACACTGGGAAATGGACATGCTGGCCTAACATCTTTGATTCTTCTGAGCCTGTTACAGCAGCGACATTGTTTTGCATGGATATGGGCAGTGACCTCTACTACTATCAAACTACGACAGCCCAGGTTCTCAGGGTGTCAAGAAAGTATCCATAACCTCTTGGCTTTTTTACTTTCCCAGGTTTCCAAGTACCATACTTCGAAGAAGGCCTCTCCATTTCAGAATAGTACCTACAACTATGAAGTCACTCTGGATAATCCTCTTTCTACTGGTGCAAGGTAGAGTCTCTGCTTGGTGAAAGGACAGCGTACGGAGCAGCCCCCCCATACCGAGACAGCTCCTTGTCTTGAACTCTTACCCACGTCAGGCTGAGCAGGAGGCACTGACAATCAGGGCTACAAAATGAATCGCTCTGGGGCATAGTGCTAGGTGCCCTACTTAGATGCACCATTGCTTCCCTATATCTGCATGCCCAGTTGCCACATCTGGCCTGAAAACGGGCATTGGCACCTGAAGTGGCTCTTTCAATGCCAGTCTGGCCATTGGCAAACACAGGTGCGGTTTGAGTGTGTGCGTGCACACACGATACCTGCGTGTGTAAATAGAAGTGTGCTATTGCAGTCATGTTTTACACAAGTGGGGCTCTAGCTCCTTGAGCATTTGGCTGTCTACGTTCTGAGCCATGGGCCAGTTCTCCTCTAGTCCATATTGGCGTAAAACTGGAGTAACCTCAGTGACAGTTACTTCCAAATTCTGCCCTCAGTTAGGCTGTTGCAATCCCATTGACGTCAGGGTCGTTACCTGAGTGTAACCATGGGCACAATGTGACCCAAAGTCATTCATTATAGGGACGAGCTTTCTCGAACTGCCCATAGCAGAGATGTGCTAGGACTGAAATACCCAAGATTAGCTAGTGGAACAATAAAAGGTCTAGTAGCTGAACTTGATATTCCCCCCAATACCGAGAGAGCCAGATCACAGATGTAGCTGAGCAGTTGGGTTGTAAGCTGGGGATGTTAATGAGGACATGGATAACCTCTTCCCCCAACTGTAGAGCAGCAGCTTATAAAGGACTGCAGTGGGTTTCCTTCTGATCTGAAACACTTAGGCTCCTTAGAGCAACAACAGGTTGAAATCCCAGGAGAGCTGACTCAGTCCTTCCAAGAGAGGGAAACTGAGCTCCATGCAATTCACTGCTTGTGTGGCTTTTGCATGAGTCCTGTCTGCTCCCTGTAGACATTAATAGATTGCTTGACTTGATTACTGTCTGTACCATACTTTGTAGATAACCGTCCCATCCGTACAGGATGACTGTGCTCAAGCTCTGGTTTCTTTGCAGGCACACAGGGTTTTCTCATTCAAAACGTTAAAGTCAAGCTGTGTTTACAAGCCAGCACAACAGATGAGAATTTACTTTTAGAGGACTGTAATCCCACTTCAGAGTTCCAACACTGGTCTTGGCAAGACAATTCCTTGATCAATCAAGGCACCAGGAAATGTCTGTCTTCAGATGAAGCCAACAGCGTGCGGTCAAGTCCCTGTGAAAGTGCAGCACATGCAAACTGGGAGTGTGTTAATTTCATGCTGCACTCTGTGGGCAGCATCCGTATGTACCTGACTGCAGAAAAGAATAAAGCCGCTCTGACGAATACAAAAAGCCCAAGTTCCCGATGGCGAGTCAGTAGGGGGCAGAGCGTATGCGATCAGAAGCCAGGTAAGCATCAGACACCAAAAAGAAAAGACACTCACTAAACTCATGGAACGCTTGCTAATAATATGCAATGAATTTGCTGCGTTCTTGCCATCCTGTGTATCACACACAAAGGGGATCCACAGTGTCCGCCAATCAGCTGAAAAAAACAACACTGTTCACTGGGCAGCATCTCCCACAGATAACAAAGGGCTTTAACAAGCATGCAAATAGGTATTGATGCTATAGGTCCCATAAGGTAGAAAGTCAACTTCAGATTTCTCAGTCCCTTTAGGTAAAACCTGAGTATAAAAGAACAAGATCTGGTCTCACTGAACTCAAAGGTCAGAGTGTCACTGACTTCCTGATTTGGCCATAAGTAAGAAAACCTGACAAATAACAAAGATCTATATGGAGCAACCACAGACATTTCTCTCAGATTCCTGTTCCTGGGATACTCTGAGCCACATTTTCAGCTGTAGACCCTGTTTGCAAGCTTACTTTTGTGCATGTAATGGCCTGTGCCCACAAAACCCCATTTTGCATACTTGAGTTGCACCCGCACAAGCATACGTGAGAAACAAGAGAAATTCAGCCTGTGAATCAGTAGCGAGGCTCTTCTATCTTGTGCATTTGCAATGGAAACAGATGTCCCGTCCATCTTTCTGTTTTTTCACAGCAAAGGCAGAAGGCAGTAGATATTTCGCTATGGCTCTTACCACCGCACAAATGCATGACGAGGTGGAAGGCAATCCCATTTCTGGAATGTCTCAAGAACAACTACAGGAGATGTTGTGGTTTTTCCGGACAGAAGATTGTAAGTACCATAACTTAACATGGTAGACAGCCAGGGGCTGCAGGGGAAACAAATGTCTGGTTGTGAACCTTGTTGGCTAGTGGCAGATAGCAAGGGGAGTTACTCCAGCCGTAGAGAATGGCCAGAAATGGTTTTCCTGTCCCATGAGAGTTTATGAGTTTCCAAGATTTTTTTTACTTGGGTGATTTTTAAAACCAGCTCTTTCCCACGAACAATTTCAGTGTTGATAAATCAGCCTTTTCCCAAAACATGTTTCATCAGAAAATTCCCGACTAACTCTCTCCAGAGGTAGCTGCCTATGTTACAAACCTAGGTCCTTCCCTGGCTCTGGCAGGGCCTCTAGAATCAAGAGGCAAATACCAGTGGGATGGGCGACATCTTATTACCGAGATCTCCCTTGCATATTTCTACATCCCACATGGAAACGACTCCAGTGTGCTGACTGACCTTTCTGCCGAATGGGTCTTCCAGCCATTGGAGCAAAGGTCTGATCAGCAGCTGCTTCAGCAGAACAGGAGGCACGGATGATGCGGGCTGGGCTGAGGACATACGGTCAGTCCCACACCCACTGAGGTCAACGGCAAAGCTCCCCTTGACTTTTGTGGTGCAGGATCAGAGTCCTAGCACCCAAGGGAAAAAGCCAGGCTATCCTGGGCTGGAGCTGGCTCCAGAGACTGGTACAGAAAACACTGGTATTAAATCCAATAAAGAGCGTGTAGAAGAGCTCAGGCATGCCATGGAGTTTGATCATCAAATATTAGCTTTTAATGGGCCAAATCCCAAAGTCAATGGAGTTTTGCCTGAGTAAGGACTTCAGGTCTGGACTGCTTTTGATTACTTGCTGATAACACACCAGGACAAATAACTTCTACTCTCTGCTTCAGCCCTAGACTCCCTCCTTCTCTTTGGGTAAAAGCCCACTCACCCATTTCGAGGTTTAATTCTGCCAGGTTCTTTTCACTCCTGACAAGCAGCTGCCTTGGGGTGCTCCTGAGTTGGGGTACACAGCCTACGTGATGTGTCCTCAGGAGCAGGCCACGTAAGGGCACGTTAGAGGTCCTGCAAGGTCACAGGGGCTTCCCTGCCTTTCACAGCACTTGTGAAATCAACAGGGGCAGAGGGCGCTTATGCATTTTGCAGGAGACATTCAGGCCCGGTTAAGTGACTAAAAACCTCCGAGGATCTGGCCCTCAGAGCTTCAGCAGATTAGGCACTCATGCAGCAAGTTTATGAAAGAGCTAGTTTTCTTCAGGCATATAATGTACGCACGGTGGGCCAGATCCTGAGCTGATCATCCTCCGAAGCACCAGGGATGGCCATGGCTGAAGATGAGGAGGCCAGGGCCCTGAGGTGGCAGCAAGCAGTCACTTTCTCAGGTCCTTGGCTGGCTGGTTCTTGCTCACATGCTCTGGGTCTAACTGATCGTCATAGGTGGAGTTGGGAAGGAATGTTCCCTCAGGTCAGACTGGCAGTGACCTTGGGAGGGGGGTTTTCACCTTCCTCTGCAGCATGTGGGTACAGGTCGCTTTCCCGGATTACCTGGGTATAGCTCATTAACCATTTCCTTGCCATTGCAGGGGCCTGGGACAGTGGTACACCCTCCTGTTCTTTCCCAAAGACACCCAACAGTCTAGCCTCTTGTGGGCTGTAATCTGTTGGTCTCATTTCGGTGGTTGGGTCAGTGTGCGGGTGCAGGGTGGGGCTGGTGGCCTGGGATCTACAGGAGGTCAGACTGGGTGATCTGATGGGTCTTTCTGGCCTCAAACTCTATGACTCTTTGAAGGGAGCTCAGCACAGGCCCCTTTGCACTCCCCTAATCCTGCAGCTGATCTGCACCAAACTCATCGACTCCGCACAACTTGGAGCACCCCCGACAGAACTTGGCTGTAACGTGGTTGTCAGAATGGCTCTGCACACGCTGACTTCCCTTGTCAATGCTTCTCCCCGCCAGCATCCACGTGGAATTATTCCATTCTAGTCCTGTCCTTTGTGGTTCTGTTTCTGGGCCTCCTTCTTCTGGGAATAAACATCATGGCAAACAGGTAAGACACACAGAACTTTAGGGGTACAGGGAGGCTGTAAAACCCACTGCTGGGGCACAGGGGAGAGCAAGGCCATGGAGACACTGGGACAGCACCTGCAGGAGGGACAGCTGCTAAACCCTGTACAGAGTGCTCCATGGATGTGCTCCTGAGCGGGACAAGGCTGTAATCCCCTCAGTGCTTGTCCTTAGAGGCAGCCAGGGTAGGGATAACTGGGTTCCCCCTCCTTAGGTGCACAGGCTCTCTGCATGTGGAACGCCAACAGACCCCAGTCGTCAGCAGGCGGGATCGAACCTGGAGTCTCTGGAGCTTAAAGCATGAGCCTCCCACATGAGCTAAAAGCCAGCTGGCTGTTAGCTAAGGCTGTAGAGCAAAATCATTTAACTCTCTCTTTAAGTGGTCTCGGTGCCACTAGATGGGACAGAACAACTCACCCAGGAGGTGTGTGGGTTACACATGCTCCCCCCAACACGCCCGCGCATCACCAGCCAGGACACAGCCTGTGGGATTTTGGTTGAGAAACATGCTGTTTTAAATGGGATCTTTATTACGATTGGTTTTAAGAAGAGGTGATTCAAAAAATCATTCCAGTGGGTGTCCACAAGACAGGACCATTTTCAAACCTACTCCAGTTCTTACTTACCCACTAGGCTGCTAATCTGAATTCACTGCAGGGCTCTAGTGACTGAAAGCTGTTGCCATCTGATGGCTGCCGAGTGGCCAGCAGAGAAATTCTTACGATTGTGTGCCAGGCACCAAACAAAATCACTTGCACATCTGAAATATTAGATCAATAAGAGTTAACAGTTTGCGTTTCCATCATGCTTTGGACCTGTTTCCTGATGTACTGTGCAAAGGCAGGCAGTTGTTATCCCTGTTTTACAGATGAAGTAAATGATGCCTGGAGAGGTTTAGCATCTAAATACCCCATTCCCACAGTGGAAGAAATCCCAGATCTGTGCTCTTTCCTTTAGAACAGGAAGGAATGCCCAGTGGTCAGTTCAGTTTCTTGTTCTGCTCTACCACCAACTTCTTGTATGACCTTGGGTGAGTCACTTAGCCTTTCTGTGCCTCAGTTTCCCCATACATAAACTGGAGATAATAGCATGTCTCCAACTCACAGAGCTACTAGGAGAAAAGATCCATTTAAATAAGATTGCGAGGAGCTCAAATACTCTGAAAATTTGGGCTGAATAGGTACCTAAGATAGATGCCCCTTTGCCTCGCCTATTCAAAATAATCTTTCACACCGTTTGGTTTCTAGAGCAAAAGTAGGATTTAATCATTGTCAGATACAGCATCAGAGAATGTGTCAACCCTCATAATCCAGGTTCTGCTGGGATAACAAGTATTACACCACTTTGCTGTGCTAAAACACATTGGTCGAGTACCACAGAGCTGAGAATGAGTCTTCTCCTCAAGCAACAATCTTTGCACCACACTCAGGTTAATAATAATAATAATAAGAGTTTTCTCTTCATCTAAAAGAAGCAGCAGCAAAGTGTTAGGCATTTGATTTAGACCAGGGGTCTCAAACTCAAATTACCAGGAGGGCCACATGAGGACTCGTACGTTGGCCCAAGGGCCGCTGCCCCCGCCCCCCACTCTACCCCTGCCCCTGCCCGTGTGGTGCAGCAGGGGGCTCAGGGCAGGGGGTTGGGGTGCAGGAGGGAGTGCGGGGTGCAGCAGGGGGCTCAGGGCAGGGAGTTGGGGTGCAAGAGGGAGTGCGGGGTGTGGCAGGGGGTTGGGGTGCAGGCAGGGGGCTCAGGGCAGGGAGTTGGGGTGCGGGGTGCAGGAGGGGTTCAGGTTCTGGCCCAGCGCTGCTTACCTTGAGCGGCTCCGGGGTGGCAGGGGTGCGCACCGGGGCCAGGGTAGGCTCCCTGGCTCTGGCCCCAGCCCCATGCTGCTCCGCTCCACTTCACACAGCGTCACCAGCAGCTGCTGGAGTCAGCAAGCTGGGAGCTGTGGCCCTGGGGAGAGGCGGTGGCAAACAACTGGGGGCTGCAGGGACGGCCACTGAGAGTAAGGGGGGGCATGCCTGGGGGGCACATGACTCAAGCTGTTGGGGGAGACAAAGCTTTAAATTGTGCCCCCCCTCCCCCCAGCAGGCACCAGTTGTCTCTGGCAGAAGTCCCTAGCCCCACTACCCCTGCCCCAGGGCAGAAGCCCTGAGCTCTCCCCCACCCCCCAGTCTGATGGATGGAGAAGGAACGGGCGGGGCAGCTCTGCGAGTTGCACTTTAACTGTAAAAGAGCTGCAGGCGGCTCACGAGCCATGGTTTGGCCACCCCCCGATGTAGACAACTTGGTGTATTATGTTTTCTCGTTGGATTCGCTGTAGTAATATAAACGGCAGCTGTGTGTACTAAAACACTTCACTCCATTTAGACGCCCGGACGCCTCTGGGGTTTTCTAACCACCATCGGCGAATGTACACACCGCGCCGAGCCGTGCATATGCCAGTTCCACACCTGCCGCACGGAAGCCTGCGGTTTCACTTCTTGATTCTTTTTGTATCCCACCCCATTAGAAATAGGAAGATTATCCTCATGTGTGAACAAGCTGCCAAACCAGCTGAGCCGGAAGCCAAGCCACCCTTTGTGGATTTGAAGGAAGATAATAACTTGAATCCTTTCATGCAAGATTTGCTGCCCAAAGGACAAAGACCAGGGGAGGTTTTGGTTCAGTGGAAGGATGGCAGTGTTACAGCCCTGTATGCAGAGAAGTCTGAGGAGGACATGTAACCGTGAGCGCAATCCAAGTCTAGACCCCAGACAAATATTTCACCAAGTGTCATGTAGCTAAATTCATGCTGACTGGAGCTTTGAAAGTTAAGCACAGCTTATCAAAGGGAATAAAAAGAAATGGCAGAGGAGATTTCTTAGCATGAGCTGCTCTTGACTCAGATAGTCTGGTCTGGTCCCACCGGCTTTGATGCCAATACGGCCTGATCCTTACCTGCTGCTGTCATTTGGTTCCAAGGCTACTCCTACATGCCAACCTTGCCCACCCTCTCTCAGCTGTCACTCGCTTCCACTGCAAAACAATTATATGAGCCAAACCAGACAAGGAAAGGGGGAGGATTTTACTGCAGTCAGCCAGGGAATGCATGCTTTTAAAAAAAAACTCTGCGAAGGTTCACCGAGAAAATGCTGAAGCTAAGCAGATGGGCTGACGCCTCGTCAAAAGTTGCCTTTATTAAAATATTTTCCAAAGTAGTTGATTGAAATTGTGTAATTATAGATACATGACTTTACTCTGCAGAGAAGTGCAATTCCATACAGAAGCAGAGCAGTTACTGTCCCCAAACCATGGACAACAAGGAAAATAAAGTACATAACCTTTCTTAAGGAAAAGGGCCTGTTCATTGTGAATTTTGCTCTTGGTTGAGAGTTACTGAGCATTCTCCACAGAGAGCATGGACTGGAGACACCCACAAATAATTTAAGACAAATGAAAAATATATCAATCTTATACACAAACGATTTTGTTTAAATCCACCCAGTAAAGGAGTATTCCATTGGCTAAGTCTTTGAAAAGGAACATTGCATTGTAAAAAAAAAACCTTACTCAATATATTTTTGGTACAAGTTATTTCAGTGCGCAGGCTTTTGTTTTTAGATACCTGGAAGTGTTTATTCTGCTGCAATTATATTTGCATTATATATTTGCAATATATTTATATTTTTCCATTTCATTTGAAAACCTCTCCTTGCTTATTGCTTAAACAGCAAAATGCAAACACTGCTGATTTGATTTGATATGCATGCCATCAGCTTTGTTTGAATTATTTAAATCACTGTGTCACTGGATGGGTAATAAGTACTGCTTTCCTTTTTCTGTATAGACTAGACTCCACCCTGTGTACATTTCTGGATTCTAGTTGCGGTTGTCCTTTCATGAGAAAGGCATACCAGTTGCAGCGTGCTAACATTCCACTAGGGGGGGCTCTGTGGTCATTAAATGATATTTATTGGCCTTGGAGCACACTGTCAACATTTTGCTAGCTTTTGCTGAACATAATACTGGCAATAAGGACTTTCATCTGCACACGCGCTGTAGCAAGTTACCTGAAATGGGATTTGTAGATCTCTAAACAATGGACCTGTTCCTGCTCCCATGGAAGTGAAGGGAGTGTTTCCACTGATTTCAATGGGAGTCACACAGGATACAAACTCTGGATTTGCAGACCAATCCAGTTAGGGCTGTAAATACATATCAGTAATTTTAGGGGACAGAACCTTAGAAGAACACTGACATTTTAAAAAATGCTGGAAAGCTAGGAAATTTTCAGTTACAGAAACCCTTTAAAAAACCCTAAAAAACCCCAAAACCCTAATGTTGGAAAGTATGGAAATTCAGTCAAGATACCCCAAACAACCGTATCTCCAACATGTATCTCTGACCACCTTCTATCCAGATTCATCAGACATTATGCCTTCACACTGCAGATCTTCAGCACTGACAACATGAGCCAAATACTACAGCTTGTCCGGAGTACAGCCATTCCATGTTGTGGTAACTTTCAAAGTTGCAAAGAGAGAGCAAGGTCCCTGGGATGTGGGAGACCTGGGTTCATGTCCCTGGTCTGCCAGAGTCAAAGTGATCTCAGATGAAAACTCTGCTGTGAATCAGCCAGAAGCAGGAACTTTAACCCAGGCCTCCCTCATCCCAGGACAGTGCACTGACAACTAACCTGCTCTCCCACATGCCAGCTGAATGCCTTAGCCACTCAGCTGCTTTCTCTCTCTCTCTAAAAACTTCCAGGCGAAAGTTTTGTGAAAACCAATACGTCTCCATAAACCATCCTGGCTCTGATGAAGTCGTATATTCCATCCAAATATTCCCACTACAGGGTACCAAACTGGGCAATACATTTGTGCCCTCTACATGACCACTGCATTTAGATACTCTGGACCCACTTATTACATGGGCCGCACTGCTTGTCTAATCAGCTAGTGTGTATTTAAGGGAGCTGATTTTTCAAGAAGTGGTGATACACACGTACAAGCAGAGGATCTGGCCTCTTGGGAGAACAATGTAAAGTTTATTTACCCTACGCACAGGGCGAGGGCATTCGGCTTCTCATCCTGCTGACGTGCCGAATACAACATAGGCTTCATCTCTCCCTCTCTCTGTCCTGCTTCTGCTATAACAAATAGCTCTACCAACACCCAGTGCAAATGCTAGGACTAATGTGCAAATATCATGTCAATACTGAGCTATAGGGACTGGACAAATAGTCAGTGATTTAGAAGGACGTTATGACAAAGTTTCAGACTCTTCTGCACTCAATCCCAGGCCTGTTCGCTGCATTCCTACCAAAGTGCTTGGCTGTAGATCTAAGGCCAAATGCATTGTCAGTAAATCATGGAAGATGGTCTGTAAGCCACTGCTGCCATGGAGATTGTCAAATATGCCACTGCAGAAGTTGGAGAAGGTTCCTCGGGATGCCATGAAATCCAGTGGCTGCTTCTTTCCCATCCCTTGGAGGGGCCAAGGCTTAAAATATTTTAAAGCCCTTCAGTAAGGTCAACGTGGGAGCTTTCCTCTTGCTTTGAGCCCGTGACGATTTCACCGTGACCAGCTTGGCTTGTGCCACGGAGGGAATCTCTTTGTAGTTGACCGTGGAGAGAGTGTTGAGCGTGCAGCTGGCCAGGCCATGCTTGGAGGCCACGGCAGTCGGGGCAGCAAGGTGTAGGAAGGGCCTCTCCTCTGTGATGAACAGCGGTCGGACTGGCAGGTTCCTCTCCATCTCCCTCCTCACTTCCCGCGCAGCTTCATGGAACACATGCTGTACAGCCTCAAACTCCAGGCAGGCAGAGACCTCGTAAAATGAGCACCCATGCTTGGCAGCTAGAGACACCCCTTCGGCTTTGGTGACCTGTCTGTCAAAGGAGAACAGGAAGGATGTGAGCGGAGCAGAGACCACAAACCATGACAGCTGATACGCACGGGCTCAGGGCCTGAGATCATCGCTCCCTCTAATGGCCAGCCTTAGCCACTACAACAGCCTGATACAAAGTGGCAGCTTATAGAGAGGGTTTGAGCGCCAGATAAAGGAATTTACGCTGTAGTACCTGATCCATTTCAGTCAATGAAAAGACTCCCATTGACTTCATTAGGTTTTGGTTTGCTTCACACTAACTACCCTAGTGCCTGGATATGCACAGCCACAATTTATTACACTGGTACCCTTCTAAAATGAGGGTTCAGGCCCCGATTCAGCCAAAACTCAACATTAAACATGTGAGTAGTCCTATTAAAGTCAGTGCATTTAAGCCAATCGGACTATTCCTATGCTTAGTTAGGCATGTACTGACTCAGGGCCTTAGATGCCACAAAGCTAGGAAGTCTGGCAAGAGACCACCCTGGCTTAACCAGGAAACCTTCAATGATCTGAAACTCAAAAAAGAGTCCTACAAAAAGTGGAAACTCGTTCAAATTACAAAGGATAAATATAAACAAACAACAGAAGTTTGTAGGGACAAAATTAGAAAGGCCAAGACACAAAACGAGATTAAACTAGCTAGAGACATAAAGGGTAACATGAAAACACTCTACAAATGCATTAGACGCAAGAGGAAAACGAAGGACAAGGTAGACTTGTTATTTAATGAGGGGGGAAAAACAATAACAGGAAATGACAGAAGTGCTAAATGACACTTTTGTTTCAGTTTTCACCAAAAAGGTTAGTAGCGACCAGATGTCTAACTTAGTGAACACCAGTGAAAATGAGGTAGGATCAGAGGGTAAAATAGGAAAAGAACAAGTTAAAAATTACTTAGACAAGTTAGATGTCTTCAAGCCACCAGGGCCTGATGAAATACATCCTAGAGTACCCAAGGAACTGACGGAGGAGATATCTGAGCCATTAGCGATTATCTTTGAAAAGTCATGGAAGACGGGAGAGATTCTAGAAGACTGGAAAAGGGCAAATATAGTGCCCATCTATAAAAAGGGAAATAGGTTAACTTCAGTGCCTGGAAAGATAATGGAGTAAATAATTAAGCAATCAATTTGCAAGCACCTTGAAGATAATAAGGTGATAAGTAACAGCATGGATTTGTCAAGAACAAATCATGTCAAACCAACCTAATAGTTTTCTTTGCAGAGTAACAAGCCTTCTGGATATGGAGGAAGTGGTAGATGTGGTATATCTTATCCTTAGTAAGGCTTTTGATACAGTCCCACATGACCTCCTCATAAACAAATGAGGAAAATACAATCTAGATGGAGCTACAAGGTGGGTGCATAACTGGTTGGAAAACCGTTCCCAGACTAGTAGTTACCAGTGGTTCACAGTCAAGCTGGAAGGGCATAATGAGTGGGGTCTCGCAGGGACCAGTTCTGGGTCTGGTTCTGTTCAATATCTTCATCAATGATTTAGATAATGGTATGGCGTGTACACTTATAAAGTTTGTGGACGATACCAAGCTGGGAGGGGTTGCAAGTGCTTAGGAGGATAGGATTAAAATTCAAAATGATCTGGACAAACTGGAGAAATGGTCTGAAGTAAACAGGATGAAATTCAATGAGGGCAAATGCAAAGTACTCCACTTAGGAAGCAACAATCAGTTGTACACGTACAAAATGGGTTACAAAATGGGTTACAAAATGACTGCCTAAGAAGGAGCTCTGTGGAAAGGGATCTGGGGGTCATAGTGGATCACAAGTTAAATTTGTGTCAACAGCGTAACACACAAAAAAAGCGAACATCATTCTGGGATGTATTAGCAGGAGGGTTGTAAGCAAGACACGAGACGTAATTCTTCCACTCTACTCCGTGCCTCAACTGGAGTATTTTGTCCAGTTCTGGGCCCCACATTTCAGGAAAGATGTGGACAAATTGGAGAAAGTCCAGAGAACAGCAACAAAAATGATTAAAGGTCTAGAAAATATGACCTATGAGGGAAGACTGAAAAAAATTGTGTTTGTTTAGACTGGAGAAGAGAAGACTAAGGGGGGACATGATAACAGTTTTTTGTACATAAAAGGTTGTTACAAGGAGTAGGGAGAAAAATTGTTCTCCATAACCTTTGAGGATAGGACAAGAAGCCATGGGCTTAACTTGCAGCAAGAATGGTTTAGGTTGGACATTAGGGAAAACTTCCTGACTGTCAGGGTGGATAAGCACTTGAATAAATTGCCTAGGGCAGTTGTGGAATCTCCATCATTGGAGATTTTTCTGAGCAGGTTAGACAAACACCTGTCAGGGATTATCTACATAATGCTTAATCCTGCCATGAGTGCAGGGGACTGGACTAGATGACCTCTCAAGGTCCCTTCCAGTCCTATGATTCTATGATTAAAGTGTCATGAAAGTACTCATTAGGAACAATCGATCAATTTGTCATTGCCTTCCAACCCAAACTCACTTTTCAGAAAATCAATAGACTCTCTGTGTGTAACTGGGAAGGGAAAAACGAGAGGGGAAACCCTAGTGATTACCTGAACTCTTCTTAAAAAAGCCCACAACAGGTGTCCAACTGCCTGGCCCCTGCGGAATGGAGGTCTAAGGCCACCTCAGCTTCCCCTCCTACTCACACAAATGCTATGGGCAAGGACCATTACTGGCGAGGGTACCTTAGGGGAGCCACACCCAGGGGCTTGGGGCTGGCTGGATCCTGAGCCTGAGGAGATTGCTGTCTGCCCAGCAACCTCAACTGCTGGGAAGATCGTAGCTAGCGATGGGCCTGCCCCAAGCCTTGAATACCAAAGCCCTGGATACTCCTGACCAGGAGCCAGACTTTGACCTGCTCTCTCGAACCCCTGGAGATTTAGGGACAGGCAGACCTGGACTGCCCAGGTCAGGCTCATCCATACTCATAGCTGGAAGTCAAAAGGAGCTTCCTGAAACCCACCGAGCCACTGTTGTTACATCAGACGTTGCACCTAGCACATAACAGCAGGGAACAGTCAAGCTGCTCAGCTGATGGCATTGACCTGGGTTTGTGCTGGAAATGGCCCAACTTGATTATCATATACATTGTAAGGAGAGTGATCACTTTAGATAAGCTATTACCAGCAGGAGAGTGGGGTGAGGGGAGAGAAAACCTTTTGTAGTGGTAAACACCCATTTTTTCATGCTTTGTGTGTATAAAAAGATCTTCTATACTTTCCACAGTATGCATCCGATGAAGTGAGCTGTAGCTCACGAAAACTTATGCTCAAATAAATTGGTTAGTCTCTAAGGTGCCTCAAGTACTCCTTTTCTTTTTGCCAATACAGACTAACACGGCTGTTACTCTGAAAGGTGTTTGATAGAGGATCTGCACCCCAACAGTGTGCCTAGGGATCTCAAGACAGGGACAGTGCCTGGACTCTGTTCAGACTCTGGGGGCTCAGAGAGGTGGGCGCAGTCTGGTGGGTACCAAAGACGGGGTGTTAAACTATATCTGTGACAGGGGCTTATCTGGACTTCAAAAGCTGGTAGGGAGCTTCGCAAGCTCCAGCTGTGATCATCTGCAAAGAGAGCAAGGTTTCCAGTAATAGCTTGGATTTACTTGCAGGTTATTGTTCTCAGCTTTACGGGGGGTGGGGGGGAGGGCTGGCACTGGTGTTCCAGGGACACCCTGCAGTTCCTTCCAGCTTTAATCAATTCAACAGGGAAAATGTAAAACCCCTCCCTCTGCGTGCAGTGGGTTCCTGTGGTCGGAATAGACACTGGCGCCACCAGGCTCTAGAATGAGCAAGAAGTGGGGAGTATCGGCCTAGAGTAGCATGCAAGGCCAGCAACCACATCAAAGGCATTTAGCCCCCTGCCGAGAGAACCACAGGATAAAGAACTCTGCGAAAAGGAGTCAGACAATGTAACAGGAGGAGCTGGAGCAGGTTCAAATGCACGGTTACAATGCAGCCTAAAAAAACCAGCTAAAAATAACAGCAACCTCAAAATAAGCAAATCACCTTCCAGCCAGTACCCGGACACAGGGCAGGGAAGAGGGTGGGGTATGGGGGGGAAAATGTTTGGAACAGGAGGCAAGGTCACAAAGAGCAAGGGGTGTTCTGACCCACATCTACAACCAGCAATTAGGGACTATGGGAAAATGAACAAAAGATTCAGCATTGGATTGTGCATCTTAGCGCTACAGAACAACCGAGCCATCAGAACTGAATCTGTGGGCGCCTCCCTACAGCGGGAAGCCGATCACAGGCTGCCATCCGGCCAAGAAAGGGCAGAGGGGGAGTGACAACAGGGCAATGACAGCCAAGAGTCAGATAACAAATGCCCTGTCTTAAATATAACAGAGGGAGTGTGACTGAGTGTGTCTGTGTGTGTGAGAGTGTCTGAGTGCGCAGAAATTCAAAACAGTTAGCTAAACTCGAGTATCAGAATAAGCCCTCAGATGCAATAACGAAGGCATTTAATATAAGTTAATGGCTCTGCTTCATTTTTAAAACAGATCTGCCATTTAAGAAGGTCTCTACTATACAACAATGGACCCTTCGGCCATTTTAGGCAGTAGCTAGCAGGATGCACATTCTGAAGCTCATAGGAGTTAAGCCCCAACAGCTGATCAGCTGCGCTCCCCCCACCCCACACACACATCTGTGAGATCTTCAGTGGATGACAGTGATGTGTGTTCCCTTCAATTCACCTTAACAGAATAAACATACATCTATCTGCCTGGCTGCCAATCCTATATCAACTATGCAGCTAAATGTTCCCCTTTCTCGGCAGAGAAAATCATCAGAAATGACAATCTCACATTCATGCTTTCAGAGCCTCCCCCAAACATTAACATCAGAGCCACGCCTCCAGCCCTTCCGCGAAACCCATTGACTTCAAGAAGACAATTAATGAGTGAGGACAGCAGCATCTGGTCCTGGGGATTCAGCCAAACATATGCTCCTTGCTGCACTTTTCAACCCAAAAGCGAGTTCAGTTCTGAAGGAGAAACACTCCATGGCTCAGTGTAAAATAATTTCATATTCTCAGTCCAGAGCTCAGTGAACAGGTGTTCACGTCACAGAATCACCACAATCATCGGGACTAACTTGTCCCCTTTTCTCAGCAGAGACATGCAGGCCTGGCTGGAGCCCAAACTCCCTTGTCCCCTCCAGATCAAGTTGAGCTACCTTGTCAGGGAAGCTGCATTGCAGCTGCCCTTCTCTGCATAAAGTGAGGACTCCGGGGCTAACAATGGGGCAACTTGAAATAAATTAAAGGTTAAAGTCAGCACAGAGCGCATCTCCACGGGACCGTCTGGGCTAAGCAACGTCACCCTTCTGCATGGCACAGATCGAAGATTGTTACCTGTATTGCTCCAAATCCAGCTTATTTCCCAGCAGGAGGATGGGATAATCGTGCTGAATGCCTTTCGCATGGAGGGAAATGATATCCAGGTACTGACGGCAACCTTCAAAGCTCCTTTTGTTGTCAATGCTGTAGACGACCATGAATGCATTGGCCCAGTTGAGATAGCGTTCGCAATTCACTGGTACATCCTAGAAGAGTAATACAGGACAGCATTAGCATAGGCCCCCAGTGCCACTGTCAGAGCCCGTCTGGGGGCATTTGCTCGTCTCGCGCTTTGTACATTGTTTCAAAACTAAGCTTTTTTCAAAAGGCCGTTTAAGAACAGACTTGGCTTGGCATGAAAAAGTTCCTTGTGCAACGAATCAATGATATGAAACAGCTCACGCTGCCCCGAATCAGAGCAATCAAAAGCACGCAGTGGTGGAGTCAGGTTTTCTCTCGGGCAGGCTTCCAGAAAGACTAGCCTTTCAGGCAGCCTTTTGCATTGATTCATTTAATCGGTGGGTTTTCTTTGTAACAAAGAAATTCTGTTTGTGGCAGGGAGAGCCGGTGGGAAGGCCTTCTGGGATGGACTCCAGGGGGCCTGATCCAAAGCCCAGTGGAAGGCAGTGGAAATCTTTCCATTGACTCCAGTGGGCACTGGTCTAGGCCTTGAGCATGGGGGAGGCCCATGAGAGACAGGACTATCTGTGAGCGGAGGCGTAAGGTTAAATCTACGTAGTGTCCCAGGGCACAGCAGCACCAGGACCCCCCTCTAAGTTACTGCGCTATGTGTTTATCCTGAGACTTAAGCCTATGTGACCCGATTCCCCAAATATGGATGAAATACACACAGTACAAATCAGCAGAGGGGAGGGTGTGCAAAGGTGGCTTAAAGCTCACTTCTCTGCGGCCCTGATCCGGCTGCAGCTGACAATGAAAGGCCCCCTCTCGCCGGGCCCCCTTTCGCTGGTGACGCCAGCAGCTGGAAGGAGTCTGGGATCAGAGCCCCTGCCCAACTTGTGGGTCACCAGTACACAGACACGCCAGCTGGTCTCGGTTAAACATAGAATCTGGAGTTACTCCATGAGCTACAAACAATAAAATATATATCCACAAGTGAGTCACTGTCTGTGTCGTGCTGCAGAGACATCGCTGATGTATTGTACAAGTGAAATCGGCTAGCCTGGACTTGTAACGAACAACAGAACAGCCTGCCCTGGGGGCCGTGGGAGATTGGAGAGCGTTCACTTCAGTGGCAGGAGCGGCGGTCAGCACCTGGGCTAAAGCTCTGCCAGCTCTTGATGGGACAAGCAGCCCCAGCGGTGCTAGGGCCCTTTCGGGCTGGAGGTTTTTCCAAGTTGAGCGCCCAGCTCCCACTGCACTTCGGTGAGTTCCAGGTACCACCAGCTATCTCGCCTTTACTACTTACAGTGCTCTCCTAGGCAACAGATACAAACCCTCCACCCCTAGCAGAGTTTTCACCCCAGCTGGGAAGAAGAACCAGAGATGTGAGGAAATCACTAGGGACCTTGCTATAACTATCAGTTTTATGTGGCAGGCGCCCAGATACCACAGTGACAGGCAGCAGGATAAAACCCTACCCTTGATTAACTTGGGTAGAAATAGCTGATTCGCGTAGTCAGCTACTTGTAGCTCTGGCCTCCCTGCTTGCTCCTTTTCTCTCTCATGACGAGGTCGATATTCGGGATGAAATTGGCCCCTGTGCATCAGGCCAGAACAGGGCCTCCGCACTGAGGCCCCCTGGACATACGCCTCGTGCTGGCCTCTGCACAGGGGCAACGTTCACCCCTGGTGAAATGTGAGACTTCACAGCAAACCATGCAGAGACGGTTTCCCCATTCGTTTCACAGTCACCACCCCGTTCTATTGAGATCCCTGCTGCGTGCTCCAAGGGAACAGGAGCCTGCCATCCTTTCTAGAGGCACAGAGACTTCCTCCTTCGATCCCCTGGAGAAGCCCTTCGCCATTACCTGGTCAGCTGTGTCCATCACTTTCATCAGCACTGGTTGCTGGTCCACAGTTTCTTCTGATGTGTAGGTGTCCTCTGCAAAACAGATGAGCTCTTGTGAGCGGCTGGGACGAGAGCCTTTCACATTCTGGGCCACACACTCCGGGAAGGCTGAGCCCCAGGTATTTACATCTTCCACTCAATGGAAGTGGAGACACAGGCGCCAACTCTGTGGGTGCTCCGGGGCTCCAACGCCCATGGAGAAAAACTAGTGGGTGCTGAGCACACACCAGCCACAGCTGTTCGGCGGCGCCACCGGTCAGCTGTTTGGTGGCTGGGGAAGGTGCTTGCGGGAGGGCGGAGAGCAGCGAGTAGCAGTCGGGTGAGGGGTTCGGGGGAGGGGGCGGAGCAGGGGTGGGAAGAGTCGGAGCAAGGACTCGGGGGAAGGGGCCTCAGGGCGAAGTGGGGGGGTGGAGCACCCCTGGGGAAAAATAAAAGTCAGCACCCATGAGTGGAGGTCCCTGGTCCTGGCCCCTGAAGAACAGCACTGATCACAAGGCTCTAGCCACGAGATCTGCTAGCAGTGGGTGAATCGGGATGGCATAACAAGCCATTACTCCTCACTGCTTAGCACACCTCCCACACGTTCCATCGTTTTAAGCACGACTAAGACGAGTCAGTGTTGAGCTTAGCCATATAATTTGACTAGACCACGGTTATGCCTGAACGCATTGCTATTCTTTCATAGCTGCATCACCGTAGTGCCTAGAGGCATTACTCAGACTCGAAGGCCCATTGTCCTAGGTCAGGGGTTCTCAAACTGGGAGTCGGGACCCCTTAGGGGGTCGTGAGGTTATTACATGGGGGGTTGCGAGCTCTCAGCTTCCACCCCAAACCCCGCTTCGCCTCCAGCATTTATAATAGTGTTAAATATAAAAAAGTGTTTTTAATTTAAAAGGGTGGGTCGCACTCAGAGGCTTGCTATATGAAAGGGGTCACCAGTACAAAAGTTTGAGCACCACTGTCCTAGGTGCTGTACAAACATGTAAAAGGACTGTCCCAGACCCAAAGAGCATACCCTCGAAGACAGTGGCATGTGAAGGATGCAGGGGAGTGAGACGCAATGAAATCAATACAGTTGTTACCTAGAGATACATTTGCCACGTGTTTATTACTACAAAGAGACAAAAGAAGGCCCAATTATTCCCATTGCCCCCTGAAGCCAGTTGATTGGGTGGTTTCTGACGGGGCTTGTGCCAGAAGTGAGTCTGGAAAACAGAGCTTTTTGGACAGTTGTCTGATTGGAGATGGAAACATCCCCCGTTTTCCTAGATTCTTGGAAAACAATCTACTCTAATTGCTTGTTGGTATTTATAAAGTGCTGATCAGACTGATCTGGTCACAGGAGCAAAGTCACCGAGCTGTAACGCCAATGAAGGCAATGGCAGTTACTTCAGGGATGGTTTTGGCCCGCAGATGTTACTGCCACTAGCCCATCACAGTTTCCCTGTAAAGAACACTGGGCCAGATCCTCTGGCACATATGGACACTTTGTGCCGCACCACAGGTGGATGCCGGCTGTAGAACCTGGCCCCAGGAGGGTCATCCCAGTTCAAAATGGACCCTTTGGTGGCTCAGAGTCAATCATAGACACATGCCTTCAACACGCCCTCCCTGCTGCTGTCATGTGGGCTGTGACCAGAGGAAAGAGGACATGTCTGGATGTCCCCATCTTGTGCCAATCGCTGACTGGTTTCAGCCCCCTCAGCTGGTGAAAATTAGAGCAGTCTAGAGGCTGCTCCAGCCTGGTGCAGGGGGCTGGCCCTGCATATAGCAGCCCCAGGATCAAGGGGATGGACTAGGGAGATTTCTATGTCCTTCTCTGAAGCCTCCACCCCGCAGTTGCTGCCTTCTGTTGTGAGCTCCTTGGCAATAGCCACAGATCCAGCCCATTATTGGTACAACAGCCTCCAAGGAATTTCAGTGAGATTCTCCTCCACAGTCCTGTCTCTGACCCAACAATGAGGCCTTTGGTGGCCTGCACCGCCGGCATCCCTCAGTCTCTTTTGTATTGTGCAAAGCTCTCCGTTGAGTCAATGCTTCCGCTGCACAAGTGTCCTGAGCCCTCTTTCCCAGGTAAAATAAAGGCTGTATTTTCACATACACATCTGTGTCTGCACCCACAACCAACACATGTCACATTGGATGTGTACCCATGTAGCCTGGGCCAACCTGCATTTGCATATGCAAATCAGGTATCAATGCACTCAGCTTACCCATTACACTTCTTAACAAGCCTTAAGATCTAATGTAGGCTATACTTCAGAATCCATAGAGCTCACAAGGACCTTCTGCCTACCTACCTATCACTGTAGTACCTATGGGCCATTGCATACATGTACATGCATTCTATGGTTGGCTTCTCATATGAATGGCCACACTGGGTCAGACCAAATGTCCATCTAGCCCAGTATCCTGTCTTCTGACAGTGGCCAATGCCAGGTGTCCCAGAGGGAATGAACAAAACACGTAATCATCAAGTGATCCATCCCCTGTCACCCATTCCCAACTTCTGACAAACAGAAGCTAGGGACTCCATCCCTGCCCATCCTGGCTAATAGCCATTGATGGACCTATCCTCCATGAAGTTATCTAGTTCTTTTTTGAACCCTGTTATAGTCTTGGCCTTCACAACATCCTCTGGCAAAGAGTTCCACAGGTTGACTATGCGTTGTGTGAAGAAATACTTCCTTTTATTTGTTTTAAACCTGCTGCCTATTAATTTCATTTGGTGACCCCTAGTTATTGTGTTATGAGAAGGAGTAAATAACAGTTCCTCATTTACTTTCTCCACACCAGTCATGATTTTATAGACCTCTATCACATCCCCCCCTTAGTCGTCTCTTTTCCAAGCTGAAAAGTCTCAGTCTTATTAATCTCTCCTCTTATGGAAGCCGTACCATACCTTTAATCATTTTGTTGTCCTTTTCTTAACCCTTTACGATTCCAATATATCTTTTTTGAGATGGGGTGACCACATCTGCACAAGGTATTCAAGATGTGGGCAAACCACGGATTTATATAGAGGCAATATGATATTTTCTGTCTTATTATGTATCCCAGGGATCGACAACCTTTGGCACACGGCCTGCCAGGGAAATCCGCTGGTGGGCCGGGACGGTTTGTTTACCTGCAGCATCCGCAGGTTCGGCCGATCGCCGCTCCCGCTGGCTGCAGTTCGCCGCTCCAGGCCAATGGGGGCTGCAGGAAGCAGTGTAGCCAGAGGGATGTGCTGGCTGCCCTTCCTGCAGCCCCCATTGGCCTGGGACAGCGAACCACAGCTAGTGGGAGCCACGATCGGCCAAACCTGCAGACGCAGCCGCTAAACAAACCGGCCCGCCCCGCCAGGAGGCTTACCCTGACAGGCCATGTGCCAGAGGTTGCCGATCCCTGATCTACTCCTTTCTTAAGGATTTCCAACATTCTGTTTGCTTTTTTGACTGCTGCTGCCCATTGAGTGGCAATTTGAAGGTAATTTTTTCCATTGAATTCTACTACTATGGTTTTACTTTTTTCTTTTGGACCCAATAGAACTCACTAGCTCCTCCACATTCTGAGCTTGATCCAGCTTCTATCAAAGTCAATTGAAAAAGTCCCTTGATTTCACTGGGAGTTTGCCTGGGCACTGTGTCAAGTGAAAATAACCTCCTGCTTCAGCTGTATCCTTCTGCTAAGTGGCCATCCCTCTTAAACCAAAAGTTGAATCTCCTTTTTAGGTTGAGTAAGAACCATCGTTTCCCCCTCAATCATAAACATTTCGACATATCTGCTAAACCTGGTTTAACAAACAAGTCTACAGTAGGAGAGCAGCATGTAGGTCATGTTTTGCTGTTAAAACATCAGCTGTCAAAATAAATCCTGTCACAAATGGTTCAGACCGGAACTGGAAAGAGTTTAACCCATTTCAGAATTAATGTGTTGCTTACTTGGCAATAGCAGGGGTTTATGTAAGTGAATGTCGCTATAAATTCATTTGATGAACTTCATCTGTTGCACATTTATTCAAGGAATGACACATCTCTGGCATGGGGGCTGCAGCTCAATGCAGGCGTTTGATCTTACTTCACCTGGGTTACGAGTTCACATCTCAATTATCCTGATGAGTTCGGTTTTGAGAAATGAGAGCAAAGGAAAGAGGTTTGCATGCTGCTGTTCGCCAGGGCTGGAAGTTTCATGGCCCAGGACAAGACTGTTCCATGCAACAAATATCAGGAAAGAGCAAGCGCAATAAGGGAAGGGCAGAATAGAAACATTCTGTTAACAGAAGGGAGGAGAGCGAGTACTGTAGGATCTCCTCTAAATGAATCAGCCAGGAGAGTTTGCCCATTCTAGCTCCTCTTGCTGACTAATATTCAGATTTCTGTTAGCCGGCAGCCATAACATTCCTAGGCAGAGGTACTTGGTAGTAACGGCCATGGGACTTCATATGTGTACAGACAGAGGGTACTTCTACACAGACAGGGGTGCTAGAACCATCTGTATCGTGGGGGTGCTGAGAGCCATTGAGCCAAACTGTAAACCCTGTATATGATGAAAACCACTTCAAACTAGGAGGTGCGGCAGCATGCCCAGCACCCCTAGTTCCAAAAGACCTGTGGCATGGCCAGGGGTGGCCTGGGACAGCTGACCTGGGCTCGCAAGGCTCAGGCTGAGAAGTAAACATGGCTGTGTAGATGCAGGATCCCAGAGCTCAGGCTCCAGCCTGATCCCAGGTGTCTACACAGCAATTTTTCAGCCCTGGTCAGCCGACCCAGGTCAGTGGCAGGTTTTTATCCCTGTGTAGACATGCCCAGGGAGTACGGCAGGCTAGTAGTCTGAGTGCAGGTGTAGACACCAGGAATTCCTGACGCTTGCTCTGCAGCCTTGTCACATAACCTTTCTGCCATCATTTCTCCATCTGGAAAATGGGTCAATAATTTTCTTAACAAGTCTGTGGCCACCTAACACCACACGAGAGATGTCACTATGCTGTATGCCATCTCTTCTCGAAAATTCATGCTGACAGCAGGGATAGATTGCAATTCTTTCTCCTCCGAACACAGATGCCACTCACACTTGAGCTATAGGAAAATCTCCTGTAACTAGCAATAGAGGGCATATGACACACAGTCAAGCAATTCTGATCCTATCCTGTACAGAGCAGTGGTACACACATACACACTCAGAGTAGCCGATTCTTTACAAAGCTTACTTGCCTACTACACAGAGAAGTGGGAAAGCTAGTGGGCCTGATTTGCTATTGCCTTATACCAGTTTTGTGTAACTTCATTGATTCCAGTAGCATTAAACTGGTGTGAAACTGGAGTAACAAAGCAATGAATCCAGGTCAGTGCCTCCAAAGCCTTGTGATGATTACCAGTGCTAGGTATTATAATACAGACAAGATCGTCAGTATTTTTCTCCAAAAATCCAAATAGCACAAATCAAGAACTCATCAATATATTTTCTTTTTTGGCCATCAGTAAAGGTAAAAAACACCGATTCAACTGGAAATCAAGGGTGTCTATTTCACAGTGGACCTACGGCTCAAATGCACATGTGCATATTCTGACAGGGGAGAGCATAGGCCAGCCGTCACACAGGTATGTTCAGAAAAGGTTTGATCTGGTAAGAAAAACAGAGCTATGCAGAATCAGGAGCCGGAGGCATGGTGGTGTTCTTGTCTGTTAACTTATGCTGCAATGGCTGTCTTTTTTTTTTTTTGAGAAATGGGGAAGAAGAGATTAATTGTGAAATAACAATTGTGACAATAATGAATGTTCAGCAATTGCTCCAACTAGATATTTACAGTCATATTTTTGAGAGGCTTTAAAATATGGGAGGATTTCTCTCTCTTCTCCCTTCTTTAAAAATGAGTTCTTGAACAAGATCTGAGGAAAGGATTTTTAGGAACACAAGTTGCTGAGTTATTAGGTCTTTAGTCCGTTCTTTGCTAATGGCCACAATAAATCATTTGCAGTTCTTTATGATGCCCTGGATTTGGGCCCATAAAAATAGTTGTTAATTACTCAAATAGAGATTCAGTGGAAAAAATGCCCAGAACATTTAACTGCAGTCAGTGCAAAATATAGTTATCTTCAGACTTCTGCATCTGTTGCTCATTTCTGGGATATTAGTTTTCTACCAAAGTTAACACGTTCCCCAAATTGCTAGCTTGCAATTTCAGATGGAGCAGTGCACAGCTGAGACAGTGAAACACACTACAGGCCACATCCAAAAGCCACTGGGAATCTTTCCACTGACTTCTCCAGGCTTTGGAGCAGGCCTTAAGGGGAAAGAAAATAAATATGTTTGGAAGCATTGTTTCTCTGAGCAATGATGCTGCCTCTCTTAGGGCCTGACTTAAATCCTTTGAAGTCAATGGGAATCTTTCCATTGACGTTGACGGGCTTTGGATCACACACTTTTGTTCCAATGCAAACTCCTTTGCCCATGTGAAGAGGGCTTTGAGTAAGCGCAGGACAGCCCAGAGGTCAGTGGATGTGTCTCCTAATTTAGGATAGTTCAAGCCCCAGATTTGCTCTCTCGGTTTTGTTACAGAGAATGTCCATTTTCATCTGTAGTACTATCAGGTTTGTTCTAGGCTGGTTCTCTGCAGCAAAATTTTGCTCTGTTTTTGTGTAGCTCATTAAAATGAATGAGTTGTTTTGGGTTTACACTCATGCGCTTAGGGATTGTTCAAAAGACGATTGCAATGAACCTGAGCCTTTCCCTGAAATCAGCCTGAGCCTTTCCAAACTCACGATTGGATCCACTCTACAATAACGAGCCAATGTGTATCCATTTGATAGGGGATGAGCAGCCTGGCGAGGATATAGAATACACTATCGAGATTTCAAGAGATTATTCATACACAGCAGATAATAAAGGAAAAATGATGTGAAGGATACAAACCCCCCTGCTTCAGGGCATCACCAACCTCTAACTAGTGGGGGTCAGGAGGAAACTTTCTCTATGGAGAGATTATCCCATCACTGCCAACTGCAGAGTACACGCACCTTCCTTTAAAACCAGTGGTGGTTGCCACTTTCAAAGACAGGGTAGGGACTAGATCGTCTGATCCAGTCTGGCAATAACTACATTGCTTTGCTAGTGTCTTTAACTGTCTTTCCCCCGTTATGAATTTTTATGAGTTTTCAAACAACTCTGGCCAAGTCCTTATTCCTGACGAACACTGTGCCTCTGGAACAGAAGCCTTTCCATGTCGCCACAGTGAACGCCAGGCAGCTACGTATTTTTCAGCTGTCCTCTGTAACTGCTTCACAGACATCTGGATGCAGACTGAGAGGGAACCAAAAATAAGACAACTTGTGCCCATTCTCCCCTAGGTGGAGGAATCCCATGTAGGAACCGGGATTCTCTAGGCGTTCTCACCGGCAGAAGTCCCTTTATTCTTTTCTCAGGGTTGGGGAGGGAGGTAGAGACTTAAACGGTGCATAGCCCTGGTGCTGACCTGCTGTACAGGGGGAATTTTACCGCTTTGTGAAAGATCACTTTGTAAAGGGGGAACATATCCCTTGCGGCCCCCTGCTGATGAACATGAGTATAAGAAAAAAGGCTCTCAAATGCTGGGCAAAATCCTATAGTCCTTGCTCAGGGCCAAATTCCCACCCGTTTCACTGCTGCTGACTTCACTGGGAAGTTTATCTGAGGAAGACTGCAGAGGGAATATTTCTGAAATCATCTTGTCTTTTAGAGTTATTAATTGGACTAGTAATCCAATGCTACCTCCATAACTATGGAAGCTGTTCTTCTTATATTTATATATCTCTGCTGTCTGTAATGACAGTTTCAGTTTTCCTTTCTAGTCAATTTCCTGGGACAAGAGTTGTGATTTCTGTCATCTAGCCTTTCTCAGCCTGGTCCTGATCCCTTGATAGGTTGTCCCACACAGGAGTGTATTTATGTGACTTGTAAAACAAGATACCATCTGGAATGTGCATGGGGCTGAGAGAACCGGTAGCAAAGGAGCTGCATGTGGCGAAATGACAAGCAGAGAGCAGGAATAATCCCTTTTTTCTTAAACAAATAAGGCGCACATGATCTAGTCTATTCTAATCTATTCGCTCCTCTGGCACAATGGCGCTCTCTTCAATATGGGTAAATCTTGTCTGTGAGGAAGACAGGACGTTCCCAGGGGCTGGTCTGAGACTGTGGAGTGAACTCCCCCAGGATCTAAGGACCACCCTCACTTTCCACTCCAAGTGCACAGTGCATTTTTTTGACCTGCCATCTCTGACATAATATAGAGCAACGTGTGCTTGTGTGCACACGCACGCACACAGAGACAACACCCTACCAAAACAACACACTCCACTGCCCACATTTCTCCCACTGGGGAGAGGATGAGAGAACAAACAAAGTTACGGTTCTGAATGCCCTCCGGGAAGAGGCTCACGCACTATAACGATGAGCGTAGGATAGTAACCTACACACAACAGAGAATAGAACAGAACTGGTGTAAATCAGTGTAGATCCACTGACACCAATGAAGCTATGCCCGTTTATACCAACTGAAAATCCGACCCATGGTGAGAACAACCCGTGGTACCGGTCACTAACCCACAACTAGTGGGGCAGATTCTGCTCTCTCAGCGGTGTAACCCCATTGACTTGATTTATATTGGTGCCAATGATGGGAGAGTCAAGCCCATTGGTTTACTCTGAGTCTAAAGCAGATTTATCACCCAAACCTGCCTCAGAGCCACTGCTGAACTCAGAACTGACACCAAAGGGCTAATTTGAGAGTTGGGTGTGCAGTACACGGCCAAACAAGGAAAGGTGAAGCACCAATGATTGGAGAGAATGAGGAGGAATCATATATATTTTTTGGAGATAGAAAATAGAAGTTTGTCTTTTCCATGATTTCCATGAGCACTGAGAAATACAATAAAGAGGAGGCTAATTTCATCAGCACACACCCTTAGCGATGACATTCGGAAGCACCAATGTAAAGTGCCTGGAAAATGAGATTTATATATGAGAAAAGTGGTTTTCAATCGGCATTTTTCAGTGTAATTAAGTTCTCGTGGTTTTATATTTCCCAAGTGTTTAGTTGTTTTCAAAGTATCATACTTTTCCCCACCCCCCTTAAATGCCATATGTATGGAAACCCTAGACCTAGGGAAGAATTACTGTCTACTTATAAAGGAAGAATGTTTTCTCATCTGCCAGTGTAGAAAGCCAGCTTGGTACCAACTGGCTAAAGAAAGCTGCAGAAACTAACTGCTTGATTTATATCACAACAATAATAGGACAGGCACAAAAGTGTTCCCAGAAATGGCATGTAGACAACAACCAAGGGAAAAATAACTGCAAAGAAAATGTCTTACCCAAATTGGGATCATATTCACTTATAAACCTCTTGGTTAGAAACTTCACAGTCAGTGCTGTAAAAGGTGAAACAAGGTTCGTTTAGTCTCAGTTTTGTTCGCTTCTGTGCAACTCAGCTTCACACCAGTAGCAAATAGCTCTTGCAGCCACGTGCAAAGGGAAATGGACAAACTCTCCCTTGAGAAATGGTTCATGGGCCGGTTTAGTTCTGCTCATGAAATTAAAGCATCCCGACACTTATTCTTTCCCTCGGGGTTAGGCTCAGAGTTCCCATCTGTCGAGTGATACAAACTATTACACAGTATATTTATACACACTCATTTCACTTTTGCTGAGCTGCAACACACTTTTGAAGGATCACTGATTAGATTTCACCAACACAATTCCCATAGGAGTTTTTCAGAAATGGGGTCTGAGCACAGGACTGGGAACCAACAACTTCTACGCTCTAATCCCACCTCTGACACTGACTAGCTGAGCCTGGTGGAGACTGGCATAAATCCACCAGTCAATGTTACTATAGCAACACCTACCAGCTGAGGATCCGGCTCCAGGATTCCTTTCCTCCAGCGACCCCACCGACAGAAAGATTTCACCCAAAGTTTCCCTTATCGCCAGGTGTCAAAACCAAACCAGTCCTAACTTATTACACCTTGCAACTAACCACAGCCCAGATAATGTCACTGGGCCCTCCTATCCCCAGCCAGCATGAACCAGACTGAGTTTAAAATGCACAGTAGGTACTGCCGGGAAAAGCACAGCTACATACAGCATTTCTGAGTTGGACGTTTGTTGTCCCAGGACATAGTCACAGACCCTCCATATAGTCTGAGTGCAAAGCCACGGGGAGGCTTGGGGCAGAATAAAGTCATTTGCATTAACTAGAAATTATGGGATGGCTTTTCTCATGTTTATTTACTTTATGCAACATTGTACAGACAGAAAATATGGAAGATGAGTGGCCGTACTTCCCATGTGATAATTGTGGTTACTCACTTCTGACTGCTCCCTGAACTCTGCCTACCCATCTAGCTCCACCAGGCCTTATGTTACCCTTCCAAACCTTCCATCAGGCACCAGCTGCTTATTCTTTAAAATCAACCTACCCCTTCTTCCTTCAAATGTGGAATTTCCCCCCTTGCTGCTCTCCAGTTACTCTGCTCATTTGCCACTGGCATCTGCAGATACTGACCCCTGCCATGAAACAGTAGCCAGGAAACAAAGGCTATGATTGGGCAATGCACCCCTATTCGGCAAAGCTCTTGAGGCCTGATCTGGCAATGCTGACGGGAATGGGAGCTGGAACATTGATGTCAAAGAGCACAGGGCTCAAGCCCGTAAGCGGGAGCAGAGAGTTAAACGTTTGCTTAAGAGCTCTGCTGAATGGGGCTGAACAGTAGCCTCTCCACAGCACTCCTGTGCCACTCACAACTTTCTCGCCATGTGCAGCGCAGGCTGGGCAGTACTCAGTCTGCAATAGTAAGAGGTCAAGGGGCTGACGTCTTGTGGCTGGAAATGGGACCTTTCCACCACGGGCGAGAAGGTGGCTCAGCTCCCAAACCTGGAGCTCAGAAAAGCTCTCCTGGGGCGTTTTCAGATGTGTTAGCTACAGTTCTTCTCCTCCCTCTCCATGGGCTGCATGGTCAGACCTGCAGTACGAAGGCCTTTGGCTTTACGGAGATGGAGTTACACAAAACACACACCCAATCAAATTGTTGATAACTCTCTCAACCAGCTTTCCTGCTCGGTAGCCTACGTATTACCTGTGGGGCGGGTAATACAAAGGGTTTACTGGCGTTCCTTTGAGACAACCTTCATAACTCTCTCACGGCTCGGCCACTCGTGTGTAACACAGCCACCCCAAACTACTGCTCATCATTTTATACCATGCTGCCATGCCGTTATGGCAGAGAGTGTAACCAAGTACATAGGACACTGGCTGGCACTTCGGAGACCTCAGATCTAGTCCCAGCCTGGTGGACGCTCTGCTGTGTGACCTTAGACATGTCATTTCTCCTTTCTGTGCATTAATTTCCCCATCTGTAAAATGGGGAGAATTATATGTATCCCCTTTGCAGAGTACTTTGCAATCTATGGACGCAGAGCACCATATAAATGGAGGTAGATAACAGGATTAGGATCATATAGTCTGTATAATATATGAAAGGAGAAAGATATATTATACATCAGGCACTTGAGACTGATCCTGCAGTCCTTACTCCCATAACTCATAAAATGATTTTTAGATTGTAAGCTGTTTGGGACCGATACCGTCACTTAGCATGTGATTGTACCATGCCTCGCACCATGGTGCTACAAATGATAATCAAAATCAATGGGTGTTTGGTCTGTGTAAGGAGAGCAGGATCCAGCCGGATATTGAGTAGATTCATTTTGCTGCTTGTTATGGGTTGAATTTAGAACGAGGCTAGTCTGTTAAGAGCAGCCACCTCTATTCACATGTTTCTCAAAGAATGCAAGAGACATTTTAGTAAGGAAGCGGCAGCTAGCTGGGTGTCAAAATTCACCCAGGGAGCGTTGTGTTGATGCAGAAATTAGGTCACTTTAATCAGTTCACTCAAAGAACAAAAGGAATGAATGAAAGTCGAAGGTCTTTGCAGTTCTTTGGGTTTGGGTGGAAGGCAGAGCAGATCAGATGTTAATCACAATTAGAACAGAGCAAAACATTTTCAGTGAATAGAGAAGTAGAGAAAAAATGAATTTTCCTGAATAATTTTTCTGAAATTATTTCCACATTCAGGTCAAAGTCAAAGAATAGTTTTGACTGAAAAAGAAAATGTAAAAGGAAATCTGGAAAAGTTGAAACATTTTTTTCTGACCATTTTGAAACATTTCATTTTGACTTTTCGATTCCAAAGGGCATTTTGTTTAGGCATGTGGGCCATTTAAAAAAAAAGGGGGTGGGGGAAATCACCCAAAACAAAATACCAAAGTGAATTGTTTTCATGGGAAAACCCCACTGAAAATATCAGTTTCAGTTCAAATTGGACCAAAATTTATTATTCACTCAGTTCTAGTCAGAATTGTTTAAAGGTCAACATGAAGAAATGGCCATTCCAGAGAGAAGCAATTTCCCACTACAGATTCACCCAACTTTCCCCAGGATTTCTAGCAAACCTCTTCAGGAGCCATATCCTTCTTGCCTTGCAAGAAGTGTGTTGACTTCAATCGGAATAATTGCAGGATGGTGGAACAGGTTTTGTTGGAAAATTGGCTACATACTATAGAATCTACCAATGGCCAACAAGCGAACGCTATTTAGTTTATGCTTTAGCAGGTAGTGTAAATGCAGTCATCATGATTACAGTAAACAGAATCTAAAGGTTTTGAGCTGTAGGTCCAACCCAGCAAGGCACTAAAGCACATCATAACTTTAAGTGCATGAGCAGTGCAGTTGATTTCAATAGAGCTATTCGCATACTTAAAGTTAAGCATGCACATATGCACTTTGTTGGATCAGGGCCTTAGTTCTGATCATCACAATTTCTTCTCTGTGGGGTTTCACCCATCTGGAGAAGGACAAAGGGAATGAGAAAAGTTCTGTTTTCCAAAAGCAGCTCTCCTCACCTGGAAGATTCCTGGGCCACATTTTATCCTGGATGGGCCACCTGGGTGTCTGGTGTGACTGCTGTGAAACCAGCGAGATACGTTTGGCCCTGTGATGAAGGCTCAAATACAATGGAGTTCCTACAGAACTACATTTGATTTCACCCAGACTACTCCCCCGGACAGCTTAGCACAATTGACGTTGTTCCAATGGAAGCTGTGAGGATCTGCCACTTTCATAACTTCAGGTGAATTAATGCCATGTTAGCAGCACTTTGCTATGTTCACCTCCAGAATGAGCGGGCATTGGCTTTTGGTTCCCTGGGCATGATCATGGGAGGCCTGGGAACCACAGGGCAGGGCCAGGATCAAGGCAAAGCTGAGTCTCTATGGTAAATTCCCATTTATTACCAGGTGGAGCAGCGGGGCAAAGTTTTAACCCTCTTGCTTGTTTTTACACCCATACATTCAAGGAAATAATAACAAGGCCTAGAACTTATATAGTTCGTTTCCTCTATAGATCTCATAGTGCTTCATAAAGGATCAAAATCCCCACTTTACAGATGGGAAAACTGAGGCACAAAAAAGGGAAGTGACTTGCCCAGGGTCACCCAGCAGGTCAGTAGCAGAGCCAGGAATAGAACTAAGGGTCCCTTGAGTCCCAGCCCAATGCACTAGGCCACACTGCCTAAAATGAACATGAACCGAACATGTTTTACCCCAAGACCTCTCAGCCCAACACTGGGGCTCTCTCTTGCCAGATGCATCTTTCTCTCTCTCTCTTGGTGTCACTCTCCTCTCACCTGATTTGCCAGATCCTCTGCATCCTAAGATCGCCACATTGCACTCAGGCAGCAGGCTGGGGAGGTGACGGTCAGTGGTGCTGGGGGCGGCCCGTGGCTTGCCAAACATCGAGGACATTCTCTTGCCTTTCAAAGAGAGCGAGGAGAAAGCATGGGAGCATCACAGGGAGACTGATCACCCTATGGGGAGGAGCTCAGGTTACCGCTTGCGAGACAGAGCGACAAGTGCTGAATGTTATCCCCTCCACCAGCTCTATCACCCCCAACAGATTCTGCAGCACAGGTCCACCTCTGCCTCAGCGGGATCGAAGCGCATGGGGGGGGACGTACGTTCCTGGGGAGACAGGCACCCCCTCCTCCTCTCTCTCTCTCCTTCCCAGTTCTCTGCAGCAAACTCATCTTCAGCACCACCTGTCAATTTCCAAGCCCCCTTGCAGGGCACCACTAACTTCTTCCCAGCCTGAAGAAGTGAACAGCTATAGGGCTTGGGAAATCAGGGCCGCTAAGTGTCGTTGGAAAGGCGCACACAAGAAATCTCCCGTTCTCCTGAGTGCAATTTCTTTTGCATCCTTTAAATAAGCAGCGGCCCTGCAATGCTCAGCCTCCCCACAACACACACCTCCTTGCAGGAAAGAATTCACGTTAAGTTTTGCTGTGTATTTCCTTACAATTCTCCCCCTCCCCACCCCGTCTCAACCAAACCCGCCATGAACACACGGAAAAGGATGCTTGCTTTGCAAAGACAAAGCTGCAACTGACCTCTACCCCTATGCCCTCCCCTCCCGCTATTAGAAACAGAAGATAAATTAGTCCTCTAACCTTGAAATCAGAGCTGGATTTTCATGAGGGACACAGAGAGGATGAGTTTGCTGGGCAGGCTTTGTTGTTTATATCCACAGATCCATGGTTTGCCCCCTACACTCACACGCACGCACACGCCTCCTCAAGGCAAGGCCAGGGCTGCACCCACACACCGAATCCGGAGGAAGAAGCCAGCCACCAGGCACTGATGAGCCGAGTGAATCATTGGGAACTCAGCGTCTGCGCCGTCCCCACGGCTGCTGGCTCCGGACCTCAGCCCCGCGCGTGAATGAATGAGGCAGGGAGGAAGAGAGCTTAGGCTCCCTGCAACTTTCGCCAGCTGAGTCCCAGCCAAACTCCTTGTAAGGAAAGCTGCTGCCTCTCTCAGGCTCCGCTGGATACAATTTCCCATCAGCACAGGGGACTTTCCTCACAGCAAACAAATAAACCTGCCGAAAAGGCCTCCAAGGCTCATGGTTAAAGGGGATAGAAACACAGCAGCTTGTGGTTCCCCTGGGGGCTTCTGTATGCTACAGTCCTGGCCCCTCACCCGGACACTGCAGCATCACCCTGCACTGGACGGCATCCGTGCAGCACACTCGTTACTAATACTTCCGTTATTAATAAAGGGCGGCAGCAAGAAGCTGTTAAAAGGAGAAAGAAAAACCTCTCTAGGAACCCACCCTCTCCTCTTTCCAAGCCCTCCTCAAATCACACGGCTCCCCACGAGCCTATCAAGTATTTCAGCCGCCACCCAAGGAAGTGCAGTGGCTCTGTAATAAATACATATGTATATGTGATCATGTCATCTCCTCTGCACACTGTGCTGTCTGGGTCCAGACTGCATTATCATCTCTCGTACAGAAACACAGGGAGACCCCAGGCAAGATCCGGGTGCCCAGGGTCACACAGGAAGTCTGTGGCTGAGTTAGGGATAGACCCGAGGCGTTCTGAGCTGCCGCCCAGTGCGCTACCCACTGGGCTGCCCTTCTGACCCGTAAATCCCTTCTGAAATGTAGCGCCCACGGAGGTTTTGCTTTGGTCCACAGGAAATGTCTTGGGTAATTATGGGGGCGCTTGTCTAAATAAACTCAGAGCATCCGAAGAAAATAAGCAAGTAATAGCATGGGACTTGGTTTACCTGGACTGGGAGTGCTGGGGCGCTGGGGGGCAGGAACCAGGTTTTTGTTATTCGTGTGTCCGGTGTCTAGCACAACGGGGTCCTGATCTCTGAGTGGCACCTCCAGGGGCTGCTGTAACACACAGAGTACATCAGCAGTATTGTCTCAGCTATCCCAGATGCTTTGGGAAGTGAATCTGCCCGGCCCAGTTTAATGCAGCTCAGCTGGCGTTTATATATTTTTTCACGTGACAGTTAGTTGAAGGTCAACAGAGGCCAACTTCTTCCAGAAAGTGACCAAACACAGCTGAAGACAGTAGGTCCGATTCAGCTCCCCATTAGGCCAGTGAAAATCCAGAGTGACTTCCCTGAACTCCATGGAGTTCCCCCACAACTCCGAGCTGAGTCAGGAATAGAACCCAGGCATTCTGGCCCCCAGTCCTAACCACTAGGTCTCACTGCTTCCATTCATTCATTTGCTATAAGAGATTTGTAGCATGCCTGTTGCTGTAGCAACTGGCTGTTGCTGTCATCTCCGAAGCTCCCTGCTCCAGCAGGTTTCAAAGGGGCTAATGCGTCTGCCAACCAAAGTGCCAGCTTGGGGGCAACACAATAAGCAAAACAGAGAAACCTCCCCACCCCACCCCACCCCCCCAAATCCCCTAATATTAAACTCAAGCCATCAATTAAAAGCTAAACAAAGTCAGCTGGTGTAAATCAGAGTCAGTGGGGTAAACTGAAGTTAATGTTGCCATGGTGATTTATACCAGATTGGGATCCAGCCCTGTCTACTTGGATCACACAGACGCGTGCTCTTGTTTGGGGATCCGTCACACAGTCCTTAGGCCTGGTCTACACCGAAAATTCAGGTCGCTCAGTGACAGCACTCAGGGCTATAACAATCTGCACCCCTGAGCACGGCAGCTATGTGGGTGTGGACACGGCTAGGGTGACGGAAGAATGCTTCCGGAGAGCTAGCTACCATCACATGAGGAGGTGGATTACCTACTGTGAGGGAAAAAATCCCTTGCATTGCAGTAGGCTGCGTCCACACTCCGGGGTTATGCCAGCCTTGCTATGGCACCATAGCTACCCCGCTATAGCTCCTGTAATGTAGATAGGGTGGCCAGGTGACCCGGGTGTAAGGATGGGAGGGGAAAAGCAGTGAGCAATGAGGGGTGGGGGAAGAGGAGTGGACAGGGGCGGGGCCTCAGGAGGAAGAGGCGGGGCAGGGGTGGGGCCTCGGGGGAAGTGGCGGGGCAGGGGAGGTTCCAGCACCCCTACTGGAGGGTCCAGTTTTTAAATATTACCAAGTTGGGAACCCTAAATGTAGACATGGCCTTGCTCACACAGGGCTGTGAGGGATTTCATTGGGAGGGAACGCAGGACTGGGCTCCTGCTTTGGGCTCCGCTGGGACCAACAGCTCTCTTTTAATATACATCATTACAGCACTACTCTTCTGATTGCCATCCAGGAAAACAAGGGAGTTATTTTTAAACCTGCCAGAAATAGTCTGTGATCGCAACGGTCCAGCCTGTGCCTTGGAGACAGGCTCTGGTATTACTATCTGCTAGGTGCATCAGTTAGCTCTTTTTCAGTACTGGGAATCCAGAGGTCATGCTGGGACCACCATAGAGGCAGTCATTTTTTCATACTGACCTCTATTTCAATAAATATGGTAACTGGTCGTTACTGCCACTCCCATGGAAAAATGGCTCATTTTTCTAGCAGCTCACATAAAACAGTCTTATCAAAACACCCGTCCGTTAACTATAACCCATGACTGCCACTGACTGTAATTTATGGTGCAGTTAGCAAGGCCCTTACATAAACACGGCAAAGCACTGGAAAAGTCCGGTCACCAGGCCTAATTAACGCAGGGTCTAATCCTGCAGCCTTTAGACCAACAGCCCCTCCTTTGGGCCCGGCCCGGCCCTGATCGCACACTTACTTAAATCAGGAGTAGCTCCAAAGGGAGCTCCGAATCCAGCCCAGTGGGACTGCTCCTATGAGTAAGGTCTTAATGAACACAACACAGGCCAAAACTCGTTCTTGGCAGCACACACAATTCCATCCATTTTCACAGCCTTGCCCTCAGCTGGTGTGACTCAGCTTTGCTCTGGTGCGTTCAGAGCAGCAAGGCCGATTTGCAGCCTTCTGAAAAGGTGCCAGGCCTAGCATGAGGTCAAAGGAGCCAATTCTGATCTCACTCTACCTTTACATCACAGCTATTCCATTGGCGTCAATGAAACTAACACAAGCCCCCAAATGCCTCCACTCCAATCACCCCCAAAACATGGTATGGGCTACCCCCATGCTGCTTGAAGCAGCAGTAGTAGACTCTGCCGTCGTTTGGCGACTAGTCAAAGCCATTTATTAATTCATCCTCACAGCATCCCTGAGGGTAGTATTGCGCACACACCCCGGAGAGGGGTACGTTGAGGCTCAAAGAGGGCAAGTGCCTTGCCCAGTCATTGTCAGGGCTGGGAAGAGAACATAGAGGTCCCCACTCCCAGAACCCTGCCCTAACCATTAGGCAACAGATTCATAGATACTAAGGTCAGAAGGGACCATTATGATCATCTAGTCTGACCTCCGGCACAATGCAGGCCACAGAATTTCACCCACCCACTCTTGCGAAAAACCTCTCACCTATGTCTGAGCTATTGAAGTCCTCAAATCGTAGTTTAAAGACTTCAAGGAGCAGAGAATCCTCCAGCAAGTGACCCATGCCCCATGCTACAGAGGAAGGCAAAAAACCTCCAGGGCTTCTTCCAATCTGCCCTGGATCAAAATTCCTTCCCGACCCCAAATATGGCAATCAGCTAAACCCTGAGCATATGGGCAAGATTCACCAGCCAGATACTACAGAAAATTCTTTTCTGGGTAACTCAGATCCCACCCCATCTAACATCCCCTCACAGGCCATTAGGCCTATTTACCATGAATATTTAATTATCAAAACTATGTTATCCCATCATACCATCTCCTCCATAAACTTATTGAGTTTAATCTTAAAGCCAGATAGATCTTTTGCCCCCACTGCTTCCCTTGGAAGGCTATTCCAAAACTTCACTCCTCTGATGGTTAGAAACCTTCGTCTAATTTCAAGTCTAAACTTCCTGGTGGCCAGTTTATATCCATTTGTTCTGTGTCCACATTGGTACTGAGCTTAAATAATTCCTCCCTCTCTCCGGTATTTATCCCTCTGATATATTTATAGAGAGCAATCATATCTCCCCTCAATCTTCTTTTAGTTAGGCTAAACAAGCCAAGCTCCTTGAGTCTCCTTTCATAAGACAAGTTTTCCATTCCTCGGATCATCCTAGTAGCCCTTCTCTGTACCTGTTCCAGTTTGAATTCATCCTTCTTAAACATGGGAGACCAGAACTGCACACAGTATTCCAGGTGAGGTCTCACCAGTGCCTTGTATAATGGTACTAAAACCTCCTTATCCCTACTAGAAATGCCTCTCCTGATGCATCCCAAGACCGCATTAGCTTTTTTCACAGCCATATCACATTGGCAGCTCATAGTCATCCTATGATCAACCAATACTCCAAGGTCCTTCTCCTCCTCCGTTACTTCTAATTGATGTGTCCCCAGCTTATAACTAAAATTCTTATTATTAATCCCCACCTCCCTTGTGTGGGATTGCTTCTGTGTAATGGTTTTTGCCAAATGTTTGTAACAACTGACTCATGCTGAGAGTCCCATGCCCACTGGCTGTGCCAGTAGCCAGTAAAGCCAAAATTTGCAGCCATTCATCTGAGTGCCCTCCTGTCTGAGGGCTCTGTTCACCTTGCAGTGGAGGGGCTGGGTTTCTACACCAGCTCTGAGAGACAGGGCCAATGACCCAGATGCTCTGCTGTGTCCAATTCGTGGTAGCTGCAGCTGAGGGGGATCACAGTTATTGTTTGCAGCTCCTTCATCCTGAGCCCACTCCTATACTGGCCCAGTCCCCAGCGTAGTTTAGAGCAGCCTCAGCACTGCTCTAAACTACCCCAGCTGGCTAGTATGCGAACTGGGGATTACCAGAGTGTAGCAGGGCTCTGGCCATGACATCTTCCTCCCAGCCTTGTGAGCAAAACAGTCCTTACACCAGAGGATGGAAGTATAAGTGTTATGTATTCCCACTCTAAGATGATCTAGGGATGCCCTCACCCTAGGGGAATGCCCAGCCAGCTGGCTCCACTGGTTTACAGCTGCTTTGCACTAGCCCAGTGCAAAGGGATTGAATCTAGACCGGTGTCTTTGAGAGCGCAGTAGGGAAGTGCATATAACACCTATAAGAAGGTGTAGGGTGCCAATCAACCCATCCCTATGGTGCTTCTAGTGACTCCATCAGAGCTAGGGCCCCGAGTCCTTGCATGCTGGGAGAGCACAGACCAAGGCTGCATTTGGTCCTTGCACAGCTCACAGGGTAAAGGACCCAGCTCCTAGCACCTCCGGACCCCACAGCCCTCATGGCCCCACTCATAGCTAGCCACAGTCTATTCCCTGCCACCACTTTGCTACAGGTGGACTGAGGGAAAGACATTAGCAGCCCTTCTCTTTCGGGAAACACAGGCTGCATGTGTTTAAAATTAATCACAGTTCAGAGCTAAGTGTTTTTTCAAACCCCAGCCCTTGCCAGGTATTTGGAGAGATAAATCACCGCAACAAAAGCAAAGACGACATGTCACAGATGCTGCTGCATGACAGAGCTGCGCTAATCGTTCCTGGAGCCGAAGGGGGAAACAACTTTATGGGGCAGAGCAACATAAATATTTATATGATTCCAAAAGGTCTTGCAAAGATCATCATAAAATTCCCCTGTTATTAAGGCTTTAGGTGCTAGGGTGGAATTTGTTTACCTTACATCCTGAAACTGTGATTCTTTTAGACGCTAATAGCCTGGTGTTTTCCTTTGCCCCACGTGTGCCTGCGAGCATGAGCTAGACTCCACTGTGCTGATATCAGATCTGGCAACCTGGGTTTGCAAAAATAGCACTTTATGGTACATGTCTTTATATAGCTATTTTACCAGAATAGCAAATATTGCAAAATTGCCCGAGTAATCTTACAAACAAAATCCCTAGGATTCCCAGGGGGAGTGAAAGGTTTGCTCTTTAGATCGGTCTTTAAATTAAGCCACGATGAAGGGACCCACTAGAGGATGCTTCCAACCAAATGACTTCCTTCCTAACGCACACTGGAGGCAGCCCGGGCTGGAGGAATGAAGGAACACGTGGCAGAAGATACCAAATTCCCATCTGCTGCTGGGTGCTCTCAGGTGAGCCACTTTAAATGGTGACTTACCATATGTATTGCAGCAGCACCTAGTGACCCCCACTTGAGAGCCGGGACCCACTGTGCTTGGGGCTGCCCCTGCCCAAAGAGTTTACAATCTAAACAGACAAGGCAGACGCAGGGGAAACAGAGGTGAAGTGATTTGTCCAAGGTCACACAGCAGCTCAATGGGAGAGAGCCCAGGTCTCCTGACTCCCAGTCCAGTGCTCTATCCACTAGCCCAAGCTGCTTCTCCACTCACTGCCTCTGTTTTTTTCTCCATTCATCAGGGACAAAATGTAACCACCTCCTTCTCATGGAATGATTGTGAAGCACTCTGAACATGTGCGTGTATATAAAATGTTATAAATTATTATTAGGAATGTTTGGTAAGTGTGTAGGTAATGGCCTTTGACATCAGGTAATCTAACATTGACATTAATGCCAAAACTCCCATGGATGTCAGCGAAAGCAGGACTGGGCCAAACGTTTGCAAGTGGGCTTTACGCTCCACTGATCTACTAGTAGCGCTGTTATTCTGATTGCTTTCCTATCACAACACTGATTGTATCTCTGTGTCCCAGCTGTTCTGGTATTTGGGTTAATAATACAAAAAAAAATTGCAAGGGACTTTAAAAATAACATCCAGCAGTGAGATCACTTGCATGAAATTACACAGTAAATACAGACCTCGACCGTAAGCGATTATTTAAAGGACTCAAAGGGTCTTAATTCTCTGAAAGCCAGCTCCCGGACCAGATCTCAGCCGATGTAAATCAGCAGAGTTGCACGAAGACCAATGGAGGAATCTGCCCCATGTGAATCAGTGCACACATGAGCGACACACAGGAAAGACCACACATATTGCTTCTGACTCACAAAATAGGACTGGTGCACAAGATGCCAAACCACAGCAAGGGAGCCAGTTAAAACACCCAATGTCTATTCTGGTAAAGAGCACGCAGTATGTGGGGAGGGACTATCCCAGCTTTAACTGTGATAGGAGGAACCATGTGGGTGGAACATAATTAATTGTTCTTCCCATGATGTTTCCATAGTATTTGATTTGCTGTAGAGCCTTATCTTCCCCAATGCTGTCAGCACAGCAGTGAGAGCTGTGGGTCCTCAGCACCTCTTGGGATCAGGCCCCTAAACTGCACCTGCCATCTCATGACCCTCCAGAAACAAAATTAACCTGGCCACGTGGAATCACTGCCCTGCATTCTGCTGTCCACGGCACTGGTGCGGATGCCCTTGGAGGTAAAACGGCATCTTCTCTGTTCTCCATGTCTGATGCCATAACATAAACATGCTCCAAGGGGAGTCACAGGGCAAGTTGGTGCATGATCAGAATTTGGAACCTGATGCCACAGCTCAAAGAGGTGCCCAGCTGATAGCAAAGAGAAAAACACACCCAAATTCACCCCTAACATCAGAGGGCCTCGATTCTCTGCTCCCTCCAAGCTAAAAAATGCTTTTTTTGCCTCTGTTTTCACTAACAAGGTCAGCTCCCAGACTGCTACGCTGGGCATCACAAAATGGGGAAGAGATGGCCAGCCCTCTGTGGAGATAGAGGTGGTTAGGGACTATTTAGAAAAGCTGGACGTGCACAAGTCCATGGGGCCGGACGAGTTGCATCCGAGAGTGCTGAAGGAATTGGCGGATGTGATTGCAGAGCCATTGGCCATTATCTTTGAAAACTCGTGGCGAACCGGGGAAGTCCCGGATGACTGGAAAAAGGCTAATGTAGTGCCAATCTTTAAAAAAGGGAAGAAGGAGGATCCTGGGAACTACAGGCCAGTCAGCCTCACCTCAGTCCCTGGAAAAATCATGGAGCAGGTCCTCAAAGAATCAATCTTGAAGTACTTGCATGAGAGGAAAGTGATCAGGAACAGCCAGCATGGATTCACCAAGGGAAGGTCATGCCTGACTAATCTAATCGCCTTTTATCATGAGATTACTGGTTCTGTGGATGAAGGGAAAGCAGTGGATGTATTGTTTCTTGACTTTAGCAAAGCTTTTGACACGGTCTCCCACAGTATTCTTGTCAGCAAGTTAAGGAAGTATGGGCTGGATGAATGCACTATAGGGTGGGTAGAAAGCTGGCTAGATTGTCGGGCTCAACGGGTAGTGATCAATGGCTCCATGTCTAGTTGGCAGCCGGTGTCAAGTGGAGTGCCCCAGGGGTCGGTCCTGGGGCCGGTTTTGTTCAATATCTTCATAAATGATCTGGAGGATGGTGTGGATTGCACTCTCAGCAAATTTGCGGACGATACTAAACTGGGAGGAGTGGTAGATACGCTGGAGGGGAGGGATAGGATACAGAAGGACCTAGACAAATTGGAGGATTGGGCCAAAAAAAATCTGATGAGGTTCAATAAGGATAAGTGCAGGGTCCTGCACTTAGGACGGAAGAATCCAATGCACCGCTACAGACTAGGGACCGAATGGCTAGGCAGCAGTTCTGCAGAAAAGGACCTAGGGGTGACAGTGGACGAGAAGCTGGATATGAGTCAGCAGTGTGCCCTTGTTGCCAAGAAGGCCAATGGCATTTTGGGATGTATACGTAGGGGCATAGCGAGCAGATCGAGGGACGTGATCGTCCCCCTCTATTCGACATTGGTGAGGCCTCATCTGGAGTACTGTGTCCAGTTTTGGGCCCCACACTACAAGAAGGATGTGGATAAATTGGAGAGAGTCCAGCGAAGGGCAACAAAAATGATTAGGGGTCTAGAACACATGACTTATGAGGAGAGGCTGAGGGAGCTGGGATTGTTTAGCCTGCAGAAGAGAAGAATGAGGGGGGATTTGATAGCTGCTTTCAACTACCTGAAAGGGGGTTCCAAAGAGGATGGCTCTAGACTGTTCTCAATGGTAGCAGATGACAGAACGAGGAGTAATGGCCTCAAGTTGCAGTGGGGGAGGTTTAGATTGGATATTAGGAAAAACTTTTTCACTAAGAGGGTGGTGAAACACTGGAATGCGTTGCCTAGGGAGGTGGTGGAATCTCCTTCCTTGGAAGTTTTTAAGGTCAGGCTTGACAAAGCCCTGGCTGGGATGATTTAACTGGGAATTGGTCCTGCTTCGAGCAGGGGGTTGGACTAGATGACCTTCAGGGGTCCCTTCCAACCCTGATATTCTATGATTCTATGATTCTAAAGTGGATCAGAGCTGTTGAGAAAGCAGGGTACATTTTTACAGTGTTGCTGTTCTGACCCTCATTTCACTTTGTGCTTTGACTTTACTGATTTGGGGCATCCATGGCCTTCATCTGAGTTCTCCCCATGTTCTTTCATAGCACTTGGTTCCCCTTAGTAAACAGGCTTCTTCCTCGCTAGGTGGACCTTTAACACCAGGGCGAGTGAAACACACACACCTCCTGGGTGTGGTGTTCTGTCCCATCTAGTGGCACCAAGACCACTTAGAGAGAGATTATGAGTCTACTCTACACCCTTTGCTAAGAGCCAGTCAACTTGTAGCTCATGCAGTAGCGGCTCATGCACTAAACTCCAAAAGTCCCAGGTTCGATCCTGCCCGCCGACGACTGAGGTCTGTCGGTTTTACACTAGCATGACATGGAGTTATGACTGTTGTAACCAATTCTTCCCTCTTCTTTGGGTTGAAATTGACCGGGACTGGAACCCAGCCGATGGCAAACGATTAGATTGTTACAATCGCTGCATAGCAGGACCCCAACCAGAAACAACCCTATGTTTTTCTAAAAGATCAGATCTAGTTCAAACAGGAATTATTTCAGGGATGTTCTAGAACCTGTGTTATGCAGGCAGTCAGAGTAGATGATCACAGTGATCTCTTCTGGCCTTAGAATCTATGATCCTATGAAAACCTGCCTTATGGTTTTTGTAATCAAACCAGGTGTTTGTTTCAAATTCTGAAGCATTGAACAACATGATACAAATCAGCAGATGGGGGTCATATATGACAGCTGTTCTCTTAATAGATTACCAGGCCCCACTATACTCCAACTTCAATCTGCTGCTCTCACTGCAGACAGACCTTCTGAACGGCTACATAAAGCTGCTCAGGGAGAGAAGAAAGGTTTTGACAATCTGGAGAGTGTAAATTATGATATATTAGAATAATGTAACAAGGCCATGGGATCTGGCTGGCAATACGTTGAGCATGGTCATTCATGACACGTCTATTTTGTAGAGCATCAGAGAGAGAAGATGGGTGACAGAATAGCTTTTATTGGACCAACTCCTGTGGGTGGTAGGTACAACTTTCGAGCTACAGGTCTGGAGAATGAAATCGGAGTGTCTGTCATACAAAACTGTCTCCCCAAGATTGCTTTACAGAGTTAAATACTGGTAGTAATGGGAGAGAGAAGTTAAGAAGTGAGGCCTGGGGTGGGGAAGATCTGTCATTCATCTATGATCTGAAATGAGGTGGAGAGTTGATGATGTAAAGAGACACAGGAAGTCTCCGCTAAATGGCTAGAGAGGAGATTCACCCTACATCATAACATAGCAGTGCTGGGGTTTGGATTCAACTGTGCTGTAATTTCGTGAGCTGTTCTGGCAAGATTTCGTCTCATGTCGTTTTGGCTGCATGCAAGTCTGAACCAAGAACCAAGTCCCTTTTGGATCTGACATGGACGTAAGATTCCCTAGGATTCAGGGATTCAGATCAGAACCCTCCAAAATGGAAAGGATCCTGGACTGATAGCTGCACATCCAGCTATTGCAATTCCAGTGTCAAAAGCTTTATATGCACAAACCAGGCATGAATCTGCACCTGCATCACCTACAAATAACATATTTTTCCCCATGTAAAATGGTGTGCATTCAGTTCTGCATGTGCTGTAACAGCTGCAGTGCAAAACTGGGCAGGACAGTGCAGAAGCTGGGGCTGGAAATGTGATCCACTGTGGCTACTGGTCAGTTCTAGTGTCATTTGTTTAACCAGATACACATGCTATCATAGAATCATAGAACAGAATCATAGAATATCAGGGTTGGAAGGGACCTCAGGAGGCCATCTAGTCCAACCCCCTGCGCAAAGCAGGACCGATCCCCAATTAAATCATCCCAGCCAGGGCTTTGTCAAGCCTGACCTTAAAAACTTCTAAGAAAGGAGATTCCACCACCTCCCTAGGTAACGCATTCCAGTGCTTCACCACCCTCCTAGTGAAAAAGTTTTTCCTAATATCCAACCTAAATCTCCCCCACTGCAACTTGAGACCATTACTCCTTGTCCTGTCCTCTTCCACCACTGAGAACAGTCTAGAGCCATCCTCTTTGGAACCCCCTTTCAGGTAGCTGAAAGCAGCTATCAAATCCCCCCTCATTCTTCTCTTCCGTAGACTAAACAATCCCAGTTCCCTCAGCCTCTCCTCATAACTCATGTGTTCCAGTCCCCTAATCATTTTTGTTGCCCTCCGCTGGACTCTTTCCAATTTTTCCACATCCTTCTTGTAGTGTGGGGCCCAAAACTGGACACAGTACTCCAGATGAGGCCTCACCAGTGTTGAATAAAGGGGAACGATCACGTCCCTCGATCTGTTGGCAATGTCCCTATTTATACATCCCAAAATGCCATTGGCCTTCTTGGCAACAAGGGCACACTGTTGACTCATATCCAGCTTCTCGTCCACTGTAACCCCTAGGTCCTTTTCTGAAGAACTGCTGCCTAGCCATTCGGTCCCTAGTCTGTAGCGGTACATGGGATTCTTCCATCCTAAGCGCAGGACTCTGCACTTGTCCTTGTTGAACCTCATCAGATTTCTTTTGGCCCAATCCTCCAATTTGTCTAGGTCCCTCTGTATCCTATCCCTACCCTCCAGCGTATCTACCTCTCCTCCCAGTTTAGCGTCATCTGCAAACTTGCTGAGGGTGCAATCCACACCATCCTCCAGATCATTTATGAAGATATTGAACAAAACTGGCCCCAGGACCGACCCTTGGGGCACTCCACTTGATACCGGCTGCCAGCTAGACATGGAGCTGTTGATCACTACCTGTTGAGCTCGACAATCTAGCCAGCTTTCTATCCACCTTATAGTCCATTCATCCAGCCCATACTTCTTTAACTTGCTGGCAAGAATACTGTGGGAGACAGTGTCAAAAGCTTTGCTAAAGTCAAGGAACGACACGTCCACTGCTTTCCCTTCATCCACAGAGCCAGTTATTTCATCATAGAAGGCAATTAGATTAGTCAGGCATGACTTGCCCATGCTATGACATGCACCACCAGCTTCGGCTACGGCAGAGAACTCTGAAGAAGGTTGAAGGTGGCTTTGTTGGCATTTTGTTCCCCACACCCTCTGAAGACAATAGAGAAAAGACTGTTGAATGCCCTCTGGACAAGAGAGGCCTGTGGTGGGTCAGAGACTGGCAGCTAATCCCACATTTAAGAAACAGCAGGATCATACGAACAGACTTCTGCACTTCTTCTCCAGAGAGAGGAACATCTTTGATAGAGGCTACTACCACCTCCAGAGATAGTAGGATCCTTCCATTTGTCAGACCTCTAGTTCTTCCTGCTTAGCCTCACTTTCCTTCTGTTGCTGATGTTGGAAATAAGGGGCATGTTTTCACAATTGAGGATAATTAGCCACTGGAACAGATTCACCAGGAATGTGGGAAATTCTCCATCATTTGGGGTCTTAAACCAAGACTGGCCATCTTCCTCAAAGGCATATTCTTGTTCAGCCACGGGTCTGTTGAACTTGGCACAGGAATTTCTCTGGCCTGTGCTATGCAGGAAGTTAGGCTAGATTATCAGGACAGTTCCCCTTCTGGCCTTAAATCTATTAATAAGATGGACCTTGCTTCATCATAAGCCTCCTGGGTGAACTGAAGTGAACTCAGAACAATTTTTTTTGCTGCTAAGAAGCAAACATTTGCTCTGCTGCCCGTGTGGACATTCCAAGCTGGAGTAATATAAGAAACTGCTGCTGCTTAGATTTGACTTCTTTTTTGGAGGGAGGGATTTTTTTTTTCTTTGAAGGGAAGGTTGAAGGACACCAGCCCAGGAAGCCATCTTCAGATGAGTCTCTTTGTTCTCTTCCCAGCAGTTCTACTTAGATAAAGACTCCATTGTGCTGTTGTGCAGCAGAGCCAATAAGCCCAGATGCCCCATAAGTCATTGATTTAACTACCATCAACCATTAACAGATTAAAACGTGCAAGCCAGCCAGCCCAGTTTGGAACGTCCAGCCACCTCCACATCGACATTTACCTTGGGGTGTCTTCAGCTTGATTGAAACTGACACCCCCTGCTCCTTCCATCCGCTCTTATTCCTGACCTGCTGCTTAGGGTCAGTCTCCCCTAGTTATTGCTTCTGGCCAGGCACCAGGTTTTCCTTTCAAAGGAATGGTCCAAATAATCTTGGCCACAGAAAAGCACTTTCCTCGCTCTCCCATGTAATAGATCTATGTAAATCATCACTGCTCAGCCTGGCTGGAGCTCAGTAGCCGTCTAGCTGCAGGAACAGGTGCACACAATCAACAGCGTCTCATTCAGACCATGGGCCTGAAAGGCAATGAACTGCGTATAGCAAAACAAAATCCACCCCTCCCCCACCTGCACTTAGCACACCTAAGACTCCCAAACCAGCTGATAAGCATGATTTAACTCCCACAGCTACCCTCTATGACAGGTAAGTCATTTTAGCTAGCTGCTTTGAAGTCAAGAAAACTGATTTACACCTGCTTACAACAGGTCTGAATTTGACCTGGGAGACCAGATTCTGAACTGCACCTCTCAGCCCATAATAGGGGGTAAAGGTAGTTCCAAGCCACCTTTGCGCTCCACCCACCCCCCAATTCTGGGAGCCTGCTCAGACTCCAGTATAAGTTAGAGCAACCCTGGGGTCTGCTTTAACTTATAGCAGCTTCCTATTGCTCAGCATAGCTGGAACGCAGAGCACAATAGATATACCCCCGGCCATCTGTGACACACGCCTGCACCCATCCCAGCATGCCTGCGTGATGGAGGCTGTGCAGGGGAGTGGCAGAGAATCCTCATGCCAGCTTTGCACCAGCTGAGGAAGGTTCCTGCTCTGGGGTTATTACCTGGGGGCCGTCTCTGCCACTTGTCTTTTATGCGAATTAAGGCGACTCGGGAGTTTAGGTGGCTCGCCCAAGGTGACAGTGGCAGAACTGGGGTTAGTACCCAGGAGTCCTAACTTCCCGTTCTGTCTCTCTCTCATCAGATCAGACAGCTCCCCAGCGCGGCTCTAGTATTTATCCAGGTGGCAGCATTGTATTCCAGAGTAAAACACTATAGACCGTTGGAAGTGTTCATCCTGAAGCCTCTTCCCTGTTTTGTACACTGCTCCAGGGTGCGGAGGGACACACACGACCTTTCCTCTGGTCTGTTTCAGTTTGAGATTTTTTTATAGCCATGATTTTAGAAGTGTAGCAGGAAGCCTTTGGCAGCTGCTCCTTTTCCAGCTGTTAACTGGTCTGACGGATCCCTTTTATGCCTTTTGCCATGGCAACCTGAACAAGACATAGAAGCTGTTTGAGGAGAAAACAAAACCGCTGTTATTTTTAATGCACCAGCTCTCTTCTGGCAAGGATCCAGTGGGTTCTGAGCATAAAAAACTAATACCATGTTACTCAGAGGCACCCAACTGCACACGTGGGGCTCTGCAGAGCATCCAGGAATGGCCAGATCACGTGCACTAAGTGGGGCAGAGCTGACTTTTCTACCCTCTCCTCTGCCCCATGTTTTGGGGACCAGAAAATAGAATGTCCTGGTTTTACATCTTTACAGATGTTGCTAATCCCCAATGGGTCTGGGGCTGCCCCTGCAGCAAGCTGTCTCATGGTAGGAGATTAACCGCCGGCTCCCATCCAGGAGTTTGACAATCACATTCTCCAGAGCCCCTTCCCACCCAATGGAGGGGCTGTGTCTTCGAGGGTGCATTGGGGGAGGGTGCAGGGGAATGAGGCTGCTCATCCCCTCTTTATCCCATTAGAGGAAATTTTTCAGTGCTTGTTAAAGGTACTGGCTTAGGTCATGACTGATTGGTAGGCAGACACCCCAGCCCCCTGACAATCTAGGCCCATCCCCGGCCTCAGGAGGCCAATAGACACAACCATTGCAGACTGCCCACTCACTGAGAGCTTTTTGGATACAGATATTTTCTCTTGCTGTAGGGGCAGCATCCCTGTGCTAACCGTGAAGCATGGGTTTCAAATGGCCTCCGTTTAATAGCACACTAGATGGACTAGGGCATTCTATGGTCATTACAATGGTTAAGGAATGAGTCATCTGATCAATAGTGAACTGTGTGTTCTCACTTTGAACAGAGTCATCAGCAACCGATCTTGGAGACCAAGAGACACAGGGAAAGGGAGGCACTGGACAGCAATGATATAAAGCTTTGCCAATGAACCAATAACTCACAATACATTGCACCTGCTCAGCTCCTTTCAACCCAGGGGATCTCAAAGCATGTTCAAAGGGTCGGTTAACTATTACCATCTGCATTTCACCAATGGGGAAACTGAGGCACAGAGCAATGAGGTGAGCAATTTGCTCAAATCCACGTGGTGAAACAGCGGTGGCGCCCAGAACCAAACCTGAATCTCCGGAGTCCCTGTCCCCTGCCCTGACAACTGCCTCCACAGACCGTTGGCCACTTTTCTCTCCGGCATCTTGCATATATGCTGCTTCCTTAGCCCCGGCAGATTTGAGGTGCAAGTAGCAACTACAATGCTGCCAAGCGTGACACCCACACATCTGGTGGCCCTGTCATACATTCTCACCACACAGCTGGCTCCTGACGTGTCCTGCGGGAACGGGGTCAGATTGCATTTGCTCCTCGCAGCTATCAGGGGTCCAGCAGCAATTGCTGTGGAGACAGCCTTCCTACCTCTCCTCTCCCAGCTCCTGGTGGGGATCTGAGCAGGCCATAGCAGCAACAAAAGCAGGAGGTGCAGGCAAAGGCGACAGGTACAGCTGGTCAGAGTAACTTAGATGGAGCCACATTCCAGTGCCGCTGAAATCCAAATGCTTTGTGAAGAGGGGTCGATTCTGCCGCAATTTCACTCTGGAAGAAAAACCAGGAAAAAAACGTTCTGTCAGTGTTAAAATGTTTTGAAATGATTTTTTCCACTTAGAATATTTTTGCTTTGCATTCTGCACAAGGACATAAGACCTGCCCTGCTGGGACAGACCAACAGTCCATCTAGCCCAGCTTCACCTCTCTGACAGCAGCCAGCCCCAGAGCTTCGGAAGGGGGTGTGTGTGTGTGGAATGGGGCAATCTGGGTGAGATCCATCCCGGCTTCTGGCAGCCTATCGTAAAGTACAATACCAAACAGAAGACAAGCGAAATGAAATGTTTTGTGTCATCAGAACACAAGTTTGGGGAAATTTTGCTTTGCGGAGAATTTAGCCATGTTCCATTTTAGTTCTGCTTCAGAAGGAAGCCAAGTCTCAAAACCCTTTGCAAAACGGAGCTTCTGTTCTCTGCACGGCGGTGATGAGGGGCTCAACATGGCCCAGCCCCAGCTCCCCAAGGACATCCCAGGACCAGCCCCCTAGCGCCCACCAGACACACCCTTCCCCCATCTCGCCTAGCAGCCATTCCACTCCAGCAGCTTCACCATCCTTGACACACTCCAGCACCCAGCTGACCCCCACCTGCCAAGTTCTGCGCAGTTCCATGCCCTACCCCTGCCACTCCGTGGGGCAGAGCATGTTGACCAGAAACATACGTTTCCATGCAAATTCTTTGCACATAGGCAAATGATTCCATTAAATAACCTGCATAAAATGCCACCCATGGAGCTGCACAGAACTTGCCAGCTTTGCAGCCAAGCATGACTCAGAGCTGGCCTGAACTCAGGTGAACTTGGGGGAGGGAACTGCAAATAAATTCTCGTCCTTTTTTGGAGGCAGAAGGCTGAAGTTTCCTGACTGAGCAATGCCAGCTCCAAGTCCAGGTGTCGACAACAAGGGGCTGTTGTTCAGGAGCAAGGCTGAAGAACAAGAACAAAGTGGGGGTGGGGATGGGGAGGTTAGAAAAACGGTACGGCAGCCTCAGCAAAGTACCACCACGCCAGCGGGTTTGGGTCAGGAACGGCTCCGACGGGCTCAGCAGAGCAACGATCCCCTGGGCGCTAATTGCCTGTTGTGATTTTCCTCTTCTCGCTCCTCCGCGCGACAGCCACAGCCTTGGTCTTTTCCCAAATTCTATTTTTGTCTCTCTCCCCTGCAGGCAGCACAAGGCCTTTTCAGGCTTACGGGCTTGACCTCTGGCTATCCCTTGGGGTCTACATCCCCGTGCCCCCACTGCAGGCTGACGCTCACCAAGAGAGGGAGGGGGCAAAACTAAAGGCCATGAAAGCAGCAGGCAACCTCTGCCCTCTGCCAGGAAGGCTCTGTTGAAACTGGAACAGCTCAGCTAATGCTGTTCCTAACTGGCCTGTTGGGGGAGCTGTAGATAGTGCCTCCCAACGCATACCGGCCCCTCTGAATGGGAGGTAAATACACTGGGCTCCCGCTTCCTTCCTTAGTCTGTGCTAGCTTGAGGTGCCACTTGGACACATGTTGTCCAACCGCAGAGTGTGTGCTCTGCTCCAAATCCCCTCTCTGGAACTGTGAGCCTGGATCGACCCAGTTCCCCATAGGCTGGAGGTGGATGGAAGGCAGCAGAGCCCAATAGGTTGAGTGGAGACAGAGGAGCAGGGGAGTTACCCTTGCAGACCGGAAAGCAGTGTTGCAGAGGGATCTATCCCTATCTACCTACCAGCGTGTTAGGAGCACCCAGTCCCCATCTGTGCCCAGGCAAAGCTGGGACTCAAACCTCTACCTTCTTCTTAGCGCTTCCACTCACTGAGTCGGCAAATTGGGGTTTATTTTAGCTTCTGCTTTGCTATATTGTGATCGGCATAGATGTGGATAAAACCACTAATAAGTGGGGGCAATCATTTAAGGTTAACCTCCATTGATTTCAAAGCTCCCCCTCCAAAATATAAATCACCTAAATTCGGGACAAATTTGATTGCTAATTCCACCTTCTTGATACTCCTGGGAGACAAAAATAGAACCACCCTCCCCCCCCCCCAGGGAGCTTTGCAGGGATGACTGCAACCATGGCCAGACACATAGATGTGAAATCTTCCTCCTGTATCTGTCCAAGCCCCTGAATGAAGCAGCTAGCTGGACTATGCCTTGAAGGAGGCACTGAGGTTGTACAGTGGATGCAGTCCAGCTGTCAATCCAACAGCTACTGTAATAGCAAAAATGAATGGTGTGTTTTTTCACCAACGGAGCCCACTTCTGTGGAACTTTCAAACCCCAAGGCCAACCGTTCACCACGCAGACCCCACGCTGCTTTTGCATTGTCTCTCCCAATATGCAAAATTAAAATAAAAACCTGTAATAAACCATCCCTACTGCTTGTCAAACGCCCTTTGGTGTGTGTGGCCTGCGGTGCTGGCAGACGCATCGTCCCATAATTCGGGCTTAAAGACTCAGGGATTTACGGAAGTAGTTATCTCATTGAAGCTATAAAACTTACTTTTATGAGGGGGGGAAATGTACGCTCTTTCCAGCAATACAAAAAGCCACAGCTGTGGGATGAAAGGCGATGAATGAACAGCAGGATTAGAATATCTATGGTCGTTTCTGCACTAGGGTCTGGCTCTCCCCCCGGGGAGATCGCGTCAAACAGTCTGTATGCACCCAGTAGAGAAGCCGCCTTTGGAATTCCTAGAACTGGGCTTCTCAGACATTCTCCTCCTGCAGACCATATCTTAATAGAGAGATTTTCTTAAGGACACCTCCTCATCAATTCACAATTGTGCAGATTGCCTCCCCACCAGTTTGCAGTCACATAACTTTCTTGTGGCAACTCCAGCAATCGCTGACCTGTAAAAGGTCACTTTAGGGAAGTATTGAATGTATTTTAGCTACTTTTAAGGCATTTTAATGTCTGGAAATTAGGAAGAAGAGCCGGTACTATGTGACTAGCCAGCTCGCCAAGGATCACCAGCAGTTGCTCTGTGGACCACAGTTTGGGAGCCTCTCCTAAGACAGTGGGTCAAACACTTAACACCTGTGTGTTTCCCTGGTAGAGCACCTCGCTCCCCCAAAGAGGTAAGCTCAGTCTGTGAGCCCCAATTCTGCTCCCTGATACAGTGGTTTAATTCTGGAGTAAAAACGCTGACCAACTGCACTCCCAAGAGCAGAATCTGGCCTTCTGTAAAGCACTTAGAGGTCCTCACAGCAAAGTCCAAAGTATGATTATTACAAGCATCTCACTGTATAACTATTTCTAGTTCAGTAGCATCTATGGGCCTTTAGGAGCCCACAGGGAAACCTGGCAAAGACCCCAGGCAAGATTTTCAGAAGTGACTTGTGATTCTGGGATGCCTTCAAGGGGCCTGGTGTTTAGAAAGCACTAAGCAGCCAGCCTCCTAAAACCAGGGCTCTTTGTGGCCTCAAGCGGGACACACAAAAATTGAGACACCAAAAAATCACTGGTTTCAGAGTAACAGCCGTGTTAGTCTGTATTCGCAAAAAGAAAAGGAGTACTTGTGGCACCTTAGAGACTAACAAATTTCTTTGAGCATAAGCTTTCGTGAGCTACAGCTCACTTCATCGGATGCATTCACTAGTTACTTTTGGAAACCTTCACCACCATCTTCCCTAGGTAACCGTCTGCCTTGGGAGATCACCTCACGTCATCCCCTGAGGGGATTTCACGAGTTACAGCTGGGATGAATTGGACCCGTCCAGTACGATTAAGTTCCACCTTTATTTGATGACCTCCCCTCCCCGCACCGATAGGCAGCTAAATGCTGCCAGTCCCTGGAGTGTCTACTCTGTGTTTCATTGGAAGCAGTGCTGCTGGTATCAGCTGGTAAGAGAGCTTCATGGATGCCAATGACAGGCTCTGCTTACGGCTTTCATTGCTGGCAACTCCGATCACATGGGCCACAGCTATCTTTAGCTGGAGGTATTTATATTACAAGTTAGCAGCATCTTAGCTGCTGGGGAGGCTCAGAAAGCTAGCAAACAACCACAGAAGAGATAGGAACAGTGCTCTGCTTGGGAAGCGGCCGACATACTGAGAAAGGCTTTGGGTTCCATTGTGTCCTTGCCCATGCATTGAGACACCATCACCACCTGCTTCCCTGGTTCAGGTCCCCGGCATTAGAAGGCTGACTCCGGAGCAGACCATGCAGACGTTCCTGCGGGGAAGAGTGCGTATCAAAGTGGAGGAGGAGTTTTTCGCCACGGACAAGGCTCTGCTGGTGGAACACAGTGAGTACTTCCGCGCGCTCTTCCAGTCTGGCATGAAGGAGAGCACGCAAGATGAAATCCAGATCCAAGACTTGAGTGCCGTGGGATTTCTCCTCATGCTCCGGGTCCTGGCAGGGGAGAGACCCGTGCTGACCTGTGAGGAGAATCTCAAGGCGGTTGAATGTGCAGCTTTTCTTCAGGTGAAGACGATGACCAAGTATCTGATTAATTCCATCAATTCCGATAACTGCATTGTCCTTTATCAAGCTGCTGCCATGTTTGGCCTGCAGGACCTTTTCCACAGTGCTGCCCTGTACATTAGAGATGGCTATTCTGATTTAGAGGAGTACTTAGACTGCCTTTCCGCTGACCTGCTGGATTATGTGGACTCCCTTCTGCCCAGCACGTTTGTCGCAGTGGGAGCCCATACGCCAACCTTTGAGTTTCTACAGGACCTTTCGAGAACCATCTGCTACCTTGATGAGGACGACAACACGTGGAAGACACTCTCCTGCTTGCCACTGACGGCCAGCACATTCCTGGCCGGCATGGCAACACTGGATAATAAGATCTACATAGTGGGCGGAGTCCGCGGAGCGAGCAAACAAATCGTGGACATCAGCTTTTGCTATGACGTAGATGCTAACAGCTGGAGCGAGTTTCCCAGTCCTCAGCAGCTCCGGTACGACCTCACACTGACAGGTCATGAAGGTTATCTTTACGCCATAGGAGGAGAATTTGAGAAGACCTTGCTAAAGTCTGTGGAGAAATACAATGTGTCCTCCAACACCTGGACTTTTGTCGCCGATCTGCCCCAGCCAACAGCAGGTGCGCCCTGCGCCCAGGCTATGGGGCGGATATTTGTCTGCTTGTGGAAGCCACTAGACACCACGATCATTTATGAGTATGAGATCCAGAAAGACGAATGGCTTCCTATCTCAGCCTTAAAGAGACCTCAGAGCTATGGCCATTGCATGGTGGCCCACAGAGATAATCTCTACATCATGCGGAATGGGCCCTCAGACGACTTCCTGAGGTGTGTGATAGATTGCTTCAACCTCACCAGCCTGCAGTGGACAGCTTTACCGGGGCAATTCGTGAACAGCAAAGGAGCTCTCTTCACTGCCGTAATCAGGGGGGATACGGTTTATACAGTCAACAGGATGCTGACCCTCCTCTACTCCATAGAAGAGACGGCATGGAGGTTCAAAAAGGAGAAGGCTGGCTTCCCAAGGAGCGGGTCCCTACAGACCTTCCTTCTCAGGTTCCCAAGGAGAGACCACAGCATTGCCACTTAGTCAATCCCTGCCACAAGGGGGCGCTCTAGGATACAGGAGCCAGTGAAAGCTATTTAAAAATGGATCCTCAGCTTTCTCCTTTTCTTTCCAAGCCTCCAGCTGCTCAGTAGAATTCCATGTATAACAGGAGGCTGCAGCACCACTCGGGTCCCAATCCACTAAGTGCTTCTAGCTCCTCCTACATTCGCCCTTCCAAGGAGCCAGCGTGAGGAGCTGCAGTTCTGCTGCCAAGCCTGCTGATTGCCCTCTGCTCCTGGTTACAAAGCATTGAGCGCTATGTAATGCTCACCCTTTATTTAACCCGAGGTTGTCCTAATGTGTCTGGAGTTTGTAGAGCCCTTAGAGACCTCCAGATGAAAGACATTTCAGAAATGCAAAATAGACAGTGTGGCCTAAGGGACAGAACACCAGACCGGAACTTGGGTGACCTGGGTTGGATTCTCAGCTCTGCCACTGGCCTTCTGGATAACCTTGGACAAGTCACTTCCCCTCCGTGTGCCTCAGTCTCCCCATCTTTAAAATGGGAATAATGACATTGCCCTCCTCTGTAAAACACATTGAGATCCATGGAGCTGGGTATAGTTCGTATTGACCGAATTCGTCAAATGTTTATAAAACCATTTATTCTAGGTACTGATGGGAAAAGATCAATTATCTTGTAGAATTAAAGGGAAGAGGTTTTTTTTAAATGTAGGCACATGTTTTAAAAGGGTCATTGTTTCAGGGAAATTGAATGAAATAACTTGTAACACTGTTTATAAGTGAGGTTTTTATACTGCCAGGGAAATGCTTTTCTGGCTGCTAAACATGAACTTCGGAGTGTATTCCCTGCATTGCTCTTGAGATATCAAAGGAATATATCCATGGACCTGTTTCCAATTTAAAGCGATAGCATGGACTGGAACCAGGTACCTGGAAAGTCTCTGAAGGACAGTGTGTAGAGGGGGTGGGGAAATTATACCGGTGCGATGAAGGGAAGAAAAATTATGCTGTTCTGAATTCATTCCAGTAGGATTCCAAGTGAGACAATCCAATAACTGTTAGAGGTGGATTGACAGCAGGTGGTATGTGGCACATTTAGGCTGAGAGTTGGCTGGGCGGAGTCCGAGCACTAAAGCTTGGCTTCCGATCTGACATTCCCCGCATCTTATGAGCCATTAGTGTAGGACTGTGGCTCAAAGTGGTAGAAATCTCCCAAGACCAGCTGATCTCGTAGCATTTCGGGCTGCTTCCAGCGTGGATTCTGAACCAAAACCAGGGGGTCAGGGATTGGGTCTGGAGGATTCTGATTCTGCAGATTGCAAAGGGGGGGGTCGGGTTCAAGATCCTGTTTCGGTGCATCTCTGGTAAGAACATTTGTAGGGTGAGTCTTGAACTGGAATCATCCGGATCCAAACCCCTGCCTCATGATTTTGGTACCAGATGCGGAGCTGGAACTGTTCTATAGAATTTCTGTTTAATACTTAGGGCCTTCCTTACTCATATTAGCCTGCCCTTCATGTGCTTAACAACATCGTCCCCAGAAAGAGCCCTCAAGAAAGGTTTACCTCTGGGAATGACAATGCAGCATCAGTCAATGCCGACTAGCTGATCATGTGACACCTTTCGGAATGGTGTTGCTGGGACAGATATTAAAACTGTGGGTCAAATATCTCCCTGGTGTAACATCATTGACTTAGTATCAGAGGGGTAGTCATGTTAGTCTGTAGCCACAAAAACAACAAGGAGTCTGGTGGCACCTTAAAGACTAAGAGATTTATTTGGGCACAAGCTTTCATGGGTAAAAACTCCACTTGTTCAGATGCATGGAGTGACTTAGGTGAGTTACAGTAAGGATGAATCTGGCCCAGTCTGCAGCCCTGGGAATGTGGGACACTTGTGGGTGCTGGGTTCAATATTTCCTTCTCATCCCGGAGTGCTTTACATCCTGCTCGTTAACGCTCCCTGCTTTCATTGGCAAGATTGCTAGCGACACAGGGCAGATTCCTAAGCCAGTCTGGAGGGGCCAGCAGAGGAGACTGGAAGTGCCGCAGTGACCCCTCCAGCCACTTTGGGGGCAGGGTTTATCTGCTCTTGAGAAGGCCACATCCAGCCCCCCCTGGTCAGGGACACTGGTCACTGAGGTACCCGTCCCTATGGGCAGATAGAGAATACTGCTGTTACAACAGAGGAGCCTGAACCAAATCTCTCAAAACTGAGTATCCCTGGACTTGGGAGTGCTCAGAATCTGAACCCAGGTCCCAATCCACATTTTGCAAGTGGCCCCCTCTTCATAATGGGCTAAACCAGAACGCCAGATCCAAACATTCATGAACTGTGGGGTATTTGAGTTGTCAGTTCCGAGGTGGAAACCTCACTAGGTATTAATCATCAAACCTCTTTCTGACTGGTATATTTAGCAGATGGACTCTTTGTGTTGGGCTATAAACAAGGTGGACTATGAAAGGTTAATTGGAACCATGAAAAACCCTTCTCCCTGGAATGAGAACATATGGCCACTCTCATTTGTGACTTACGCCAGGTTTTCAAACCAGATCTCTGGCCCAAAGGACTAACCCCCTCCACACCCTTGTATGCCAGTCAGCTCTTTCAGGCAGGCAGGCAGGATCTCACTTTCAGTTGTCCTCCTCCTCCATTTCCAGTAAGTGAGCATTACAGTAGCTGCCGGCATTCAGTTCAGTACTCGCGCACCCAGCAGCACATAGCCACAAGCTCAGTAAGAACATGATACAGGTGGACAGGCTCCCAGGCTACAATGGGAGCTGTATCTCGGGGTGGATCAGTTTCACAGCAACAGCGGATTCTGCAGTGGAAGTACAGGCAAGTCAAGAGCTGTGTGTCCTGGGAGAAATCCTGAAGTGGCCCATACAACTTCACAGTAATGGGTGTGTTAGTGTAAAGTACAGCGATCAAAATACAGCTCCCCATTCCACCCTCACTACAAATCAATGGGGTTATATGGGAGGAACTGAGAGCTGCATTTGGCTCACACTGCTGGACCAGAATAGGAATGATGGGTCCAGTCCTCAGCTGATGTAAACTGGCATAGCTCCTTTGTAGTCAATGGTGCTATGCTGATTTACACCAGCTGAGGATCTAGCCCCGAAGCACCTTTATAATGGTCAGGGCATCTGAGTGCTACTTTTGTTATAATTAAACTGGCCTTGTATTGCACACTGGCCTATACTGGGCACAAGTACTTACCCTGGGGGGATTCCACTGACTTAAGTTTCTTCAGTCTTACCCCAGTGTTGCGGAGAAGGATCAGGCTCCCTGGGCCCAATTCTTCTTTCACTGTAACACACTGTAACTGTGTGAGGTATAAATGGCCCCGCTGCCTCTCCTGACATTATGGAGCAAGAGTGTGTTTTTTCCCATTTTTTGGTTTTCCAGTCTAACGCCAACATCGCTCTCCTAGGCAGCCTTTTCTCTACAAGGTAGCCACTTGAGCGGTTCAGTAGCCACTGTTGTGATCATGCTTCAAATCAGAGAAGAGTTTTTAGCCACCCAGGATTTTACACAGTTGGGTATTGCCAGCCTGCAAATGGAGCTAAAATGGGGGGAAACTACTATGAGGAGCAATATGTAATCCCCATAGTATAGGCGTGAAGCTGCCTTCCTGACAGCATTGCTGAGGTGTCTTGTTGCTTGTGAAGTCCCAGGCACAGATGTCTTTATTTCCTGTCTTGTTTTCTCCTGCCTGGCTTGTCATTGCTCATTATTTTATATCCATCACAACAGAATTCTATCACCTTTCCCAATGCGAGAGCTGTGTATCCCCACACAGAAAGGCACAGCTCACGGGACAGGCTTTCGATTTGGAAGCTTGGCAATTTCAGCAGCTTTTAGTTCAGCCCCAAAATGAAAGCGTTAGCTCTTGAACCATATCAAGGTGTCTCCCATGCATCAACAGATTCATTGTCTCTCGTCACAAGTCATTACAGGCTTTGCTCTTGCAGTTCAACAGCACTTTGGCTAATGGACCAGAGAGAATAGCATGGAGGAGATGAGTCCATCTATCTGAAGAGGGGCAGCAGAGACTAGCTAAACTGCTGACCCTTTTTCCTGTCATGGAAATACTCATGCTTCCCTGGATGAAACAAGATGTGTAGGTTCAGGATCAAAGACACGGTGCAATGTGGCTGACAGAGCCTGAATTATGACCAGAAGAGATGCACATTTACCTACTGCCCACTCTGTGCCAATGCCAGGAGAGAGGTCCTGGAGGCCACATTTAGGCTGCCAGGTAACAGATTGAAGTCTAGGACCTCCATGGTAGCATTCTCTGAAATGCATCCACTTCCATGTGTAGTTAGACAAACAGAACTGCAGGGTCTCAATGTGTGGATGAGACAATAGGGTTTGGAGGAGGGATTTAAGTTTATTAGGAATTGGGGAACCTTTTGGGAAAGGAGGAGCCTATACAAGAAGGATGGATGCCACCTAAACCAAAATGGAACCAGATTGTTGGCATGTAAAATTAAGAAGGTCACAGAAGAGTTTGTAAACTAAGGGCTGGGGGAAAGCCGACAGGTGCGGAGGAGCACACAGTTCGGACAGACACATCCCTTATGGAGGATTTTTTAAAAGGGATACTCTATATCCTCGTAAAGAGAGGACTGGAATTGATAAAGTACAGGTAGGAACTGAAGAGAAACAGTCAAACCAAAAAGAGTCCCATTCAATTCCAAAATTCCAGAGAGAGTGATTCACAGGGTTGGGATCTGTACAGGGGCAGAGAACAGGGATTGGGCAGTTGTATGGGGCCACCAGACAGATATAGTACACTGTATACAAAGTAATTATTTGGATTCACACCATGGTTTTCAGTCAATGATTTCAAAATACTGCACAAAGCTGGGTAAGTACCAGGATCCCCTTTTTACAGATGGGGAACCTGAGGCCAAAGAAGTTAATTGATGCTCAGCATCGTTGAGTAAGGAAAACGATACCCACATCTTCTAACTCCCAGTTCCATCCTCTAGCAATGATGCTACCTCCCTTGAGGGAGACTTGAGGAAAGTTTTATTGTTGCCTTAGAGAAGCACAGAGGCTGCCTAGTGTGAACCCCACAAGGTTTAGGGAGTGTTAGCTTGTTGACATTGTCTTATTTTGAGATCCCAAAACGAATGTATTAGTCCAGACGGTGCGCAATACATTCCCTTTCCGCAGATACAGAAAAAGGCATAAATAAGCGCTCTCAGTGGCTACCCACTGACCTGCTCCTAAATTTGAACAGCCTCTTAAACAGAAGAAAATGAGCATTTCCTGTTTGCATAACAGAGCCTGAATCAGACAGATTTAAAGCTCTCCCAAGAAGTTTCCCACACCTCAGTGCCACGATCAGGCTATTTAAAAATAAACAGAGCATCAAAAAGAAGGGGAAAATACTTCTGGAATCACTGAAATCGCGTCCGAGCATGTGAAGAAGGCCCCAGTCCCACTGACGACAAACTGGTAAGTCAATAGGATCAGGGCGGGCACTGGCAAAGGATGTGTACGGTGGTTGGCTGGGCCTAGGGTAGATCTGTGTTTCAGTTGTACAAGGAGAGGGAAGACTAGGAACTTCCCTGGTTCTCTCCGTGAATTGGAGAGGGGCCAAGGAGATGGATTTACCCTGGCCCCTCTCATTGTTAATTGTGGGCCTGCGTATCCACTGATCCCATTGACTGTGACTGGATTTTGGATGCTCAGCCCTTCTGAAACTCCGGCCCTAGCTGCATTCCAATAGCGCCAAGAGGCCCCTGCAGAGCTCAAGGCCCTATTGGTGCTTTCTGGCATTCCTGGCGCATGGCTGCTGGTGCACACTCACACCCCCAACTGGTTGCGCAGATGACAGCCCGGGTGCTGAAGTGCCAGGGTTGGTTGAGCTGCTGCCCCTCAGCAATCAGCCCCATAGTGTCAAAAACTGCACTGGCTGATTATTCTCTTTTCTCTGAGACACCTGCTAAGTTGCGGGGCCAGCTAAGTCAAGGATTTCAACAGAGGACAAGGCTATTTATTCAAAAAGCCACTGTTTAGCCAAGAAGGATATATTTAGGACCTGATAAACTGGGATAGACAGAGGCTGCTGAAAGTATAAGAAAGGAAAAAATATCAGTAGAAGAGCAGTCTGGGTTCACCTTCAAACTCATAAACATTCAGTGTTGTCAAAGGGACCATTATTTCCAGATACAACGAGCCAAACGTGTAGTTTTTATGCTGTACTCAGTTTCATCAGGCAGGTCACTGAACACTTAGATGTTTAATTTCCACCCCTGCTTTCCTCCTTTCTTGGGTTCTGAGGCTAAGAGCTGGGAAAATCATTACTGTATCACACCAAATTAATACCCTTTTATCTGGAGTATTTGGAGAACTGTTACCCCCCTTCTCTCTCTCTCATTTCTGCAAACCTTACACACACAGCATTGCTAGAAGAGCCCTCAGCTGGCTGGATTGACTCTGCCTATCAGTGCATATAAAGTGGTGATCAACACGAAGAGCCAAAATATTACACAACCATTTTTCCACAAATTGAGTAGACTCCTAACCCTCCATGACTCCAGAATCTAAATAGAACAGAAAAGAATGCCAGCTGGCACACCTCAAATTCTTGGATTTCTAGCTCTTGCCAAGTTCCCTGCATTTTCAAGTATGCAGCCATGTGGGTCATAACAGTTACTGCCTTTTAAAAAAAAACAACAAGGATTCCTTGTGGCACCTTAGAGACAAGTTTATTTGGGCATAACAAGCTTAGTCATGAGCTAAAACCCACTTCATCAGACGCATGGAGTGAAAAATACAGAAAGCAGTGTAAATATTACAGCACATGAAAAGATGGGAGTTGCCTTACCAAGTTGGGGGGGGGGTCAGTGCTAATTAGCCTCATTAGCACTGACCCCCCCCCCAACTTGGAAAGGTAATTCCCATCTTTTCATGTGCTGTAATATTTACACTGCTTTCTGTATTTTTCACTCCATGCGTCTGATGAAATAGGTGTGTGGGTGTAGGTGCCACCTAGGCAAAACTCCAGGTACGATCAGGGTCTCAGTGAGGTTGCCTTGACTCCTACACTGGAAATTTATTTTTTCCCTTCCACCATTTTCTGCTTCCAACTTTACTCTGTGCTGCAAGTTAGCATTCTCCTTGCACAGGACAGCTATCTGTGCTCATCACAATCTCGTCGGAGCACCTCATGTCATCGGAAAACCCAGCAAGGGTCCAATCCTTGTTTCTCCTGCCTCTGAACAGGGAGTTCATTATCGAGCATTTGTTCATTATTGTTCATTATTATCACTGCTTAATGGGTGGGGCCCCTCACAGCTGCTGCCTCTTTCCCTCCTGATAAAGTCGTATCAGCACAAGCAGTCCCGTGGAAGCCAAGAGATCTCTGTGTAAGCAGTGACATTCACCCCTCTGCAGCAGCACAAGGCCTGTAGACCACTTTAGCCACACTTAACTGTACTTCAAAGGCTTAAGTGTTGCATGGGCCTTAACTCACCATTAGGTCATGTCATTTGGATGTCTGCCCAGAGTGAAATGCCAGATCAAACCAAGTTCAATACTACTGATGAGTTTGCACTTGCCAGTTGTGACTTTACCAAATTAAGAAACACAAAAATAGCCATCTCACCTCCGCTTGGCAGAAAAGTTTCCACCTCATGATTTAGCTTAGAGTTCTGCTCATTGAAACAAGATCTACACCAAAGGTGTGAACATTTCCTGCTAGTATTGTCTTAAAGTCATGCACAACACGACAAGGAACTTTCCAGCCCTCAGCTATGCACTTTCAGGATGAACATTTCAAACAACAAAGAGTTACACGGTCAGTCACAAGCATGACTTTTGAAATGGGGATGCACAAATATTACAGGTGGCAAGAGAATCTCTAGAGTATGATTTTTACTACTTCTATTAGACGCCCCAGTCAGGATTGAGGCCTCATTGCACAATGCACAGAACGAGTCTGCAGCAGTATCTGTTTGCAGCTGTTACCCTACCTCCTCAGAATGTTAGCATAGTTCTGCACAGGAATGCAAGGGAACTGTGAAATCCAAACATTTCCCTGGTCCAGACAGATCAGATCAGACACGTTCTGGGAAATTTTAAAAGCTTGTTTGTTCAGTTCAAGACAAAGATGCCCAAAACACTTCATTTACTGCCTCTATCCAAATACTCAATGTAGCTCCATTCCAACTGTGTCATGTTTTGGCCTGGAAGCAAAATGGTAAGGCTGCAATATGAATGCTTTGGTAAAGAAGTTTATAATGGAAATGCCAGTGAAGCCAATAATTATATAGCTAGGCACTATTTCTATAGAGAGACAAGGTAGGTGAAGTACTATATATCTTTTATTGGGCCAACTTCTGCTGGTAGAAGGTATACGCATACAAGGTTCACAGAGCTTTTCTTCAGAACTGGGGAAGGTACCAGAGCATCTAAGCTAAATATAAGATGGGACACATTGTTAAGTGTAAAGGCTTCACCCATGCTATAGGAGACCATGTAAAATGAAGTGGGCAGTTAAGGGTTAGCAGGCAGTGGGGAATGTTACAAAATGTTGTAATGAGCCATAAAATCAGTGTCTCTGTTGAGTCCCTAGTTTTTAGTGTTTAGCACAGTTATGACTTTAAGTTCCCAGGCCTGCCTTTTGAAATTGTTATGCAGATTTCCTTTGAGGATGGGGACTGAGAGGTCAGATAAGGAGTGATCGCTTTGTGAAAAGTGTTCGCCCACAGGTGAGAGGGTGGGTTTGTCTTGTATAATTTTTCTGTCAGTTCATTCGGGAGGTTAGTGGTTGTCTGGTATCACCCACATAGTTGGTGTTGGGGCATCTGTTGCACTGGGTGAGGTTCACCACATGTTATGATAGGCATGTGTAGGACCCCTGAATCTTGAAAGGTCTGTTGTGGAGGGGGGATATTGATGATCATTGCAGAGGTGTTATGTCTGCAGATTTTGCATGTATTGTTATGGCAGGATCTGGTGCCACTTTGAGTTGGTGTATCTGTGGGGAGCTTGCTTTTGATGTTGAGCTTGGCTAAGTTAGGGGGTTGTTTGAAGGCCAGAAGAAGGGGTTCAGGAAACATTTCTTTCAGGATGTAATCCCCATCAAACATGGGTTGTAGTTGTTTGATGATACCCCATGTACGTTCCAGTGTGAAGTAGTAAGTGACAACTAGGGGCATGTGGCCAGGGAGGTTTCTTTTTCCTGTATGGAAGCAGGTTCTCCCTTGGCATTTGGGTGGCCCATTCCACAACGTGATCTACGTCTCTCATGGAGTGTCCTGGTTTAGCGAAGGTGGTTTTAAATGTGCTTAGGTATGTCCCCTAGACTTTCTCTTTGGAGCAAATTCTGTGGTATCAGTGTGCCTGGCTGCAGATAACAGATTTCTTGGGATGTCTGTGGTGGTTGCGGGATCTGTGAAGGTAAATGTGGTGATCCATGGGTTTCTTGTTTATAGTCATTTGTAGGGTTCCATTGTTTAAGCTGATCATGGTGTCTAGGAAGTTGATGCAGGTGTGGGAGTGTTCTAGAGAGAGTTGGATGGATAGGTGGTGGTTATTGAAGGCGTGGTGGAAATCTATGAGGAAGTTTAGGTTGTCTGTCCACAGGATGACAATATCATCAATGTAACTCAGTCGATCATGGTGCATTTTCCGGAAAGTTTTCCTCAAGGTGGCCCATGAAGAGGTTGGCAAATTGGGGAGCCATCCTCATACTCCTGACCCATGGCTTAGACAAAGTGTTTGTTGTGAAAGAGGATGAAATGGATGAATTTGGCGATGTGTTTGGGGTGGATTTCTGAGCATTGTATTTGAGACAGTCAGTGATGCTGCTGTGGTGAGGGATGTTGGTGTATAGGGAGGTGACATCCATGGTAGCAAGGATAGGGGAAGATTGTTAATGTTGCAGTGTTTCTGGAGGAAGTCGGTAGTACCTTGGAAGAAGCTGTCCCTTAGTGTGATGAATGGTTAGAAGATGGTTTATATGATTCCTGTCCCTCAGTAAGATTGCAGTGGCCAACTATGACTGGTTTGCTGGGGTTCCCTTATTTATATGTCTTGGGAAGCATGTAGAAGGTCCCTGGGGTGAGTTCACGGGGGAAGAGGTTGCAGAAATTGTCTTGGAAATGTTTTGGGGAAGGATTTGATGGTATCTTTAAATTTCTGTGTAAATTGTTTTATGGGGTCTTCGAGTTCTTTATGGTAGGGGGTGTCAGAGAGTTGTCCCTTGGCCTCATAGATGTAGTCATCATGATTAAGGACTACGTTGCCACCCTTTTGTGTGCTGGTTTGATTGCTATCTAGTGGCTGGATTTCAGGGGCTCTATAGCTATCCTTCAAAAGGCAAGTGTAGGAACTTTAATTCATAGCTCTGCTAAACACTAAAAGCCAGGGACTCAGAGATATTGATTTTATGGCTCATTACAACAATTTGTAACACACCCCACTGCCTGCTGATGCTTAATTGGCCGCTTCATTTTAAGTAGTAGAAATTATGCAATCACAAGGCCTTTAGTCTCAGGTCAAGGCATTTTTAATTTGTCAGTCCCTGCATGTCTTTCTCAGGTATCCTGAAAATAGCTGGTTGCTCTGAAAATGAGCCAACCCTTCTCTAGAGAGGGAGTAAAGTATCTGCATTGAAGATATTCATATCCACTTGTGAATTCGCAGAGGACATTCAATTTAGTAAACACTTTGTTGACATGATTTTATCTTTGGACTCCCATCATCCTTCCTCTCATTAGTTCAGTTGCTTTCAATTCAAATAATAAACAGCTTTGATTTTTATATTTTTGCTTTTTTATTTTGAAATGAGATGTTACTTAGTACAAGGATGCTAAAGATCGGTAGAAAGCCCTTTTGATATGAGACCATGTATGACAAAGATAGAAAGCAGAGTGCTCCTCCAGTCATTCTGCTCCATTAACCTTTTTATAATTGCACGCATTATTTGACAACAATGTTACGAGCGAGAAGCAGGCTGTACCTGTGTTTGCATTTAAACCTCCAGTAGAGAACTAAACTGTTACAACTGGAAACCTGCCACTATTACTTGCAAATGGGCTAGTATAAACTCAGTGAAGGCAAAGTTATGTCCTATCTTAGCTGAAGTCAGTTAACACTTAACACAGTTGTCTCCTAAACTAACAGCAGCACATATAGGGCATTATGTTTTAAAATCACCTTAAGCTGAGTAATCCGCGTAACCCCCTTTTTAGAGTAATTAAAATAACTATTACAGGCTTATGTAACTCATCCAGGATAGTTTAATACAGCAGGCTTTTTCCATTCCTTATAAGTATAGCCTCAAAGAGGCCAAGCAAGACAACTTCTAGCCCCTGTAGACACCTTTTCTTCCCTTCATTTGTTTTTGTCCACAGCTTTTAGATTTCCTGAAATACACATGACTAAAATACAGAGTGTCCTAGAGTTGTAACATTTAGAGAAGAAACCTGTGTTAGGATTCAGTGTGCAAGACGTGATGTCGCAAGGCAAGAATACATTGATTAACTTAACTTGTCCACAAAGCTAAAGTGAAAGTAACACTCAACAAAGTAAAACTGATGAGTCAGCTACCCATTGCCTCTATAAGCCACCTGAACATAGAACGGCCAGCTTTGGAGGGCTGAAAGGAGAATTGTTCAAAAAAGAACAGGTGGGGAAAAATCAGCTATACAAGGCCAAAAAAAAAAAAAAATCTCAACACAAACTTTCAAACAGAGACCATTAGGCACAGTCACCCCTTCTACCATAAGTGGGCACAAAACCATCTGCAAATTTTATTTCCTACCCAAAAGATACTGCAGTCAGAATGTTTTGTAGTCATTGGAGAGGAACACACAATGGTTATCTATTCCTTTACATCTTAATTATGTGTACTTCTCTGAATACAAAGTTAGATTTTAAACTGTTTCTTTAATCATATGTTAACGTTTTGCAAGACTTTTTTTTCCTAAAGTGACATCATCTTGGCAACAATAAATGGGATGAAAAATTCTGTCTGTAGAATGGACTTGCCTTTTAAGGACTGTGTTCAAAAATAAATGTTTGTGTAACTAAGTGAAAAACTTCTGCAAGAAAGTGAAGAAAGGAAAAGTATGTATGTGACGGATACGGCTGCAGAATTCCTGTCACACACAGAACTAACTTACTGGCCAAACTAATTTTTTTTTAAAGCACGTGTTCTGATTTGGAGACCAAGTGTTAATATGCAGATTTAGAGTTACTCACTGAAGTAGTCCCTTTGATCTCACTGGGACTACTCACATGAGTAAAGGTTTCAGAATTGTCCCTGTTTGTTTCAGTGCTTTGTACTTACAACATATATCGGTAGCTTGAGCATCTCTCCAGTAGGACAGCCATATTGCTCTCTGCAGTTATATACCAAGGGAAGGCATAAAAAGCCTAGGAATCAAAGCGATTCCCTTCTAGTCTGTGATGAACTGCGGGTTCTGTCTGTACCACTTCTGAGTGATGGATGACTTTATGACATTACTGTGTCACGGGAAGCCTACTTGTACGTGGCTCCACCATGAACGAGCAGGGTTGTGTCATAGTTTCTGCTGGCCAGAGACCACGGTGAGTGAGCTGCAATCATCTATTCAAAACAGAACACCTAGGGACAACGGGTTTGTTTCCTCTAGCTGGGAGAAGACACTTCCTCCGGTTGTCTGAAGGGAGTAGGGTGGAAGTAATGGAAAGTTACCAGGAGAACAAAAAAAGTAGGTGACCCTAGTGGGAGTCTAAAGAGACTCACCGGAGGAGACTGGGCGAGAGAAACATTTTTCCCCAGATGAAGGTGAGGAAGTCTGCTGCAGGGGCAAGGTAGGCATGGGGGTGGAGGACATTGCCTGCCTGAGGGAAGACAGATGATTCCCAAAGACCCCAAGGGAAGCTTAGGCCCATGAGGGACACTGTATTTAGGAGGGTTTGTATGATCTGTACTCTCCTGTGGGCTTTATCCGTTAAGAGCATAGCAATGTTTGACTGGGCAACGTATGTGTTGACTGCATCACAACTACTGCGAGCCCTTGAGAGAATTAACCTGTAACCTAGAAGCTTTGCACCTTTTGGGTGGACTTTGGGAGAGGCAAAAAGAAAAGGAGGACTTGTGGCACCTTAGAGACTAACAAATTTATTTGAGCATAAGCTTCCGTGAGCTACAGCTCACTTCATGGGATGCATGATGAGGCATGTGTTTAAGTACCAGGAAATCTGGAGGGTCAGTGCTGTGCCCAGAGGGGTTAGGTGAATGGTCAGCAGGTTCCAACCCTTGGAGAGGGTGCCAGATAGAAGGTCTGTGCATAGAGATTGTGCCTAGGGCCCTTGAGATTGGGGCAGGGGATGAGCTCCGTTCAGGCTCTAGAAGCTTGAAATACCTCAGGGAGCCAGAGGACAAAGGCTTAAATTCCCCTCACAGCAACCCTAGCATGTGGCCAGGCAGGGGAACTCATTAGGATCTGTGACGCAGGCATAGACGAGACAATCAAGACTTTCTGAGAAGTGTACCTGGTCCATGGCATGCCATAACAAGAGAGAGTCTTTGCCCCAAAGAGTCTACAGTCTATTTAAAACAGACAAAGAGTGGGAAAAGTTTACCTCCATTTCATAATTGGAATTAAGAGATTGTACAAGGTCCAACAGGAAGCCTGTAGCCGAGCTGGGAATTGAACTCAGGTCCCCTTGTTCCGGTCTAGGGCCTTAACATGAGATCACCCTCTCTTTCAAGAGCTGGTGTTCCAGCCCTGCTGTGACACCTCAGGAGGGTGGTAGGATATCAAGCAGTAACAGAGGGGCATTTTCTAAACAACGATATTTAAAACTATAAATGGGAACATGGTGGAGAAATGTAAGAACAGATTGTTTAACTCAGCTGAAATAGATTGCACTATGAAAGCTTTTGGAAGGACACAATGGAAAACGGTAAATATTCTGCAACTAATTAAGGACTGTCCCTGCTAAGTTGTGCCAGTTGGCATTTTCATAGGAAAAGACACAATAAACATATTTAAGAATAAAAAGAAGCACAAGCAATTACATCTATGACTAATTCAAAGGAAAATCAAATGCCTGAGTTCATCTATGTGACAACATTATCCCTGTGAAGTTGCAAAGGGCAGAGAGACATCCAAGAAGGTGATTTGGATCAGTTACATTCTTTGTATGTCAGTTACACCAGAAAAAAAGCCTACATCCAAATTTTCCAGATCTCAAAGACTGTGCAAAACTTGATTATTTGAGCCACCACTTCCCACCTTCTGGAATTGTGCTGCTTCTCCGCACTTTCTTCAATTGGACACAGAGCAGAATCTTTCCTTCAGTTCTCTTCCAAATTTCATGAAAATTCCTGTTCATGCAGGGCATACGTCTTGCATAAGTCTTTTTTCATCTTACTCGATAAACATGATATATTAGTTATCAACAAAATTACAACAGAAGCCTTTGTTCTTCTCTTACACTCAGTTAAATATTGTATTCATTTTACCTTTATCCTTTTAAATGGGAAGCCAATGTTATTAGACTGAAATCTAGAATTTGGTTACACACTTCAGACAGGAGGACTCATCTCAAGAAAACAGGAACTAATTTTCTGGGGAAATGTCCTGCTTTTATTAAAAAAAAAAACAAACAGAAACCTTTTCTGTTGGCTTGTGTTGTGTAAAGTTCACATCTGGCTATATTTGCTGGTATTGTACTGAGGAGGCCATGTTTTGCAAAGCCTTGTAAGCCATGTCCCGATTTTTGCAGAATTTAAGCCACATGGGGGCTTGGATCCAATTCCATTTTATCCAAAACAGTGAGATAAGATAGTCAAGGTGCGCATGTGGAAAGTGGGGGTACGGAAAAAAGTTTCTGATATAAAGCCACTGCTATGGTACAGTGACAAAGCCACTTGTAATAGATGTTCACAGAAAGTGAGGCGAGAATGAGATGCAACTTTAATGGCTTATTTCTGAGGGGCTATAGTCATGTCTTTCACTAAATTAACAGCCTGCATCTAGAATGAAACTGACACACATGGGTCTATGGTGGTGGTCAATCTAGAGATGAAAAGATGTCACTGTTACCAGAGATTTGATCCCTGTGTTCGTGTCATCAGCTCTTCTAGTGCCTTATCTCTATGATTCTCATAAAGCAGAAGAACCTCTTTGATTTCAGCTTGCTGGAAACCCATATCCTTAAATTGCACTAAAAGATGCAGGAATTCAGCTGCCTGGGGGGGGGAAAAGGAACAAGAAGGAAGTTATTTTATCATTATCGATTCAAGGAGAATTCATTGTAAGGTTTCAGCAGAAGCAGCAGTATGTGAAAGGATGCAATCGATCTATATGAACTAGCAGGATTAATTACATTTAAAGAACAATGTTGAAATCAATGGCACAGAATGTGGATGGTAAAGCCCTGATTCTGAATGCTGCTCCTTTCAGGTGAATTCCTGTGCTTAGGCAGGGCCCCAGGGAAGTCAATGAGGCTCCATATACTTGCAGGGGCTGCCCATGCAGAACTGGGAACAGAACAATTTGAAAACCCTGGGCCAAATTCACCACAGATAAAAGTGGACACCTGTCCACTGATTTAATGGAGTGACACCTGCCGGCACCAGTGGTAAATCTGGTCCCATCTCTCTAAAAGAGAGAAAATGTCCTTTTTCTGGGCACACGCCATGGATGGAACTGACAAAGAGGCTAGCTTTTAACGGCAGGTAACAACTATTGTTTCTTTATTTCAATACTGTTTGTGATAAAACAGTCACTCACTTCACCAATTCCAAAAGGGGGTCAGTCTGGTTCTAAAGTGGCCCCTATCCAACAGAACAGTGAAATACTCCTAGTTTGGGGGAAAATTATGACTATTATCGAGTAACGAAATAGAATTTCAGTCTATATTAGGAAATAATTACATGAAAAAGATACATCAAATCAGAAAAATATACTAAGCACAAGCTGGTATTTATTTCCCACCCCCACCCCCCCCGCCCCATACCCTTCATTCTTGCACCAGATCTTTACTGGCCTCAGTATTTTCCACAGCCTCTCATCTGCAACTAAATCAGCAGAAGTGAAAGGTACAATCCTGCATGTTGTGAAATTCGGGGTTCTGCCAGACAGTCCAGACCCGAAGGTAGGTAGTGTTTCTCCTCTTCCGTGCCAGCTTTTCACACTGTTAGGGGCACCTCCCAACACCCTTGGCCAAAAGTGACTTCACACACAGTCACGGTGCCATGGCTCGGCCGTCTGGGGAAAGGAAGGCACAGAGTGGAGAGCCTGCATAGGGGCCTTGGCAACTCATTGTGGAACTAGTAGGTAGATGGGCCACAGGGGAGGCTGGTGCCCAGGCAGTATAGAATTCATCAGTGCAGGAGCTATAGAACCATAGTGTTTCCACTGAAAGGGGCGGGGGCAGTAATGGAGCCATTCACAAATACTCTGCACTCCCTGTGTGAGGCAGAGCTGGATTCCTCAACAGCTCGGTGTAGCCCACAAGGAAAGGGGTTCTGGAGGTCGTGCTGGGGGTTTGATTCAGTCCCACCTCTAATACAAGGCCTAAGCAACATGACTCTTTGCTTTGAAGGCACCTAACCTTCTTCTCCGAGTACTGGAACATTTCCATGGCTTCTTCCACCTGCCCCTCTTCATAGCCCTGTTTCAGCAACCTGTCGCAGGCACTAAGGTAACTGAGAAACTACAACAGAGAGACAAAAACAAAGAAACTGAGTTAATATAACCTCAGGGAGAGAGGGTGAGCAGCAATCAAAATCTACTGCCTGTATATGAAATCTTTGATTGAAGGAGTCTGCCTGCCCACCACTCCAAAGCCCTGCAATATGGAGGCTCTGTCTTGGAGGTTGTTCTTATGATTGAGGTGTCACCAGAGCTCCTCGAGGGGATGACGATCTTATTACCCAGAGCCAGATGTACAGGAAGGAACAAATTGTTCCATCGTGGTGGAAAATCCCTAAAGGCCTCGAGTGCAGCTTTCCTGGTTGAGAGGCTGGGTCCCCTGCTTCATAAAATTCTGGCCATTGACTTCAGCAGGGCCAGGATTTCAGCCCTGGTGTTGTATGAGGCTTATTTATGCAAACATTCCCTCAGGGTGGGCCAGATCTTCAGCTGGTGCAAATCAGGGTAGCCTGAGTAAGCTACACTGATTTATATCAACTATGGATTTGGCCCTTTACTTAAAAAAAAAAAGTGTAAAATTGGATGTTTTTCTTAATCAGGCCTAAATTCTTAGGTGCCCAATGGTGCTAACGCTGGACTGTTCAGATTGAATTTGGGATTGGAGAATAGACTAGGATTGTAACAAGAAAAGCATGGAATATAAGTAATTTGCGCATTGTACCATTATCCCACAAGCTGGCAAAAACTGTATATTACAGCCACACTTCAGGAAACTGGGCCTTTTGTCTTTCAGTCTCCATTAAGGTCAGCTGTATTTTTGCACCAGTTTTTAGTAGAGAGAGGATCACAAATTTAAAAAAAGAGAGATGGGAAAGAGTCAACACAAACTTGTTCCATTCAGTTCATTGCCTAATGTTTTGTTCCTATGAGTTTTCAGTGACTCAGGCAGCAGGACTTTCATCACTTCCCTGGAGAAGATAATCATCTAAGATCTTCCCATTCTCTGGGTGTGGGAAATATGAACAAATGGAGAGACTTCCCCTCCCCCGGGGAATCCAGAAATCTGAACTCGACTTGATGTGGGGGGAAAAAAGTATTTTAAAGTTTGTTTTTTTAAAGACTGTACCATTAAAGAGCTAGGTGGTGCTGAATTCTAACCTGCCATGCTCACAGCGTCACTCCTGATGTTCAAAACTTCAACCCTCTAACGGCTTGCTCCAGAATTCTGAGCAGAATATGCCCCTCAACCCAATGGAGGCCTGTTAGCTGTCATTACTGAAAGCAAACAGTTATTTTTGGCTTTCCTCATTGTTCTTGGAGTGCTGACAGCACAATTCCCAGTGGTATCTTATAAATACCACATAAGCCATTCACTGCCCAAAAACTTATGTGACAAACAATAAATGAAATATACAACGGTAAAAATAGCCAGGGCCAAATTCACCACTTGATGTAAGAGGGTGCAACTCCATAGACTTCACTTGAAGTTGTGTCTGTTGATGCCAGAGGAGAATTTGACTTATAATCTACAAAGTCTTTACTAGTAAAAGAAACAAAGTGGCCCTCCGCCAGACTAACAGCATCAAAGCCAGTAGAAGGATTCACTAAAAGATCATAAAACTTGCTAAATGTCCAAAAAAAAAAAAAAAAAAAAGTTTCTAAAGCTAAGAAAAAAATTTGGCCGAATACTCATTTCTCCCGCAGTGAGGATTAACAAGAACAACCTAAATTCACTTGCTATTATCAAATCAAATATTACAGCCTCTATTTGCTTGCCATTTACGTGAATAACTTGCTGTTTTTATTTGTCTCATGACCTTCCCTCTTAAAAAGCCAGTTCTGTTGACAGTATTTCTTTGACCATTAACAGGGACATTTGGCTTACAATGTTCACTGCAGAAGCAAACAATTCAGAGAATCTGACATTTTGTGTAAGCACGGTGTGGAACTTGTGCAAAACAGGATGATTTCAGCATTATAAAAAAACATCAGTAAGACTAAACAAAAACAGGTTTCTAAATATTGTGACCTATCAACCTTCATGGTACAGTATAGACTAATCTTTTGCCTGTGGAGGTGGAGAAAGAATGTAGCTAGCTTATCCTGGAGGAATGTATTTAGGAACAACAAGTTTTGCATTTGGTTTTCAAGAATATTAATGCACCCACAAAACATTAGACAGGCATGTTCTCCAAAACTAAAACTAAACACATACACAGTTTTAATGCTTGCATCTATCCTAAGCTGTTCTCTCTGGGTTTTTTCCTGTGTCTTATAATAAGGTTGAGGATGGTTATAAACACCAGGTAGCCTCAGTGCGAGCGTCTTATATCAAAGAAAACTTCTTAACAGAGTTTTTATTCTGGCATTATAATCTATGGAACATACTAAGGTACAAACCAATTTTGAAGTTCTTCAGTACACTTGTAGCTCGGTAATTCATCTGTCCCCCTGCCCCCCCTTCATTATGTTACCTGTCATGCTATGCAGAACAATATTTGTTTTTTCATATCAGAGAAAAGCAATGCAATGACTCAAACAAGTTAACAAGCCCATAGCTTACACATTCACTTGAATGTATTCTCAAGATTTCCATTACAAGTTTGTTTGACCTTCACAAAAAAGGCCTTTCTCTCCTAGGCCACCAATTTCTGATGGTTCCACAGGCGGCTGCTTAAAACAGGATGCACTGTACACTGGTTTTAAATTCCCAGTGTCTTGCCAGCCAAATCAGAGAGCAGCCTGTAAGTTCCAGCATCACAGCCAGAGATGAAGCACAGGAATGGCACTGACTGCAAGAATAGGTCGAACCAAAATGGAGAAAAGTGATGGCTTCAAAATGAAGGATGGGGGAAAACCATTATTCTTCCCTGGGAGCAAGCTCTGGACCAAGGGTGGGGAAATCCACTGTTAAAAACATCCCTAAAGTATTCTGTGTCACCAGAACAATAAGACAGTCAAATAAGTGGAATGACAGCAAATTTAAAACTGACAGAACTTTTTTACACAATGCATAATCAGCCTGCGGAACTCTCTACTACAACAAAATAGTATAATTGAGGCCAAGAGTTAGAAGAAGTTTTTTTTAAAATGGGCATTTAGGCAGATAATGAGAACAGTTACATTAGAAACATAAAACATAACAGCAGCCATACTGCGTCAGACCAAAGGTCAATCTAGCCCAGTATCCAACAGTGGCCAATGCCAGGTGCCCCAAAGGGAATGAACAAGGACTATCAAAAAGTTTTGAAGAACTGTTACTTCTGTCAGCCATAAGCCATCCACTAACTGATAGGGGTTAGGAAGAGACTTCCATTGTGGGCAGGTTATTCCACAATTGTCCATCCACTTTGGAATTCTTCCATATCCCTCAGAACCATGTGGTACTGGTGACTGGTGGAGACAGGATACTGGATTATATGGCCCACTGACTCATTATAGCAATCCCTATCCCTGTATGAGCCTTTTAACCATGTTCTTTTGTCAAAATTGGGGTGAATGTTGCCTCTTTAAGGCTAAAGCTTGAAAAATCTTGCTTTGGGAATCAGGGTAGTTTCTGGCAGATTTACTCAACACCATAAAGAATGCAGTGATTTTTGGCTACCATATGATATTACTGTCAATCACCCTGCCTGTAGTTGTCAGCACCACACTGCAGCCCAACATGACACTAAGGAGCAATGAATAGTCTTAATTTTTCTTTTCTTTTTAATTTTTGGTGGAAAAATTTTTCCAGCAAGGTCTTTAGCCTAATTTGGTCAGACTTACACCGGTAATTTGAGCCTGGAAGTCTTCATAGCTAACCATTATATTTCATCTGGGCTGTGCCCCTACACAACCAGAGGGGAGAGAGGAAATCATGCTGGTGAAAGAGAGAGACCAGTATAGGGAGCAGAAGGATACAACCACATATTTAGCTAAGGGCTGCACTGGTAACTTTGTGAGAACCTGAGTGCCGCAGACAATTTGCATAAAATGGAGCAGATTGCAGCCAACCTCATCAGTAATATGAAGCACTGCCTGCTGGGATGTATAGCCTCTGTGGGCTGTACCCTCCATATTAAAGATGATGGTGGCACCCATGGTCAGGAGCACACTGCATGACTCCATTAACTCCATAGGGCACGTAGGCTGCACTTTGCCCACTTCTCTGTATGTGGCTTGTTTTAAGTCTTTGTGAGTAGAATAAATAACATTCACCAATTTGGATTACAGAAATACTTGCATTAAACAGCAGAATTGGTCTGGGAAGGATGATCTAGTGGATAGAGTGCTAGCCGGTCACTTGGGAGACCTAGTTCCAATTCCCTGCTCTGCCACAAAATTCCTGTGTGACGTTCGGCAAGTCACTCTCTAGGCCTCAGATCCCCATCTGTAAAATGGGATAACAGTACTTTCCCGCCTCATAGGGTTGTGAGGATAAATACATTAAAGATTGGCATGTGCTCAGATATTAGTTAGTGCAGAGAGGCATCCAGTAAGATAACTATAAGTGATATGTATGCATTGGTGACAAATTAGAATATTTCATGACCCAGTATAATGCCAAGGCATTATTTGTACGTATCCAGTGACTAATCACCATTCTGAAACAAATTCTTTAATTCTGGTGAAAAAGCAAGAAATCTTAGTGGGAATTACACACTCCAGTTCTGACTAGATGAGCCATGGCGATAAATCATATTGATCCAATGACTGAGAAAAAAAAAATCTGTTAGCAAAAATGTTTCCATACCATGAACACAAGAAATCTTCACTTCAAAATAACACTGTGCTTTAGGTCACCAATGTAGGTTTTTGGTTCTATATAATAAATAGAACACTATAAAATAGTAAAACAGCAACTAGTATTACCTATGGGAATGTGGCTGAACATAATGCAAGCCAATTTTATTACTTAAAAACTGAAGATCTAAGGCAAAAATCCTGAATTACTTCAGTTCTTATTAGGACGTATGATAAACTACTACAGTTTCCCAAAAGCAGAACTGGGCGTCTCTTTTAAGACTTGGCTAGTTACCAGATGATATTGCACTAAGAAGCTTCTTACAGGATTGTTCTTTATCAAGTATTTTCCATACCATTTAAGTAAAGCAATACTGGCTCCACTAACCTGACCTAAACTTTGTCTTCCAGTCTTCTGAAGGGCGAGGATTGCTCTGCGTATCGGATAACCCAAGGCTATAACTGGCTCAATAAGGTCACGTTCCTCTTGGCTTAATGCCGAGAGGAGGTCAGCTGTTGAATCTGGATGAGTTCTGTGGGAACTTGGATGTCGCAGAGCCCCAGAAGGGGGTGGAAGACAGGAATAGGGGCTGAGGGACTGAAAAATAAACACAATACTTTATGTTCGCTAATTAAAACACATTCATTTACAAGATACTAACATTTAGTACTATGTGGAACTATTAAAAGAATACTTTTTCTCCTCTTCTAGAACAACAAGGTAATTGTGGAGGTTCAAAAGCATCATTTTGGCATTTGTCATTTAACATAATTTCATTAGACAGGGCAAATAGAGGAAAATTCCAATAAATGGAACAATTCCCTTCTGGTTCTGTATGAGAGCGTATAAATAAATGATTACAGTACAGGTTAGCTATCATGCATGTGAATTTGTGTGTTATATATCCTGTTCAAACATATTCTAAAGTTAACTTCAAATGACCTTACTGAGATCAAAATTTATGTTTCCAGGGAAACTCTGAACAGACCGAGATGATAATGTCTGCACACTGGAAATTTGGGAAAACTTTAAGCTGCGCACTCTAAAAATAAAAACAAACAAAAGAACCCAATCTAGTTATTACGTGGGGACAGCTACAACAATTTGTCCACAGGCTCTCCCTTCAAATGAGACTAGACTTAATTAAGTCTAGGCATGGATTCAAATACAGATCAAAGGATGCTGATATGGTAAACTGATCACATCCAGCTTCTAATTCTCAGGGAATCCTGTTCCTAACTCCAATAAGCTCTTTACTTGTCGTTGGTTGGCCAAGCAGGAAATTATTATAATATCAATGAGATGATAGTCAGGTGGCGAAGACTTAAAAAGAGTGACCGTCTAAACACTTGATCTCCTATTTAAGAGTGTGTTGTGTGTATAAAGATATAAAACCATAAGCAAGAGAGAAAGACAAAGCCATCTGAGATCCTAGAAAATGTCTCATGCTGAGAAGTGCTCACCCCGTTTAGGGGCTTATGGAATACAGTATGATGTAAGATAGCTGAATAGATTGGGATGATGGATAAGTAATTAAATTTAACAATGGTTTAGTTTACAAGAGTACGCATAGGCATATAACCACCCCATAATTACTCTCTCTAAATCTCATGCAAGTAAATATAACTTGAGGTTGCCTTTCATTTATTTGGTCACTGTACCTGTGGCTTTTAAGTAACAAAAGTCTGACATCTCTCAAGTAGTTACGATAGTATTTGAAAATTTAAGATGACAGAAACTGCAACATTCATTCTGTCATTTTGTGGTACTTACTCTATGCTGACATGATCAGACATTATAATGTAACTATGGAACTAGTTCATAATTATTTCTTTCCTGTTTAGACTTTTTAAAAGTGAATTTTGTGCAAGTAAGAGGTGCCAGAATTGGCAGCAGTGAAAGCTGAGGTCTTTCTACCAACGAAACAGGGACAAAAGAGACAGTTATAGTGTAGTACTTCCACCCTGAGCTGCACCTTAGGGGTGAGAAAGTAGTTTAGTCTTCATGTTCATTCAATCCATGGCATCCCTTCTGAAACTGCCAAAAGAGTGAACTGAGGAGGCAGCTGTGTGTGGGATACAACAAGAGATGGTTGCGAAATGTATTTTATTTCCTGCCAAAAATGTCAAAGAAACAAAAATTGTTTACAGTTTCAGGTTTTCATTGAAAACCTAAAAAAATTTCCGTTGTTGAAAACTGTTTTTTCATTGCCAGTTGGCAATAATCAAAATGGTTGTAGTTCTTTGATGAAAATGGAAACCGTCTCACAAAAATGTCACCCAAAAGGCATTTTTTTCATTGAAAAAAATTTTCAGCAAAAAGTTTAGACCAGCTCTGGTGAAAGCCTGTCCCCCAACCACTACTCGACTTTCCTCAATTAATTTTTTCAGTGTTTTCAGCCTCAACATATAACGAAGGCCAAATGCTTATGATTTCCTCAGCTCCTAAGTTTGGGAAATACTGCTATATAGCTTGCATTGTCTTCTTTCTCTCTCACCCCACTTTACATGGGGCTGTGTGACTACTATCGGTAGCACTGACAAAGGTACACGGTATCAAAAAGCTGTATCTTACCGCAACTGTGGGTTTATGGTTTCTTATTGGAGGTATTGATCTAGCAGCAGAAGTTGTCCTGGGACTGCAGCAAGGGGTAGGTGGAGGTGTTGGGGTTAAAGTTCCCATCAAGGATACATCCGAGGCAGGTCCGTATCTAAGATTTCTGCTACTTCGAGAGCGCTGGTAGAGAGAAACTGGTCTTGGAGCCAGTTTCCTTTCAACAGATGCTCTATTTAAAGGATGCACTAAAGCAGCTAACTTCTTTTTGGCTTCTTCCAACTCATTCTTCATATTATTAAATAAAATCATGGATCTTCTCTGCTTGATCAGATTTGCGGTAACTGGCTCATGGCAGCAGTTTTCAGAAGGTGGATCTAACAATACCGGAGAAGTCCTTGGTCTAAACTGGTGAACTCTGGAATGCTGAGGCATGGCGCTTTCAACAAATTTGTTATCCAAAATGTTTTCTTCTTCTTTGTTGCTTTCTTCACCAGTAGTTGAGGAATACTCATCGTCCTCAGAATACTCATTCTCTTCAGAGTACCAGTCCTCACTTTCCGTCTCAGATGGTGCACCTCTGGCTGTGGAAGGGCCATATTTCACATCAGCAGCACTTAGGCTTACACATCTCCGAACAGAGGTTGTGTGTGTCACACCATCCTTTGCTTTCCCACCAGCTCTCTCCTCGTTCTGTGTATTGATGACATAGTTTTCTTTAGGATCAACCAAAAGCAGCCAGCAAGGTGGAGCTGTTGGCACAGCATCAGTAGTAACTCCATACCAAGGAGTTTCTTGCCCAGAAGCAGCCTCAATCCAGTAAAGCACCTTTCTTTCTAATGAGAAATCATGCTGTAAAATAGCAGTAAGCAGAATAATTCAGTATTTAAAAAAAATAACCTGATGTGATGTCAGTTAAAAGACTTTTATGGGTTCAAACCTTCACTCTTACTCACCTGAGTAATGCTTACAATAGAACTAATTGCAAGATTAAGGGGTGGAGGACTGGACACAATGGACCACATCCTCTGCTGGTGTAAATCAGCAGAGCTCCATCTCAGGCAAGGGAGTTATGCCAATATCCACAGTCTGCCCCAGTATCTGTAATCCTGAACATAGACCTGTATCCGCCTCTCAGAAATAATTACATCCAACTCAAATAAATTCACACTGGAACTTCGGGTTTTTTTTTAATCTTTGAGTAATGCTTAGAAACCAAATAGCTTCCAGAATTGAGCTCACAATCAAAACCTTATGCTTTGTTTTAAGTATTTATCACCTACAGTACTGGGGAAGGGGAAACACAGAACTGTGGACTGAGGGTGTTGGCATAGAAGTAGAAGAGGTACTATTTTCATATACTTTGTTTTAAAATGTAAATATATTTGTGATGTAAGTCTAAAGACCTGATTGAACAAATAAATCTTATATCATGCCCTGGAGCTCGCCAGACTAGAACTCTCATGGGCTGTCAGACAAATATATCCCATAGTCAGACCACAAGTTCTGTTATTACCACTTACATACAATTAGGCCCAGTACTTGCTAGAGTTACGACTGGAGATGGACCTGAACCAAATCCCCAGAGCGAAAACACACCAAACTTTGAGGAAAGATTTTTAGATCCAATCTTGCAGCTTTTATCAAATTCAAGTGAAGAATAATATTGTTTTTTTCCAAAGTAAAATATGAAGGTCAGAATTTGAGAGAAGGAGGCAACTGGTATGCCTGTGCAAACACAAACGTGAAAATCAGGAGACTGCACACCTCTCAGTCGTCAATGACCAGTTTTACACATGGTGCATAAGGCACAGATGCAGCAATCTCCTTCAAAAAAAACTATTCTTAGCATATTGGAGATATTTAAAATAGGGAGCAAAGCAGAGCTGAGCAACAATGAACTAGTGAAGAAGTGCGATGTGGTTTTTAAAACTTTGCAGCTCCTCCAGGCAAGAGTAAACAGCATCAATCTCTGTTACGAAGAGTCCTACATAAGACAGGCTTGCCAAGAATAAAGTGCAATGACCCCGCCTATTGGTGAGAACTGGTGGAACATCTCTGAAACCAAAGCAGTTCTTTTTACAGAGAGGACTCCAATTAAAATCCTGTCCATCCTATGGTTGAAACTGTGCTAGCAACAACTGTAACCTAGGAAATCTGCCCTAGTGGGTTCTGGAATAACCACCACCAAAATGATAGTGATAAAAAAGTACTACAGCCAGCCAATGGGGAAAATCCACAGTAGTTTCCTATGACAGACAAAACTGTTCTAGCAACCAATGTGTGCATTTAAACACAATGTTCAACTGTAACGTGAACAGGGTCTAAGTCTGTCAGAATACACCACACTGCAGCATATGTCCTAGCCAGCGTGGGTAGTTTTGACTGGCCAAAATTCCCTTTCAGGTCCTGGGGCACAGGCCAAAGCAGGATCTGGGCTTTGCCCTACCAATCTTTGGCCTTGTATGAGACTGCAAAAACAGCTGTCTGTTTAGTCCAGGAAAGAAATATTTCAAGGATTTTTTTTCCTTTTCAGTGGGAAAAAAATACTAAGCTACTCTTAATATCATGGATATTAATATGAGATCAAAATTAACAAAGGCTCTAAGAACAGAGACTAACCTACCATTGTGCACATTAGGATCTCAGTGCAGTCAGGAATATCAAAGTCGGCTAAACTGATTAAGTTGGTGCCTTCCGCAGAGTCATCTTCAAAGCTCTTGGACATTTTAAAAGGTACGTCATCCAGACAGCTCATATTGTCTCTTGATATTTTGCAATCTAACAGAAAATGAGTGAATAAAAAGAAGTCTCAGTAAATTTAATGTGAAACAGTAGGGTAATAGCATTTCACATGCCCCATCCTTAAAAAGGCATGAAAGGAGAGGCAAAGTAGATATATTTTAATGACTTTGAATAAAAATAATTTAGCTTTTGAACATAGTTTAGAGAGAAGTGAAAAGCACTATATGCTGCCGATTCTGGTAAAGTAGAAGAGCAGCGTCCACTATGAATAACACTGAAAATCTTAAGAACTGTATTTGGTGTCAGATACTAGAAATATTTACATAAAGGACTAAACTTTATTATTAGATGAAGGAATTTGCGATGTACACAGAATAGGGGCCAAATCTCAAGGGTTCAGGTTTTGGATGATAGAAACTGTTGCAGAACCCACATGTGATTCATATTGAATGAACGTGTGAACACAGTTTCTTCACTTCACTCACAGAACTCAGACTGTTGATCTTACGCCCTGTAATTTTGCTGCACATGTGGACATGCCTGACCTATGACCCACATATGGTCAGTGCTCAACTCTACATTAGTGACATACTGTTCTTGTGCGGAATCAGGTCTGTCCACTCACACACCCCCCCCCGCCCTTATGCTCGCTGAGGAATGGACAACTAAGCTCTTGCCATGGATAATTAAAGGAGACAGAAAGAAAAGGAGTACTTGTGGCACCTTAGAGACTAACCAATTTATTTGGAGCATAAGCTTTCGTGAGCTACAGCTCACTTCATCGGATGCATACTGTGGAAAGTATAAAAGATCTTTTTATACACACAAAGCATAAAAAATGGGTGTTTACCACTACAAAAGGTTTTCTCTCCCCCCCAGGTGCCACAAGTACTCCTTTTCTTTTTGCGAATACAGACTAACACGGCTGTTGCTCTAAAGGAAACAGGTTTTTTTCCATTTGCCAGTTTGCATTCTGCTAAACAGACTTTCTAAGTTCCAACGCAGTGCACATCTATACACATCCAGAACGTGCCTGGAGCCAGCTGATCTACCTTCTTGCCCTATATTTCTAACCTCAAAAGAAGTTCTTATGAAGAACCAGCATGCAATTATTCTTTTATCCTCTTTCCAGAGGAGAGCCTGTAACTGCAACTCATTTGATCATTTGCATATGTGAACTTTCAGTTTGTTAGTTTAAATGGCTTTCCAAATCTTTGACAGCCAACAGTCCTCTCTTCTATCCACTGATCAAGTGTTCTGTTTTGATACCTATGGTAAGTGATGATAACTTGAACAGGTGGCATATAGTCACTAAAAGTCACCTAGACTTCAGCTGCACTTGCAGCATGATCAAGACTCACTCATTCTCCACTTCCATCCGCCACTATGTTCAAGCTTAATTCCCCATATATTTTCAATACTCTCCATCCACTTCTCTTTCTTCGTCCCCTCACTATTCCCAGTCTATTCTCAACTGCCACATACCTCCTCACGTCATCCATCCACCCACCCACCATTCTTCCTTCCATTCCCTCTCCCAACCAGAAAGCGGAGAACAGGGAAGGAACCAACTGGCAGTTCTTCTGGAGATGCAGGCTAAAATGGCATCTCAGGAAGCCACTGCTCAGCCTCTCCACCCTTTATGCAGTTTAAGGATGACCCTGGGTTGTGGGGAGGGGTAGGCAGTTTCAACCATGGACTGGCAGCCAGTGGCCAGGGAACAGTAGAGTGGAAGCACAAATAGATGTCCTCCTAGCCCAGTTGACATGACCCAGCAGCAAGGTCAGAGCTCCGCAGCACAATCCCAAGGGCTTCCCCGCACATGGCTGGCCCACTAGGGGTTTAAAGAGCAGGTGGAAGGTGACTGCTGAGATGGCACTGGGGCATCTTAACCGACGCACACAAATCCAGATGAGATTACTGGAAAGAGGAGAGAATTGCTGACATTACTATTGGGCGCACACGCATCCCTTTCTCCAGCTATGCCTCATGGGGAGAAACGCCCGCCCCTGACTCAAATGTAGCACACTCACATTTATTCCTATGAGTTATTTAAATTTAAAAAAAGCAGAATAATGAGGGTCAGCCCATACAGTTTATTTCTACGTGATTTAAAATCTCTCTCTGCCATACCGGTCATTTTTTGGAGCCCTTCATTTGGGAGGTTTTGCCCACATTGTTTTCCAGACCTTGCTATTGTGAGGGCTGAGATAACAACCACATTTCTTGTTAGAGGGATGTTGCTATTATATTATCTAGATAAACTTTACAAAGAAATCAAATAATGTTTAGTGTGGTAAAGGTTTTTTAGGGTTGGAATGGCAGGGAGAGAAGGGCGGAATCTGGTGAACTGGGATTAGTGGCATGGAAAGTATTCCTACAATAGTGCCAATAGATTTAGGCTATGAATGACTCAGTTAAGTGAAAAATAAAGATTCTGTTGCATAGGCAGATGAAGAATCCCAGTTCCCTAATGTCTTATCTATGATGGGCTGATAACGTTTTGCATAACGTTAACTGGCAAGTCTTGATAGCAAGACTTCTAACAAGACTAGGAATCTAAAGTCTGTACTTATTACAAAAAAAATCCCTACACAGCAATTACTTATAATCTTTCTGAAAAAATAAAAAGTAGCTGGAATCATGTCAATTTTCACAAAACTGTTCTGCCCATAATTTTTCCAAATAAGAGGGAGGGTTTATTCATTAGTAAGGATAAGTACATCAAAAAAGGAAGCAGAATTTATACAAAGAGGACATAGCAGCACCTATGAACAATGTGGATCTCACAAAGAAGAGGCACCTAATCAACTCACAGCCAGACTTCCATTTGTTAGGAAACAAATTTAAATACTGCTGTTACTAGACTAAAATATCAATGTTCCTATGCATAATTCCTAGGTGCAACTGACCTAATTAACATACCCAGTTTATATTAACATTACAGAAGGGTTGTTATTTGGATCGTTAATACAAGGATTATGTGCATCCAGGGCTGTAGTTGTAGCCAGATGGACAGTAACCAGCTTTGCAATGCTGCACGTGTATTTTCATTAATACATTTCACGTGCAACAAGTTGGAATCCTACACAGGCACAGACCATCTGCTCCATACTTAAAAGAGGTTCAGCATAAGCTACAGCTTGCGTAAGTGTCACAGAAAAACAGAGCCAAACTGTATCTGAAAAGAAATGATTGTGAAACATTGCTCTTTCAGTTACCAGGACTACATATACTTAAGAGTCCACACTTATGTAGTTAATATTATCTTGCAGACATTGCATACTGCAGGAAGAGAAGGATGTTCCTGTAGGGTTAAATAATGAACAGAGTCTCTCTCTCAAAATAGGTGCAACTTCCATTATTGTCAATGGCAGTCAGGTATGTATATGGGAAAAAAAGGACATTTTGTTACCTTTTCCTAAAGAAAGATTTTTAAAAGTCACTTTTATGGATTAAATGAAGAGAGTTAATGCAATCCCTAAAGCCACTGTGAACATAACAATTGGTGTTCTGACATCTGTCTGAAATATTTGCTATCCTGGATTTGCCAAAACATGGGCTTGTCTATACACAAAAGTTAATCCACTTTAACTATAGTTAAAGCAGTACAATCCCCTTGTATCATACAGTCATACTCATATAAAAGTGCTTTATACCAGTATGGCCATTCCCATACAAGGAGAATGAAATATACTGGTAGAACTGTATTCATAGCAGGAGTTGTACTGGTATCACTATTTTGATTAAAAAAAATCCCCCCCCCATTAAATAATTATACTGGTACAAAAACTGTGTGTACATCAGACCTAAGGAGTGATGACTACTAGAGACACACTAGATAATGGTCTGTCAGTACTACAAATATTTTCAGAGGTTCATAGCTTAGATTATAATGCCAAATGGACCATTATGATATACTATAAAAAATAAATATAACTGAGGCTTCCACTTTTAAGATTACAGGGAAGCCTGCCTGCCTAAAAGATAAAAGCAGAGTTACCAGTAAATACTAATTTATACCAAAACACACTTGTAACAAGGATTCTGAACTCATTCATCAAATGACATCTTCACATCACTCTTAGTCAGTTTCACACTAGAGGATCCAGGTTGACAGATTAATTAATACACATCAAGTCAATTAAAAAAAGATGACACTTAGTACAGGAGTGGACAGAATGTCTTACAACTATACAAAATTGAAATTGCATTGCGACCAAACATGGAATTGGAGCCAAAGGAGCCATGGAAATTTATGATCAACCTTCTTTTGAGCCACAGTATTTTTCTAAACCTCACAAGGTAGCAGGAAAATGCCTTTCTGGACTCAGCTCAGTTCATAGGTTTCATCAGATGAGTGTTTATTTGAAGACCTTCTTTTAGAATCAAACCACAAACTTGGATATAATAGTTACTAAGTGGCACAATATTTTAAGAGTTCCTCTTCAGTTGTTAGCTCAAACATCAAAACACGTGTTCTTCATTTGAAAATCAAAATATTTTAACAAGGAAAAGGAACAGACATCTATATGAACTATATTAAAACTACATAACTGGAGTATATTTTGCTCTCTAGTATATCAACTGGCATTTTAAATTTTATGTTTATAAACAAGATAGAAGTATAAAGTTATGCGTACCTTAAAAAGAAATCATGCAGCTTTTCCCATGAAGTAGAGAAACTTGCGCTGTTTTACATACGCTAGCTGTTTATCCACTGCTCAATTCTTTAAATGCTTGCACACACAAAGTCAGTTGTCTGAGTTACGTTTCTACAATTTTAGATTATAGCTGTCTAATCAGTTAGCCTGCATCACCATATCCTCTGACACAATAAGGAGCCTAACCACTTATGCTGAACATCCTCTGGTCACTCATTACCTTTTATAATTTGAGAGTGCTGCTGCCACTGTTTTTATAGAACTGAAGTTTTGTTTTAGAGCAGAGGTTCTCAAACTGTGGTCCGTGAGCTCCACTCAGGTCGTCCGCGGATAATTCCCTCTAAGGTGTACGCCTGGATGGCTGTACACAAGAGAACAAAGGCCACCCACCTAATTAGTGGAGCTGCGCAGGCGTGGCTCCGCTAATTAGGTGCATGGACCCTGGAGAAGACACACATGTAAGGTGAGGGGGTGGCCTTGGGAGGAACAGGGGGGAACAGGGGGTAGGTGTGAGGGAGCAGTGGAGTTAGAAGAGGGGGGAATTTGAGATGTGCAGGGCTGCGGTGGCCAGAGAAAGAGGTGACTTTTCCAGCTCCAGAGCTGTGGCTGCCAGGGAGAGATGGCCCTCCTTCCCAGCCTCCGCTCTGTAGCGGGGGAGAGATCCCCCCTCCTTCCCAGCCCTAGCTCAGGGGCTGCTGCGGTGGGGAAGAGAGGGCACATCCATTGCATTAGAAAGGTAAGACTATGAGTTGTGTGCTTTTATTTGTATAACAAAAAAAAAATTAGATTTTTTTTTTTAATATAGTGCTTTTATCCAAAGCGCTTTACAACAGTTAGCTAACGGTACAAACATTTGGAAAGATCATTAAGTGGTCCGCCGAGACCCTCAGCAATTTTCAAGTGGTCCGCAAAAAAAAAAAAAAGTTTGAGAACCACTGTTTTAGAGCAAATAAAATTCTAGGGTAAAGATTTCCTGTGTAACAGGAAGCTATAAAGAGCAATTTTTTCCCCCCCTTTTGTAAACCAGAAACCCTGGCATTCCCTTTAATTACTTTATGATATAGATCATCATATGGTGTTTAAGGTAATACACATGGAAGCAACAATTGCTGCATTCTCTCTGGCAAAAAAGAGTCACACTCTCATTTTAACCCTTTCAAGTAAGTAATTCTCAGTGTCCCCATACTGAGAGATCTTAACTCTGGGCACAAGTTTCAGTTAAAAATTATGAACATTTACATTTACTTGTAAAGCCACAACATAAATGGTGTTGAATATGCCACTATATTTTAGTCAACCATATGCTGATTTCCTGATGCAGTTTTAGGGTGAAATGAATTTCATCACATGGAGTCTGAGTAGATACTTTCTATACAGTTGATGTAAGTGAGTTGGAAAGATTAAATCCACTCCCTCGCGTTGGGGCCAAGATACAGGGTTGAAGCCTATGGGCTGGAATAGCAACTGCAACTCCGAATCACTTGCATAGATCTGGTAGGTAGAACTAGAACCTGCATAAACACGGATCCCATTCCATGCCCCCATCATTGTCCTATATATTGGCCTGTACACAAAACAGCTGCAAAACAGAACCTTCTGTAGTGCTTAGGGAAAAGAGCTGTGGATGTTTGCCTGTATGGCTACTCTGCCAGCAGCCCTCCCCATACTATGGAGATTAAGTGATGCAAAGGCTTGTGCTGGTCCTCTGGTCCATGGAAAATTTCCCCCTCAGAGAACAGGTATTTATGACAGTTTCCATTATTTTTTATTTCTTTAAAGTATAAAATGCACTTACAAAATGAGAGTTGTATTTTTGATCAAACTATATTTTACAAATAGTATCTACTTACAAAGAAAGCAAGTAACTAGCAAGAACAATTACAATAAATTAGACTTCAGCTTTTATTACATTTTTTTTCCTAGTAGGCTTATTTATCAAGCTATATACAGTCACATGGCTAGTCTACCTTTTTGAGCATGACGGTACAATTATGGATTGTCAAGATACTTCTATTAGCACCATACCCAAATACAATGTCAATGGAACAGGTATCACATGAATATTAGGCTCGAGTGTCTAGTCTATAGGAGATTGAGCACATACAAAATTTCAGGTTTTATAAGCAAAGCGTCTCTTGGACACAGTGCAACACATGACTATCCAGAGGGGGAAAAACCTTTTCATTCTTATAACAAAACTGAAAACAAGACTTTAAGCCCTTCATTAAGCAAAAATAACTGATTTTGAACAGGAGACAATCAAAGAGATAGATTTTTAAAGCTGCATGCATTATTACTGCATGTATAATGCCCAAAAGCTGGCCTCTTTCTTTCAGGCAGGTTAGTAGCCATCTGTGGAGCTCACACTTTTTATTTGGGAAAATAATCTTAAATTTGTGAGCTACGTTTGATGTATAATGGCTAAACGGCATATCAATACAAGTAATACTTAGCATTTTAAACTCACTATACAACATTAATCCTTGTGAGGTAGGAAATTATTCATAATTTTGCAGTTTGCTTAAATAGACAAAAAGAGCTTATTGACTGCCAAAGGCCACAAAGCAAGCCAGTGGCAGAGTGAAGACTAGAACTCAGGTTGACCACAGTGACTCTTTGAAATGTCTACACTTCTATAATTATGTGGTGTTGACTATTTGTTTGTTTGTTTTTTGTTTTAAAAAGAGATCTGGAACTTCAGGGTCAAACCTTAGATAGAGAGTGTTCACTGACTTTGATGCTACTTTTGGAATAGAAATTTGTTTCAACACTAGTTTTCTATGGAAATTCACCTCTTTTGGCGATACTCATTCACTATCTCTACAACCAGAAGAGTTCAGAGAGAAGAGATGACTGCTGAACTGAAAGCTTACATGCTAGGGAAACAGCTAAATCTGATGTCCAACGTGAGCATTTTGATTGCACACACATGCTCTGCAAAAGTATCTTACAAAAGCCCACTTACAATGCCCTCAAATTGTAAACAAACTCACTCAAATCCAAAGGCTAGTTAAATAAAGGCCCATAACAGAACTGTAATTCTATAGCACCACAACATTAACAACAAACATGGCTTATACTAGCTTTTACACTTGGGATATTTATCTGTTAATCCAGGAGGTGGAAAACATTTTTCCCTTATCGTTTTTCTTCAGGAAATTCCAACTCCAGTATCTTGCCACATGCTTTACAATTAAAAAAATGAAGTGGTGGTGTAGATTTCAAGGAAAACTTGGGACCTACCTACCTATATGTGAAATTCCTACCACTTCAGACTGACTTCTTATAAAATTATCTAACAGCAGTGGCCCAGGTGTCACTGGTAGGGAGACTTGGAAGGACCCAGCCTGGAGGGATGCAGCTTCCTTCAGGATGATCAGCTGGTACCAGATACTGATCCCATTCATGCCTTTAACAGAAAAAAAGATTAAGATAGGCATTTGTTCTGTTCCATCTCACACACCTTAATAAAATACATTCACATACATGTTCTTTTTCCATACTGTTTCATATACAAACACTATAAAATGTACTTCTGAATTACATCTTCAAAGCAAAAACTTGAAGATACATTTTTAAACCAACACGAAATGAGCATGAGTGAGCATGCAAGTTTCTAGCAATTATATATGGAGATTCACTACACTTTATGCTGAAGTCTACAGCATATTTAAAGAGTCAAAAGCATAACGTTCCTGAATTAAATTTAAATGACATCAATATATATTTTTTTTAAATCATGTACTTTACCCTAGTAAGTATGCTGCCTTCATTTTATAGGTTGCACCATTATACACAGTTATACAATAGTTTAGGATCAGGAGGAGGACACAGACCCTTCATTTCCAGACTGGTTTTATGGCAGCTTGGATATTGCAAGTCTATGCACTTTATAAAATGTAAAGTTTGTAAAACTTAATTTTAAACTTCCTATGAGAAGGTAAGCATGCTCCCATGTAAAAGCAGGTCAAGTGTTCCAGGAAGATTCACAAGGTTTTTTTGTGTGCAGAGGGCAGTAATATTGTTGACTTGAAAACGAGGTTTTTAGCAACCACAAGTGCGTTGGTGTGATTATATATTATGATTGTAGTGAGCTACTGCTTTGAAATTAATATTGGGTGTGAAAGTTGCCTTAATTTATTATTTGTTTGCTTTTTAATGTTCAGGGTGTTGTGAGGAAATATATTTCAGCAATTATAACTCTATGTTAATGAAGTTTTTTGGGTGGGAATACATTTATGTTAGCTGAAAACGGAGTTAGGCAAACAGAGCTGCCAATTTTATAATCAAAGTCATCTGATGAGAATTCATGGTATAAACTTTATACTCTGGTGGGCAATGAAACAACAGACGATGTAATTTTATCTTCACAAATCTCTACATGACAGACTACCACCTCATTACCACTAATAAACTAAAGATGTTTGCTCTTACCTTATCTGGATAAGGGCTGGTACAGAATGCTCAGCTTGTAAATAATATTGTCTAAAGGGTTGCAGTAGATGATTAAGAGGAAACTCATCTGTTAAAACACATACATAAGAAAACTGTTCAACAAAATATGACCTTCAATATTAAAAAGTGTTAGGATCCTTAAAGGTGCCATATCACACTTGTCACTCCGTGATTACTGTTTAAAGTTATTTGCTAATTAATATATTCTTGTTACAAAAAGTATTATGGGATTTCTGATGCCTACAAGTGGTTAGGACTTTCTCCACTCTTACAAAAGACAATACTTCCAGTAGCAACCTCCCTCCCTGGGAACACACTGGTATTGGGGCTGTACTAAAAGGAGTAATGACACCTGCTGAATCACCAATACTAACGTATCAACATGTTGTGGGACGTCTTCCATTTAAATACCAAATTCAGACTAATCCTGCTTGGCTTGTAAGGTTTGGTGAAATCATAGTTTGTGATACTGTGACTATACTCCTCCTACATAAAGTAATTTTCCAATTCTATGAACATGATAATGAAAGGGCATGAATGAACTTGTGTATCTTGTCTCCTGCTCTTCATAGTAATTTCAGCACATGGCAGCTTTTCCACGCAAAGTTGTGTTTGCATTTTAATCTGACTTGTTTTGAAAAAAAACCTCCCCAATACTGAACTAAAATATGCGGAAATGTACCTGGATCCCCAAATAACTTGGAATCAATGTCACGTTTTTGCTGTAGAAGCTTTTCCCTTTCTTTCTTCTGTTTCTTTTCCATTTCTCTTTTCCTCTCTTCTTCCTGTTCTCCTTCTAACATAACTCTTAATGCTCTCTCCTCAGCTTCATACAGTTCAGAGCGTTTTCTGATCAGTGTCCTCAGCCTCTGTATGTGATGTTCAAAGTCTTCATCTGCTGAGGGTGGAGGACAGACACCTATACAGAAGTGAATTAAGTTATAATTTTCAATCACAGAAATGGTACTAATTTCAGTTTCATACTGAGAGTGGAGTTTGCAGAATCTCCAATTAACTTATATCTGGTCACCCATTTTCCTCATGACTATCCTCCAATAAAATGACGTGGGTCAAGAAGGAGTTTGGAAAGAAATGTATATCATGCAGAATACTACAGTTACACACAACAATCTTTCAGAGATACTATCCTATAAGAATGGAATTTAAGGTAACTGCTCAAGCAGTATCTTCCGAATCCTCACTAGCCAGGTACTTTATTCATGACGTTTATTATTTATGTACAAAATGGCCGATAGTCTGGTTATTGGGTACACTCAGCACATACTGCTTAAATAAATATAACTTACGATTGTTAATAATACCACCTAATATAAAGTAATTATTCATTATTATTATTATTACTGTAAAAGTTTTATTATCTGGCACATTGGGAGAATGGGAGGTGCTGGTAAGTCAAAAATTCTGGTTAACTAAGAGGGAGTGAGTTTTGGTGCGGGAGGGGGCTCGGGTTGCGGGACGGGTGTCGAGGTGCCGGGTCCGTGCGGCTCCCCGCAAGTGGCGACGTGTCCCTGCTGCTCCTAGGCGGAGGTGTGGCCACTCCTGGCCAGGCAGCTCTGTGCGCTGCCTCTGCCCACAGACACCACCCCCGCAGACACCACTGGCTACGGTCAATGCTCCTTGGTGGAGGCGCAACCACGCAGCTCTGCGCGCTGCCTCCACCCGCAGGCACCACCCCTGCAGCTCCCATTGGCTGTGGTCACCAGCCAATGAGAGCTGCGGAGCCAGTGCTCGGGGCACGACCTGCGGGCGGAGGCAGCCCGCAGCACCGCCTGGCTGGAAGTGGCCATGCCTCCGCCTAGGAGCAGCAGGGACATGTCGCTACTTGTGGGGAGCCGCCTGAGGTAAGTGCCTCCTGGATCCAGCAGCCCAAAACCCCTCCTGCGCCCCATCCCCCTGCGCTGAGCTTCCTCCTGCACCCAAACTCCCTCCCAGAGCCCACGCCCCGCACTCCCTCCTGAAATGCCGATTTATAGAGCTTTTCGACTGGTAAAGTGCCAGATAACACAGCTTTTACTGTATTAGCAAGTCATTAAGAAAGTCTCACCAACTGAACCTGTTAAATAAAGCATTTGGAATAAATGCAGGAAACCTATTGAAGTTACTAATTTGGCAGAGTCAGGAGCAAGTAAAAAGACACTGGTGCTACTGGAGAAGTCCTTATCAAAATACCTTCGGAAAACCCACTAAAGGCCTGATCCTGGGATTTGCTGAATCAGGTCTCCAAGAGCTTATTGTTCTTAGAAATATCTATTCTGCTGAAATATCCTGAGAGCAGAACAGTTTTACCCAAACAGTAAAGAGGAAAGAAAAAGACCCAAAACCAAAAAAAATACCTTGCGACCCAAGGCCCTGATCCTACAAACACTCACGCACATGCTTAGCTTTACTAGAATGAGAAGTCCCACTGATTTGTGATTTCAATTAAAATCCATGGGACTACTCAGAGCAGTAAAGTTAAGCATAAAGTTGCCTTATGGGGACCTCTGCAAATAAAACCCCCAAGTGACCACCTGGGTATTGTCTATGCTGCAATTAAAAACCCACGGCGGGCCCATGTCACCTGACTCAGGCTTGTGGGGCTTGGGCTGGAGCCTAGGTCCTAGGATCATGGGAGGTGGAACAGTCCCAGCTCGTGGACACCATAATTAAACAACCCCATAGCCCGCCAGCTGCGGGTTTTTAATTGCTGTGCAGACATACCCTTTATTTACGAAGCGAGGGCACCAATTCATCTTATAGGCTATTTGAAGTCTCCATAAACTTAACAGAAGTTTTAGAGCTTGGAAGGCACCATTATCATATCCCATTTTTAGTAGAGAGTTTGTATTACACAGATAATTACACAGGGCAAGCTTTTGCCAGCCTTACTCATGTTGCGTAAGCCTTTAATCCATAACAGTGAAATAGGGGTAATCATGAAGAAAGGAACTACCTAATGCAAGAATGGAAAATTCTCAATATTATGGAGTTTTGCAAAATTAAGACATTTGCTAGCTATATTTGAATCCCTATATAATATTTGTCTAAAAATGTTTTATTTCTTGTATTTCTGCATAGATCACAAAGTGCCCATAATTTACCTTTTCTTCCTGCTGCCTCTTTTCTCAGTTTTCGAAGCTTTTCTAAAGCACGCAGGATGTCCACCATTCTCTTTGTATCTGCCTGTTTTTTCCTTACTTCAGATAAGACACTGTCTGCTGCAGCTTTAAGTTCACGTTCCTGTGAACAGAAGAATGTACAGAGAAAACATGAAATTACATACATGGGCAAGAATTAAAAAGAAAGCTCATATAGAATAAAGGGAAAAATAAGTGAAAACAATATTCCAATGATGGAGATGAAGTAAATCAGTCACCTGCCTACTGTGTCACTTTTAATGGAAAGAAATAAAACAGGGCAAAGAAGCCTAAAAAATTGGAGAGCAGCAGAGTAACACCAAAGCAGTGGTATCAGAGGCTGCTGGTAAATTCATAAACCGTAATAAATTCTGTCCTCAGATCATCAAAATGATAGATAATGTATGTAGATTAAACAAAACTGGGATCCAAGTCCCATGGTAGGATGCACTATGGGGTAATCAACTATTTTTTGTCAAGATCCAAATGTCTTGGTGAACAAACTCCAGATTCCAAAGAAAATAATATAAAAATAATAATAATAAATGATAGTAATAAGTAAATAAAAAGATTTCCTGGTCCATTCAAAAGCATCTGGTGGTCCGGATTTGGCACCCAGGGTTGATGTACTAGTTTGTAAGCAGAGCACAAGGTTAAATGTATAGGGTCAGATCTTGAAACTTACACTGCATGCTTTGTAGCATTCTAGTAACACAACACAACTGTATAGTGAGTGGATCTGCTTTCCTAAGTAACTCCTTGGTGGCATAGTGTTGACATTGTGGCTCTTATGACACCCCTCTTCAGGCCCCTAATGCAGGATAAATCTTTTGCTTTAAGAAAAAAAATTATATAAATAAAATGGAGAGCTAAAAAAATGGGAAACACTTTTCCAAACTGCTTACAGTGAGAATTATGCTATGGAAATGAATGGAGCTTTCAGTTGGTCAACAACAGTATTGCCAAGCCCAAGTTTTCAGAAAATCATGGCGTTAAAAAATAATTCACTCTAGGTTCTTCTTCTTTGCCTTCTGGTTTCTAAAGCCTGATATATTAAAATTTAGCCTTACCCAGCTACATCACTCAGGGGTGTGAAACATTCACATCCCTGCATGCTAGTTAAGCTGACCTAACCCCCAGTGTAGACATGGCTCAGTCAGTGAGAGAATTCTTCTGCCAACCTAGCTACTGCCATTTGGAGAGGTGATTAACTACAACGGTGGAAAAACCCTTTCCATTGTGTAGGAAGCATCTACAGTATGGCGCTACAGCTACACAGCCGAGCTGCTGTAGTGCAGACACGTCCTGAGCATCTAGAGGATACTCAGGTCACATTCTCAAGCTTTTCTCTGCAAGCACAAGGGCTAGAAATGTACTTTAAAAAAAAAATTTGAAAGCAAGGATTTTCACATAATCCCTTGACTCCAGGAAGTGGGGCTGTAAGAATGTTACTAAATTTCTTGCAAAATTTCTTGCAAAACTTGCAAAAAAAAAAAAGAGAATTATAATTCCTGGTTTTAGAGTAGCAGCCGTGTTAGTCTGTATTCACAAAAAGAACAGGAGGACTTGTGGCACCTTAGAGACTAACCAATTTATTTGAGCATAAGCTTTCATGAGCTATAGCTCACTTCATCGGATGCATATAATAATTCCTCACACTTCTTGGAACTTTCATTAAAGGAGGGCAAAGCATGGAAGCATACGAGCACGCCAGTGAGGTAGCTAAGGGATACAACAAGGATCAGTGCATTCTCCAATTTAGCCACTTGGTACATGGCAACACAATAGTTTAGGACAAAAAAGGAAGAACTGTGTGCAGGGAAAACTTTATGTAGACTGAATGCAATCAGCCATGTCAGGATTTGGCCAGAGCAGTGGAGTCAATGCCCACAATGGATCTTTAAGGCCTACCAATGGTCAGGACCATCTCAAAAAGCACAGCACCCCCACAGGTGCTGGAAGTCGGGGTGCTGCCGCACTCCCTGGTTTGAAGTAGTTTCGGAAACCACTTCAAACCAGGGGGTGCGGCAGCACCCTACCAGGGTTGCCAACCCTCCCGGTTTCACTGGGAGTCTCCCGGAATCGGGCTCTATCTCCCGGAGGCTACTGAAACCAAACCAGTAGATTTTAGGCTGCTGAAAGTCTGGCAGTGCAGCAGGACTAAGGCGGTCTCCCTGCTTTCCCTGGCCTGCTCCCGGAAGCGGCCAGCACATCCCTGCAGCCCCTATGGGGGGCCCCAGAAGGTCTCTGCGCACTGCCCCTGCCCCAACCGCTGACTCTGCAGCTCCCACTGGCCAGGAACTGCAGCCAATGGGAGCTGCGGGGTCAGCGCCCGCAGGCAGGGGCACCACGTGGAACCCCTTGTCCCCCTCCCTGCCAGGGGCTGCAGGGACATGCTAGCCTCTTCCGCGCGGGGCCAGGGAGCCCACCTTAGCCCCTCTGTGCCCGCCAACCAGGAGCCATCCAAGGTAAGTGCCACCTGGCCGGAGCCTACACCCCTCACCCACTCCCGCAACCCAACACCAGCCCTGAGCCCCATCCCAGAGCCAGTACCCCAAAACCCTCCTGCACCCAAACTCCCCCCCCCAAAGAGCCTGAATCCCACACACCACCCCTGCACCCCAACCCCAGCCCGGTGAAAGTGAGTGAGAGGTGGAGGTGGACAGAGGGAGAAGGGATGGAGTGAGCGGGTCTCAGAGAAGGGGTGGGCAAGCGGGCGGGACATGGGCGTTTGGGTTTCTTCGCAACAGTTGGCAACCCTATAGACAGGGTTTATAGGTTGGTTCAATGGCTCTCAGCACCCCCACGGTGTGAATTGCTCCAGCACCCCTGAGCACCCCTCCATGACAGCCCCAGGCAGTGGTACGGGGGGGGGGGGGGGCGCAGTACCCGGGTCTTCTCCTCCACCTCCTGGACACACTTGGCTCGCCACTGGTCGATCCTGGCCTCCCTTTCCGCCGCCCGGGCCGCCTCCTCCTCCCGCGCCGCCTCGGCCTCCTGCTTCCTCTTGTGGAGGCGCAGCCGCCGCTTCCGCGCCTTCTCCGCCTTGCGCCGCAGCTCGCCCAGGTAGCCGGGCTCCCGCAGGGGCCGCACCCGCTCCTGCAGCTCGCTCAGCAGGGCGCGGGCCCGGGCCTGGGCCTGGGCCCAGCCCGCCTCGTCCCCGGCGGCCTCCTGCTGCCGCATGGCGCGGCACAGGCCGGCGAGCTGGGCCACCGGCCGCAGGGCCCCCGCCGCCAGCTGCCGGGCCTGGCTGAGGCTCGGGGTGCCCGGCGAGGGCGGGGGGAAGCCGCGGGGCCGGGGCCTCCTCTGGGCCAGGAACTGGGCCAGCCAGAGCTCATCGCGCTGCCTCAGGGCGGCCTCCCCCTCGGCCGCCTCCCCCCGCGGCTCGGCGCTGCCCTCGCCCCACGGCGGCGGCGGCGGCGGGCGCGGCGGCCAGGCCGGCGGCCCCGGGGCCGCGAACAGGAGCCGCGGGGCCGCCTCCCGGCCGAGCGGAGCCGGGCCGCAGCCGCCCCCGGGGGCGGGGAAGTAGGGGCCGCCGCCCCCCGCGGGGCGGTGGGCGGGGGGCAGCTCGGGGGCCCCCGGCGGGGGCGGCAGGAAGGGCGGCGGGGGCTGGGCTCCGGGGAAGGGGCCCGCGGCGGGGGAAGGCGCGAACAGCCCCCCCGGCGGGGGGAAGCAGCGGTACTGGGGGGGCGGCGGCGGCCCCGCAAAGCGGGCGGCGAAGGGCAGCGGCGGCTGAGCCATGAGGGACCCGGCTCTCCCGTGGCCCCGGCGCGAGCGCTTCCGGCAGGGCTGCGCCGCTCACAGCGCCCCCCGGCGGCGGGGAGGAGCCAGCACCGGGGCTGCCGCAGGAGCGGTCGGGGAAGGGTTGATGGACATGGCCGTCGGGGGGTGGTGCCCAGCCTATGAATATTTATGAAGGGGCGGGGTCTGAGCAGAGCCCTGAGTTTAGATGGGGGGAAAGGTGAGAGGGGCGATGCAGGCGGAGCAAGAAGGGTCTGGGCAAGGGCTGTGAATACATAGATTAGGGAACCTAGAAATACGTGTGAAGGGAGAGGTGTGTAAAGGGCCGATGAATGGGCATCACTCACCCTAACCTCTTCCCCCATCCGCTCCCTTCAGCCAGTGACAGCCGAAAGCAGCTGCAACAACAAAGTCATTTCTGAAACCAGGGCCCAGCCTTTCCTAACTCACAGCTACTGCTGGAGCCTGCTAGAGGCGGTCCCACATTGCAGAGAGCGCAGCGCGGCATGGGCGTGATCCCTTCCCACAACCCAAAAATTAGACCTTGTGCTTTAACAGCAGCTCCTGCTGTATTACAGGACACCTTAGAGGCTTGTGATGTGGATAGGTTTATCTTCCTCAGCACTAGGGCTGCTCCTTATATATGCTGGGAAGTTAGTCATAGAGTTGAGCAACCAAGACCCTGCATTGCTCCAAGAGATCTGCTCTACCACACCAATAATGAGTCAAATGAAATCACATTTTCTTGCCACCCTTCTACCCCTAACGTTGTCACTCAAGCAGACACAGGGTCAGTTATTGCAAACGAGCAGAGAATGATCCTGTAGCCTGTGCACTCTGGCACCTACCAGTCAAGCACCTACCACCTCACACAATCAGCCCTGGAGTAAGTGTAAGGCTCTACCAAGTTCACTGCTGTGACAAACATGTCATGGACCATGAAATCAGGCCTCCCCCGTGAAATCTAGCTCCTGGAAGGGAGAAGGAGTAGGGTTAGGGGCACCCCATCTGAGGGGCTACTATCATGTCCCTGGCTCCAGCTGCTAGTCTGGGGAGGTATAGGACTTACTCTTCCTCTGCACAGCCATGCTCACGGGCACATCAGAGCCACCTTCCTGAACCTACCCCACTTACAGGAAGCTCTTGGGCTAGACAGCAGCCCCAGAGCTTCCTGCAGCCGCAGGAGGGTGCCAGAGGTGGAGGTAAGTCTGATCTCCCCTGTGCAGCTGGGAGCACCCTGCAGCTGGGGGAGGTACCCAGAGGTCGGTCTGATCTCCCGCAGAGAACCACAGTGTAGGCAAAGAGCAAAGCTCAGCTGGGACTAGCAGCTAGGAGTCTCTAGTTGTGGTGCTCCCAGCAGCACAGGGGAAGATCAGACCCACATTTACCTCCTGGAACCTCTTGCAACTGCCAGAGGCTCCAGTGCTGCTGCCTTCAGTACAGAAGTGAAGGTGGCAATCCTGCCCCCCACACACAACCGCTTTGCAACCCTCCTTCATGACTTTCTTTTGCGTCAGGACCCCCAGGTTACACCACCAATGAGTTTTCAGATGTAAACATCTGAAAACATGTAATTGACTAATTTCCAACTCCTATGGCTATTAAATTGACCAGAATGGACTGTGAATTTGGTAGGGGCCCAAGTATATGGCATTGCCTTAATTGACTCCACCTTGGAGTTGGCCAACTAGAATCACAATGGTCAAGTGGGGCTACATAGCTGGCCTCAATACATCTGCAATGCCAGCTGCTTGAGTGCAAATTCTCTTCCCCTGACCTAACAGAGTGCAATGATCAGACTATTGCATGTGCACAGATGTAGCAGGCAACAGTAGAACGTCACAAGAAGGAGCAGAATTAATGCACAACAGAAGTAATTACAAAACATTATGTAGTATTTGACTGTTACAAGACATTTAATATAGCCAAGTCAGAAAAATACATGTGTTGACACGATTAGCTACTAGTTTGCTTCAGAGAAGTGATCAAAAACTTGTTATAGTGTACCAGTCTACTCTCAGCTGCTTCAATATGTTCATTCTAGCCAAACTAGCAGTTGAAGAACTGCTCTGCTGTAGGTTTGCCTGGCCCAGCCACACTCCTGCTATTCTAAATCCTTTCAGCTGCAGAGTATGGATATCTATTCCATTCCCATAAACCCCATCCCCAGCTCAGTGTCCAGGAGCAGTGAAGCTGTGATTGCACAGACAGTACTAAATGAAACAGTGAGGTGAGGGTCTAATTGAACCTTTTCAGTTTCTCGATCCACAACAGTGCAGAACCGATTTGCTTTAGTTTGAAATGTTTTTGAAGCCTGCTGAAAGTCTTCTCCAGCTGGTTCCTAGAATTTCCACTCACACATTTGTGTCCCCAGAGTAATGAACAAATAGTCAAATTTGTAAAACTCTTTGCAAAAAGCCAAATCCAACCTCTTCTCCTAGACCTTTGGTGGGGTCCATTATGCAACTCATTCCATCACAGTGCAAGGAATTGACACAGATAACTGCCACAACTGCTAATACAATGTACTTTCTCAATGGAGATGTATACACATGTAAAACTCTTCTTCCCTCTTTCCATCACAAATATTGGCTTGATGCGTTTCAAAAAAAAAAAAAAAAGCACTGATCTTCACTTATACCGTCATTCTAGCCTTTTTATTGCTATTCTGGACACAGCATTTCATTTAAGTCTGACATTTCTCTTGGCTCAGTAGTATCCGAAGAGATAATAGAGCAAGCATTTCAGTAAGGCAATTACTGACTGTAACTGACTATACAGAAGGCAGCTCTAAAAAGGCTCACTCCCCACTATATCAACTTGAGAACAAGATTTCAAATGAGCATGAAGATGCAAGAGGGTGGCCCTTAAGAACCTCTTATAATTAGGTAACTTTTTAATTAAACAGTTAGTAGAAGAAGCATTTACCTGGCAATAATAATGGGGATAACCGAAAGCAATTTATATTAAACAGATTTCATTTTCCCAAGTTACAGCTACTTTGCTTTTTTATTGTACTTTTGTTATATGTACCTTTAAATTTTAAGACTATGAAAATAGTTGTGATTAGCTTGCATAATTCCCAAAGAACCATTATTCTACTACATAGATTCAAAATTGTCTAAAAATATGTAAGTGGACTCAACTGTGAAAGCTCAATATGTAAATACTGTATATAACTTAATTCAGCTTTTTAATAAGGATCTTGAACTCAACTCAAAACATTTCCCAGAATGCGTAATCATTTATGTGCCATTACTTAAGTCTCATATTTCAACTACCGAAATCTGTAATTCATGAATATTTGCTTTGTTTTATTCAAATGCCAAACCTATTTTTGAAGTACAAATTGTAGTTCTACTGCATTTGTTTAAAAACATTTCTTGATTACACATTAAGCTAAGTTGTTTAATTATTTTCACTAAAACATTTCTCAATCATTTAAAAAAAGAATTAACAGAATTAAAATTTGAATTTTCATTCTACAAAAAGGAAAATGAGGTTAAAGTTACCAAAACTGTCAGATAAGTCTATATTATAATCTACCATTGCTTCTCCTGGAAGTATCCTGAACCCTGAGAGCAGCCTTTCCTGAACCATTACTGGGTAGTTTAACTAGAAGAAAAACAGAAATTGCAACAGAAATTCTGTTGCATCTGATTAAATCTCTATTTATTGTGTCCCATTCTATACAACCATGTATGTATTACCTGACTGACTTAAACCATGTTAATTCTGAACTACGAGTGAAGAAATGAAGGCGTGGGCCAATAGAACAGTACCTGTTCTGATCTAACACATTCACTGTATTTCTAGCCTAAAAACAGTAGGGGTGTTTTAATTAAATTAACTAGCTTGACTCAAAACTTAACAAAAAAGTCAGTATAACTTAGAGCCACATATTGCTAGGAAGAACAAAACAGCGAAGTTGTCAGCATAGATTTTAATTTCTGAAATAATCAAAAAGATACAAGTCCCTTAGTGTTTTACAAATGTTTTCCTAAAGGATCAATTTAATTAGAGTGTAAAACAAAGTTAGGGCTTTTTTTGCTTTGCTGAAAGTCTAAAACCGAGAAAAAAAAACCACAAGATGCAGCATTTAAGCATGTAACTTAAAAAAAAAAGCACTGTCACGTGAACAGTCTCTACTGATTACATCAAAAATACTATACATTCACTTTACTTTCTTTCAACTCTTAATGTTATAAGAAGATAGGTGGGCAAATATCTGGCATCAAAAAACTGATGCATGATATCATGTTCCAATACTTTAAACAAAATGTACTATATAGAACATTAATATTTAAATTTTTAGGCCATTTTAAAAGTTTAAATGCACATGGTCTACTACTTCCTGTAAATTGTTTCCTTCCAAAAGAAATTCAGACTTCTGGTTCCACTTGCTTTCACAGTATTCTAAAGGATCCATTAAAACGTACATGTGATGCTAAGGTAAGTAAATAATGATATGACGTTTGGTACTGCAGCCAATTATTGTAACAAGTTAGTGTTACATTTGAGCAAAGCTGCATTAAAAAGTAATAAAACACATCTGATTTTTTTCAAAATCTAGTTTCTAGGGAATTTTTCATGACAAATGTAACAAGTCTCTCCAGCATCCATCTGGGTTCCAAATGGACATAAATCTAACACTGACATTTACAGTGAATGAACTTAACCCGAATGAAATATATGCAAAATTAAGTTTGCTTATCCTCTATTTTATATTAAACTTGTTTTCCCATTTGTAGAGTAACATTATTGTAAAATGTAACTATTTGCGACACCTGCATCGTTTAAGCAACACCGTCTTTGCTTTCTAGAATTGTTTGTTAAAGCACATTTATTTAAAAACTGAACAAAACGTAATGTACAATTTATATTTGAACGTTATGCTACTGAAGTCCATATAATGTCCACTGAATAAATCAAATGTGATGTTACAATACATGATCTGATTTTTTAAAAAAATATTTTAACTTTTTTGACCATGTATTATATCCAGGATAGATCCAATGCCTTCAGTATCAGACTGTAATGCCAGATAATGATCTTAAAAATAACCAAACACACTATATGCAGGAGAACATTGACACTATTTAATTGTTTGCAGCATCTGCTTGACGAGGCCAGCCTTCCTCTTCAACTCCTGAGTCATACTCTTCTTCAGAAGTATCTTTAGTCGGAGCCCTGCAATTTAAAAAAAAACAAAACAAAACAGGTATTCCAGAAAGCATCGTTTCAAGTTGGATATGGCATGTGTGCTGCTTTAAATACTGGTCTCAAATGTCTCTTGGGAAGGTAATTCACTGATTAAACCTTATTTACTTTCTTGAAAAGGAAAAATTATTTACATTCTTTATCACAAATTAAATGATCAGAAATAAACAGGGTAAAGTTTAACTTTCCAATAAACACTGCAGGCTCCCAGTTATTTTGCAGTGCACTTCCTAACACTTAGCGCAAGTATTACTGAAGATAACACTTCGCGCTTCAACAATCCCCTCTCTACCTGCAGACTGAGCTCCTCAGAATTAAGCCCGAATACTGACTTGATAAATAATAGTATTGTCTCCTATGATGTTTTTGGGAATCTGTCTACGTACAACTTATGACTGCTGGTTGATGATATGAAATGCTTTAATGTGTTCAGAAGAGGTCTCCAAACTTTTTGCTGGCATGACACCACTTCAGTGAAATATTTCCTCATGGGACTCCAGACAGCATGGAGGATGCCATTTTGAAGAGCATGACCTCACACATGATCATGCATGCAAGGTCATGCTGTGTGAAGCAAAATGGCATCCTCTGCATACTAGGGATTTCTGCGCCCCATCAGCTGATAGCGCAACTTCAAATCCCACAGTTCAGGAACTGCTGGTGTAGTGAGTCAGCCACCAGTTGGCAGGTGCTGTGTCATGTACCTTCTAGCTCAGGGATGGTGCTGAGTTGTTAAATTGTAATGGGTTGCCTATTCAGGCGGGAACCCATTGGGACAATAGGTTGGCTGGAGCTCAGAGGAACAGTTCCCTGAACTTCTCTGCAGGGAGGGGAAGGTGGAAAAATCACCAAACGAGACAAAGGGGCAGGGGTGACAAAGCAGGGGTTTAAAAAGGATTCTCATAGAACCAAGGGAAAGGCTTTTGGACAAAGCATTGGACAGGAGAGAGGGGCATGCCTTTGTAACAGGGAGCCGTTTTACTGCTGGATCTACTGAGGATGGAGGAAGCTAGCTGTATTAGAGGGGGCAGGCAGAGAGACAGACATTCCATGATTTTGAGAAGCCATGTGCAGAAGAATACTGGGCACCCCAGAAACTTTGTCCTAAGACCAGAGAATGCTCTAGAGCGGTGAGGAAACAAACAGGGGACAGCATACAGGTTATAATGTCTAGATGTGTCTCTCTCATTCTACCCAAGTAAAAAGTAATTGTGTTTAGAAACCCTTATAAAGCCTGGGAGAGTGCCTGTTTTTTCTCACATGTCCCTGAAGAGGTGACCTGTAAAACCACAGTACCTTCCAGGTGGAACTCTGGAGAAGAATGTACTTAAGCCATTGTGGAAAAGTTAAATGAATTCTTCACTGCACAGGATGTGAAGGATATTCCCACACCTGACACATTCTTTTTAGGGAGTGTGAAATCTGAGGAACTATCCCAAATTAAGGTGTTAATAGTTAATAATAAATTGGTAAGTTAAACAGTAATATGTCACCAGGACCACATAGTATTCACCCAAGAATTCTGAAGGAACTCAAATATGAAATTGTAGGACTAATAACTGTGGTATGTAGCCTTTTACTTAAATCAGCTTCTGTATCAGATGACTGGAAGGACAGCTAATGTGATGCCAATTTTTAAGAAAGGCCCCAGAGATGATCCTGGCAATTACAGGCCAGTAAGCCTGACTTCAGTACCAGGCAAATTGGTTGAAACTAGAGAATCACAGGGTTAGAAGGGACTGCAAGGGTCATCTAGTCTAACTCCCTGCCAAGATGCAGGATTTATTGTGTCTAAATCATCCAAGATAGATGGCTATCCAGCCTCCTTTCGAAAGCCTCCAGCAAAGGAGCTTTCACAACCTCCCTAGGCAGTCTGTTCTGTTGTCCTACTGTTCTTACAGTTAGGAAGGTTTTTTCTAGGATTTAATCTAAAGTAGTAAAGAACAATTATCAGACACATAGATGAACACAATTTGTTGGGGAACAGTCAACGCTCCTTTTATAAAAGAAAATCATACCTCACCAATCTATTAGAATTCTTAGAAGGGGTCAATAAACATGTGGACAAGAGTAATGCTGTGGATACAGTGAACTTGGACTTTCAGAAAGCCTTTGACAAGGTCCCTCACCAAAGGCTCTTAAGCAAAGTAAGCAGACATGGGATGAGAGGGAAGGTCCTCTCATGGATCAGTAACTGGTTAAAAGATAGGAAACAAAGGGTAGGAATAAATGGTCAGTTTTTAGAGTGGAGAAAGGTAAATAGCAGGGTCCCCAGAGATCTGTACTGGGGCTAGTGCTGTTCAACATATTCATAAATGACCTGGAAAAAGGGGTAAACAGTGAGGTGACAAAGTTTGCAGATGATACAAAATTACTCAAGATTGTTAAGTCCAAAGCAGACTGTGAAGAATTACAAAGGGATCTCACAAAACTGGATGATTGGGCAACAAAATAGCAGACGAAATTTAATGTTGATATTGGAAAGTTATGCATACTGCAAAACATAATCCCAACTACACATATAAAATGATGGGGTCTAAATTAGCTATTACCACTCAAGAAAGATCTTGGAATAATCGTGGCTACCATAATGTGCAAACATCTGCTCAATATGCAGCGGCAGTCAAAAAAGCTAACCTAAGTGGTTAGGAACCATTAGGAAAGGGATAGATAATAAGACAGTAAATATCATAATGCCACTATATAAATCCATGGTATGCCTATACCTGAACACTGCATGCAGTTCTGGCTGTACTAAGAAATGGAAAAATACAAAAAAGATGCATCAGAAAAGGAAAAAGTAGAGAGAAGGGCAACAAAAGTGATTACAGGTATGGAACAGCTTCCATCTGAGGAAAGATTAAGACAACTGGGACTATTTAGCTTGGAAAAGAAACAACTGAGATGGGATATGATAGAGGTTTATAAAATCATGACTGGTGTGGAGAAAGTGAATAAGGAAGTTTTATTTACCCCTTCACATAACACAAGAACCAGGAGTCACCCAATGAAATTAATAGGCAGCAGTTTTAAAATAAAAAACAGGAAGTACTTCTTCACACAACATACAGTCAGACTGTGGAACTCATTGCTAGGGGATGTTGTGAAAGCTAAAACTATAACTGGTTTAAAAAAATTAGATAAGTTCATGGAGGATAGGTCCATCAGTGGCTATTAGTCAAGATGGTCAGGGATGCAATCCAGTGCTCTGGGTGTCCATAAGCCTCCAACTGCTAGATGTTATGACTAGACGACAGGGATGGATCGTGTAATAATTGCCCTGCTCTGTTCATTCCCTCTGAAGCATCTGGCATTAGCTTCTATTGGAAGACGGGATACCGGGCCTAGGGTTATTTGGCCACGTGGTCCCATTTCTAGTGCTTGTGCACAGGAAATGAGTCAAGAGGCCAAGGAGAGAAACAGTGCTGATGCCTACAGAGACCCCGGAAAGCTTAAGAACACATAGGTCCAGTGTGAGAGGCTGAGTACAGCAGCCTGATAAGTGTCCAGCCAGGGGGAACTCTACCAGTGCTGTATGTTACATCTCCAGTGCACAGAGAGGCTATGCAGCTTCCTAAACATCACACAAGGAATCTTGCCAGAAACAGGAACCCCGACTCCCAGTCCTATATGTTAAAACACAAAACTGTCTCTCCCCTCTCCACATCATCTGCTATTTATTTAGATTGGGAAAAAAAAAATCCAAGATCTAATAAAACCATTAAATCCCAGCAGAATTAAAGTAGTAATTTCAACAGGAACTCAGCCAACCAGACATCTACCTGCAGGAACACCTTTTTATCCCATTCCCTTCATCCCTGTGGCAAGCATACCCTCTGCCATCTCAAAAATATTATCAGACAGATGTATTTGGCAACATGCCTAGATCATCAAATTCAGCTATTTCCAACCAAGGAAGGGAGAGCAAGCTCCAGTGTCCTGGGGCCCTCACAGAGCACAGAATTTTTTTCTTTTCAGCAAATATGACACTACCATTCACTGAAACAGCCTTAGTGATATATTCATAATTTACTCATCATGCACTTTTTCCCCTCTGTTTCTAAAGAAACACACACTGGGAAGAGTTAAAAACAGAATGTAATACATTTAGATTTAATACGTAACAGTAATAAAAAAAATCCAAAATCACTAGTACAGAACATGCATTAAGTGCCCTATATCTACCAACTATGTATGATATCCACAAAGTTGGAAGATTATTTTTGGAACAGGTATGTGTGTAGAACTTTATTTTATTTAAAAAAACAAAAACAAAACATTTGTATGGGGCACCGGATGACTGACAGGTATTAGGACAACTGTCTAGACTATTAGTCTGGTTTGGAATTGCAATTCCTATGTTACCTAATGTATCCTGGTTCTTTTTTGCCATCCACAACTTCTTTATCAACCTCCACACATACAATGTCAGAATTGGGTACTTCAAACATGGGCTCCAGCAATAACTTTTCCTATGAGTAAAGAGAAGAAGTAAAAAAAGAACATATACAATGCTTTGCACAAAAGTAGTTCTGAAAGTCACTTCATAATAGTGGATACCGTACTGGAAGAAATCTGACTAGCTATTGTCATTAGGAAGAAATTTACTTTGTAGATCTTAATATCCCGCCTAGAGATCCTTTTTTAGCATAAGTTGTCTTGGCAAGAAGAATACTTACATTCAAAATACATTATCTACACCTACTGAGGCTGACAATACCCCCTTAAAAAGGCTGCACACTTACCATTATAGATCGAAGACCTCTTGCACCAGTCTTTCTGTCTAGCGCCAGTCTGGCTATAGCCTTCAATGCATCCTCAGTCACAGTCAATTCACACTACATACATAAGAATACATTACACTTTGTTAAATATTTCATTTGTAACTTTCCTAAATCCACGGTTTACCCATCTTTCATTTAACAATAAATACATTTTGCAAAATAATTTGATAAAAATATTATTAAATAACTAGTTCATTAAGAAGCACTTCTAATTTGTCTTTTGGAAATTTTACCCAAACAACGTATTCACCATAGAACAGACGTTAACAGAAGCTCTTTAATGATTTTGTCATCTTCTGCTCTTGCACCTCCCACCTTTCAGGGTTTTTTTGGTTTTTTTTTAAAGTTTTCTTTTGGACAGGTTCTTTGAACTGCGCAAGTAAAGCAACAGGAAAACCACAACTATATACATACTAATACTAGTGTGTATTAAAAAAACATGGGACAAATCTGCACCTAATTTAGAGGGCTGACTTGTCATGAATGGAATAAATTATGGTTTGCAGATAATTTTCAGTTTGTTTGTATTATAGATAAAAAAAATCTTCAGTTATCTGCTTTTCAGTTGCAATTACAGTATGTTTTCTCCTACCATTTCAATATGGCTGCATATTGAGACTAGGATGCAATTCAACACAAAGCAATAATGATGAATAATGGGTTATGAAGGCCATTTGCTTAGTTCTGCACCGGTGTATTTACTACTGGCCTCTTGTCTACACTACAGATCCAAACACTTGTAACAGAACCATTGAATTTAAGTACAAACCAGTTAAAATGTTTCCCTAGAAGCCATTTAATTTTAAGACAATTACTTTTAAGTTTTGCCTTGCAACCACACACCAGTGCTGTCCTAAAACATTTCCATTGCAAAGCCCTCTGCCCATTCAGGGAGATTTCGCAAGACCACTTGTGCATGCTTGGACTGTAGTGGGAGGACGAGTTGAACTGTTTCAACTTGTCTTCATCCACAGTGGCACTAAACTGGTTCAGACTGAACCAATTAAGTTGTAACTAGTTATTAAATCTTCTGAAAGAATCTGTGGGAAGAACATTGGAGGCTTCTATGGGTGTGAACAGTGTTCTACAAATGCTGCAGGAGCATCAAACAATGTAAAATTTTCTAGTATAGATCAGGCTCTTGAATTAGGCACTAACAGGTTATAATACATGTTAGAAAAAGGACAGATTATTATTTTTTCCATAGTACCAATACACCAGGTGCTTTATAGAGACAGGTATGAAGACAATGTCCCTGCAAAGGGTTTACAATCTAACTAGACAACAAACAAATGTGGGGATGGGGAGTGAAGGAAATAAGCTACTATAAAGGCAAGCTGATTTAGTGAAATTTAGCACGTGCCTTGGAACTTTTGCAGTTTCTAGAAAGAATTTCAAGCATCTCATACTTTAACACTTCTGAGGGGAAGACTACGATTAAAAGGCCTATTTCTGAGAAAGCAAATAGTGGAGGCATAGCAGCTTAGGAGAAAACCCATTCCCCAAGCCATAAGCTACTCAAATCAAAGTAGCTTTGAAACCTGTTTCCAAAATAGAACACAAAAATATCTAGCTAATGGAATAATGCTAGTAATTCCATTATATCTTTAGTGAGACCAGGCAATGTTTTCCTACACTGAAGATAGATATTCTGAAAATTCAGCAATTTTACAAGAAATTACAGCATACACGGTTGGCCAAATTCGATATAGTGCTCTTAAGATATTGAAAAGAAAGAATACATTTGTACACATTTCTCATAGTTTTTTGATTACTTAAGAGAAGCCCAATAAATGTAATAAGATCTTGCTAATCTCTTTATCCCTCAAAATTTCCAAGCACTGGCAACTAATGTAGTCACTGAGGCAATGAATAGGGATTCTCCCAATGAGTGGAGATTTATGCAACTTCCATTACTTACCATGCTTTGATAAGATGAGTTTATTTTCTTTAGTCATAAAGCAGACAGTATATCTTTATACTGAAAAAGCCTTAACATGAATTCCATAACAAGGATACCAAAAGGATGTCAATTAGTAAGACAAAAAAAAAAATCGAACCTTGTCCATGCTGAATAATGCCTGGTATTGAGGAACCACAGCATTTCGTGGCTCAGTAAGAATCCGTACAAGTGTTTTCTCATCCAGGCTATGCAGGGGAACCACCACAGGTAAACGTCCCACAAATTCTGGAATCATGCCAAATTCAATAAGATCTCTGGCTTCCACATGCCGCAACAAGCGATCTTTTTCTTCACTATCTTGCTGTGTATTGGACTCCGCACTTATGTTAGCGAGGTCAGCTGCTGCAGCAGCCCTTCTGCCTTTCCCCAAATTAGATGGCGTGCCAAAACCAAGATACTGCAAAATAAACACTGCATGTTCATGAAAGAGCTACAGTTACATGCTTGCTTTATATAAATTTGGTTGCATATGCATATTAAAATACACCAATGACAGCACTAAAACGGAAATGACCAATCAGCTTTAATTACAAATTAACTGTTTCAAGAATGTATGTATAAAGAGCTTTAATTTTAATGTTGTATGAATCAACAGAAACCTGTTGTAACATTTAGTTCTCTCAGCAAGGCACTAACAAATAGTGACTACTGACAGGGCATGAAAGAATTATATATACTTTTCATAAATTAAAATATGATTACATTACATACTTCGTACTAAGTAGCTATGGGATACGAGTACCCTAACAATAAAAAGTACTCTTCCAAAGTGAAACAGATGAATCTCTGATAAAAAAACTACACCAAAAAGCTTTACAAATACCCAGCAAGCTGGGGTAAAAACTTTAGACATCTGCTGGAAATAGAAAACTGACCCAATAATATAGCTCTACATAGGCTTATTATGTCATCCAAAAAAGAGCAGTTGTGTGTCTCCAACTGCTGATAAATAAGGGGGATTAAATATAATATTAAATATAAAGAGTGTGTGTGTGCGTGTGAGAGAGAGAGAGAGAGAGAGAGTTTCCAATGCTTGCTCTCTGCTTCAAGCTTTCTGCGCATCATATCATACATTTTAAGGAAATGTGATGGTAGGACACCTCCCCAATGGAATGGTTCACATAGGTACCCCATTTTTAAAAATTAAGGGACGTTACAACACCTTCACAATTAACTTTTTAGCACTAGAATTCAGTTTTCTAGGTGCAGTTAGAGGGTTTTAAAAATACATTAGCAAAAGAGCCACTATACATTCTTTCAATACAGCTAAAAAGAGCTATTCTAAAACTATGTGTTCTCACCTTTTCATTTTTCCTCCTGCTGATGATTCTGTCAAGACCATTAAAGGCACCAGAAGCTACGAAGAGGACATTTGTTGTATCAACCTGAACCGTTTCTCCACGTAACTTACGGGAATTTTTTTCTGGAACATTTACTATTGTACCTTCTAGTAACTTTAACAAGCCCTAAGTAAAAACAGAGACGTAAAAGCAGTAAATAAAGAATCCACATTATAGCTTTAGAACAGAATGCACATCAAATCCTGTAAACCTACTCACACCTGATTCAATGAGACTGACCACCTGATTATGACAAGCAGGACTTGGCCCACAGGTCTCGAGTACTTGAGAATTTTATCAAAGGCCACATCAACAGTCAGGGGCAGAGATGGGAACTAAACCTAGATTGCTCATCTTCTACATGCCACCTCCCATATGAGAAGAATTGTTTCTAAAAATGTTTTTCAAATTTCTCCATGAGACATCGGTGATGAAGGGTTTTGGAGAAAGTGAAAAAACTGCACGTCATGTTTTTTAGTTTATGTAACTTGATACTTGAAAGCAGATAAGGATGATTTCTAATAAAACAATTCCACTGAGGGTTTCTGGGGAGGTGGACAGGAGAATGGGGGATAAGGGGCTTTTGATTAACCCTAGAATTTAATGAAATATGAATCTATACACATACAATATCTGCAACATGACAAGACAATATCAGAGACTTCATGTACTTTAACGATTTGATTTACAAGGCTGACATCAAAATAACTGCATACTTACTTGTTGGACGCCTTCTCCTCCTACATCCCGTAACTGATGAATCCCTGGCACACTGCCAATCTTATCTACTTCATCCAGAAAAACAATTCCTAAAAGCAGAAGGAATATATTTAGAGAAGATTATATTTCTCTTACAAATAGCATCTATGCACAGAGAAGAGTGCCATCTTAAAAAGAAGAGATTACTAAAGCAATGTTACAGAATGCTTCATGTTACATAAGCAACTTGCTGTATAAAGGAATAACTTGTTATACCTGTTCATAATAGTAAATTAATTTTAAAAATTAAGTTTTGAAAATTCTTATTAATCAATCAAATAAGAGTCAAGTATACGTACCAAGAATGCTAAATTATTAAAATGATTCTTGACACCAACTTACAGAATTTAATTGGGTTATGCATATTTTGCGGACAAACATCAGAGAACACATAGTTCAAGTTTACCTTGTTGAGCTTTTTCAACGCTGTAGTTGGCATCTTGCAGTAGTTTTGCAATAACAGATTCAATATCTTCACCTACATAGCCAGCTTGAGTCAAGGTAGTACAATCACAGATAGCAAAAGGTACATCAAGGCATTTAGCTAGAGTCTGAGCCAGCAGGGTTTTACCTAAAAATTAAAAAAAAAACAAAAAACCCTACTACTTGTTCTGTAATATTAATAATTTACTTCTGTGGCAGTACAGAAGACCAAAAACATTTTTCCTCAATGAACACAACTAGTGTGGTATTCTTTATCATCAGACAGCTAAATTGAAGCCAAAATGTTCATATATTCATTCAACAAAAGTTTTCTGGGTCAGCTAGCTTTATCAAACAATGTATGCTGTCATCTTTTGATTCTGCCAAGTTGCATACATTTTAATGACAATCTATTACTTTGCTCAGGATTGCTATGATACATACACTACAGTTAACACAAGTTTGTGTGTTTAAATATTGGAACAGTGTGCCATATAAATGAAATGTTAAGTTATTGCCATTCATCTGTTAACTTTCAGGGCACTGTGCAAACCTCATTTGTTTATTCAGTGACATATTTTAAAAACTGAAATATAATTTTTCCTTTTTAGACCCAACAACAGCTGTGGCTTAGAAGGTGAAATGGCATCTTTTTCTAACCAGGACGTATCATCTTGAGCTTACCATGAGAAGTCTGCAACATATTTTTGCAACATATTTTTTTCTAGCTACTTGACAGTTATATTTTTAACATGGTTTTAATGACGGATTAAGGGGAGAAAACTGAGTAATGAAGGAAGATTCAGTAACATAGCCTTCTTCTCCCTTCCCAGCAACGCAAAGCACAGGTGGGTACAGGACCACTGAGTCATAAAATACCATGCATCAATTGCAGCTGCCATTTAGGGGTACGAATCACAGAGACTGTCTTTGCAGCTGCATTTTGTTGTTTAAAAGATTTTTTCAATTACAGCTATGCACATGGGCACTATTTTTCCTCTAGTGTTAGAGTGAATTAAAATCAAAAGAGCGATGCCTTAAAATGAGTGAACCAAAAAGGTAACAAGCAGGAAGTCAGTTCCCTATGGAGTGACTGACATGCATGTCTATTACTCACACTAAGGACTTGACAACACTTAAAATGCTGCACCATTGCAACTGCGCTGTTGTAGCACTTCAGTGCAGACACCACCTAAACTGACGGGAAGCGTTCTTCTGTCAACATAGGTAATCCGCCTCCTCAAGAGATGGTAGCTAGGTCAATGGGAGAATTCTAGTGCTGTTCTACACTGGGGGTTAGGTTACTATAGCTGCGTCTAGCGTTCCCTCTAATTTTTCCCAACCATGTATGGAATTAATTTTGTTACGGGCACCAATATGGAGATGATGTATGACACGTGACCGTCACATTGGTGCCCATAACAAAACTCATGTGGTGGGCGTAGTGCCAAAGGGTTCGGAGCGTGGGAAGGGGCTCAGGACTCGGATAGAGGGTTGGAGTGCAGGAGTGTGAGGGCTCCAGCTGGGGATGCGGACCCTGGCGTGGGGCCGGGGATGAGGGGTTGAGGGCCGGGGCTCTGGCTGGGGGTGTGGGCTCGGGGGTGAGGCCAGGGATGAGGGGCTCAAGGCTGGAGCAGAGGGTGGGGGTGGGAGAGAGAGGGCTCCAGCTGGGGGTGCGGGCTCTGGGGTGGGGCTGGGGATGAGGGACTTGTGGTGCAGGAGGGTGCTCTGGCAGGGAGACAGGACTCCCCCCAGCTCTCTTCCCCCGCAGCAGCACCTGGGCTGGTGGGGGCGGGGGGGGGGAGGCGCCTCTTCCCGCTGCAGCAGCTCTGGGGCTGGGGCCGCAGGATAGGTGCCCCTTCCCCATCAGGTCTGGCGCCGGCTGGGTCCGGGCCGGGCCACCCCGCCCAACCCGTCCGCGGCAGGTCCGGGCCGGGCTAGGTGGGGCCGGGGATGCGCCGCTACCCCCGCCAGTCCCCAGGCGGGTTCCTTGAGCACTTGCTCAGCACTAAATAGGCTGCTGCATGGCCATGCAGCTTACGGGGAACTTAGGTTGCATCTCTCAGGGCTGTGGATTTTTCACACCCCTGAGAGACATAGCTATATTGAAGTAAGTTCCCAGCATTTACCAGGCCTAAGTCACTACATTCATCAATAACCTGCTCCTAAGAGGTGGGAACATCTACACAATACAACCAGACTGCACTGGGTATTCCACATCTCTGAAGATCAGGTTCCAAGTAGACACATTAATAAATATGGTTATGACATGCAAAATAAAGCACCTACAACAAATTGGGTTTAAAGAACTGATTTTCTGAGCACACAGAATTTCCTGATACTGAATTTCATCCACGCAGAGTGCGCTTTGATTTTTTTCTTCCCTACCTGATTCCAGACTATTCTATTTCCACGCTATCAGTCTTTATAGTAACTGTTGTTTTTCACTTCTAGTAGCTGAGGTATGATTCCTATAATGGATTCTAGCAAGGTATTTATATGATCGTTCTGGAAAACTGCCTGAAGCGTGCAGTACAATTGACTTTTGACCAAGATGAGCCACTCTCATTCCACAGTACGGAGGTACCTGTGGGTAACACCAGATGGTCACCTGTCTTCTTCGATTTGAAGACCTTTGAAAATATGATTTGCAGGCACCATTATCAGGATATAAAAACTGTGCATTGTACTTCTGTCTTGTAGTCCAATGATTACACTCAACATTGTCCTGTGCTTGAAAGAAATCATCAAAATGTATGCATTTGAAGTATGGCAGAGAGCAAACTGGATCAGACAGGTAGTTGGAAAGGAGGGAGGTGTAATATAAGCTGGCAGTACCCAGGTCTGAAGTGCAGAATTAAATGCTAACTTTATTCCGTGGAGGAAACGTTAATTTCAATCTGTTTTTAAGTGAACTTCAACATGCAGCATGTTTCAATATAGATTTCTTGTCGTTTAGGATAAGAACATACTATACAGCGAAGACTGGAGTTTAGCATTTCTACTTCCTGCTGTTTTTCCTGTTATTAACCAGCTGCAAAAAAGAGCCACCGGAGACTGAAATTTCTTAAAACAGGACCTCAAAATCTGTCCTCGGTCTGGTTCTAGTCAATATCTTCAAAAATTGTTTGGATAATGGCATAGAGAGTATACTTATAAAGTTTAGGAACAATACCAAGATAGGAGGGGTAACAAGTGCTTTGGATGACCAGATTAGAATTTGAAATGATCCTGACAAGCTGGAGAAATGGTCTGAAATAAATAGGATAAAATTTAATAAGGACAAATGCAAAGTATTATATTTAGAAAGGCATAATCAACTGCATAAATATAAAATGGGAAATCACTGCCTAGGAAGGTGTACTGCAGAAAAGGATCTGGGGCTTATAGTGGATGACAAACTAAATGAGTCAACAATGTAATACTGTTGCAAAAAAAGCGAACATCATGCAGGCATGTATTAGCAGAAGTGTTGTCAGCAAGACACAAGAAGTAATTATTTCATTCTACTCAGCACTGAAAAGGCCTCAGCTGGAGCACTGTGTCCAGTTCTGGGCACCATACTTCAGGAAAGATGTGGACAAATTGGAGAAAGTCCAAAGAAGAGCAACAATAATGATTAAAGGTCTAGAAAACGTAACGTATGAGGAAAGATTGAAAAAAATGCATCTGTTTAGTGTGGAGAAGAGAAGATTGAGGGTGGGGACATAATAGTCTTCAAGTATGTCAAAGGTTGCTATAAAGACGAGAGTGAAAAATTGTTCTCCTTATCCACCTAGGACAGGACAAGAAGTAATGGGCTTAAATTGCAGCAAGGGAGATTTACGTTAGACATTAGGAAAAACTTCCTCACTGTAAGGGTGTTTAAGCACTGGAGCGAACTTCCTTAGGAGGCTGCGGAATCTCCACCATTGGAGATTAGACAAATACCTGTCAGGGATGATCTAGACAACATTAAATCCCGCCTCAGAACAGGGGACTGAACTATATGACCTATCGAGGCTCCTTCCAGTCCTACATTTCTATGATTCTATGCCATGGTTTTATTCACTCAACTGGTAACATAATAAAAATATTTTTATCTTCTGTTCCCAAAGTACTCAAAATCTAGGGAAGTGTTAAGTTACATACCTGACCCAGTTGGTCCAAGCAGCAAAATATTACTTTTTTCAAGCTTTATGTCGTCATGGGTTGAATCTAGTACTTCACCTCCTCGTTTCTCCTGAGGCATCTGCTGGTTCACTTGTTGCTGCATTGATGCTCCTAAAGCATTACCATGGGGACTTATTCCAGCAATCTGCAGAAGTTCTGAAATTAACAATAAAAGCATTGTTTGAGAACCAGGTTTAACCTGAACTGGCAGAATCTGACACTACTGTTGAGCACATAATTAAAATTTTAACTGATGGTTCTTGTAATCTTTCAGTGGTTTGTTCTGTGAGCCAGTAATCCTACCTAAGAAAGTACTGCAGTCTACAGACAGGATTGCAACAAACACAGTTAGCATAAACACCAAAAAAAGAGGAACTGCATTCACATACTGTATGTTTCCATAAGCAGATTTTTACATATTTGAGAAGATATTTCAAACAGAAATAGAAATTGTATAGTGACTTATCTAAAGCATTCTAGTATATTAAACAAGTGCATGCAAAATTCCTAGTCCACACACAAAGCAAGTTACCAAGTATTTTCTCCTATACATAAATAGATATATAAAAACAAAAGGCACTTAGATTCCATAATGCTGGCAAAAGTATAAGAACTTATATAAAACTGGCAAACTACTAATATACACAAAAACAATGTACAGTTCTACTCTAAAAATTGACTATATAAAAATAACTCCTAACAGATCTGTGACCCGTGAATATTTAGTGGTAAATTAAGGTCTTTATTTTTTAAACACTCCTTTATTCGTTAGTACTGCAGTGTCAACAGAAAGATGGGAGTGTGAACTGGATTCTATTCCTTTTCGTCCATCAGCAGAATTTTAACTAGTTCCAATTGCAAGGCAGAAATCTGTACTTGAAAGAAAATGGAATTGACCAGGTGTAACTAGGATTATAAATTGGTCTGCAGAAGCCTTATTACAGATGATGGATGGTGCATGAGGCAAGAAGAACCCAGTCTGAAAGTCAGCTTGCAGTTAGAAAAAATACTTTAACTTGTGAGCCGAGCAAATGTGACCAGGTGTCAATGAGACAAACATGGAACAGCACAATGCCATTTTGACAGTTACTTTTCAGAGTACAACTACGTTGTAGCAAATATATTAACATAGCATTGAAGGATTAATACTATACAAAAGTTGGCATGAGGCATTACCTACTAGGCAGTGATTCACATTTCCCTTTGCCTTAGACATTTGGCATCAGATAGAAATTCAAGGAAAATATACTGCCAATATTTCAGACTGAGTAAATAAGTCTAAACTTTCACTCTTTTTAATCAAGATTAATTCTTGGTACAAATACTTATTTAGAAACTTGTGGGTTAACACTTTACCTGCCTTCCATGTAGAATTATATACAAGGTCAAATCCTGTCCGCCTCAGTCACAAATGCTCTTTGAAGTCAATGGACTACTTGTCTGAATAAAAGTAAGCAGGATTTGGCCCATAATTTCAACCAAGCCACCACTAAACTACTGTTCGGATGTTAATTTCAAGAGTAAATATTGCAGAGGAGGACATGAGGAGAGTTCACTTACTTGTAAATCTGTACTCATCCTCCCGTCTTCTTATTTCTAATTCTAAGAGAGAGAGGATGAAAACAGTAATATAAAAAAATATATATATATTTGCTCCACCTCTTGCCCTCTTCTGAATACATTTCATGGTGTAATCAACGTCTTACAAACAAGAAATCCCCATGTTAGCTTTTATTTGTCAGATCTAAGAGCTCCCTATTTGGGACTACTTAGTCATCTAGTTTTTGAAAATGTTTGCTTTTATCTAGCATTTATGTCTATATATCCAACAAAATCATTTAAAGGAGCCAATAATATATTCTTCATGCAGGTATCACATGCCACTGAATTCATCCCAAGTTTTACATGTACAATAACTGCTTGCATTTATTATAGCACCATATATGGCAATATTGCATGAGTACAGGAAAAAAGTCCACAGAGACAATATACTTTATCAGAAAAATATGAAACATTCTACAAACCTCTTGGTGTTAAAGAAGTCTGCTTTTCAACTTCTGCTTGCTGTCTCAGATTAGCTGGGATATTGTTGTATATTCTTTTGTAATGATTGTACACAGCAACTGAAAGCACCTTCTTGGCAAAACACTGACCAACAACATACTTGTCGAGGTAGTTGTAAATCTAAAAAGTAAAATTAACTTAATAAATAAATAAAAATAATTATATTTCTAAGCCACCCATGCACCATCAAAGCATTACAGGGTGCCAGAGGTACAAAATTAACACAGAAGACAGATATCTAAAACTGAACAAAACCTGAGTTTAAGAGACATCAAATTCTGAAATTCTAATGCATAAAAGGAGCTGAACTCCAAGGCTTTTGGAGCACAATGTGCATGGCCCATAAATGGAGGCTATACTAACTGATCTAAACAGATTTGATTTTTAAATTTTGTTTCATGGTCTGTGATATAAACTAATAAAGGTCATGGAACTAAGTATTAACTATCCAATACATAAATACAACCAAAGATTATGAAACTAACAAATTTTTCCTTCAATAAAATACTTCACTATGTCCTATAGAATACAAGCAGAAAATCTTTAAATCTGGGAGAACTAATTTTTTATCATTTCTTGGATTTATGTCCCAATTGAACGTTTTAATTTTAAAAATCTGTATCAAAGTTTAACATTCAAATATGCTATAATGCAGATAAGCAAACTGCAGTGAAATTAAGAACCATACTTTTTTCGGTGGAGGAGGTGGCTTTTGTTGGAATGCCAATTTCACAGCTTCTGCTGCTGATTCAGGCTCTTTAATGATGCTCTTCTTTGAGTCTGCCTCTGACAGCACAACAAAAAAATGGTGACATTTTTCACACTTCACAAAACGGGTGGAAGCTATAAAAAAAAGTAAAACAAAGTGGTAAGAGACTGTTTAGACATTCATTCAACTTTCTACTTTCATGCTACACAGAACATAAACACCTGTAATAAATTTCAGAGTAGCAGCTGTGTTAGTCTGTATTCGCAAAAAGAAAAGGAGTACTTGTGGCACCTTCGAGACTAACAAATTTATTTGAGCATAAACTTTCCTGAGCTACAGCTCACCTCATCGGATGCATTCGGTGGAAAATACAGTGGGACATTCTTTTAATTCCCTCCTCTGCCTCCAAGTATATTTTAAGTTAGGATAACATCAAATCTAGAGACAATATTAGTAAATACTCTGCATTTACACAGCACTTTTCATCTGTTCACCTCAAAAGCTTTACAAAGCATTTAACAGATGGTGATATTCATACAGAGAGGCAAAGCAATTTGTCCAAGATCAGACAGTGACAGACCTAGGAAAAGAAGGCAGGTCGCTATTTCCAGTTTGGTGCTCTGCTCAGTAACAACTGTATTCAAAAGATGAAATTCACCCAAGTGTGGCAACCCCTTTCATGCTACTTGAGATATGTGGAGGGAGCATAAAAAACACAGGGAGCTCTGTAATCCTGTATGCACAGGGGAAGGCACATAATTTGGCTCTGAACAGACTAGCACAACTGAATCCACAATACACAGAGAGAGGTAACAACTACTGGGCCTGGCCCACAAGCTGAAAAAGCAACAGTGCCCCCTTCATGTGTGCTCCCCTGCATGGAATTAATCAGGCTATCGCGAAAGGTGGACATTGGGGTCTGGAAATTTTCCATAAGACCACAGACTATACAAAACTCTGCTTTGTGTCAACGAATGTCTAATCAATTTTGAACAATTTATATCTAATTAGTATTTCAGTTTCTTTTAATGTAGCATGGCAGTATATTGAATGGCTTCAATCCAAATATACTAACTCAGTAGTGACAATTTTTCAATTAACACATTTAGACTATAGGAAAATGTGAAGTATAATACATATGACTTCCGCTCTCCAGTGAGCAACATTTGGTTATCACTTAAAAAATTAACTAATAGTGTTCTAGATTTTTTTTTTTTTGAGAAGTCATAATAAAAACCTCAAGAACAAATAATAGATTTTCTTAAGAACATTTTGCTGCCTTTGGGAATCAATTTTTAGGACAGCAGCAACTCAGACTTCAAAGGAAGACAAAAAAATCAGATTCAGAAATACTTTATAATAACTTGTGGACTTGCACTATTAAAGCTATTGTCTGTTTCAGAAAAGCAAAGAAAATGGCATCTGTTCTAGATTATTTCAAAGAACAGAACCATAATCCAACATAAGTGTCAATTCCTGCTCCAGCACTTGAATGTCCTCTTAAGTGTGCCAAATAGGTGCAGTATGACCTACTTAGACAAATAACTACTCCTTATTAAAATGACCAGGTGAAGAACTCTATAACAATCTTCTGAACTTTTAAAAAGTCTCTAGAAAACAGATTACACAGCCAAATTCTGGGTAATTTTATTGTCGACCTATGATAAGAACCAAAGCATTTTTGACATCGTGCTCATGCTTCCCATAGAGCAGATGTTAGGAGAAACTCATCCAACAGAAAAGATACATACGATTCAAAATTCTGTAGCTGCAAAACTAAAATTAGATTTTTATTAAAAAAAATATACAAAACTGTTCATTTTAACAGATTATCGAAGTGCTGCTGCACTGTGGAAACCTCATTCCTCTTAATCCTATTCCTTTAAGCAAAGTGAACAGAGGAGATGGAACACTCCCGGGGTAACAACATGAACCGCTGATATCATAGGAGGGAGGGGGCAAGTGAAGAAGAGCAAAGGTCACTCACTTGCAAGCTACCCTCCTATGATAGCACTATCGATTGCCAGTATCACAGCAAGAGTGTGTGCACTTGCACAAACTCAGAACATCCCGGACATCCTTACTGACTACAAGCACCAGGGGAGCATTCTCCTCCCTCACATAATGCTAGCACTCAACATTAGCACCACAGAATGAACACGAATACAGGTTTCAGAGTAGCAGCCGTGTTAGTCTGTACTCGCAACAAGAAAAGGAGGACTTGTGGCACCTTAGAGACTAACCAATTTATTTGAGCATGAGCTTTCGTGAGCTACAGCTCACTGCATCGGATGCATACTCACTCTCTTAAGCATGGGAACAAAAGGAAAATAAAGGAGAGGCATTATATTTTGCACTTTTACAGCAGCTTTCATTGGAAGATCTCAAAGTGCTTTACAAACATTAAACCTCCCAATGCCCCTCTGAGGTAACTACTTCCCCCATGTTACAGATAGGGAAAAATGTGGCACAATGGTGATTTTCTCTGAGGTCAGAGCAAGTCAGTGACAGAGCTGAGATTAGCACCAAGATCTTCTGACTAGGAGTTTCATGCTCCGAACACTAGTGCATGCTCCCTCCCACAGCTGTGACAAAGGAAAATAAGATCACTTAGTTTCCACAGCAATGCTCATTTTCAAATAGGAAGGAACCAGAACTACTAGAAAACCGTGGGAGGTTGTTTTTTTGGTGTGTTTTTTTGGGTTGCTGAACACTGTCGTGATGCCTCACAGACGCTGTAAATGTAAACTTCACTTATTTTAGACTCTAAAACGATAAGGTCAATGGCAACTGGCAGAACATTTTACATCACCAGCTTCACAGAAGGTCACACTTTTTAGCAATTTCCTCAGGACAGAGGAGGTATAAGAAGCTCTGCAGATCTCCAGAGCCAGCAATAACGTTATATTAATAAGTACACACAAATGTCTATGCAATAGTTCCAGTTTCAAATAACTTCACTGGCATGATGAGGTCTGCAAACGTTTAGATACAACAACAGGTAGTGAAAAGGACGTTAAGCTTGGCTGTTGACTTGGCTCCCATGGCATGCTGAAGGCTGTGCACACTACAAGTCAGTATTTATAGTGGTAAGGTGCAAGCCATGTCACACCACAGCAGAGCATTACATCAAGTTTTTGCACATATCATGTGGGCAATAGTATTATTTAAAAAGCTTGAATCTACACTCTGGGGTGGAGATAGAGCAATTGCAGTGTAGTAACTAAGAGAGCATGATGTCAAGGAAAAAGGGGCAGGAAATCCACTAATTTCCTAACAGGTTTCAACATGACAAGAAAACCCTGCTCTGGAGTATGCAAAGGGCAGGGAGTTCATCCCAGCAGAGCGAGGTGATGACAATGCCTGTTTTTAAGAGTACTCGGGCTCAAAAGGTACAGGTGGTTTTGACTTCACCTCTCAGGCATGAATTTTCATCTCACTGAGGGAAGCACTGATCACAGGATTTCCCTCCACACAGCCTGATACCTAATGCTAGGTACAAGGAGCGTTGAACAAATGGGTAAAAACCACCAAGATCCCTCCAAAGAGCCCAAGAAGATGAGTGTGTTGGAATAGCAGAGAATCACAAACTATTGTGCAAGGTTTGCAGCAATGTGATGAAGAAGCACATTACAAACAAGCTGCACTGGAATGTCAAGCTGTCACTCCACCACTCAATGGCTCTTTGCAACTTGATTCATTTATAAAGAAGCTATTTGACTCAATTCCATTTTAGCATTCTGTTAATCATCTCAAGATGAGTACAGAGTTAATTTGATGTTTAATTTTTTAAGTGTGTGGGGCACATACTGGATAAATGTGTTTTCCTTAGTCAGTAAATATGTAATTAAAACACTGAAGATTTACAAGTCAAAACAACAGGTTTGTTTTGTCTTTTTAAAGTAGTGGCATTACAGGCTTAGCTGAAAATGAAGTTACAGTCTGTTTCATAGAATACAACCACCCATTAATGGAATGGGAATGGAACTTGGATGGGAATTTTGACAATTTAAAGAGGACAAGAACACAGCTTGCTTCCCTACAGCTATTCTGCATTCTATAGTGCAAATAAACCCAGAAAAGAAAATAAGTAGAGTAAAACAAAAACAGACTGAGTTAGGAAAAAAATGTACTCAAATTAACAGCTTGAAAGAGAACTGGAAAAAGATGTAAGGAGTCCAATGGATTCAGGAAGAAATTTTGATGTAAGCCTTAAAGGAATATCTGAAAAATTTTAGCAACTACAACTGATTTTCTTAAAGATCATAGTTACTAGGAATCCAATGACAGCTCTCCCTCCATTCTGTTTCTCTAACAAGCCCTAAACAAAAGAAAAGAGTTGGTTCCACTCTTACTTGTTGCAATGCTGCATTGTCTAAAAAGACTCTTTAAATCCCAGTATCTCAAGAGGGATGAGAAATTAGGAACATCCAATTGCCCAAAAGAGGCCATCCTCTCACTGTATCTTGATGCTTGAGTTCTCTCAAACTTCCATCAGCCTCAATTCTCCAGATAAGGAAAGGTAATTGGTTTTTAGTCTTATGTGCCCCATGATATCCTGGTTAGGTTCCAGTCTGGCTCTGGTCTTCTTTTTAAATTGAAAATATCTCATCAAGCAAGCTTATCTCCTACACCATAAGAGTATGAGCTTCATGGTAAGATCACTTCTAAACACAGGTTAAAGTATGTCTCTCTGTTGTCCATGGACCCAACAAGTTTGATCTCTGCTCTGAAGCAGTTCTTGGATGATGTTTCCAGCTGGATGCACAGAAACAACCCCATCATCAGCCCTGGTGTTGGTGGTAACCTAGGTGGAGATAGTAATTTTGAGACTCAGTTTCCTGATGTCTTTGTTTACAACTGGGTGCCTTTAGAAGATGGTGAGTCAGATTAAGAATCTTTTCCTCACTTTCAACTACACCCTTTCTGTGGAAAGTCCCATATGGTGAACAGGGTCTGAAGTGTTTATTCCAGCTGTGCAATTAGGGCCGAATTTGCAGAAATTCTGAGCATATACCTTTTTAACTGAAAACAACAGACGCTGCGGGAGCTTAACACTTCTGAAAATCAGTCCCTCTTTCACAGTGATCCTTTATCTATCTTGGGACTATCTTGCAACACCAAGACATGTCCCTGGGACCATAAAGTTGGATAACTGCAGTACCTTCCTATCAAGGCTTATCTGTTTACAATTTGTTCAGAACAAAGCATCAGAAATCTGTTTTTTAGTTTAGGTATCTGTGATATTACACCTACCCTGCACTCTATACAGGGACTTTAAATTGACCTTGTTTTTAACCCTTAACAGCACGGACCTGGCTATTCATGAGACCTTCATCCTTAAGTCTTGTTAAAAGCAGCTGATGAATATTTGCGCTCTGACAACCCAATTTTTAGAGACCTCTGTCACTTGCTAGGTAAGCAAGAGTTTGTGCTTCACTCTAGTAGACCCTAAGGCATGGGATTCATGCTGCTCTACACTACTGCCTCAGCTTATCTGTCCAAAGTGCTTTTAAGTACGACTACTTTTAATCCTATAGTTGTATTCCTCTCCCCATTGCTCCTCCATTCAACATCTCTGGTGTGCTACAACCTCTTTAATCTTCTGTTTAAAAGAGTTAATTCTAAATATTTTAAACTTAATGTATTAAAATTCTTGCTGTACAGTATACCAAGTGTCCAGGGAAGGCAAAGGCTGCACTTCAAAAATAAGGTTGATCTTCAGTGGTGGTCTGGCATTTGATGTTAGAAGATTTTTTTTCCCCATTCACTGTGAACTCAACTACTCTTCTGAACACACTATGGCTCTTATTCTGGCCTACAAGATCCAAAACATATATTTCTTCTAATATATTCTAAAATGTGGTGATTCTCTTAGTGGATCAGCAATTCACACTACTCTTCCTATTGCTTAAGAAAAAGGTTTTAATGGTAAATAAGCAAAAAATCATGCACATGCTCATTAGAAAGCCAGTTAGGAGCTGAAGTAATATTGTCTACATGAACACTTCTTCCACTAAGATACAAAATGTAATAGTTAAAATAAGCTTACATTGTTCACAATATTGCTCTGCATACTGTTGACCGAATTCTGCTCCTGATTATACTCATGCAGTTCCTCCTGATTTACAATGTCAGTGACATTATTCTGGATTAACACCATCATAGCTGGATATTTATATGCATGGCATAAGTATCTGAAATTCTCAGTATTCAGAATAAAACTTAGCTATCGGAACAGAATGGTTAAAATTTTAGTTTGGCAATAATGTCAATGTTTTATAGAAATGGAGAATCACCCATATAAATCAGAACACAATAATCCTTTGTTAACACTTACACACAAAGGTCTCTACATGTGTGCACAGGTCTCCACACTTTGGGCACCGCAGCTGGTTTCCTCCTTTCCCCGAGCTTCCAGAACTGGACTTTTTACTGCCTCCCTCACTGACAGATTTCTAATGAGAAACAATAAAATAATATTTCAATTGTTAGTTCCAGACAATGAATTTCAGATTTGTTTCATTATACATACCACAGTATATAATGAAAAAAGTTAAAAATCGGCAGCTAAAACTCTATTTTCAGTATTTGAAAAAAGACTTCAAACAGCTACAGTAAGAGAGTTTCAAAATTTTATGCTTAAAAACAGGCTAACATTTTCCTGTCAACAAGCCAGAAGAAGCACCATGTCACAAGAGACAGAAGAAGTGACTAGTGATTTTGGATGCTCAACCTGAAATACATTTGACACACCTGGTTTTTCAGAACGTACTGGCCACCCATCCTCTCAAAAACAGGCCCTTTCAAGGTGTCTCAAAATGAGTACTCAGAAATTAAGGCATCCAAAATCACAAGTCCCTTTTGAAAATTTAGATTCTAACCACTAAGGCATCAGTTCCCAAACTTTTGAAAGCTGAGCCCCAATTTGGTAAAATTAAACTAGTTGTGCCCTCCTGCAGTCCCACGACACGTTATTAAAGGCCTATCCATCTCAACTTCTAAATTAAGGCACATCCCACATTTTGGGAAATAATAGAAATATCTTCTCTATCGCTCTCTCTCTTTTTTTTTTTTTTTTTTTAACATTCTTTGATTAGCAAGGAAATACCTAACAATGCTGACACTTGAAATATCTTAATTAGCACTCACTGAAAGATGGGGCTGTCCACATCTCAAAACTATTGTTTCAGGGTCTCTGCAAACTTATATAGACAACACTACATTGGTTACGCCCTCTTTACATTTTGAAGGTTTTCTCTGTAATCATAACAGCTATAGACTGACTTTAAAAATAATATATTCACACACAGAAGCCTCTGAAAAATTAACACATCTGTCCATGCCCCATGGCTAGTCCTTCACATTCCACGAAATATCAGTGTAAGGAAAAGTTATTGAAGTACCCCATACACTTTCCAAAATCCTACTTGCTGACTAAGGAACAACCCATCAGGTAAGCAGATTCTTCAGGTGTATGATTATTAATTGCAGGTACAAGACAAAGAACAGGGTAAAACAAAGATTATAAGTAAGTTCATAACAAGAATAGCAATTAAACATATAAGACTAAAATGAGTCTTTTCCACAAAGCACTCTTTCTTAGTTCCATGGCAACATATTACAGAAGTAATTAGAAAACCATAATATGTTTAGTTTAAAGAAACCAAAATAAGATGTAGTCAGTTTTTAAAAAAGTGTTAAAAGACTTTCAGATACCACTTCTATGTGAGTTCCTGCAAATGTTTGTGATTTTATAACCATATTTCACAATATTTTCAAAATATTTATCACACTTTTTGCTGTTTGAAAGACCCAAACAATTGGGAGAAAGTGACAATAAAAGTATTTGTGTACTGTCAAAGGCACAAACCATACAATGAAAATATTTTTCCTCTAATCTTTTCAGTTACAGTAATCTGAAGGGTAACTTGTAACAGTAGGTAAAAATTTCAGAAAGGAGTGTGGTTAAGAGATCCCTTTAAGCAATAGGTAGTGTATGCAGACTACCTTATTGCCATCGCCAGAACCATCCTTGCTCGTGCCATCTTTTGAAGCAAAGTATGCTGGTGTTTCTGAAAAACTTCTAAAAGGAATCCTTCTTAGAGACCGAGTTTCAAAAGTCCCAATTCTTCCTAAAACAGCGAGACAAGTACGACCACAAGTAATACCTGGAAATGAAACAAATCCTGTAAGTCTGTGGGACACACATCTTGCTCCCCACAATTCAAACAAACTCTTTGCATAAAATAGGGAAAATGCGCCACGTTATCTATTATTAGTTTGCTTTATGGTGTAAGAGAGAATAAGATATAGTTACCACTCTAGCTAGTATTTTACCATTTATCAGAAGACATCTGAAGTGCTAATATATTGTGTATTGAGACCCCCTTTTCCCAATTTCCTGAGTCCTTATCATATGGCAGTGAAAAGGACTTTGAAGGAAAATATGACTTTCCTTTTGGTCAAAAAGTCACCAGCATTTCAGAACAATTCCAAATAGGATTTATTTGAAAGTTCCTTCTGAAGCAGAAGAAGAGCTACAGATAGATGAAGGAATACAGGTTTGATTGACTTAAGTCAACAGAACACCGAACACTACTTCTAAAGTCTTCACAGGGATGAATATATTTTCAATTAAGTTAACAGGTTAATTCAGCAGACAGTTCACATACAATGGGCATTTGAATTGTATAATAATAAAAATTTAAATAGTATCCCCAAAATACCTCACTGTGTATACACACATCCCCACAACATTATATACTACCATGAGGAAAAATACAGATTGAAAATGACAATGTAGATCCCATTTTTTACACCATTATAGTGTAGTGAAGATTTCTACTAGCATTATAGTCAAACAACAATTAGTCAGCTGTACTCAGTTAACATCAGTCCTCTAGATGTGTGTCCAAAATGTAATCACAATACAAAAATAACCACTTAATATACTATTACACATTCTCTCATCTAACACATTAGCAGAGGCAACAAAGTCATTTAATGATTTTAATAAGTGTAAGTTTGTCAACAACTCTAGTCTGAACAAAAAAGTACATTAACAAAAAATTGCTCTCCTTTTTAATCCTGATGGCATCCCAGCCCAGGCCTGATTTTGATTAAACTGTATAGTGATTAATCAAGGCCATGTCTACACTAGGAACGCTTTGCTGTTATAGATATACCAGTTTCTTATACCAGCAAAACACTCCTCCTACAGACACAGCTTATACTGGCAAAACTGCACTTTTGCTAATTTAGCTTATTCTAGTTCCTCACCCCTCAACCCCAAAAAAACCCCACTCCATAAAAATAACCTATTCAATGTATAACAGAAGCACAGTTTTGCAGGTTTTACACTAAGGATTTTAGTTGGCACAGTTAGGTCTGTCAGGGATCAGACCTCCTCATGCCTCTGACCACCATAGCCAGGCCGTCAGAAGCCTGTAGCGCGGACATGGCCAAATTATCAATAGTGGTTAGTTAGCAAACAGTACTACAGTTCAGCTCTCAATGTCCAAACGTCAGTTATCCAAGATAGCATCATGTCCCCACCTCAATATCTGTCATATCAAAGATTTTCTTGCTAATCCAAAATTATTTCAGGTCCCCAGCAACATTTAGGTAATTGAGGTTATATTATGCTAGTGACAGTTACAGAAAAGCGCAATCAGGATGAAAAAAAGATCAACCTTTAACATGTATTATGAAATGAGGTAACTGCAGAGATAATAATGAAATGACCTTTGAAACGTCTCCTAATCATATGAAATGTACCATGTAAGTGTCTTAGCAGCGTAGTACACTGGTCTTCATTTGGCAGAATCAGAATCCTTGACACTTACTTGTAAACATTTCCAAAAGTCAGTTTCCAGGAATTTTCAGAAGGTCAGATTTGAAGAAACAAATTCTTAAGGGGGAAATGTAGGGGGGCTATTATGTTTGGCAGCATGGCTATCTTCTATAAACAGTGGGTACAAATTTTAAATTAAATACTCTATTTTTAACTTTGACTGTTTTAAATGATTTATTTCCAACATGAAAAAAACTCATCCATTAGGCTACCCAAACTGTTGGTAGTCTTGCAACAGCCTGGGAGAAATACTCCACATGTGGGTGGTTATGAGCCCACCTACACTATTCCTACAGTTTTAGAAGCTTTTACATAGATTAAAATACAAGAAATGGTACAAAATTCAAGTAGCAATGATACATTTGAGATCTAGATTTCATGTTAGGGAGCTACTACACATAACTAGTAAACAATGTGAGGGGAATTCTAAGGGCTGACCTACAGGAAAATGCTACTTAACAATAATGATATAGCAGTACAGCATCAGCTCCTATTTTTTTTATTCCAGCTAACTTTGGACTGGGGTAGGTGGAGGAGGATTGAACCCTGGGAAGAAATCTCATCCACTGAAAGTTTATCATCTCAGCAGAACCTTCTCAAGCAGGGACACACAAATGAAGAGAATATGGATGATAGGATGAGTGGAGTTGGTTTGCAATGAAACAGAAAATGATTTCCAGTCATTTCTAAGACAGTTTATCATAAATCTAAGTCTATCGTTTTAATTTATCAGGATTTTGTTAAAATAAGTTCAAAGACAGACATGTAATTTTGTTCCAATATTTGACCTTCAGAATTTTTCACTGGCTATCAATTCCCCTCAACATTACACTTTATTCCCTTAATGCACACATTTCATTATGAGAATATATTTTAAATGATTTAATAAACAACATTCTTAGGACTTTCAGCTTAAATTCTTGGTGTCCTTTGAGAGAGAGGAGGGTTTTTGAAAATGACACCTTATTACTTTAATACAAGGACAGACAATAATAAGGAAGAGTATTACACACAGACATACATATGGTCAAAGAAAAAGCCCCTGCCAACATCTGCTACTGCAAAGTCACAACCAGTGATATTGAATCAAATCAGATTTGCGGATTTTTAAAAAAAACAGTTTACTAGCAAAACACTACCATAAATTAAGGTAATTAAGATATATGTTTAAAAGGGACACTATCAACTCAAAATATATATTTAAAAAAATAGTTGTGTTTGTACTTGACCCTTAGTCCCAACCAATTGAAGATGTCTCTTGCCTGCTGCAATAAGAGAGCAAACTGAATCTAAGGGTTCCTTTTCTTTTTGTGAAGCTAAGGGAAATCATGAAACTAACTATACACAAACTGCTGGCAAATGCACAAAGTAAACTGAAAACAAAAAAAGATTTCTCTTTCAGTTACTGTAATGTTAGGGCACGGACGGGCAAACTTTTTGGCCCAAGGGCCACACTGGATTCCAAAACCGTATGGAGGGCCAGGTAGGGAAGGCTGTGCCTCCCCAAACAGCCTGGCCCCCGCCCCCTATCCGCCCCCTCCCACTTTCTGCCCCCTGACTGCTCCCTCAGAATCCCTGACCCATCCAACCCCCCCTGCTCCCTGTCACCTGATTGCCCCGACCCCATCCACACCCCCCACCCCAACAGCCCGCTGGGACTCCCATGCCTATCCAACCCCCCCCCCCCCCCCGTTCCCCATCCTCTGACACCTCTCAGAACCTCTGCCTTATCCAACCACCCCCTGCTCCCTGACTGCCCCCCGGGATCCCCTGCCCCTTATCCAATCCCCGGGCCCCCTTACCATGCTGCTCAGAGCAGCATGTCTGGCAGCCGTGCCACCCGGCTGGAGACAGACATACTGCCACTCTGCCCTGCATGAGCGCGCGGCGGCGTAGCTGCGGGGGAGGGAGACAGCGGGGGAGGGGCCGGGGGCCAGCTTCCTAGGCCAGAAGCTCAGGGGCTGGGCAGGACGGTCCCATGGGCCGGATGCGGTCCGTAGCTTGCCCACCTCTGGGTTATGGATTACTTGAAAAAAACAGTAGATACAGAATTTGAAGTTGGTGTCCTTTCAGTAAAATATTTTTACAACACTCTGAAGTTGAAAAGCACTATTTAAGTGGTAACACTAACAGTTAAATGTTTTGCTATTCAAACCTTGACAAGCGTTACTTTAAATACCATGACAATCAATCTAAAAAGATTCTGCTGGGTTGTGATACTATTTACTGTGTGGTATTAGCTATGATACCATGGCAGTTGACACATTCTAGTTCAGTGGTCCTCACCCAGGGGTATGCATATCCCGGGGGGATGCAGAGGTCTTCCATGGGGTACAGCAACTCATCTAGATATTTGCCTAGTTTTACAACAGGCTACATAAAAAGCACTAGCAAAGTCAGAACAAACTAAAATTTCATACAGACAATGACTCGTTTATACTGCTCTATATACTACACACAGAAGGGGGTACAGCAGTCTGGAAAGGCTGGGAGAAAGTTGTTGGCAGAGCATTTCAGGGCACCCTGCAAGAATTATCTTTTCACCCAGGCTGGGTTTAGGAGGGTGTAAATAGGTTCAGAAGGAAAAGTTAGGTATCACCAGTATGAGTTGGTTAGATAGGAAGAAGGCTTTTCATGATACAGAACCATCTCGCAAATTTCAAAATTGGTTATTTTGGAGAAAGTTTATTGTACATGTACCTAAAGAGTAAAATAGGAAGAAATTTACTGCACCCATTTCCATAAAATGTAAGTAATTATAAAGTGCAATTTTCCAAGAATATTCCACATTCCAGTCAAATACCTGGTTTATTTTCACTCCACATTTTAGTCAAAACCTGAGCAATTCAACCTTCCCCTGCCTCTATTTCACGTTTATAGCAAAAATTTATTTTGAAGAAACTTGTGATTGGTTAAAAATAATCAATTCAAAACTGAAAAGCTTGTTGATACACAGTAGAGTATGTTTTGCTAAATCCTTATGTGTACTGCATGAAAAATAAAATCTTTTACTCAAGTGATTGCTATGTTTGACAGCAGCTATATAATGTGCAATACCACTATCTCAGTTCTTCGTACTATTCCATGGTATCCGAGTACCTCACAATCTTTTAATGTATTTATCCTCAGTATCCTAGTAATGTAGGAAAATTATGTTATCCCATTTTTAAGATGAGGAACTGAAACACAGACACAAAAGTCACATGTGGAGTCTCTAAATGGAGCAGGAGATTGAACTCAAGTCCCAAACTAGCACCCTAACCACCAGACCATCCTTGAATTTTCTACCATTTGCAGGGTTAGATCCATCAGTGACTGCAACAGGTGCCAACCACAAGCACCTAGGATACTGGATAAGAGTTGCAGGCATTATTATATGGCAAAATGTGAATAGTCTCCTCTACAACTATTACAGGAAATTGGACTCAAAAATAATTTTTTGTTACTCTGAAATTTCTAGTTTTTCATTTCTCTTTATAGATTCAATTTACATTATGTATTTTGAATAAAGAAAAACACTGGATATGCTGTTTATAGAAAATACTTGATTCAGATACTGACAAGAACTTTTTACCTTTTAAACTTTATTTGCTTTTAGAGGGTTCGTGTAAGGTAGAGAGTTCACAGTTGAAAATATTGATTTGAACCTCCCAGTGCAGGTCATGCTGGACTGGCAGATATGGAATCGGCTACATGGGTCATTGCAATGTAATGATTAGCCCTTGTTGAACTACCACATTAAGCTATTGTTACTGAGGTTGACAAAACGCTGTGCCCACTACACATGCATTAAACAGGCACTGGCAGGTTTAAAAATCCTTACCTGTGATACTATCACCACCTTACACTATTAACATTTATGTTCCTTAATTCTTGCATTTCTAGTTTAAACTATGAAAATAAACTTGAAGGTTCTTGCCAGTCAGTCACAAGTTTATTCATCAACATGATGTTCCATTCTCATTAGTAATTAAATATTTTAAATCCTAAAACCCATTTGCACTTTTCTCTTAATACTAGTTTTGTAAACCTTTCTTCTAGCCACTCAATATACATTTAGGCCTGAACTAACCAAGTGGCCTTTTGGACTTAAAAAAAAAAAAAAAGAAGAAGTGAAAGAGTAAACTATTGCTTGACTAAGGACCCTACAAAGATTGAGCAACACAGAAGTCTGGTTAGAATGCCACTGGCTGTAAGAACCAGAAATACATTGCACATAGTGACTTGAGGGAGGTGATTTCTTTCAGTAAAGCCTAGACAGGAATTAATAGGAGTATCCCCAACACTGCTTCTGCACTGACCCACAACAAAGCTAGCTGGATGGAGATTTAATATCTCTTGCCAATTGTACATTGGTTCTACGACAAATCCATTTCAAGTGAGCTATCCTACAAACACGTTTCAATGCTTGAACTCTTGCTATAAGCATGTTTGGCACTCTATAGTTCAATGACAGGTATGCTTCCTACTCCCCCCACCCCCTTTCTCCAAACTACCCTCTTTACAAGAGCCATCGACTGGAGCTATACAAAGAAACAAAAACCAAGTTAGATCCCTCATTTTAGACCCGACTCCAGCCCCACCATTGAGCTTGCGATACCTCCCGTTCGTAACTAGATTATGGACACCGGTAATGTAGAGTCACGAAGCCCAGGCTAGAGAGCGATCACTGTGGCTAACGCAGGGCACCCCGCTTCCTTTGGACCTCCCTCCACCGACACTCCTTATCTGGGGGGCGATCGCCCCGTCGTTTGGAAAATACTGAACAGCGGCTTAGTCCTTGGTGTGACAGAGGATGCAGCGGGGCGAGGCACAGGCAGGGCAGACGCGTGAGAGCAGCCCCCCGCCGAGCGCAGGGCTGGGGCTGGGTGCTGGGGGCGGTGCAGCGCCGGCAGCGGGGACCCGGGGGGTGCGGCCGGGGCTCAACCCCGCAGAGACACGGGGAGGGGGTGTTCGCCCCCCATTCTCTGCGGGAGGATCCAGGCCAGGGCTCGGGGAGGAGCGGGAGCCCCAGCGCGGGGGGCGCTCACTGGGGCGCGGTCCGGACGACGGTGATGCCCCCCCAGCGGACTCAGTCCCACGGGGCGGGGGGCTCTCGGCCCGGATCTTGCAGAGGGGGGCTCGGCGGGAGTTGGCATTCAGGGCTCGGTCTCCGGGGAGCGGTGGGGGGAGCAGGGTACGCCCCAGGGGCCGGTCTCCGGAGAGGGAGTACCCGGCCCCGTCTCTCTAGAGGACCCCGGGCAGTGGGGGCTCGCAGGCGGGCGGGGTCATTACCTCTGTGCGCGGAAGGCAGCGAGGAGCCGAGCAGCCGCGCAGCGGCAGCAGCGCAGGTGTTACAGGCGGCCATGGTCCCGCTCGGCCTCAGCGCCCCGCACCTGCTCACTAGGCCTCCGGCCGGCAGCCTCCCGCGCCGCCCCCCCTCACACGGCTGCCGAGTAAACACCGCCCCTCCCCCTCCCCTTCTTTCCCCTCCCTTCCCCCAACTACCGTCACCACGCTCGGCGCTTGTGTGTCGTCACGGCCAGCGCGCTCCTCTTTCGCGAGCGCCGGCTCCCTGCGAAGCAACCCGTGCCGGCCCGCACTGCATCTTGGGACACGTAGGCCGGCGCGCTAGGAGTGACGAGTTGGGCGGCCGGCGGCGACCCTCCGCCTCGCTGGAGCGTTGCATGCCGGGAGCTGTAGTTCAGGGGGGCTTTGCATGCCGGGAGTTGTAGTGCAGGTGGGGGAACTGGCAATGGGAGAGTGGCAGGGGTGGTGAGGCGCCGCCTGTTGGCAGACACCTTGTGATGCTTTGGGTCAACCTGCTGATGTAGGGAGAAGAGTGATGGTACCCGGGTGTTGCCGGCGTAGCGACTGTGTCACTAGATTTAGGGACGTTTTGGTTTCCCTAGCGAGGAAAGAAGTGTCACAGCGTCGGGGACAAATCTCACGACTTTCACTGCCCATGACAGCATCACTCACAAGCAGCAGCTCTGGTGTGAATAAAATCCATTCCACGCTCTTCTCACTACGTTCTGCTGCCCTAGTCCCATGTCCTAGTCCAGGGGTCGCCAGCCTGAGAAGGAGCGAGAATTTATCCATGTACATTGCCAAAGAGCCACAGTAATACGTCAGCAGCCCCCCATCAGCTCCCCCACTCCCCCGGCTCCCGGCGCCTCCTGCCCACGGGCAGCCCCATCGATCAGCGCCTCCCCATCCATCCCTGCACCTCCCGATCAGCTGTTTCGTGGCATGCAGGAGGCTGGGGAGGGGGAGGAGCGAGGGCACTGCAGGCTCAGGCGAGGGGGCGGGAAGGGGTGGAGTGGGGGCAGGTCCTGCGGCAGAGCCAGGCAGTGAGCACCCCCCCGGGACATTGGAAAGTTGGCACCTGTAGCTCCAGCCCCGGAATCGATGCCTGTACAAGGAGCCGCATATTAAACTCTGAAGAGCCGCTTGTGGCTCCGGAGCCCCAGGTTGGCCACCCCTGTCCTAGTCGGAAGAAAGCACATTCCAGGGTCTTGGTTGCCAGAGAGGCTGTGAATGAGAGCAAGGGTTTGAGCAGAGCAGTAGTTCTCAGCCAGGGTTATGTGTACCCCTGAGGACACGCAGAGGTCATCCAGGGGCACATCAACTCATCTAGATATTTGCCGAGTTTTACAACAGGCTACATAAAAAGCACTAGTAAAGTCAGTACAACACTAAAATTTTGTACTGCTCTATCTACGGTACACTGAAATGTAAGTACACTATTTATATTCCAATTGATTTATTTTATAATTATACGGTAAAAATGAGAACGTCAGCAATTTTTCAGTAATAGTGAGTTGTGACACTTTTGTATTTTTATGTCTGATTTTGTAAGCAAGTAGTTTTTAAGTGAGGTGAAACTTGGGATATGCAAGACAAATCAGACTCCTGGAAGGGGTACAGTAGTCTGGAAAAGTCTGTAGTCACTGGACTAGAGCCCCTTCTGGCAGAATAAATGCTTAGCACATAACTGGGGCTCAGTTTGATTCCTTGGTGGCGGGCACAGGGTGAAAAGCCAGATCTAATGGGGGAAGGGAAGCTGGAAGAGGGGAGGGTACACAAACGCCCTTGGGGGGAAAGTTATGATCTTCTGCTCAGTAAAAAGTTAAAAACCGTTAGTGACCAGGGCAGGCACCACTCCCTGGGCAAGGGCGATGCAGGAAAAAACATTTGTCAACAGGTCTTTGAGCCTTTGGCCACTGAAATGTTACCTGATCAAAACCCCCATGCAAGGAATGGGAAGCCGACTTGTCTAGCTGGGAAATTCCTTGGGACTCTACTAAACCTGCCCCCCATTACTAACTTCTATGCTTACCCTGCTCAGGCAAGAGAATAGTCCCAGCTGCTGAACAAAAAGCAGCAGCCATGCTGGGTGCTCCCTCTCCAGCTGGATAGTCTTGGCAGCTGAGTTATTATCATTGACCGGCGCTATTTGTGTCTCTCAGCTGGTAGGGGGCTGCCAAGAGGTTTCTGGCTGTCCTGATTACATGGGGCAGGGCTGGGGTCCCCCCCTACCTCTTAACCTGGGCATTTGGCTGCCCCTCCAGCCCTCTCTTTGAGGTTCTGCTCCCTGGGGACAAGGTCCAGATTCCATTAGCCCCTGCAGGGATGAGCTGTCCTGAGCAAAGCAAACCTGCCTCCCCCAGAGCAGACATTACCTTGAGACAAGGCTCCTGTGGAACTCCGTTCCGCGCTGTCCACAAGGGGCAGTTTGGTTTCTTCAGACATAGAAAAGGTTATTCTTTGTGCTGATCAAATCCCATCAGAGCAGGGGAGGGCAAACTACGGCCCAGAGGCAGCATCTGGCCCACCAGCCATTTTAAACCACCCCTCAAGCTCCCACTTGGGAGTGGAATCTGGGGCTTGCCCCGCTCTGGTGCTCCAGCCAAGGAGCAGGGTCGGGGGCTGTTCCACGCGGCTCCTGGAAGCAGCAGCATGCCCCCCCCTCTGGCTCCTATGCATAAGTGCAGCCAGGGGGCTCTGCTCTGCAAGCTGCCCCCACCCCAAGTTCCGACCCCGCAGCTCCCATTGGCTGGGAACCATGGCCAATGGGAGCTGCGGGGGCGGCGCCTGTGGACAGGGCAGCGCACAGAACCGCCTGGCTGCACCTCCGTGTAGGAGTCAGAGGGGGGATGTGCTTGAGGTAAGCGCTGCCCGAAGCCTGCACCACCTGAGCCACCCCCCTGCACCCCAGCCCTGATCCCCCTCCCGCCCTCCAAACCACTCAGTCCCAGCCCAGTGCACCCTCCTGAACCACAAGGCCCTCATCCTCAGCCCCACCCCAGAGCCTGCACCCCTAGCCAGAGCCCTCACCCTCCATGCCCCAATCCCCTGCCCCAACTCTGATCCCCCTCCCACCCTCTGAACCCCTTGGTCCCAGCCCAGAGTACCCTTCTACACCCAAAACCCCTCATCCCCACCACAGAGCCTGTACACCCAGCCAGAGCCCTCACTTCCCCCACAGCCCACCCCTCCTGCCCCAGCCAAGAGCCCACTCCCAGTCCCTGAACTCCTCATTTCTGGCCCCACCCCAGAGCCCGCACCCCCAGCCAGAGCCCTCACCCCCTCCTTCACCCCAACCCCAATTTTGTGAGCATTCATGGCCCATTATACAATTTCTATACCCAGATGTGGCCCTCGGGCCAAAAAGTTTGCCCACCCCTGTACCAGAGGGTCACCCCTCCTCTACATCTTAGGGCTCAGCTCCCAGACAGCAACCCCCCCAAACCATGCCTGAGGGGCTTTGCTGCAATTGCTGGTTCTGAATTCTCTAAACGTCACTTTGATTCTCTCTATCTGCCTGTGCATGCATTTTGTCTGCCTGGGTTTAGTCTTTCCACTGGCTCTGGGTTCTCCCTTTCACTAACCTGTCGGCTCAAGATAAAAGATGGCCGGGAGAACTGGTGCAAGGAATCGAACACTGCTTTGCAGGGTCACCATTTCCACGGCACCAATTGCCTAGCCTTTCGTTTGCTTCCTCTCCTTTTTTCCCCCCGTTTATTGTCTTTCCTTTTCTTTCTCCCCCATATTCTTAACTTTCTTCATTCCCCCTCTCCTTTCTGTCAAGGGTTTATTCCCTTTCTCTGGTTTCCCTCTGATTGAATCTCATGCAGAAGATCCCTTTGCATTTCACTCCTCTGGATGTTTTCGCTACTAGGCTAGCTGTCGCTGGAGTTGTCTAGAAATGCGCAGATCCCTGTTCCATCCCCCCCACTGCCAACCTTCTTCCTCCCCAAACAACTAACCCCCAGGCAGACAGAATGCGCACACACGCAAGAATCAAAACCCAAGAAAAGGAAGATAAGAAAAGAAAAGACAAAAGGGTCTAGAGAATGTACTGGCAATGGCAGAAGTGAAGCTGAACAGAAGGACTTAGGTACCCAAAGAGTAACCAGAAGAGACTTTTGGGGAGTCATTAGGAATGAACAGTTGAACAATAACTGTGTTCATGTTATAAAGAAAACAGTATGACGTTTGCTTTAATTGGGATGATTATGTAACCCTTCTGCCCGTCAGAGTTGGCAGCAACACCGGGTTTAGTATCTAGGGGTTCCATTCCAATAACACAATGCAAAACTGGCTCGAGCCCCCACCCAGTGATCTGGGACAAATATATACCACCCCGCTGGGCGCCTCCAAGAGGCAATACTTCCCCTCTCACAAGCACAGAGTCTGAGTGTAGCAAAAAGCCTTTTAATAACAGAGAGAAACAATGTGGCATTATGTTGGGGAAACACCACCAACAGGATTCATAACACAACCCATGAGCAAAAATCCACCCCAAGCAAATTAGGGCATGTCCTGTCCCTTTGGTTCTTGAGTCCAGCAACCCCAAATCACCCAAAGTCCCAAAAGTCCAATGACCCAAAAGTCTCTGTCCCTGGTGAGGGCAGCCCCAGAGTTCGAAAGTTTATCTGCAGAGCTTTACCTCCCAACCTGGGTGGAGATGGGGGCAGGAGGGAAGAGAGAGGTAAGGGACACCTTACATAATCTGAAGCTGACTGCCCTGCAGCTCCATAGGCCTTTGCTCCGCTCCGCTCCACCAGCCGCCCCACGAACTGCTTGGCTCAGCTCCGCAGCCCACAAGCAGCTCCCACCGTCCCATGAACTGCTCTACCAGCCGGTCCACAAGGCACTCCAGCCATCCCACAAACTGCTCCACAATATATCTTCAAGCTCCCCCACTACTTAACACAACACTCAGTGATTTCAGCTCTTAGTCAGTTCACCTCTTTTGTGAATTCAGCTTGTAGTAGGGGAGTCTCCGTGCTGGTACACCATTAGCCCAAAATGAGCTCAGCAGCCTTTAACTAGACTCCTAATGGAATCAAAATTAGCTCTGATATTCCACAGTGAAGAAAGGAAGAAGTACAATTAACATGTAAGGCCCTCACCAGGGAGCCCATGCCACCAAGTATTAATACCTCTTCTCAACCTTTCTCTATTGACAGCATTTTGGAACCCATGACCCTTGCCTAGCGACTGCTACTCAGTTGATGGAGAGTCCCTCCATCATAACAAAAGGCCAAGTACAGTTCCAAGCACAGTTCCCATAATCAGGGTAATAACAATTTATTCTTCCTGTCCCAATAACAGAGACACTGGGGATCCCACAGCAGCCAAAGTGACCATTTGGGCAGCTATAGCCTCATTCTAGGCGGGGTGGGTGTGCCTATTCAAATGAGATTGGCCCTGAAGTTCTTTTCCACAACTTGCCACACCTCACCACTAGGTGTCAGGGTGGAGCTCATCCTGACTCTGCTTACAATTATAACGGATAGCTATGTCCAATATTTTAAAAAGTAGAGACAATAAGTGGGCAATGGGTTGAGGGAGGGGGTGATCCACAGGTGACAGAGACTGGAGAAAATAGAGAGGGGAGGGGGCCTTATGGGCTCTGTAAATCTCCCTTGTGTAACTTAAACAATCAGATGGTAATCTACCCCCAAGGGTGAGGGTTGAAGTGCCATAAGTGGAGAATGTATCTCCTCTGGACTGTACCTCTCAAATGTTCATGGAGAGAGTACAGGAGTTCAGGGTTCAGCAAAGCATGGTCTTTGGGGACTGATTTATATGTTATGTTGGTATTTTATTTTTGGATTTAAACTAAGGGGAATGCAGGAAAGGGGAGTGAACTGGGAAGGTGGTGGGGAATTGATACAAGAAATAGCTATGTCAGTTTACAAACAGAAATCAAGTCATATTCAGGTACAAATGTGTGAATACAACATAATTAGAAATAAGAAAGATGTTGGCCACATCATGCCATCAAACAGCCAAAGGACCCAATCATTTCAAGTTTTTCAATAAGCTAAATAACAAAACATAAGAATGGCCATACTGGGTCAGACCAAAGGTCCATCTAGCACAGTATCCTGTCTTCCGACAGTGGCCAATACCAGGTGCTTCAGAGGGAATGAACAGATCAGGTCATCATCAAGTGATCCATTCCCAGCTTCTGGCAAACAGAGGTTAGGGACACTTCAGAGCATGGTTTTGCATCCCTGCCCATTGATGGACCTATCCTCCATGAACTTATCTAGTTTTTTTTTGAACCCTGTCTTGGCCTTCACAACATCCTCTGGCAAAGAGTTCCACAGGTTGTGCATTGTGTGAAGAAATACTTCCTTGTGTTTGTTTTAAACCTGCTGCCTATTCATTTCATTTGGTGACCCCTAGTTCTTGTTTTATGAGAAGGAGCAAATAACACTTCCTTATTTACTTTCTCCACACCAGGCATGATTTTATAGACCTCTATCATATCCCCCCCATAATCGTCTCTTTTCCAAGCTGAAAAGTTCCAGTTTTATTAATCTCTCCTCATATGGAAGCTGTTCTGTATCCCGAATCATTTTTGTTGCCTTTTTCTGTACCTTTTCCAAATCCAATATATATTTTTTGAGATGGGGCGACCACATCTTCATGCATTATTCAAATATGGGCGTACCATGGATTTAAATAGAGACAATATGATATTTTCTGTTTTATTATCTATTTCTTTCTTAATGATTCCCAACATTTCTGTTAGCTTTTTTGACATCGCTGCACAGTGAGTGGATGTTTTCAGAGAACTATCCACAATGACCCCAGGATCTCTTTCTTGAGTGGTAACAACTGATTTAGACCCCATCATTATATATATATAGTTGGAATTATGTTTTCCAATGTGCATTACTTCACACTGATTAACACTGAATTTCATCTGTCATTTTGTTGCCCAGTCACCCAATTTTGTGAGATCCCTTTGTAACTCTTCGCAGTCTGCTTTGGACTTAACTATCTTGAGTAGTTTTGTATCATCTGCAAATTTTGCACCTCACTATTTACCCCGGTTTCACAGTGTTGCCAGCTCGCACAACTGTATTTGTGAATCTTATATATGAAAAATAAAACTGTGTCTTGAAGGAATGACCTGAACAGAGTTTGGTCCGGGCACTAGTCCTTCCTGGGCCAGCTTACAATTATTCAGTCCATTCCACTAAATGGGAACAAAGCCTTAACAGGCACTATTGAGACAAAATTTCAGGGGCTGACTCCTTAGGACTCAGTTAGAAAGCCACCAAACAGAGGACGCTCCTGAGCAGAGCCTCCTCAGGGAAGCTGGTTAGGAAGCTATTCCAAAGGTATCTCTCTGGAGAGCAGAGGCTTATGGAGAGAGGAACAGGCCCAGACAAAATGTGCTTGCAGACAAGGACCCAAGTAGCCTAGGAGAACAAACTGGGCATGGGAACTCCTGGGGAGCTACGGGAGACTGGCTCAGCAAAGCGTGAGGCACCGGCAGGAGAAGACTAGCATTTGGCTGAATGCCCAGAAGAGGCCCAAGTTCCAGTCAGGGAATTCAGCCTGAGAGTGCTCTGGGGCTAGAGGAGCAAAATATAAGACTGATTAACCCACACGTAGAGAGTTTCCAGAAAAGTAGCCGACAGAAGCTTTTTCATGTTTTCATGTTGTCCTTTTCTGTTACATAAATGAGACCCTTGGAAGAAGGTGCTCTTTAATACTACAAAGGTCTATTTGGACTTGTTTATACCCTGTCTGAGGGAAAACTGAGGCAGGGGTCACCTGCAGTGTTGTGTCTGATCATAGGGGGCACAGCAGACTGATCTCCGTAGCATTATGAAAACCTACCGCTATAATTCTGGAAACAAATACTATGTGTACACAGCAATTCTTGCAACAATGACTGGAGAGAATAATTGGATCAGTTCTCCTCCCCAATCAATATAAATTTCTGGTGCCATCTCAGAAATAGCATTCACTTCCCTCAAAGCACTAGTAGCTCAAAAAAAAATTCCAACAATAAATCCAAACGGAATGTGGCTCAAGTCATTAAATCACCGTGACAAATCCTTGCACAGAACTGTCACTCTACCAGCCCGCAGCACTACAGTGAAACGTGCAAAGCTAAAGCAGACTCTACCAAACACAGAACCATAATTATGAAGGTACAAATTGGAGACACAAATAGTAAACGGTGAAAACCCAGGAAGAATTGACCACACAATATAATATGACCCAAGAGAAATTGAAATGGGGAGGTGTATATATTTTACTTCAATATCTAAAATACCCAGGAATTTGAGAAAGATCTTTCCTCAGATTGTCAGAACTGATAAAAGATTTTACATTTAAAAAAATGAGGCCAAACTGTGTACAGCTTTGGGGAAAGAGATGTAAATCATAACATCATGCCCTGGACAACGTGCAATCTGATCAGGAATGGACAAAAATGACAAAGAGACATGGGTCAAACCCCCAAATACATGGTATAGACTTATCCTGGGTAGAATGTACCTACCTCTGACAGATGCTGGGGGGTTCTGTTTCCTTTTTGCATTTGAGCAACACTTGCAGAGCTTGTGATACTGGCCACATATGGATGAACTGCAATGAGTTGGTCCTGACTTTCCTCTCAAGTAATGGGGCAGAAGAAGAAACTTACTACTTGATCCCTTTGTGTGTTAAGGGCACCTGCAAACCATCTGTCCATCCCTAATAGCGGAGTTATATAGCGCAGCGATTCTCAACCATGGATCTGATGCCTCCTGTCCACCAAGTAGGGCCAGTGTTAGACTCACTGGAGTCCAGGGGAGGAAGCTGAAGCCCTGCTGTGTGGGGCTGAAGCCTGGGTCCCCAAGCCCTATAGGCACCAACTTTTCCCAGCACTGGTGGGTGCTCACCCCTGCCCCGACTTCACCCCTGCCCCACCCCCATTCCAACCCCTTCCCCAAAGTCCCCACCCCAACTCCACCCCCTCCCTGCCCCTATTGGACTCCTTCCCCAAATCCCCACCCCAGCCCCGCGTCTTCCTGGAGCGCGCCGTGTTCCTCCTCCTCCCCTCTCCCTCCCAGCGCTTGCTGCTGCAAAACAGCTGTTTCCCAGCGGCAAGCGCTGGGAGCGAGCGGGAAAGTAGGGACATGGTGCACTCAGGGGAGGAGGCAGAGGCGGAGCAGACGTGAGCTCGGGTGGGGTGGGGAGCTGCCGGTGAGTGCAGAGCACCTACCAATTTTCCCCTGTGTGTGATCCAGCCCTGAAGCACACATGGAGTCGACGCCTATGCCAAGCCCTGCCACCTTGGGCTGAAGCCGAAGCCTGAGCAACTTAGCTTTGCAGGGCCCGCTGTGGCCTGGGGCCCCAGGCAATTGCCCTGCTTGCTACCCCCTAAGGCCAGCCCTGGCTTTTATATGCAAAAAACCAGATTTTGTGGCACTGGTGGGCTGTGGAATTTTTATAGCATTTGGGAGGGGGGACCCTCAGAAAGAAAAAGGTTGAGAACCCCTGATATAGAGAGACACTGCCATATGCAGCATGAATACTAGTTGCTTTTTTGTAGTTTCTGATAAAATTTTGGATGGATTTTGAGCCTTATGAAATACAGGTTTAACAGCACTATCTACAGCCAGACATAGGGCAGATAGGTCCCATGCGTCAAGTGTTTGCTTCTAATGCTGTATCTACAGAGCTCCTTGTGAAAGGCCTGGAATGGGACAAGCAGGGGAAGTGCCTTCAACAACTGAAAAGCACTGATAGAAATGGAATGACTTGCACTCATAAACCATGGAGGTCTGGGGGAAAGGTACTGTTGGCTTCAAGTATGTGTGCTATTTTATACATGAAGGTTTGTTGCCAAATGTATACCAAAGTTCATTCAGACATTTTAAGATAATTAGCTAAACCTGGACTTCTGTGGCATTAATATCGCTATTTTTAATTAGACTTGAATTGAACTTTGAATAAAATTCAGGAAAGTGGTCCAGATTTATGAAATAAGATTAGGATGATAGCTTCCTCAGCCCAAAGCTTCGTCTTCAGAAATCTTTTGTCACCAGAAAATCCAGTGTAGTGTTCAGATGATAGTTTGTATGAAATACGCTATCTAAAAGAAAAGGAGGACTTGTGGCACCTTTGAGACTAACACATTTATTTGAACATAAGCTTTCGGGAGCTACAGCTCACTTCATCAGCTAAATTTGTTAGTCTCTAAGGTGCCACAAGTACTCCTTTTCTTTTTGCGGATACAGACTAACACGGCTGCTACTCTGAAAACTATCTAAAATAAGATTCAATCCTACAAACACGTATGAACACGTTTAACTGTATGCACTCGTAGTTCTGTTAAAACTAATGAGACTATTCACATGTGAAGTCAGCATATGCATAAGAGCATGATCAGGGATATAAATTGCAATACATTGCATTGAGGAATAATGATATTCTCTCTCTCCTCTAGGCGGCAGCAGCAGTCCAGAGTTATTCCTTCTCCACAAGCATAATGGGCGAGGGGCTCACAGGAATCAGAATAAAGTAAACATTGGTTTGGAAAGCCTTTACTGGTAATTTGCTTTTCTACTTCACAAATTCCAGATGTTGCCCTTTGAGGCATGGCAGAGTTCAATGGGAGATGTGCATAAAGCAGAAAAAGGGCACAAACCTACTTTCCCCCCTTGGTCCCTTAGGTCACCTTTAATTACTTCCCTCCAAAATGTGGGCTCTCTCTTTTTCATCAGGACTTCCTGTTGTTGCAGCATTGGGTCAGGGAACAGTTGCTATCTTCTTTTTTTTTTGCTGTTAAAATACATTTCAACCACCTTCAGCTCACTTTCTAACACATAGCAAAGGATTTTTACCCCTAGGTCCTTGGCTTTCCTGGTAGAGAATACAAATTCACTGCCCACTTTCAGAGTATTAATGTATCTTGTGTCCAAAGGAAATATTTTGCCCCCCTCACCCCAATGATGCATCATTTGAATTATGCAGCTGTTGTAATCAACCGACATCTTATAATGTGACGAGGGCCTTTTCAGAATCTGATACATACAGAATGGTACCTCCCAAAATGAATTGAAGCATCATGTTCTGCCCATTATAATCAAATCCCAAATGGCCAGTTTTGAAAAGAGTAAAAACAGAACATTCATCAGAATCTTTGTAAAAACAACAGCAAAACCCTGTCTTTGGCTGTGCTAAATCCTGGTGTCAGATGTACAGGTACAGCTCTCATTGAAAACCACAGGAGCTGCAAGATAATCATTTGAGAGCAAAAATCAGCCTTTAATCTTAAATTTTGTACAGCATAACTTCACATAGCTCTAAGCGGAGCATTTTTATTAGGGTTACCACATGTTCCTTACTTGAAGGGAGGGTCCCTTATTTCATTGGGGTGACCACCTGTGTACTGAAATGTATTAAAACTGGTAAGTACTATTTTGAACATTTAATTGATGCTGATGATAATTGCATCAAATACTTGAGGGCAGTAGAAATGTACACTTGAGAGAAAAATACATATGCTAAGGGAAATGGTGTTTCCCTAAAACATCTCTTAAATAAAGTGTTGTCCCTTATTTTTCATTTTCCCGGATTTTCATTTCATTTTCCCTGATTTCCATCCAACAAAGGTGATCGCTCTAACTCTTATTGACCATGCAGTAGAGTTGAACTCACTGATAGAAATAAAAGTGCTGGAGCTCCCCTCTCCAGTTCCTCATATGAGTACACAAATATCTGCAAGGTTATCTGTTCTACTGGCTTTCACTAGTTTAAAAAAAGTCATTATAAAAAACTGCTATCCATAGACACTGGAATGGGGCTGGGTTCAGATTAGAGCCCAATAAGACCAACTCTCATATTTTATCAGGAGTCTTGCAGTGATTTTCATGGTTACTTAAAGCCCCAGCTCTTGGAGTCATGTTTATTAGGTAACAGAGTAGCAGCCGTGTTAGTCTGTATTCGCAAAAAGAAAAGGAGTCTCTAAGGTGCCACAAGTACTCCTTTTCTTTTTGTTTATTAGGTAAGAATCTCACCTTTCATTAAATAAGTGTCTAGCCCTTGTAGACAGAGAAAAGCTTTAAAACTCGTCCTAAGCGCACCCTAAACGACTCCAACACCAGAAAGGCAAAGAAAAAAACCACCGGAGTTGTTCTCTTTTTATGAAACCTGGGGATCTTTAAGCCAATCTCATAAGTTGCAGGGAGGTCCTGATTTGTGGGTTTTGAACTCCTGGGGCTGGCAGTACTGGTCCAGAGTCACCACGGAGGACGCCACCCAGTGTCGCTGGACTCGGGCCCAGGGGGCACTTTGGGGTGAGCGAGGCCCACGTGGGAAGCAAGGGAGTCACCACTTCTTTGAGCGTCCGGGTGGTGGGGGGTGCCCCTCGGCCAGCAGGGTTAGCGGCCAAGGGTCACGTGACCCGCTGAACCAGTCATATGACCCGCTGCTTCGTCTCGGTCACGTGAGCCCTGCCCACGAGGTCGTTGCCGAGACCTCAGGTCACGTGTCGCCACTGTTCCGCCTCGGTAGCGATGGACGCCGGTGGCGGGGAACGCGCACCCGTGTGATGACGTGGTCCGCGTGTACGCTCCCTCCGCCCCCACCGGACGCAGGCCGAGCACCCGGAAGCGGGCTCTTGGGCCGCTCCTCACTGGGAGGACGCGGGAGCGAGGCTCGGCGACAGACACCCCACCCCCCGCTGCAGCGCCGCGCGGGAGGAGCCGGTAAGGAGGTGGGGGGGTTCGCCCGCGCGGGACCCTCCCTCACAGAGCCCCCCCCACCCCCCGTTCTCTTCTGCCACAGCGGGGCTCTTGGTCCCCGTGCTGGGAGAGGGGAGGGGAGCGAATGGGCGGCAGAGGGGGAGGAGGGCTCTTGGGCCCCCCTGTGCTGGGGGAGGGGAGTGAATGGGGGGAGGGCTCTTGGCCCCCCTGTGCTGGGGGAGGGGAGGGGAGTGAATGGGGGGAGGGCTCTTGGCCCCCCTGTGTTAGGGGAGGGGAGTGAATGGGGGGGCAGAGGGGGAGGAGGGCTCTTGGGCCCCCCTGTGCTAGGGGAGGGGAGGGGAGTGAATGGGGGGAGGGCTCTTGCCCCCCCTGTGTTAGGGGAGGGGAGTGAATGGGGGGGCAGAGGGGGAGGAGGGCTCTTGGGCCCCCCTGTGCGAGGGGAGGGGAGGGGAGGGGAGTGAATGGGGGGGCAGAGGGGGAGGAGGGCTCTTGGGCCCCCCTGTGCGAGGGGAGGGGAGGGGAGTGAATGGGGGGGCAGAGGGGGAGGAGTGCTCTTGGGCCCCCCTGTGTGAGGGGAGTGAATGGGGGGGCAGAGGGGGAGGAGGGCTCTTGGCCCCCTGTGCTGGGGGAGGGGATGAAGTGAGCTGTAGCTCACCAAAGCTTATGCTCAAATAAATTTGTTAGTCTCTAAGGTGCCACAAGTCCTCCTTTTTTTCCTGGGGGAGGAGAGGGGGAAGAAGGCTTTTGGCCCCTGTGCTGCGGGAGGCGAGTGAATGGGGGGCAGGAATGCGGAGAGGGTTGGGGCCTGTAATCTCGTATCCCCAAAGGTCTGTGTTTACTCTCTGCGGTGACACTTTTAATTTATTTAGTAAGTTAAAGCGCCTGCAGCTGTTGTGACTATGCTGCCTGTACCAATGTGAGCAGAGTTTGTTTCAGACAAAGTTTTACTGATTCAGATTTTGCGTCCATGGGAGCAGGAATAGCATGGCTGATGCAGCAAGAAACGTCAGGAGAGCAAACATTTTGATGGGTGGGCTGAGTAGCGGTTCCTATGGGTCTGTTGCTGGCAGATCAGATGCAGCTTGGGGGAACAGACGTCCAAACAATTCACAGAATATATGCCGCTTTCCCTCTCCTGTAACAGGCTCAAAAGCACTTCAGACCATTAGTGATTGAAAGTTACTAGAGAGGTGGTGTGAATGAGTCTCAAAAATGTATCCGACACATTTAATCTCTATTTCTGCTTATGGGATGTACCTCAACACGCAACATTTTCCTACATGTATTTGTTTAAAAATATTCATTTTTTTAAAATTCAAATACACTAACTACACTGGCTTGGTCATTAGCTAGTCTGAGAGTTGTTGATATTCACTACATATGAGTTGTATTGGTTTGTTGATTTCCCAGCTACCTTTCCTGGCATTGTTTCTGTTTCATGACTTCAAAGAGCGTGCAAACATTAATGGCACAAATACTTATGGGTGTGAACTTACTATTCTGTTTCTGTGCACACTTGCATATGTTGCTTTGAGTGTTCACCGAAAGCGAATTTCATACCATTGAAATTCATTTGCACAAGCACTCTTGAGAGACAAACACAAAAGGGGTACAGGCATGGTCAGAGCAAACTTTAAAAACCGAGCAAATTTAAGGGGAAATGTTTTGCGGTGGTGGTTGGCTTTAGTTATCAATTGATGGATGGCTTGCTTACATGACGTGAGTTTGAGGATCTCAATCCAATTGCTAGCAGATAGCTGTCCACTACACAAAACGCATTGATTGGGATCTTTATTAGCAGTCTCAGTAGTGATCCTAAGGGTTGAATGGGCATGGAGATTGATATGCTTTATCAGTCCAATGAGGGGGCCTCTTCAGGTCATTGTTGAGGTACATTGACAGGACAGTGAGAATAAGAGGGAAAAGTTTGAACAGATGCTGCCTGTACCCAAGATATGGATTGAGGAACCCTGTGTCCAAAGTTGTAACTGGCACCTATCACCATCACCTAATAATGGTACTAAAACAACAGATAGGAGAGGAACGATGAGAACTGATATAGCTATAATTGATTTCTAATCCTTTTGTAGTGAACAAAATTATTCTTTAGCATGCCATTCCTTTTAACAGACTAAACAAATGCTTCCTGTTTAGCATTTCCTTACATGTGTTCATACAAGGTCTTTCTCAGTGGGACCCTGATCCTGACTTGGGCTTCTGACTGCTACTATAATGCAAATAATAAATATAGTACAAAAGGATAAAGTTCATTGTACTTTTTTGTTTGTAGTTACTATTTTTGCTGTACTTCATTGCATCATCCCATCCCATATGCCATACTTTTGGCAGGTGCAAATTAGTAGAATGAACTACTCTTCTTTTTCTAATGCACAGCTGCCCTTCCCATTCCAGTAATGTCTGAGCCTGTTGCACTTTGCAGTCTGTTGGGTGGAAGAGGCATTTGGCCTCTGTTATACCTTTTTTGTGCATCCAGAGTAGCACAAGTGGTAAAATATGTGCTGTAAACAGTAATTTAGCCAAAATTGAAATGACAGCCAACACAGTTGGATGGGAAAACTCTGAATCTGTTGTATAGTGAAAATGAGACTTTCTACAGTACTAAAAACTGTAGGTAAGAGGTGTGCATTTTTCTCGATGGGTGGGGTGAGGGGAAATATGCCCTTCCTTCAGAGTTCACATGTCATTAAACAGCAGGAGAATGGGCATCTGAGTTCTGAAGACATGAAAGTGAATTGTAACTAACTCTTTAGTGCAGGTGCAAAATGAATTAGTTTTTAATGGATTTTATACACCGTTTAGACTAGCCCTCAGGGAAACTGACCAGAATCTGTTGCAGAATCAGCAATTGCCTTATTCTACTAAGAAAAATGAACAAGTGGCCATTAATTATAATTGTGTAATGATAATTAATAAAAGGAAACTTATTATGCATTCCTTATCCACTATATTCTTGTAAGCACATGAAAAGAATCACTGTAGCAGGATTTCCCTTGCAAACTAAAGTTAACAAGCAGTCAGCATACAACTATGAACTTAAAAAATTATCTGGCATCATTTGCTGTACAAATGGAAGTTCTTAATCAACTAGTGCTTAATCAGGCAGTGAAATGTGGGTCCCCTGTCAGTCATGTAAGTTTCATTACTACAAATAAGTAGGATCCCATATAGAATATATAATATTCAGAATGTGCAGGTAATCTTATTAAGACTTGTGTACATCGGGAAACTGACTGGAATAGCTATTCCAGAATAGTGCCATGTAGATACTTTGTTCTGGAATAAAATCACTTTTATTCCAGAATAATACTCTCATTTTAGAAGTACACTAATTATTCCAGAATAAAGTGATTTTTATTCTGGAATGCTATCCACACAGGAAGCTATTTTGCGATAGTTATTCTGGTCAATTTCCCTATGTGGACAAGCCCTGAAGTTTCGACTGTTCTTTACAATAGGTATCACGTAATCTGAAGAGAGCATTTTAACATGTTTTAAGATGCTTTTAAGTTAATTATACTTAAATGAGAGGTGTTGTCTGAATGCTTGACTAAATGGACTGTAGACCTATGAAACATAACTACTTATACAGTCCATTGTCTGAACTGTGAGCGAAGTACCAACAAATTCAAATAGAGGCTACCTTGGAGCAGTTGATAAACGGGCTTAAAAAATGTTAAAATATAACTTACTGTTGACAAACATCTTAAACCCTGCAATGCTGTCTTCCTTTCAGGAGCTGCTACACTGGAATGCTTTGTTATGAAAAGTTCGTATTGCACAAGACACCATCGATTCCTAGTTAGAGGGTTAGTAATATTCGATCAAGAGACTACATTTTCTGACTATCCCTAAGTTGTTATAACTAAAACTAAGGATAAGTAAACACGGCACAAGTTGGAAGACTGACAAGGGAGGACAGTCAACTGCGAAGAGGTAAAAACAAACGTATCCTTTGTATACACAATGAGGCTTCTATGCACTGGATTAGTGTAAACCTACATTCTTGATCTGAAACATCACATGTCTGTGTTTCAGGTTTACGCAACCTCAGTTTCATCTAAACATCATGGGAGAGATTAAAGTCTCTCCTGACTATAACTGGTTCAGAAGTACAGTTCCTCTTAAGAAGGTATGTACGGTTTTAGTTGTCTGTTTATGAAGTGGTATCTTACTTCTGAAGGGTCATGGGGTGCAGGGGTGGAAATTGCCTAAGCAATGGGTCTTTGTGGGTAATGGAAAATAGTCACAGGAGGTGGCAGACCTAGGTATCGACATGGCCCCCATCACCATGGTATTTGAGTACTCAGCAAGTACTTTTATATTAATGTAGCTTTCATTGGAGGTGGTGTGTTACCTCTAGTGAGATTCATGGTGCCACCTGAGCTTTGGGAGCCTTCTGGAAAGCAGTGCCTGTTGGGGGCCACGACTGTGCTATTGTGGCCAGAAACGTTTGAAGCTGAGATTAGAAAACGGTTGTGGAGCTGAAAGGGTTGCTATGTACAATCATTGCTGGGGCTGAGGCTGGCTTTCCCTCTATGCCCAGCAATTCATATACTTACACAGCACTACTGTCTTAACTCATCTAGATTTGTTGCTTGTTTTGGGTTTCAGCTCACCTTCCTCAGGGTTGAGCTGCTTTCTCGATTCCCACAAGTAGAAAGATGCATGGGCTATATTGGAGAGCAAAATCACTATTTGCGATAATTGGGTGGGTGAGGATTTGAGAGCTTCTGCATGTTCTCGCTATCCAACCATCTTCCCAGCTTGCCCAGAGCAAGTGTTTGGGATGTGCAGACCTCTTATTACCCCTGCTCTGGACATTAAGTGCTGCAAAAGGGTGTTTATGTGATTCCCAAAGAACACTGCTTTGCAGCGAGTCTTGCAGCCCAGTATGCTAGGGGCTGCATTTCACCCAGGTCACTATGTAGAGACAACATATCTGAACCACAGTTACTGTGGGTATCTTTGTTCTTAAATACAGCTTATGCTTGGTCCCAAATCTACATGTGCAGTTCTCCCCAAGAAGTGACTTTTTTTTAAATAAAAGGCATGTGGGATTCTCTGCTCATTGTATCTCACTGATTTCCATGTCAAATTCATTCCGTTTGCAATTGGTAAAATACTTTTGCTGTCAGCTTCACAAATTCATCCTGGGTTCTGACAGTCAAGCTATGGATTCTTTCCATCTCACACATTATTAAGAGTAATAATGGTGCTGCAGGCCAAATTACCTCTTTGTAATCCCATTGCCTCCAGATTATGCCCAAAATGGGTATGCACAGATGTAATTGCACTTAACCTGTAGGCCGAGAGATAGCATAGGTGAAATGAGGTCATAATTTAGCCTGCATATCATCATACTGGGGATTTAATGAGATGGAAATAACACCCATAAGAGTCAGTGAGTATGGAATACTGTGCCACTTTCTACAGGAACTGCATTGCATGTAAACTCTTGAGCAAGTATAACTCTCCACTTGCTGCTGATTGATTTATTAGATAAAAATATGTATAAATTGCAGGGTAATCAGTGAGGAGGGTTTTATCTGAGCCTCAAAGTATGTGCATAACTTTCTTGACTGATTGTCGCTTTTTATTTTGAAGTAGGCAGAGTCAAAGATACCATCGTGATGAATACGGGTAGTGGGTGAAACCTAAAGAAGCCAGTCTTGGTCTCTGACGGGAAAAAGCTCAATTTTAATTATACTACATTGTGGGGGTTGTTTCTAGGAATAAGACCTTTCCCTCTTTGCCTGTGATTGTTAGCAATACGGTCAGCGAGGAGGAGGCAAGGTTCTCTGACGCAGAGAGAGGGTAAACAGGGCTGGCAAGAAAGCAGCATAGTTAGTTCTTCCCTCCAGTCCTAGCTGCTGTTTTGTGCTGCCACCAGATCAACGTAGTGAGCTCCCGCAGTTTGTCTTTGTGGAGTAGTGGGGATGAGAGGCTTGGAGATATTAGGCTATTTCTCATTGCTTTTCCTGCACCCGTCACGTGTTGTCACTGCTACTTCTCCCCCTTCCTGCTGAGATCATAAATACATGGAAGCCAGTTCCTTCTAGAAAGAGGCTTAGTGGGATGCTGAAAATTAAATCAGTTTTTAAAGACTGTCTTTCACTCTGCCTCTGATCCTAGTTTGAGTGATGCTATCTGTTTATAGCCATACTCCTTACTACCTGTGATCAGTAACAACCAAAGAGTGCAACGGGATCAGGGCTGAGTACTTACTGTGGCGTACTGGCTAAAGTCCACTGCAGATAACTATGCTGCTTACATAAAATTCACCCTGCAGTTCCAATTGGAGAAATGGCTCTTCACTTCCTCTCCTTAAAGCTACTAGTACTTCTGGTGGAGAATGGCTTCTGCCTTCCATCCCACTGGTGATTGCATTTCCAAAATGTGAGAAGTCATTCCCATAGTTACGCTACAGTGTTACAAAGAAAAGTGCTTTATAGGTACAAGTTGTGACTTGCAGATGTGTGTGGTGGGGAAGAAAGTTGGTTTTGTGGGTAGAGCCAGGAGCCCTTGTGCTGTTTGTGTCATTCAGGAAGCCCTTGCAAAACTTTGAGCAAGTTATTTAAACTGCATATAGCACAGTTTCCTGAGTGTAAAATGGGGCTGGGGGTGGGGAGAATGCAGAGGATAAATGAACTCAACTTCATAAAGTGCTTTGAGAGCCTCAGGTAGGAGGTGCTGTACGAGCGGAGTGTTCCGTCTCTTTAAAATGTCACACCGGCTATCTGTAAAATATTATCCTGCTCTGAGACAGTCATAGGGTGAAATTCTGGCTCTGACGTCAGTGGGAGTTTTGCCATTTATTTCACTGGAGCTAGATTTCACCCAAAATGTAAATTCAATGATCAATCAAGTGTGGTATAACAGAACAGAAGAAGGTCAGTAACCTGTCTGAATCAGCTGTTAATCAGCGTGACTCAACTGTGCAACATTTATTGCAGATGCAAACACATCACAGTAAATCTACATATTATGTGACTCTCTCAAATGGTACAAGTGCTTGCCACACTCTGGGTGCTGCTAATTGTCTGGCTTTGGGGAAAGTAATTTAATCTCTCTGGACCTCAGTTCCCTATCACATGTATTGAGTCTTAATCATTTCTTTAACACTTGTTAATATCCTCAAGTGAAGTACTCAGTGTAAGGTATGTTTCATTTTAAAGTTATGAAGATATGCTCTTGTTACACAAACACAAAGGGCCATGATGAGCAGATTCAATTAATAATCTTACATAGCAGAGGAGAACTTTCTTTTGCTTAATGTAAAAATAGAAATGTGAGTTCCTTAGCAGTTCCAGGGCTCTGAGAAGTCCTGGCAGTAAGTCCTTTCTAAATTGCTTGGAAACTTACAAAAACTACTGATGTGATAATCACATGCTCCCTGAACCTCAAGTACAGACTTCCTTGTAAACCACAGATTTGTCGTCAGCCTAGCAGATTTTAGGATTTGTGATCTGGCATTCCCGGCGTATCGAGAGAGGGGTTGTACTGCTATGACAATGAGAAAAAGCTTTTGGTGCTACCAGTTGAATAAGTTGTAAATTTAAAATGGATCACAGCTACATAAATAGAGAGGTCATGCATCTGTTGTACTGCATAGGCTTTGTCTGGGGGTTTTATGGTCACCGAGTTTATTCGGCCTATAGTCCTGTACTACTGGTGAGTTTTGTACGTTTAAAAAAACATTTTAAATATACACAGCAATATGTCTGAAAAGCAAACCCTGAAAATGGGAGATTGAGACTTCTCAAACTCTTATTCTTTAAAGATGGCATTTGAGTAGGATTTTCATTCTTGGGTCTTGAATTCCTAGCATAAGACACGCAGAACACAAGGGTCTGAAGGTTTTTGGCCTGTAAGGGCAGCAGTAGTGGCCGGGGTCTAAGCTAGCCACTGCTTCAGTTGGTCTTGTGCTGCTCTGCCTCTCCAACTTCTCTCCCTTGAACATTCTAGTGAATTCCTCCTTGACAGTAAATCCGCTCCCTCTGTCCCATTCCAGCTTGTACTACTTTGGGTATCCTCTGTACAGTGTCCCTGTTTTACAATCAGACCTCCATTGTTTCAAATTAGTGATCACAATTTTCTGGGTCTATTTAAGACAGTAGTGTTGAATAGTCACCAGAGCTGCAAGTTCTTGGCCCACCCCAATCTACCTCCATATATCAGGGCCTAGAAAAAATGAGTCAGTTGCAGGGTGCTGTCCTTCCAAACCAGAACTTTGATGTTGTTTCACAGTCGGAGAATGTTCTTGGTGGTATAGATGATCAGGCCTTTAGCAGGCAGGGGGCTAGTCACACCACAGAAGGATTTTTCTTCCTGGCCAAGCATGTGCTGCTACTTATGGTATACTATCTTCTGAGAGTCTGTCCTGTTTGTAAACAGACTACTGGGATGTTCCCATGATTTATTCCTATACAGTAATTTTAGGTATGAAAATTGGTATCTGATACAGGGGACCAGAGTGCCTGATTCAGGAAGTTGGTAAACTCAAACCAAACATTAGCTCAGCTGGGGTTATGTAACTTGTATATTGGTAAGGAAAAGACTCCTACCTAAAAGACTCCTACCTAAAACAATTTCTGCAACCTGACAATTTACTTTATCTCTGAACAGTATGGTTTTAGTTAATAGAACAGTCACTGTCTTATCGAAGTTTGTGATGTTCTGAACAACTGAAGTCCAGTGCAAGTGCCAGAAGTAATCTAGCTTGTATCAGATAGTCTGACCAGCTTCTTTTCTGTTTCACAACCAGATGTGTGTATGCATACAGTGTAAACATCACATTTATTAAACAGGCAAGGGGTGAAAAGTTTTATTCTGAAGGGGAGCAAAGGGTGAACTTGTTTGAAAGAAAAATCTTGTAGCACAGGTTTGTGAAAAACGTTACTAGAAACTGAAAGGGAGATATCTGGTATCACGCTTATACAAATTTCACTAAATTCTCTTCTTCCAGATCATAGTAGATGATGATGACAGTAAAGTGTGGTCACTATATGATGCAGGACCTAAGATCATCAGGTGCCCACTCATATTTCTTCCACCTGTAAGTGGAACTGCAGATGTGTTTTTCCAGCAGATTTTGGCACTGACCGGATGGGGTTACAGAGTTATTGCTGTGAGTATTCTCAATGCTACGTCAAAATTCAGTGTTTGTTTGCTCTTACATTACAGTAAATAAAACCAAAGTTTTTAGATGCATCTGGGAAAGGTCAGCTTCTAAGTCCATTTAGTTCATAATTTTTGGAGGAATCAAAGCAGAGAACTCCAGGGAAGCCTATACTAAGGTATATTCTGGGGTAGCAAAACTAGGCCTAAACCAAACCTGTGTTCACAAAAATGAGTAGGTGAAACATACAAAAATGTATATTAGATTTATACCTAGTGAATTAATTCTGTGATCTGTTTTTTTCTTTACTCCATGAACATCAGGAGTTGACGTTTGCTGATGTCTCATTCATAGGGTCTTACCAAATTCACAGTTCATTTTGGTCAATTTCATGGTGATAGGATTTTTATAATCCTACATTTCATTATTTCAGCTATTTAAATGTTCTTGTAATTGTAGGGGCCCTGAGCCAAAAAGGGGGCGGGGGGGGGGGTGCGGGGAAGGGTTGCAAGGTTGTTGTGTGTGTGTGTCGGGGGAGGGGGGGGTTTGCGGTACAGCTACCCTTACTTTTGTGCTGCTGCTGGCAGGGTGCTGCCTTCAGAGTTGGGCAGCTGGAGAGCGGCAGCTGCTGACCGGGAGCCCAGTTCTGAAGGCAGAGCCGCCGGCAGCAGCAGCGCACAAGTAAGGATGGCCTGGCATGGTATTGCCACCCTTACTTCTATGCTTCTGCTGGCAGGGCACTGCCTTCAGAGCTGGGCACCCAGCCAACAGCCACCGCTCTCCAGCCACCCAGCTCTGAAGGCAGCGCCCTGCCAGCAGAAGCACAGAAGTAAGGGTGGCAATACTGCAATCCACCTAAAATAACCTTACAACCCCCCCATGATCCCCTTTTGGGTCAGGACGCTGGTCTCCCCTGTGAAATCTGTATAGTATAGGGTAGAAGCGCACACAAAAGACCAGATTTCATGAGGGGAGACCAGATTTCACAGTCTGTGATGGGTTTTCATGGCCGTGATTTTGGTAGAACCCTACTCATTACTTTCTCTTGGAGTTTTGTATAAGAGGAATTCTAAGTTTGCAGGTGACAGTCTTTCCAGTGCAACCATTTCCCACTGCCTTGCTTTGTCTCCAGTTGGATCTCTGTTAGCTCCTCTCTGATTCAGCTTGATATTGGTCAGGAAAATAACCATGCTAGTTGGCTTCTCTCAAAGGCCAACATAATGTGATGTAACTTTGGTCAAAATACAGCCAGACTACACTGCTTATCTACATCATTTTAAGAAGTGTTACCTGGTGTTTAAAAATTTAACTGAGTGGGTAATTTCAGTCATACTGGAGCCTTTAGGTTAACTGTGCTCATGCAGTTATGGGTCTCTGCCCCTCAGGCCTTTACTGCATTTGTTTTTCCTTGACCGCTTCTGGTCCTATTCCCCTTTCTATGTCTGCTTCCATCATAGTTTGCACCTTTCACCTTCCATCTTTCAAAATGGAGCAAAGCTGATGGTTTTTTTTTTTAATATGGGTAGAATTTATAAGTCTTTCTACTGGATCAGACATTGGTCAATCTGGTTTCCCTCCAGCAGTGACCAGTGTCTGTTGTTTCAGAAGGAAACCTTTCAGCTCTGCCTCCTGTTCACAAGTCAGTTGTACAGTAGATGAGGGGTTGCCATACTTTATCTTAAGAGGATGAGTTTACTGAAAAGGCATATAACTTGATTACTCACTGGCCTAGCTAGCATGTCTGAAAATATTAAGTCACAAGATGTTTTTAGAAGGACTTAGTTGTAGTAAGAAGAAAAGGAGTATTTGTGGTACCTTAGAGACTAACGACTTTATTTGAGCATAAGCTTTCGTGAGCTACAGCTCACTTTATCTTGATGCCTCTCTGCTGCTGTGAATTCCACAGGGAGGATCTGAATTTTTTAGTAGAAGCCTTATTTATGCAAACAGTAGTGTAGCTTTAAGTGACTCTCTGCATCTTTACTAGCTAATGATTTTAGTTTTGCTGATTTTGTATGGTATGGAAACTCCAGAAACAACATCAGTCTAGTATGCAAAATTCTCATTCTGTTGTACATCATCCAGTAATCACATTGAACGTCTTATCTACATCTATTTGGCCAGGCTTTAATATGCAGGGCTTTAAATATTTTTTTAAGCAGAAAGCCGAAAGGTGCTTCTGAAGATATGAAAGAGCAGCTGCTCAAAGAACAGCTTCATTTGATTACTGACTATAGTTTAATTTATTTTATTACTCTAGTTGCAGTATCCAGTGTATTGGGACCACCTTGAGTTCTGCGATGGATTCAGGAAACTACTAGACCACCTACAACTGGATAAAGTTAGTGCCCTGAGATTGGCAAATAACGTGGGGTTGCTATAAAAATGTTAGGTAAAAAAGCCTAGAGTTTATTAAGAACAAACATGCAGAAAACGTCTATGCTATGATGCAAGCTAATTAAAAACCAGAAATTCAAAATCGAAGCAAACACGATCCAAAAGTTGTCCTGCTTTGATTCATTAGTCACTACTGTCAGGACTTGTTTTTTTGTTTTTGTTTTTTTTTTAAATTGCATGTGTTTTTTTGTATTAATTTCCATTTTTTAGTTAAAACCTCAAAGTTAATCCTATTAATTAATGACTTAAGTCTTTGGGGCAGAGACAGTCTTTTTATTCTGTTTGGACAGTCCATGGCACAATGGGTGCTACGATAATATAGATAAACAATGCCCGTAGTAAGTAATGGTAGTAAATGACCTATCACAGCATCGTCAGTCTGGAATAGCTATTGAAGAGTGGTTAAAATAAGTGTTCATACCATATTGATTTTGGCATGATAAATATACTAACGTCCTGATTTGAATTTTTGAGACAAATATGTTGCCTGTGCCTTTATTTTCAGTCTTTAAAGTATCTTTTTTTTTTTAATTACAATATCTGAGAGGAATTTTAGGTTTTTGGGGTTGAAAATAAAATTGTGAACTTCAGTTATTTCTAATAAGCTTTCAGTTTATGTCAGGATACAAAGAAAGGAATAGCATTGTAATGTTATTATGCTTTTTGTAATATGTTATACATGGATATTCAGGATTGATTTAAGTTGTTACACGACATGTACTTATGTTTGGATTTAAATTAGGTTCACCTTTTTGGAGCTTCTTTGGGAGGCTTTTTGGCTCAAAAATTTGCTGAATACACACACAAATCCCCCAGAGTTCAGTCTCTGATCCTGTGTAATTCTTTCAGTGACACTTCCATCTTTAACCAGACATGGACTGCAAACAGGTGAGAAATATTGATAAGTCAAAGACTGACATTGACATTTTATAGTAAAATGTCAGAGTTTTAGACAAATGCAGTTTCAAAAAACGATTACTTGCTGGTAATCTGAGCAGGCAATGGAAAAGCAGGTGGCAAAATACTTTAAAAAGCGATGTTACAAGGAAGGTGCACACTTTCACAATCAGGATTTTGAAACGTGGAATTTTAACATTGGAGAGAAGTTTCTTTGTTTTTTGTCTCAAACTTTGATGACTGATACAATCAGACATGGGAAAGACTGGGTCAAGACTAGATCTTTGTTTTGCTTACCTGGGTATATTAAACTCTATATACAGAGAAGCTCGAATGAAACCACTGTGTGGCAAAGAATACATTTAAAATACACTCTCGCAGGATAAAGTCAATAACTTTCAGTGTATTATATTCCTATACACTGAGTGCTCCATCTGTTATCTTAAAAGCTTACGTAATGATTGCCCTAGTGAAGTCCTGCACAAACCACTTGATTTGAAATGAAACAAGTGTTCTTGCAGAGCAGGGAGGGGGCAGAGGAGAGGATGCATACCAGAAAACACAACTTTTTTATTTTTGGAGGTCTTTAAACTTGAAGAGAGTCATGTGATCTCTTGTTTATATTTCAGCTTTTGGCTAATGCCTGCATTTATGCTGAAGAAAATTGTTCTTGGAAACTTTGCTTCTGGTCCTGTAGATCCTGTAATGGCAGATGGAATCGATTTCATGGTTGATAGGGTGAGTCCTGGATGTCTAATTCTGGTAATGTTGGGCATGTTTAACCTGGCTTCTAGAGATGGCATATATGTTATGCTATAGGTACACTGCTGCCATCTTTACTTATCTAATATAAAGGATAAACAATAAGTGGCAGACCCTGAGCTGGTTTTACTTTGCATAGCTCTATTCAGCGGAGCTATGACCGTTTACACCAGCTAAGGATCTGCCTCTTGTTTGCCTCCGTTCCTTAAGGGACACTTGATATTTTCAAGATGCCGTGCAAACAGTGTTACTTGCCCAGCTAGCTGTGGTTAAGTTCAAGCTCCAGTCAAGAGAAGAAGGCTAATGTACGTGGAAGTGTGTTGACTCCCTAGCATCCTCTAGAGAAGCAGCACCTGGGACACTGGAGACCCTACAGGATGCCTCTGTCATTATGTAGTTGAGGATGCTTTGAAGTCTGCCTCTCATGCCTGGAAGGGGATACTGTAGGGATGTAAAACTGTAATTTAAGCCCTTCTTAAGGAAGTAGTGGTCAGGGCTCTTTTTAAAAATGACCAGTAGCCACCATATTTCTTTGCAGGCGTGCAATGATTGGGTGGGGGGAGGTGGCCCCCCCAGACCAGATGATGGAGGGGCGGCCAGAACAATTGAGTGGCATTGTGACCCCGTGCACCAGGGTGCAAAGTCATTCGTTCGTATTTGGCCTGGTCACCCTCCTCCTTGCCCCCCCATCACGGTGGACCAAATCTGAGGGAGTGTTGTGGCGACCTTGTGCCTGGGGTTGCAGTGCCACTCAAATTTGGGGCAACTGGACACCTAACCTAGGTCCCGCTCCTTAGCAAAATTTGGGTTCTGCCCATTTCTTCTGCTATGTTACCATAAACCTCCCCAAGTGAAACTGAATTCATAGTCTTTATTTCCATTTATTGAAAGCTGGAAAGCCTGAGCCAGAGTGAGTTAGCTTCGAGACTTACCCTCAACTGCCAGAACTCCTATGTGGAACCTCATAAAATTCGAGACATTCCTGTAACTATTATGGACGTAAGTTGTTTTTTTTTTTATTTTTTATTTTAGCCTATTGCTTCACCTGGCTGGATTGGGTAGGATTTAGCTATTCCATGAGTTAACTTTAATACTTCATCACCTATGTATAACAAAACAGGGAAGATCTAATTTCATGTTAGATGTTACTTTCTACTCATTATGCAACCCTGTGAATTAAATGTAAAATGTCATTGGGGTATCATGCACAGTACACCCTGAGCTCAGGGTGCTATAAACTAGGGCAGCATGACTTCAATTTTCTGGATTATGACATGCCTATAAAATTTTAGTTGCTCTTAAAGATACAACTGTTCTCCATCCTTATCAATTTCAGTGTCATGTTGAGGTCAAACTGTAATAACTGAGGCAGATGTGAACAATATAGGAAATCACTCCTAGGTTTATTACTGGAGGGCAAAGCCTCACACAGTAAGACGGGGGGCTCTATTCTTGGAGATGGATTTCACTGTCAGGCAAATATCACACCACAAAGAAGCTAGAAAGCAGTGAGGTGATTGTTAGAATTATTCTAAGGGCAGCACGCTTCTAGTATGCTATGGTAAGTAGCTACAAAAAACTTGACTGGCTTCAGAATTACTCTGATTGTTTTCAAGGTGTTTGATCAGAGTGCACTTTCAACTGAAGCAAAAGAAGAAATGTACAAACTGTACCCCAGTGCCAGAAGAGCTCACCTTAAAACAGGAGGCAATTTCCCTTATCTCTGCAGAAGTGCTGAAGTCAACGTCTACATCCAAGTAAGCCTCTGAAATTCAAACCTTTCCTAGCAGAGTCCCATCTTTCTCACACCCTCACCTGCTGCTGTTCCCTAACCTTTGGGAGCTGCAGGCACTGAACCCAACTGGTGAGCAGGGGTCGGGGCTACCCAGCAGCCACGCTGATTGGTCCTGGGTTTGAGGTTGGCTTTCCCGTGCCTGATGTCTCTGCAGTCCACCCGCGCTCTTGTGTTCCATGTAGGTGGAGCAAATTTTGGTGTACGAACGAATGCTGTGCTTTGACTGAACTATAATGGGGACCGGTTCAAGGATTTTGCTGGCTGGGGAGGCAGTGCTGCTTTCCTTTTACCTTGTACCTTACCCATAACTCTGTATTACTGCTTCAGAGTGCCTTTTCCTGTCCAACAGATACACTTATTGCAGTTCCACGGTACACGATATGCAGCCATTGATCCTTCTATGGTTAGTGCAGAAGAACTGGAAGTCCAGAAAATCAAGCTTCAGAGCAGCAGTGAACAAGAGCAGCAGTAGCTTTCTCACGATCAGTTAAAGCAGTGAACCAATCTGGTTGTCTTCCTGTATATAATCCGCTGTTTACAATCTGCCTTTTCTTATGGTAGCCGGTTATCACTGTGTAACTCCAATAGGGTTGATATTATTCAGTGTAATGCAACCGAGAACAGTAATCTACAGCAGTGTAACAGGATACTTTGGTTTAAGCTTGTCTTTGAATATAAGGAAGCACCTTTGAGAAGACTCCAGTTTTAAAGAATTGAGATACATTTTGCTACCAAAGTCTTCACCACCACATTCTTAAAACGGAAGCCCATTTCTTTTTTATATTTTTATTTAGCTGTATATATTGCACATGCAGGTTGTGTACTTAAAAGCGCATTTATAATTTTGTTGAATATTTGGATTAAAAAAATGCTGAAGTGCCGATGTTGCCATCACTTATTTGCTTCATAAGTTATGTTGCAAGTTAGTTACTTTATTTCTACCTGAAATATAAAGCATTACCATTTTTTAACTTTCTTGCTAGCTGTAACAATGGTTTTCAATAAAACTTCAATTTCAACAAGTGGCTTTTTTCTAATTGACTAAATAGAATTACTGTAGCTTAACATGATCTTTCAGAGCTGCATGTGGATGTAAATAGCATCAAAGTGCAGAGCTACCATCAGAAAAGGTCTGTTGAAGGATGTTAAATTCTGCTTAGATTTGCTTTAAGGGTGTTTCTTGAACAGTAAAACCACTTGAATCATAGTGAATTCTGATTTACTTGTGTTGGATAAGAGTGTTTTCAGCATGTGGATGTGAATTTTAAAAAGTATTTTATAAAACACAGATTGAACTGAGAAAGAAATCACCCATCACCTTACAGGAAAAATATTCTCGTTTATTGGAGAACAGATTTTATTTCCCCCTTAAACACTATAAAAAATACAAAACTTCACATGAGAAATTGATGAGTGTTCATTAAGAAAAGTGTGCTCTTTGTGAGGGTTGGTATAAATAACAGGTGATTATCTGTTCTGTACCGAAATCGAGTAAACCATGTACTGGCACTCAAGGCAAGGCTACCTGTGTGGTGATAACATATTAGTGCATATGCTGACATTTTTCCCTTTAGGGAATATGCAGATGTTTATGTGCCAAGGAGGGGAACTGACTCTTCAAATCCCTCTCGCTTTTGAGTTGTGCACTTTTAGAGCATAAAAAGTAAGTGGTTCATCTATATAAGGTAAAATGAATTGGAAAAGTATTGACTCTCTAACAAAACTGTACTTTGGTTTCCCTAAATTGTGTATTTTTGTGAAGATGGCTCAAATCTATAGTATGACTTTAACCTTGGAAAGGGCAGATTCTAAATAACAAACATTAAATTGCACAGCACTATGGAATTTGTAGCCTTTAAAATGCCAGCTAATGAGAAACTGTTGAGGCTTTGGGATCCAAAACCTGATCCCTTTTTTTCATACAGTCCAGATAACATCCCCCCCCAACTACCCCACCCCTCCCCACCCCACAACAAATGTATTGACACCAGCAGCTAAACAATTGAGCATTCCTCCAACAATAAACCACAGGTGACACAGACAAAAACTGAAGAGGTTTGGGTAAAGAACACAACTTACTACATGTTAAATAGAAAGGTTCTCCCCTTTGTAACTTATTTAAAAAAAAAAATTAAAAAAATTATACATACAAAAAATGAGATGTAAACAAATTACAGTAAGAAAATATCAGAGTCCTGATTGAAACGTAGTCACAGTATCACAAATGAGACTTCACCTAGCTTGTATTATAGTCACCAGCATCTATGCAACAGCAAATAAACCCCACATTTGTATAAAGATGTTTTAAAATGATTAGCATGTGCTGATGTGTCTCCTCGTTTACCTGAACTCAAGTGGAAGCAGCAGAAGTGCCACTTGTCATGACAAAGAAGCCCTTAAAAGTTTTATGGCCACTTTTTAGTGAATAGTTCAATGATTCCGGTTCAATCGCTGTGGTTCTAGGGGGAAACCAGCTGAGGCAGCATCGTACAGTCATTTCCCCTTCAGTTGTTACATTGCTGTACACTTCCTTGGAGAAGTGGATTCTGCATTTGCCTTTTTCCTAATGCTTTCTGTAAAACAAACATCATAGGTGTTTTTCCTCTCACCCATTAGGGGAAGCAGAATGAGAAATATCACTTGTACCTTTGTGCTGAGTGGCAGCTTAACATCAGTGCTGATGTTTTCTTTTTTTTTTAATTTTACTCCTGAGGGGTGTCTACTCAGTCTGGTTTTTAATCCTAGTTACTTAAAGGAGGGTCTACGTGTCTGGGTGTGGGTATTTTTGCTCTAGTAAATGCTTCTGGCAAATGGGAGATACAAAGCGGCAGGAGAAACAGCCCAGCAGTATGTATAAATGTGCATACTTGATAAAACAAGGCGGGGAAAAGACAACTTCCTGAGGACTTTGAGGATGTTAATAGCTTAAGACTCTGTATTTAGAAAAAGGACTGGCTGTACTTACATTACGCAACAGCTATAGAAATTAAATATAGATGTATTAAAAGGTTAATTCAAATGGTGCTAAGTTTGTATTACTCAAAGGAAAAGGAAAGTGATGGATTGTTACCTGCTAAGTCTCTTCTACAAATCCCCACCAGGCCTTCGTATAGTCCTTTGATTGGATTTTCTCCTGCTACGATCACACCATGAAGCCAAATAAGCAACATTCTGTGGCCATGCTCCCTGTAGCTTTTAGTACCTGGTAAGAATGATACATGGATGAAACCATATTTCACTCTGCATGGTGGGCGTAGACTGCGTCCAGTTCTGGCGTGATACCCGTGGAACTCCCTTCAGGGGTGGTGGGAACTGAGTGAATGGATGTGAGGGTAAATTTGGCCCTATTTGCTGCCCAGCCATGCTACTTTTTTTTTTAATTGAAGCGATCCGAGATGGAAATTAAACAAACCTGCTCTTTAAACAGCAACTCCAACTTCTTAAACCATTTGGACTCTCAGCTGCCTGCACTGAGATAGCACACTGGTTCTGCTGTCGGCCAGGACAGAATGGGTTGGTGCTATAGTAGCTTTGATTCAGTCTGCATTTTGTAGGTGTAAGTACTTCATGTTCTGCTATTTTGCTGAATAACTTTCTCAGGTCCCTGAAACCAGAGCCCTCTCTCTCCCTTTCTGCACTGTTCTATGTCTGGCTCTGCAGGAGGGGACACATCTTAACTGCTGCCCTGGCAGCATTCCCTGCTCTCCTGGAAGGACAGAGCTCAAAAGCTGCACAGGTATTTAGAAGGTTTCTAAGAGAGAACAAAGTTGCAGGAAAGAGAATGGTCTCTACTCCGATCTATTGGCCTAATCTATCTGGGCACACTAAGGGTTACAGTCTCTTACTGATGGGATAAATTTATGTCTCTTTTAATGGGTCATGCTTACATCTTGTCTGAAAATATCTCAGCAGTGACATTCTTGTAACCCTCATAGTGTGAATTTCAGAGCACCTCTGTCTTTGCTTACACTCTTAATCCACAACTGCTGCTCCCTGGCAAAACAGGAGTAGGAAACAAGGCACGGACCTCAGGGAAAAGTGAATGAAATTGTGGTTAGCTGAAAGGATTGGGTCAAAATAGGTTGGTTTCAACAAGAAATCTGGCCCCTTAAAAGCCTTGGTACCACATCCAAAGTAATGTCAAAGATTTAATGGAATAGGCTGCAAAAAAAAAAAAAAAGGGGGGGGGGGGACTTTATATAATTATTTATGGCAACCCAGGCCCTTGAACTGGAAGTTTTCTGAAAGCCATCTGCAAGTAAATGACTGAATTTGGCTGAGTATGTTTTGTTCAAATGTATGACTCTTTAGGCTTTTCCATGCTTCCACTCAGAGCTGTGATTTGCAAACACAGGGATATTTCCAAGCTCAGAATGCAGTCTGTCCTGACATACCCTTCTAACTGCCCCCATAGTTCTCCGTGTGCTGAGCCAAAAGGGAAAATGAACACTGCCTGTTCCCTGGGAGGGCAGGCATACGTTGCCGGGGTCGCAGTGCAGGTTTCTCTTTGGTGGCCCTCCAAATGCTTTTCTCTAGGTCTACTCCTAATTACCAGAGGGGCAAGCCAAGGACAAACCGCCCCAGTGGGGCCAGGGTCTTTGGTGGAAGCTGGCTCCCCTTAAGACCAGGGCACCACTAATAAAATCTCTCTGTTGAAAGTCTGTGATCTCCCTGTGCAGAACAGTAAGGAATGTTTATCCGCTTGCCTGAAAATGCCCTCTCTCTGTAGAAAGGTGTTCAGACCTCTCTTGCTTTGTCAGTTACAGCAATCAAGTTTCCCTTTAGGGACAAGGACTCCTATGCTTGGGCTGTCTCTCTAGCAGCCAGGGAGAGGAAGCAGGCCCCTTGTTTAGGAGCTGTGGACTTTCCTACTAGCCATTTTCAGGTGAGTACACATTTTCGTATTTATTTTATAAAGCATTTCAAACGCGATCTTGTGGCTGCTCCATCTGAACCAGGTGGCTTCCTTAGCATGTGGCCCAGTGCCACTGTTGGAGAATTATCTACTAGCAATAGATAGATTAAAGGGATGGAAATGCTTGGTGGAGATGAGAGGCCATCTGCTTTATACCTGCCCACTGCTGCTCAATGGCTCTGATATGTGCATCTGTGAATTTCCAGTAATGTGCAAGCTTCTTCCATTCGTTGGGTTTGAGGTATTTAGTAGCTAATCTCCACATCACTGAGCGAATGTGCTGCGTTTCCAGCCTGTGATCTTGTTTAAAGGTTAAGTGTTTTGCCACCCAGGAGTCAGAGTCACTGTTGAGACTGTCCTACGATGTTAAAATAGGAGTTTCAGTGTGAGGCTTCACATTTCTTTTAGGGTCAGAGACCACTCCCACCCCCACAATATCACAACCCTGAACAATGAATCCCTTCACTTCCAAAAAGCAATTTAACTTTCCTGCTAGCAGTGCTGTGCTGAACTATGCCCTCTCTTCGCATTACCTGATTAGAGGCTATAATGTTCCACAGGCTGATGCTCTGATGACAACAGGAAACTAACACTGGGTTGTTAGCAGTAGCATCATCCTTAGTAACGTTTCCTGGACTAAAATGCCCAGGTGCTCTTCCAGCAATAGACTCACCATGCTTTTGTTTGTAATGGCCGGTCTGTAATATCCGACAGCCTTGCCCCTGGGGCAGCTTAAGTTCATTCTGACACAGCATGTTTCTGTTTTACTAACTGTCCTATTTCATCCTGGCCCAATTCCGTGGGTTAATAAATCTTGTTAATGGCATCCTGGCTACAGAAGCCCATGTAGGTAACAATTTGCATTTCTACAGCGCCTTCTGTCTGACGCTCTTGAATAACATGCTTCAGCAACATGAATGAAAGCTCACAACTGCCTGTGATGGAGGCAAGTGTCTGCCCAAGGCCACACAGGTAGTCTGTCTAAGGGCCTGGAATAGAATCCAATAGCCTGGCTCTAGGCCTTCACTACAAGACCATCCTCCAAGAACTCCTGCTGGGATTTACAAGAAGGCCTAAACAGGTTAGGTGCTGCTTGGGAGGGTGATCTGGGAAACCTATTTACAATTTAAGAACTCTGGCTGATGATATCGTGTTGCTATGAAAGCTGCGGTATCAGGAATGTCCCTCTGTCGGTGTGTATCTACCATGCTGACAAGCGTACCTCCCAGAAAGGGACAATGTTGGGCCGTTAGAACTCAGCCATGGTCTACTCTGTGAAGCACCTTGGGCCAATGGGTTTGTTTGAGTTGGGAGAATGATACTTCTTCCTCTGGTCTGAAGGAAGTCGGGGAGTGGAGAGAGCTGAAATTCTCCAGCTTGGAGACAGGGCTGACAAAGCAGGCAGTTATAACTCATGGTGGGGTGGAGGGGAGACGGAGAGGAAGTTTTGGGCAGGTAGAAGGAAGGAGATGGACTGGCAAAGAGAGAAGAAGTGAGGTGGGGGAGAAGGCTCTGTGTTTCTGAACCCAAGCCGTGCACTGCAACAGGAAGACGCTGGATGACCCCAGACGCCCCATCCCCCAGAAGACTTTGGAGTGGTGGGGGAACTGAGGTAAGAAGGTGCTAGGTTTGCTGATTTTGGATGGACGTAGTTTTGGAGGTTTCATCACATGACGATCTTTAATTCCTGGAGACTCCAGGGCATTCCTGGTCGGATTTATTGTTTTTTAGAACTTTGTGTGTCTCGTGCTATTAAAGAAAGAGCAATAATGTGTTAGGATCCTGTGCAGAGTGTCTGTACGTTATCTGCTACACCTAGCACGTGCCCCTGCGAGCAGTAAACTATAGCCAGAATACTCACGCAGCAGGAGTTTTGGAAGAAGGTGTTAAGCTATGAGCGTATCTTGGGGGGTCAGCATTGGTTCCAGGGACTAAGCAGTTGGACTGCGAGGTCTGAGCTCTTAGGAGGGGCTGCTAGGTAGACGATACCAAGAGCATTGTCTAGGGGTCCCAAGATAGGAACAGTGCATGGGATCTATTCAGACTCCAGAGGCTTAAAACATCGGGGGATTCACTGGCGGGATCCCCTCACAGCAGTCTGGTGAGTGGCAAAGAGGGAGCACTTGACTGGGAGTTGTGACAGTGTCTAACTCCCTTTGACTTTCAATGGGGGCTAGATGCGTAACCTGCTTAGGTGCTTTATAAACTCCCACTAGGCACCAGTCTGGATCTTTTGGTAACTAAATATCTGTGAAAATCCAGCTTCCCTTCCTCCCAGTGCAGCCTGGGATATTTAACAGCAGGGACTCCTATATTAATAAGCAAAGTCTTTGGTACAGTTGTGGGCTGCTTTGTTGTTTGTTTTTCTAACGGGGCAGTGAAAACAGAGAGCTGTTTGCCATGGATCTTCTGCATTTCTCTTTCCCTCGTTCCGGTGAGCACAGAGAATTGCCTCCATAGAAAGGATGCTTTTCAGGATACTCGGCTCAGTGTATGATGCCTACCTTCTCCCATTTGTAAAATCGATCCGCTTTGATAATCATGTCCGCCAAGTTGATATGGTTGCCCCGGGCAGCTACATCCAGGGATGTTTTTCCTTGCTGAAATTGAGGGGATTTAAAAAAAAAAAAAAATGTTGTGCCCAAAATATATATTTGCCATTTGTCTCTTTAAGAGACTAATCAGACCCCCCCATCACCATAGTCTTTGAGCACCTCCCAGTCTTGAATGTAGGGATTATGCTATTATCCCCAGTTTACAGATAGGAAACTGAGGCCCAGAGAGACACAAGTGATGTCTCAGTGGTTACACAAGAAGTCTGGGGTGGAGCTGGGACTTGAACGCATGTCCTAGGCCAGCACGTTAACCACTGGACCATCCTGCCATTTCATCAATCTGCAGTGATTACGGAGCTTCCATCATACGTGGGAGCTGAAACACCCCACTTACCACTGGTGCTAGACAAATGTGATCCGCCATTACTTTATTCCCAGCTCTTTAAGAGGATAAAGCAAAATTATTTTTACCTGTTGTTACAGGAGCAGGGTTTACAGAAGCCAAACTAAGGGGATCAGCAACATTTATATAGGCAAGGTAGATTTGGGTGCCTTGCAAGCCTAGTGCCTCCACGGGGTGCGAGAAGGAGTCTCAGAATGGCACTTGCTGCACCACTGAGCACTAAGTGCAGGGGGCAGGCTCTAGCCACTCTCCAAACCCAGCTGGTCACTCTAAGTGCTGAATGCCACTCAGTGCTCACCTTCTCTTCCGCTCTGGGAGCCCAGTGGTAGCTTTGCTAATTGCCTGGTGCCCCGCCCAGATCCAGGTTCTCTATACCTCTCTCCGACAGCAACCATGCCCTCTCTGCGTGCCCTCTCCCCCTCAGGCAGGAGCAACCACAACTTGGCCCGAAATGTCTCCGATTTCACCACTGAGAGAATAGGGGGCTTCAAAGCACTTTACAGACATTCACGGAGTAACGAACACTTGCACCCGTGTCTCCGAGGGCACAACTCAGTACTACATGTTAAGTCCAAGACAAACTATGGCCCTTTGTTCAACAGATTCATTGAGGTGTATGAATCGGAACTGATCTGTGTAATCCCACAAAGTTCTGCAATTCGTGTATGAACAGAAACCATCTCCTAGAAAACGACACAGGTCAGTTTGACTATTAATGTATGAACAGTATGTTGCATGAACTCTGTGTGTGCATAGATAGGAATGGGACTGGAATACATATCTATCTATCTAATCTATCAGAAATAAATGCAGCATACCAGGAGAGGAATTCTGTGTTGGGGTTGGCTTTTTGGTAATGAAGAGTTCTCACTTTGTACCGAGGATAAAATGTCCTCAATATAGCAAGCACATTTTCTCTGTGCAGTGTCTTCCTCCAGTTCAGTGGGTCTCAACCAGGGAGACGTGTACCCCGGGGGGTACACAGAGGTCTTCCAGGCGGTACATCAACTCATCTAGAGATTTACCTAGTTTTACAACAGGCTACTTAAAAAGCACTAGCGAAGTCAGTACAAACTAACATTTCATATAGACAATGACTTGTTTACACGGCTCTATGTACGATATACTGAAATGGAAGTACAATATTTATATTCCAATTGATTTATTTTATAATTATATGGTAAAAATGAGAACACCAGCAATGTTTCAGTCATGGTTTGCTGTGACACTTTTGTATTTTTATGTCTGGTTTTGTAAGCAAGTAGTTTTTAAGTTTGGAGGTTCCCAAGACAAATCAGACTCCTGAAAGGGGTACAGTAGTCTGGAAAGGTTGAGCACCACTGCTCTAGTTCCAAGAGCTGCCAGATGGTGGCAACAATAAACAGTTATTTCGGTTCTGTACCTAAGGCTAAGTCACTGGATTTGGTTTTTGTTTATAAAACCTGTTGTTGTTTAACTTTATAGCGAACTGTAGCTCTGATATTAACCTGTGGCTGAAGGCTCTTGAGTTTTCTTCCTACACATGCAAATATGTCCAGCTACACTCTCAGAACAAAGAACAGAATTTGCCAGATCGTCTTAAAATTCTTTTAGTTAATTGGAGTTCTGGGGTTTCTTTTTTCTCCCCAGCAAGCAGAGCACTGAATGCTGGGTATTTCAGATCTACACACACTGGATCTTTTATTTTTTTTACCCATTAAAATGTTTCTTTGCACTATAATCCCAATACTTTGTTATTTATGATTGTTACAGAAGAACATTGTTCAGTTCGTATAAGTGAAGATATGTGGCAGGAGCAGGAGTTGGGTCTGAGAACTTTGCATAGCAAAGCGTGAACTACCCTGTACTTTTCTAAGACTCATTCACATCCCCTTCAAAAATTCAACACCCTCTGCTCTCTCCCCAAAAAGCATTATTTTAACTGTTTACGCCGTGAAAATGTTAGTATGTTAAGAACACTGTCAGTTTTACTCATGGGCTGAGATCAAACAAAACATGGCTTTCCTCCCAATCCCCACGCATCTACCCCATCCCTAAGGATGTTTACCTTATCAATTAACTTCAAGTTAACTCCTGCTATGAGAATCATCTCAGCTATGTCTTGTCTCCCGTGTTCTGCAGCAATATGGAGTGGTGTCTGCTGCCTCTGTGTAAAAAGAAAGCAGAAGCAAGATGAAATACCTGGGAGAAAATGCTGGCCAGGAACGTTGGGAAGAAACATGGCCATTTATAACAGTACTGGGAGACAAGGCTAAGTGTGAACAGAGGAGCATGTTCCGTACTCCCTCATGCCCATTCAACGTCCATGTAATTCTCCCATCAACATTCTATGGCAAGTAAGGCCACAGGTCAATATGAATACCCCTGTAATGATTTTTTTTCATACTGAAGGTCTTCTGGAAAATCCCAGGAAATTTAAAAGAAACCAAACAAAATAATGTGGCAATTTGATGCAGGCATGAAGCAAGCAAGCGTGCATTGAGATAACTGCAAGAGTAGAATGAATAATAACTAAAATCAAATGCTGGGTGATAAAGATCTTTTTGTGTTACCAAATCCAACCTTACCCCCCATTTTCAGTCATTCTTAACTGTCTCAAAATATCCTTCTGTGCTGAAATTCTCTCTTTGTGTACAGCTCAGAGGTGAGGGGCTGAATTGGCAAACTTTGTGTCTCGATCACCCAAGGAACTCAATAGGAATCCCATGCACAGAGAGCACTTGCAGGGCCAGGCCCTGCATTTGCTTGGAAAATGTGAACAATTCAGCTGTTTTCATGTTTCAGGACCTGAACTTCCACGTTTTCCACATTTAAAAGTGTTGTTCTTTTCCCCACTCCTGCTCAGAACTGGCTGATTTAAAACCTCGGTGAATGTGGTTCACGTCTCAGAGATGGAAGGGTTCCAAGCCTTACTTCATCCGGGATGTCCAAGTTGCACTCTGCGTCGATGAGGAGTTTAACAATGGCTGGGAAGTTCTGCAGCACTGCAATGTGCATGGCTGATGCATGTTGCTGTGGGAAGAAGGTGCATTATTTGCATATGAGGGGGAAAAGACATTGGGGTCTCTAGCTCGCACACAGCTTGGGGTCCTGGAGTCTGCTTGTAGGGGGGGAATGTAAGGATCCAAGGATGCAGGTCTGCATCCTGGGGCTATGGGGGCCATGGCTTGCTGACGCTAACTTGTCAGCACCAACGGAGATGAGCAAAGCACCATCTTGTTAAACCTGGAAAGTCAATCACCACAGGACGGTCTATCGGAGCCCCCAAGGCCTGCAGCTGCCTGATTGGCTCATACCCGCTACCTAAGCCAGGAAGTGAGCCACGTGGGCTGTCTGAGCAGCTGTGCAGACTTCCTGCTGCTGCCTCCACGTTGGCCCCTGCTCTTGCCTGCCTCCTGCAATTCTGATCCAGCCCTGCTCCTGACCAGCTCCTCACTCCCGCCTTGCTCCTGCTCCGTGTCTGATCCATGCCACTCTCCAGTTCCTGCCCTTTCACCTTGTTCCTGACCGCTGGCTACCAATCCTGGCTCTGCCCCCGTGTTCTGACTTCTGGCTCCACCCTTGGCTCTGGCATTTGGTATCCGACCCCAGCTCCGATCCTTATCTTTGATTACTGGTCCTGACTCTGGCTCAACCCCCTAGCTCTGGGACTTGGCAGTTGACTCTGGCTCTTACCCCCGCTTCCATTCTCTGACCTGGATGCCTGCTCTGCCCACTAGGCCAGACAGCCTACATCCTGGTTCCTAACAGCAAGGGCATCTTGGCTGGAACACAATGGCTACTTCTGAAACTTAACTTCCATTCATGCAGCCTTTGGCTTAATGTATAAACTGCAGCCGGGATTGTTCCAGGTTCTGCAAGGGAATGATGTACGGCTAGGTTTAGCCGCCTTCCCGCTGAAGTCAGTGGGAACAAGCTTGCAGCTACTGTTGTCAACTAGCAACTCAACTCTGCTTTCTTGGAACCAGCTCTCTTGACAATGGCTGGTGATAGTCTACACACAGGTGCACGCAGACTCAGGGTGGCCTGAGGGAGCAGCAGTTTTCTACCCAATTTTGGCCCCGCGACATGAAGGGACCCTCCGTATGGTAAGCACTCCATAACTGAGCTGCCCAGGGGCATTCTCAGGCAGGGCCCAGGATCAGAGGACATGTTTTCCCCGATGCAGATCTTGCCTTGGCTGAATGGAGTGCTGTGATTAGCCACAATACGGGCTCGTAGCAATACATACTTTTGCAGTGTTGAATTGAGCCTCGTATTTTTTTACCAAGAAAAGAGAGCTGGAATTTGGCTCTATCTGTTCATCAATGCTTAAAGCCATTTAATGTGACTTACATGATTAACTGCATCTATGTAGATTCCTGCATCAACAAGGATCCTGGCCATGTCTTCATAGCCATGGAGTGCTGCACAATGAAGGCAGGTCATCGCTTTCTGAGAAAGACAGCAACACAGCTGATATTAGTTGGGACCTTTTATCAAGCCAAAGGACGTATTTCCAGCGGGGCCTCTGTTCGTTCTGCTTCCCAGTGATCCCTGTTGTTTTAGAGGCCACCCCAAGAGTTCTCCCTGCATTCCTTCCACTGTGGAGCAAGGGAGGAAATCAGTGCACACAGTTAAGGATGCAACAATACTAGGATGATAGATTTCAACTGGCTAGCTCCACAACCAAAGCCATAGCCACTTTCACATGGGAATGCAACGATTTGGTTGAATGGCCTTGATTGCCCATGCCCTGCAGTGAAATCAGGAGTTTTGGAGGTACAAGGAATGCAGGACTGACCCATTTAGAGGGAATCTTCCCTAAGATACAAAATTCAGATGAGTTTTGCCTCGCCTTTTGGCAAATGGCTTTTCCACCTGCACCGATACTTTATTAACAGGAGTAGCATTCCGGAAGGTGAATGGAGATTAGCCCTGTGTGTGCATTGCTGACCTCGTGTGAAAGGCTGTGCCAGCCACACGGTTGCTACAGATAGCACGAACGTGAGGTGCTCAGAGACAAAATCATCTTCAGACCGTTCCTGCTCACCTGGGTTTGGGCATTAACGTCACAACCAGCTTCCAAGAGGAGTTTCACGCAGTCGTAGTGGCCTCCCTCCACAGCCAAGTGCAGAGCAGTCAGACCGTCCTGGAAACACAGCAGAACAAGCCTGACATGGGCATGCTAGCTTAGGCTGTTAGAGCCTCTAATAAAGCAAGTGTTACTCTCTGTTTCATAGGGAAGGACGAGCCACAGCTGTGGGGCGGGAGAATCCACTCATTAACTTGGGCTTCTTTGGCAACTTGTCTTCCGAACCCCTGATGTGTTAAAATCATGGTTCTAAGGACCAGGGATTCATTCTCCCTCCAGACTACAGTTAGAAAAAGGAAGGAAATTAACACACACACGCTAACAATACAGTGACATCCTCGCTCCATACTGACTGCAGTGGCAGTTTTGCATGTAGCATGGGACTCTGAATGTTCTGATCAGTCATATCTAATACACTGTTCTTTAATCCATCTGCCCCCGGGTCTGTAAGCAAAGTGATTTTACCCACACGTATTAGCTAGTGCAATTCTACCTAGGTACAAAAGAGTGAGTTTGAAAAGGACTCCATGCCTAACCCTGTAATTTACTAGCTTTGATTAAACAAGGTCACAATCTTAATGTGATCTAAAGATGTTTTTGTGCATCAACAAGAACACACTATAATAAAATAATTAAAACATGTACTCCCAGGGAGTATCAAATGTCACCTTACCAGAATCTTATTTACTCCGCAAAGAGAGCGTTAAATAGGGTATAAGGGGAACGCTGATAAACTTAACTAGTAGTGTGCCCTGCAATTGCTAAGGACTTTACTGAGCCAGGATTTGCTATCCAGGGTTTTAACTATGTTTAGGTCTTCTGATTTTAGGTTTTAACTGACAAAATATCCCCAATACTGATTTTTTTTTGTTTTTGTTTTTGTTTGTCCAATAAACAGCAGAAATGCTTCCATGTATCTAAGGGCTTGTCTACATGGAGCAGTAATGCAGACTACGGGAGCATGATTTCTGAAGCACGTTAATGTGTTGCACATTAATTGGTCCAGGTAGACCCTGCTGGTGTGCACTAAAGGTTCCCTAACGTGCTTTAACGTAGTGCTGTTTGAACCAGTACTGTTTTTGCACTAGGGAACATTACAAAGAGATTACTCATTACACTATATATTACTGTATATTCAAAGAGAAATCCCTGAATCTCCCGATTTCTGGACATTACATAAAAATCAAAAATTGCTAAGAAAATAAACACCCAAAATGAAATGCATAAACCTCAAAAAACCAGAAAGCCTTAACTATGTTCCAATCACAGACACTTTCGATGTTCGTCTGTAGAGAGAAAGATCTCAGATAGAAGGGTGATTTGTTCAGTGATTAAGTCAACATTGTTTCAGCAAGATTTATTTTAGAACAAAATTCATTAGCTGCTTAGGCATCCCGAATGTGCAGGGGTGAGAAGATAAACAAGCGTCACAATGAGGGATTTTGGTCTTGGCTGTTGGTCCAACAGGTATTTTGTCTTTCACCAATATTCTGTACACATGCCCAGCACTTTGGATCAGTGCATTTTAAATAAAACCAGATAGCTACATAAACTTGTTCGAGATACAGTCCCTGTAGTGAGGCGGTGTGGGTCTCCGCTGCCCCAGAGAGTGACCAGCCCCTCCAGACACCGGAGTGGGCGGAGCCCGGGAGTTCTGAGCTCACCCCCTAGAGGGTCAGGCGTGGCAGAAGTATAAAGACCCAACCCCAGAGCTCACTGAGAGAGCAGCCGCAGGGGAGACCAAACGCCTCCAGCCTCTCTCCCGGTTGGGAAGCCCCAGCGACCTATGGCAGACACAAGGGCTGGCCAAGCCTGCCCCAGGCCAGCTACCTGGAGGAGTGGCCAAGCCTGCCCTGCACCAGCGATCCTGAGGAACCCGTGGTGCTGGAACCCCCGAGGACACCACCCTGACCCAGGTCCCTCAAGAGGGGGACTCTGGAAGTAGACCGGGGGCAGCCGACCCTAGTCTGGCTGCAGCACTGCCAGAACCCATGTCAGTGTGTTGCGGCCAGGATCCCACTGACACAGCCAGTCTTCTGCTGCTGCTAGGGCCCCGGGCTGGGATGCAGTGGAGTGGGAGGGCCTGCATCCCCCCTGCCACCCTAACTCGCGGGTGGCCATCTCCCCCTCTCCCAGGCCTTTGGACCCAGGGCCTGGGCTCGCTGTGGATAAACTGTTCTTGCCCAGCCCCTGCCTGAGGGCCTGAGCACCTGACTTACCATTGCCCCGACCTAGGACCTTGCCTCCTTGGTTATATACTGTTCTTGCCCAGCCCCAGCCAGAGGGCCTGAGCACCTGACTCACGATTGCCCCGCCCTGACCTAGGACCTGGGCTGCCAACTAACTGTGTTGTTTCTGCCCTCACAGAGGCCGTGGAGGAAGACTCCTTTGGCCGGACTAATTCCCTGCTAGACCTCCTCCCAAACTTAATGAGGCAGTGGGGGTCCCCGCCGCCCCAGAGAGAGACAAGCCCCGGTTAACCTCATTACAGTCCCCATCAGTCCTGGCCAGTAGGGTTGGTTAAATCAGCTGGCGTGGGAGATCACCTCTAAGGATGAAAGGGAGGCTCTGGTCTGGTTTGTTTTGCACTCACCATGTTCTTTTCTTCTAGGCTCAGTCCAATTTCCACAATCTTCTGCAGCACTGTGGGGTGCCCATTTTTAGCAGCCAAATGTAGGGCTGTGTTCTTTTCCTGCAAATAAACATTGCTTTGGTGTAAATAAACTGCATGATCAAGTACCCAGACAAAGCAACTCTCTGCAAACCAATATTTAGGGTGATTTCGTCTGACCGCAATTCCTGTAGTCATTCTCTTATCTACTAATCATCATTTAAGAAAAAAAACTATCAAATTCTGATGAAAATGCTTTAGTGCATCAAAGGGAGGTCTAGGAGTCTCTTAATATACATAGAACATTACTTTGTAACAATAATATGCTTCTCCCAGATTCCCAAATTTATATCCTAGGTGATGTGAATTATTACTGTTATGGAACACGTATCAGTCCCCCATTGCAGCAGAATCTTGTTATCACTGTAGTGTCAGTAATGCCTCAGATTTCACCCTCATGAGCGATGGTGCATTGGTCTCGTGGACCTTCTCTGAATGGGGCAAATGTCTTCTGTCTCCTTTATCTGTCTAGTTACTGAGACATCTCCCATAACCATAACATAGGAGTGCCCCTAATGTTCAGCAAATCATAGGAGTATGTACATTCCTTGATCTAGGTGACTGAACAGATGATCCTTTCATCTGTCATTCCTCTCAGTCTGGGTCCAAGCATAGAAATCCCACTGTGTCCTTCTCCCCACTAGGGGCCTACCATCTACCTGCAGACAAGCCAATGGGACGGCTTTTTCTGGTAGAGTCAGGTTGCAACTTCATCACAATGTACCTTAGAGTTATGACATCCAGAAAGCTCAGGGAAGCGTGTCACCCCTGTCCTTGCCCCACTACACCACTACCGTGGTGTACTTGGACTGCAAACAGCTGGGCGGAAATTTCCTTGGCACAGACACTGCAGACGACTGTGCGACTAGCTGATGAGCTTATGCTCACAACCCTCCTGCGCTAGATTTCAGCCAGCCACCCAGCTCCGTATCCCATTAACAGTCCCTCGAGCCATCTAGTCCCTGGTTACATTTCTCTGGCCCTGTCCAATGGCTTTTGCTTTCCATACCTTGTCTTTAACACTGTGACTACAACCTGACCCAATCAGGAACTCCACCACTTCTAACCTCCCATGCTCTGCAGCCAGATGAAACGCCGTCTTGTCCATCTTTAGGTAAAAGAAAGGAGAAATGTGGAAAACTGGGAAAGCACAAACACCATGATTTTTGCTAAAGGCCCAAAAATAATGTCTCTGTGAATACTCATATCCTGGCAGGCTGGTTGTATTTCAACCCCCAGTTATTAGTGCTGTAACTTAAAGGTGATAATATAAATCACCAGTATCAAAACATTTTTTGTTTTAAATTTGGAGGCGATCCTATAGAAACAAGCTGATCTGAACCACGCCCGGGTATGAACATTTTGGTGTACTTTGGTTTCATCTGGCACAATAAAAGGGCAAGTTAATCTCAATATTTATTTCACAGGAAGAGGGGAAAGTAAAAGGCTTATCACAAGGAAACTACAGTTTAAAAAAGAGAAAAGGAAAATGATCTGCAGCATCAATTATCTGGTGAGTCATTTATTTTAATAAAGGTTTCGGCTAAAGGTAATTTGCATGTTCAACCCACTTTTTCTGAGCAGCAAAGCGAATGGATCACTACAGGAACTGTGTGGTAAGGAAAGAAAGGGTTGCTATTGACATCAGTGAGGGTTCTGTGTGCAGGAGGGCAGGATGTGGTGCTGGAGTTGTGCCTTGTGAATGCAAGTGCTTTCTTTATTAACAGATTGAAAAAAAGGCCTGCACCTTGAACACGTCGGCAGCAATCAATCAGTAAAAGACCTGTGGGAGATACAGTAATAAGAAAAGGAAACTATTACCCATGCCCCACTGCATCAGCTATGTTAGGGAAGCAGGCTTCAATTAATGGAACCTGGATTGAAACTCCAAGGGACTAGCATGGGAGAGAGGGTGTTAGCTGTAGAATTCTCTACTGATTGGAGCCAGAGTCAAATCACCGTTGAGGTGGGATTCAGGGCTTTGGAGCGGAGCCAGGAGCCGGAGCGCGGAGCAGCTCCAGAGCAGTGGAGCTGCAGGTTTTTGCCTGGAGCTGGAGCAGAGCCAGAGCACAGCTCCAAAGCCCTGGTGGGATATAAGATTCACCTCCTGCTGCAGGCCTTTGCTTGAGAACCAGAGGTTGGAGTGTGATACCTGTAATATTAATAATCCCCAGCTCCTACATAGCACTTTTCATCCATACATCTCAAAGCACTTCACAAATGAGGTCAGTATCATTATCCTCATTTTACAGATGAGGAAACTGAGGCTCAGAGAGGGAAGTGACTTGCCCAGGGTCACCCAACAAACCGGTGGCAGGTCTGGGAATTGAACCCTGATCTCCTCAGTAACAGTCAAGTGTCCTGTGTGCTAGGCTACACTGCTTCCCTTGCCCATGTTGTCTAGCACCTTACTCCATGAGTGGCGTCATTGACTTTCATAGGCATGCAGTATTGTTAGAGTGAGGTGTTATTTAACATCAGTAAAGGTATCAAGAATCTGGGTGTGAATGAGGAGTCAGCCCTGCTATGTTCTTAAAGCTACAACCCAGATTTGCCCTCTGTGTGCATCTGAGTGCAAAATCTGGCCCTGAGGACTTGATCCTGCTCCTGTTGAAGTCCATGGGAATGTTCCCATTAATGTCAATGGAGCAAGATCAGGCCCTATGAAACTGGAAGTGGTCCAGCATCTTGCTACCTTGTCTGTCTTATCCACATGCACGTCCTCCAGGTCCTCCATAATGAACTCCATCACATTGATGTGCCCTCTCTGAGCTGCACAGTGCAGCAGGTTCCTGCCGTTCTGCAGAGGGAGGAAACCACACTTCTTTACTGAATCGACAACTGAATTGCTTGATTTTTTTTAACAGCTTGTTCCTGTTAGAAAACCTGGGTGGCACCACCTAGCAGCTCGGTCAGAATGTGCTGCAGATGGCTGTTCACTGCTCCTATGAACAGACGTGCTCTGGCCCACCTGAGGTTGATTTTTAAACACATCTACTGCTTATTTATTAATACAGTAGGACCTCAGAGTTATGAACCCCAGAGTTACGAGCTGACTAGTCAACCACGCACCTCATTTGGAACCAGAAGTACACAATCAGGCAGCAGGAGAGACCAAAAAATAAAATAAAAGGCAAATACAGTACAGTGCTGTGTTAAACATAAACTACTAAAAAAGTAAAGGGAAAGCAGCATGTTTCTTCTGCATAGTAAAGCTTCAAAGCTGTATTAAGTCACTGTTCCGTTGTAAACTTTTGAAAGAACGACCATAATGTTTTGTTCAGCGTTACGAACATTTCAGAGTTACGAACAATCTCCATTCTCCAGGTGTTTGTAACTCTGAGATTCAACTGTAATATTGTCCGTTTCTATAGCACCTTCCATTTTACGCTTTCAAAGTGCCATACAAACCTGAGCTGATAAAGCCGTATACAGCTTTGCAGCAAAAATTATTGTAGCCATTTTACAGATGAACCTAGATGCGAAGAGATGAAATAATTTACCCAGCCATACACTGAGTCAGAGTCAGGAACAGAACCTGGACAGCTACTCCCCCACTCCAACCATTATACTGTATCTCCTCTCTAAAATTAGTACAGAATACCAACAGCTGATGAGAGGGACTAAAGCAGCTGATAATAGTAGTGAGTGTTGCAATGTTTCTTCTTAATGCCATGTAAATCTTTCCCTGCATTACACAGTCAGGGGGGTTTACAGCATGTGTTTATCATAGACTGGGCAAAAAATGTACAAACACAAAGAAGCTGTCCCATCACGATAATAAACTCACTGTCTATGTCTAGCTGTTTTGTATAGTTGCCATAAAAATGGCTCAAGTCTTCTGATTTCATTGTTAGTGAAAGGTTCGTGTTCTCTGTTGTGCAGGGTGGGTGTACTGGCTTGTGGACCTCTCTCATAAAAATACAAGTTCCCAACACACAGACATGCCGGTTTCAAAGGTTTCCAGCAGAGATTAGAACAGCTCCAAACTGGGAAGGCCACTTCAACTCATTTAGGTTGAATCACCAAAATTCCCTGCAGCTTGGCTAAAAAGTCCACTCTCCAGGCCAGATCCTCTTCAGAGAGGATGGAGTCGAATGTCAGATATCGCAGAGGGAACAGCAGCTATTGGAATCGCTGGCTGCTGCCCCTGCCATGTCACGGGAGGTAATAACCTTTAACCATCAACCTCTTACAGATGCTCCTGCGTGTCACACCCTCATCACCAGAGCAGCCAGACTGTGCAAACACCATAACCGTGACATAATGTAACAAGAATTAATTTTATAACACTCCTCTGGGAAGTGACCTTCCTTCAGCAGGAATGTCATGTATACAGATGGCATGAGTCTGGGTGTGGGGGAATGTGAAGTCGCGATACGACACCCAATCACGTCTCTCAAAAGCAGTGATACAGCACAGAATACGGACCGTCATATTCCCCTGGGTTTGCTACACATATTTGACTGCTGAGAGATCTGGAGGAGTTTATTGCCCATGGCAAGGAGGAAGGGCTATAGCTCAATTTAAGCCCATGGGTATATTCTTCTTATAATATTACAGAAATGAATGATAAGATCCACACACCCCCAGACAGCCATGGAATCATGTAAGAGGAGGACTAATGGCATTAGAACTATGAGACAGATGCTTCAGAAGACACTGGTACGGGTACAACTATCATGCTCTGTGCGGAAGCTCAAAAGCAACCCCTGCAACAGGGTCCTCAATGTAGACAGCCCCGCAGTGCTTACAAAGGTCAGGTTTCCTAGTCATTTCCTGGTTCCTGCTTTCTCAGCACTCCCAGGTTTTCCCCACTGTAATTACACACAGAAGACTAGTTTGAAATTACCTCTCTCCTCTCTCTCTCCCTGTCACCTACTGGCAATGAATAGCTGATATCAGGGTGCATGAGGAAGCTGCCTCACCTTGTTGACACAGCTGATCTTGGCACCGGCGTTCACGAGGATCTGAAGAATGCGCAGATGGCCAAACCAAGCAGAGAGGAGAAGTGCGTTCATTCCGAACTGTGTCAAAGGAAACAGAGCCATTTCCACCCTTCCTGCACTAGCCCTTCCCTGCCCCGCCCGCTCCCCCCGACATTGCAGCGGGTCGTCATTCTTCCAGCTGTCAAAGGAAATTTGAATGGAGATAACTAAATAAATAAATAAAATGTTTCAGTGTTTCCCCGTTTTCTGGCCCAGCTTCCTGTCTCATCACCAGGACCCCGGCTCTGGGTGCGAGCTGCATCAGCGACCGCTAAGCAGCCTTTTGTTGAGGCTACCATCTCATACCCACTGGCAGAAAGTTGTTCCCATCTGCTGGCTTGGTTTGCTGGGCTCCATTCGCTACCGAGCGGATGAGTCCCACAAACCACCCATCCAGCTGGTCCTCCCTTGCAGCCTGGTTCACAGCCTCAGCAGAGAGGTGAAGGATTTCATTGACCCTGAATGACCTTCTCACCCCTAGTGTTTTGAGACAGTCAGAAGGAAGCTTGGCTGATGCGGATCCCTTGCCTTCTACCAGCACTACATTAAATTTAGGAGAAATCCCCCACCCCCCCCAACCCCTGCAGACAGGCTACAAAGGAGAGTCACACTCATACACTGTCTTTGTCGTCCACCGGGACTTCGAGCTCCAGCAGCAGTCGCACGGCTTGCTCGTTCCCAGCTCCAGCGGCCCAGTGCAGGGCAGTCCTGTCTGTCTGGAAAGGAGGAAAGGGAAAGTGAAGGTGGATACAAGCACAGCGTGAAATCCCAGTGCAGCAGAGTCAATGGCAAAACTCCTATTGCCTCCGTGGGGCCAGGATGTCACCCACAGTGCGTATTCACGCACCACTCTGCAGCTTGCACCATAAGGTACTGCAATGAAACAGAGGACGAAGGGCAAGTGGACACCCTGGATTTTGCAGGTTCAGGGCCAGACCCCGGAATCTAAATGCAGGCAAAGCTCCCATTGCAATGCAAGGACTGTAGGATTGAGCCACTAGGGTCTTTGGGCCATATAGCTCTATATTGTGGGGAAACACACTTTCTTTTAAAAACCAGAGTGAGTTGGAAGCAAGTAGGACTGACGGTAAATGCATGAGATCTCTCTGAAGGGAAACAAAGTGAGGGACAATCTCAACCTATGGCCTTCAGGGATAATTTTCCAAAGCACTTCTGTAAATACTTGGGAGGGACCCATTTGTTCATGAAGCGCCCCATCCAGTGAGTAAGTACAATGGGTTCTTGCGCAAGGACCTGCTCTGGAATAGGGGACTGGACACATATTGCAAACACATTGTTCTTGGAAAAGCCAGCCCATAAAAGGAGTGGTACCATCCAAAGAACAAGCTGCTCAGATTCTGCGCTTAGGAGAGCTATGGCGGCACCTGGATAAAGGGATGGATGGAACAAATCTTCAAGTATGGCCCCAAGTCTGAATTCCTTGTGCACCCCAATTTCCCACGGCTCTGCTGATCAGTACAGGGGGAGTTCTGTACCGGGATCAATGTCTGTCTTTGTAGCTGCAACATACTCTGTGCGTCATCACCCAGGGAGACTGACATGACCCTCACTATTAGAAAACATCCTGAGACTCGACGTCATTTTTAGTTATGTCCCCTCAAAATCACCCTAATCAACTCCTCTCATTCCGCAGTGTTTACAGCTTTCAAATCCTTTTAGGCCATGGGGTGTTTGCGCCATACATGAAAGGGTGAACATGGGCCCGAGAGGCCAATTAACCAGGAGAATGGGCCAGAACTAATTAGAGATAAAGGCCAGCTGGGTGAGAGGGGAACTGTTTCCCCTGCCCACGAAAAACTGGGTGAGCCCAGTTGGCAGGGGGAAGACCGAGATGTGAAGTGAGGGGGAGTGGAGCGTTTCCTCTCTCTGGGAAGCAGCCCGAAGGAAGGCTGAGAGGAGCAGACAGGCTACTCCAGCGGGGGAGCCGGAAGCCTGACTGGGGCCAGGGGCCCTGAGGAGCTGTAGCCTGCCTGAACTCTTGAGTGAGGGGAGGAGTGTGCCAGCCCCTGAGCCCATGGGGTTGACCAAGGCACAGAAGCCTGTGGCTAGACAGACGGCCAGCACAGAACAGCAGCGGCACGTCTGTGACAAGATGGCTATCAGCTAACCCCAGCTGGGCTAAAGATTTGGTTCTGTTTACATTTGTTGGACTTCGGTGAAGGACTCTGTGGCAAAGTGCTGCGGCCGGAGAGCTAGGACGCTGCTATGGCTGCAGTAGGCCAAAGGACAGTGGGGGGAAACTGAGGCAAAGATGCTGCAATGCCGCATCCAGCCAGGAGGGGTTGCATTGGGGAAGCAACTTTGATACAGGGTGCAACTCCCTGGATTTCAATGCGGTGAAGAATGTGCTCTACCATTGACTACTTGGCCCTGGGTCGATGCTTTTACGCTTTGCCCAGAGGAGCAACTAATGAGGAGAGTAACGTTTCTTTTATGTCTGGAGACACAGTTTGGAAGCTAACGCTTTCTGCTGGCTGCAGCTCCGAGGGTCCCCTCTGCAGCTAGAAAGCAAAAGGCACCTACATTGTTTTTGGCTTTGACGTTAACCCTTGTCCTGATGAGCTCTTGCATCCTGGCTATGTCGTTCCGCTTTGCTGCATTGTGGAATTCTTTTTCTGAATGAAGCACTGAAGCACGAGAAAAGACAAGACAGGCAGAACGGTAAGTGGAGGTGCTGAGCAGAAGCAAGAAGTAATCGCCGTTCCTGTTGAATGTTTCCTGCATCTCACTCACGCATCATAAATGGGCTTTAGGAAGGATAATTCACTGGCTAGGCTTCTACCTCCTCTATTGCCTGCTAAAGTCCCAGCCCTCCAGACTTCAGTGTGTACAATGCTGCTCCCTGCATTCCCACACGTACAGGAGCATGACTGCGTCACCCCAGTCCTCTTCCAGCTCCACCGGCTTCTCATCCATTTCAGGAGCCAGACTGAAATTGCCTTCCTGGTTTCCAAACCTGCCTCATGGACTTGCTCTTGCCTATCTTGTCTCCCCGTGGCCCTTTCGCTCCCGCTGTCATTCAGCACTGGCCTCCTCTGTCCCTCCACACAGTCTCCTCCCTGTAGGCGCAAGGGCCTTCTCCTCTGCAGTTCCTGCCATGAAGAACACGTCACCTCCACCTCTCTGTCTTCTTGGCTCTCCCGTTCTTTGCAAACCTCAGCTGCAAACACATCCTTTCTCTCTTTCCTACACATCCCTATCTTACTCTCCCTCTGCTGGTATTTGTTCCGTCCCTCTGTAATTGTCTTACTACCTTCATTTTGCTGCTGAGGAAACTGAGGCACAGAAAGCTCATGTGATTTACCCAAGGTCACCTCAGCAGGTCAGCGGCGGAGATGGAAATAAGCCTCCTCCCCTCTTCATCCCCAGTCCCATATATCCGCTATAACCCCATGCTTCCTTTTCTCTCTGTTACAGGAAGGTTGTCTGACACTTCCCATTAGAAGACCCTGTTTCTAATTGCTTAGAACTTTGCCAAACTTTTAAGTGTTTAAACTGAAATATATTGGGGAAAGTTTCAGCAAGAACAGTACAGCTGCTCTGAGAATGAGATTGGGGGCAAAAATACAGTGTTTTGCCCATGTTCAAAAAATTCTTACAATCATTTGATTGAGAACATCTAGCGCCTCCATGCTTTGGAGCAGGGGTTTGGAATTTGGCCGGGGGTCACTTTGGTGTCAGGGATGTGCCTTTGAATGTAATGATGTAGTTAAAGATTGTATCCATATGCACATGTAGGGGCTGAATTAAGGTTGCATGGGCAACCTTAATACTGGCGTATCCTAACCTCTGAGTGCTTGACTTTGCAACCTTGATGTTCTTTGAATGAGGTTTTCATATGTAATTAAAATAGGAAGAGCCTGGTTTTTATTTACACCTAGGGTCCTTTACACTGCTGTCAAGGGGTCTTAAAGTGAGTGTAAATTACAGCTATGCTCACTTTAAGGCCTCTTTATACGGCCAGAGCAAAGTAAAGGGGCCTTAGTGTTAATAAGAATCTGGCCCCTTGTCTTAATTAAGCAGTAACTGCTTTAGGGCGAACATGAGTCAGCAGCGTTGCATAGTATAGAGAGGTTCCTTAAGTATCTCCCAGCATGGGCAGGGACTAGTTTTTAAATACGTTAATAGACTATGGTTATTGTGAACATCACTTCTGCTAAGAATAACTGCACTAATCCTGCAGCGGTAGGAGCGAGTTAAATGACTTTACTTTTCAGATGGGGCACTGGGTTAACACATCACACCAGTTCCCTGCTTTGTTGAATAAACCTTCCTGCTAACTAATGAGATCAAACCCCAGTTCTGGACTCTGCATCTTTCCAGCATGTTTGACAGAGAGGCTCTACAGCTGGATTTGTAAGGAGGAAACATGTCTGGCCATTTTGCAGAGGGATTTTTTTCATCGATCACATTCTGTCTGTGCTGCTGCTCTTCCAGGGGAATTCCTCTGACAAGTTATTAATTCAGACACTAAACCTGTTTCAGCAGATTGTGGATCCATCTTGGCTGCTCTGCACTGCTCTACTTTTGCCCCTTAATATTAAAGTGAGAATTCTTAGTATAGAGTGATGGTCTCAACGGCCCACCCTTGCCATCCTTCTGCCATTTGGGATTACAGATTTCTGGGGGCCGCTTTTTTCACTTCAGATGCAGATGTTGCCTCCTGAACTTCCTTGTCAGAGGCCAGATTATCCCCTCTGACATTGATGGACAAGGAATCCACCTCAAATCTATTGTACAGCAGCTTCCCCTCAAAACCCCCCTTCCATGAACTCTGCACTGTTCGAGTCCCGCTAGCTGGCTGAGCAGGAATGGGACGGAGCCATGAGTATCAGCTTCCACTCTGTACCTCCTCCCCCCGGACAGTGATGTTAGACCAGATACCAGTGAAGAAGCCCCAGTGGATGCGGGGCTCAGGGTGTCTGGGCCTCCCAGTCTGCAAGGATCTCTTGATCTATGGGATTTCCCCATGGAACTCAGGATACACCAAGGGTTAGGAGAGTCATGCCCCTGCCCAATCCACAGCTGGCCAATCCATGCCCCCGCTGAACACACCAGGTCTAGAGGCTGTAGATTTTTCTACGTAACTTTGGCTCATCAATGGATTTTTCTCTGGGGGAATATGTTCTGGGCTCAAGTTTTCATGTGTTCCATCTCCATTGTTCCAAATTGGTTTAACCTTGAATTTGGGACTAGATTTTCCACCACAATTAGTGGGATGTTACCATTTCCTTCCCTGTCTTTCCACCTACTTTCCCCTGACTTCTTACAATGGACAGCGGACTCAGGACATGTATGTCAGCAAGAAGAAAAAAGGAAGATGAAGGATGTGATAGGCCAGTATTTGCCTGTTCAAGAATCCACCCAAGGAAGTGTGACATTCTCTGATGCATCTGCGCAGCACAAGGGCCATGTAACTAACCCAGTGTCCAGCTTAATTTTTGGGAAGATCTGTGTTGACCAACCAGTGAAAGGTTGGTTTTTCTGACATTTCTGTTAGTCAAATCAAGCATGGTCAGATTTTAACCCACTCTTGAGTCTTTATGTGGTTTGTGAATTATACCTCTTTGCTCCTACAATGTGCCTCATTCTGGCTTTCAAATACAAATGGGGATTTCTAGTTCTTGCTTTACCTATGACAGCAATGATCACCTTTCTAAGTCTCTGAACGGCATTGTCCAAAGTATAATAGGATGTTAGACAATCCAGCATGGTCCCAACAGCTAGCCCTGAAGTGATGGTCAAGGGAGGATCCTAGACAATAGTTAGAATAAACATACAAGTGGGGGATCCCAGAAGCCCTTACTCAGGTAAATTATCCTTACTCTCCTGGGCGATCCTACTGACTGTCATGGGATTACCTCTGTACTAGGACTTCTCAGGCATGACCTGCTTTGAAGAATTGGGCATCACATTTGGAAAGAGAAAAATCTAATTTCTACCTTGCCCATAACTAACTCTCAAGTCATACTCCTTAGCTGTTGGGAATGTCAGAGTTTCAGATGGACAATGTCATTTATGATTCATTCTAGTCAATATTTGTTCAGGCGTCACCTAGAAACTCATCCCTGGCTTTTAACACCAGCAAGTTTCTTTGTCTTGTCATTTACAGCACTATATCTGTGGATGGATGAGAGTTCTTGGACTCCTGCTTTTATGGCGTCCATTAAACAGTTGGCTATAGTGGTCTGTGAGATAACAGAAAAGTTACAAAAGGTTAGAGAACAGATGGGTAGTGATCAATGGCTCCATGTCTAGTTGGCAGCCAGTATCAAGTGGAGTGCCCCAAGGGTCGGTCCTGGGGCCGGTTTTGTTCAATATCTTCATAAATGATCTGGAGGATGGTGTGGATTGCACCCTCAGCAAGTTTGCAGATGACACTAAACTGGGAGGAGAGGTAGATACGCTGGAGGGTAGGGATAGGATACAGAGGGACCTAGACAAATTGGAGGATTGGGCCAAAAGAAATCTGATGAGGTTCAACAAGGACAAGTGCAGAGTCCTGCACTTAGGACGGAAGAATCCAATGCACCGCTACAGACTAGGGACCGAATGGCTCAGCAGCAGTTCTGCAGAAATGGACCTAGGGGTTACAGTGGACGAGAAGCTGGATATGAGTCAACAGTGTGCCCTTGTTGCCAAGAACGCCAATGGCATTTTGGGATGTATAAGTAGGGGCATTGCCAGCAGATCGAGGGACGTGATCGTTCCCCTCTATTCGACACTGGTGAGGCCTCATCTGGAGTACTGTGTCCAGTTTTGGGCCCCACACTACAAGAAGGATGTGGAAAAATTGGAAAGAGTTCAGCGGAGGGCAACAAAAATGATTAGGGAACTGGAACACATGAGTTATGAGGAGAGGCTGAGGGAACTGGGGATGTTTAGTCTACGGAAGAGAAGAATGAGGGGGGATTTGATAGCTGCTTTCAACTACCTGAAAGGGGGTTCCAAAGAGGATGGCTCTAGACTGTTCTCAGTGGTAGCAGATGACAGAACAAGGAGTAATGGTCTCAAGTTGCAGTGGGGGAGGTTTAGGTTGGATATTAGGAAAAACTTTTTCACTAGGAGGGTGGTGAAACACTGGAATGCGTTACCTAGGAAGGTGGTGGAATCTCCTTCCTTAGAAGTTTTTAAGGTCAGGCTTGAGAAAGCCCTGGCTGTGATGATTTAATAGGGGATCGGTCCTGCTTTGAGCAGGGGGTTGGACTAGATGATGGTCCCTCCTGAGGTCCCTTCCAACCCTGATATTCTATGATTCTATTCTGTGATTCTATGTTGTCAAACACTACAGTTATGCAATATTTGTATTCGTCACCTACCATATGTCACCATTACGTGTGTAATAGAGTATGTAGCTTAATATAGCTGTACTGCCTTTCATAGAAAGCTATGATCCACCTTACAATGAATGCAATAAAACCAGGAGTCTGGGGAAATGTACATGCCATTATATAATGAAACCGAGAGCAACAAATCAGCAAGAGATCTCTAGCCAGTGTATCTGTATGTTATTAACGGGGTTACCTTCATCCTCTCAATCCCTTCCCATCTATTTATTAAAGCAATTTGTCTTACATTAGATTATAAACGCTTTGGGGGCAGGGGTGATGTTTTCTGTTACATTTGTACAGCACCTAACTAGTGGGGTCCTGATCCTGACTGGAGCTTTTGGGCATTACTGCAATACAAGAAATAAACAGTAACTGGTCAGTTTCATTGTTACAAACTAATACTCCGTGTCTGACAGCGTTTGAGGGTAAAGTTTGAGAGATTTCCAAAGTCACACATGAGCGAGACAGACAGTGCCCTACTGGCTAAACTGCTATAAACACATCAGAAATTGGTTCCAAATCAGCATATGAAGAACTTCAGCTTTCTGGTTTTGCTTATTTTGGGGCAGGACAAAACCCATTTTTTAGGAAGCAGTGTGATCTTCAGAGCTATGCTTTTGGGTGGGATGATGTAACCTGGGCGAATGTGTGTGAGGAGCTTGCCCTCTCACCCCATCTTGCCTAACTGACCGTCAAGCCAAAGAGATGCATAGCAGGGCAGATGGCGGAACTGGATGGATGGTTTCGACCTGACAAATCTGCTGCATGGATGAGCGCTGGGGATTTTAAAGGCACATGATGATGGTAGATTTGTTCGGCCAGATCCTCAGTGGCTGTAAATGGATGTAGCTCCATTGACTTCACTGTGGTTTTACATCAGCTGAGGGTGCATAGTGTGTGTTTATATATGCACTCTCTCTATATCTTTATCAGTACCAATTAAGCATCAACTGTGTACTCTTTGCCATACATTCTGATAATCCATATGCCAGGCTTCATGAGTGGCAGAGACATAACTTCAACTTTCCTTTTGCTCATTCCTCCCTTTCCACGACCCTCCGCCCCCCATCTCCCAAAACACCTTGCCAAGGTTTTCCATCAACAGAGCCACGATTAACACAAAGCTGAATGGGGAACAGTAGTATCCTAGAGGGGACGGCCCTGCTGCTCCCACCGAAGACAAGGGGAGTTTGGGCACTAGCTTCAATCGTCATATGTCAAGGTTCCTTCCCCACTCTGAACTCTAGGGTACAGATGTGGGGACCTGCATGAAAACCTCCTAAGCTTACTTTTACCAGCTTAGGTTAAAACTTTCCCAAGGTACAAACTATTTGTTTTGCCTTTGGACTTTCGCTGCCACCACCAAACATCTAACCGGGTTTATTATTGGGAAAGAGTCATTTGGAAACGTCTTTCCCCCCCAAAATCCTCACCATAAACCTTGTACCCCCCTTCCTGGGGAAGGTTTGATAAAAATCCTCACCAATTTACATAGGTGATCACAGACACAAACCCTTGGATCTTAAGAACAATGAAAAAAACATTCAGTTTCTTACAAGAAGAAAAAAACATTCAGTTTCTTACAAGAAGAATTTTAATAGAAGAAAAAGTAAAAAGAATCACCTCTGTAAAATCAGGATGGTAAACACCTTACAGGGTAATTAGATTCAAAACATAGAGAATCCCTCTAGGCAAAACCTTAAGTTACAAAAAGACACAAAGACAGGAGTATCCATTCCCTCCAGCACAGCTTATTTTCTCGGCCATTTAAAGAAATCATAATCTAACGCATATCTAGCTAGATTACTTACTAAGTTCTAAGACTCCATTCCAGTTCTGTCCCCGGCAAAAGCATCACCCAGACAGACACAGGCCCTTTGTTTCTCCCCCCCTCCAGCTTTGAAAGTATCACTTGCAGAAAGCTTATTGGGCAAGAGATTTTGAAAAACAGCAAAGGAAATTTGTGGGCAAAAATGTATTAAAATAACGGTCTTTGTTCTATTTAAATCAGTGGAACACAAAGAAGATCAATTATTCTGGTTGCTTCAGCCTTGCAGTGTTACCATCACTCCATGCTGTGCTTAGAGGGATCATGAATTAGTATGTGATGAAAATAGGATGATGATTGGTATTAAATTTACCATCATAGAAGTGCATGATGCGTTACAGAAAATAAAAAACAGAAAAGATCCCTGTCCAGATTTTACAAAGCCTATGTATGAATGGAATTTTCTGAGGTTTCTTTAGTTCAAACCATTACCTGCTTTACTGGAGACCTAAGATCCAAAAGCTGACACTGACTATAAATAAAAATGAAAACTAACCAGTTTTATTTCAGTAGCCAAACTGAGAGAAATGCAAAAGTAAGAAAATAAAAGAAATTATGCAAAGTAAATTAGGTGCTTAAAATTCTGTTTCAATAGTCTAATATGTTAGTAATAGGAGTGAGGAAAATTTAAAACTGTAGTCCACTTGCCTTACCGTTTATGCACTGAGAATGATCGCAAAACCTACCCAATTCCATATAAAAGATGTATGCAATCCCCACTTGCTACAATGGGGTGAATTAAGATTTGAGTTTCATTTCTTCCAAATTTCCTGTCTAATTGTCTCTGGCTTTCAGCCATACCCTGAGTGTTACTTTAATATTTGGAATGCCACAGTTATTTAAAATGCATGGAGCACTCAGTGTCTACAGGGTGCTCTACAAAGCCCATAAGAATGGACCCGTTTTTCTAACGTTTCCTGTAAAAATAAAATATTAAAAAAGTAACTTCCCTGATTTCACCCAGTGGGCCCAATTGCCCTAAATCACCCCAGTGTACAGTCAATCTAGAGCTAAACCCTTGACTCTAAAGGAAATAGTGCAGATTTATGCTGACATAACTGAGGGCAGAATTTGGTCCGGAACTCTTGAAGAGCCATTCTGAAAGAGCATCAAAAATAGAAACTGCAGGGAAATTCCTGCTCTGTAAAAAACATCCTAAATCCCTAGGGACTTCAACATGCAAACCTGATTTACCTGGGATGCATTCAAATACTAGGATGATGGGCGCTATAGAAAACCCCCAATAATGGATTTACAAATAATGACAATTCACTTCCATTTTCTACAGTCTAATGACAAACAGGAACATAATAATAAAAATGGCATCCCTCGCACAGCAATCCCTGGTCTTATTTTCATGTTCATTCATGTATGAATGAAACCCAAAGGGCAGGTTTCTTAAGTAATTTCCATAGTCTCAACTTTGGCAACGTTCCCTTTCCCACCTAAAGACTAACAATAGTTTGTGTAGGAGTAAAAGAGTCCATCCTCTTCCAAATGGGTTTTATTTTAAGGTAGTTTTAAAAATATTTGCCTTTCCTGATAACGATGGGTTCTCTCTCCCCCCGCCCCCATTTTTATTTGATTTCATCTCTGTGTGTGTGCGTGTCAGTTGAGTGTGTCTTTGAGTGATCTTGCTGAGTGTGTGTGTGAATGAGTGTGTGAGCTGGCTGAGTTAATCTCTGTGAATACGAGTGTGAGCTTGCTAAGTGTGCATGTGTGTGTCTCTGTGAGCTTGCTGAGTGTGTGAGCTTGCTAAGTATCTGTGTGTGAGTGAATATGATTGTGTGCTCTTGCTCAGTGTGTGTCTCTCTGTATCTGTGTGAGCTTGCCGAGTGTCGGGGCGTGAATGAATATGAGTGAGCATGAGTGTGTGCTGTTGCTGAGTGTGTCTGTGAGCTTGCTGAGTGTGATGGTGTGAGCTTGCTGAGTGTCGGTGTGAATTAATAAGAGCGGGAGTGTGTGCATCTCTGTATCTGTGGGGGCTTGCTGAGTGTGTCGGCATGTATGTGTTTCTGTGAGCTTGCTGAGTGTGTGTGAACGAATGTGTGTGTGCTCTTGCTGAGTGTGTGTCTCTATCTGTGTGCTCTTGCTGAGTGTGTGTCTCTGTCTGTGTGCTCTTGCTGAGTGTGTCTGTGTGTGAACATGAGTGTGTGCTCTTGCTGAGTGTGTCTGTGTGTGAACATGAGTGTGTGCTCTTGCTGAGTGTGTCTGTGTGTGAACGAATGTGTGTGTGCTCTTGCTGAGTGTGTGTCTCTGTCTGTGTGCTCTTGCTGAGTGTGTCTGTGTGTGAACATGAGTGTGTGCTCTTGCTGAGTGTGTCTGTGTGTGAACGAATGTGTGTGTGCTCTTGCTGAGTGTGTGTCTCTGTCTGTGTGCTCTTGCTGAGTGTGTCTCTGTGTGAACATGAGTGTGTGCTCTTGCTGAGTGTGTCTGTGTGTGAACATGAGTGTGTGCTCTTGCTGAGTGTGTGTCTCTGTGTGAACGTGTGTGTGAGCTCGCTGAGTGCGTGTCTCCCTGGGTGCGCCTGCTGCGTGTGCCTGCGTGTGCTCTGGCTGAGCGTGTCCGCGTGTGAACGTGAGTGTGAGCTCGCTGAGTGTGCAGGAGCGTCTCTGCACCTACGCTCCACTGAGCCGTGCCCCGTTTCCCGGCCCCACCACCCCCGCCCCGAGCCCACCCGCCGCCCGGCCGGCTCCAGCCCCGCCGCCCGGCCCGCTCGCCGCCCGGCGGGTCCCACTCACAGGTCTCCTCCTCGGACCCCAGCCCGTCCTCCATGCTGCAGCCGCCGGAGCGCCCGGGCTGCGCTCCCCGGTCAGCGCCCCGGCATCGCTCGGGTCCCGGCGGCGCCCCGAGGGGATCCGAGCCCCGGCGAGCCCTCAAGCCCCCGGCATGATGCGGGTCCGCCGCGCCGCTCGAGCCCGGCAGCCGCCAGCGGCTTTGTTGCTAAGATGGTGTCAAATGACACTCTCCAGCCGTGCCCCCCTCCCCGCCCCCGGGCTGAGGGCTCCTCCCCGGCCAGACCCGGGGGAGACGCCCCAAAATCAGCCCCCGCGCCGCGCTGCGGAGCCGAGCCCCCCCCCACGCGGCTGGCTCAGCGGTGCCGGGCTCCAGCGGAGGGTGGCTGGGAAGTGGCCCCATCCCGGGTCACTCTCCTCCTCCCTCCAGGAGCCAAAGAAGTCAGGAGCCCCAAGCAGGCGGCCTAGAATGAATGGGAGGCTCCAGGAGAGCTTGGCCCTGTCATAGAGTCATAGAATATCAGGGTTGGAAGGGACCTCAGGAGGTCATCTAGTCCAACCCCCTGCTCAAAGCAGGACCAATCCCCAATTTTTGCCCCAGATCCCTAAATGGCCCCCTCAAGGATTGAACTCACAACCCTGGGTTTAGCAGGCCAATGCTCAAACCACTGAGCTATTCCTCCCCCCACAAGGCCTGTGCCCAGCCCAGCCAAGCCGGCAGCTGGGCCGCCCGCCTGGAAAGATTGGGCCTTTACTGGTAAATGTTGGTCTCTAAGGTGCCACACAAGTACTCCTTTCCTTTCTGGTAAATGTTGGTAACCGTTGATTTCCCCGTACCGAAAACGGGAGGGGAAATATTTCCATCCATAATAATTACAATGTACAGAATAATGCTGGGTCCTGATAGGGTGACCGGATGTCCCGATTCTATAGGGACAGTGCCGATTTTGGGGTCTTTTTCTTATATAGACTCCGATTACCCCCCACCCCGGTCCCGATTTTTCACACTGGCTGTCTGGTCACCCTGTGTCCGGAACTTATTGGCATTTGATTTAAGGGCATGTACTATGGGCTGGTCTACACGACCAGCGTAAAAAGTTACGTCGCTCCGGGGTGTGAAAAAACCACCCCCCGCAGCGACATAAGTTACACCGCCTTAAAGTGGTGTCCACACGGCGATAGGCCCGTGGGAGACGCTCTCCCGCCAACGTCTTTTCTGCCTCTTGTTGAGGTGGAGTCGTTCCTGAGACGGGAGAGCGCTCTCCCATTTACACGGTGCGTCTTCACCAGGCGGCAGGGGTGAAAGTAACTTAAAGGACTTACCAGTACTCCGGAGTCCTGAGTGAGGGGGCATGCCCTCAGCTGGAAGAGGAGGGGCCTTTAAATACCCGGGCCCTTTAAATCACCCCCGGAGCTACCAGCTGCAGAGGCGGCTGGGAGCCCCGGGGCTCAGGGGCAATTTAAAGGGCCTAGGCTCCAGCCGCCGCTACCGTAGCAGAGCCCTTGGCCCTTTAAATCGCCGCCGGAGCCCTGCTGCTGCTACCCCGGCAATGGGGCTTGGGCTGCACTTTAAAGGGCCCAGGGCTCCCCACAGTGACTGGAGCCCTGGGCCCTTTAAAGCGCCACCTGGGGAAGCCGGTCCGGTCCTGCACGGCTTATGGGCTCTTGCCAGTACGCCGGACTGGACCGGCTTACTTTCACCTCTGCCGGACAGACCACATCAGCGCCGCTTTAGCGCCGTCATGAAGACAAGCGCTTTGTCTGTTTTGACGTGGGATGTTGGTGATTCGGTGTTTTAAGGATTATATATCTCAACTGTCAGGAAAGACCTGTCGCCTGACAGCTCTCTCATAATTTCCTGCAACTGTGACAATGTAAATCAACAAAAATGCTTAAAAATAAACACCAGGATTTTCTGTCAAAACGATAAAGATATAAAAATTGGATTCTGCCAAGCATACTCGTACGCTTTCTCTTTCGCTTCTGAGCCTGCTGACAGAGCCCAGTACCCCACTGAACTAAATGGGTTTCTTACCTGTGTACATCAGTGTTTGCAGGATCAGGAATCCATCAGTACCTGCCTGAGTGCCTGTTTTTCTCCATGCTGTTCTGAGTTTAATGCCTTAGAAACTAGAACAGTGCTGAATTTGTGCCAGGGCTTGCCAGGGCTGAGCCTCAGCACCTCTCGGCTTGGCAATTCATAGCCCCAGCAGTGCACCTCTGGGCTTGCTGCGTCTGTTCTGAAGGTAAAAACATTGCTTGAGCCCTGGCACCTAATTGCTTGAGCCCCAGCACGTCTTTCATTACAAATTAAGCACTGCACTAGAACTGGGTGAATGGTTTTGGCCAAAGCTTGATTTTGGCAAAAAATGTAGGTTTGGTGACTCTGAAACCTTTTGTGAATTTGCTTCAATTTCACCAAATTGTTTCAGTCACAAAGAAAAAAATCAGAGAAAATCAAAATGTTTCGGGTAGCCTTTTTCTAAACAAAACGTTTGGATTTTTAGGTTTGAAATTTTTGGTTTCAAAGTTGTCTTTAATTTTTTTTTTTTTAAACCAACTTGAAATGGTTGAAATCGCAATGAAACCTTTTGATTTTGTTGAAATGAAACGTTTTGTTTCACCTAAAATGGTTTTTTTGGACTTTCTGATTCATCAAATATTTGGAAAAATTCATTTTCGGTCCTAGAATTGCTGTGTACAGTTGCTCTTGCCACATATTATCTCAGAGGTCAACGATGGGCCAAATGACCCGACAGGATAGGTTGCGTTGATACTTGGATAAGAGACCCTTAGGGAATAAGGTAGTGCTGTGAGTACTGCTGATTCAGTAGACAACCTCTGAACCAATACCCCTGCTTACTGTAAGGGGATCCTCTGCTAATGGAGGTCATTAAGGATCCAGGGCACTTCTTGGAAGAACAAAGCTGTTAACCCACCTCGGGGCCAAGTCACAGTTGGTGATTGCATCCTACCTCTCTAAATTGCCTCGGCAGTTTCAGTTAGATATGGAATCGTCACTTCCTGTCCTAAACTGTTGAGCAGTGCTGCTGTATGCTGTTAGTCAACTGCCATCGCAGAGGTGGCTGCATTTCAACGGGGGATTAAATCATTGCTTTGGAGGGTTTGTATAGTAGCTCGTGAAGCACTTTAGAATCCTTCAAGATCCCAAACCATCATGCCTGATTTAAATCTGGGGATTCAAATTCACCTCCCAACCCCAGTATTCAAAGGGGTTTGGATTCAAGGTCCTGCTTTTGACCCATTTCTAATTACACCCCTCCTCCCCCCCCCCACGGCAAAATGTTGAAAAAACTGCAGCCCTGTTGCTTCCCCCAACTTTTCCCCAACTAGGCTTTTGACTGGAAGAGATCACATGACTTCCTATTCTTGCCTGTCTTCTTACAATCTCTCTTCTCCCCCATATCTTCTCCATGTTCCTTCCTCTTCTTGTCTAAGAAAATTCTTATGACGGAATTCTAAAACTCAGCCACGCTGCAGTCCAGCCAGACCCCCTCTGGTGGCTATACCAGTCCTTGCCATTGACCGGAAGAAGAGCTTCAGGAAGGACATGGACTAAGGAGAGGGAAGAGTTAGGAGATATATTTGGAAAAAGGCAAATGTAGAGTCCCTGCGCCCCCCTGCCCCAGCTTACCTCCGCTCCACCGCTGCCCCCAACCACTTGGTGCCCTAGGCGACCGCCTAGTTTGCCGAATGGTCGCAGCGGCCCTGAGTATAGTGCCCATCTTCAAAAAAGGGAAGAAGGAGAACCCGGGGAACTACAGGCCAGTCAGCCTCACCTCAGGCCCTGGAAAAATCATGGAGCAGGTCCTCAAGGAAACCATTCTGAAGCACTTGAATGAGAGGAAGGTGATCAGGAACAGTCAACATGGATTCACCAAGGGCAAGTCATGCCTGACCAACCTGACTGCCTTCTATGATGAGACAACTGGCTCTGTGGATATGGGGAAAGCAGTGGACGTGATATATCTTGACTTTAGCAAAGCTTTTGACACGGTCTCCCACAGTATTCTTGTCAGCAAATTTAAAAAGTATGGGCTGGATGAATGGACTATAAGGTGGATAGAAAGTTGGCTAGATTGTCGGGCTCAATGGGTAGTGATCAACGGCTCGATGTCTAATTGGCAGCTGGTATCAAGTGGAGTGCCCAACGGGTCAGGCCTGGGACTGGTTTTGTTCAACATCTTCATTAATGATCTGGATGATAGGATGGATTGCACCCTCAGCAAGTTCGCAGATGACACTAAGCTGGGGGGAGAGGTAGATACACTGGAGGGTAGGGATAGGGTCCAGAGTGACCTAGACAAATTGGAGGATTGGGAAGAATCCCATGCACCGCTACAGGTTGGGGACTGACTGGCTAAGCAGCAGTTCCGCAGAAAAGGACCTGAGGATTATAGTGGATGAGAAGCTGGATATGAGTCAGCAGTGTGCCCTTGTTGCCAAGAAGACTAATGGCATATTGGGCTGTATTAGTAGGAGCATTGCTAGCAGATTGAGGGAAGTGATTATTCCTCTCTATTCGGCACTGGTGAGGCCACATCTGAAGTACTGCGTCCAGTTTTGGGCCCCCCACTACAGAAAGGATGTGGACAAATTGGAGAGAGTCCAGTGGAGGTCAATGAAAATGATTAGGGGGCTGGGGCACATGACTTACGAGAAAAGGCTGAGGGAACTGGGCTTGTTTAGTTTGCAGAAGAGAAGAGTGAGGGGGGATTTGATAGCAGCCTTCAACTACCTAAAGGGGGTTCCAAAGAGGATGGAGCTGGGCTGTTCTCAGTGGTGGCAGATGACAGAACAAGGAGCAATGGTCTCAAATTGCAGTGGGGGAGGTCTAGGTTGGATATTTGGAAACACTATTTCACTAGGAGGGTGGTGAAACACTGGAATGGGTTACCTAGGGAGGTGGTGGAATCTCCTTCCTTAGCGGTTTTTAAGGCCTGGCTTGACAAAGCCCTGGCTGGGATGATTTAGCTGGTGTTGGTCCTGCTTTGAGCAGTGGGTTGGACTAGATGACCTCCTGAGGTCTCTTCGTACCGTAATCTTCTATGATTCTATGATTTGTTTTTTTAAAGAGAAAATAGACCCAGTCGGCAAATTCATTCTGGTGCGGCTCCATGATTTCACTGGAGCGACCCAACATAGCCATTTCTTTAAAACTTCAGTCAGCCAACTTAGAGACCTTGACTCGTCAGAGAATAAAGATTTATGAGAGAAGGTATTTTTCTTTTCTGATACAAAGTCAATCACTGCAGCTTTGAAGTTCCTAGGAGGCCCATTGGTGTGGGTTCATTAGTTTGTATAATATGTTTTCAGTGATGAGTGAAGAGCTTGTTTTGCTTGAACTTTTTGTCCTGGGGCTGCCATTGTGGCTCAGAACATCTAGTTCAGGGAGTTTATTTAAGATGTATCACGGTTAGGCAAGGGTAATTTTGTTGTATTTCTTCTCTGGTTTATCAGCTAACATTGGCACCCTATGTGCTAGGTGCTGTGCAAACATTGGCTCTGATCCTCCAGAGAGCGATGCATGTGTTTAAAACTATGTGCTAGGAGTAGACCCATTGACCTCATAATCCCAGTGTGTGGAGTGAACACAGACCTAAATCTTTGCAGGATAGAGGCTGTAGAAGAGAAGATGGTCCCTGCCTTGAAGAGCTAACAATCTACAAAGACAAGTCAGGCTGATACGCTGAGATAAGGTACAGATAAGAATTCAACATTGCCTGCCCCCAGCATTCAAAATTATGTATCAGACACCCCCCCCCAATAATTATGAGATTGTCTTAAGAATTGAGAGATTTTATTTTTAAAATGGGGATTTTTTTATTTGCCATCCAGTTTCTGAGCCTTTTGGAGTCCTGTCTTCATGTCAAGGGCTAGAAACTTTTGTTTTTTTTAAAACAAACTGAGACTCTCACATAATCACATGACTCCAAGAGCTGGGGCTTTAAGGAAAAAGTGTGGCCTAGCAGATAGAGCAATGGCCTAGACTCTGAAGAGCTGGCTTCTATTACCAGTTTTGCCACTGGCCTGCTGGTTGACTTTGGGCACGGCGTGTCACTGCCCCATGCCTCAGTTTCCCCATCTGTAAAATGGGGATAGTGACTCTGCCCTCTGTTGTAAAGCACTTTGAGATCCACTGATTAAAAGTGCCAGATAAGAGTTAAGGATTATTTGTACTGTGAGCCATGGGATAAAATGGTGAGAGCTGGCAACTGTGATCTGAATGTGTAAATTACAATTTCTGTCCCGTTTCACCTGCACAGAACAGCCTTCCACAGCCAAATCCTGTGTTGTTGGTGATCCCCCACACTGCCTTCCTCCCACCCTTTCCTGCCCCCCATGGGAGACCTTCAGTCTGGAAGAGGTCAAATGCTTAGAGGCTTGTTCCTGTTCACATCTCCCTGGTGTAATTTTGTTTGTTATTAGGCATCATCATAAGCCCCACAGTGTGAGACTGTGGCAGGGCACCCAGGCTCTGTTACGCCATCTCACCCCATGCTGGTGGTGATCCTCAACCTCTGACTACCAGAAGCTGGGAGTGGAAGACAAGGGTGGATCTCCTGATAATTGCCCTGTTCTGTACCCTCCCTCTGAAGCCCTGGTGTTGGCTGCTGCCAGAGACAGGATACTGGGCAAGGAGGACCATGCTCTGACCTACTATGGCACTTATGTTTTTACACTTCTCTGAGGGGCAGATAGATCAACACCAGCATGGAGATACACAGTGAGCCCATTGCTGAGTCAGGTGCATTTCATTAGTGCTCACTGATCAGACAGAACCGGCCTCCCTGCAGGTGGAGAAAAAGCCCTGGGACTAGCCAGCTCAGGAGGTGGGGAAGGCTGAGTTCATGCTGACCTAATTTAGAGGATAACCTGCTTCATGTGTGGTGGTTTGTTCATTTGGTTTTGTGGTTGCTGAGGAGGCTGAGGAATGAAGAGGGTGAGTGGTGTACTAAGGGGGAATGGGGGGCTGTGTAAGCCCAGTGATGGTTGTGGTGATACTGTGGAATTTTACTGCTGCAGGTAAGAATTTGGCCATGTGTCTGCAGCTGGTGAATGTCCTTATAGCTCAGAAATGCTCCACTTGTTTTCCCAAGGCCAGGAGGCAACCGCAGGAAGGACTGGCTAAGCTGTAAAGTCAGGAGTTCCTCTCAACTGCTGAAGGCCCCAGTGTTGCCCAGACAGTTCAGATGGGGGATGTCTAGGGGGGAAGCACAGTAAGAAATTGGTTCCCCCCATAATGTAATCTGCCATTGCTCACCCAGACCCAACAGAGCAGAGATACTGAGAGAACTGAGATGAAAGACAGGGGCCGATTGGAATCAATAGGAGCTTGCCATTGACTTCACTGGGGCCAGGTTTCACCACATGTCTGAGTCCTAAAGGTCGTACAGTCCCATCCATATTGCTTATGTGATGAGAAATAAAAATAAGATGGGGACAGGAAGAATCTAAGAAGGAAGAGAAGACAAGGGACCACTGCTCTTGAGAGCTCACTAGTCCCAAGGGGACAGACCTTTTAGGGTATTTAGGCACCTAACTCCCAGTGATTTCCCTGGGAGAAAGGTGCCACGCCCAAAGGGTTCTCACTTCTCCTGTTACACTTGCTGGCCCTATTTTTGGTTTTGCCTTTAACTTTCTTTTCTGTTTTAACATGAACAGGTACGGGGAGGAGCCAGGTAGCACCAGAGCTGAGATCAGAGAAGGAAAAAGAGCCTGAAGAAGTGGGGTAAGTGAGAGGAGAATCGGGCCTAATGGTCCTACTTGTATGAGCAAGGACTAATCCTATGGGCAAGGGGTTGCAGGATTGGGCCCTTCTTACTATCCCTGGTCTGCAGAATTGAATGCCTCACAATGGAGGTTCCCGTTGTACCCTGGGAAGACTTAGTGTGCGGAATTTACTCACATTTGCCAGTCTTTGAATGCCTGCCGGCCAATTGGCAGCATACTGCCCAGCTTACAGAAAATGCTGTTCCTGGTATTGGAGTAATGTATCAAATTGACAAGATATCACAATTGCTTAAGCAAAGCATGAAGTCATCATTGGCATGGGACATTAGCACGTGATGCTGTACAAGGGAGATTGTATTGATGCGAAACACATTGTAACAATGTTATGCAGTGACAGCCCCTCTGTGTGGTACCAGAAAACACTCCAGAAATGTGTTACACAATGCTGCCTGTGGATATAAGCAGTATCTAGCTAAAACTCTCCCTGACTTTGTCTTAAAGACATCATCATGTGTTTTACAGCAAGGGAAACACTCAGAATAGCTGATCAAATGGGGAGAAATGGCAGAATAACTGGTTAACGTGACAAAGAACAGCAGAATGAGATATTGATGCTGAATACCACTTCCTCGTAGGTGAGGATTTAGTTTTCAATGGGCCTCCAATGGCATCTATTATTGTTGCCCATGGTCCCACAGGTTATTTTTCTTGGTCTGCAAGCAGTGTGTAATCTCTGGAGAAGTGCTGTACTGTTGTTCTGGGTTGTTTGGCTTTGTGGGAGCTCTGACAAGCACCAAGGGAGCTGATTTTCTGCCATATTCTTTCTAGAGTTGACTTTTGGGTTGGGGTTGTTCCCTGGGAACCGAGCATTGTTGTTTCTGACAGAGACGTTTGCCCTCGTGCTGTTTGTGATCGCCCCTGTTCCAGGACTGGTGTCCATAGTATAAATGCAACATCTTGTATTAAGATAATACCCAGGCTTCATGTCACCAATTTCTTCTCCAATGGGAAGGCGACTTGCAGGGCCCTGACATGTGCTGCCACTCAGCAGTATTAATGATTGTCCTTTGTATGGTAGCTTTTGTGTGCAAGGGCAGCGATGAGGAGGTAGGGGATTCCCTCTTGTGCTGCAGTTGCTTTGGACTGGTGTGCTGGAGAAATGTGGCTGCAAAGCAGATGTAAGGCTGGGGAATGTCCCAGGGGGCATCCCTGGAGGTGCTGAGCTGACTTAGTTGCCACTGGGCTCTGGACAGGGGCGGGAAGAATCATGACTGGGGTGTGTCTATACTGTGACCGTTCCGTGCTGCCTGAGTGACCACTAGGGGCTGTTGCTGCCAGGGTGTAGGTCAGTGCAACTCCAGTGGACCAGGGATGTGTGTTGCCTCCCCTCTCAGTCCCTGCACCAGGCTCAGCACCAGACTCGTGGATTTCCCTCGAAGTCTCTGTCATGAGCAGGCTCCAGTCCAAATCAGTGAGTCCTAATGATCACAGGCAATGGGGGTGGGGACTGCACCAACTAGAGATTAAAACACAGGGAGCTGCATATGGATCATCCACGTAGAGGGGAGGGTCAGACACCCTGCGACCTTCCCCTCTCCTCCCCAGAGCAAGTGCAAGTCTCCATGGGAGACTGGGCAGGATGGGGACATCATTTTCTTTCTCCATCTCTGTGGAGCATTCCCGTGAGCATCCCAATGAATGGCCTGCTCGGACACCCGTGAGCGTTAGCCCCACATCCAGGTATAATCTGTAGCGTTCAGTGACCTTCCAACACTTCATTTTAAAACTTGACTGAAATCCTGAGGAGCTTGCAAGAACATATAGCCCTTCCCCAGGGGTGCTCTGTGCGCTGTGTACAGCGGGGCCCCCATTTATTTGTCACCCTCTTTCTTGTTCCTAAGATCTTCACTTACGCTCCCCCTAGAAAGGTACCCTAGAAAGGTACTGCAGAATGAGTCCTTTCCTGGGGCCATCTGGTGGATCTGCATAGTAACTGCAGTACTCTCCGGATTTTCCTGCCTGCCTTGTGGAAGGCAAGGGTCTGGGGTAGCCCTGGATGAAAGATTTGAGTTTTGAACGGAGTATTCACCAATAATTTCCCCAGCTCCGACCTGGGGCATGCTAATGGGTTTCCTGCATCGGCCCCATGAGAGCCAGCAGACGCTGAAAGATCTTCTCCCATATTGATTCTTACGCTGATGTCCTGTGAAAATTGGGGCCTCTTTCTTTTAACTTGGGACTGGGCCTTCACATAAGTACAGAGCACCCGGGGGATGCAGATGCGGTCTAGACGCCCTCTGTTATCCACCCCTTCACTTGCTCTAATGGAGCCTTCGCCACTCCCTTTCCTGCACGGCGATGCTTTAACCTGCCGCCACCGTTGTGGCGTGGGCTGGGGAGAGCAGCAGGTGAGACCTTGCTCGCTGGGGAGAGCAATCTGGCATCCACCTTGTCCCGGTTGTCGTTCTACGCTATGACTTATGGGCCTGATCCTGCATGGAGTCCAGTGCCTCCTGTGGCCTGGCCCTGGGCACTCTCAACTCCCACTGAGTTTAATAGAATTGAGAGTGTTCAGAACTGAGTCCTATGCTGTTGACCTGGGAAACGGAAGCTGGCCTGACCAGGAGGTAACTACTGCCTGCAAATTGTCTGCCTTCCTTGGCAAGAATAGCCCGCGCCAGCCTAGCCATGGAAGTGAATGGGAAGCTGCCCATTGACTTAATCGGCTGTGGATCAGGCTTCTGTTTCCAATTCGAGCCCAAAGGTCTGCTGCTGGGCTGCCAAATGACTATGTTCATAAGCTCTGAGTGATTTCTGACATGGGATCCTGCTGTTCCCCGTTCCGGCTGCTGCTACTTGTTGACAACTGACCTCGCTCACCCCAAAGAGAGAGCAAAAATGTTGGTTACCTGGGTAAACCCTCCAACTCTAAAATACCAGCAAGGCTGGGGTTCAGGATGCTCCTTTGGCTTGTGTGATTGGAGGTATAAAGAAAATAGTGCGTGTGCCTGTTTCTCAAAACAAAGTTTTTCAGATGTGGGTGGTACCCAGAACTCTGCTCTTTACCTGGCTTCCATCCAAAGAAAGATTTAGGAGTTTGCGCGATGGATCAATTTCAGTGGCTCCATGTACATTTCATCCTTTGTTGTACTGAATGGCAATGAAATTATTGCACTTGTAGGGCTTGGGATTTGAATGCACAAATTGCAACCTTTGTTTTATCCGCATTGGTCGGAGAGTTCCCACTTAGCAAAAGCAGATGTCTATCAGCTGGCTTCCACTGGAAAAAAGTTTCTGGGAGCTTAGGCCATAAGTCACCATTTTGTAGCATCTTTAGATTTTCTGTGGCCACGTGCAGCCTGGTGCATGCCAAAATCCACAACTGTCACATTTATAAATCTCTTAAAGGGTCAAAGAGGCATCCGTGCTGGATGTGGCTTTCACTATGAGCTGGGAGGGGTCATTCCACTATTTTGCAAATCCGGAAAAAAGATACTGGGACTTTGTTTGTTTTTATTTGTTGTTTTCCAGTAGCTTCTAGAGGCCTCAACCAAGATCAGGATCACATTATGCTAAGTGCTGAACAGACACATAGTCAAACAGTCCCTGTTCCAAAGAGCTCACAGTCTAACTTGGATGAGACAGACCAAGGGTGGGAGAAAAGAATCATTTCCCCATCCTATAGATCAGTGGTTCTCAACCAGGGAGACGTGTACCCCTGGGGGTACACAGAGGTCTTCCAGGGGTACAGCAACTCATCTAGAGATTTGCTAGTTTTACAACAGGCTACATAAAAAAAAACACAAGTGAAGTCAGTACAGACTAAAATTTTCATACAGACAATGACTTGTTTACACTGCTCTATACACTATACCAGGGTGGCCAACCTGAGCCTGAGAAGGAGCCAGAATTTACCAATGTACATTGCCAAAGAGCCACAGTAACACGTCAGCAGCCCCCCATCGCTTCCCCACACCCCCACTCCCAGCGCCTCCCTCTCCCTCCCCGCACCTCCCGATCAGCTGTTTTGTGGCATGCAGGATGCTCTGGGGGGGAGGAGCGAGGACACAGCAGGCTCGGGGAGGGGGTGGGAAGGGGTGGAGTGGGGGCAGAGCCAGGGGTTGAGCAGTGAGCACCCCCGGCACATTGGAAAGTTGGCTTCTGTAGCTCCAGCCCCAGAGTCGGTGCCGAGACAAGGAGCCTCCTGGGGCTCTGGAGCCACCCCTGTACTATCCACTGAAATGTAAGGACACTATTTATATTCCAGTCGATTTATTTTATAATTCTATGGTAAAAATGAGCATGAGCGATGTTTCAGTAACGGCGTGCTGTGACATGTCTGTATTTTTAGGTCTGAGTTTGTAAGCAAGTAGTTTTTAAGTGAGGTGAAACTTGGGGTACATGAGACAAATCAGACACCTGAAAGGGGCACAGTAGTCTAGAAAGGTTGAGGGCCACTGGTATAGATGACAAATAGAGGTTAGATTTGTAGACGTATATATTGAAATGAAGCAGGCTTTGCTTGTCTTGTAGAGACCCTTCTCTTTTTGCATATTAAATGCTAAAAGGGAGAACTAACCAAGTGAAAATTTTCTGTAAGCCTCCTTAATGCATGACAACAAGTGGCTAGCATAGTTTGTGTTCATACTGTAATCAGCACATAGGAAGTTTAAGGAAAATACCATTTGACTGTAAAATAAGAAGTTAAAACAATTCAGGAATAGAGAGACTTTAATGACCCCTTGTGACATATGGGAGAAAAGTAAGGGTGTGCCTCGATCTCATTAAAGACTCGTGGGAATGGTGCCATGAGGTGAGGGAAGAACCAGTAACTGAGTATGTTCAGAAGGGAGTTAAAAGACAAGATGGAAATTGTCCAAAACAGCCTCCAAGACAGTCAGTATGATAAACATACTTGTAAACGCACTTTTGACGTAGGAGATTTGGTGATTGTACTCAGCCCCGCAAAAAGTTTCAAAATGCAAAACTCTTGGGAGGGGCCCCTTTTGAGGTGGTAGAAGTGGCAAGCGAGGACACCGATCAAGTTAAAAAGCCCCATGATGATACCGGTTTCCCAACTGGTACACATGAACTGGCTCAAAGCCTGTCACCGTAGGGAGGCCAGGGTAAACATGATCTGCTGTGTGGAAGGGGAAACTGAGGCACACCCACTCACTGATTTGATGGCTGACTGCCAAGATGGATCAACTCTGCAAAGCATTGAAATCTGTAAAGAATTAACCCCAGTCGCAAATGAAAAGGGGTTGTCAGTGCTGCAAGGGTCCAGCGAGGTGTTTTCCAACGAGCCAGGGAGAATGCACTTGCTGTCCTATAAAATCCTCACAAAAGGGACACAACCTTCCCCCCACTTCCAGGCCTTGCAAGGTGAAAGAGCAAATTCGTGCAGAAATACAGACCATGTTGGACCTGGGAGTAATTAAGGAATCTGACAGCCTCTGTGCATCCCCGTGCTCTTGGGCCCCAAAAGGGATGGCACTGTAAGATTTTGTGTGGACTATAGAAAGCTTAATGCTGTTACTGTAGCAGATGTGTACCCTATGCCAAGAAATGATGATCTGCTCAACGTGCTGAGCCAAGCCAAATCCCTCAATACTTCTCATCTAACTAGAGGCTACTGGCAGATCCCTCTGGAGGAGGAGGCACAGCAAAAGTCTGCTTTCATCACTGACATAGGGCTCTATGAATTCGCAGTATTACCTTTTGGTTTGGTAAATGCTGGTGCTACCTTGCAGAGACTGGTCAACAAAGCTTTGCAAGGGCAGGCTCAGTGGGACCCCAGCACAGCGGGTGGCATCCCGGATGGGGTCCAACCCATCACACCCCTGTGACGAGAATGGCAATCACTGACTAGATCTAGGTTTCAGAGTTGTAGCTGTGTTAGTCTGTATCAGCAAAAACAACGAGGACACCTTAGAGACTAACAAAATTTATTTGGGCATAAGCTTTCGTGGGCTAAAACCCACTTCATCAGATGCATGGAGTGGAAAATACATTAGGAAGATAAAAGAAAAGGAGTACTAGTGGCACCTTTAGAGACTAACAAATTAGGAAGATATATATACATAGTACATGAAAAGATGGGAGTTGCCTTACCAATTCTACTAGATCTAGTAGCCTTTGTGGAAGGCTTATTCGGACAAACTCCCAGTGAAGAAGTTTTTGTTTCAGAAAGTGGATGCAGTAACCAGGGGAGCAGCCAGTTTAGACTTGATTCTGACTAACAGAGAGGCATTTGTCACAAATCTGAAGGTTGAAGGAAACTTGAGTGAAAGTGATCATGAGATTTCATGATTCCAAGGAAAGTAAGGAGTGAGAGCAACGGAATAAGGAGCATGGCCTTCAAAAAAGCAATCTTTAACAAATTCAGATACCTGGTAGGTAACGTCAGATGGAAAGACAACCTAAGGGATAAAGGAGTTCAGGAGAGCTGGCAATATCTCAAGTAGACAATACTAAAGGCACAAGAGCTAACTATTGATGTGAGGGAAGGATAGGAAGAATAGCAAGAGGCCGATGTGGTTCTATCAGGAGCTCTTTAATGACCTAGAAATCAAACGGAAATCCAACAGAAAATGGATATATGGAAAAATTGCTAAGGAGGCATAAAAAAGTATAGTACAAGCATGCAGGGACAAAATCAGAAAAGCTAAGGCATAAAATGAGTTACAACTAGAAAGGGAGATAAAACAACAACAAGTTCTATAAATACATTAAGAGAAAGACAAAGTGTAGGTCCTCAACCTAGTGGGGAGGAGAGCTAATGATTTCAAGAAGGCTGAGGTGTTTAATGCCTATTTGGCTTCAGTCTTCCCTAAAAAGATTAATGGTGATACTTGATGCAATTAATATTCAGAGCAAGGGGGAAAGAACAGGTTAAAGAATATTTAGCTAATTTAGACATAACAAATTGACATGGCTTAATGAAATTCATCTAAGGTACTTAAGGAACTAGCTGAAGCAATCTCAGAGCCATTAGCAATTATCTTTGAGAACTGATGGAGGATGGGTGAGGTCCCAGAGGACTAGAGAAGGGCAAACATAGCACCTATCCTTAAAAAAAGGGAGCTATGAGGGCCTGTGGAATTATAGATCAGTCGGCCTAACTGATACCTGGAAAGGTACCAGAACAAATTATTAAACAACCAATATGTAAGCACCAAAAGGATAATAGAGTTTTATAAGGAATAGCCACCATGGATTTCTCAAGAACAAATCCTGTCATGCCAACCTAATGCCCTCCTTTGACAGGGTTACTGGCCTAGAGGATTTGGGGGGAAGAAGCAGCAGACGGGATTGTGACACATCCCCAGAGTGCAGCCTGGGACCGCAGGACCGCTGTGCCCCCTTCACTCTCCAGTCTGGGCTGTCTCTCTCAATGCTTTGCTAGTAACAAGCAGCAAACCAAATTCACGGCCATGAAAAATGCGTCATGGACCGTGAAATCTGGTCTTTTGTGTGCTTTTACCCTATGCTGTACAGATTTCATGAGGAAGTGGCAGCTGCTGACTGAGGGCCCAGCTCTGCGGGCAGTAGCACAGAAGGAAGGGTGGCAACACCAGACCACGCCCTCCTTACTCCTGCCCTGCTGCTGCTGGTGGCTCTGTCCTCGCAGCTGGGATCCCGGCCAGCAGCCGCTGCTCTCCAGCCGCCCAGCTCTGAAGGCAGCGCTGCCGCCGGTAGCAGTATCGTGACCCCCCCGAACTCCTTTTTGGGTCAGGACCCCAACAATTCCAACACCGTGAAATTTCAGATTTCAATCGCTGAAGTCATGAATTTATGATTTTAAAAATCCGTGAAATTGACCAGAATGGACCGTGAATTTGGTAAGGTCCTATGTATAATATGGATATTCTTATTCATAGAAATGTCTAATATTTTGTAGACTCATGCTAAGCTCTTTGCTTCAATATCTTGTTGCAGTGAGTTCCACATGATACTTTTTGTTGCCTTTTAATTCAAAGCCTCATTTTATTATTGAGAGGAGGCAAAGAAGAGCACCTGATTTACCTTCTCTTTATGCCATGGCAGTATTTTAGATACCTCCATCAGGTTTCCTGTTTGGGGCTGTTTCTTTAGAGAGGAGGCAATCTTATACGCTCTCCTCTTAGGAGAAAAGTTTCTAGGTGTCTGGTCAGTTTCTGTGCCTTTCTCTGGGCATCTTCTATTTCTGCTGTATCCTGTCTGAGATGGGCTGACTGGGAGCGTATACAGTGTCTAGGGTGACCACATGAGGGTGCCAGTGCTATTTTGAGAAGTCATGCTATTTATCGGTAGCTCCTCTAATGACCTACAGCTGTTAGTAGAGGCTGCTACCAGTAGCTACACCAGATTCTACAGTTCACACTGTACCACTGGCAGAGTCTGGCCCTTTAAGAGGGATCTTCTCACACAGAACAGACGCTGTGGCCCTCGTACCATCTCCCTGCTGCCAGCATAACAGGGAAATGGGGGCATCTGTTTACAGCCAGTCTAAGTTAGAGCAGCCCTCCGGCAGCTCAGACTGGGTGCAGGGAGACTGGCCCCACAAAGATGCAGCGTCACGACTGGAGTGCACCTGTCCTGCTCTGTGCAGAGCCGCCACACCCTAACAATTTGCATGTTCCCGTGTCACTTCTCGAACAGATGTCTGGATCAATTAAGTCCTCCATTAGGACCAGGTCTTGTGGTTTGGATATTTCTGCTGGTTGTTCTAGAAATGCCTCATCCACCTCCTTTCCCTAATTTAGTGGTCTGTCGTGAATCACAAATTGAATATGAGTCAACAACGTGATGCTGTTGCAAAAACAGCATCTGTAATTCTGGGATGTACTAATACACATGTTTAAGACCTGGGAAGTCATTGTTCCACTCTCCTCAGCAGCAGGAGTGCTGTGTGCTGTTTTGGGCACTGCACGCTAAGAAAGCTGTGAACAAATTTGAGCGAGTCCAGAGGAGCGCAATAAAAAGTGTAGAAAACCTAACTTAGGAGGAAAGGTTGAAAGAAAAGGGCATGTTAAGTCCAGAGAAGAGGAGCCGGAGGGGGTGGGAGAGGACCTGATAGCAGTCTTCAAATATGTTAAGTCCGGTTATAAAGAGAACAGCGATAATTGTTCTTCATGTCCACCCAGGGAAGGACAAGAAATAATTGGCTTAGTTTGCAGCAAGGGAGATTTAGGTTTGATATTAGTTAAGCACTAGAACAGGCTTCCAAGGGAGACACTGGAATCCCCAATATCAGAGGTTTTCATAAACAGATTAGACAGACACCTGTCAGGGATGACCTAGATTTCCTTAGTCCTGCCTCACTGTGAGGGGAGGGAGGGATCAGTGACCTCTTTAGCAGCCTTCCAGCCCTATATTTCTGTGAAGTGCATCAGAACCCCTCCTAAGCTATTCAAATACAGTATTGTCAACAGCTCATTCTCTCAGTATGTCTGGTTTTTGTTATTAACTTGTAAACTTTCAGCCTCTGTGTTCCATCATTTTGCACTGGTGAACAGGGGGACAATTCGCAGCGAATGAGATTAGTCAGCTCCGTAGTTATCTCTAAGGGACCAGGTCTGGCCCGATGAAGACAATGGAGTTACAACAGGTTTAAGTCTGACTCTAAGTCTTTTGGCTCAATGAGGAGGCCAGAAGAAGGCTCCAGGAAGCAGATGCATCTGAGGAGACTTGAAAGGCAGGGTAGCCTGGCTGCATGGACACTTGTTCAAGCTAATCCACAGCAGTGCCAGAGAGCTGCACCTGGGAACATGGGAGCTGTGAACTAGAAGCGATGAACAGCCACCAGAAGGATCAGACAAACATCCTAGCTCTTCTGCTGGCTCATACATTTCAAAGAGCCCATTTAACAGGTCATCCTCTCTGGGAGTCTGTTTAACAAATGGAAGTCGCAAAGTACTGTTGGGTTCCTCCACTTCAAACAATTTCAGCTCAGTATCAAATGGGGTCCGGCATCTAATATTAGTCAATATTTTCGTTAGTGACTTGGATAATGGAGTAGAGAGTATGCTTATACAATTTGTGGATGACGCCAAGCTGAGAGGGGCTGCAAGCATGTTGGAAAATAGGATTAGAATTGAAAATGGCCTTGACAAATCATGGAATTAATCTGAAATCAACAAGGTGAAATTCAACAAAGACAAGTGCAAAATACTACACTTAGGAAAAAAATCAAATCCACAACTACAAAATGGGGAATAACTAGCATGGTGGTATCGCCGAAAAGACTGTTTTGTTTTTTGTTTTTAAATGGATCACTAATTGAGTATGAGCCCCCAAATGTGGTGATGTTGCAAAAAAGGCTAATATTCTGGGGTATATTAACACGAGCATCCTACATAAGACACAGAAGGTAATTGTCCTGCCCTACTCAGCACTAGTGAGGCCTCAGCTGGAGTGTGGTGTCCAATTCTGGGTGCCGCAGTTTAGGCTAGGATCCCCTAGCTGGCTGAATCCTGAGCTTGCAGGATGTGTGTAGGTTCCTAGTCCAGCCTCTCGGCTGTCCCGTTGCTAAAACGCTTACCGGTCTATCTGTGCTGGAAAACCGCTGTTTGCCACATGAGGTTCCCACATGCTGTCTGAAGAAAATGGATGTGACCTTTTTTCAAAAGGACCTGAAATGCCCCAGGTGAAATGGTGTGTGTGATTGCCACTGAAAGGAAAATGTGCTGTGGCTCTTGTGCACTGGACTGATGCATTATGTTTGTGTCCCAGTCTGGGTGTAAGATTTCAGGTCTTCACTAGAGCTCCGCTGGATCAGGATCGGTGCTTAGATCCCCAGGCGCTAGATACTCTAGCGATCACTTGGACAGAACACCCCGAAACTGACTTGAACTTCACAACTAAAGTCCAGTTTTATTTTTACTACCCAGGGACTCTTGTGGCTCAAGCACGTTGAGTGGAGGCAGGAGATCTGAGTTCAAGTCCCGGCTCAGACTTCCCGTGTGACCTTGGACAAGTCACCTAATCTCTCTGGACCACAGCGCCCCATCTGTAAAATGGAGAGAACATTTTCTTTAGTCTGGCCACTTGGGTTATGTCTACACTGCCCCACAGTTCAGACTACCAGGGTGTGAACAGCAGAGCGTATGGAAGTGTTGCACTGTAACTCCCCTGTGTGGATGCTGCAGATGTGAACCTTTCCCTTTGCATTGATGTAACTCTGTTTGAAGAGAAATCTCTTAACACGAACTAGGAACCTTTTAGGTCATGCCTGCGGCGTCCACACAGGAGAGTTACAGCACAGCACTTCCGTGCACATGTCTGTTCACACCCTGGTAGTCTGCACTGTGGGGCTGTGTAGAGAAGCCCTTAGACTGTAAATTCTTCAGTGCAGGCATGTGTCGCTTACTATGCATATATACGGTGTCTGGCACACTGATACCCCTATGTCAATTAGGGCCTCTAGGCATTTGCCATCATAAACATGAATGAGTGCTTTGAGATCATCGGGTGAAAGTAGGGTAACATCTGGCTGGTATTTGACTGGCTCTGCTGGTTATTTTTTTATAGATTAAATTATTTTTCTGGTGACTAGAAAAAAAAATCTGCCATTTTGTTGATGTTTTTAGTGGGTCTAAAGATTTGCATTATTATCCCAATACACTGGGATAGCTAATGTTAGAGGTTTGTGTCCAGCTAAAGAGGCTGCAGTGTTCCCGCATCCGCAGTTTAAGCTAAACAGATCAAAACTGTTGAAAATACAGCAGCTGCCTGCCCACCACCGTGCAAGGGCACTGCGCGGGGGCGTGAGAGAGGTTTGAGTCATGAGAGAGTGAGGAGAAGTGTGATGTTGTCAATTTTTATCTACATGTGTGGAGTTGCCTTGTGGTTGGGTGTTGGGATTGCCTCTGGGCGGGGTTCATTTCAAAGGTGGTAACGCTAGGTGCCAGGTTCTGCAGAAGTGCATTCTGGATCTTGAGTCAGGCAAGACCGATCACCCCACACTTGTCTGCTGCTTAATCCTAACCTATGGACTGAAATAGCACACAGATGCTGTGGGAATTTGCGCCTGTCCCAGGCTGCTGATGTTCCAGGACAATAGTTGAAGCCAGCAAAATATAATGCAAGTTCTTTTATATATATAAAAAAATATATATATTTTTTTTACCTTACTGAATAGGGGTATGTTAGAGAGTAGGAAGATCTAACAGGTCTCTGCTGACACTAAAGTTCTTCTGACTCTTGAAAGGTTTTCTACTATTACCAGCTACTTGCATAGCAATCAACATGCCCTTTAATAAAAGACTGATCCTAAAGGCGCTTTCTCCCTTTTCTGCCATTGCTATGGCATAATGAATTGGACAGTGATGTAGAATGTGAGCGGCTAATCCAAACCCCCTTACAATAGATGTTTGGTATTGATTCTGCATGCAGAAAGAATTATAGTCCTCTGGCTCATTGCATGCACTCTTCTTACTTGAAGGATAATTTTAGCCAATCCTGCCAGATGCTATTTCTTGTCTCATGTCTAAAAAACTGGCTGCAAGTGACCTAAGAACCAGGAGGTCCCTTCCAGTCTTATCAGGGCAACCTTGTCATATAACCCAGTGGTTTTCAAACCAGTATTGGGTCGCTCTGGTCAGCACCACTGACCGGGCCATTAAAACTCCAGTCAAAAGTCCAGTCAGTGGTGCTGCCTGCTAAGGCAGGCTAGTCCCTACCTGTTCCGGGGTGCAGCCTGGTGTCGGAAGGGGCCAGCAGCAGGTCCAGCTCCTAGGCAGGGGAGCCACAGGGCTCTGCGCACTTCCCCTGCCCCAAGCATGGGCTCCACACTCCCATTGGCCGGTTCCCAGCCAATGAGAGCTGGGGGAGGCGGTGCCTGCAGGCAAGAGCCTCACAGAGCCACTTGTGCGCCTCTGCCTAGGAGCTGGACCTGCTGCTGGCCACTTCCGGGGGTGCAGTGCAGTCCTGCCTTAGCACCCCCGCTGTGCCGCTGACCGGGAGCTGTCTGAGGTAAGCCCGCGTCCCAATCCCCTGCCGCAGCTCTGAGGCCCCCCAAAGCTGGAACCCCTTCCTGCACCCCAAATCTGTCATCCCCGGCCCCAGCCCAGAGCCTGCACCTCGAGCCCAGAGCCCTGACCCCCCTCCCACATCCTGAACCCCCTCATTGCCGGCCCCACCCTGCAGCCCTCACCCCCACAACCCAACCCTTTACCCCAGCCCTGAACCCAAACCCCTCATCCCCAGCTTTGTTGGGTCGCGGGCATCAACAAACTTCTTCAACTGGGTCGCCAGAAAAAAGTTTGAAAACCACTGATGTAACCCATTTAATACACTTATCAAGCTCCATCCTAAAACTTGTTGAGTTGTTTGTCCCCACTGATATTCCAGAGCTTCAATCCTCTGATCGTTAGAAACCCAATTCCTAGCCTAAACTTATTCATGGCCAGTTTATTCCCATTTATTCTTGTGCCAACACATTTTATGGGTGGCACTGTACACTTAATTTGTACGCACAGTCAATGTGATGGCATGTGCCCATTTGCTTGCACCAGAATTGTAATACTTGTGGTTGGCAATGTGATGAATCAGGCCCCAAATATTGAAAGTGGCTTAAAAACCATGACTGGTTAAAAGAACAATTCTACATTTGGGTTGGCTGTTACAATTATACCAGAATGCAATGTGCAAGTGACTTGAAAATAGCCAGCTTTGCACACAGTTACCAATGTGCGGGTGTAATGTTGCTCCCAAATTAGCTGTGCAGTTGCATTGTGCCTCAGCGTTTGCTCACCTAAAAGGTTTAGAAAGTTGTCTTAAATTATAAGCAGCCTTTGAATGAAAAATTAGAATGAGGCCCTCTACCTGTTGCTGGTGGCTTTCTGTGCTGCCTACAGGGGGGACATGGCAGGTAGATGGGGCATCACCAGAGCATTATGCAACAGCCAAGAAATTATCCGAATTATGCCCATTGTTTACAGTGCCCGCGTTCCATCTTCTCATGCCAACACATTCTAATGCACACAGCCGTGTCCAGGACCTATTCCTGAGCTACAATGGCTGAGAGGTTATTGTGGGTGAACTACACAGGCCCTTTCAGGATCTAAGCCCACCGCTTTGGGCCACCTCAGGCCAGAATGGTACAGAATTCCCACTGACTTCACTGGGTGTTTGTACGTACGTGCCAACAGCTGGATGTAATTCAACTCTGAGTCTGAAACAGCTAACTGAATGTTTCCTAGAGAAGTTGATTGTGTGTCCCAATTACAGGGTTAGGATGGGTTACGAGTTTGGGTGAGAAGCTGGAAAACAGAAAACCCTGAAGGGCATCACAGCAATACACATAAACATCAACCTTTAGCCTCTAACAGTCACTCATACTGGGGCTTCAGAGACCTGGAAAGCTACCAGGACTCAACAAACACCCAGGAGTTTATCCAGAACCTTCTCAAATAATTTATTCCGATTCCCACAGAATAACAACTTGTTAAAGGGACCCAGGTCGCTCGAAAGCTGTGCCAGTAATAATTCAGGCCCAATTTTGAAGTCAAATATTTAGTTAAGCAGAGACTGTCTGATGGCTGGATGAAACACAGACAGCATCTGAGCAAGCTCAACGCTTCAGTTCTTCATCAATGTCCATTGGCACAAGCTGGTCACTCAGTACCATGTTGCTTGTTTTTCCAGACTCTCTTATGCCCAGGTAGCTTTTCCAACAGCTTGGAGAGAGGCATTTCAGCTGTGCTCTCAATCCTATTACAGGCAGAAATAAGTCCGCTGAGGCTCTTAGGGACAACTCTGATACAGATCAGCAACTTACTGGAGATTGGCAGGTCAAACCTATGCCTCTGATGTGTACCTCTGGCACCTTAGCTAGGCCTGCCCCTGTATAAGATGACTGCTGTCTACATACATGGAGATGGTTAGACTGAAAAGTGTCTGGCCCTTGGCTTCTTGGGAGTTGTTTTGTCCATATGATAAAAGAACTGAATAACGGGCAAGTGCCTGGTTAGATGAGGCCTATGTCTGAATTAGCCGGGGGTGTAGAAGAACATCTAAGTTCGGTCTCTACTTTGGAGTCTGTGGCTGTATCCTTACCGTTCAGCCTGCCAACGCTCAAATGTGGGAGACTGTGACAAAGATGACGGATACAAATTACACTAAAGGATTGAATCCCTGATCATTGTAAGTGATTCTATGGTATTAGGTTCATGAGTCTCTCTTTCTCATGTAAATGGTCAACAACAAAATTGTTTATGGAGCATAGGTAAAGTCAGGACTAGAATGAGGATCATCTCAGAGGTAGGCCCATACCCTGTATTGTAAAACACCAAAGATATGTCACTAGCTGCTGTGTAATAGAAATGTAATAGGCAGTGTCTGTGTCATTGCCCTATGCTAGGTGGGATCAGAATTACTCAGCTGTGTGTCATTGTCCATATACTACTAACAACTAATGGAGATTCTCCATCTGCATAAAGCACAAAGTGCTCAAGCAAAAAGTGAATCTGAGGGTCTTTTATCACTGCTGGCCCAACACAATTCCAAGTGCCTGTGGTGTGCAGAACAGTAATGGGCATGAAGTCCTAGGTGGTTATATATCTGTTTGTCTTGTTGGCCAATGTCTGTAGATCTGACCTACTGGATGCTTTATGTCTGACTATGTTGTATAGATTACATGAGTCCAAGCGATATCTATGCATGTGGTTAGCAGAGTCTACTGAAAAGACACATACTTCCTGGTATGGGGTAATTTAGTGGACTTTTCACTTCCCTAGGGGTTCCTCTTTTTGAATGTTTTCTAGCAGACTCCAGTTTGCGTCCCACAAAGTGCAGCCACGTCTCAACAAAAAGCTCTCTGGCTTAGAAGCCTGCACGGGAGGGAGCTGCAGCAGTAGCCTCAAACGTGAAATTTGCCATCCAGCTCCTTAGAAAACCAGTTGCCAATGCACATGCAGATGAGCCCAGAAGGGCTACAGCAAGGAAGAGCAGCTCTGTGGCATGCTCGTTCCATCATCTTCCCCCAGTATCAGCCCAGGCCCTTGTTTACACTAGGAAATCACATGGCTTCAGCAGTCAGGCTAGCTGACTTGGTGCTGACTACAGGGTTAGCTGTAAGGGAGCACCAGGGCAAGTCCTATTCAGCACAGGTTCCACTGAGCTTATGCTGAAGCCTGTGCTCTTCCCTGGTGTAGACAGGGCTATGTGATGTCTGCTGGGCAGTGACTTAAGACTGCAAGGAAACAGGGATTGCATGGAGGCCTATAGGAAAAGGTGTTGGCAAGGCTTTTTTAAAACTCGTATGAAATATTTTGGGCATGATTCTAGTCTGTCTCAGTTATGAATTAGGAACTCCCAGAGGGCTCTACTGCTAAAGGGTCACTTGGAAGCAAATGAGATTGGTTTTTTTGAAGGCGGATTGCATGTGTTCTGTATGAAACAGCCCAGCGTTCTTTCCGGGAGAAACCAGGGGCCAGATTCTGCTCTTACATGCACCAGTCTAAATCCTGAGTAATTCCAATGACTGAAATGGCACAACTCCAGATTTACGTAAGCCAGCGTCTCTGAGATCAGAACCAGGTCCCTTGTTTATAAATAAGGAATCCTTTTTACTGGAGTCTGCACCTTAGAATAGGGCTCTAGTTAACTTACTGCAGGAATCAAATTTGAAAAAACCAAACTGTCCAATGACAACCTGCTTCCTCATTCCCTGTGATTTGCTTCTACAAAACATAGAGGTTCCGGAGGAGCCATGAGGTGATGGAAGGTTCAGCAGTAGGTGGGACAGGGACAACTATCTGAAAGCTTGTCTCTTGAGTAAATACAGTTTTAGGCAGTTTAGCTAGAAGAGCTTGAGATGCCTGGCTCAAATCAGGTCCACCATTTCCAGCTCTCACGTGGTGGGAGGATAAATTTGCAAAAGGACTAATATCCACGTGCCCCTGCTCTCTTACGTGGCTTAGACTTGGCTTTCTTCTTAGTGTAGCTCCTCTTCCCTTTGTGCAGGACGTGTTCAAGTACAGAGCCAGGGCGGGGAGTGGTTTTAGAGAGGAGGAAGGCCAGGGACAATATAGAGAAGGAAATGAAGGCCCTGAGGTAAAGCTAAAACTTAACCCATGCATGCTAATAGGTAATGCTCAATAAAGAGAATGAACAATAATAGTTATGACCAATAACAACAGGTAGGGCTGAGCCTAGACCAAAACCTCTGGCACAATGTAGAACTTTGAAGAAGTTCCATTGGCAATTCAAACTGAGAAATGGCATGAAACAGTGGGTCTAGAGAGACCTGGGTTCAAGTCCCCTGGGTGAGTGATCTGATTCCCCTCCCACCCTTTGTCTGTCTGTTACCTTTGCGCCAGTAATGCAAAATAAAACCTGAGCCGCAGAGTTTGGTAATCTCCGGTTACACTGGTGGGAATAATCCTCATGCCCTGAGTTTGGAGCCATCAGCTGATGTCCACAGAAGTCAGTATAGAATCTTCTTGCTATACGGACCATTGCCTAATCAGCTTTTGGTAACTCTCCTCTAAAGTCTCAAGCAAAGCTCACTGCTGGGGGCAGACTACGGCAGAAGGTGGTTCACTGGTGCAGTGGCAAATTATTTGTTGCACTATGAAATATATTGTACTTTGGGGCTGGTGAGAGCCTGTGGGGGCAGCATGCTCAGGTCCTATGGATGGAGAGGTTACTTTGATTAGTCAGCACATGATGGCCCCCAGCATGAGCTGTGGCCAGTCCTACTCCACCTAGAGGAGCCTGGATACTGCAGTGATGGGCATATGGATCAGGGAATTAATGGCTGATCACCAGCCAGGGTGGCCTTTAGGGTGGTAGGGGGACCAGGGCCAAAGGAAATTGCCATACTCTGTTTGATTCTGTCTTCTACTTTCACTTTCACTGATCCTACTGGAGACCGTGTGAAAATTCACCTTGCCTTCACCTGACTTCAGCGGGAGCAGGTCTGAGCCCTTGCTTTCATGGTCACTGTTTCCCTCTGCACTGAAGGAGCCACACATGGCGTTGCGGAAAAGCACAAGGTGGTGGATCTGAGGCTGAGTTAGATCTTTGCTGACAAAGGTTTGCTCTGTGTGTGGTAATTGCTCCTCCCACCACACTCGGCAGCAGGGATCGCCACAGAAGAACAGCTGCGGCTGCCTCATAAATAAAGTTGTCTAAACATGCACGTAATAGAAAAGTAGATACAGCCTAGTATGTCGCAGCTAGAATGGTCAGTTCACACCAAATTAATCTCTTTTGGTCTCTTGTAATTTATGGTGGCTTGTAGCAGAAATCCCACTGCAGATAAATGGATGGTCTTGCAGCGAGTGTGAAGGCTCTTCCAAAGCAAGGAAATCTTGGCTTGGCAGGAATCCAGAATACTAGCGCAGATTATGAAATGTCCTTTCCGCTGAGCGGCCCAGCGTATCCTGCTTACTTTGCAGCTCTCCGGACTGCCTCAGCTTGTAGCTAGTGTGTCAATGGCTCTGAACAAGCTGCCTGGGTTAAGAACTCAAGCGCTGCTCCCTCCCTTCTTCTAAAACCGCAACGAGCGGCAAAAATGAAACCATGCCCTGAAATAATCTATCCTGAGAGCATGGTGTTAACCTCTGAAGCAGGCCCACTGGGCAGTAAACCAAACAACCCAGAAGTGATCTAGAGGTCCTAGAGAGACACCATTTGCGGCTTCTTCAGTGCAGCGGGAAACTGAGGCCATAAAACTGAGGGCCGAGTCCTGCTCCTGCTGAAGTCAGGCCATGTGAATTTTCACATGGTTTTCAATAGGCTCCCACAACAGTTCTGCAGGAGGATGTTTACACTGACGTTGAGTTGATTGTGTTAATTCCATCATGTAAAACTTGATAAGGAAGGGGTGCAATTCTGATTCTGAGCATCTAATAGAAACTACATTAAATAAGATGAATGAAGACACATGGGCTCTAGCAAATAATTCTCTTTTAGCCCATGGATAGTTTAATGAGGGAACAGACGGGGAAGCAACACCTTGTGTTAGAAGGATGCTTAAGTGCAGCCTTGGAAGTGTTTCATTTCTGGCTCTCTGTGTGGTGTTGTGTTTTTGGTTTTTTTGTTGGTTTTTTTTTTTTCCAGAGCTTATCACATCTGTCTTTGCCCCTGGACATGTGCAAGTTCACAGAAATGGTTCTGTTCCAGGGCTAATGAGTAATTCCATGGTCTTGGGCTCAGAGAAGGGGGATGGAACATACAGCAGCTGGAATTGTATGGTTTGCAAGGAACTCCGCTGGTACAGAATTTCAGGCCAATCCATGTTTTTATTGTTGTCCAACAGGCTTTTCTTAAGATTGCTGCTGAACTCCTTGGCTGTTGGTGCAGAAATGACCCCTCCAAGGGATGCAGAAATCCAGTGGGGATACTTGTTTTCGGCATATCAAGTGCAAATGGAAAATAATTACGCCAACGCAGGTGGTTTGAATTTATTTGGGTGTGAACTTTGCTCAGTTCATGAAGGAAAAAGTGCTTGAATCCAGAAAGTACACAGGCTGTCCTGACTCTGGTTTAGATCTGATTTGTGTTGGGTAAGCTGAGATGAATTGAGTCTTAGTAAGTCTCAGCAGATCACTGTGCGTTTGTTTGTTAAATTCAGCTTTTCTCCAAGCAGCGAGAGAGTTTCTGCCTGATGATTCTGTAAAGAGCACCGGAAACAGAAGACAGATGTCATATGTTTATCAAATGTTTCCATCACACACACTGGTTTTCCCATCCTGGCAGGCTTGCAGATCTCAGGCCCCAAGGCTGGGTTTACACTGCATGCACAGCAATGTATTTGTAGTGTACACAATCACTTATAGATTCTCCCCCCACACACAATTTTTCCTAGTGCTGGCATCCATAAATGAGGTCATGTACACACACACTGCATGATTCCAGCCACGCAGCTTCACACATTTTAATTGCTACTGCACTTTCCCTTTTTTATGTGATCACAATCTGCCTCCTTAGACACCTGTGCATCACTCCTCACTGCCATATTCCTCTTCCTTTCTGCTGTCTGCCTCTTACTCGGTCCCATGGGACGTATTTCTGCTTATCAGAGCTCACAGGCTTTTCCTGTTTAAGGAGAAGTTGGGAGCTCCCCTCCCCCCTTGTAGAGAGACTGATTAGAAAGGGAATTCTTTTTATAACCAAGATCTGAGGATGTACGCTAAATCTTTTACAGCTGCCCATGAAGCATGAACTTAATAGGCCTCTTTCAGTCACTTCACAATCGCTCCAATAAATTATGGTTGAGTGGTGCGAGCACAGGTCAGAGAGCCAGGAGCTGCTGCGTCCTCAGCCAATACACTGATTCTTTCTGGGGCCTTGGACAAGTCAGCAGTGACCTGATTTCCAGAGGTGCTGGGCACAGGGCACTAGCAAATTCACTGCAGTCACTGGTTTGCTACAGTTTGGCAGTTCTGAAAATCTGGCCACAATCTTCTCCTGGCTTCAGTTCATCCTCTGTCCACTGAGAAGAAATATTTCCTGCTTTTCCAAGGTGGCACTAGGTCCCTCTTCAGAGCAGGGAGTGTATTTTATATGATGTCTGTGCCGTGGCTAGGACAGCCTGAAGGTGATGTAATACAACTTAATGAAGTCCTGCAAAGAGAAGTGTTCAAGGTTATGATCACCATCCTATCCTACCCAGTTAGCAGGACACGCACTGCAGTGTCATCACACTTTGGGGAAGGGTGAGACGCTCAGGAGCTCTGGCTTCAGTTCCAAACTCTCTGCCACAGGCTTCCTGGGTGACCCCCAGGCAAGTCACTTAGGGTTTGTCTACACTGCAATAAAAGACGCGTGGTTGGCCTGGGTCAGCTGGCTCGCAGGGCTCAGGCTGCGGGTCTATAAAATTGCAGTGTAGACGTTTGGGCTGAGTTCCAGCTCTGAGACCCCACCAGGGGGAGACTCCAGCCTAAACCTGAACGTCTGCACTGAATTTTGATAGCCCCTCAGCCCGAGTCAGCTGACCTGGGCTCTGAGACTTGGTGCTCTGGGTTTTTTTTATTGGTGTGTAGACGTACCATTAGGCTCAGGTTTTCCAAAGTGCTCAATACCTATCAGCTCCCATGGAGAGTAGTCAGAGCTGCTGGGGACGGAGCTTTTGAAAATCTGGCCATGCGTCTCTGGGCCTCAGTTTCCCATCCATGATATGGGGATAATAGCACCTCCTTCCTCTTGCCATTGAAATAGACAAGACGGACAAAGGGCAATTCCTTCAGGACAGGGACTCTCTTACTTTGTCTTTGTACAGGGCTTAGGGTTGCTAATGTTGGTGGACGTATTCCTGGAGGTGTCATCACCTGACCTGATCTTTAATTCCTAGAGACTCCAGGGCAATCCTGGGGGTTTTGTAACCTAGCACAGTGGGGTTACCACTGCAGTGCAAGGCTTTGCATGCTATTGCAGTCCTCTGCTCCTACTCCTCTAGCTGGTCCTGATCCTATGGGAGATTCAGGAAGCAGTACTGAAGGACCAACCTGTGAGGTCCATAGCAATGGAAGGTGCTTGCAATCCTGAGCTGTTGGGCCCCAGCTGCACAGGGTATTATTCAGTCTAGGGAGCCCCACCGCAGGGTCAGACTGGCTGGGTGTTGCCCCCTTTCTTTGCCCAGGGACATTTGCGTTCTGGCTCCACACCTGGCATTCAGCAAGGGCCCATCACACACGCTGTGCCATCCACCTTCCGAACCGCCCCACTGAGGGGGCAGAGTTTGGGACAGGCCGGGCAGTGGAGGGGTAAAGCCGGGCACCAGCACCATTAGGGATAACCAGTCAGTGCCGAAGTGAATCCAGCTTTCCCCTGACATCCCTTTACTAGGGAATTCTCTGGGTTACCTAGAAACAGATAGCACATATTGCCAATGCAATGATTTATTCTGCTGGGCTACTCCCCTTCCTGGGCCTTGACATCTGTCTGCCCCCTTCCAGCTCCAACCAAAGGTCAGTGCTAGAGGTGGAGGAAGTGGATTGTATAGAACCTAGCCTAGAATTTCACCGGGATCTGGCCCTGAGTGCATTGCCTGCATTCACAGTACCAGCGTTAGGCTCCGAAGCATGCCACAGCATTCTTTGTTCTAGCGATGGCCTTGCTTGCGGTGCTCTCGCCTATCAGCAGACTTCCTTCTCCATTGGACTCCTCCTGATCTACTATTGGCCCGGGTTCACCACTGGGGGGGGAAGGATTTTGCTTCTGCATCTACTCTGATGCCTCCTAAAATATGATCTCCTCGCTGGCCTCCTTTATTGCCTGAAGCAGAGCCTGGTCAAACGCCACCTTTTGCTGTTTGTAACTAGTTTGATTACTTTTGGACGGATTGGTTCATTGTTATGCTCCGGGGTGTCTCCTGGTTCTGTCTGGGAGGGGAAGCAGAAGAGCCAATCTATTCTGTGTGGGCCCTTGCGGGATTTCTGGACTAGCAGGAAGAAGTAGACATCTTCTGGGAGAGCTGAGCCTTGTGAGATGGCAGTCCAGGCTTCAGCAGTTCAAATCCATGTCTGGATTGCGGGGTGCTTCTCCAAAGTGAACAGCTGAAGCCTGCCGGTCACTGTCTGCACACACGACGCTCAGAGCACAGAACAATGCTAATATCCTCTAATGTACGTGAAGGTTCCTTATTCCATGGCAGCGGACCCCAAAATGTGAATGCGTAGGCAGGCTTTGCGACCCAGAGGCCAGGTGAGTGTTAGTCAGATGTGAAAACATTTCACAAACGAGCAGCCCGGGGGAAACCTTGTTTTGATTTCAGAAACCTCAAACCTCCACACCCAGCAACCTGCTCCTTTCTCTGTGGAAACTTTCCCACTGAGCTGAGGTCTTGGCGACCAACGCTAGGCTGAGTTTATTTGGTTTCCCAGTTGCGTGGCTGTGCTCCCTCGACGCTGGTAAACTTTCCCCTGCACAGAGGGTGGTGGTTGGCCCGGCGTCCTGGGGGTGATGAGGAGCTGAACGCGCACTGCACTGGAAGAGGGAAGGGTGGCGGAAGCAGAGAGGGCTCCTGTAGTAACAGCTGACCTGCTCCTATGGGCTGTTAACACATCTTACAGCCAACTTCACCACCGCCCCTGACAGGCCGGGCGTCCTCAGAGCTTGACAGGCAGCCGGAGCCAGTTGCTTTCATCATGACAATGTCATTATCCTTAAAAGGGAAAACTCTGAGTTATCTTATCTGCTTAACTGCCTTCTGGTGCAGATCGCTATATTGCTAATCTGAAGTATGCAACTTAGTCCCAGTGCGCTCTAGCTACGGCAGGCTAACCAGTACTGTGCCATTCTGCACTGTCTCTCCAGCATACTGAATTGCTCAGTTCCCCCCACCCCCTTCTGACTCGTTGAACTGACAAAGGAAGGCCCAGTAGCATCCTGAGTGTCTCCGTGCAGTAACCAGCGGAGGGTATGTCTGTGTGACAAGCGTTGCGGTGACACGGTTGCAGCTGCATCGCTGTAGTGTGGACATTTAGTCCAGCGATGGAAGGGGTTTTTCCAGATCTGTCATACACCACCCCAAGAGGCAGTCGCTAGGCCAGTGGAAGAATTCTGAGCCAATCGGAGGGTCTAATCCTGACCACTCTGCACAGGGTGTGAAATTTGTCACGGCCCTGAACAATGTAGGTAGGTCAACCTAAGTTTTAGGTGGAGACCAGGCCTGAGGCCCTGATCTTGTGCTTTCAGCCCCCCCAAGCCTGTGTGGAGCCCTGTTGGGGGGCCCTCTGTGTGGGTACAGGGTCCATCCACCTGGAGAGGTCACTGCAGGATTGGGGCCCCGGTGGCAATACAAGATTGGAGAGCTGCTAGAAGAGGTATACCTGGACACCACGAGAACTCCAGGATAACAGGGTGGGAAACAGCGGCATCTTGTGCTCCTGCTGCTAACTTTTCAGGAGACTTCGTGAACTGTGGAGGTGAATGGGAGGGTCCACTGAGTCCTGGTTCATGGCCTGAGAATTTCTTCTCTTCTCCTGTGGAGCAGCCCAGCTAGAAGGCCACGTCCCACCTGGCTAAGACTTCTCTGAAGCTTGTCAATGTCACAGGTACCATGTGGCTGAGCAGGGTCACGCAAAACTTCTAGAAACCGCTCTCCTATTTTTGTGCTAAAAATGGTGATTTGGTGACCAGATCAAGGAGGAGGATGATTTTTTGGCAGCAAAAATACTTTCATTCAAAATTAGTCCAATTTCCAGAAGGAAACAATCCCCTTTTTGTCCAAGTATTTTGCAAAAATGGGATCAGATTTCTAAAGAAATGTGAAAATGGCCCTGTTCTGAGACTCTTTGAACTCACTGTGACTATTTTCCTCCCCTTGAGCAGTACAAGACACTCCTTTCCCTGGCCGGTGACGGATGCAGTTTGAAAAACCACCTCAGAGTGTAGCCACTGTGGTCTGCAACCAAAATGAATGTGCCCACAGCTTAAGGTTGATCTCAACTCCCATCTAACTTTTAAATGATCCTTGAAGTAAATGCTCAGTGAGGGTGAGGCCAGTGCACGGTCTGTGCTGCTTAAATCCCACTCACTCCACATCTTGACTGGCCCTCTGCCAGTTTTGCTCTGAGGCCCTGATCTTGCAATTACATCTGCATAGGGAGAGAACTTTGAACCCATATGGCTGCAACTGCAGGATCAGGGTCTTACTACTTTGAATATTATGATCTGAGATTTGGATACTGCCCCTCCTTAATCCAGCAGCTTGCATACAAAGTACAGTTGGCATTCAGAGCCTTTTTAAAAGTTAACTAGTTCTTCTCAGCCTTCCACTCGGACGAAAACAAGTCAAATGTATTGGCTCTGCTCAGTAAAACCAAGCCAGAGCAGCTGCCATCTGTGCTGCTGGGAAGTAACACCATTTCCATGGAAAACGATCAAAGATTCCAGTTCTCAGGCTTCCTGTGTGAACTTGGGCAAGTCACATAGCCTCTCTAGGTCTCTGTTTCCCATCTATAAATGTAACCCTTCTGCCCGTCAGAGTTGACAGCAACAAGGGCCAGGTTCAATATCTAGGGGATCCATTCCAATAACACAATGCAAACCGGCTCGAGCCCCCACCCAGTGACCTGGGACAAATATATACCACCCCCGCTGGGCGCCTCCAAGAGGCAATACTTCCCCTCTCACAAGCACATAGTCTGAGTGTAGCAAAAAGCCTTTTAATAACAGAGAGAAACAATGTGGCATTATGTTGGGGAAACACTACCAGCAGGATTCATAACACCAACCCATGAGCAAAAACCCACCCCAAGCAAATTTGGGGCATGCCCTTTCCCTTTGGCTCTTGAGTCCAGCAACCCCAAATCACCCAAAGTCCCAAAAGTCCAATGACCCAAAAGTCTCTGTCCCTGGTGAGGGCAGCCCCAGAGTTCGAAAGTTTATCTGCAGAGCTTTACCTCCCAACCTGGGTGGAGATGGGGGGGTGGGGAAGAGAGGTAAGGGGCACCTTACATGATCTGAAGCTGACCGCCCCACAGCTCCATAGGCCTTTGCTCCGCTCTATCAGCCACCCCACAAACTGCTTTGCTCGGCTCCGCTCTGGGGCCCACACGCAGCTCCTGCCATCCCACGAACTGCTCTGCTCTGCATCCCACAAGCAGCTCCCGCCATCCTATGAACTGCTCCACCAGCCTGTCCACAAGGCACTCCAGCCGTCCCAGAAACTGCTCCACAATATATCTTCAGGCTCCCCCACTACTTAACACAACGCTCAGTGATTTCAGCTCTTAGGTGAATTCAGCTTGTAGTAGGGGCTCCTCAGTGCTGGTGCACCATTAGCCCAAAGTGAGCTCAGCAGCCTGTAACTAGACTCCTAATGGAATCAAAATTAGCTCTGATATTCCACAGTGGAGAGAGGAGGAAGTGCAATTAGCATGTAAGGCCCTCACCAAGGGGCCCATGCCACCAAGTATTAATACTTGTCTCCAGCCCCTCTCAATTCACAGAGTTTTGGAACCCATGACCCTTGCCTAGCAAGTGCTACTTCGTTGATGGTGAGTCCCTCCATCATAACAAAAGGCCCAGTACAGTTCCAAGCACAGTTCCCATAATCAGGGTAATAACAATTTATTATTCCTCCCCCAATAACAGAGACAGTGGGGATCCCACAGCAGCCAAAGTGACCATTTGGGCAGCTATGGCCTCATTCTAGGCGGGGTGGGTGTGCCTATGCAAATGAGATCAGCCCCTGAAGTTCTTTTCCACAACTTGCCACACCTCAGCACCAGATGTCAGGGTGGAGCTCATTCTGACACTGCTTACATAAAATTGGGGATAACAGTACTGCCTACCTCACCGGGGTGTTGTAGGGATTCTGGGGAGCTCATATACTAGGGTAATGGGGCCATCATAGCCACACCTATGCCTCAGAAATATGCTCCTTGTGGCAGCTAACATAGCAGAGGCCTTAAAATGGAGGTGGCTGCTTTATTTCCTCCGAGGGAGTCCGCAATAAACAATAGCTGTCATTTCTGTTGGACCTCTGGAAGATCACGACGTGTGTGGGTATAAAATATTGGACTTAAAAAGCAGCTGGTTTAGGGCATGTCTTTCTGGGACAAGGTATCCTGTTAGATGAGGAAAATGCAAGAGGAAGAGCCCTGAGTGAATATGAACACTGCGCGATGTGGTAGCTGAGCTTCCATAGAGGTCTGTGAACCTGGGCTCCCCATGTGCAGGTGAGAGGTACTAAGTAAGATGAATCCAGGGCTGGTGGAAATGGTTTGTCCCAGAAGTGTGTTTAATTAAACACTACTGTGGGGGTTGTAGAAACTTGGCACCCCCCCGAAAAAGTCAGTTTTCCTCAAATTATTGGGTTTCTTTTATTATTAAAAATAAAAGAAAACCTCATCCGCCAAAATACGGAAAAATTTTCACTGAAAGAGACTTTTTTTGACCAGCTCTAGGAGACACCCTCCCCCGCCCCTTACAGATGAGGAAGTTGTGGCTACAGGATTGACCCAAGGTCATGATAGTAGCCAGCTCTCCTGATTTCCATCCTGTGTCTTAACCCCAGGACCATCCTTTCTCCTTTAGTAAAGCTCACCCAAAACATGTTTCAAATTTAGATCAGGCATCTGTGAAACTTCTGGAAGCCAAGAGGCCATTAAACACTGACATAAGTGGTGTGGGGAGGGGGAGCCAGTAACCCCTGCAACAGCCTCTGTTTGCAAGTTGTCTGGCCCACGTGGGGAAGGTATGACAGGAGCTGTCTGCAATACTCTTGTCTCATCTCTACACCCAGATAATTCTTAGTATTGTCCACCCACATCCTCCCTCCTTCTACCCCCTTGACCTCTTCCTTCATACAGGCCCTTGCAGTCTTTGCACTAGATGACCTCATTGTTCACCCTGAAATGCCTCCAAAAGAATGTCAAGTTTCTTATTTCGCCCTCATGTTTAAACAACAAACCCCATCACGCAGCATTCGTAGTCACTCAGGGCTCTTCCTCTTGCACTGTCCTTGCCTAACAACACGCCTTGTCCCAGAAAGACATGCCCTAAACCTGCTGCCTTTTAAGTCCAATATTTTATACCCATTCAAGGGCAGGAATTCTGGGTTCTATTCCTGCCATTGCCCAAGGACTTCTGGAGGGGGATGGGTGAGTCATTAAAGGACGACATTTCAAAAGTGGACTCTCACTTTTTTTAACTCTCTCAATTTTTGGATTGACTTCAACTGGAAACATGAACATCAGCATTTCTGACATTCAGGGGCAAGATGTCCATTGAGCAACCAAAAGCAGAGAGACGCAGAACTCGAATGTTTGAGAATCTAGGCCTTAGCCTCTCTTGTGCCTCAGTTTCTTTAGCTGTGGCCTGTATGTAATATCTCCCTCCCTCACAGGGGTATTGAGGCTAAATTTAGATTGTAATCTCTTGGGGGCAGGATTGTCTTTTAGTTCTGGGTCTGTACAACATCTAGCACAATCAAGTCCTTGTCCATGGCTGGGACTCCAGGGCTATATGGTAGCACAAAGAATAATAAATGTCCAGAAAGTGCGTTGAGATCCTGATGGGAAAGATGCTATAAAAGCGCAGCATCACTCCGCGGATGATGATGTGAGTCAAAAGTGGGGACTGAGTTTTAACTTCTTGTCAATTTGATTCACTTGCCCTTATTTTTAAGTAACCCATTTAAAATTAATCTTCTTCCATTGCAGCCCCCAAACGCTGGGGCACCATCTAATGTGTGAACCTACCCCTCCTCCAGGGGGTTCCTAGAGGTTTGAATCCAAATGAGATAATCAGTAAGGAGGACAAATGACAGCTGCACAAGTAAAATGATATTTATATCAGCATGGCTATACACAAAGTTGAGCATGTGTGTCTGTCTGTGTGTCCCTGCCTCAAAGAACTTTAAGTCTAAAGGCACAAGATGGCATAGGACGCCTCTATGCTTCTTGGGAATGGATAGTTTGGGAAGGGGTTTGATAGAGAGAATAGGAGGTAGAGGGCACTTGGTGAATGTTAATTAAGAGGCTTTTCCAAACACTAGGGACAGCAGGAGAGAAGGGGTGATGTCAGGGCTAGGAGACGAGGTGGGAAAGGGGAGACCCTGGGCCAAGCAGAGGTAGCAGGAAGGATAGGAGATGTGCAAGGAGATGTAGGCAATGGGTATGGGGGAATTTCTAGTGTGGAGATGCTCCATGTATTCTGAGTTGTAATATATCACCCTGCAGCTCCAGGTGCAACACAGGCCTCTGAATTCGTGTGAGAGAGAACAAGATTCAATATTTTAAAACTGATGAGTGTTGGAGGGGGGCAGTGGGTTATTAGTCATATAGCCTGGTTGCTGGGGCCCAGCCAACCTCTTACAGAAACTGTATAAAATTCCCACCCTTGGCCTTTAACGCTAACAAGACAGGCTAGCATGACCAGAGAGAACCATAAAGCTGAAAGCAGGTGGTTTAAGGGCTGATCCTGCAGACCCTTCCAAGGCTAGTTCTATTTTGCAGAACTGGGCCATAACTATGGAAGGGTAGGAGGGTGGGTGGGAAACACTGCTTAATAATACTTCACGTGCTCCTCGACGAGCAGGAATGCTCTTGCCAAGCACAAAATTATTAACTGTTAAACAGTGCCACATCAGCAGTTGTCACAAGAATAATGCAGTTTGCATAACCATGAGGTAAGGCACTGGGGGATATCGTGACTAAGTTTCCAGGAACAAATTAAAAACTGTCTTTCCAAAATGTGTGGGCTTGCATAGCAGAATGAAATATAGGGTTCTTCTGTCTCTAAATATTATGGCCGTGTTTTGTGCCTTTGATTAATTCCTCTAATTCTCCCTTGAACTGAAAGGCGAAATCTTGGAGAGCTTTGTAGTTTATGGCTCAGTTTTAAGGTAAGATCCACATTTTTAACTCTGAGGGTAATTAACCATTGGAATGGACCAGCCAGGAATGTAGCAAATCCTCCATCACTTGGGGCTTGGAGGTCTTCCTGAAAGAGATGCTCTAGTTCCTCCACAAATTGTTGGGCTTGATATAGGAATCACTGGGTGAAACCTAGGGCCTGTTTTTATGCAGGAAGTCAGACGAGGTGATCATAATGGTCCCTTCGGGCTAGAGCTGTTCACTGGCTGAACTGGGAAAAAAGGTTTCAGGTGGACCCAAAACACACACTTTTCAAATTCGGCAGTGACCTTGAAAAAGGTGAAAAAATCTGTTTTAGGTTGAACAAAAATGTTTAAATTTTTTTTTTTTTAGTGTAACTGGTTTAATGGAGGCAAAATTTGACACAGGCAATTTTTGAATAAAAATAAAAACATTTCATTTTGAAAACGTCGGAACACAACGTTTCGATTTTTCATTTTTTTTTTTTTAATTCAACTAAATGGAGACAATTTCAGGAACGGTTTCGGTTGGCAAAAAGTCTGAAACATTTTATTCAGCTCTACTTCTGACCATAAATCTCTGCATTTACATGGGAGCAGAAGCAAAAGGGGGAATGTTTCGTATGTCAATACTACATTATGGTCTAAATGCGTTTAAAACCATTAATACGTGCTCCACATACTTCATTTAATCTAGATATTTAATTTTACCAACATCAGTGTTCTAGAAAATCTGTGATGCAGTTAAAGGCCACTTCTTAGAGTGGCTGGAAGGAAGTAATTAAATCTTGTATAAAGTAAGTTGTATATCCGGGATCGATCGGCTTTCTTTTATCAGTACTCCAAAAACAGCAGTTAAGCAAACTGGTGCTTGGACAGCCTCCGATAAAAGGTGACCTGCAATATTCCTCTGTCCCTGCGAGGGATCACAGAAGCGATTCTATTCACTTTTATAACTGGATAAAGCAAAGGGCGAGTAAGTGACTTTCCCAAAGAAACCCAGATACTCAGTGGCGGTCTGGGGTATAGAAACTCAAAGCCCTGGCTTTCTAGCCTCTGCTGCAACCACTAGGCAACACTGCCCTTAAATCAGACACTTGCAATCTGCTTGAGGAACTTCCCCAGTTTTAGGACCTGCTCCTGTTCCCATAAGTCAGCTCTAACACTCTCAGGGGGGGCTCAGTCGTGAGCTGAGTTATACACCGGTGCGGGAGAGGAAGGGGTGGGAGGTTCCCCCCCACAACTAGTCTGTGTGTTTGTGTGGGGAGAGGAAGGAAAGTTGTTGCTGCAGGGGTGCTACTACCCCTCCTCCACAGCTGGGGGAGAAGTGTGCGCCTGCATCCCAGCCAGAGCAGCCATGGCAGTAGTAAGCTGCCCTCGGCACAGGGTTATCAGTGCCGCAGTTTGATTCCTGGCCTGCTCCTGGGGCAGTGCATAGTTGTTCCGCCCCTTCCTTGGGATTTGTGGCTAGCCCGTGAGCTAGCCCAAAGACTAGGCTGGACACAGTCTGCACAACCCTCTATGGCTGTGATAGAACGTATCCAAGCAAAGACTTAATACTCTCTCCCGATGCCTGCTCTTCCTTCTTGTTCCGAACAAACTGCTCTGAAGCCGAGTGTGCTTAAAAAGGAGTTTTATTGCCAAATCTCAAAGCTCTTTACGCGCAGAAGGCAGCGTTGCCTTTCCACTAGCCATGACAGCTACAATCGTTCACTGCCACTCACTAGCACATTCACTTCCTTCCTGTCGGAACCATGCAGCTCTGGCAGTCCTTGAACAAATCTGAAATTGAGTCATGCTCCATCTCGACACGCCCACAGCGTCTTCAGACATGAGAAAGCAAGCTTAGTGCAGCTGGGGATTTTGAGTGACGAAAAGCTAGGTGCTCACTGGTGGTAGGTAAAACGAAGACTGGAATTGTCCTACTAGATCAGCGTAATGGGTCTTCTACTCCAGAACCTGGCTGGGACAATGGCTAGTACTTGCTGTTTAAGAGGAAGGTGCAAGAAACCCAGAAGACAGCTCTGGAATAACCTGCCATCCCCATTGGGCAGAGATTGGCTTATGCCCTGAACAAGAATAACATGTGCAAAAACTTAAATGGTCTAAACAAACCATGAAGCTTTGTTTATATATAAAAGCCCAGTCGACCCAAAATTCTAGGTGGGTTAATCACTTTTAGAATGAAACTGCTAAACCTATACAAAAGGCTATTTTTCCGTAATTAACACAACATTTTCAGCCATGGAGACACTGGGTGTTAAAAAGAGAGTTCACTTAATTTATAGTTATTTACAAGACATAGTACATGAAGGTAAGTGACGTTAGTACATACAGTATTTAGCTCTCCCATCTCCTAACAGATTCAGGTGTCTTCTGCTAGGAATCCTATTGGGGTTTCAGTAAAATATCAGACATTAGAATATTCAGTATGATTTAAAAAATACAGTAAATATAAGCACATCCTGTAGATTCTTGCTGCAATAGATAAGGAGATCTGGGACTCTTCGTCAGCACTACAGTAGGTAGATATTTAATAGGCACATTGTGATGACAAAATATTTGTAAGAGCGAAAGCATCCATGTATATCGGAGATGAGTCTGAGCTGGATCGAGACCTTCCCCAGTGTTCAAAGGTATTCAAATCCAGGGGTTTGGTTTGGTCCTAATAGGGATAAGGGACAACTTTAGCACTGGGATTTGAATCTGCATCCAAATGTTGACCATGGCCAGATCATGGTTCTGGTCTGGGCACATACCTATTACATATACATCTCTGTTAGCCATCTATTTTATCCTTTTGTTATACAATTTTTATCTCACAAATGCCTCCCGCTCGCTGAAGGCTGACGTCCCAAGACATTCTGTACTCACCAGGTTTGTACAGCTCATGTTCACATCGCACAGTGTTCGGTAAACAAAAGTGCACATGCAGAAAAAGACATATTAGAAGCTGGTAGGCACTGAATAGACTAGGTCTGTATTGTTAGCCCTTGTCTTATAAGCACATCTCATAAGAAAACAAGATACCTCAGTTCACATTGACTCTACAGCAGTAAATTATGCAGAACCAGAGTTCATCCTTGGCCTGCATCGAGGGGACTATGCTCTGGACTGCATATATTTGGAAATCCGGTGTCTAAAAGCAGGGCTGTTTTGGCACCTGAAACTCAAGCAAATTCTACTATGCAGAAACTTTATGGGTGACGGAATGAGAGACTTTCAATAGAATTCCTATGACTGGCTTGAGAATGAGGCAGCTTAAAACAAGGCTGTTCTAATCACTCGATTTGGAAGTGTCTGGTTGAGTGACTACGTAGCTCTTATCTAGGATGTTCCCATTTTTCAGTTCCTGAAATGCCTTAGGTCAGGGCTGGGCCGGACATGTCAAGGAGTACTCATCAGCTGAATTAGGAAGTGGTGGGGGAGGGAAACTGTAGTTTGAGTTTTACTTTGGCTGCTGCTATGGTAGATGTTTGCAGCATGGGGTACCATGGAGCCTCAGTGAGCTACTGGAGAAGGAACCTGAGATAAAGAAGGCGTATAGCATGATCCTGGCTTAGTACTTGGAAGGGGCAGATGGCACAAGCTACTGGGTAGTGTAGATACTTTTCAATGAGAACTGCCAAGCTGAACTCTCTTCTGGCTCAGAAATTCTTTGTATTCTGCTGGGCCTTAGCTATTCAACATCCACCTGCCTTCCCTGGAGCTCCATAAGATCAGCTTAGAAAAATCCAATCCTTCCTCTGCTGCACAAACCTAGATAAAGCCAAGAGGAGGTGGTGGCCCTTAGAATCCCTGGGTAGTTGATGTGGTGCCATTGAGAATGAATATTTTAGGGCAAAACTCTGAAAGAAGGATACAAGGGATGCACCCGCACCCTGTGATGACCTGGCTTGGTTGGGTAAATGAGCATCGCTGAACTTGGACTGGTTCACATCCACACGTGTTGTCTGAGGGTGCAAAGGGTGCTTACACTTTTAATCTTTGTCATGCAAGACGTAGTTTTGTAATCATTTTGTCACTATGACTATTCTCATTTCATCACATTTCTCTCATTGGATGCTTAGGAAGATGCGACTTCCCTAAGGAAGGACCAAGGAGGACCAAGAAATTAGGGCATTTTGCCATTGCCTTCCATGGGAACCAGACTGGGCCCTTATTTAGTAATGCCTTCTTCATTTCAATGTACTAAGTTCAGCCACCTACCCACCAAGATTTAAACTGCAAAATGCATTTCCCTGTTAAAATGATATGATTAGACATTCCAGCAAAACCAGTTGTCATGACGCACATGTCATCAGTCAACCTCCCAGGACAATGCTGCTCGACACACAGCAGGGGGAGAGTCTACTTTCAGAACAACCAGCCAACCGCTCCCATGAGCCTCCAAACAACTGACTGTTTACGTCTACAAATACAGGAGACTCTCTAGTTACCAGGTCAATGTATTGCTTCAAAATGAACATTTCGGGCTGCTTCAGCAAGAAGCAGTATTTCAGACGAAGCAGCACTGTCTAGGAGAAAGAGCACAGAGTTAGGGGTAGGATTGCTAAATTCTGTCCCGGGCTCTGAAATGAACTCCTTCTGTCGGCAAATCACTTCACATCCCTGCCTGTTTCCCCACAGGAAAAACTAATACTTGCTTGGCAATGGTAGTTTGAGGCTCAATGAATACTTGTACCGTTCTTAGAACAGTGCTCTGGTCTAGAGCTGAAAACAACTGCTTACCATCACCAGTTTGCAAGTTTTGTACGAATTTCTAAGACAATTTTTGAACTGCCGATATGTTCAGTGAGTATCTTTGGAAACTGTTAACCATTTGTTCCAGAATATGCTTGGGCCAGGTAGTCAAAACTTGTCAGCAAGTGAACAAACTGAGCAAAATTTAGCAACGTTTGCGGCCAGATTCCCAGTGGAATGATTTCATTGGCAAAACTCTCTGGGTGCCAGTACAAACTGAGTAATTCCATGTCTTTACATGCCAGTTTATACATGCACACATGAATTTTTTGCTGGAATATCCATGCCCTCCTTTGAAAAACTGACCTTTAGTCTGATTACCAGTGTTGTGGTGGTGGGTTTTTTTGTTTGTTTGTTGGTTGGTTTTTTTTTTTTTTTTAGGGCCTAATCCAAAGCCCATTGGTGTTTTTTCTGCTGACGTCAATGAGCTTTGGATCAAGACCTTAAAGAATATTCACATTTTTGCAACTGATACTCGATGTCCTCTAACTTCCTATTGTGATCAGGGATGGGAATATGGCATAAAGACAGAACAAAAAGAAAATTATAACTGAAATGCCCTGCTCTGAATGCTTGGTTTGTGCATAGCAAAACATAACCTTATTTAACACTGGCCAAGCAATGGTATAAGTCGTAAATAGCAAATATTTAGCTTGACTGTAAGAAAGAAGTGTCGTCTTAAGTACATCTCAGGGAGCACTTCTCCTATAAAGAGTTACTAGATCCTTCGGCTTTTCTTTCGGTTTCTCTGTCAGTTCCTTATTCAGTTCTCCTAACCCTTTAATTTCTTGTAGGACTTGTGTTGCTTGCCGGAGCTGTTCTACAGCCTCATTAAGCAATGTCTCTGCATTTACGGGGGGCCCATTCCCCTCCTGTGCTTGTTCTAACTCTCTGCCTAAAACCTTTTGCAGAAGTTTTTCTGTCTTTTCCCTTTCGCAAGCCACTTTCTCCTCCATTTTAGCCAGGCAGGATTGGGGCTCCTTCCGGAAGCCTTGACCCAGAAGTTCTTTTTCTGCATTTTTCGATTCATTCAGCAGTCCTCCTACGGATACACAGCGAGTTCTGAGAGGTGAGGAATTTGCTATGGACTGTGGTAAAAGTGTTTTCTCTTTACTAGGAACCTCTGTACTTTCCTGCTTTGCTTCGGTAACTAAGGAAGTCTTTATTTGTTCCTGTATTGTTTGTGGCTCCTCTTTCTCAGCAGCAGCTCTCTCACTTCCTTCTTCAAGCTCTACTTTTTGGGGAGTGGATTCTGTCACTTCCCCGTCTTCCATTTCATCCCTGAGGGGCTTGGAATCATGGGGCTCCTCGCCTTCTGAACTCTTCGCCTCTAAATTGCTTGGGGTGGAATCCACACTTGCTGTCAATTTTTCTGATAAAATCTTATGAGGAAGTGGAGGTTTCACAGTAGCTTTTGTGACCACCTCTGTGAGGTTTTCTTTACTGCCACCCTTGGATGGTTCCAAACCTTCTGTGCTTTGAGGGTGAGGGGCTGGTTCATCCCACCTGACCCCTTTCAGCTTGTCCGATAAGATTTTAGGAGGAGGAATCGGAGGCTTTGCCGTGCTGCTGCTGCTGACCTCCATGAGGTTCTCTTCCTTGTCCCCTGCTGAAGCTTTGGGTTCTTCACCCTCCTCACCTTGACTGACCGAACCCTCATCCTTGTCGTTCAGATCGTCCTTTGACGGCGTACTCTCCTTCAACTTCTTTGCTGGAGGCAACGGAGGCTTTTTAGGCTCTTGATCAGCAACGCTGTTAACTGCACTCTGCTTCTCTGACACGACACTGGGTTTTGTAGGAGGCATAGGTGGCTTTGGAGTTTCCTTTGGAGGGGGGACGTTCTCATTATCGCTCACAGTCAAGGTGACGTCTGGAGGGCCATTATCCACTATATCCAGATCTAGCCTCAAGATTCCATCCGATGTAGACTTGGCGACCTGAGAAATGTAATATGAGAGAGCTTTATTTAGACTGTGTCCTGTATCAATCCCCTGAACGATCCTGTCCTCAAAACCAGTCTTAACAAATCGTTTAAGTCAAAGAAGTGGAGGTGGGGTGACTGAGGGCTGGACTACACTCCCGCGCTACATCAGTGCAGCTATGCCACTGTAGCGTGTCTGAAGACATGCCATGCTGATGGGAGAGTGCTCTCACATCAGTATAATTTCTCCACCTCCGTGAGAGGCGGAAGCTGTGTTGGCTGGCACAGCGTGGTGCAGACACCGCGTTCAGTCAGTGTAACTTACGTTGCACCAGGTGGGGGTGGTGGCTTTTTTACACCCCTGAGGAACGAAACTTACATCAGGTTAAGTGGCAGTGTAGACAAGTCCAGCATCTGACTACAAATCTTTCCTCCCACAAGGAGGACGGTACAGACAAACCTGTACACCTCAGCACAGCTTACACGTGTGAGACTGAGTGTTGCCTCTGTTTCTGCTCCCCTTGACGCCCCCACTTCTTACTCAATTTAACACCCTGCAGGACATTACACCAGCACCCGCTTCAGTGCGTGTGTACTTGCCGCTGCGCTATTTTGTCTCCAGTAGTGGGCGACAGTCAGGAGCGCCTCAAAGCCAATAATCCCAAGAGGTCAAGAATGTGTACTTTGGACTGCTTTGGACCATCAGCCTATCAAAAATCCTTCTTCCTTTCTAAGTTATCAACACTGTGCTGTGCGGTTCTGATGTGGACAGTTTGCGCGTTACAAATATTTACATGGGCAGGTGCGCTGTCTGAATTGATAAATGCAAAGAATTTCCCGGAGCAAAGAAGAGACATAGTGGGTGAGGAGATATCCTTTTATTGGAACAACTTCTGTTGGAGAGAAAGAGACAAACTTTTGAGCTACACAGAGCTCTTCCATGTAAATGGTCTTAATACAGGGGTGTTAGTGGGCCACTTCACCTTGAATGGTCCCTTAAAGTACATGCTAAACTATCTGTTCTACCTTGCATTTAGCTGTGAGATTGAGTACCTTTTCCAGACCTGAGGAAGAACTCTGTGTAGCTTGAAGGCTTGTCTCTCTCACCAACAGAAGTTCGTCCAATAAAAATGGCCTCCCCCGCCTTGTCCCACTAATATCCTGGGACCAACACAGCTACCACGCTGCATACAACCTAGAGCAATGGAGGCAGATCATCTGGTTCTATCCTCTTGTAGGAATAGCTGTTGAAGTAGCCTAGCATATTTTATCCCCTTACTACCCAAGTCATCCCCCCCAAGAGTGTTTCCCAGAATTCCTATTTCTGCTGTCCTTACATAACTTGTTGCATTTTCTTAGATTGATAAAATGTACAGGTCTGTTAGTTCATGCATCGAATCCTTCAGTCCAGGGCACTAATGTAACATCATTTTGCGTTTGGCTGCTTCCTCTCCCCTCCTGACATCATCTGTCTCGGCTGGGTTGGGCCTCAGCCAGCTAGTCCTTCATGTCACAAGCTCCAGGCAAACTGCTCAACCACAGCTGCCGGATCAGAAGGGATGGCCATGCAGAGCTGCATTATCTCCATACTGAAGCCCAAACTTCCTAAGTCTCCTATCCACCCCAGAGGCAGAAATGAGGAGAGAGTCCCTGTTTGAGGGAGCCCTGGGGACAGACAATGCCCAAATGCATCTAGGCTCAGACTCCCTCCAGAACAGGGAGGCTGGCTATAGCCTTCCTCCCACTTGAGCCCTTTTAAGAGACCTCCTCACCTGGGTGAAGTACCCCTGTACTGCCTGACCCTCTCAATATGTGTCCCAGGTCTCCTGTGTGAAGCTAGCCCAGAGTATCTCCCTTCAGGATTGTGTGACCAGCAATTAAAATTTCCAGTTAACGGGGGGGGCAGTAATTACTACAGTATTCAAGTCCCTACAACTTATACTCAAATAAATTTGTTAGCCTCTAAGGTGCAACAAGTCCTCCTTTTCTTTTTCCGGATACAGACTAACACGGCTGCTACTCTACAACTGTCTGGTCACCCTCTTTACTGTGTCCTTTCCATAAGGTGACAGGAACTGAACACGGCTTTCAAGATGAAGCGTCACTATTTCACGGTGGAGAACTGAGTTGTGTCCCCTTCCTCGGGGTCTGCAGCCCAAGACTCTCCTATTCCCGTTCAGCAGTGCTGCAGCATACAGGTCTTCACCCCGCACTAAGTCCCGATCCTGATCGGTATCTTGCTGTACATGACTTCTCAGAGTCAATGACTCTGATCGGACTTCTGGTTCAGACTCCTTACATTACATTTCTTGGGAGTGAAATGCGTAAACTGCTTTTTCACCAGCTACTTCACTAGGGATGTTGTTGCTCTCCTCCTCCTTACCAGCACTGTAGGGTGCATTTTCTCTTCCACGCAGCGTCTGTATAGTCGTCCCTAATACTAATCTTTGTGGCATGTCAGTACCCAGGGCCTCCATCCAAATAACATCCACTTACACGTACCCTCTGTCCCCAATGTCCACAGAAGACCTTTATTACCCTATAAATGGCAAATTGTCCCCTTCAAGGTGAGGGCACTTGCAATAACAGAGCTGAGATTTCAGGCCCAGTTTACAAGGAATTAGGGGAATAACATCAGTGTATAAAATTCCCGGAGAGTATTTGTGCCTCTGAGATCATTTTGAGCAGAAGGGAGGGACTGTCTGGCTCTCCAGTGATTATTTCTCTGAAGAAAGATTCTCTTGTGAATGTTGCAGGATTTCTGTGTGCTAGACTAAAAAGCTCTGGAGCATGTCGTCTGCACTATGATCACTTGAGAGTTGCGCAGAAGGTGAGAGTCGGCAAACTGTGACGTTTGCAGAAAGAGGTTTAGCCTTAAACCCGTTCGTTAGTTTAATCCTCTTCTAAAGTATCAGTACTATTACAATGTAGAAACTCCCCCAGAAACAGGAATCTAATATTTATTAGGCGTGGGTGTTTTTGTTTTAAATGCTAGCTACAGGAAAGCTACTGGGAACAGAATACAGGCTGCTCTATAAACCTGTCTTAGAAAACCCAGTTATAACCCGTTCTCAGTGCTTCGGGTTGTTTATGTAATTGAGCAGTAATGGCACGTGCCGAACAACGAAGCAGCTCACGAACTACAGAAAGACTCACAAATATATCGCCACCTGTTGCAGCAGCTGCCAACCTGAAGGATGCAAAAATCTTAAACTGCTGCAGTCCACCATCCTATAAAAACTTGCTTTCCCTTATTCCTGTTACCGGCTGGTTTTACAAGTAAGGGGTCAGCTAGAAGCTTGTGTTTTGTGTGTTGCATGTAATCAGCATGAACAATACACCCAGAAATAGTTCTCTGATGCCGGCTTGGGACTTTTACCAGATGGAGATTGCATACAGGTGATTTCACTGCGCTGCAGCATGCAACCCCAAAGTGCATTCTTACCTCTTTCAGATGAATTCTGGTGGGTGGTCTGCGCCCATGACCCACTTTCACTCTGTCTCGAGTCACATGTTCCAGGGAAAGGCTCTGATCTACCTTCACCTTTAAATGGGAGGAGGAAAGGAGAACATCACTGACTTATCAATGCATGCCTAAAACCATCTCCTTGGAGGTCTTTTTCTGTCATTTCTGGTAAGGGTGCATTTGTAGCCAGGATGGCTTTTGAATATGTCGCCATTACAATCAGGTCTCAGATTTCTAGGCTTATTGAAACCAAACCGTTAACGTTTGTTTTCTGTGTGGTTTTTATTGCTCACCAGCATCATTATATTGCCTTAAAACCTGCACTCCCTTTCAGAAGCATTTAGAATAGAGCTCAATGATGCACTCTTATTTATAGCCGTATGTATCGGACCCTTGAGCGCTGAAAGAGTTGCCAAAAGCTTCTCTTTTAGCAGGAAAGTTACGCAACTCTTTCTTGGGTGGACGTTTGTAGAACGGGCTCCTTCACCCTCTTAGCCCCTGCCGTACATATGCAGACAATCTGTAGGGTCTGTTCTTGGAAAGCTAAAAGGTGGGGGAAGACTTAAACACCATCCTCCATTCCTTACCGCGGGCTGCCAGCAATGTGAACTTGCACATCTACAAAACGGTGCTGGACGTGGCTGCAACGTCTCTTTAGTATTTTCAAAGCAAACCCAGCTGTGATCTGGCAGAACCGCATTCAGAACCTTAGCCAGGGGCCCTTGGAATGCGATGCTAGCTCCAGATTCTCCGCTTGGTTTGCAACATGCACATTCATGATGGCTCAGTGTCAGAGTGGAACAGACTTCATCCACAAGATGCTGAGCTAGTTCTGCAACCCCCCAGGTGAAACTGAGAGCATCTGACTTGGCCCATCCAACTTTCTGAGGTTTGCCAATCCTAGGTACCTGCAGGGCAGGAAAAGGAGGGCACAGGAGACTTTTGTTGTCCTGCACCCAGGCTGGGCTTGGAACGTGGCAGGGAGATGTAGTAAAACTAATCTAAGAGGTGAAGGCACGTTAATAATCCTGACCTGACTGTGAACTGTATCCGCAGGCCTTGTTAACAGACCTTTCTTTGTACAGCTTTAATGATCTCAGGAAGCTGAACAGAAGATGTGAGCAGCGACCTGGATTAATTGCAACAGTGGCTCAATTAACACGTTTACTTACTGGAATCAGATTTAAAATTCATTGCGTCGCACATGGAAAATGAGAGCCAATGCTAAGTCCTGTTACTATTCTGGCTCTATGCCTATCACTCCTGCCTCCCTCACCCCTCCACCTACCTCACGAAGGGGGCATGCTGGGGTGTGGCCACAGCGTACCGCACTCTAGTGATCCCAGCTGGCATAATGGTCCTAAGCTGATATAGTTCAGAGTGTCTCTGAGGCTGCTCTAAACTACGCTGGTCACAGAGCTGACCTCAGGAACGGGGAGCCATGAAGGTCTCCTTTGCATGCCCCAAGCCGCACCCAGCGCTTATTGGCCACAGCCAGGGATTCAGTCCCCAGTGCCTGAAGGCACAGGGGGAAGCTCCAATAGGGGCTTTAGAAATGCCAACTGATTGCATGCATCTCTTTCCAGTTACCTGGCTCAGCTCCCCAGAGAGAAGAGAGTTCTCTGGAGTAGAAAGACTGACCAGGCCTATGGAGTCAATTTAAAAAAAAAAAAATTGGGAGGGATTAAAAACAAAATGGGCCAAGTCCTCAGCTGGTGTAAGTCGGCATAGCCCCATTGATTTCAGTGGAGCACAGCTGACTTGTGCCAGCGGAGGACTGGGCCCGCTGGTTTTCGACAGGGCCTGTGCACACAGATGTTGAAGCAGTTAGTGAGCAGCACTTCCCTCCCCACAGGTCCTGTGGCTGGGGGTGATCATCTGAGCTCCCTCTTCGATACTCTGCGCTAGGGAGTGCGGCATTCATCGCACGTCATCATCACCGGGGCGGGGGAGAGAGAGAGACCTCCATTTCGGAAAGACAGCACAGCACCAGCGCCAGTCTCCCCCAGCAACCAGGGAGCCAGAGGCAGGTTGCTACAGCAAAGACTGCCCAGCATTACGCTACATTACATCACCTCTCCTGCTCATCGGTAACATGAGAGCGAGCTTGAATGCTGAGTTCGCTGCTGCTCAGATTTATAATGTAGCCCTCGCTTGTCTGCTGCTCCCAGTAGGTCCAGTTACTTACAAATGCTGCTTTTTACATGGAAGGATGAATGAGCAATGCCTGCCCTAAAAACACCTGACACTGAACGTGATTTAGTAATGCCAGGAGGGTGCTTCTCTGGGCCACCTCCAGTTACTGCGAGGTGCCTCCCATGAATAAAAATAGAGTCTGGATCTTTTAAATGTAAATGTTTTCTCATCAAAATGGCACACTACAATTGGAGTCCGATTCTCCACCCCTTACTCCAATTTCCCATTGACTTCATTGCCTGAATAAGAGGCCCAGGATGGAGCCTGACGAGTATGCATTCTACAACTCCACGTCTGTAATGCATGCTTGATGAAGGCATGTGGTGTTTTTTAATCCCTTGCCTTTCTCTCAAAGATTTTTACATAACACTCCAGTTTCCACTTCCCTAAAGACTGTTTCTCACTAATCAGATCTTGTTGGTTTCTTAGTCTCCAAGTTCCCCCTACTCATTTCTTCAGGGTGGCTTCATTCCCTTCGTGGTGGCTTCTCCTTAGCTTGGTGGAGTTTACGAACTTCCTTCCAACTACTGCATAGTAGATACTGCCCTTTCTGGTACGGGATTGAGGTTAGCTCCATGTCAAACCCTACGCTGTGTAATTTTAGTCCTTCCTTTGCCCGAATGTCTGGATTTGGGGGTAGTTTCAGAGTCGTGTGGGGGGAAGCAGCTCCTTGCAACCTCTCCGCCACAGCCGCAGGTAGCTCTTGGCGACGTCTTGCCGGATGGTAGCGCTAACAGCCCATGTAGTAACTTTCCACTAGACGTCTCTCCAGGCAGCATGAAAAGCTGGTGGACTCTGTGTCACATTACACGCGTGTCCAGATTTAAAGGTGCAGTAACCAGGCTGTGTGCTGCAGGGAGCCACGGGGCTGAGAGGAAGGAAAGTCCTTCCATGGGGCAGAGCAGCTGCTTGGCAAATTCCGAGCTGCAGCAGCTCTCGTGCCCAAGTTCCTTCCACAGGGATGGACACAGATTCCAGTGGATTAACTTAGAGCCTGATCCAAAGCCCTCTGGAGTCATTACAATGTCTCCCACTGACTTCAGTGGGCTCTGGACCAGGCTCTTAGTTGCTTTTGCAGCTCAGGCCAACCCCACTGTGTCAGCAATTTCCTCTACTCCCCCCTCTTGTCCTCCTGGAGAGTCCCAGCGTTACAGTGGAGGCAGGGGGCAAATGACGTGTATGGGGAATGCCCAGCTTAGTGGGTGGTGGATTCTATACACGTTATCCCAGAGAGGCTTCTATAAAATGCTGCTGAAACGACCATGTTACGCATTCACAGGTATGTTGTTAGAGAGGAAAAGACGTGGCATTGTTCTCCCACTTTCAAGGGGCAAATTCTGGGGAAGTCTAGAGAGACTCTAGCTTGATTTCACACAGACCCACACATACCTACACCTTCCAGGCCCCTCCGCATGTACGTGTTGCCAAATCAGAGTTTAACCCATTTAACAACCTAATATACCCCTATCACTCTCCACACACTGCTCTTCTGAATTTGGCTCACTGAGTCTTAGGTAGTCTGTGTAACACACATACCACAGGGCCAGAAGAGAGGGGGAAAAGCAACTAGCAGCAGGACATGAGATGGTGTGAACCAGCTGCTACTTTAACTTCTTACATGCTCTGGCTCCGCTGCCATGATTAAGCCTTGCCTACACATTGGTAAGCGGTGTAACTCAGCGTAAGGGAGCGTAACTCACTTCTCCTTATGCCACTCTGAATCTGGCCACAAGAGTTTTTCTTCTTTTTTGCTTTAACCTTTGTTGCTGCTTAGTATTTAGGAGGCCCGAGCAAAGGAAGGAAGGGGGAGAAAGGCAAACGTGACACCTGGCCACTAGGTCAAGAGTGTTGTTATAATCTAAACCTGCTAACAGCAGTATTGGACTCCAGGTGCACAATTTGGACCTGGAGCTGGAACGCCCATGAAGCTAGGAGGTGCGGGAGGCAGGGGGTGTCAGTGCCCCTCTACACGGTAGTGAATGAAGGTTGACACACAAACACATACAGCTTGAAACCCATTTGTCTTACCTCATCAAGTATTTTATTTTTGGCTCTGCTGATCCCTTCATTCAGGGCTTTCATCCATGATTCTTTCTCTTCTGCGTTCTGACCCTGAAATTTGATATCATGGACCTGCAAGATGAGAGATGTAGAGAGATGTTTTCATCTTAACGTTACGTGCCAAGGACAGAGAAGTAGCCTATACATCATTAGTGTGTTAAATTCAATCTCCAGCTGAGCCCGTGTTTAAACTAGACATTCCTTTGCACTTTGGCAATGGCTTCACCCCACAGCCGCAATCAACAAACCTTTGTTATGCTGGATGGTTTGTTGCTATAGTTTTTATTTTTGCAACTAGCAATTAAATTAATAAAGCGAATGACAGTTTCTTCCTCCCACAAAGAGTGATGAAATGTTCCTGGAGCAACAGATGGCTGTTACTTAGGGAATAGATGGACTGTGTATAGGGGACGTGCCCAAATGGGCAACTCATGTTGTGGTGTTAGGTGCAATAAGATGCCGTATCTCCAACTCCCCCCCCCCGCCCCCCCCCCCCCCCCCCACACACACAGTGTGAAATCTGTGAGGAACAACCTCTGCTTGCTCTTGCATAGTGCTGCTGCATAGGACTGGGGCAGGATTCTGGGACTCTGCACAGGGGTATGTGCAGCCTGGCTCTGCAGAGCACAGACAGGCTTGCAGGGCAGTGGGGAGTGCTCACCTGAATCACAAGATGTGAAGGTTCAGAAGGATAAACTGGCAAAGCCACATGGATCCACCTGCCATAATAATTTCTCCCCTTTCCACCCTGACAGAGAAGGGGCTCAGCAGCTCTGAGACTGTAGTACCAGATACAGACATGAGCCACTGCTATGGCCGGACAGAGGCTGTGCTGAAGCCTGGAGAGGAGCAGGAGATCCCCAGCACAGAACCCGTTCCTTCAGACTGTGCAGGGGGGCCATGGACTCCCATGATGCAACTGTTCTGCTCACCACCAGCTGAGCCTATGGTGCATCATGGGAGATGTAGTTTGACCCAGGAGCCCAATCTATAGAAAAGAAGGAGTGCACAAGGCACATAAGCTACAACTTCCATTCTGTACCATGGCAGCATTTAAAATATTTCAATTTTTGATTTTTCACTGAAAGGTCAAACTTTTCCGTGGAAAATTTCAATTAAAACTACTCTTTTTACCACTTTAATCACAATTTTCTGCAGTGAGGGAGCCAATTTCCCAACCAGCTCTGACTAGTCCAAGGAATTCCTGGTGTTCTGCCTTGACAAACCCCAGGCAGCAGTCCCTGAAGGAAATCTTAGGTGGGATGTAATCTCTCTAGTGAATGAATAAGCAACGGAATTCCAAGAGTCTGAACTCTGTGCTTAACTGGATGGTCTCCTGATAATGTCCATGCCAGAAAGTTCAGTGTTTTGTGATCACTGCATGATAAATATTTCTCTTCTACTTATCTCTGAACCTGATTGAGACAATTCTTGGCAATAGTTATAAGTGAATGGTGTGGAAATTCTCCCAAGGCCTGTTCTGAAACAGTGCATTTGTTCAAAAGAATGGCCGTGGCCACTGGCAAATGTAACATCCTCTCATGCATCCAGATGTTGGAATGTAACTAAAATGATGACACAGTTATCCATTCCTGAAGGAATTACGCAAGTTTCTCAGTTGGGCAGCAGTGAAATGACCTAATGGGCATTCTCCATCGCTGGCTTTTACTTCTATTAGGAGCAATGTAGTGAAATTAAGAGAGGAAAAACTTAGTCTGCATACCTGGAAAAGCTTCCTGACAGGGATCCGTTAGCTAATGAAATAAGTTTCCTCAAGCATACAGAGAGGGAAATTGAGGCAGAGAGGTTAATTGACTTTGTCTAACACAGCAGAGCTGGGAACAGAACTTAGGTGCCCTGACCTCAGTCTCCCTGTTCCAAAGCCTGGGGGTGCAAGGAAAGATGAGCAGAATTTTAACAAGGGCAAACCCCTATATTTTTCCTTAGCCTCATTCTTGGAAATGGCTGAACTGTGTTGGCTGAAATTTTCCAGAAAAATTCAGCCTAAAGCAGACACTGGCCTAGAAAGTTTGAGCCCAAACAGTTGAAGTTTGGTCAAATTATAAGCAGCTGAAAACAGGGTCTTATAATGGGAAGAAGTGTCAGGCATCCTTAATAGGCAGGGCTACCGATCGCACCTATACTTACAGAGGCACTTACAAACGGTTTGATATTCTGAGCACCCAGCACAGACGTTAACCGGAGGGATGGGTTTTTGGCACCCTCTGAAAACCAGGTCCCTTTTTTTAGGTGACCATCAACAGGCAACCTCTGTCTAGGCAGATCACCAGGGCCAAAACGTTCAACGTCACAGGAAGGCTGACAGGCCTAGAAGCCAGGCCTCCTCCTTCCCTCTCCTGAGCGTTAACCACTCGGCCATCGTCCTTTTGCTCTGCAGCTGCCCTTCATCAGGAGGGATGGGGTGTCACTGGCTTTAGTTTCTAATTCGCCTCAGTCCCGCGCAAACCCTCTCTTTAAACGTCTATAAGTCATTAACAAGGCCATGAAGGTGACTGTTACAGGGCAGGTTTCAGAGTAGCAGCCGTGTTAGTCTGTATTTGCAAAAAGAACAGGAGTACTTGTGGCACCTTAGGAGACCCTTAGCTTCAGCATAGTAAAAAGGGAGTTAATCCTTCCTAGAATGTCCTGCTTCCTACATGGGAACCAGTGGAAAAGGTGAGAAGATGAGGCGGAGATGCTCCCAAATAGCTCGACTAAGATGTAAAGGCCTGAGCTTTATACAAACAACTCCCTGACGGGGAGGCCGAGAGCTCACGCTAACCAGGGAACCTAAGGGAAAGCAAGTCTCCAAAATGCAGTGCCAGGCTGGTTTTGTTTTAGCCCAAAAGGGCCTGTTTTTTGTGTGTGCTTAAAACCCTCTTTGTTTGGAAACAGTTTTGCTCTTAAGCGATTAGAAAAGCCTCTGAGAAAGATTTCCTTGTGCACAGCTCAGCTGTTGGGCCGCCTGGCAAAGACCTGGCAGCTTACACCGGGAGTACAGAGAACTCTGGACATGTTGTTCAAGGAAAAGATCCCCTGCTTTCAAGCTTCCTCCTCTGTGGCCACTTTATGTGCCTCATTTCTGTGTCCCTGACAAAGCCCATGGGCCTCCGAGAGTGGAGCGTGACGAAGCGTTGGTTGTGTGGCAGGGCTGAGCGAAGGCTCCAGGGACTGTTCATCGTTAAGGAGAAGCTGAGGTGTCCCTCTGGCATGTAATTGTGGGTTGCACACTTTAATGCTGACTTACAGTTACAGGCACCTACATGCAGCTATGGCAGTTCCCATACCCCACCAGGTGGGTTGGGAGATTGTGGAAGGATGCTCATCAGGCTCCAGTACGGGACTGGGAGGGGGGAGAGACTGGCTGTGTAACCTGGCACAAGTCGTGCTCTGTGCTAGTTGTCTTCTGATTTCTAAAATGGGGCTTGTGTGACAGGCCCAGCTTTGTGCTCCTGTGGGTAGCACACTGGACTAGGAGCCAGACACGGTTCTGCCATCAACTTGTTCAGGGGAGTCCTGTGACCTGTTATGTGGGAGGGCAGATTTGATGATCATAACAGTCCCTTTTTGCCTTAAAACCCATGTATTCGCAGGGGGATTAAGGCTAAATTCATTAATTGGTGACCAGAGACCAGCACAAGGGTCTTGGTCCCGCTTGAGCCCTCTTCTGGGGAGTTGAGTGATGTCTGGGCCGTGGACTGGCCCTCTGCACGCAGTGAATTTCACCCTAATATCTGTAAAGCATTTTGAGATCCTTGCATAAAAGTGGCAAGTATTTTAAAAAACTTGCAGTAATTCTGCCCACCCCAAAATGCCACTAATCCTCACTACCAGCAAATTCAGGGGTGCAAAGATGATACTGTATACGTCCCTTGGTCTTTTCTTCAAGTCATAGGCTTTCTGTGAAGCACCTGTATTTCGAGGGCAGTATTTTAGCTACTTATACTCGCCTTCCATCCACTCCATAAGTCTTGATACATGGAACAACCTTGGTTACTTAATGCAAACAGCCATGTGGAGGGAACTGACTCTATTTCCCCATCAGAAAATGGGGATAACACCGTTACCTTCCACCCAGAATGGCTGAAGGTTATATATTGGCTGAATAGGGACAGTGCTGTGTAGGTGTTAAGTATTTTCACAGGCGCTGTGGGCTTAATGATCCCCGCACAAGTCAAGTCCCTCCCTTCTATCCCCTTATGCTGAAGATGGTCACCACTTTTGGGCTCTGTACTATGCATTCTTAGCACAGGGAAGCAGCGTTCCAGACCGTTCTGTTTTAAATCAGTGAAGTTAAAGGCTAACTATCACAGGCAGAGAGAAGAGGATGGGCTGCCCGGGGCATCTTTTCTTAAGAAAAATCCTTGCTAAGAACACCCTCACTGTGGATCTGCAGAGTCTGGGGTCTAAGCTGTGTTGTACTGTCAAGGACATACCCTTGACGGAGGAAGAGAGGTGCTGCTGATGGACTTAAAGAGAAGCCGCAGCGAGCCATTGCTGATGTGGAGAAGCACTCTGCAATGCATGTGTTTTGAAAGTAGGGTAAGAGGAGATACAAGAGGGACACTGGAAGACTTGGAGCCCAATTCTGACCCGCCCTTTCCCCATAAGGGTCTATAAACTAGTCTTGCTCAGGTTACCACAGACTTTGAAGTGGAACCTAGGAAAAGTAAACAGAGTTGCTTCTCTTTGTATGTTTTCTGGTATAGGTATTCCCAATCTGAATATTAAAGAAGTGCAGGAGAGACACTGAGCAGCCACAGACCATCTGTGAGTAGTTTTATAATGGCAGATATGTAACATGTGGCCTGACCTTCTGCTCAGAACCGTTGAAAGTAGAAAAATTCAGCAGCCCAACTGTACAGCCAAAGGACAATGAGCTAGATGATAAATTTGCTCTCCTGTTTCCTAAGCCAGCTGAGACTGAGTCATGACATAAACAAAGTCCTGATGTTCTAGTAAAAGCCCTTGTGGTTAAATCTGATGCAATAGTGACGTCTGCAAGCAATGAATAGGGCTATGCAATTTACTATAACTGAACTCAGAGGAGGGCACAGACCAGCCTGTTCAGGCTGAATCACTGACTTGATACAATGGGATAAAAGAGGTGCACATCCAGTTCATTCTCAGCCGTAAAATGAAGAGGCATCTCTCAATATGATCCCATGTGTCCCCTCCCACACATAGTACATCCAGTAAGCACTAAAAGGGCCTCCTAGTCACACCTGCCCGGCTTTCCATTTAGGAGAGGGAAAGGTACATGCATCCTGTCCATAGGCCCTGCAAGAAATCCTCTCCCTCCCTGTTTCTACCATGAATCCTGGTCCCTGTCAGATTATGTCTTCAGGTGAAAAGTGGAATCAGAATGGATGGTTCATGTGGGGATTTATTGTATTTCTCAGCGGCTGGATGCAGAGCAGTATCTGCGTCAAACTCGGGTAGGATCAGAAATCAGTCCATCAGACTCAAGTCCATCAGAAATCAGGTGTATGTGGCAAAGTCTTGTAACTTGTGGTGGGCTCCAAATTCAGCTCCTGGCATACACAGGTACGCAGTCCCCATTGAAGTGAACTGGAGTTGAGTTCAGCAAAGTCACGGGGAATTTCCACCCATTTATGCCTGGGTTGCATTGGGAATGGAGTGACATCACCTGAAATGAGTCTTTGCTAGTTGCTTTTCTTGCTACATCCCTCACTCCTCAGCTCCCCCCGCCCCCCGCGGTGCAGGCTTTAACAACCACTGAATGCAAGTTACTGCCTTGTAGATTCCCTTTCTGAGGGACTTGCACCAGATAAATTTTACACCAGTAAATTTGGCCCAGAGATTTCCAAGGTTATTGTCCTCAGTTACAGGCTCAGTTCTGTATTACTTGCTTAATTTAATTGATGAGGGTGGATTTACTCATTTGAAGATTTCTAAACGAACAAATTATTTGCGTGCTTCCACCTTTCTTTCTCCTGGTCTCAAGTCTTCAGCAAAGTGCTGTACTTACTTCTCTTTAATTATACTTTGTTTCAGTTCCGTGGGAGTAAGTAAACCAACAAAAGAGCAAGACAAGAGTAAAGACTGCATGAAAATGTCTATGCTCAAACATTCTCCCAGAATAACACAGCCTCCATCCTAGAGATTAAGCCAAATAAAACCTGAGATATTTTTGCAAGAGGCCATCTCTAGCAAGGCATCTGGAAGATACTGTAAGGGTGTCTCTAAAACCAGGACAAAATGCCTAGTTTTTTTCAATTGATAGATACTTCATGATATCATAGATCCATGATAGATGTTTACAGCATGCACTTGTACCTAAACACACTATGGATGGAATTGAACATCTTGGGTAATATTCCCATATTTAAACTTTTTACACCCATTTAGACCACAATCAGCACATGTGGCCAAGAAAAGACAGCTAGGCCTGAGGAGCGCAGAGATCCAGATAACGAGGTGTGTGATTTCTAACTGCTGCACGTACAGTGGATGGCAGCACGGCTCCCAAATGGAAAATGTTTCGTTGATAAGTATCGCCGCAGCTGCCATTTCAAAACAGCAAGACAACAGTTGTGTACGTTGGCCTGCTCGAGGAAGCCTGTTCTGACATCTGCGAAAGTACGTTGTGTGTCAACAACCTCCCTAAGTTCACAGTCAAAGGGGAAAAAACCACTACAGACAGTGAACTTTTCACGTATCAAAATGGAGTTATTAACAAGTGGTCTCTCTCTGGGTCTCCGTTTAAGGAGGTGCCGGATATTATACAGGGCAGTGGACCGGGGGGCTAGTGAGGGGGTCTGTCATGAGGCCTGTGCTTTGGAAAGGTGAAGTTAACCTTCAGCGGTGGGTTTTGGGAGTGGAAATCATGACCTTTACGGTAAGGTATGATATATCTGGGGTCACCTCTTGTGCCCCTATGCACGTGCGTAGTGCCGCTGAAACGTATACCGTTCCTTGCATGAGTAAGCGGAGCAGGATTTGATCCTTTACTATCTAAGCAACATACACTAGGTTCCTACTGGGCCTGTCATTTCTAAGCAGACTCATCTCCATTGACTGCAGCTGGGATTTCGGCTTCAAAGTGAATGATCCGAAGTATCTACTGGGACCCAGCAACTGGAGCTGTGGGTGCTCGGCCCTGAACAGGCTCCGCACAGCATCTTGTGCGGTTAGGCTCTTAGGACCTAAAATATGAGATTAAGTTGCTATTCATTTTTAGTCATATTGCAAGAAACCCCACAAATAGGAGAGGAAGGCTGGTCTTGTGTTGACAGCTCTGGTGTGGCACTTAGGAGCCTCGCTCTGCCACTGAGTTCCGCTGTGACCTTGGGCAAGTCACTCTATCTCCACTTCCCCTCTGCAAAATGAGTATAAAGTTACCTCCTTTCTCCTGGTCGGGGTGCAGGATCCTAGCGGAAGGGCCTCTCTCTATGGGTTTGTACAGCAGGTAGCACAATTCTGCCTGAACTCAGTTGAGACTTCTCAGCACTACTGTAATAATAAATACGGACTGAAACCTGGGTGTGCGCAAAAAACACTGCAGTGACTAAAGAGTCCTCATTCAGGTAAAATATGCAGAGCTGAGATGCTGACACCTTTGGCTGCAGAAACCCTTGTAGAAATGAATTTGTTTTGATCAATCCCCTTGCCCCCAGCCTGTCAGATCTGAACTAGGAAGGCACACAGGAATACAGTGACATGTTCTCCATCTTAGGCCAAAGAAAACCAACAACAAAACAAATCAAAAGAAAAACCAGAAGTGAGAGATTGCAGTGCAACAAAGATACTGGAACGCATTATCAAGTCATCAATTTGTAAGCACTTAGAGCAGCGTTTTTCAAAGTTTGGGTCGCAACCCAGTACTGGGTGGCGGCATGTCAGGTACTGGGTCGCTCTGGGCAGCACTGCCGAGCGGGATGTTAAGTCTCATCGGTGGTGCTGCTCAGCTAAGAGCAAACCCTTCATCCCCGACCCCACCCCAGAGCCTGCAACCCCAGCCCATAACTACACAATGGGGAATAACTGGGTTATACCGGATCACAAATTGAATATGTGTGAACAATGTGATGCACTTGCAAAAAAGGCTAATTTAATTGTGGAGTGTATTAACAGGAGTGTCATATGTAAGACACCAGGAGGTCACTGCTCACTATACTTGGCACTGGTGAGGGCTTAGCTGGAATACAGTGTGCAATTCTGGGTGACACACTTTAGGAAACTTGGATAAATTTTGAGACAATCCGGAGGAGAGCAATGAAAGTGATCAAAGGTTTAGAAAACCTGAGATCGGAGGAAAAGTTAAAAAAAACCCTGGGCATGTTTAGTCCTGAGAAAAGAAGATGGAGGGGGGAACCTGTTAACAGTCTTCAAATATGTTAATGGTTGTTACAAAGAGGACCATGATCAATTGTTCTCCATGTCCACTGAAGGCAGGACAACAAGTAATGGGCTTAATCTCCAGCAAGGGAGAGTTAGGTTAGCTATTAGGAAAAACTTTCTAACTCTAAGGATAGGTAAGTTCTGGAGTAGATTTCCAAGGAAAGTTGTGGAATTCTCATCACTGGAGGTTTTAAAGAACAGTTTGGACAAACACTTGTCAGGGATGGTCTAGGTGTACTTGGTCCTGCCTCAGTGCAGGGGGCTGGACTTGATGGCCTCGGAAGGTCCCTTCCAGCCCTACATTTCTATGATTGCAAAGTTCTGTCTCATAAAGATGACTAACTATGTAGCCTATAATTTGGGAATTATGGTAAACCCCCAAGCAGAACCAGTAGCAAGCAGTGCTGTAAAACAATCACTACCCATAAGTCAAATAAACACACTGGCGTTCAGAGAATTCTGCTGAATCAAACCTTCGGGACAAAATGGCTAGCTGAGTTGTTTATGACACACGACTATCAAAACTGGGGGCACAATCCAGCTCTTCTGGCTCACAACAGTCTTATGTTGAAAGCCGCGAGGCTGTGTGGGCGAGCGAGGCAAGCAGGGTTTGACACTGTGGCTCAGTGCTATAGTATATTTATGAAGGCATTTTGACTCCTGCACTAATTTTAGGTGGAACCAGATGGTAACACAGGAACCCCTTGTGCTAGAGTTTGGGGGATTTCCTATAATAACACTAGTTCTCCAAGGAGATCAGTACTCCCGTTTTACACATGGGGAAACTGAGGCACAGGGCATCAAGTCAGAGCCAGGAATAGAACCCAGGTCACTGGAGTCCCTGTCCAATGCTCTAGCCACTTAGCCATACGCTTTCCTATATAACTCTCACTGACTTCAGAGGGACTCGAGTACATGTTTAACGTAAGTGCTGTCCTAAATCAGGACCCAGGGGAGAACAGATGGGTGCAGAAAGAAGCAGGTTTTTTCATTCTCCACTGATGAAACAGTATCTGCGACAGAAGGACAGAAGACTCTAAAGCTGAAAAATTCATGAGGAAACACTTCTCCTGAGGGAAAGTAGCTGTGAAGACAGAATTCCTCCCCCGTCTTGCTGCCCCACAAGAAGAACAGGGCATTCCACCCTCCCCACCTCCTGTAAAGAATTCACAGCCACTTTATGATGGTTCCTTTGCTGCTCACAACATCCCTGCTGCATTGGGGATGAACCTGAGAGCCTCCCACTCCAAAAGCACAGGTCCATATTTCATTAAAGGGAGAATCGCCCTTGTTTGTTAGCAATCTAGGATCTATGACACACAGCAGAGCCCAGAAGGAGGGACGGGGCGGGGATGATAGATACACACGTTAGCTAGTTCTTTGCCGTAAATCACTGCAAAATCAGAATGAGAATTCTGGTGTCCTGGGGTGTCTAGGCACATATACATAGATACGTCAGTAGGCAGTGGAGTTTAAGGGGAAGAGAAGGATAATCCTACCTTCTTACCCGGGGATCGAATTAAAATGAAACGGTTTTTCCTTTTCAAGAGAGCGCGCAAATCCTGGCACTTTTCATAGCTCTCCAGTTCCACCGTTTCTAAGCATTTCTGTTCCTCCTGCAGAGTGGGGAGAGAAGGGGAAAGCAAACCTTTATCTGCAACATGATACCTCTAAATCAAATCCATACAACAACATCTGCCTTTTCAGCCCACCTTTATGTCTCCCCGATGCTCTTTCTCCTTTAAAAACCCACGTGCAATTATAGTTACGCGGGCAGCAAGCCTCCATAAATCAGGCAAAGGCCTCGTGGAAGAAAACCTGCTGTTGTATAGACTGTATGTCACTCGGAAGAGGCGTCCACTCGCAGGACTCTTGTTGCTCTGAGCAGAACTGGCAAAACTTCGCATTTCTGTCATGCTTTCTATCACCATCTCAAAGCGCTTTACAAGCCTTAACTGAGCCTTGCAGTCCTCCACTGCATTAGGTAAAGGTTATCCCTGTTTTACATGTGGGGAAACTGAGGCACAGACTGTGACTACTCAGGATCACACAGGGCGTCTGGCAGAACTGGGACAAGAATTCAGCTCTCCAGGATCTCTTGTGCTGCAGGCTTGGGTCACCTTTCCCCTCAACACGAACAAGGTCAGTGACCGCTGTAGATTGGTGAAGAACATTTTTCCCTGCCTGCACGTTTGATCTGTCAAAACAGAATCATTTTCCGACAAAGAAAGCAGCACTGCCAGTTCCTCGCTGCGGCCTAGCTGTCCCTGGCGCAACTCCACAGCAGTCCATGATGATTTCAATCAGACGAACTTGGCCCATTCTTCCTAATGACACAGCGAAAATGTCATGCACACGTTGTCCAGGTTCAGTGTAGTTACACAGAAACAGCATCGTTCTCAACTGGTCCATTGGGTAGGGAGCACAGTGTAACACACAGGGGATATGATGATGTGTTTATATCACAGAGGTGCCAATCTCATTTGGGCCACACAGTGCAAGGTGCTGTACAAACACAGAGGTGGGGGGGGGTCCCTGCCCGGAAGAGTTCATGATCAGCTCAGTGTTCAGACATATCAATCTCTCACATTAGTGTAGCAAACCCTGAAGCCACATAAGTGGAGAACAGCAGCCTCTGCAGGAGGGACGCTCACAGAAGGAGAGAGAGAAGCAGCAACACCGAGGTCTCTGAGATGTGAACCAAGGGGTGTTCCGCGAAGACGTGGGCTCTGACTGGGACTTGGCCGCCAACTCCCATGGACTTTATGGAAGGTGGGGATCCAAATCCAAACATCGTGACTAAGGCCCGTCTCCGTCGCACACTAAAACTCCAGCTGTGAGCACCCCCAAATTGTGAGGTCTGATCTCAGCCCAATGTTTAGTGGCTCAGACCAGCCTCTAGCTATGATTAACAAACACCAGGGAAATAGTGCAAAGGAGGAGTGTAGGCTGTGGGCTGCATGTCCTAGCCAGGAAGTTACTGAACAGTTAGAGGCAGGGAAGAGTCACAAGGAAGTGTGCTGAGGGGAATTTCCTTGGTTTACCACCTGACATTTAAGTCACAGGGGCCAGCTCTGGCTGTGTTGCAATTTCTTTCATTGCATTATATTTGCAGAGGAGGCCCCAGCTGCAGTGCTGGGATGCAGAGCAGGGTGCGAGCAACGTGAAGGTGTCTGGACCTAACTTAGGTTTGGATTTTTTGTAATGAAAGTAGCATTTATTTCCATTTGAAACAGAGGAGGTGAGTGTGAGGGGAGAACTGGGAGCATTTGCATCAGCGTCTAATGTGCAGCGTGAACCTGCTCCTGCTCACACTGAAACTAACTCCCTCCAAAAATGCAGGACCAAGTCACTGCTTAATTTGTAATGAAATTGGTGCCAGGGCTCAAGCAATTTTTTGTACATTCATAATTGATGCAGCAAGCCCAGAGGTGCTGGGGCTTTGAACTGCCACGCCTAGAGGTGCCATGCCGGGACTCAGCCCTGGCACAAATTAAGCATTGGATCAAGCCCTCTATGTAGATGGCAGGCATTCTGACACAGGGCTCACACTGCCTTTCCTTGCCATATAATTACAAACATGTAAAGGATGGAAATAGAACATTTAATAATCCCTCCAAGCCAGCAAATGACAGAGGAGAGTGAGGTCAAACACATGTGCCTATAGGCTGGGTGATCTCAGCTGGGTTGTTAGAGGAGAGTTGCCCACATCATAAAATTGCCACCCAGTTAGCCGCCTCTCTGTGCAAGTCTGTTGGGGATGAGGACTAAGGTGGATTGGCAGAGCTTTGTGGGGAGGTTCGCTCAGAAAGCCTGTGGGCAATACTCCATGCCAGCAGCTGTGCTCTCAGCATGTCTCTAAGGGCCATGTAATCCTCCCCAGCTCTCCACCACTTCTTTCCTGCCTGGAGGGTTTGACAGGCACCCTCCCCCAGATCCCAGAGAAGCCCTTCTCCTATCTAGGAATAGTTGGTTTTGGGGGAGTGGAAGGCATGGCAGGTGAGGGACCAGAAGCTCTACAATGGACATCACCCCCACTCCAAAGCTCTGGAAATATGCTGGTCACTGCAGCATTTAACCTTCACTATTTCCCTGGGGGGAGGAGCTGGGGCTTAGGCACAGCCAGGGAATAAGTGAGGACACGTCCACCTCCGGTGCAGTACCGATGGGGGACACAGAGAACTGCAGAAGGGCTAACTCTCTGTGCACAGGCCCTGTCCTAGGGCACAGGCCTGATTTCTAGGCCATGCCCCCATAGGGGAGAGGGGATTTCAGAAATCGGAGTTTCCCAAGTAAATTACCCCCTCTAGTGAGGGGGAGAAAAGGGTAGCCTGGACCAATATGAAGAAGGAAACCCTATATAAGAGGCCAAGGAAGATTCTAGGCTTGGACTATGTCTTAATGTGACTTGTGTGTGTAAATGTGACAGTTTACCAATGGCAAGGGGCTGGCCTTTTTTCTGTGCCCAGCCAGGTCACAAGGAGATCCAACCTATCTAATGTCCACAGCAGAAATACAGAATTGAAGGGCCTGACTCTGAGAGGCGCTGAGTGCCAGCATGTCCCTAGGATCTTGTGGCAGTGATATACACATAGCATCTTTCAGGATCGGCCAGCATGTTTCTGTAACTTTAAGGCCACCTCTGAGTTCTGGAGACCTGCTCTTATAAATGGGACTCTTCAGTCTGTCCCTCACCTGCTTGGGTTCTGGTTTTCTCTCGTGTCACAGGAGAGTTACAAAAACCATTTTCTGTCATGCTAAGATTCAAAAGTTTAATTCAGCAGCTGCCTTAATCTGCAATCAAGTGTTTCCCTTTATATTGTAGCACAGCTGTTTGGGGATGTCCCATGGCATTTCAAATACTGTTCAGTTACTGGTTCAGGAGCACTACACGTAACTGTTGAGAGGTGACAGCAGGACGGTAAATTTTATTCCATCCTCCTTTCTCTTGACATGTGTTAGAGGATGATTTTTAAATCACTTTTGCACTGGCTAGGGTTAGGGGCATTAATGAGACACTTAAAACCCTGATGCAAGAAAGCAATTAAGCATGCGTGTAACCTGAAGCATGAAAATAAACTCATTGATTACTCAGGTAGTAGACAACTGGACTGCTGACTGCTTAAGCACAGATGTAACTTTAAGTGCTTTGCTGGACTGGGGGCCTGAGGCAGAAAGTTGTTCATACTGGGACACTTTTTAACACATTAATACATGTACTCAAATCACTGTGTGTTTAAAAATCATATGGGTACAGCTGAGTGAAAAATTGAAGATCCCTCCCTGCCCCGCCCACCCAAAAATTTCGAATGTTTGTTGAAAAACCCAAAACTGAAATTTTGTTGTGTTTGGCAGTCAAGAATCTTTGACTGAAAACTGCCAAAAACTGTAAAAATGACAAAATGTGGGGGGGGGAGGAGGGGGATTTGGTTTTATGATTTTCCAACATAATCATCAAGAATTTTCTATGAAAGTTGTCATGGGCATAACATTTTTCATCAAGCTGAAAATGCCATTTTTCCATTTAAAAAAAAAGTTTTGATTGAAAATTTTTGTCCAGCCCCCAATGTACTAGTTGTGGCTATCCACTGAGTATATGTCTAGATTGGCTGTAATAATAATTTCTGTTTCTGAGGATCTCCAATTTAATTAATTAAGCCTTGAAGTAGGGAATGCATTATCTCCACTTTACAAATGGGGAAATGCAGGCAGAGATGGTGAGCACTTGACCAGGGTCACACAGGAAGTCGACTGCAGAACCAGAGATAGAATCCAGCTGCCCTGACCTCCAGTCCTGTTCTTTACACGCTAGATTATGTTTCTTGATGCCTTAAATGATATACATTTAATAACATAACGAACCAACTTTTTAAATTAGTTCTGTTACTTTGCACAAAAAAGGATCAGAGGTAATTTCAAGAGTGAGTGATACTGTCTAATTTGTACTGGGACTGCACCAAGTTTTATGTTTAACCTCCGTCTGTACAGGAGTCTATTTTCTTCAGATATCCTTTGTAATTCTCAGAGTTTCATTTTCATTCTGGCCAGGATATACATTTCTCTTGAAGACAGTCAGAATCATTATTTCTTAACAACTCTATTCTATATATGCTTTATACCATGTTTATCATTGTAGTAGCTGAGCAGCTCCCTGAGAATGTGAGTGCCATGTTCTTGTATGTATTAGTTTGGGTATGCGGGCAGCCAAAGTTACTGTTGTTATATGTGCAACGTATATACTATAAATGTATCTCGGGTAGCACAGTCTGAGTTCATGTGGAGATTAGGGTGTGGGTAATGTAGGTGAAGCCAAAATGGGATACAGGAAATACACCTAACTTCATACCACATCAACTGAAGGAAGTTTGAAGCATATTAAAGGTACCAGAGATTTTCACCAACCATACGCTCATGGCTAATATGATAGCCAATTACAGTTTGCCTTGGGCAGACAGCTACCCTTTAAAACAACCCTAAGCCTGGCTAAGAGATGATGAACATGTTTCAGAAGGCACTGGCAAGTCCTAACTGCCAAATCTCAATCTAAGACAAATTATAGAAGATAACCACAAATGACGCTAACACAGTATTTGTGCTAGTCTTATGCTATATTTTTCAGTGATGCAATATGATGTAGCTAGATTTTCAGCTGCTCTTAGCTTTGCCTCCAATTGTGTATGCACAAACTTTGTACACACAAATGTTTCCATGTGCAGCTTGCACACTTGTGCACTCAGAAAAACAAGCATGGCATTTAGACCTACAAATGAAGCAACTGTCAGGGGTCAGCATTAGAAAACCTGGCCTTCTACTGATTCATGAAGGGTTGGAAGGCTGGTAAAAGGATGTGTTGCCTTTTGCCTCTTGGTCACTGGTTGAAGTCTAGTGAACTGGTGGGGCCTGGTCTACTGCTTCATAGACAGCCATGCCTATCCTAAAACCCTTCCCTTCCCTCTCTCAGCAGAGAGGCCTTTGAAGCTCACCTCCCATCTCACCCCTTCGGGTCAGGCTTGGGACACATTAGGAAGGAATCATGTACTATCATGTTGCACAGGCTAAGGAGAGACCTTCACTTCCTAGGGCTAATAACCCCAACCTTTCAAAAGCACAAGCAATTCCATTTAAAACTATTTGATTCTCAAAAGAGCAAGGGAAGCTGTATTCCTCTTTAGGCCTGCAATGAGAGATACCGGAAAGGAATGTAGGATGGCCCTGGGGTTCAGATTGGGCACCAGGAAGCAGAAGATGCAGTTTCAGTTCCCCCTGTGCCACAGACTTTTTGTGTGACCTTGAGCAAATCATTTTCATTTCTCTGGGACTCGGTTCTCTCTCTGTAAAATGGAGATAATACCACTTCCCTACCTTGCTGGGTTGCTGCAGAGACAAAGACATGCAGTGTGAGTGGCTCACATATTACAGGGATGGGGACCTTTTTATAAGTGCCTCACTAAAAACAGCCATTTCCTTCAGTAGCCCGGCAGCAAATCTGCACAAGCATATGCTGTCTTATTACACTACCACATAACTTCATAGAATTTCTACTCCTAAGATACACTTCTTCAATATGTGCCACTTTAACAGCCTATAGATATTACCATGGCCCTGTATTTCCAACAGTGGGACGAGCCTGCTAACCAAGGTCACAGATGCAATTTACTACAGGATGTTACCACAACCGATACACTACCAGAAAATAGTGTGCCTGGTTGTTATAAATGTCCTTTTTTCCCTGTTGAGAAAATAAAATACCTCTTTAAAGAACTAGGGGTTTTCCTTCCCCTGAACATCTGTGGAGATTAATCTTACTTTAAAATGCCTCATTTCCTTCTGTGAAGATAAAAACCTCCATATATCTAGTTTTCAAAGATGTCCCCGTTTAGAAGCCTATGTCGTCTTTATAGCCCCAAATCTGTGTGGCTCTGAGCACTTGAAACTTCAGCTGGAGTCTACAGCAGTCCGGGGTACTTGGCAGCTCTCAAGAGAGGCTCAGCAATTTGCAGAATTGGGTCCCATGTCTTGCCACACAGCCGTGGCCTAGTTACGCCCCCTACACCCAAGCTAATAAACGTGTGCCTAACTTTCTGGCTGCTGGTGAGCATTTTATTCCAACTCCTCATTTAAATGCTCAGAAAAGCACTTCATGGTGCTGGCAGTTTCAGAGCTAGCTGGAAATTTCCCTTCAGGGTGGATTTCTGGTGGAAAATGCCCTTTTCGCATGGGAAAATTTTGATTTTGATGAACAACTTTTGATTTTTCTATCAGGCCCCCCCAGCTAAAATGGTGGCTCCCCAGGTGCCCTCCTGGAAGGCTCCTGGCAATTTCCCTTTCTGCCCGCAGGGAGAGAGTGAAACTGCCAAGAGCCTCTTGGGGGGACCTCAGCCAGACTTGGGAGGGAGGCAGAAAACAGAGGTACTCAGCCTCCAGCAAGCCAAAAAATTAGGGTTTGGTTCTCTCAAAATGGGTGTTTTTCAGGAAATCCCTTCCCATGAATAATCTCACATTTCTGACTTTGTGTCCCAGTTTGGGATGAACAGTCTTTGAAAAACGTGTAATTTTTTGCACAAGGGGATTTCCATTTTCTGACTGGCTCTGCTCAGAACAAATGGCCTCAAAGGGGCAATGGTGATTGCCGGGGGGCATACCAAGTGGCATTTGGCTTGACTGATTTGTGTCAAACCTTCTCCATCATGTAGCACATTTGGAGGAGGGGGAAGAGAGAACCAAAAGTATTTGCAGGGTTGCTCTTCCTCAAATCATCACAATAATGTAACTGGTAAAATATTTCCCCATTCTAGTGGCCCTGACACAGGACACACAAACTTTATTTACATGCTTTGCTTTACAATTTTCTTACACTTCTGGGCTGGATGCCACAAAATCTTGCTCACACAGGAAATCCCACTGAAATCATGGGGCCCAATCCTGGAAATCTTTACTCACGCATGCAGTCTCTGTGGGACTGGGCCCCATATTTTCATGCATTTATAATCCTCATTGAATGCAGATGCGAGGAAGATTTAATTTGGCTCTTACTTCTCGGTTGATTGAAAAGAGTATTAAACTAGAGCCAGGCCCTCTAACTTTTTGCATGCAAGTAATCCCAGTGAAGTGCATAGAAGGGCTCTCAGGAGAAAGGCTGAAGGAACAGGTCCTACTCCAGTGCAGTTTAGTCCTGCTTTTGATCAAATAGAAGGGGAAAGCCAAGTAAAATCTGCCTTGTGTCTGCATTTAAGGAGCATTACAAATGCTCACAAAAACACACTCCACACCCATGAATGGGTAAGTGAAACCCTGAAGAGCTTGAAACGTTGCAGGCCAGACATTTGAAGGCTGCCAAACAGCTGCAAGGCTGTGTCATTCACTTGAGTAGCAGGTGGGAAGTCAGCCTGTTGCAATTCAGTTTTATAATTTAAAAAGCAAAAAAATCTATGTCCCACTCTCCTTCCCACTGCTCCCAAATTGATAATCTGCTCCGTTTCTTACAGAATCTCTTTTTTTTTCCAAATTTGGCAAAAACATTGGCAGTTTCTTGTTATGGGTGAAAATATTTATAATATACAATATACTCTAAAATGCACCAGCTGTCTCCTCTCTATTGCATTTAACCTTCCAAGATTTTTCTTGAGAAACTGAATGGGACTAAATGAACTGGAGGAAAGGGTGAAGGACAAACATCCAGTGTCGACTAAGGGCCTGATCCCATGCCGCACCATGCAGGAGAGGGCCCTTATTCCGGAAAGCCTGAGCAAACCGTACCTCATCTTCATACACCAGTAGCTGCGTTTTACATAACAGGATGTAACGGTCTTTCCATAATCCCAAAAGCCCTCCACTGCTTTTCTTAATCCAGCCAGCTTTGTCTGCGGTCGGAGCACGTTTCGGTTTCTCCGTGACCTCTTCTTTCACACCCTGCAAAGACACCACAAAAAGCAAAGGGAAGGAAGATTACGTTCAGTTGCACTTTTCAGACCTAGGCAGCAGTAGCTACGTATTCCAAAGGGCCTGCTGAGGAGAGGTGCTAGGCCCCCCACCCCTCACACTCAGGCCACTGGCAGGACGTAGGGCCCACATGTGCTCTTACAATCCCTTTCAGTTTGGCAGGTCCTCTTTGCCACGCACGTCTCTTACCAGGAGTCACAATCTGGCCAGGGACATACACTCCCCTGTGTAACTATTCACTAACTCTGAAGAAAGGTTGGGGTCAGGCTTTCACCTTGCAGGGCAAGGACAACTCAGGCAGGGTCCCCTCAGGCAGCTTCCAGCTCGGGGAGGGGGTTGGCAGAATGGACTCCAGAACCAACGCCTCAGGAGGGAGCTGGCAGAAGCGAAGGCTGCCTCTGCCACCACACCCCTTGTTAGCCCCCAGGGTGCTCTCCGCACTTTCAGCACAGTGGTGTAGCTGCACTGCTGGGATTTTCTTTACCGCTGCTCCCCTGGGCCCCTTTTTAAATTCCCATGATCCCAGGGGCTCCCTGCACCACAGCATCTGAAAAACATCACCCACATCTCAAGTTGTTGTGGGCGGGAGTTCGACTCTGCTCTGTTCCTAACCCACTCTAGGAAACCCAGAAAATCTCCTGGCCTTACTCCTGCTCCCATTGTAGTCAATGCCACAACTCCCAGGATCCAGCCCAGAGCCGCTCTTAGGCAGTTTCTCCAGGCCCAGTTTTTCTCCTGGAAGCTTGGCCATTTCTTCCATACACACGATGCTGTCAGCTGTGGGCTGCACTGCTGTACCCTGTGGAATTCCGGGCCCCGCTGTCATGCCGGGTTCGGCATTCTGAGACTTGCGTATTAACACTGCTAGGCTGAATTGCACCATGCAACACGAGGGCAGCAGGAACAAGGGCTTAGCTCTCGGCACTCTGTTGTTCCTCACACTGACTCATTCCCTACATTCAGGCTAACTTCTGCAGCGTGCTGATTTTAACTTGAGTGGAAAGGACTAGCAGGAAAAGAAGGAAGTTTAAAGCAACAGTTCCTTTTAGTTGGGGCATTTGTAGCTGTTGCAAGCAAAATTTTCTGTGTCCCTGTCACCCGCCCCATCTTCATCTAACCGCCAATCCTTGCCTCCCCACAGCCACCTTTTCCAAACCTCCAATTCACTGCTGGAGCGGATGTTAGGGCTTGAATCATCCTGAGGGCACCCACTGCACACACATCTCCCCTGGCCCATAGGGAAAGGGAGGCCCTCCGTGGGGCTCGGGTTGTGCATCATCCCTCCCCAGTTCCCAGTGGAATATGCTGCAAAGATAATACACTGCTTTAGGGAAGCTGGTGCTAGGGAAACCTCCCTGTCAGTCTGAGTCCTGGCATTGAAAACATGGGAAGAAGGGGGTTGTAAGTATGTGCAAAGGGGCAGAGATTGTAGAAGAGCAAAATCAATGGTCAAATGTTGGCTGTGCACGCCTGCTTTGTTTCAGTGCCTTGGTGTTTAACGAAACACTGGTGGGCAAATCAGTTTCCAATCTCTAGTCCGTGCTGCTACATTAATGTACCTTTTTCGCTTATTCCCCAGGCTGGTCTTAGGTTCCATCATCATAAGACACTACTTAGACACGCAGACGCTACTGTATACGTGTGCAGGCAGCTCACAGACAACTGCTGGCTGCATGAGTTTATCAGACATAGATCTGCTCTGCTCCAGAGCTACAAGGCCTGATTCTCATCTCCCACACACAAGTGCTGCCTTCCATTCACCACAGTGAAGTCACTCCTGATTCCCACCACTGTGGGATCAGAATCAGGACTGTGGGTTTAGAACCCACTCATTTGTCCTAAGAGTTCATACACAGTTTACAGCAATGTACCCCACCCAGAACTATTCCTGCTTAATCTCAGGTTTGTGGGAAGTGGAATTTTTGAGGGTCTCAGGATTGTCCCCAAAAATCTCAGGATTTGGGGGAGGAAGCAGGTTCCACAGCCATGGGCTTGCTGCAGGTGCTGTGACTGCAACATGTGGAGGAGAATCACAAGTCCCGGGAGTCACAAGGAACACAAGTTTTTCATTCTTGAGCCCTGTCATTTTCCAAATCCACTTACAATGGCGGGGATGAATTACTCTCATGATTTAAAAAATAAACAGAAATGTATCTGATGCCAATAAGCTTTTCAGCTGGAAGAAAGAAACCCAGGAGGGGGAGTCTGTGGTCAGCAAAGCTCCCCTAAATACAAAACACTGAAGGCACAAGCTCTTTTCAAGCTTCAGGACACGCTCTTGAATAGCCACTGCAATGGAAGATGAGGCTTCCACACAAACCGAATCCGTCCTTCCCCAGTGCTTCTCACTGTTTCATCTGTGCTGCTATTGGAGTGCTGACCCTTTTCTGAGTCTCTTCTGCAGGATCAGGCAGAGATTTGGAATTCCTTACTCTACCTTCAGCTGAGCCAACTCCCCTGCAAACAGCGCTTCAGCAAACTCGTGACTGCAACAGGGAGGCCAACCCAGAATTCTCCAGTGTATTTCAGGAGAATGACACTTTAAACACAGGCTGAGTTTCCTCCATACTCTGTTGGGACAAGAGGCTTGTTCTGTCTAAGATAAATCACAGAAGCTTTGTGCTCTCCTTAGCAATGCTAAATTAGCATGCAATATGAAGGCAGAATCCCAACCCATTCCAATATGGTCCTGGTTAGTTACAAAATGCAACTCTTCTTGTAGGAAAGAAGGTCATCAAAGTAACTGTAATTTGGCCATCGTTTTTTTTTCAAATGAGGAAATGCAATGTGCAGGGATGGAGATCGAAACCAGATAGTCCCATGGCCAGAACTGATTACAGACAGAGCGAGCGTAGAAGGAGGTGTTCCAAAAACTTAGTGTGAGATTTACTGACAGATGATGTGAGCCTTGGTAACAAATCTGTTTCCATGCATCCAACTCACAATGAACACACCCTTGGATTGCAGCTGCCATTTGTTTGAACTGGAACTGCAGGGAAGGCAGCCATGCCAATAGAGAGAGGGGGAGAAAGTGACGGAGTTGTTCTGTATATAGGGCCTTTTCCGGTGCCTACTGAAGTCAATGGAACAGCTCCTATTAATTTTAATGGGCTTTGGAGCAGGCCAATACTAAGAAATTGTGTATTTTGGCATGTATTTAGAGAGAGATTTACCTGGGATAGTTGGGTCACTAGGCAGGTGCCATCTTGATCACACTAAATAGCAATTGAAAATGCTGCAATACAGGATGGCAGTACATGCAAAGCTCTTCATGGAAATGAGGCGGTATTATAATTCTTGTTCGTTTGTTCTACCTAACTTTTTAGGTTGCCAGGAAGTTGTACTCTGTTGTGATCTGCCACTTCAGGAAACATCAGCTAGTGCACAAATATAGACATGCTGGTTTCCTGAATGAGCTGCCTTTCGATGTCATTCATAGGTCCTTGGGGCCTGGTTCCAATCTCACTTACAGCAGTTTTACACTGGTGTAATTATGCTGGGTTCACTGGAGCCGCTCTGGATTTATACGGGGAGGAGAATCTGTCAGCCCCAAGGGCTTAATTTTACAGAAATCTCAGAGTTCTAACAGGTTTTTTGCAAGAGAATATTAAAACATGCATGATCCTCACTTAACCCATCAGATGGCAGCAATGTTGTCAGGAAATACATCCAGGGATGTACGTGTCAGACCTAGGACTTAGCTCTGCAAAGGGAAAACTCCCCCATTCCTGTTATTTCTGTGGTTTTAAATAAAAAATGTTCAGTGTAAAACATAAGCTGTTAATTTATTCTCCTAGAAACCTACCGGCCCTGTTACTACTCATGTTTTAGTTCATCTTCATCATCAAGCTTATACTATAAGAGGCAAATGTGCAAGGTTATGTTGGAGTTCAAGGGGTGCTGTAAGAGCCACAACCTTCCAGTCCGTACTCTTTCATGGCTTATATTTAGGACCAGTCCTGATCCCGTGTGCTCCCTGTGGATCCACTCGTTCTTTAACATTTCAAACTCAGTGATATTCGCTATACTCCTTTATCATTTCAGTTAGGGTTAGACGGACCCCTCCATGCTGGAATCCACAAGGAGGGAATAAGAGGGAGGAGGATCCCTGTAAGGACCCCTTTGTGGAGCTTCCCCTCCAATCGTTCAGGGGCACAAGTCTGCTCCATACCATGAAATGAGCCACGTATGGTTCTGCCTCGAAACTATGCAGAACTTCCAGGATCTGCACGTAGCCCAGGGGCTCTGCAGCAGCCATCCACATGGAGGGTTAGCATCTGGCTGCTGGCACCAAAACCTCCTGCTCCCTGTCCGCATAGCCCAAGGGAGCCAGAACACTTGACCCACCCCCTTACAGAAGGGTTCCCCAGTGCCAACAGCTTCTGGGGAAAAGGAAATAAAGCCTGGGCTGTGATACTGTCCCCAGGGAATGATGTTGGGGGATGATGTGGGACCCACCAAAACCGGGTCAGCCCTGCACCCTGCCAGTCTGGGCCTGCACAGATCCTTACCCCACAGAGCAGGCTCCCATAAACAGGCAGTGGAATGGTGCTGTGGAGACTACCAGCCCCCAGTTCCTTTCCAAGCAGGCAGGGAGATCCATGAGCAGAGATGCCCACCCTGCAGATCCGGGGGGAAATTATCTAGGCCTGAACTTGCCATCCAGCCCCCTGGCCTCTCCTAAAACATAAACACTAGGGGTTCAAGTCAGCATTCCTTGGATACTACGGTGGTGCAAAGGGGGTCGAACTGCCTAAACAAGGCATCTTTCGTTAGCCCCATCCCTTAGAGGATGGTCATCCTTTGCTCTACTTCTTAGTCTCCCATCCCTCAGCCTGGCATCGAGAAAAACTTGACCAGACCCAAGGATCAGATCCTAAAGAGTTTTGACTGTACCAGGAATGTAAAATCAAACCCATTGGGCGTGATCCTTAGCTAGTGTGAACCAGTTTATACGAGCCCAGGATCTGGCTTCTAGTCTAATCCTTTCTCAAGAGAGAGGTGAAAATGAGCAAAGGAAACATGTAATGTCACAGGCATAAAAGTCAACATAACTAAACATTCATGTTTGTTACAGTGAAACAGGGGAGGGTCCGCTCAGAAACAGCATCTGACATTTTCGTGGACTATTTTTGTGGCAACGAAGTAGGTTCGTGCCAGAAGGGACAACATTAGCATATCATGTTAATGGGAGCTTTGCCAGAGCAAGGACTGCAGGATCGGGGCCTCAGTTCCACTCTGTGCTCTCGGACCTGGTATGTGGGTCACATAGGATTACAAAACTTAGTAAGGATGGAAAACTTCAGAGGCTTTTTATTTTTTAAACTTAAACAACCAGCTCTAACTTCCCCCCAGCCTCCTCTCCCAGTATTTTCAGGCTCACAAAACCACAAGTTTCATGTCTTCTGAGCAAAAAAAAATTTAATCACTATGGTGGTTTATGAACTAACTATACATAAGGTATTGAACTTCCTGCCTCAGTTTCACTAATCTCATTTCAAGCAGATAGATAGCAACTGTAACTAACTATGACTAATCAAAAGTACACCTCTAACAAGAACTACTTCCCTCTACTTTTAACGAATACCCTAGTGCAGAGGCTCTCAACCTTTCCAGACAACTGTCCCCCTTCTGGGAGTCTGACCCATCTTGTGTACCTGCAAGTTTCACCTCACTTAAAAACTACTTGCTTACAAAATCAGACAAACATACAAAAATGTCACAGCTCACTGTTACTGAAACATTGCTTACTTTCTCGTTTTTACCATATAATTATAAATCAATTGGAATACAAATAGTGTACTTACTTTTCAGTGTATAGTAGATAGAGCAGTATAAAATTTTAGTGTTGTACTGACTTAGCTAGTGCTTTTTATGTAGCCCTTGGAAAACTAGGCAAATCTCTAGATGAGTTGCTGTAAGACCTCTGTGTACCCCTGGTTGAGAACCAATGCCCTAGTGCCATCTGGTAAAACTATTTTTTTTCCCCAGGGGACCTCAACTTGGCCCCTGATCTTGCACATACAATATTGCAGGCCAAAGTGTTCTAATTTAGCTTTCTATCAACACTGTAACAGCAAATCAGGTAACTAGACAAATAACGCTAACCGTTGCCACCTATGGTTGATCGGGCTCATGAAACTACATTTGCAATTACTGGTGGGTGCAGAATTCGAGGCTGTCTTTGAAAAAGTGGCCTGTGAAGTGTTAATTTAGCATTAGAAAAAAAGTGCAGAGCGAGCGGAACTGCAAACTTAAGTCATCAGTACACAGAAGGGGCAGCCTTGGCAGCTGGAGTGAAAGCTGTCATCCCAGCACCCTGCCAATGCGCCTCACTCCTGAACCGGGGGTGACCACCTCTTGGTCTGGTTCAGCATCCAAGCTCATTCAGGCCTCGGCCTGCTTACCAAAACAGCTAAGAAGGTTGCCAGCTGGAAGGTGGCTTTTGTGATGTGGATTAATTTCATGTAGGCCCATGGATAATAACTTTCAGTCGCTACCAACTTGGGCTGCACTGCAGTCTCCCAACTGTCTTATTGCCAGTTTTCAGACACCCTGGGCCTTGCCACACAGTTTTGGAGCCGGAAATGAAGTAGGGGAAAGGCATAACTTGAAGGCTTAACATCAAATGTGCCGTGGCCCAATTCTGAAGTCCTCAAGCAGGATGAACTCCCATTCCAGTTAGCAGTGGGAGCTTTGCCCATATAAGGGCAGCAGACTCTCATTTGGGGAAAGGAGGAGGAAATAATGCTGTAGCCAGATGATGTGAGAAAAAGAATGACATTTGTTTAAGTTGCTTGCAAGCTCGTAGTTTATAGAATAAATCCTGGAAGAGACAGATTACTATGCAATGGGTCGAAGATGCACGAACACAGACAGTGCATGGAAAGAGAAACAATTGCCACATGCATTTTCCCAAATTCAATCCCTTCCCAAGCAGAACCTCCCATAGCCTGATATGGGAGAAGAGTTGACACCCTCATGAAGCACAAGGCTCTTTGTCAATCTATTAGCCTGGCAGAGGCTCAGACATTATGGTGATGGGCACCAGTACAAAATCCTTAAACGGAGAGAATTGGGAAGTATGATGACATAAATAAGGGTTTCATTTTAAATGGCTGGGTTTCATCATACCCATACTTTGAAAGTACAAAAATAGGGATAGACCAGTTTCACCCAACGAATTGAAACCATTTAAATAACTCAAGATAGTTAAGTCCACAGCTGATTGCAAAGAGTTGCAAAGGGATCTCATTAAACTGGATGACTGGCAAGAAAATGGAAGATGAAATTCTATGTTGATAAGTGCAAAGTAACGCACATTGGAAAACATAATCCCAACTCTATGAACAAAATGATGGGGTCTAACTTAGCTGTTACCACTCAAGGATAAAATCTTGGAGTCATCATGAAAACATCTGTTCAGCGTGCAGCATCAGTCAAAAAAATCTAACCGAATGTTAGGAACCATAAGGAAAGGGACACATAATAAGATAGAAAATACCAATGCTGCTTAATAAATCCATGGTATTCTCACCCTTTGAATACTGCGTGCAATTCTGGTCATCCTATCTCAAAAAAGATATACAAGAATCAGAAAAAGTACAGAGAAGGGCAACAAAAATGATTAGGGGTACGGAACAGCTTCCATGTGAGGACAGATTAAAAAGACTGGAATGGCGCAGTTTAGAAAAGAGACTATTAAGAGGCGATACAACAGAGGTCTATAAAATCATGATTGGTGTGAAGGAAGTGAATAAGGAAGTGTTATTAACACCTTCACACAACACAAGAACCAGGGGGCACCAAATGATATTAATAGGCAGCAGGTTTAAAGCAAACATAAGGAAGTACTGCTTCACACAATGCACAGTCAACCCGTGGAACTTGTTGCCAGGGTGTGTTGTGAAGGCCAAAAGCATAACCAGGTTCAGAAAAAATTAGATAAGTTCCTGGAGGATAGGTCCATCAATGGCTATTAGCCAAGATGGTCGAGGATACAACCCCACGCTCTGCATGCCCCTAAGCCTCTGACTGGCAGAAGCTGGGACAGGTCAACAGAGGATGAATCACACGATAAATTGCCTTGTTCTGTTCATTCTCTCTGATGCATCTGGCATTGGCCTGTGACAGGATACTGGGCTAGATGGACCACTGGTCTCATCCAGTGTGGCTGTTCGTATTTAAAAGCCAGAGGGAAAACTGTATCCAATGACAGGTTTCAGAGTAACAGCCGTGTTAGTCTGTATTCGCAAAAAGAAAAGGAGTACTTGTGGCACCTTAGAGACTAACCAATTTATTTGAGCATGAGCTTTCGTGAGCTACAGCGAGCAGGAGAGTGAGTTTGTGTGTGTGTGTGTGTGTGTGTGTGTGTGTGTCCCCGGGGAAGAAAAAAAAAAGGGGGGGGGTGAGAAAGCCTGGATTTGTGCTGGACATGGCCCACCTTGATTACCATGCACATTGTAGGGAGAGTGGTCACTTTGGATGAGCTATTACCAGCAGGATAGTGAGTTTGTGTGTGTGGTTTTTGGAGGGGGGTGGGGGGGGTGAGAGAACCTGGATTTGTGCAGGAAATGGCCCACCTTGATTATCATGCACATTGTGAAGAGAGTTGTCACTTTAGATGGGCTATTACCAGCAGGAGAGTGAGTTTGTGTGGGGGGGGGTGGAGGGTGAGAAAACCTGGATTTGTGCTGGAAATGGCCCAACTTGATGATCACTTTAGATAAGCTATTACCAGCAGGACAGTGGGGTGGGAGGAGGTATTGTTTCATGATCTCTGTGTGTATACAATGTCTGCTGCAGTTTCCACGGTATGCATCCGATGAAGTGAGCTGTAGCTCACGAAAGCTCATGCTCAAATAAATTGGTTAGTCTCTAAGGTGCCACAAGTCCTCCTTTTCTTTTTGTATCCAATGAATTGCTGCTATTCTGTAACTTGTCCATGGGAAAGCCAAAAGTCAGCAAGACTGCCATTTAAAAAAACGAAGGCCTTTATGCTATTTATCAGGCAGCGATTTACAGCAGCGTGAGCGCCTTGCACCTGCTGCACTGCCAAGACAGCAGAAACTGCAACAGGCATTAGGTTTCAGAGTAGCAGCCGCGTTAGTCTGTATCCGCAAAAAGAACAGGAGGACCTGGGGCACCAAGACATTAGGTGTTTTGCTTGTTCATGTTGGGCAGCCATTCTCAGCGGCTCTTCCGTGTGATAACCGGCACCCAGCTGCTGGGGGGTTGCGATGCCCGGTGCCCCTTTTCCTGTTTCGGTTTCAAACTAACCCATCCACGTTTGCATTCAGCAAGGAGCTTTGGGGGCACTTTAGATAACCCCAGCTGGCAGAAGGGGACAGCATCTTCCAGTGCCACCCAGGAGACCCAGTGCACTAGAAGGTGCGTGTTTGGGCCGGCGTCTAGCTTGGGTCGGAGCAAAAACAGAGTGAGCAGCTCTCACGGAAGCAGTGAGTTCTCCTTTCCCCCTTATTACCAGCCTATCATCCATCAACAACAATCTGCTCACCCTCCGCTTCCCGGGCCAAATGCCATTGCATACCAAAACCGAAGAAAAAGAAAAAAAAAAAAAGTCTTCAGGCCAGGCCAGGCCCTAGTCAGAGCTGCCTCTGTTCTCCCCTGTTCCCTTTCACCCGCCAGCCCCGGGGGGGTGGACACACACAAGGAGCAGACTTTCTTTCCCTGTCTCCATCCTGTTATTCCTATTTTGCTTTTTAAGAACTGCAACGCGCTGGGCTGGGCTGGGGGCAGAGCTGCACCCAAAAAGAAAAAAAAGAAAAAGGGGCTGAAGAGTCTGTCCAGCCCAAGGAACTCTGCGGATTGCAACACATGCCACTAGGGATGGGGGGTGAAAACTCAGGCTCCGGGGCAGCGTCTTCCCTTCTACCCCGGGGGAGGTGGATTTTCGCCCTGCCGCCCCCACCGCGTCCTGCCCTCTCCTCCCCCTGCGGGGCTGCTAGTTTTCAGGGCTCCTTCCCCCCCCACTCTGGAAAGGGGGGGGGGATGTCGGGGCGGCTCCCGCGGGCCCCCCCAAGTTACTCACCTCCTCTTCCATGGCCGGAGCCCGCTAGCGTCCCCTGCTCGCCGCGACTCACGGGCTCGTCCCCGGCAGCAGGAGCCCCGCGGCTGCTGGTGCAGACACCGGATCCGGGCGCTCAAACATGCCGGGCCGGGGGGGGTCCGGATCCGCCTGCCCGGGGAGCGGGACGTGCAGCCAGCCTGGCCCCGGCGCCTTCCCCCCGCCCCGGCTCCCTCCTGCTCCTCCTCGCCCCGCTTCGCAGCCAGTCGGGTTTCCGGTGGCTCGCTCCGGCCGCAGGAGGAGGAGGCGGGGTGCTGGGAACCGGGAACCCCCAGCGTGCGCCCAGCCACCGCCGCCTGCGGACCCGGACCCCACCCGGCGCCTTCCCCTGCCTGCGCGGGGCGGGACCCCGCTGTGCTGCGGGCCTCCCGCCCCGGCTGGGGCTGGCCAGGGGGGCGAGGCCAGGGCCAGGGTTGCCCACCCCCGGGAGCAGCAGGGCGTGGCCCCTTAGCGCCTCTCTTCCCAAGGGCCGAGCCGAGCTGCCCCTGGTCTTCCCCTCTGCCCCCCATCTCACCCTGCTTGGAAGCTCTTTGGGGCAGAGACCCGGCTAGCTGTGTGGGTGGGCGCCCTGCCCCGAGCCCAAAGGGGGTCCTGCTCCCTGGCTGCCTCTCCTGGGAGCTACCGCAGTGCACACAGTAATGATCATCTTCACTCTCTCTTCTCCAGCCGCACCCCCATGGGTCTCACAGTGCCCGGCAGGAGAGGACCTGGAAAAAGGGTCTGCACCCTCTTTGCGAAATGAGGTGTCACTGGGTGTGGCCGTTCCTGACCCCAGGGGAAACAGCTTGAGTATCATAGAATCTCAGGGTTGGAAGGGACCTCAGGAGGTCACCTAGTCCAACCCCCTGCTCGAGCAGGACCAATCCTCAACTAAATCATCCCAGCCAGGGTGTTGTCAAGCCTGACCTTAGAAACCTCTAAGGAAGGAGATTTCACCACCTCCCTAGGTAACCCATTCCAGTGCTTCACCACCCTCCTAGTGAAATAGTGTTTCCTGATATCCAACCGAAAACTCCCCCGCTGCAACTTGAGACCATTACTCCTTGTTCTGTCACCTGCTACCACTGAGAACAGTCTCGATCCATCCTCTTTGGAACCCCCTTTTGGGTAGTTGAAAGCAGTTATCAAATCCCCCCTCATTCTTCTCTTCTGCAGACTAAATAATCCCCGTTCCCTCAAACTCTCCTCATAAATCATGTGGTCTAGCCCCCTAATCATTTTTGTTGCCCTCCGCTGGACTCTTTCCAATTTTTCCACATCCTTCTTGTAGTGTGGGGCCCAAAACTGGACACAGTACTCCAGATGAGGCCTCAGCAATGCTGAATAGAGTAGGAGACACCCCCCCCCCCAAAGAATTGGCTAGCAAAATGTTTTGTACCAAACATTTTGTAGCCCAGTGGGGCCCCAATCCTGGTGGGTGCTGCTAGGAGATGCTGGGTGTCAACAAGTCATGTCTGGCTGCCTCTGCTCCATACCGGTGCACAATATTCATCTGCCAACTATACAAGCGCCAAGGCAGATGGTCACAACACTGATGCCAATGCACCCCAGGTTGTGCTTGCGAGTTTCTGAATGATGTTGGCTCTCGTTTTTATCTTTGCAGCAATGGTCATTGCCATTCCAAAGCCTGGGAAGCCCACTGGTGAACTGGGAAGCTATAGGCTGATTTCTCCACTGAGCACAACCTATAAACTTCTTGAGCGGATCATCCTCAAAAGAATACGCCCTTTTACTGAGCCAGTTATCCCTGTTGAACAGGCAGGCTTCTGGCCAAAACGTACTTGTTGTGACCAAGTTCTGGCACTCACAATTCACACTGAGGCTGGCTATCAAAAAAAATTAAGCTCTGGCACAGTATTTGTCGACCTGTCATCTGCGTATGACACTGTATGGATTAAGGGCCTGATGCAGAAACCTGCAAGAATTATACCTTGCTACCAAACACTTTGCCTGCTTTGAACCATGCTGAGTAACAGACAGAGTAATAAGACCAGCTTACCCTGTGCCATAAACGACGGGCTACCACAAGGCTCTGTACTCGTCCCAACCCTTTTTAATGTTTACATAAGTGACATGTCTCCAACTAAATCGCTTAAATTTGGATATGCAGATGATCTTGCCATGACAATCCAAGCACCAAACTTCCATGACATTGAGGAAGCATTAACAGAGGACCTCCGAATGATGGAAAAATACTTCCAGAAATGGAGGCTCAAACCAACCCCTGGAAAAACAATCGTAAATGCATTTCATCTTGATAATTGGAGTGCCAAAAACACACCGAACGTAGCTTTCTGTGGTAAAAATGTGCAACATGATGATGCCCCAGAGTGAAACTTGACCGCATCCTCACCTTCCATGATCACCTTGAGAAGATAGCTGCAAAGACAAAAACAGATGGACTAACTGAGACATGGTGTGCAGAGTTACAGAGGGAGTTACTCTCAGAGCCAGGTCAGAGAGGAGGAGATTCTGAATCCCATTGATACTCAGACCACTAAGCCACATTTCTCTCACTATAGTAGGGAAATCCCTATTAATACCCTTTTAATACTCCTTAGCTTGAGTGCAAAGCCCAGGGGTACCGGTATATGAAAATAGGGACTGAACGTTTCAAAAGAGGCCCATATAGACCTTTTAAACAGCTGGTTTCTTTTCCTTTCTTATTTTTCTGGTAATTTTTTCATGGTCAAATGACACTAGGGTCAAAAAATCCTATTTTTAATTCAGGAGAATTCAGTTCACTTCAGTCCTGTGTATGCTTTCCCCTACGAGTGGCTGCAGAAGGTGCAGGAAGAAAGTGTACTCTGTGGATTTCAAATCTGTGGAATAAAAGAAAAATATTCAGAAAAATGACAAAGAGATTGAAGTTGGACAGACCAACAAAATTTCCCCAAGACTGGGGAAATCCCTTTTGCTTTCTGGAGGTCAGCCATACTTCCATCTGACATGGGAGCTGATTTTAATATAAGCTCTTGAATTTTTAGTTTCTTGAAATACTTCAAATAAAAATATTCACACATGATTTGTCACCGTTCATCGGTTCGGTCCCTTGTTCTTGTAACAAGAAACTGCTTCCTGGCCGTGTCACCGACCCTACTGGTGTTCCGCAGGGCATTCTCCCCTATCCTTGGAAAAGTTATAATCCTGGCTCCTCCGGTATGCAACCAGCCAACCAACTGCTGTTGCAAGAGTCAGCATAGCTGATTCAATGCTGAATGGCATACTAGGTATAGTCATGAAATGAGCGACTTCAGCAAGCCAGACACAATGCCAGCCTTCATCGCCCACTTGTTACATTTTCAAACATGCACCTTCATGCCTTCTCCCATGCTGCCCCTCATGCTTGGGAGGAGCTCTCCATAAACACCCACAGAGCTACCTCATTTTCCTCCTTCAAATCCCTTCTTAAAAGTCTCCTTTTCCATGATGCCTACATAACACCTGACAATGGTTAGGCAGCTGGTGTGCTAAGACCTCTGCCTATCCTGGTAACCAAGATTGTCTTCTTGTTTCCTTGTACTCCCCGGTCTGTCTGTCTGTATCCACCTGTTGTCTCTTGTCTTACACTTAGGCTATGTCTACGCTGCACTTTTGTTGTTAAACTTTTGTCGGTCAGGGGTGTGAAAAAAACACTCCTTGAGGGTGGTTTTATTTAGCCGGCAGGAAAGCTCTCTCCTGCCAGCAAAGGGCAGCTACGCTGCGTACCTTACAGCGGCATGGCTGTAGTGGTATGCAGTGTAGACATGGCCTTAGATTGGAAGCTCTTTGGGCAGGGATCACCTTTTTGTTATGTGTGTACAGTGCCTAACACAATGAGGTTCTGGTACATGACTGAGCTGTGCAGCAATACAAATAATAATTAAGCCATAATGTAGTGGAAGGTTGCTTCCAATTATTATAACCTTAGTTTGCAGTGGGGCAAGGTTCTGACATCTCTGATGTAAGAGCTTTGTTGTACAAACTGTTTTTATGGTCTGTTTCTTATGCTTTCCTTTCAATGCTGACAGGGAAACTGTGCAAAGCAAACATTGTGATACCACTGCAGACATTGCTACAGTGAAATCTTATGAGTATGCACTCGGTGTGTCCATTCCAGGGCTTAAAAGTGTTCATACGTCCTTCACAACATGAACTATTCAAAGATCTGACCAGAAAACTATGGACCACCATTGTACTTCATAGTTGTAACAACGTGTGGGTTAACTCAGTGTTGTACAATCTCAGATTGGAGCTGGCTCAGGTTCGTGGAACTGTTCGTAGTTGAATCTTCCTAACCATGACAGCGGTGGTTCTGCTGGAAAGTTAGAACAATCCCAACTCACCTACAATTTTTCTTTATTTGGAGGATGATAAAAGGCCAATAAACTCTGGATGCACAAAATCCTGAGCAGCCCCTTTGATCAGATGAGGCAAGAAGGCGTCAATTATGCAATTAATTATTTAAAACAAAATCTATATTTCACCCATGCTGCTATTGTACCAATAAATAAACACATAAATCCCACCAAATGCCTTAATGTGAAAAGTGGAGTTTAACACTCTCTGCTTAACTGACAGCTCTGCAGGGGAAAAAGGCTCAGTGACCTTAAAGACAAGGTGTTGGCCATAACAATGACTTTCCTGCAAAATTTTAATTAGTAAACGAGTTCAGAATGCTTTAAGCGTGCTGTCACTGCTGAAGCTTGTGCATGGGCTATTTCAGTGTGTGGCTTACCCCATTGCATATATTCCTGGTGGTGCGTGGTGCTGTGTGCTGCAAACGCTATATTTTTATTTAAGGAGCACCACCAGTGCTGCAAATATCCGAAGCCATAGCCCCAAAGCGTTTGCAGACAGACACAGACTAAGCAGAGGAGACAGCACATGGGACAGGAAGATGAGCTGGAGGTGATGGTAGAAATGTAGCAATGGCCGTTTTTTATCGACTTCTTGGAACAGTAGTTTGAAGGAGGATTTGACAGAAGATTCTTTGTCCCATGGAGATGGAGACTGTCCCAAGCATATGGGCTGGTACTGCTTATGGTACAAAGACGTGGATGAGAAAAGATCCATGTATATTTGGTCACAATGGTACTTAGGCTCCTGTGGATCAGAGTGTGCAAGAATGCTCAGCGGGGGTGTGAAAGTAATAACACGTAGCACCCTTTGTCTTCAAAGGCCGTTACAAAGATTAATTACTCCCTGCGACATCCTGAGGCACCCAGTAGCTCCTATGCCAGAGCTTTAGACCGGGAAGGGAAGTGCTCTCTGCCCTTTGCATTTCCAGACTATTGTCCTATTCATTGATAGTCATGATGTAAATGTTTCTTCAAGACACCGAAATGCAGTTACAAGGGAGCTAATGAGTCTGTGCTGGGCAGGAGGCAGGAGGAAGGTGAGTCAGGAAACCAAGGAAGTTGGTTTGCAAGGAAAATCGGCCTGTGCTGATTTAACCCCTTCTATGACTTAGCATATAAAGTGTATTCTGTGCTTAGTAAAGGTCCAGTCTTGTGTGGTGCTGAACACTCTCCACTCCCATTACCTTCAACTCTGCACCTTGCAAGCGGGAGTCAGCACCTTGCAGACTTGTGCCCTAGAAGGGCATGTGAGTGGCCACAAGACACAAGTCCCAAGGTTTTAATGAATGACAATGGAACGTAGGGGGAATTCATCCGCAACACCCGCCCCCTGGGATGCCTCTGACATCTCACACAAGGGTTTAAAGTAAACAGTAAAAAGAAAAGGAGTCCTTGTGGCACCTTAGAGACTAACCAATTTATTTGAGCATGAGCTTTCGTGAGCTACAGCTCACTTCATCAGATGCATACCGGATGGGCTATCACCAGCAGGAGAGTGAATTTGTGTGGGGGGGTGAAGGGTGAGAAAACCTGGATTTGTGCTGGAAATGGCCTAACCTGATGCTCACTTTAGATAAGCTATTACCAGCAGGACAGAGGGGTGGGAGGAGGTATTGTTTCATATTCTCTGTGTATATATAAAGTCTGCTGCAGTTTCCACGGTATGCATCTGATGAAGTGAGCTGTAGCTCACGAAAGCTCATGCTCAAATAAATTGGTTAGTCTCTAAGGTGCCACAAGGACTCCTTTTCTTTTTGCGAATACAGACTAACACGGCTGTTACTCTGAAACCTGTCATTATGCAAAGTAAACAGTGCATATTAATTAATGACACGGCTCTCTCTCTTACTCAATACTCATAGGTAACACAAGTCATATGAACGTGAGTATGGAACTGGGTGCACTTCCAGAAATGTACAGCACTGGTTTCTGATCAGTTTATCATTCCGTCTGTACTACTCTGCCTGTGTCAGATAGTCAACAACATGGGCCAGATACTGCCCATGGAGTTCTGCAACACAGCGGCTATAGGCTGCATCTTCCACAGAGCTGCAGAGATGACAGGTTTGATCACAGGAAATTCCACCTTAATCTGAGCAACCTAGATGCTCTAGTCTGTGCAGGCTAGTCTGTGCAGGCTAGTCTGTCCAGCACCCCATGTGAAAGAGGACGGAGGTACAAGATGATCCATTTTATACAAATTAGGGGCATCCCGTGAGCTGCTGGCAGGGAAAGAGGAAGGTTGTGGTTAAGATACTTGGCAGGAATTCAGGAGATCTGAATCTAGTTCCCAGCTGTTCCACAGGCCCAGTGTTTCACCTTGGGCAAGTAATCCCTGGGTTTACATTTGTATCATCTGCAGAACAGAGTCCTCCTTTTTCATAGATTCCTAAACTTTAATGCCAGAAAAGCCTGGTCTGTCCTCCTACATAACACAGCTCACCTGCATAAATTACATTTAGCTCTCCTCTGAGGAAGGCCAAGTCACCTCCTTCCCCAGGCCCGCTATCTAGATAAATATAATTGTATTGATTATTGATATTGCCATAGCTCCTACCTTGTGCTGGCCACTGAGCATAGGGGAGAGCCTGGACCCTGTTCTGGGCAACTTACAACCCCAAATGACAGAGGTAAGGGGAGGAGGGTTGGAAAGATGGTCTGAGATGCCAGGTTGGATGGAGAGGGATAAGTCACAAGGGGAAAGGCAGAGTTGAGAGAGGTAGAGAACCAGGAGAGGACAGTATCACAAAAGGCTTATGGGATGTTGAGAAGAGAAGGTGTGATTGACAGTGTCAAAACCATCAGGGAGGGAGCGGAGGATGAGAACGGGGTAAGGGGTGCAGCATGTATACAGCGTATACAGCGTGTGTCTGAATAGCAGGTACATGAAATTTGCTTCTTATTGTGCAATTGCGTGTTCTCCAACCCCTAGAAATAGGCTGGAGCTGATTTGCAATGTTCCCAGTTATAATGCCATTGGAATGCAATTCTGGTTGGTACCGCAAGAAGAAAACCCTCGGTTAAAGCATAATGTGGCACGAGCAACACTACCCAGCTAGCTCAGATCATATGACTTTGCAACAGGGATACTATTACACCAGGTATGTTTCTGTTCTCAGAGGCATCACTGTGAAGCCTAACTCTCTTCCTCTTAAAAAAACAATGAGGAGTCCGGTGGCACCTTAAAGACTAACAGATTTATTTGGGCATAAGCTTTCATGGGTAAAAAAGCCACTTCTTCAGATGCCTGGAGTCTTCTCCTCTTCACGCCAGCCTGTCCACCCTACAACTCTCTACGCACAGGGGGAAATTCTGCTCTCAGTTACACCAGTGCAACCCCAGTGAAGTCAGTAGTGTTGCATCTGTGTAAACTGGAGGAGGGTTTGGCCCACAGCGTATAATTGTTTAACAAATGGAACCTTTCTTGCTTTTATATATGCAGGAATCTCATTGATTTCAATGGGCACCAGAGATATGAGGAGGCTGAATAATCCTATATCTCAATGTCTCTCAACCTTTCCAGACTACTATACCCCTTTCAGGATTTGTCTTGCTTGCCCCAAGTTTCACCTCACCTAAAAATTACTTGCTTATGCAATCAGACATAAAAATACAAAAGTGTCACAGCAAACCATGACTGAAACATTACTGGTGTTCTCATTTTTACCATATAATTATAAAATAAATCAATTGGAATATAAATATTGCACATACATTTCAGTGTCGAGTATATAGAGCAGTATAAACAAGTCAATGTCTGTATGAACTTTTAGTTTGTACTGACTTCACTCGTGCTTTTTATGTAGCCTGTTGTAAAACTAGGCAAATATCTAGATGAGTTGATGTACCCCCTGGAAGACTTCTGCACACACCCAGGGGTAAGCGTACCCCTGGTTGAGAACCACTGATCGATATGGTAATCGGTATGTAGGTGTAGACCATAAATGTTCTGACAATTTAAATTGTCGCAACCAATATTCTACACTGCCATTTAGCCTAATACGCTGGGAACCCTGTAAGCAATAAAAGGGGTTACATCAACATTTGGGTATGAATCAATTCTCTTGTCTAATTTTCTAATACTTCCTTACAATTCCATCTTCATTTATTCCGTCACTCAGTGTCTGAGGCGCCGGTCAGCACCACCATAACCAAATTCAAGTAGTAGTTGTTGTAAACTTTGATTTCAAAAGGAATTTTCCTGATTCAACCTCATGTCTAAGCTAAAATGGAGCAACAGCCTCAGTGTAGCCATGAAGACGAAACCTCTGCTACACACACTGACCTGAAAAAGTCCCTAAAATGTCAGCTCATGGAAATACTTTTTTAAATTATGAAGATCACTGAACCCTTAACTTTGTGATTTAGTTTTCCAGTGGCAAGTGTGTAAAACTGTATGCCAAGAAACCTTATGATTGTTTCTGACTGCCAGAGGGACTGTGATCATAAATAATTCATGTACCCTGCTTCAAGTTCCCCATCTGTAAAACGGGGGTGACCCCACATATACGCCCTTGTAGTAGAAGGTCCTGTCTAATTATACGCTATGATTGCTGCTGCCCATGTCATATTTCATTAGGCAGCCTGTGAAATCAGATACTGAGCATTTGTCTATGAACATTATCGCTGTTTTCACAAGACATGACACCATGGTGATAAGCCGATCAGAGATCACAATCTGGTCCTGCACGTGCTGCAGTGTACAGCCACCTCTTGAGATTTTACCAATCTATTTAGTTTGTGATGTAAAAAGCAAGCGCACAGGGTTTCACTGGAAATAAGTGATGCAGCAGGCAAGCAGACTTGTGGGAAAGAGATCTTTACCGAGCATGAATAGAGGTTGGGTTTATATTCTGAGAAGGCTGCCTCTGCCCAGTAGCAGCCTGGCCACCAGCTTGCGCACGTGAGCTCCTGTGGCCACACAAAACTAGATCCTTTGTGAAACTTGACTCTCTTTCTCCAGTTCCTCTCATATTTCCACACACCAATGGGCACCACCCACTCAAAGGCCTGGGTGCCCCTCGACATATATTTAAAAGCTCAGTGCTAAAGGAGCTAAAGCACCACTTCAGGTGGCATGGAAGCATTTTACCAAGAACTGGGAATAGGGTAGCATCTAATATGCCTTTTTGTTCTACGGAGCAGATCTATGATCCAGAAGGACACCATGCTGGGGAAAGGGACCCAGTCCTGCTCCCAGGGAAGTCAATAGCCGACTCCTATTGTCATCAGTAGGAGCAGGAGATAGCCTGCTGTGTCAGACTCAGTTCAGAATTTCCTGGCTTCCAACCATCTATGCCTCAGCCATTGTTGTTTTAAATGTAAAATGTTGTTTTAATCTAGTTTTTCTGTCTTTGGAAGTCATCACGCCCTCTCTCCATATCCTTCCTCTGCACAGGGGTTTGTTTTTCCTCTGACTCTCCTGTATTTCCTCACTCTGCCCTATTTCTCTCTCCCCTAAAACCTTTATCACTTTCAGCCCTGTGCGTGTATGAGGGGGTGCCTTACTCCCACATATGCTAGGCACTGTAGAGTCCTTGTTTCTGCCTGGGTGTGCGTGCCAGGTCCCACATCATATGTATTAAATCCTCCAACTCCTTGTCTAGGTGACGCTTTCCCAGGGTCAGAGGGCTGCCTCTCCAACAGTGAGCACTAGTGAACACCAGCCGTTGGCATTTTAACCACGATGCACCATGCTTGGAGAAGGTCTAGACAACACATTGGCTAAAACACTGGCAGCATGTCTATCTGTTCCAGAGCTGCTATCACTGATGGAGCCGCACCAGAGGGAAATGTCTGGGAAAGAACCCTATTCAGATAGAGGTGGGGGTGGGGGTGTGCACTCTGGGCTCCGTAGAAGCTGCATGTATCCTTTTGGTATCTGTTATCATTGAGCTTGTCATAAACCCCAGCATTAGGTTGGTTACTCTGGGAGCAAATTCACAAAGGTGTAATTTCACATTCAAAGTACATCCCTGGATGGACCCTGGCATGGATTGTTATAAGCAGTGAGTGCCAGGGTTCATCCTGTGCTTAAGAGTGCAAAGCAAGTTTCCTTTTCACGGGGTTATAATTTCCTGGGAAGCTTTGAGCTGAAATTTTCGATGCATGTGTGACAGCTACCGTCTTGGCCAACACACCAGGGATCTTCAGAGCTGAAAGCAAGAGCACCCGTAGTTTGAGCTAAAGATCCCACATGCTTTAGGTGGGGTTGTAGCAGCCTACTCTCCTCTGCGGGCCTTGCAGCTCTCTCGCCAGTGGGTTACATTTGGGCTCTTTTAAATGCGATTTTTCTTTTAAGTTTGAGCAAAAAGTCTGCAGCCAGGCAGAACCACATTTCCGCTGTGGTACAAAACGTTCTACCCAGGCTTTTCTGGCCAGAGGTGGAGCAAACCCACCAGAAATCTAAAACCTGGCCCTGGGTCTTAATTGAGGAGTGTGAAATTAAAGAGAAAGCCCATTCGAACAGGCTTTGTGCATGTCTAAGACTTTCAAAGCCGAGGTGGGATTTCCAATGGAGCCTAAGGGAGTTGGGTGTCCAGCTGCTTTGAAAAGCCCAGCACTGGGACCTGATCCAGTGCCCAGCAAACTCAATGGGAACCTTTCCATTGACCTCAGCCAGCACCAGAATAGGCCTCTGAGATCCCAGCCCCTTGTGAACAGTGCAGTCTCTCTGATGAGTCTGACAGGCTGCTGGAGGGACAGCTTGCATGAGGCTCGCATAAGCCTCCCATTGAAACCGGCACAGCTAAGCAGTAGCCCTAGCTATTTTCTGTTCCTGGTCTTCTGTTCAAAGGTGCGGCTGTCCATCAAGCATTATGTACACCAGAAAACACACAGGATGTGGAATGTGACAGAGCTGTGTGCTGCTGCTGGGGCTGTCATTTTTACATCGCCAGACTTTGTGTGGCTTTCAGCTGCATCCTTAACAATGCTGCCTGGTCCAAATGCAGAGCTTACCTCCCCAGCCGTGCATTCCCGCACGTTAACTTTATTCATATTTATTACAAACCACCACATGTAACTTTCCCTGGCAGGGAGGGGATGTGGAGGGGGATGGAGAAAAGACATTTACCAGAGCAATGTTCATCACGTTGTCTCTGTGCAGCTATGGGAGACTCTCATTAAAGGTCGTGGTATATGAGCTTTGGCTATTATTACAGATTCTGTGTCTAAGAAAGCCTCTTTGTATAAGACATTGTTTAAACACACAAAAATGCAGTCCCGGCTTAGAGTTTAAGACACCATTTGAAATCATTTACCAAAGTCTATGACGCTGCTTCTAGACCTCAGAAGGAAGCAGTGTTTCCAGTGGTTAAAGCAGAAGGAGTGTTGGGGGCAGGGTGGAACCGGACTCCTGGGTTCTATTCCCAACTCAGCCACTGGCTCATCACATTTCCTGGGGCAAGTCACAGAGGGTCTGATCCTGCAAACACTTACGCATGTGAGTAACTTTCCTTGCGCAGAGACTTTTCATCCAAACAGGTTACAGAAAGGCCACAAAGAGGCCAAACAAAAAGAGGGCAATCTCCTGGCCAGGAGATGTGGTGGTGGTCCAGCAGAGTTGAGGAGGCAGCAAGGAAGAAGAAAGAAAGCTTTAAGCAATGTCAGAAAGCCAGAATGGTAGAAAGTTCTGAGGAATCCAAGCTGGTAAAGAACACAGAGAAAAGCCCAGTTGCAGAAATTAAGGCTCGGGCGTTGAAGGCCTCAGGTGCAGGACTACTGACAAAGGCGGGGGGAAAGGCATATACAGGTTCACCAGGATTAGGCAAAGAAGCACAGTGGACGTTTCACCATGGACCTCGATGGCAGGAGGACTGGGACCTAGGATGGTTGAGAAAATGCACGTATGTGCCAAGATTTATCTGCTCCATTACCATGTTGCTAAGAGGAGGCATCATTCACCTTCCACACATATACTCCAAGGCGCAAATTTATCTGAGTGGCTGTGGTGTGTCTATATTCGTGCATAAACTTTAAAGTACAGTCTCTAACATGTTTGGAAAATGCAGGGAAATTATTTAGATCCAGCAGGCTAGGAAGTTGGGCTGGGAGTCAGGAGACCTGGGCTTTGCTGTCAGCACTGCTGTGTGGGCTTGGACAAGTTACTTCATCTCTCTGCTTCTGAGTTTTCCCATCAGTAAAATGGAATAAGGATATTTACTTGCTTTTTGTAAAGTGTTTTGAGAGCTGTGTAGAACTTGATTGTTCCAGGTTTATAGTCACCTTTTGATTCTCTTTCTCACCCGCACACGTTTTCACATAGAGAAGATTCTGGGATCACTTCGTCAGAAACCCAGGCAACCTGGATGCCAGTGAAATGGCAGATGTGCTGAGGAACATGAGCATGTTCCAAAGTCAACATTCTGCTTTTCAGGTTTCACATAGAGGGTCTGTTAAAAATCATAGAATCGTAGGACTGGAAGGGACCTCGAGAGGTCATCTAGTCCAGTCCCCTGCACTGATGGCAGGACTAAGTACTATCTAGGCCATCCCTGAAAGGTGTTTGCCTAATTTGCTCTTAAAAACCTTCAATGATGGAGATTCCGCAGTCTCCCTAGGTAATTTATTCCAGTGCTTAACCACCCTGACAGTTGGGAAGCTTTTCCTAATGTCCAACCTAAACCTCCCTTGCTGCAATTTAAGCCCATGGCTTCTTGTCCTATCCTCAGTGGTTAAGGAGAACAGTTTTTCTCCCTCCTCCTTGTAACAACCATTTATATACTTGAAAACGGTTATCATGTCCCCTCTCAGTCTTCTCTGTTCCAAACTAAACAAACAAATTTTTTTCAATCTTTCCTCATAGGTCATGTTTTCTAGGCCTTTAATCATTTTTGTTGCTCTTCTCTGGACTTCCTCCAATTTGTCCACATCTTTCCTGAAATGCGTTGCCCAGAACTAGATACAATACCCCATCTGAGGCCTTATCAGCGCGGAGTAGAACAGAAGAATTACTTCTCGTATCTTGCTTACAACACTCCTGATGATATATCCCAGAATGATGTTTGCTTTTTGTGTAACAGTGGTACACTGTTGACTTATATTTAGCTCAGGGGCGGGCAAACTTTTTGGCCTGAGGGCCGCATCGGGTTTTGGAAATTGTATGGAGGGCCGGTTAGGGGAGGCTGTGCCTCCCCAAACAGCCAGGCGTGGCCCTGCCCCTGCCCACTATCCCCTCCCCCCAGGACTCCTGTCCCATCCAACCCCGCCTGTTCCCTGACAGCCCCCCGGGACCCCTGCCCCCCCCCGCTCCCTGTCCCCTGACTGCCCCCAGAACCCCCACCCCTGACTGCCCCCCACCGCCCCATCCAACCTCTCATCTTATTCTTGACTGCCCGCCCAAGACACCTGCCCCCATTCAACCCCCCTGTTCCCTGCCCTCTGACCGCCCCGACCCCTATCCACACACCCCCTCGCCCCCTGACCACCACCCCGAATTCCCCTGCCCTCTATCCAACCCCCCCCTTCTCCCTGCCCCCTTACCGTGCTGCCTGGAGCACGGGTGGCTGGCGACCGTGCGGCACAGAGCTCCGGGTCAGGCCGGGCGTGCAGCTGCACAGCCAAGAGCATTGTGCCGGCGGCTCAGTGAGCTGAGGCAGCGAGGAATGGGGAGCACCGGGGGAAGGGCTGGGGCTAGCCTCCCAGGCCAGGAGCTCAGGGGCTGGATGTGGCCGGCGGGCCGTCGTTTGCCCACCTCTGATTTAGCTTGTGATCCACTATGACCCCCCAGATCCCTTTCTGCGGTACTCCTTCCTAGGCAGTCATTTCCCATTTTGTATGTGTGCACGTGATTGTTCCTTCCTAACTGGAGTATTTTGCATTTGTCCCTATTGAATTTCATCCTGTTGATTTCAGACCATTTCTCTAGTCTGTCCAGTTTATTATTAAGAAATAAATAATCCCCAAATGTCTGCAGTGGCAGGGGTTTCCAGTACTCAGAGCAATGAAGGACTTAACCAAACTTCACGGGGGAGTGACTGCAAGCAAAGAAGTAGTGAGGTCCCTTTGGCTAACCCAAGCTACAAGTGGAGGGTCTGAAAGCTGCTCCTGTCTGTATACAATCCAAAGCATGCCAGAACTGCTGGCCTTCATAGAAAAAAGAACACTCACAAGAAAGGCCTTTTTGTATCAAAAACACTTTCACACGAGCCACTCAAAGCATGTCCTTGGCCGTGAACATTACTACCAGCGTTTGGTTTAGGAAATGCAGCCTCCAAAAATTAGCAAAGGAAGTGAGTGTGTTGCAATTTGACAATGCAGAGTTTGTGGTTAATTTTTCTCAATCTACAGTGTGTGCAATCCAACGTCCCAGCTCTCAGTCTCAGATGTTTAATTTTAGATGTACGGGTAGGTTTTTGAGATATATTTGTTAAAAACCTTCTTAACAAGGCACTGAAAATAACAGCTCAGCAAGCTGAAATTTGCAATAGTAAAATGAAGCAGAGGATGTGTAATGTGACCGTTAAACACTATTGCCACGGATGAACTTGGTCTTCACACTACAAGGATGATCTGTCAAGATTATCAGGTGATATAATGGTGCGAGGCTACATGACGTGTAGGGGAAATGAGGGTGCTTTGCCACCGTGCCCGCCTGTGGATACGGTTTGATTTGCATGGAGCTCCATCATGAGTGTGCTAGGCCAAAGACCTTCAATGTGTTTTGCAGGAGTGAATTTCCTGGAAAGGGACCACCACATTTTATTGCCCTGATGTTTTAAGTTGAAGCTAGCTGGTCTGATTGCATGTGCCAGGAAGGCGTGACCGAGCTGAGCCAGTGGGCTGCACTGCACTGGACACTTGCCTGGCAGCCAGGAGACCTGGGTTTTATTTCCAGTTCTGCGACTGACCTGCTGGGTGATGTGAGGTGACTCATTTCCTACCTCTGGGCCACTTCTCACCCTTTGTCTGTCTTGTGTAAGCTCTTCGGGGCAAGGAATGTGTTTGAACAGGGCCCTGAGCTTGGTTGGGGCCTGTAGGTGCTATCGTAGTATCAATAATAATTGTGGCAGCCATCTTGGATTCTTTGAACTACTGGGGGCCAGGACTATCTAAGGGCTTGTCTTCACTGCCGAGTTAACCCTTCTCAAGTTAGGCTAGCTCGAATGAGAGCCACTGCAGTGTGGAATAACCCTGGAGCTGCCCAAAGTGGTTGTGGTAGCAGCTGCTGAGTTGTGCCTGAACCCCAAGGGGTCGGCTAGCTCAGGTTAAGGGTTTTTGTCCGTGGATGGGAGCCGGGTTATCTCTGCAGTGAAGATGAGCCCTGAGAGAGAAGGTACAGTAGTGGGTGACAGAAAGGAAGAGGAGACACAGGTATTGCTGCCTGGGCAGCACCTGCAGTTGGCCACAGGGCTATTGTAAAAATGGGGTGGGGGAGGAAGGTAGTGAGGAAACGGTGGTCCTGTGTGAAAGTCAAAGGGCCCCACTCAAGGAGATGAGAGCCCTGCTCCTTGGTCAGGCTGGGGGAGGGGTGAGAGATGGGCCCTGCTGCTGAACCCCTCCCTGTTACCCACTTGCATCATGTAAAACACCCTGTTTTTAAATAGTCCAGAGTTCCTACGTGTGACATGTCATCTTATTTATGTAGCATGCTGGTTTAGCGTGGTTAGGGCTGAATTCACCCCGGCGTATCTCTACTGGAGTCAGTAGAATGACACCAAGGATGAATTAGACCTTTAATGATTAAATAAACATGGGTGGACAAACCCGTGGGTGGGCAAAAGTACATGGGACTGTGCTTTCCAGTCTGAATGCACAGCCATGTAGAGTAGCCCTTGCCAGAATAGATCATTGGTCCGTCTAGTCTAGCATCCTGCACCTGCTAAATGCCTAATGTCACAGAAGCTAATACACCTGCCCCATAATATACAGAGCTGGTCATACGAAGCTGCATGTGAGCAGACAAAATTTCTTCCTGGTCTCCCTGAATGACCCACTCACACCCTCAATTGTGGGACGTGTTTACCCTCATTATTTTAGAGTTCCAAATGCCATCAGTGGTCGTGAAATTATCTGTGATTTGACTTAAGAACATAAGAACGGCCATACTGGGTCAGACCAAAGGTCCATTTAGCCCAGTATCCTGTCCTCTGACAGTGGCCAATGGCAGGTGCCCCAAAGAAATGAACTGACAGGTTATCATCAAGTGATCCATGCCCTGTCACCCAATCCCAGCTTCTGGCAAACAGAGGCTAGGAACACCGTTCCTGCCCATCCTGGCTAATAGCCATTGATGGACCTATCCTCCATGAATCTATCTAGCTCCCTTTTGAATCCCATTATAGTATTGGCCTTCACAACACCCTCTGGCAAGGAGTTCCAGAGGTTGACAGTGCGTTGCGTGAAAAAATACTTTCTTGTGTTTGTTTTAAACCTGCTACCTATTCATTTCAATTGGTGGCCCCTTGTTCTTGTAGTATGAGAAGGAGTAAATAACACTTCCCTATTTACTTTCTCTATACCACTCATGATTTTATAGACCTCTATCATATCCGCCCTTAGTCACCTCTTTTCCAAGCTGAAAAGTCCCAGTCTTATTAATCTCTACTCATACGGAAGCCGTTCTATGCACCTAATCATTTTTGTTGCCCTTTTCTGAACCTTTTCCAATTAAATATATCTTTTTTGAGATGGGGCGACCACATCTGCACGCAGTATTCAAGATGTGGGCATACCATGGATTTATATAGAGGCAATATGATATTTTCTGTCTTATTATCTACCCCTTTCTTGATGATTCCCAGCATTCTGTTCACGTTTTTGACTGCCGCTGCACATTGAGTGGATGATTTCAGAGAACTATCCACAATGACTCCAAGATCTCTTTCTTGAGTGGTAACAGCTAATTTAGACCCTATCATTGTATACGTATAGTTAGGATTATGTTTTCCAATATGCCTTACTTTGCATTTGTCAACATTAAATGTCATCTGCCACTTTGTTGCCCAGTCACCCAGTTTTGTGAGATCCTTTTGTAGCTCTTCACAGTCTGCCTGGGACTTAAATACCTTGAGTAGTTTTGTATCATCTGCAAATTTTGCCATGACTTGTGGCAGCCGACTCCACTGGATGATTATACCAGCATGGAGTAATATGTCATTTCACTACTGCCTGCTCCATTATAGTAGTCCCAATGGACTAGGACATTGATCATTGCAGCCTCTGGGCCAGATCCTGCTCTCATTTATACCACTGTAAATCTGGAGGGACTCTCTGGACTTCAGTGTACCTGCTCTGTGTTAACATGGGTACAGTGGTGAGCTGGAGCCGGTTCGCACTGGTTTGCTGGAACCGGTTGTTAAATTTAGAAGCCCTTTTAGAACCGGTTGTCCGGGACAACAGGTTCTAAAAGGGCTTCTAAATTTAACAACTGGCCAAAAGTGGCGCCTTAGGCGCTGACTCCGTGGGTGCTCCGGGGCTGGAGCTTCCCGCCCTGCCCCCTGCCTCACCCCAGCTCACCTCCGCTCCGCTGCCGCCGCCTCCCCAAACACGCTGCCCCGCTCCGCTTCTCCGCCCCCGCAGCTTCCTGCGAATCAGCTGTTCGCGCGGGAAGCCGGGGGGGGGGGGACTGAGAAGCAGGCGGCGGCTTCGCGCTCAGGCCCAGGGAAGCGGAGGTGAGCTGGGGTGGGGGTGGAGGGCGCGAGGAGGGCCGCCCGCGCAGCAGCAGGTAACCTGGGGGGCGCAGGGGAACGGCTCCCGCCCCAGCTCGCCTCCGCCTCCCTGGGCCTGAGCACGAAGCCGCTGCCTGCGTCTCAGCCCTCCCCGGCTTCCCGCCGAACAGCTGATTCACAGGAAGTGGGGGGGGGGCAGAGAAGCAGAGTGGGGCAGCGCATTCAGGGAAGGGGGCAGAGCGGAGGTGAGTTGGGGCCGGGCGCGAGGCGGGGAGCTGCCGGTGGGGACTCTGCACCCACCAAATTTTCCCCGTGGGTGCTCCACCCCCAGAGCACCCACGGAGTCGGTGCCTAAGGTGCCACTTTTGATGTGATCAGTGGGGGGAGCAGCCTGGGAGCTGCCTCAGGTAAGCACCGCCAGGTATCCCCACCTTGCACCCTGGCAGGTCCCACTGGCTCTTAGGGGCGGGGTGGGCACCCACTACAGTGGCCCATGAGACCCTCCTGCCTGGTTCTGGGGGCAGTCAGGGGACAGGGAAGGGGGTAGATGGGGCAAGGGTCCCGGTGGGGGGCGTCAAGGAACGCAGGAGGGGGGTTGGATGGGTCAGGAGTCCCGGGGGGCGGGGGTGGGCCATGACCCCCTCATGGGGTGAGGAGGGAATCCGTTGTTAAGATTTTGGCAGCTCATCACTGCATGGGTAGAGCTGAGAGCAGGGACTAGCCTGTAAGATACAGTTGCATTCCTATCGCCAACAGCTTGGCCAAGAATCACAGAACTTTTGAGCATGATGTCAGATCTCACTCAGCATATTCAGCAAAATGACCCTCCTGGGCCAGTCTGCAAGGGAGGGGAGGAGGGAAAGAGAAGGGCAAAAACCTGAGCATCTCAGCTCTAAAGATCTGACTTTGTGATTATTGCTCACAGGCTACAAGGACACCCCAGCTGACTGACAGCAGTATGGCAAGCAGCCATCCCCCTTCCAGCAGAGGTGGTTGTTCTCCTAATATGAACATGCTGGAGCGGCTCATGGATATAAAATCCACCCCCCAACTCTGCAGTTTCTATCTCTGCGTCCTCTCACAAGTGTCCTGTGCACATGTTGTACCCTTTGGTAAGCGCAACCGTGGTGGTGGGGGAACCAGGCTGGTTTGGAAAGGCAGAGCTCAGCGCTGGGCCTCCCTGATCCACTGGGAGCAATTTGCTGTGCAGAAATCCAGCGGCAGCAGAGTTATCCCCGCTGGGTTTTTCCCCACAGGCTTTAAACAGATTCAAAGCACAAAGAGAAAAGAATAATTAGGACTCGAAGCTCGTATACAGGAAGATACTCACAAACGACTGGGGAAAGGGACTGGTTTCTGGGACTTTGGGAGGTGAAAAGGCTAACAATAAACAGGTTTAAAATGGGGGGTACAAGGTGGGCCAGTTAGGCCCAGATCCTCTAAGGTATTTGAGTGCCTAACTCCCATTGATTTCTAAGGTGCTTAATGACCTTTGAGAATCTGGGCCTTAGTGAGCTCTGGAGTTCCTCATGGATTCTTCTCCTCTCCAAGTCAATGCATAGTCCAGCCACATGAACGACATCTACGACCATCAGACCCCCAGTCACTGGGCTACTCCACACTTGTCAAATGACAACTGCGTCTCCACACACTGAGCCTGCTCCTGCTAGGGGATGGGCACCCTCAAATCCCGCTCTAGGCACTGGAAGTTAGGAGCCCTCATCACCTGCAGGATTGGGCCCTGAAACAACAGCAGTCTCTAGAACGGCAAGGACCATGTATTCTGTGTAGGTGAAAGACATCCCTCCCCCCTCCCGAGAGGCCAGGTGTCTTCACCAACGATTGGAAATCTTGTTAGCATGCACCAAGCATAATCATAGGGGAAAAGTATAAGAGGCAATGGCCTAAACCTGTTTCCATTGAAGTCAGTGGGAGTTTTGTCATTGATTTCAGTTGGGCCCAGTGCTGTCTAGTATTTGTATTACAGCGGTGCATAGAGGTCCCAACCAAGAATGGGCCCCCATCGTATTAGGTGCTATACAAACATATAGTATGAGATGGTCCCTGCTGCAAATTGCTTACACTCGAAATAGTCAAGAGAGTATTATTATCCCTATTTTAGATAGGGAAACTGAGACAGAGGAAGATTAACAGACTTGCCTAAGGTCACAGCGGGAGTCTGGGGCAGAGCTGGGAACGGACTCCAGTTCTCCTGAGTCCCAGTCTAGTTGTTTAACCACAAGCCCAACTTTCGCCTGCTCCGGTGGCTATAACACTGGACTGTGGACCAAAAGGATGTATGGTTCAAGTCCAGGCTCAGCCATTCACTTTGACCCTGAACTAGGGTCCCCGCATGCAGCTGTGAAGTATGGATCTGAAGAAACCCCAGGATATTGCTGAAAACTAGACGTTGCATCTGAGTGGAGAAGTCCTGGGTAAATACATTATAACAGAAAGGCAGCCTGGCAGGATTTAACAACCGTGGAAACTCGAGAACCTTGTACAATCTGCCCATTAATGGCATATCAATACTAGTGTCTGGTTTCATTTACTGTGCCAAAAAGCTTCCTCCCGTTGGGTTGTAATGCATCCTGGATGTAATAAACCGGCTCTTGGTTACTTACTGTAGTGCACGAGCACTGAGCTAGCTAAATGGAAATCCATCCAGGCACATGCTGCTGTTGGCAGTCTTACAGGTTGGACTTTGAAAGTACAGTTATAGATGAAAAGTATTTTTGCATAAATTTCAATGGCCGTCCTTGGTAAAGGTGATCAATCAAGAGAGCCAAAGCCTGAAATCCCACAAGGTTTCACACAGCAGAAATGACTAACTTGAGGAAGCCAGAACAAGAGGCAGGGGATAGACTGGGAGACACATATATTTAGGGCTTGATTCTGACCTCATTCCAGTGTCACTGCCTAGGTTATCAGCCAGATCCCTGCCTTCACCTAAATCAGCCCTAAAGCTGGCTTACCCTGTAGGTGAAGGACATGCCCTTAGAGGACTCCCCAGGTGGCACAGAGCCGCTGTAGTGACTTCTACAACACCCACTTGGTCCCCAGGCAGGTAGCATGGCTGTGGGAAAAGCAGAACAACCACTGGGTCCAGTCACCCCAAAGATCTCTGGCTGCCTTAGTCAGCGGGACAAAAGGTAGAGCAGCCCTAATGCTGCTCTCACTTATGCTGGGGAGTGGCTTGATCCTCTGCTGGCCACAAGATCAGAGGAGCATGAAGGTGGAATTGTTGCTCTTCCTGAGCTGTGCTGAGGTTACAGGGACAAACCATCCCAATGAGTCGAAAGAATAGTAAATATGGCAGGCGACCAGCTTGGCTTAACGGTGAAATCCTAGCGGATCTTAAACATAAAAAAGAAGCTTACAAGAAGTGGAAGCTTGGACATATGACCAGGGAAGAGTATAAAAATATTGCTCGGGCATGTAGGAATGAAATCAGGAGGGCCAAATCGCACCTGGAGCTGCAGCTAGCGAGAGATGTCAAGAGTAACAAGAAGGGTTTCTTCAGGTATGTTGGCAACAAGAAGAAAGCCAAGGAAAGTGTGGGCCCCTTACTGAATGAGGGAGGCAAGCTAGTGACAGAGGATGTGGAAAAAGCTAATGTACTCAATGCTTTTTTTGCCTCTGTTTTCACTAACAAGGTCAGCTCCCAGACTGCTACGCTGGGCATCACAAAATGGGGAAGAGATGGCCAGCCCTCTGTGGAGATAGAGGTGGTTAGGGACTATTTAGAAAAGCTGGACGTGCACAAGTCCATGGGGCCGGACGAGTTGCATCCGAGAGTGCTAAAGGAACTGGCGGCTGTGATTGCAGAGCCATTGGCCATTATCTTTGAAAACTCGTGGCGAACCGGGGAAGTCCCGGATGACTGGAAAAAGGCTAATGTAGTGCCAATCTTTAAAAAAGGGAAGAAGGAGGATCCTGGGAACTACAGGCCAGTCAGCCTCACCTCAGTCCCTGGAAAAATCATGGAGCAGGTCCTCAAAGAATCAATCTTGAAGTACTTGCATGAGAGGAAAGTGATCAGGAACAGCCAGCATGGATTCACCAAGGGAAGGTCATGCCTGACTAATCTAATCGCCTTTTATCATGAGATTACTGGTTCTGTGGATGAAGGGAAAGCAGTGGATGTATTGTTTCTTGACTTTAGCAAAGCTTTTGACACGGTCTCCCACAGTATTCTTGTCAGCAAGTTAAGGAAGTATGGGCTGGATGAATGCACTATAGGGTGGGTAGAAAGCTGGCTAGATTGTCGGGCTCAACGGGTAGTGATCAATGGCTCCATGTCTAGTTGGCAGCCGGTGTCAAGTGGAGTGCCCCAGGGGTCGGTCCTGGGGCCGGTTTTGTTCAATATCTTCATAAATGATCTGGAGGATGGTGTGGATTGCACTCTCAGCAAATTTGCAGACGATACTAAACTGGGAGGAGTGGTAGATACGCTGGAGGGGAGGGATAGGATACAGAAGGACCTAGACAAATTGGAGGATTGGGCCAAAAGAAATCTGATGAGGTTCAATAAGGATAAGTGCAGGGTCCTGCACTTAGGAAGGAAGAATCCAATGCACCGCTACAGACTAGGGACCGAATGGCTAGGCAGCAGTTCTGCGGAAAAGGACCTAGGGGTGACAGTGGACGAGAAGCTGGATATGAGTCAGCAGTGTGCCCTTGTTGCCAAGAAGGCCAATGGCATTTTGGGATGTATAAGTAGGGGCATAGCGAGCAGATCGAGGGACGTGATCGTCCCCCTCTATTCGACATTGGTGAGGCCTCATCTGGAGTACTGTGTCCAGTTTTGGGCCCCACACTACAAGAAGGATGTGGATAAATTGGAGAGAGTCCAGCGAAGGGCAACAAAAATGATTAGGGGTCTAGAACACATGACTTATGAGGAGAGGCTGAGGGAGCTGGGATTGTTTAGCCTGCAGAAGAGAAGAATGAGGGGGGATTTGATAGCTGCTTTCAACTACCTGAAAGGGGGTTCCAAAGAGGATGGCTCTAGACTGTTCTCAATGGTAGCAGATGACAGAACGAGGAGTAATGGTCTCAAGTTGCAGTGGGGGAGGTTTAGATTGGATATTAGGAAAAACTTTTTCACTAAGAGGGTGGTGAAACACTGGAATGCGTTGCCTAGGGAGGTGGTGGAATCTCCTTCCTTGGAAGTTTTTAAGGTCAGGCTTGACAAAGCCCTGGCTGGGATGATTTAACTGGGAATTGGTCCTGCTTCGAGCAGGGGGTTGGATTAGATGACCTTCAGGGGTCCCTTCCAACCCTGATATTCTATGATTCTATGATTCTATGATTCTATGATCACAGCCTGGATGCAGCCCAAAGTCAGGGCCAGTGGAACTGATGCAATGTAAAAACCATGGGTGTGATTTCTGATCCACACCCCTCCCCTTGGGCGCCCTAACCCCTCAAAGTGTCGGGTTCCTGGAAACAGAGACTCGAGGAAAATGAATGCACCTGACTTTAAACATGACCAAGTGGGAGCAGACTTACTGACTGACACCCTGGCCCTCCACCAGTCAAACAGCTCACTTGTGAGACTGCACCACAGTGTTACCCTGAGTTCTACCTGGCAGTTACCCCCGGGTGTTACAATATAACCGGAGTGCTGGCTGAACTTCCACCCCAGTGCTACCCTAATTCTAATTCTGGCCCCTGCGTGAATGCAGCTTCACGTATCAGCTTCCTCTGCAGCTTGGTAAGAGATGACGGCCTTCAACTTTGTTACTATTTTTGATATGCAGTTAACTTCTGGCAGACCACTGCATCAATCGTGAGAACTCAGACTCTTTAGAGTAACATCCTGCTGTCTTCCTATATACCTGTTTATATGGGGGCCCATCACCATGGCATCTGAGCATATTCCAAGCAATTCCTGAGTATGTCCTCAAGGTCTCATCATGCAACACGTTATTTTGTATTGCTTCTTCCATCCAAAGAACCACATCCCCCAGGGCTTTAAAGTGATATTGTGGATGTAGCCAGTTAACTGGTTTGTGGATCTGCATCTCTAAATGGAGCGACTCGTCTTTCTTCCTTCAGGGGCAGCTACTAAATTGTGTTCCCATTCAGATGCAGAATGTCACAGAGTAAATCACCCTATTTAAGTCTCTCTCTGACTCATGGAGACTTTATATTTGCTCTTTGTTACCCTTAATCTAAAATAGGCCATCTGAAATGATCAATGCTCTTTGTGCATTATACAGTCACACAGTTACATAATAACTAACATGAAGATGAAGGTGGCGGTGGTCGGTCGTGGTGAGGAGTTTTTGGTGGAGAGATTTAGGAGGGCTGTTCCAGGGGGGACTGTGGGGCAGATGGTGGAAACGCTAACACAAACTTTCAATATCTTTGGGAATCTGTTGTCTGCTTTATACTTTCCTTTCCCTGGGAGTAGCAATGACTATATCTTTGCTTGATAAAAATGATCAGACTCTAAACATTTTAGCATTTTTTAAATGCTCCCAAATTTGATCCATTATATTCTCAGCTGGCCTGCTGTTTCCGTTCCAGTAGGAGACCTATTGGCTGGCTGTTAGATATTGAAATACTCAGAAATTGTGGCCTCTAGCTGAGTAATATTTCCATAATGATTCTGTGTCCTCTACCAAGTGCAAATAAAACTCTCCATCCCAGACTGCCGAATAAAAGCCTATGGACAAGATGTACTTTCCTACTCTTATTAACCTAATTGAATAATGGAAATTCACAACCCCCTGGAATAGATTAAGTTATCTATCCAATTGTCTGTGTATCTCTTCTCCATTTACGATCTGTCTGCACATAATCCTGGGTGTGCCTTTTGAACAGTCTCATTAGTTTGTCTAGGCCATAGCAGAAAATATAGGGCTAAATTCAGCTCTGATTTAGGCCTGGATTCAGCAAAGCACTGAAGTGCAATGGGCCTTCCTTAAACACATGCTTAAGTGCTATGCTGAATCAGGGGCTATAATGGATACAAATTGAAGTCAGTGGGCTGAACTTGTCCCATAATCATTCCCATTTCTAGAGCTGTAAACCACAATGCTCAAGGGCTGTCTTGTTTATAACAATACTCGTCATTTCTATAGCTCCTTTATAAGAACATAAGAATGGCCATAATGGGTCCAACCAAAGGTCCATCTAGCTCAGTATCCTGTCTTCCGACAGTGGCCAATGCCAGGTGCCCAGAGGGAATGAACAGAATGGGTAATCATCAAGTGATCCATCCCCTATCATCCATTCCCAGCTTCTGGCAAACAGAGGCTAGGGACACCATCCAGAGGCTAGGGACTTCCATCCAATGATCTGTTGTGAAACTAATATTATCCTGGTCATTAGGCTATACGTTAGTTAACTAGAAGATTTTTAGAGGTGGGCTCATGCCCCAGTGTCTTGGTCTTGTTCTGAACTTCCCCAAAGTCTGCAGGTGTTTAGATCCATACTTTTTATTTGAGGCCATCTCTGCTAAGGAACCTATTTGGGAGGAACAGAGCTGTACGCTCACTTAGGCAGTATGCACTATAGATACATTTTCAGACTCCAAAGAGTAAAGGAAATGTTCACCATATTTCTTAATTGGTTACTCAATAAATATCTAGACAAGAAATACTCTGAAGCATGGGCACATTCTGAATCTGCCTATTGTGAAAGGCAGTGTTGTCTAGTGGATAGATCATTGGGTTGAAACTCAGGACTCCTGGGTTCCCTTCCTGGCTGTGACCCTGACCTGATGGGTGACCTCGGGCAAGTCACTTCATCTCTCTGTGACTCAGTTTCCCTATCTGTAAAGTGGGGTTAATGACACTGACTTCCTTTGTACAATGCTTTGAGATACACTGATGAAAAGTGTGATATAAAAGCTAAGGTTTATTATCTTCAATAACCCAATTAAAAGGACACATTTAAATTTTGTATAAACAATCATTAAAATAGCCATGTGGCAAGTAGAGATTTTTCCACAGATTAAAATAATAATAATATTGCAATGTAAATAGTTATCCTCAACGAAAAAAAAAGCACTTCCCCTGACATTATTGGAAACCCAATTATTGGAGAAACTGAAAGTGAAAACTGATTATAAACAAAAGTAAAAATGACATCATTTGGTTTTCATTCTCCTAGCTAAGTGAAATGCTGAAAGAAAAGAACAAGCATAAACTGTGGCACTCAAATTGGATTTTTAAAATGATTTGACTTTTGATATTCCTAAAGTGCTCTTCATAACAAATTGCAAGTATACAGCTTTCTTTACATATATGATTTCAGCTGTCAGTGTGCCTTTAAAAAAATCCCATCACTCTTTCAAACTTGACTAAAAATATACGACACCTGTCTGGTGCTTTTAGACCCAGCTAGGAGGGTAATTTTCCAATATGAGACTTTAAAAGGTCTAAAGATTTACACTTATGGCAGCTGGTCTGATTTCAGTAGTGACTCAAGAAGTAGGTTAGGATAAAGTGGATTAAGGATGGATTTATAATAAATGCCGAAAAATAAACTCTTTCACATGAAGGATTGACCTTGTTTGCCCATTCTCTCTGCAGATTTTTTTTAAAGTATTGCATGTGATTTCTAACAACTAAAACAAAATTTTGGGAGTAAAAACAGCTCTACTTGCAACATGGATGTGAGACACATTGAGTGCTCAAAATATTTTAAAACTTACAATAAATCTTCACCTAGGCTTATACATCTGACTGGGTTTTTCCCCCATCCCCCCATTCACAGCAGCAATATTGCGTTTAAAAATCTTGGGACAGGGCCCAGAGAATCATAAGATTGGCTTAAAAACCATGAGATTAAAAAAACAAAAACAAAAAAACTTGGGAATTCTTTTCCTTTGCCATATTGTTTCTGAGCCCATAGGGTGCACTTGGAGTCACATTTTCAAGCTTTTCTCTGCAATAATCAGGGCAAAATTAAATGAAATGCTGAGATCCTCACATAATCACAGGACTCCGGGAGCTGGGGCTTTAAGAAAAACACCAAATGTCATGAGACTCATGGGAAAATCACAAACATTGGCAACACTGCACAGGGCCTGGTCCAGCAAGGGGCTGAGCATTTGCAGAGGGCTGCTATCTACGTCAATCTCGCACTCAGTACCCTTCTGGAAACGCTCTGGTGACTGGTCTCCACTGTGTGTGAGCAAACGAAAGCCTTGAAGCAATCTGCATGATGCACAGTGTCCTCATTTCCTGACTCTGAGCAAGGCACAGAGGAAAGTGCTGCACCAGCTAATGCCCATTTGCTGAAGGCATCTTGATATTAACCCTTTGCATGCTGCAGGGTTATTTACCACACCACCTAAATAATCTGATCCTGTAGGTGGCTCTACGTTCAGCTTTTGTTTCCTGTTTCCTCTGCTGTATGCTCGCTGCCTTATAAACAAAAGGTTAACACATGCTATAATTATAAGCCTTGGGTCGTATTCTGTGTTGACTTTTCTGCAATCCCACGTAAGTCAGTCGAGCTCCCAGGGGCAGGAGGAGAGAGAGAGCAAGTCAGTACAGGACGGGGCCCTTTGTCTCATTCTTAGGTTTGTATCTGCTCAGAGCGTGTTTTTGAGAAATCACACACTGTGTGGACGGAGCTGAATAAGGACAGACCATTTTAAAAACACAATGGAGCCTGCTGTGCAGTCCTTGCTATGTTCAAAGATGAGCCGGGGGGAACTGTTTCATTTTCAGAGTCCCTTGCAGCTTCAGGTCGGCTTCCCGGGCGAGCACAGGCCCGGGACGTCAGAGGGTATGTGTGCGAGACCCGGACTCTTTCTCCTTCAGGGGACAGTTAGCATTATAAGCCTGCTGTGATGGACTTCTAGGGCGCTGGTAATGGGATAGGGGCCTTTCCCAGCTCTAAGCCACCAGCCCACTTCCTGCACTGCTTGGCAAGAACCGGGCAATATTTCCCTTGTTAAATGAGTGGGTGATTTCAGTCTGTTTCCTACTGGTCATGTGCCCATTCCAGCTGGCGCTAGCGGCCCTTGAAGAGAAGCCCAGGCTTGCATGGACAATGGGAATCACCTTCTCATCCTTAGTCCACCTGCTGTTTCCAGGTCAGGAATGGCGGCCTACGGGCAGGGCTGTGTTAGGCAGCTGGCTGGGCTGCCGCACGTCCTGTACCTGCTCTGCCGTGGAACACCGAACATCAGTCTCCAGGGCGATCGGCCTGTTCCCAGCCCTAGCTCAGACAAAGCACAAGGACCCGCCGGGTGTGTACGACGTACACAGGCCAGCATAAAGGCAGCCCTCAGAGAAGTGGGCCAATGTCCCGAAGTGCTGAGCAACCACAACTGCCCCCACGGTCAGTGGGAGCTGCAGGTGCTCAGTAATATCAGGCTGAGGTGAGTGGGTATTTTACTCTTTTCGGGTGAGCCCCTCGAGGCCACGTCAGAGGGCTGGCGCAGGGTGAGGAGGCTCTGAAAGCCTTGCATCTGGCTGGGGCGGATTTCCCCGGTGTGGGCGCTGAGAAGCACAGCTGTAAGGCTGCCTTCAGAGGAGTCCCTGGCAAGCCCTGGTGCAAGGGGCGTGTCAGGGGCAGGAGGGCTGTGCTGGGAGAGGTGCTGAATGTAGCACTGAGGAGCTTATAGGCAGTGCTCTGGTGTACGTGGGGAGATTTCTATAATGTGGACAGGCTCCCCATGGGACAGCCCAGGACTGGGATGGCACACGAGGGTTAATTTTGTCCCCCGTCACAGGGTGGCCCTGGCCTTTAAGAGGGAGTAGAGGCCAGTGTGCCTGGGATTAATTAGTTCCCCTCTCGCCCTCACAATTGGGTTTAAAAGAGGGCACCTGGAGGTGAGGGGAAAGAGAGAGGCCTGGTGAGTCAGAGCTGGTTGAAGCACAGACTGGAGGAGCAAGGAAAGGTACAGGTGAGAGCTGCCTGGGAGAGACAGGCATGCTGCAGGGAGCAGAAATCACACCTCTGACTGCAGTGTAGACATAACCAGAGATGGTTGCAATCCATATTCATGGTGATTTTAATCCCTTGTCCAGTTATTGGCTCACCAGCTGATCCTATTCTCTGGATGGATTTGTTCTTCATCCGTGTTTGACAAATAATCTTCTGTCTGTGGATTGTTCACAAACTGTTGTCAGCCCCTCTGTTCCTTATTTGGTGTGTGTTGGATCATATGGTATGGTTGTTGATCCTTGGTTGGATGACTGAAACTTCTTAAACAGGAGAGAAACCAATAGCAAATAAAGACAAATGCATTTTTAAATGTTGTGATGAATAAACATTTAGGTAAAACTTGTTAAACTTTCTGGATTTATATTTCTTCTTAGAAATCCCCCCTGGTTTTCTCAGTACTCCTGTATAAATAATAATGACCCATGAAACACAGCAAACAAACTTGGTGCTTTTAATTCTTAAAATAGCTGAACCAGGTTTTGTCAGGGTTTTTGCCCATGCAACCAATAGTACTCTCTGTATATTTCAGGCTATTTTCCAAGCTTCCCTCTGAAGCACCTCACGCTGGCCACTGTCCGAAGACAGGATATTGAGCTAAATGGACCATTGGCCTGACCCAGTAGGGCTGTTCTTATGTTCTTTTCTTCGCCTAGGTGGCTGTGATTTTTGTCGTCTAAGCAGTCACGTTTACAAGAATTTCCCACTGCATGGAGCTGTGACATAAACATTGCAGTCAGGTAAGTGTCCTGCATTTGCCTTCTGATAGTCTTTTGCAGTCCCAGTCAAGTGAATCACTCTACAGCAATCTGAACAGGCAGTGCACATGAGTTCCACTCCAGGCTACTGCATGTAGCATGGATACCGGGTACAGTGCATGTATTTATGTTAGGGCAATGAGTTCAACTCCTATATCAGCAATTGAGAGCAGTTTGATACCCAACCTTATAACTCCAGCACCACTACTAAGGGAAACAGTCTGATTAAATCTAAATAACTGTTGTCAGTTTCGTAGCTGAGTGATCCAGATACTATAAGAAATTTACATGTACGGTCACTCAGTGAGTTTGCATTTGACTTTTGTGCTGTCACTTCTCTTCACCGGCATGTAGGCATGCTGTTTGTGATCACACAGTTTATCCAGTTATGCTGCAGGAGTTGAGAAAAACAGAAGGAAATGAATTGTATTCAGAGTAGCAGCCGTGTTAGTCTGTATTCGCAAAAAGAAAAGGAGTATCAGTGGCACCTTAGAGATTAACCAATTTATTTGAGCATAAGCTTTCGTGAGCTACAGCTCACTTCATCGGATGCATACAGACTAACACGGCTGCTACTCTGAAACCTGTCATTATGCAAGGCACTGCATTTAGCCATATGGAGTGGAAATCTAGCAACTTCAGGAATGCATCCGATGAAGTGAGCTGTAGCTCACGAAAGCTTATGCTCAAATAAATTGGTTAGTCTCTAAGGTGCCACTAGTACTCCTTTTCTTTTTGCGAATTGTATTCAGTGGGTGGGAATTCCATCAAAGACAACTGCATAAAGAAGAGCCTAAAACCTGCCATTCCATGAATGCTCAGATGCTGGAGAGAATTTGCACTGACTCACTTTCCTAATATAGGAAAGGACACTGATGCTTCTTCAGAAGCAGTCAAATGATTGCTGAGCAGATCGGATAGAGGATACAAATAGGGTCCCAGTTTCTGTTTTTTCACCTTCAACCCAGTAGTATCGTGTGACCTAAAGTTATGATTAGACTGCTTTTGTTTGTACAGCATCTAGTATGATGAGGCCTGGATTAGGGTCCTTACATGCTAGCACAGTAGAAATAGTAAAAGCTGATCTATTTCTTAGGAGGTGAGCTGAGAAGGGGGGTTATTGATTTCCTACCCCCAAAATATCCCTGTCTTCATTTTGTTGTACCACTTGAGCAAGTCTGTAGAAGGAGAAGCCAGGAGCATGTTCTAAGAGGGTGGAGTTTTGTAGCCCATAAGAATGGCCATACTGGGTCAGCCCAAAGGTCCATCTAGCCCAGTATCCTGTCTTCCGACAGTGGCCAATGCCAGGTGCCCCAGGGGAATGAACAGAACAGGTAATCATCAAGTGATCCATCCCCAGTCACCCATTCCCAGCTTCTGGCAAACAGAGGCTAGCGACATCATCCCTGCCCAAACCAAGATCATACTTTTCAGGGAATACGTGAAGTTGGAGTCTCCTGCCATTCATCTGCTGAAGACCCAAGGCCCCTGCTGCTTTGTAAATCCAAAGAGCTCATCTAATGTAAATATGGTAATATTCAACGTCGTACATGAGAGTCTTAAAAGAAATCATGGCTGTTCTTAACAAGAAAGGACTTTCCAGGAGTCAATACTCAGAGCTCTGGCAGGAGAGAAGAGGCACTGAAGCGATGACATCCACGAAAGGGTTTTATCTCTGATTTTTAATGCTGGAAGGACCATGTTGCTAGAAATGTGTTTCAGTTGCTCAGACATGATCCTGGGAGGTGCTGAGAGCCCTGGACTCAGTGGATGTTACGTGCTCACCACCTCCCAGGAGGCACTCAGCATCTTGCAGGACGGGGCCTGTAGTGAGCTGTAGCCAGACAATGAACTCTCTGCCTGCAGTGGCTGTGTCTGCATCAGATCACGCCTCATGGAGAGTGACATTCCAGGATTTTCAACTGGGTGGGAGTCAAACTCTTTCCCAATCCCTGCTCAGACTCTTTCTGGGACCATTTGAAATCCGAGCCTGAGGAAGATAACACCGGCCTCAAGCAAGCAATAATTAGAGGTGAGCTCTCTGAATCAGGGACTTAATTCCCTATATATCCGTGCAGACCCCAGCACCTTTTTGGGCACTACGGGAATATGAACAGCCAACAATGCTGGCTGCTTTGCCTGCAAACTTAAATACACTGTTCATGTGTCTTCTCAGCATCGATGCCAAAGGAGCATCCAGCAACGGCTGCATCTGCACTTAGCCCTGGTCTACACTAGGACTTTAGGTCGAATTTAGCAGCATTAAATCGATGTAAACCTGCTCGCGTCCACACGATGAAGCCCTTTATTTCGACTTAAAGGGCTCTTAAAATCGATTTCCTTACTCCACCTCTGACAAGTGGATTAGCGCTTAAATCGGCCTTGCTGGCTCGAATTTGGGGTACTGTGGACACAATTCGACGGTATTGGCCTCCGGGAGCTATCCCAGAGTGCTTCATTGTGACCGCTCTGGACAGCTCAGATGCACTGGCCAGGTAGACAGGAAAAGAACCGCGAACTTTTGAATCTCATTTCCTGTTTGGCCAATGTGGCAAGCTGCAGGTGACCATGCAGAGCTCATCAGCAGAGGTGACCATGATGGAGTCCCAGAATCGCAAAAGAGCTCCAGCATGGACCGAACGGGAGATATGGGATCTGATCACTGTTTGGGGAGAGGAATCCGTGCTATCAGAACTCCGTTTCAGTTTTCGAAATGCCAAAACCTTTGTCAAAATCTCCCAGGGCATGAAGGACAGAGGCCATAACAGGGACCCGAAGCAGTGCCGCGTGAAACTGAAGGAGCTGAGGCAAGCCTACCAGAAAACCAGAGAGGCGAATGGCCACTCCGGGTCAGAGCCCCAAACACACCGCTTCTATGATGAGCTGCATGCCATTTCAGGGGGTTCAGCCACCACTACCCCAGCCGTGTTGTTTGACTCCTTCAATGGAGATGGAGGCAATACGGAAGCAGGTTTTGGGGATGAAGAAAGCTCACAGCAAGCAAGCGGAGAAACCGGTTTTCCCGACAGCCAGGAACTGTTTCTCACCCTGGACCTGGAGCCAGTACCCCCCCGAACCCACCCAAGGCTGCCTCCTGGACCCAGCAGGCAGAGAAGGGACCTCCGGTGAGTGTACCTTTTAAAATACTATACTGGTTTAAAAGCAAGCATGTGAAAGGATTACTTTGCCCTGGCATTCGTGGTTCTCCTGGATGTACTCCCAAAGCCTTTGCAAAAGGTTTCTGGGGAGGGCAGCCTTATTGCGTCCTTCATGGTAGGACACTTTACCACTCCAGGCCAGTAACACGTACTCGGGAATCACTGTAGAACAAAGCATTGCAGTGTATGTTTGCTGGCGTTCAAACAACATCCGTTCTTTATCTCTCTGTGTTATCCTCAGGAGAGTGAGATATAATTCATGGTCACCTGGTTGAAATAGGGTGCTTTCCTTCAGGGGACACTCAGAGGAGCCCATTCCTGCTGGGCTGTTTGCCTGTGGCTAAACAGAAATGTTCCCCACTGTTTGCCACAGGGAGGGGGGAAGGTTGAGGGGGTAGTCACGCGGTGGGAGGAGGCAAAATGCAACCTTGTAACGAAAGCACATGTGCTATGTATGTAATGTTAACAGCAAGGTTTACCCTGAAAGAGTGTAGCCACTGTTTTATAAAATGTGTCTTTTTAAATACCTGTCCCTTTTTTTTTTTTTTTTTTTTTTTTTTCCCCACCAGCAGCATATGTTTCAATGATCACAGGATCTTCTCCTTCCCAGAGGCTAGTGAAGCTTAGAAAGAAAAAAAAAAAAACGCACTCGCGATGAAATGTTCTCCGAGCTCATGCTGTCCTCCCACACTGACAGAGCACAGACGAATGCGTGGAGGCAAATAATGTCAGAGTGCAGGAAAGCATAAAATGACCGGGAGGAGAAATGGTGGGCTGAAGAGAGTAAGTGGCGGGCTGAAGACAGGGCTGAAGCTCAAATGTGGTGGCAGCGTGATGAGAGGAGGCAGGATTCAATGCTGAGGCTGCTGCAGGACCAAACCAGTATGCTCCAGTGTATGGTTGAGCTGCAGCAAAAGCAGCTGGAGCACAGACTGCCACTGCAGCCCCTCTGTAACCAACCGCCCTCCTCCCCAAGTTCCATAGCCTCCACACCCAGACGCCCAAGAACGCGGTGGGGGGGCCACCAGCCAACCAGCCAACCAGCCACTCCACCACAGAGGATAGCCTTCTTTTTTTTGGGCAGTCATTCAATAAATTTTAAAGTTTTAAACTTTTAAAGTGCTGTGCTTAAAGTACTGTGTGGCATTTTCCTTCCCTCCTCCACCACCCCTCCTGGGCTACCTTGGTAGTCATCCCCCTAGTTGTGTGATTAATGAATGTGAAGCAACAATGACTTTATTGCCTGTGCAAGCGGTGATTGAAGGGAGGAGGGGAGGGTGGTTAGCTTACAGGGAAGTAAAGTGAACCAAGGGGCGGGGGGTTTCATCAAGGAGAAACAAACAGAACTTTCACACCGTAGCCTGGCCAGTCATGAAACTGGTTTTCAAAGCTTCTCTGATGCGTACCGCGCCCTCCTGTGCTCTTCTAACCGCCCTGGTGTCTGGCTGCGCGTAACCAGCAGCCACGCGATTTGCCTCAACCTCCCACCCCGCCATAAACGTCTCCCCCTTACTCTCACAGATATTGTGGAGCACACAGCAAGCAGTAATAACAGTGGGAATATTGGTTTAGCTGAGGTCTAAGTGAGTCAGTAAACTGCGCCAGCACGCCTTTAAACGTCCAAATGCACATTCTACCACCATTCTGCACTTGCTCAGCCTGTAGTTGAACAGCTCCTGACTACTGTCCAGGCTGCCTGTGTACGGCTTCATGAGCCATGGCATTAAGGGGTAGGCTGGGTCCCCAAGGATACATATTGCATTTCAACATCCCCAACAGTTATTTTCTGGTCTGGGAATAAAGTCCCTTCCTGCAGCTTTTGAAACAGACCAGAGTTCCTGAAGATGTGAGCGTCATGCACCTTTCCCGGCCATCCCATGTTGATGTTGGTGAAACGTCCCTTGTGATCCACCAGAGCTTGCAGCACTATTGAAAAGTACCCCTTGCAGTTTATGTACTCGGCGGCTTGGTGCTCCGGTGCCAAGATAGGGATATGGGTTCCGTCTATAGCCCCACCACAGTTAGGGAATCCCATTGCAGCAAAGCCATCCACTATGACCTACACATTTCCCAGGATCACTGCCCTTGATATCAGCAGATCTTTGATTGCGTGGGCTACTTGCATCACAGCAGCCCCAACAGTAGATTTGCCCACTCCAAATTGATTCCCAACTGACTGGTAGCTGTCTGGCGTTGCAAGCTTCCACAGGGCTATCGCCACTTGCTTCTCAACTGTGAGGGCTGCTCTCATCTTGGTATTCATGCGCCTCAGGGCAGGGGAAAGCAAGTCACAAAGTTCCATGAAAGTGCCCTTATGCATGCGAAAGTTTCGCAGCCACTGGGAATCGTCCCAGACCCGCAACACTGTGCGGTCCCACCAGTCTGTGCTTGTTTCCCGAGCCCAGGATCGGCGTTCCACAGCATGAACCTGCCCCATTAGCACCATGATGCATGAATTGGCAGGGCCCGTGCTTTCAGAGAAATCTGTGTCCATGTCCTGATCACTCACGTGACCGCGCTGACGTCGCCTCCTCGCCCGGTATCGCTTTGCCAGGTTCTGGTGCTGCATATACTGCTGGATAATGCATGTGGTGTTTAATGTGCTCCTAATTGCCAAAGTGAGCTGAGCGGCCTCCATGCTTGCCTTGGTATGGCGTCCGCACAGAAAAAAGGCGCAGAACGATTGTCTGCCGTTGCTCTGACGGAGGGTGGGGCGACTGACGACACGGCTTACAGGGTTGGCTTCAGGGAGCTAAAATCAACAAAGGGGGTGTCTTTACATCAAGGAGTATTTCAGGCAGGACTTCACGGAGGGTTCCAATAAGAAATGGTGCACCTAAGTTATTGTTCTTATTGGAACAAGGAGGTTAGCCTGGCCTCTGATTGATACATGGCTAGATTTACCTCGCTGCACCTTCTCTGTGAGTGACTGCAGTGTGACCTAGAGGAATGAGTCCCCTAGACAGGGGAGGAGGCAAATGAGTACAAAACAAATCTGGTCTATTTCTTGTTTTGATCCACTCCATCTATCTTTTACATCTTTGGCTAGCAGCAGACGGTGCAGAAGGACTGCATGCCATCCACATCTCTTGCCTGCCCAGCAGAAGATGATGCAATAGGACTGCTAGCAATCCGTATCGCCTGCCTGCTCACCATAAGACAGTTCAATAGGACTGACTGCAGGACTAAAGAGACTGACCTGGTCAAGTCACTCCAAATTTAGTCCCTGCGCCCATGTCTGCCCAGGCGCTCCCAGCCGACGTGGCCAGGAGCACCTCGGACACGACGAGGACGGCTACCAGTCGTACTGTACCATCTGCTGCCAGAAGGCAATGGGTTGCTGCTACTGTGTAGCAATGCCGTACCACGTCTGCCAGCACCCAGGAGACATAGGGTGATGGTTACCTGAGCGGGCTCCATGCTTGCCGTGGTATGGCGTCTGCACAGGTAACTCAGGAAAAAAGGCGCGAAACGATTGTCTGCCCTTGCTTTCACGGAGGGAGGGAGGGAAGGGGGGCCTGACGATATGTACCCGGAACCACCCGCGACAATGTTTTAGCCCCATCAGAGTGCTCCATTGTGACTGCTCTGGACAGCACTCTCAGATGCACGATTGTTTGCCATTGCTCTGACGCAGGGAGGGGCGACTGAGGACACGGCTTACAGGGTTGGCTTCAGGGAGCTAAAATCAACAAAGGGGGTGGCTTTCCATCAAGGAGTATTTCAGGCAGGACTTCACGGAAGGTTCCAATAAGAAATGGTGCACCTAAGTTATTGTTCTTATTGGAACAAGGAGGTTAGCCTGGCCTCTGATTGATACATGGCTAGATTTACCTCGCTGCACCTTCTCTGTGAGTGACTGCAGTGTGACCTAGAGGAATGAGTCCCCTAGACGGGGGAGCGGGGGGAAGCAAATGAATACAAAACAAATCTGATCTATTTCTTGTTTTGATCCACTCCATCTATCTTTTACATCTTTGGCTAGCAGCAGACGGTGCAGAAGGACTGCATGCCATCCACATCTCTTGCCTGCCCAGCAGAAGATGGTACAGTACGACTGCTAGCAATCCGTATCGCCTGCCTGCTCACCATAAGACGGTTCAATAGGACTGACTGCAGGACTAAAGAGAATGACCTGGTCAAGTCACTCCAAATTTAGTCCCTGCGCCCATGTCTGCCCAGGCGCTCCCAGCCAACGTGGCCAGGAGCACCTCAGACACGACAAGTACTGCACCATCTGCTGCCAGAAGGCAATGGGCTGCTGCTATGCCGTACCGCAATGCCATACCGCGTCTGCCAGCACCCAGGAGACATAGGGTGACGGTTACGTGAGCGGGCTCCATGCTTGCCGTGGTATGGCGTCTGCACAGGTAACTCAGGAAAAAAGGCGCGAAACGATTGTCTGCCCTTGCTTTCACGGAGGGAGGGAGGGAAGGGGGGTCTGACGATATGTACCCGGAACCACCCGCGACAATGTTTTAGTCCCATCTGGCATTGGGATCTCAACCCAGAATTCCAATAGGCAGCGGAGACTGCGGGAACTGTGGGATAGCTACCCACAGTGCAATGCTCCGGAAGTTGACTCTACCCTCGGTACTGTGGAAGCGCTCCGCCGAGTTAATGCACTAGAGCATTTTCTGTGGGGACACACCCACTCGAATATATAAAACCGATTTCTAAAAAACCGACTTCTAAATTCGACTTTTTTCCGTAGTGTAGACATACCCTTAGACAGCCAATGTCTTTCCCTTACCTATTGCGCTTGGCCTGGTGTAGCATTGCATGCAAAGCTGCTGCCTGGAATCGGAAGGAGCAGGGGCGCTAAGCAGCCTTGCAGTGTGGCCAAGCTACTTGGGAGGGAAAAGGTCATGTGTTGTGGGTGTGTCTGCGAGACAGAGAACCAGAACTTTGCGGAGTGGATGAGAGTTTGGTAATACGGATAAAAGTCCCCAAGGCCTAGAAGGAGACTGTGAAATCCACCTCTCTCTTGTGACCCAAGTCATATCTGAATGCGAGTCTTCCAAAGTGCAGCTTCACTGTGTCCTTCACATGGTTCTCTTCCCAAATATAACGACACATGGAGTGTAGCTTATACGGGACGCTTAAATTAACACCTCAGCGGCTCTGAATAGTCCACTGAAATAAAAATCTTTCATTGACATTTATAGGTCTGTGGTGATGTCTGCAGAAAGGTTACAACTCCTGCGGCGAGACACGTCCATTAACATTATCATGGCTCAAGAGGCTTAGGTTTATTCACAGTGTGACTCTTAATTTAATGGAGTACTTGTGGCACCGTGGAGACTAACAAATTTATTTGAGCATAAGCTACAGCTCACTTCGTCAGATGCATACCAGCGCTTGTCATCAGCAAAACTTTTGTCTTTCGGGGGTGTGTTGTTTTTTAACACTTCTGAAAGACAAAAGTTTTGTCATTCAATTATGAGTGTAGACATAGCCTTAAAGACTCCAGGTGACAGCAAATCCACCACATCGAGAGCTAAACTGTTCTAATAGTTCGTCAGCTGGACTTTTAAGCATTCACATCTTATTTCTAGTATAAATTTATCTTGCTTCAGCTTTCAACCTATCCAATCATGGCTCAGATCATGGCTCCCTTGGGTAGCGCTGTGCAAATTACTTCCTCCCTCTGTGTCTCTCCATCTATCACACATGGCCAGCAATACCCTCTTGGGACCAGGGCTTCGGGACCATTAACCAATGCTCATGCTGAACATGGCTTGTCCTTGTCTACACTGATCAGGCAAACATGCTCCGTGTAGTGTCACTTAAATGTAGATGGGAGGAGTCAAGCTAAACACAACAGACCCATGCAAATGAACCAACCACTACGTGTTGCTGAAACTTTAGACACCTGACCGTATTACAAGTTATGTATAATGGGATGGACAGGGTCTTTGATGCCCTGTGTGAGGTGGGGGACCCCCTTAACTGTGATTAACACAGCTCCAGTTATCCCCTGGGTGAAGCCCAGCTGAGGCAGCTGTTGGCACAAAGATTTAGGGGTTAAATCTGAAGTGGTACTGGCCTACGTTTTCTGGGTTGCCCCCTGAGGTGGGGGAAGAACGAGGATTCCTATGTGCATGCGAGGTTTATTCAGTACACCTGAACCTTATTAGGTACGGAGCCTTACAACCCTGTGGGATGTACTGGAGGGTGATGGCTGGCTGGGAACAGGCTAGGGACACCTCTGAAGTTGTATGAAGGGAGTGCAGCTGAAGGCTTTGCCAGTCTGTTTTATTTTGGTTGCACCTGGGAGAAGAAATAGCTGTAAATAAATCAGAAACCCTGAGAGGTTATTTTCTGCAGAACTTGGGATTCCTGCTGGGTTTCTGTCCAGCAGCATGATTCATGGCTATGCTACAGTGTTTTGCTTGTGTTTTAATTAACCAGTTAGGTGTTTGTTTCGTTATCGCTACATGGCGTTAGACTTCAGTCATTCAGCGAGAGGAGCTCGTCGGGCGGCTGATCAGTGTTAGCATCTGGGCTCCTTTGGCATTTATTCTCTACGCTGAGAGAACCTGTGGCTTTGGGAGGGAGTTTTGAGGAAATAACTCCTTTATGAGGAAGACTGGCGTGGGAAAAGCTGATTTCCTGTATTCTTTTTCTGCAGCAATTATTATTATCACAGCATGTGAGAGATCTGGCTGGGTGACAACTCATGTTTCTGGCCATCACGGAGAGCCATTAATACAGAAGAAGTTGGACTCACTTGGGGCTTTAATTATCTTCCAAATTCCCCAGAACACATCAAAAGGAACAATGTTGCTGCTCTGCCTGTTCTCTTTCTGCCTCCAGTATCTCAGCTGGGAATAGCAAGAGGTAGGCCGAGCTCTTGAGGTAAAGGCCAGATGAAGCAGCCCTCAATATTGCTCATTGGCTGCTCCCACCCTTCAGTGTTAGATGTTCTCCTTCCCATTTGTGGTTAATCCACCCACAGAGCTGAATGCAGTACAAAGCGAGGGGAACGAGAGAGGAACAGATATGTTCTTAGCAGAGGAAGCAGCAAAGGATTCCAGCAGACGTGAGCAAGGGACGATAGATTCAGACCAGAGCTGTCACAGCTACAGTGTACAAAACAGGAAGCCCCAAAATCTGAGAGGCCATAGCCAGAAAGTGCAGATCTGAGCCTCCCCAAAGCCAGGGGGTAACTGGAACGGGGAGCTTTGCCTTAGTGCACATGGGACAGTGGCTGTGCCATTCAAATCCGGATTCACATTTCTCCAGCTTCGGAGCGTGCAGCTCTGCGGGTTTGGGCCAGGCCTATGACTGTGAGAATTCTATTCTTACTGAGCAGAGAGATGCCAGATCCACGGTACTGGGTTAATAAGCCACTGGGATGGTGACGGGGGTAGGTGAGAGATGACCTACAGGACGGTAATAGGTCTCTCCCCTTCTAGTCTGTGTCTCTCTGGCCTTTCGTCTCTGGACGTGTGGGTGCACAGCTGAGGTTAGCAATTAGAGCCCATCAGTTTGGTGGCCTATATATCATGATCAGTGCAACGTGAGGGTCTGGGCATCTACCTGTTTTTCTTCTGTTTGTTTGTAAATAGGGAAGGTGTGTCATGATCAGTGGAAGCGGAGTCAGAGGGCCCATGTTCCTTGGGTGGACTGTTTAATGAGAGGAAAACAGGGAATGTGAGGTGTTGGGTGGGGAGAGCATTTCAGCCTCATAGGCCACAATGTACTGGGATTCCACTTGTCCAACTTGGCAGGTGGCCTAGGGACAGGAAGAGGATGCAGCTGGAGTGGCAGAGCTTGGAGAGAAAGGGCTAGAGCGTGGCATGTACTTTTGAGCTGTGAGTCAGGGCAGCATGGAGCCACATCATCCAAGGATCTCTGAGCAGATTGCGCATCCTGTGTGTGTGCATATGTGTGCTGCCCCCCAGTTCCACAGGCCAGTGGAAAGAAGGTGGATTGCCCCTTCCGGCTCCTGTTAGGACACCTGGCAAGAGGGGAGTGAACAGTCCCTGTGCTCCCCACACTCTGGGGCAGGGGTGGGCAAACTCTTTGGGCTGAGGGCCACACCTGGGTGGGGATATTGTATGCAGGCCCAGGGCAGGAGGTTGGGGTGCGGGAGGGAGTGCAGGGTGTGGGAGGGGGGTGTGGTGTGGAGGAACGGGCTCAGGGCAAGGGATTGGGGCAAAGGAGGGGTGTGGCGTGCAGGAGGGGGCTCAGGGAAGGGGTTGCAGGAGGGGTGCAGACTGCGGGAGGGAGCTCGGGGCAGGGGGTTGGGGTGCAGGAGGGGTATGGAGTGTGGCAGGGGGCTCAGGGCAGGGAGTGGAGGTGCAGGAGGGGTGCGGCAAGGGGCTCAGGGCAGAGGGTTGGGGTGCACAGGAGTGTGGGGTGCAGCAGGGGGCTCAGAGCAGGTGGTTGGGGTGCAGGAGGGGTGCGAGGTGTAGGCAGGGAGTTGGGGGCTGGGGGTGCAGGAGGGGTTCGGGCTCTGTCCCGGTGCTGCTTACCTAAAGCAGCTCCGGGGTGGTCCCTGCATGCCTGCCCTAGCCCCACGCCATGCCACTCTGGGAAGCGGCCGGAACCACGTCCCTGCGTGGCCCCTGGCGGGAGGGCGGGCACAGGGTTCCGCGTGCTGCCCTTGCCACGCCTCCAGGTACCTCCCCCAAAGCTCCCATTGGCCATGGTTCCCTGTTCCCGGCCAATGGGAGCTGCGGGGGTGGAGGGCAGGACCTGGAGGCAAGGGCAAGGCATGGAGCCCTCTGCCCCCTGGGGCCCCAGGGACGTGGTGCTGGCCGCTTCTGAGAATGGCGCGGGGCCTGCGGCACCACGGGGGGCAATCCCGCGGGCCGGATCCAAAGCCCTGAGGGGCTGGATCTGGCCCGCGGGCCGTAGTTTGCTCACCCCTGCTCTGGGGACTACTACTGTGCGTGGTCCCTGAGCAGCCCCACAAGGGCAAGAGGCCTCTTGTGTGGCTGAACCAGGGCAGCCCAGCCGCCTGGCCCAAAGACATACCCTTGGGATGGAACAAACCAATCGGCTCTGTCAAGGGCAGGCACTGTCCACCGGCCAGGCCCTTCCACGAAGGACCTGGGTCTCCTGAAAGTGTTATTGCCACGGCTCACAGCCACCCTGCTACGGGGCAGGCTTACGGAGCTCTCCAGCATGGTCCTCTGAGCCTGCAGGCAGAGGCCAGAGATGGCCAGCAACAATTTATTGCTCTGTCCGGACAGCAGGGAAGCAAGGCCATGTCCCAGCTCTTGACGCTCATTCTAATAAGGGCCGTGGGTGTAAATCTCCATGGAGATGACGTGCTGCTGGCCTCCGTGGCCCTGGAACAAAATCTGCAATTCAGCCACTCTCCCTTTCCTTGGCAAAACTTGCTGCCTTCAGTCTGATCCCCCCCCCCCCGCCCTTGATTCCCTCTCGAATCAAGTGGGGAGCAAAGAAGGGTTGATGAGGCTCACTGGCATGAAATCTGCAGCCCGTTGGATTGCCAATCTCCAGCTTCCAGTGCAGGGCCCAGCTCCCAGTGACTCCCTCAGTTGATGCGGGAGTTACATTGGCAGCACAGAAACACAGGGCCAGATTCTACCTTCATTGTTGCAGGTGTAAATTTGGACTATCCCCGTCAGCCTCCAGAGGGCTACTCCGAAAGCACGTCATTGTAAACAGGCCCAGAATGATGTGGTGCCTAGCTGCATCCTAAAGCAGATGGGACATTAAATAAATAAATAAAAACCTCAGCTGCATTAAATTCTGGAACCACATGGTGGTGCTCAGTGTCTTCAAATCTCTAGACAAAACTGCTCATGGAATAAAAAAGGTTTGGGGTTTTGTTTTATTTGTTGGAGTTTTTTTAAATTCCTCCCCAAAGTAGTTATTGAAACTTCTTGGGCTTTAAGCAAACAATGTAGGAGTTTTACTGGGTTTATTCTTTTAAATGAAGATTGTACTGCACTGATCAGATCCTTTTTCTGTCCCGTGGGTTGCAAACCTGTCAGCCCCAAAGCGCAGAGAAAGGTTTTGTCCTTTTTAAACATGTTTTGCAAAAGAGACATTTTTGGGAGGTTGGAGTCTTGCGCTTAATGAGTTTTTAATCCAGGTCCCGCTTGCAGTTTTGCCAGTGAGAAAATGAGAGAGAGAGAATCCCATTCTCTAGTCTATTTTGTTTTGTTTTGCAGTAGCGACTACAAGCCAGGATCCCACTGCGCTAGGTGCTGTACAAACAGAGAACAGAAAGATGGTCCCCGCAGCATCTCTACATAATACACACCCTTGCAGTGGCACTGTTTGTGAAAGGAGTCATTGTCACAAGCAATAGGAACGAGCAGGTGGCAGCTACGTTCGGATTAATAGCACTGCAGGACCCATGGTGGGCCTCTTGTTGTGACGCTGTGCATCGGATTCTCGCAAGTGCAGCTCAGCTGAGGGGGGCAATGGTGTCTTTATGGAGCCTCCCAATGCTGTATGGGGGGATACCTTGGTTCCCATCATAAGGCTGCTGTAACTTATGATGACTTCAGACAGGCCTCTCTGGTCCACTATTCTGGCCCAATCAAAGCATTCCAGTCATGCCCGCTCCTGCCATCTGCCACCATCCGTGCATCTACACTGAGGGTGGCTTGGAGCCGCTACATGACCGCTGCTGTGAGAATGCCCCTGCATTTGAGGGGGCTCGGATAGGTCTGGCCACTTTTTGAGCAGCATCAAGGGGACGGAACACAGCCGGGAATCAGCCTCTAGCTGCATCCTGTTATAAATGTTTGCAGTCAAAGGCTATGATGCAGTAACATTTTTGTTACAGATTTGTTCTGGGCTGTAACCTTTGCCCATTAGTTTCCAATTTCTCTTTTTTAAGTTGTGTATGCGTCTATTTAATTCTCTCCTGCAGAGATGTGGGGGCTGGCAGAAATGGTTAAGCTGAGTGATATTTTGCAAACCTTTTGCTCATAACCTGGGGCTCGTCTACACTTAAAACTTGAATGTAGACACTGCCTATGCTGATGGGAGGTGTTCTCCTGTTGGCATAATTAATTCACCTCCCTTATAGGTGATTGAATGAAGAATTCTTTCGTCAACCTAGTGCAGTTTTCACAGGGATTTAGGTTGGCTCCGCTGCCCAGAGGTGTGGATTTTTCACACCCCAACCAACGTAGTTAAACCAACCTAATTTCCTAGTGTAGACCAGGCCCTGGACTAGACCCTCTTGGGATGTTTAAGAACAATGGGTGTATTTTTCCTTATTGTGTTGCTTCTGGGACTGATTCGGATTGGATTTTCTCTCTCTTCTTAATCCCAAACTGCACAGTTAAGGGACGTGGTTTAAATAATCAAAGAAACTGTCATCAGAAAAAACTTGGAGCCAGGGGTGTGTGGATCAGCAGGTCTCCTAGGAACTCGGCCTGAAGATCTGACTGCTTGTTCCAAGCTTTCTTTCCCCACAAGAAGAAAGACTCAAGCTAGCGACATAGTGACCAAGGCCAGTTGACTTATTCCCCTAACAGTGGTAAAGCTGGGATTCTCCAGACCACTGAGGTGGAATCCCTTTGTTGGGGTTAACAATACCCAAATGTCGAATGGCCATTTTCCTTGTAAAGGTGCAGGCCTTTAATTCGATGAGAGTCGGTATCGCCTCATTATGCAAAATAAATCCGATAATGGCAGGGCCGCGCCTCCCTGAATTGAATGCTGCTGTGAGTTTGGCGTTACTAGTAATTGCAGCGTGTACATTGGAGATTGGGATTGAATGTTTCTTTTCAAGATCAGAGGAACTGTGGATGATATTAGAGTTCCCAAGTCTTCCTGGGCTAGGGTTGAGAATACAACCCTGTCCTCTGCAGTGGAGAAATCACTGCTGGATTGAGACTGTGCGGGAAGAAAGCTCTTATGACCGAACAGAAGGTTCCCCTATGAAAACAATTCTGGCTGGGCATTGATGTCCAATGAGATCTGCATCTAAGGTGGTCGCAGCTGGCTTGCTGTCTCCCTCATGGCAACATAGTACCACGTGCCACCAAAGCCGCTCTCCCAGGGTCTGCCTGTTTTCCATGTGTGTCCCACTCTGGCTAATACTGGCTGAACTCTGCTGGCATTGGCAACATTGGGGAAAATCTACTGGGGAGAGGGCACCACCTGCTGCCATCGTGCCATGGAACCCTGCCCAGTGTAGCCAGAGTCAACAAGGTGCCATTCACAGCAGCTCAGTTGTCTCTGGCGGGCTCCCAGGGTAATGAACCCTGATGGAGCTGACCCTGTGTCAGTGAGAGTGGACAACTTTTCAAAAAATATCCCTAAGAACATCATGGAAGAGCGGCCATACTGGGTCAGAGAACATGGTCCATCTAGCCCAGTATTCTGTCTTCTGACGGTGGCCAATGCCAGGTACTTCTGCAGGAATGACCAGAACGGGGGCATTGGAGCGATCCATCTCCTGTTGTCCAGTCCCAGTTTCCGGCCGTTGGAGGTTTAGAGACACCCAGAGCATGGGGTTATGTCTTAGGTGCACCAATGGCTATTAACCATCTTCCGTGAGCTTATTTGATTCTTTTATGAACCCAGTCAGCCTGAATGTGGACTGGGATCAACTGTGTATTAATATCTGTGCTTAAATAGGATCAGTTTGGTAGTGTACAGATGCCAGCAGCCCTTGATGGGTGAGGCAGGTAAGTCTAGATTTGAAGACAAATACTTCTCTCTCTGCTTTTGAATTCCATGGCAGGGTTTCATTTTTTTTTTTAAACATCTCAGTAAAATATGCAATTTCCTGCATTCCTGATACTGTCTCAAGGGTTAGAAACAAACAAGGAAATGTACACTTTTTTTGTCTCTGAAGGCAACCTGTGGCCACCAGAGTTCTTGCTTATATTTTCTCTTCCTGTTTTTCTTTTTCTGAGCCCATCTTGTCTCATTCCACGTGCTTTTTCTTCCTTTTTTAGCCGTGGGCCCCTAAGGAATCAAGGACTGCAAATGATCCAGCTGGTAGTTAACCCTGATCTGGTTTCCCATCTGACTGTTCTGGAGACTCCACTCAGGATTCAAAGGGAAAGTTCAAGGATTTTGCGGAGCCGTAGGAATGCAGCTTCTCGATTCGGTTTTGACAGTCCAAAGAGCAAGGTTCTAGTCCCGTCCTGTGCGACCTTGGGCTAGTCACTTCAGCTGTCTGTGTTTCTTTCCCCTCACACCCTTGCTCTGTCTTGTATGCTTAGCTTTTAACTGTGTGAGGCAAAAGCAATTACTATGTATCTGAGCAGTATCCGCTCAGCTACTGTGTGACAAATAACAATAATAAAAAGGTCACACCTGATCAGCGTGTGTGCTATATACTTCATTCGAATCCACATGCTCTGTAATACATATCAGCAGCCGAGTCTGCCCTCTGGATCAAAGTGTTTCATTTCCCTGCTGGAAAGTGAAATCTAACAAGCACTATTGTCTGGCTAGCTCCATGTGCCAGACCTCAATTACATTACAAAGCACGGACGCTCCTGTTGATTAACAGAAGAAGGTCTGTGAGTGGCTCCTGTATCTTCTTCCCCTACTGTGATCCTACAGGCATCCACTCCACTAAATGTTAAAGTGGGTGTAAAAGAAATGGAGCCAGTATCAATGCATGACAGCACCCAATAGGGCCCGGGGTCCAAAGGCACCTTCTTGACTCTGGGGACTGCCTTTTTGTTCTGTTTGTACAGTGCTTGACACACTGGGGTCCACTGGTGCGACAGTAACACAAATTAATAATAAAGGCAGGGGGGTATGACGTAAAAGAATTGTAGAGCCAGCTGGCAGCTAGACTTGTGGGGTCAATGAATACCAGCCCGCTGGTGTTCTGTTAGCACCCGTTTTCTGCTCGCTCTGGGTCCAGAAGATCATGAGTGGTCCATGGAGCATACAGGGATCTGAGCTGCATGGCTATGGAGCGTATAGGGACGACTGTATGGATTCCTAGAACTGCTGGATGTAGGGTTTTATGCCATGATTTCAACTCATTTTGGGGTGTTTGGGAATCAGTTTAATTTTGCAGCTTTGTTCCTTGATAGTTCCCCTCTCAGACTCCTGCCCATCTTGCCAAGTAACTCCTGGCAAGTGTGCTTCCACGCAGAGTCCTGCACTTCTGTAACACCCCCCCCCCCTTAGCCTTTTCCTTGCTCCCAGCAATTGCAACCTTGGCCAGGCCTACACTAAAAAGTTAGCTTGACCCAGCTCTGGTGCTCAAGAGTGTGAAAAATCCACACACCCCCAGGTGACATAGTTAAGGTGACCTAAGCCCCGGTGTAGACAGCGCTACATCCATGGAAAGAATTCTTCCGTGCACCTAGCTCCTGCTTCTTGGGGCGGTGGATTAACTACTGTGATGGGAACACACTTCCCAGCAGTATACTGAGTGTCCTCACAGCAGCACCTCTGGAGCATTTCAAGTACAGACAAGCCCCTACTTTGGCAGGGCAGATCTGGCCTCCAGCGTTCCCATCTACTTGCCCATTCCTTTCGACAGCCAATCTCCTATTGGCCCAACTTCTGTTGGTGGGGAGACAAGCTTTTGAGCTCACTGTCGCTTCAAAGCTTGTCTCTTTCTCCAGTGGAAGTTGGTCCAATAAAAGATATTACCTCGCCCACCTTGGTGCTCTCTCATTCTGGGCCCTGCACAGCTCCACCAACACTGCAAACAACACCTGGCCCTTCCTCTGAGCCACAGTCTGAGGAGAAATGGTTATCACAAGCAGCTCTCTGCTCATTCCTCTTCACTGCTGCTCCCTCCCATCCTCCCTCCCCCACCAGGCCCTGTGGTGGAAAATGAGGGCCCAAGGCACTTTCCCAGCTCTCTGGGTTGCTTCAGACATGCTAGAGAGCTGCTCCACCCTCCCAGCCTGCCCTGTTTAAACACCTGAGAAGCAATCCCACAGGGAGTACACACCCTTGAGGCAATAGTGTTTCTTATCTATCTTCCAGCGCTGCAAATCCACTCAACCTGTTAGCCAACTTTCTGGCCACCGAATCTCCATGCTGCCAAGTATCTTCCTGTGTGAGATCCCTGAAACGCCTGTGTGATGTCTCCTTTCAGTGACTGTTTGCAGGATCCCGCGGCTGAAGTGGCTTCTATCTGTGAAGGTACCTTGATCAGACTGCTCCGGTGGTCTAATGTGCTCTCCCCTGCTTCCTGCAATGAGCGCGGGCCCCTCCGAGACAAAGCCAGGCACCAGGATGGTATGTTCTGAGATGCGGTGCCAGTCTCCTTGTTCTTGTTGCTTTCCCTGCAAGTGCTCGGAGCAGGGGTGTGTGTGTGTGTGTGTGTACACTCAGGTGGCTCACTCAATAAAACCAGCTCTGCGTCTATTGATTAAAACCCTGTGCTGTGTGGGTGTGGTTCTGGCTCCTGGCAAGCGGCTTCAGCACTGATAAGACCAGTAGAGTGCAGGGACTGCTCTGCAGTGCTGTTTCCCGCTGCTGCTTACTCCTGACCTGTGCTTTCTGTTTCATGCTGGGCCTCTCCTTGGACAAACTCATGTAGGGAGGGCCTGGGAAGAAGTGGGGGTGGCTTGCAGCGATTGCTCTGATGTCCCCCTGGGAAATAGGATGGCTGTGGTGAACAGTGCTGGGAAATTGTGTCTGCTCCCCTTCAAATGATCTGACTGCTGCCCTGTGACTTTCCTGGGAAGAGCCTTCTCAGGGCCTAGTGCTATTCATCGGTTCCCTTCTGTCATCAGTTCTGGGTTTGTACAGCGCCTAGCACAAGGGGGTCCTGGTCCTGGTCCAGGACTGGGCGACCAAGGCACTCCAGCAATACAGAGAAAATAATGATAATAATAGCCCGGTAACTGGCCTCGGCACACTCAGGATGGATGCCAGTGGCTGGAGAGAGCCCTGAGGGGAGGGAAGGTCTCTAGGGAAAAGGAAAAGGGATGCAGCTGGTGGGAATAAATCTCTAGTTGCAGGAGGGCACAGCAGTGGGTGGCATGGAGGGCAGTGGGAGGGTGTGGGAGTGGGTGGCATAGGAGGCAAGGAGGGCAGTGGGAGTGGTGACACGGGTGGGTGGCGGAAGGATGCAGCAGTGGAGATAGGGAGGGCTGCGGCAGGATCTGGCAGTGGACGGCATGGGAGTGGGTGGTACGGGGGAGTAGGGACGGGAATATGGGGGGAGTATGGCAGTGGGGGCAGGGAGGCACAGTAATGGGTGGCAGAAAGTCTCTGGGCTCTGGGCAGATGCCATAGCAGGAGTGAGCGGGTGAGTTTTCGAGCCTCAGGAAGGGTGGCAGGTGAGCGCTCCAGTGGAGGGCGTGGGTGCAGGGTCTGCCTGGGTGGGGACACACTACTGACACAGACAGGGCTTCTGAGGAGCTGTCAGGCCATCAGTGAAATCGAGCCTTTTGGTTTTCCATTGTTCTAATTTATCCTTTGGTCCCGTGACGTTGTGGGTCATGCTGGAATGCATCCCACCGGCTGCCTCCATGCCTGCTCATTGCATTGCAGCCCATGCAGACCCCCCTCCTCTCCAGGAATTTTTAAAGAGGTGAAATACCAGCTTCAGTTGCCGTAGACTGGAGCAAATACAGCCTGACAGCCCAGCACATGCGCTCAGGCATCTGATGCTTTCTTGAGCCTCCTGGTCCTCTCCATTCGGTGCCATTTTCCCCCTTTGGATACTCAGTTTGCTAATGCAGAGCTGAAAGGCGCCCTGTGTGCAAGAAGGAATCCCTGCGCTCTGATCGGCATTGCTATTAGCACCCCAGGATGGACGGATGCTTGGCGGCCTGGGCCATGCTGAGAGAACAGGTGAGTTGGGGACATGTGCCTCAGCTCATTGCTCAGCTGGGTTCAAAGTGAATTTTAAGAAGTGCATCCTAACACCTCTGCTAAAACCTGCATTGAACAAGGATAGTCCAGTGAGTGACACCATAGAAATGTAGGGCTGGAGGGGACCTCAAGAGGTCATGTAGTCCAGCCCCCTCTGAGGAGGCAGGATAGGCAAATCTAGACCATCTCTGGCAGGTGTTTGTCCAACCTGTTCTTAAAAACCTCCAGTGACAGGGATCCACAACCTCCCTTGGAAATCTATTCCAGAGCTTAGCTCCTCTTATGGGCTATGTCTACACGGCAAAGAAAAACCCATGTCTGGCCTGTGCTAGCCAACTCCAGCTCTTGGAGCTCAGGCTGTTTCATTGATGTGTGGATTTCTGGGACCCTCCCACCTCATGGGGTCCTAGAGCCCATCAATACTGGTGGGGCCTCAACCGGAGTACTGTGTCATACTTCAGGAGAGATGCATATACATTGGAGAGAATCCAGAGAAGAGCAACAGAAATGATCAAAGCTTTAGAAAACCTGACCTGTGAGGAAAGGTTAAAACAAATGGGAGTGTTTAGTCTTGGGAAAAGAAGACAGTCAGGTCCCCCCCTTCAACAGTCTTCAGATATGTTAACAGCTGTCATCTAGTGAACAGTCATCAATTGTTCTCCATGTCCACTGAAGACAAGACAAGAAGTAATGGGTTTAATCTGCAGGAAGAGATATTTAGGTTAGACATGAGGAAAAACTTTCTAGGTATACGGTTCGTTAAGCTCTGGAATAGGCTTCCAGAGGAGGTTGTGGAATCCCCATCACTGGAGGTTTTCTAGAACAGGTCGGACAAACACCTGTCAGGGATGGTCTAGGTTTACTTGGTCCTGCCTCAGCACAGGGGGATGGACTAGATGATCTCTCAAGGTCTCTTCCAGTCCTACATTTCTATAAGAATGGCCATATTGGGTCAGATCAATAGTCCATCTAGTCCAATATCCTGTCTTCTGACAGTGGCCAATACCATGTTGTATGAAGTCAATGGAAAGAATCACTGGCTTCAGTGCGGGTTGGGTTGGGAGTCTCCACTGTTATAACCCTTCCCTTTCTGATCCAGATGGGGTGTGTGTTTGTGTGTATTTCAAACCAATAGCCACACACGGTCTGGAAGTGGCACCACAGAGACCAGACAAAGAGGGAAAACCTGGCTTTCAGCAGACTTTTGGATGCTGCTGTTGACTGAACGTTTTGTACAGTTACATACTTTTGGAAAGGTGAATGTTTTACCGTTGACTCCTGACTGCCAATCCTTAGGTATGTTACAGTTGCTAACAGACTTCTGAGAAGAAAGACAGTGATAAGAGGAAATTCTTTAGACTAAAACATCAAAGAAAGTAGTACAATGTTTTAAAGGTGAACTGCAAAGTCGGAGGGAAATGGGTTTGTGTTCTTTTTTTTTTATGATGTTATAAGCAAGACCTGAAAAGTTTTACGGTTTGGGGTGCTGTGGTTTTTTTGTTTTTTTTTTTAATTCTGTTGGTTTTCTGTGTTAGAAATTCATGTCCTGTCTAGGCTTGGAAGACTCTATGGTGTAGAAATAGTGATATGATGACATCTAGGGTGACCAGATGTCCCAGTTTTATAGGGACAATCCCGATATTTGGGGCTTTGTCTTACATAGGCTCCTATTACCCCTCCCACCACCATCCCAATTTTCCACACTTGCTATCCAGTCACCTTGATGACATCACAAAAGCAAATTGAAGGGGAAGGAATTTTTAGTCGCTGTGTAAAACTTTATCATGCCATTATTTAACTCCAATGTCTAATGAATATTTTGGAGAAAGGTAGGCTTTGTTAAAAATTCAAAACCTGCAGCCTTTCACTTAAGGTAGAAAGCTAACAGTATATATCCTCAGCAAAAGTTGGGGAGACCAGAATTGCCATTTCTGCTATTTCTAAAGTAAGAAAGAAAGCAGGAAAAAGTATAATCAGGCTTTCTTTAGACTTCAGAATGAAGCAGAAAATGGCCACAAGCCCAATTTTTTAAAAAACGGACTTTGCAAGTCACCTCTAAAAGTTTAATGGAATAGAGCGCCCTGGCTTCTGATCCCTACCCAAAAGTCTGCCTGGTATGGCTGGAGCAGAATGTGTGAGAGCAAAAGCAGATTTTGTGTCTAGTGAAGAGACCCGTTTCTCCAGACGCTGAAAGAGAATGCTAGGATAATATTTTGAAAAGAATTTCAGTTCGGCACAGTGTGACTTGTGCAGTACAGAAGCAACCTGCTTAAAAGTGGATGGGAGAGACAGCTTGAAAAAGAGCGTTTGCTGTATGAAGTCGGTTTTCCTTGATTTCCTTTCCATCCTCACTCACTTGCTACTAAAGGATCCGGATTATAATTCACTGAGACAGTAAACACAGAGTGGGTGCCATTTTTTAATAAAGTGGGTACCTACTGAATCCTGGTATTTACTTTCACTGTGGTCGTCGCGGTATTCCTCGCCACTTAAAACGGGAACTGGTGCAAATAGCATGGGTGGTCAATGTGGCAAGGCAGTAAGCATATGGTTGTTAGTGGCATTCCTTGGATCTAGGCTTTTTTAAATGGTGTTTGTGAGACCTGTTGAATCTCATTCATTTAGGGTTAGTTGCCTTCCTTTGGGGTTAATTTCTATCAGGAGTATTTCACTGTTACAAAGAAGGATTTTTCAATATTTTGTTTAGGGTGTTTAAAATCCTCCCTCATTCAGATAGCCACAGCTCAGCAGCCCGGTAGTTATGGAAGTAATTTTTTAAAAAGTATTTCTTTCAGCTAGTTAACGAATGGTTCTGTTTTACAGGGCCCAATTAATGAATTATTTTAAAACTGGTTAATTTCTTTATAATTGGTCCCTAATAGTCATTTCATTGGCAAAGCCTTAAAACAATACCATTATTGGACTAGTAGCATCCATTTTAACACTCAAATCCTGCTTGATATTTAATAAATGCTTTTTCTATTCTTAAAACATATTAACTTTCCATTCAATGTCAACATTTCTGTTGTATGGCTCATTCTGAAGTGTAATTTATGTCTGATGAGGACTAATGTAGCTTTCAAAAATAAGAACACTCTCTTCATTGTCTCTTACGGGAAAGCTGATGTTTAATTTACTGACGTGAATGTACAGTAGATCTGGACATGTTGGTGAATTCTGAATACATCTTAAGTGTTTGACTAGCAATCAGTGTCATGTTCAATAAAGCTGTCTTAGGGCAGAGTGAGGTGACGTCCCTCCCCATGAACTGCTCTTGGAGTCCTGCTTCCTACCACACTTATCAAGACTAAGGTCTGGTCTATACTACAGAGTTAGGCTGATGCAAGGCAGCTTACATCACTCTAACTATGCAAGTGTCTACACTTAAATTTCACTCCTGCCGACATAACTGACCCTCCACATCGACTTCATAACTCCACCGTCACAAGTGGCATAGAGTTAAGGTTGGCGTAGCTAGCTCAACGCAGTGGCCATATAGACACTGTGTTGCTTACGTCAACTGTTACTGGCTTTCAGGAGCCATCCCACACTGACAGTACAATCGATACAAGTGCTCCTGGTGAGGATGCGCACTGCTGACATAAGGACCAAAGTGTAGACATGCACAAGTGATATAATTACGGCGATGGCTGTATGCTGTCATAAGTCAATTTAATTTTGTAGTGTAGACATGGCCTGAGGCTGTGTCTATGCTGTGCCACAGTGTGGACTACATGGCCACGAACTGCAGAGTGCATCAAATTGTTGCACTCTAACTACCCTGAGTGGACACTGTTGGTGTGAACTAAAAGATACAGACTAGTTAGCATTAACTTAGCCCTCTTTCAGACAGGACTATGTTAATGTGAACGAAGTACCCTTCGGTTTGCCCCAGCAATGTCCACACAGGGCAGTTGGAACACAACCTGCCGCTTTACACTGCATTTCATACCCTATAGTCCAAATTCCAGGGCCATGTAGATAAACCCAAACTGTACGTAATTCTTCTCTTGATCTCAGATGGGAATTAGGTTTGCATATCATTTGCAGAATGGACCCCATGTTGCATAACTCCAAGCCTGTAAAATGGGGTTAATGCTTAGAGCTGTCTGATGAATTTTCATTGACCCACTTTTTGTCAGAAACTACCAAGTCAAAACTGTTTATGGGGAAAGGGTTGCATTCAATGAGTTTCCCACTTTGAACAAAGTTTTGAAATTGTCAGAATGTCCTGTTTTGACATTTTCAAAACAAAAAGTTAAAATTTTTCAGTTCAAAATGCCTTTTTGTTTAGAAATTTGTTAATTTATGGTAAAAAAAATTAATTAATTAATTCAAAAAGATCAAAATTGAAATGATTCAAAAATTACTGAAAAAATGTTTTAACTGACCTGATCCAATTGTGCTCTTCCCCCACCTCCTCCCCCCCCCCTCCCCCCCCGATTTTCAGTTTGCAACAATTTTCAAGATTTTGACGTTTTGTCCTGATTCAGGCAGGAAATTTTTTTCAAAATCGAAGAAATTGTTGTGCGACACAAAACCAGTTTTCAACCCAACTCTAACAGCAATACTTCCTTTCTCCCATCTTTTGCCTGTTTCATCTACTTACAATGGAAGCTCTTTCGGGGAGAGGCCTTTACAGCACTTAGCACAATGAAGCCTGTTTCTCAGTTGAATCCTGTTGTGGCTCCTGTATTACAAAGAAAACATTATTGAAGTTTACAACAAAAGGTGAAAGGTACAAGTAGTTATTGTAGACTGCAACCTTGCTAATTCACCAGTCCTCCCAAGAACTGGCAGCCTCTTCCCACTTCTAAGCAACGGTTTGGGGTGAAGTCTCTTATTCCTTATTTTTCTCCCACTACATTGTGATACATTTGCTTGCACATTATAAAGTAAGGTTGTCGATAATTAAACAAAACCACAAGTGTCAAACTATATGAACAGATTTCAGAGTAGCAGCCGTGTTAGTCTGTATTCGCAAAAAGAAAAGGAGGACTTGTGGCACCTTAGAGACTAACCAATTTATTTGAGCATGAGCTTTCGTGAGCTACAGCTCACTTCATCAGATGGCTTATGCTCAAATAAATTGGTTAGTCTCTAAGGTGCCACAAGTCCTCCTTTTCTTTTTGTGAATACAGACTAACACGGCTGCTACTCTGAAACCTTGAATTTTGCTGAAATGTTCATGTCTTCTGCTGGAGAAAATTGGAAAGAAATATTTGGCTTGGGACAGTTCAACCCCAAATTGAAACATTTTTGGTTTGTTGAACTGAACCGAAACATTTTGTTTCAAGTCAGTTCCTCATTAAACTGCATGTCCTAAGCTGCCTCATGGGAGTTGTAGATAAATGTTTTATGCCTGCAATCTCTCCTATGGGCTGGACTACATGTCCCATGATGCACCGTAGGCAGATGCAGTTTAACATCGAACTGACTTGCAGTGAAACATGTTGACGTTTCCAAATTAAAATTTTTTTGATCTTTTCTTCTAAAAAAAAATAAAGAATCTTGTATTTTGATTCTTCAGCCTGTTTTGGGATGGAAACCAGGGTGACAATCTCATAGGATGGAAATTCCAATTTTCACCCAGCTCTAGTTACAATACATATGTTATTCTGGGTCACAACTGTTCTCTGAAAGGTAAAGGGAGAAACATTAGAACCAAATTGTTGGAAGTGACCAGTACTTTTTGGGTGCCTCAGTGTTTGGGTGTAAATTAGCCCCCATTAAGGCATCGAAGCTTGGCACCTAAAATCACTAGACAGTCTTGAAAATATCGGGCTATTGTCCACGCTAGACTTTTCTCTCCTAAAAACATTTCCCATTGTGTGGCCACCAGTGATAGCAACAGCGATCGCCGTAATGTAGACAGTGTAGTATTCAGATACCAAGGTGAAGAGGACCATGTAAGAACCTAACTAGATAAGCAGTTTCTGGTGTTTCAACCACTGTGTCTTCTAGCCTTGCTTATCTCTCAAGGTTGCACAACATGGTGGTTAAAAAACTGGTCACTAGGCTACTCTAACACTACAAATATTGACAGGTTTCAGAGTAGCAGCCGTGTTAGTCTGTATCCGCAAAAAGAAAAGGAGGACTTGTGGCACCTTAGAGACTAACCAATTTATTTGAGCATCAGCTTTCGTGAGCTACAGCATCCGATGAAGTGAGCTGTAGCTCACGAAAGCTTATGCTCAAAGAAAATTGTTAGTCTCTAAGGTGCCACAAGTACTATAAATATTGCTACTCGGGTGGAGCTTCATCAGTGCAGAAACAGCCAGGGCTTGGTGTAGAATCAGGGCCAGAAATAGCTCCTCTGAACCCTCTTCTGCTCCATAACCAGCAGACCCTGGGCACAACAGAGAATCTGCCCTTGAATGTTTAGTTAATGCAGTGCCTCCAGCCCCAAGCGTTCCAAAATTGGGAATCCGTCCCCCACCAGCGCACCAGATTTTTTAAAAAAAATCTCATGATTTTTAAAGCAAATCAATTTCAGGTTCCTTTTATCTTCTTTCTGGTTTCTGAGATTTTAGGGGGCAGTCACATTTTTAAGCATTTAACCCCGAGCGCTAGAAACTTTTTCTCTTTCTTTTTTAATGAAAGCTGAGAGTGTGTTATAGTCACAAGATGCCAAAAGTGGGGGCTTTGAGTTTGGTTTAAAACAGCAAGTTTCACAAAACCCACAATCAAATTTTGAGAGTTGCCAACACTGCTAATGTTTCATTATAAATCAGTCTCTGAAAGATGCTATAAACAATATGACTTCAGTTTAAGAACAGCGTGTGTTTGATCCGCTTTAGCTTCAACATTTTCCTAGGTGGATCTGCTTAGTTTCAATGGGTTATGTATGTAAAATTTAAAGCTGGTGAGAAATGTTCTTGTTGTTTAATAACACAGTTTGATGCCATCCTTAAAATAGGAAGCAGTATAGCCAAGGCAGTTACAGACCTTTTTGTTCAAGGTTTTTTGTTTTTGACCTTCTTCCATAAGAGCCCGTGTGAAAAGGTAACATCTTTTGAGGACTAATTTTCGCAATTAAATCAAGCAGAATAATACCTCGTCCCAAAGTCTTAGTGATACACAGCCTTAATGAGTTCTGTAGGCCACACACCAGCATGTAGGTCAGCACAATGATCTTAATTCATATCTGATTCTACAACTCCATTCATTTCCAATGATCCTACACCAGGAATGAATTTGGCTTGTTGCTTCGTAGCAATAGAGCACGTTACAGCATTGATTATTTGCATGCTGCGGGGGCTGGATAAGTTTGGGCAATGTGATTAGGAGACATTAGGGTACATGACCCTGTTTCAAACAGGAACTTCTGGGTAATTGAGATTCAGAAAAGTGAGGCTGTACTTAGTTGATAAAAGGCTTTTCAGGGTAAAGTGGAGAGTAAATCTTTTATGTTGTTTGAGTGAAAATGAATAAACAATTAGGCTGGGATTTCCAAAGCCACACTTGGGATTGACATGCCCACCCCCCCCCCCCATTGCAATTAATGGGACGTGTGCATCTAAATCCCCTTGGAGACGTGAATCCTTAATAGATAGGGCTATTCTGATGTGCCAGATGTTACTATCAAGGCAGATTTCATGCTGGGCTGATTTCATACTTGGCCTCTGTTTTTGCAGGCATGGTTTTGTGGGGCACTGTTTTGTCCCACAATTATAGCCAAGTCCTACAGTCGGCTGAGCATCCTCAGTTCCCAGCAAAGTCATTGGGTGGTTGAGGGTGCTTAGCACCCTCCAGGAGCAGATCTTAAGTGTGGGCACAAATGCTACCATTTAGGGGTGGGATTTTTCAAAGCTGCCTAGGGGGTTTAGACACCCATCAACAGCAATTAGTAATGACTGGATGTCTAGCTACCTTGACTGTGCCTACAGACCAGAGAGTGAGGACTTGTGTTGTGACCTATAGGCCTCAAACCCAGGGCCACAGGGATTACAGGAGCAGCCACACTGCCACTCTTCACCTGGCAGCCTGCTGACAATAGCTGGCCCAGGACCCAGGAAGCCCAGACCCAGTTTGAGGCTCCATCCCTGACATCCCAGTGGCAGAGTCCAAGAGCAGCTGATTGGCCTGCTGCCCCTACTTAAGCAACAGGAACAGGAAGCTCTCTGAATAACAGCTCCTGCTCCCCCAGCCTGACTTCCTGATGTGGCTTGGCTCCAGATCTCTCCCTTATGGTTCTGATCTCTGGTTTGTCTCCTGCTTCTGATCTTTTGGTATCCTGACCCAGCTGACTCCTGACGGTGGACTCTGGCTCTGACCACTAGGTACAGCTGCCCATGACCTGGCCCTGACAACTTGTTTACACAGGGAAATTGTCCAACATAGTTACTTTGGAATAGCTCCCCATGTGGCCACTGTATTCCAGAATAAATGTGATTTTTTTTTATTCCAGAATAATTAGTCTGCTTTAGAAATATACTAATTATTCTGAAACAAAGTGACTTTTATTCCAGAATAGTGTGTCCACAGGGGGCGCTATTCTGAAATACTGTCCTTATTCCAGTCAATTTCACTGTGTAGACAAGTTCTTAGATGCTGAATCACTGATGTTTGCATGCACAGTTAAAGATGGGAGCGAAACTACCTGGCATGACAAGTCCTCCTGTAAAAACAGAAGCTGGGCTTCAAAATCAGGACATTGTCTCAGACTTTCTGTGACCTCAAGGAGACATCTCCTTGGTCCCATCAGGTTCACCCTAGGCAGTTCTGTTTGGTGAATGATTTCACGCTGAATACTGAAGATGTTGCACTCCAGGATTTAATTAGGATATTTCTTACGTCAAGTGGCTCAAAAACATCCTTAGCTTAGGAGGAAAAATCGAAAATCCTTCTGTTCAACTCTGTCCCGTATTGCCCTAATATACACTCTCACATGCGCTGCAGCTCCCTGCCAAAACCCAGACTCTCCTAATACAGGGGATTCAAAAGTGGGTTTTAATAGCCAGCTACCCCCCCCAAAAAAAATCTTAACTTCGTATACAGTTCTGCATCTAACTGGAAGCTCCTGATGTAAGCCTGACGTTTGTGTAGAGAAAATCTTAAACTAGTTCTCTCCCTGGTTCTTAAATGGGCTTTTATAGCTGAAACTTATAGATACAGTACTTTTTTCCCAAGGCTTTTTACAGCAATTAAAGAAGTTCAAGCAAATACACAAACCTCAGATCCCGGAAAGCTTGCCAATTGCTTTGCTGTTAGTGCAGATTCTAACAGCAACATTTGTTCTCCTGAAGCTGCCCTAAACAAGGAGTGTTTTACATCCATAAATAGTTGCTTTTGGAGACAGGTGGGCCCACAGCAAACTTTATTTTTCTGGAAACAGCAAATGCATTATGCAGGGAGAACTTCCCAAGGATGCCCTCCGCACCCTTTGTAGGAAATACTGTACAAATCTTTATGGCAATGCCAGTTTTTAAGTTGCATGAGCGACAGTCACAGCAAGGACGTGTTGTTGCATTTTCCATTGGCTGTCGGCATTTTATTTTGGAACCATTGATGTTTTGATCTTTGCATCTCTCCCCCATCTTGTCTCCCTTTCTATGTTCACGTTACCTTGAACTTGTCTGGCTCTAGCTGAAGAGAGGCATTCTGACAATACAGCATTCTTCTTTACACAAGTGCCTGGCCAATGCAGAATTGAAAATAACCACAAAGTAGAATTGCAGCAGTTGACGAGAGAGAGGAAACCGGTATTCTCCTTCCTTGCAAGTTCCAATAACGTCCTTTGAGATGTCAGCTTATCAAGCCACAAAAAGAAAACCGTTCAAACCAAAAGCAAAAATAATTTCTAAAGCACACAAGTTCAGTGATAAGGTTCAACAGCTGTCCTTAACCCATTGTGTTATGTCTGTTACAGTAACTGTGATGCATGACCAGAAAGGGTTAAGCATCCTACAGGATAAATGGCTCAAATTCAACCCTTAAAAACAGAAATCAACAATGTAATCAAGCAGTCCCTGTCTGTGTGGTATTCTGTTACTTCAGAGATCAAAAGAACATCTTAACATTTAAATGAACTATAAACATAGGCTATCACTGTGTTCATCTCTCTTTGAAGTGTATAGCAAATCATCTGTAAATGGTGGAAAAACAGGCAATTGCCTTATGTTAATCTGTGTGAATAATTACCGGGTGACGCTTAGGAAATGACTGTCCCATGTTTGCCGAGGGATTCCAACCTGTCAAAGAAGGCCCGAAATTGTATAAAGATGTTTGGGTCCCAATCCTTTTTATTTCAGATCTGCTTAAGCTTCATCAGAGGAAGTTTGAGTTGCAAGATTGCGATCCAAGTCCTAAACTGGAACACCCTGAATATGATATTGGATATTGGACTATAACCTATGGACTAAATTCTAAAAGAACTCTTTGCAGCTACAAAGCTCTCCATATCTGCTATGAATTTGAAGCTCGAGATTGTCTGTATGTATATTGATCTTTTAACCTATACTCTCTCTCTTTTCTTTTTTAATAAATTTTAGTTTAGTTAATAAGAATTGGTTGTAAGCGTGTATTTGGGTAAGATGTGGAACATTCATTAACCTGGGCGGTAATGTGTCTGATCCTTGGGACTGGTGGAACCTTTTTTGTATGATGAATAAAATTTTCATTAATCCTCGTCAGATCTGACTTGAGTGCCTACGTGGAGGCCTGAGGCTGGGTCACTTTCAGGAACCTGTGTTGTTGGCTTCTGAGTAACCAGTGAGGTAATAAAGAAGCCGTTTTGTGCTGGCTTGGTAAATCTAAGCGTTGGAATATCCACCAGCTTTGAGGATTGTCTGCCCCGTTCTTTGCAGTTCACCCTAATTGAGTGACCTCAACTGGCTGCCCTGGGATTCCGGCAGGGGTGAAAGTAACACAGACAATTTACTGGTATGGGGCCCGGCTTCGGGCCCCCCAGAAGGGTGGGGCCTCGGATGGAAGAGGCGGGGCTGGGGGGGTCAGCCTCCCCACGCAGCCCATCCGCGCTGCCTGGCCTGCGCCGCCCAGGGTGCCGGTGGTGGTTTAAAAGGGTCTGGGGCTCTGGCCACTGCTCCTCCCCAGGCCCCGGGGCAGCTGCCCCTTTTACCCCCACCATCAGCGACCCTGCTGGTATGGTTGCTTTAACGTTGGCTGCGTACGGGCACCAGTACTGGCAGCCACTTCTTACCGGTACACCTGGATTCCGGTCACAGTAACTATGATACAATATGGAAGATCAGTGCTAAGACAGCATCCAGTACCGTTTAAGCATCAAGCAAGGACGGTCTGTTTTAAACCTTAAGGCGGGCATAACTAATGGCTCCTGGAGTCAAAGGGAATTGTGTGCATGCATTCTTCAGACATTTGAAATGTCTTTGCTTGCCAGGGCTGGGAAAGGGTTATAAAGTTTTTAATCTACATGTATATAATTCACTGGTTATGAGACCTACTGTCCCAGTGGGTGGGGTTACATCTTACCCTAGGTTTTATTTCACACTCCCTATTGGTGTCTGATTGCCATATGATGCATTTCCTGCTATGGATCTGTAGTATGAAATATGCTTAACCATATGGTGTATTCAGACTGGGTGTGGCCACAGACACCCTGTAGAGTATTCCTGTTTTGGCTTGGTCTACATATGAATTTTGTATCAGGATAACAACCTCAGTGTGAGGTGATTTTTACCAATGGAGTTGTATTGCTACAACCCTAGTGTGGACACAGCTGTAATGGTTTAAAGGTTCCTTATTCTGGTATAGTTTATTCCCCTTTGTGTGTGGGAATAAGCTATCCTTGTATAGCTGCATCTGCCCTCACGGGTCTATCACTCTAAATATACGGGGATAGTTAAAGCAATAGAATTTTTGGGTGTAGATAACACCCAGAACAATGAGCTGCGTGCGTAGGTGCTATTGCTGTGGCTGCAATGGGCAGGGGACGGGGGGTGTGGGACATTGCCTGGTGCAGTGGTTTTCGACCTTTTTTTATTTACGGACCCCTAAAAAATTTCAAGTGGAGGCACGGCCTCCTTTGGAAATCTTCGACATAGTCTGCGGATACCCAGAGGTCCATGGACCACAGGCTGAAAACCACCGGCCTACTGTTTTCCACTCAGGGGAGAGGAGATTTTCCTACGACTCTTGTCTAGGGGGGTTCTCCGTTAGCTCAGGTGACAGAGCAGTGCGTTTTGGAGCTGAAGGGCCAGGATTCTGGGGTACGTGTGTTCATATTGCAATTATCTCTGCTGTCTGGAGCATATTGATTCATTGCACCACATCCCCTTGGAGCCCTAAGCCCTGCTCCAGAACACCCCTCTGGGGTGGAGGCCAGAACATGTCTGCCTTGTATTTCCTGCTTGGGTGTGGGCTTTCTGACAGTGCCAGAATTTTGCCAGTAGAAGTGAAGGCCTTAGCAGTCTGGGAGAGTACATACTGTTCATGAACAGGAGCGCTGACCTGTACTCCCTGTCTCAGCATATGCAAGAGAAGAGAAACACTTGGACTAAAATGAAAGGATTAGCCCTGCAATTGGAATAAGAACAGCATCTGTCATGAGATCATTGTGGGTAAAACCACAAGGCTCTTCCATCCTCATGCTGCAGGGCATGAGCTGATTCCCAGCGGGAACCCAGAGAATTTCACCCTCCTCTGGAGCAGCCACCATTGGCCACAAGATAGCAGACGACCTGGACCCTTGCACTGACTAGAATGGCAGCTAGTACTCTGTGTTCCTAGAAGGCTTCGCTCTCTGGCTGATTTAATGGTTTTAAAATCCCACATAGCCCTTGTTTTACTTTTAATGTAGTGATTTTAAAGTTACATGAGAGCCAAACGCTATTCAAGACCAATGAACCTCTCGATTTGGTTGTTCCGTGATTGTAACTCAAGACCAGATAGATTTTTTTTTTAATCTCATTTTTTTCCCTCTGTTAGGAGTGTCTGTGTTGCACTGTGTAGTCCCGGGGTGACTTTTACACCTTGAGCTTCAAAGCCTTGCAAATTGTTTCAGAACTTGCAAATCCATCTTTTGGATATTTTTACAGGTCTTAATCCATACTCGGCTTTTTAAAAAATTATTGTTCTTATTACTAGTGTCTTTACAGGAATATTGTTTTGATTATAGTTTGGGCTTATTTTGTTTTTTGTTTTTGTTTTGCCTGCTGTATAGAATACCCGTTTCTGATGATCAAAATGGAATCTTATTTTCAGAGAGGAGGAATGCAGCATTTAGAAAATCCTACCAGCTCCCCAAATATGCTGTATGAACAGAAGTCTCCAGCCTAAGTATGTGTATGGTCCCCATCACCGTGCTATGTGAGCAGTAATGGATTGATTGTGCAATACCCCTGCCAAGGTAGGAAAGTATCATTGGCTCGGTTGCACATTTCATAGAAGAAGGAGTGAGGCACTTGCCTCACCGCACACAACGGGGGGTGGGAACATGCCCACCTTATAACTTTGCACTCAGTGGTTAGAGCACTGTCTGGGATGTGGAAGAACCAGGTTCAACTCCCTCCTCAAGCAGCAGAGAGCAAGGATGTGAACAGGGGTCTCCCACCCCTCAAGAGTGTGCTCTATCCACTGGGCTGTGCGATACTCTGATGTGGGCTCCCTCGGTCTCTCCTGCTGAAGCTGTTCCTTGGTGGACTAACGCTTTAGAGTCACTGGGCCAGAGAGAAAGAGAATGACTCTCTAGTCCAGTAATTCGCGTAGGTGGAAGGCCCAGGATCCAGTGCTCCAGCTCTAATGGCTAGTTACGTATTTATCCACAATGGAACAGCTTCAGCAGAAGAGACTGAGGGAGCCCCCCATCAGATGGCTCAGTGGTTAGAGCTCTGGAGGATCCTATTCAAATCACTTCTCCCCAGCAGGCAGAGATGGGAGTTGAACCGGGGCCTCTCCCATCCTAGGTAAATGCACTAACCCTCCCCTTTGAATGGGACCTGAGCTGGTAGATGGCCTCTGAGCATTCCTGCCAGATCAGACCAGGCAGGCAGGACAGCTGGGCAAATGCCTATCTTCCCCTGGTATGTGCATCGCACCAGGCCTTAGGCAGGAGATAGGTGCCCAGGTTGCTTAGGGTGAGGCAGCAGTGCCCATGCCCAGAGGCAGAAACTTAGGCAAATTTTACCCTGAAATTTGAGGCACAGAGTGAGTTTAGGCACCTACAGGGTTAGCTGGCAGCCAGGTGGGAGGTTTGTGGGTCCTGTTGGAACCTAAAACCGAGACTTGGGTGCCTAAATACCTTTTGTGAATTTGGACCATTATCCCCAGCTGGGAAACTGAGGCACAGAGCCATTAAGGCTGAAGTTTTCAAGAGTGCCCATTGAGTGCTGGTGCCCCAGTTGTTCAGTACCTCTCTGGAGATACCTTTGGCCTCCTTTTCAGGGATGCTGAGGGCCCACGGCACCAACTGAAGCCAATGGGAGCTGCAGGCAATCAACCTCCGAGAGAAATCAGCTCCGAGGTGTCTCAAGTTGGGTGACCAAGACCCGAGGCACCTGCACTCAATGGTCATGAATGAAAATTTGAGTCCGTGGCCCTTTAAAAGTGCCTAAGAGTATGTCTGTACTGCCAGCTCGGAGCAGTTAAGCCGCGGCAGAGTGCACTTTGATGCAGGCTGCACAAATGCCCCTGGATTCCTGGAACTCCACTGTTCTAGGCCTTGAGCTAGCTAGATGAAAACTAGCTCAAGTATGTCAGCTCAAGCTGCAATCATGCCTCGGCACTGCCGTCTAGATGTCTGTAGGTGACTTAGAAGCCTGAAGTGCCATTTCCAAAGGTGACCTAAACACTAGGAGCTAGTCCCATCAATGTCACTCATGACCATCTTACCCTATGTGACTTGACCCAGGTTATGCAATCAGTCTATGGCAAATTGGGAATCGAATCCCTGGGTCCAAGTCTAGTCCAGTCCCACAGCCACATGACCATCCTTCCTTCACATCTGACTGTGCGGCACTCAGTCAACTTCACCTGAGTCTGGCAGCTGCTGGGTGCAATTAAAAAAAAGACAGAACTGGACAAAATTTCTGGATCAAGCAAGAAATTTCCACCATCCCCCTCTCCCCCCCAACCCTAATAAATTAATACCTAAATATTAAAAACCCGCCACTAGATGCAGGTGCAAAACTGATTGTTCTTAAGGCCTCAGCAGTGCCATTAAAAGTATCTATTTTCTCACGGGGCTTATCTTAACTCTTCTCAACCTGTGAACATTGCTGGGTTGAAATTGGCTTGCTCTACAACTACCTCGGCCCCTCCAAGCACAACCTGGCAGCATCTCTAAACATTTATCCCGAGTCTCCTTTCATTTGGGCAAAGTGGTTATCAAACTGCTTTCTGGGAAGGATAACTGGGGTCAGGAGTCTGAATCAACTGTCGGCAGACACAACTCACGGATATTGTTTTCATTCTTTTGAGGATGCATAGTGCATAGACTTAACAGCGGCCCCTACTGTAACTTGATATTGACCAACTCTGGAAGGACTTTTGTAAACCTTAGCAAACCTATGGGTTTGCAAACATAGTTCTGCTTGATCCTTGCTGCAGCAGGAAATAGGGGTGGTGAAAATAACCAAAGCCTCTGACAAATTGCAGCAGCTTAATAGAATCATAGAACCATAGAATATCAGGGTTGGAAGGGACCTCAGGAGGTCATCTAGTCCAACCCCCTGCTCAAAAGCAGGACCAATCCCCAGTTAAATCATCCCAGCCAGGGCTTTGTCAAGCCTGACCTTAAAAACTTCTAAGGAAGGAGATTCCACCACCTCCCTAGGCAATGCATTCCAGTGTTTCACCACCCTCCTAGTGAAAAAGTTTTTCCTAATATCCAACCTAAACCTCCCCCACTGCAACTTGAGACCATTACTCCTTGTCCTGTCCTCTTCTACCACTGAGAATAGTCTAGAACCATCCTCTCTGGAACCACCTCTCAGGTAATTGAAAGCAGCTATCAAATCCCCCCTCATTCTTCTCTTCTGCAGACTAAACAATCCCAGTTCCCTCAGCCTCTCCTCATAACTCATGTGTTCCAGACCCCTAATCATTTTTGTTGCCCTTCGCTGGACTCTTTCCAATTTATCCACATCCTTCTTGTAGTGTGGGGCCCAAAACTGGACACAGTACTCCAGATGAGGCCTCACCAATGTCGAATAGAGGGGAACGATCACGTCCCTCGATCTGCTCGCTATGCCCCTACTTATACATCCCAAAATGCCATTGGCCTTCTTGGCAACAAGGGCACACTGCTGACTCATATCCAGCTTCTCGTCCACTGTCACCCCTAGGTCCTTTTCCGCAGAACTGCTGCCTAGCCATTCAGTCCCTAGTCTGTAGCTGTGCATTGGGTTCTTCCATCCTAAGTGCAGGACCCTGCACTTATCCTTATTGAACCTCATCATAGAATCATAGAATCATAGAATATCAGGGTTGGAAGGGACCTCAGGAGGTCATCTAGTCCAACCCCCTGCTCAAAGGCAGGACCCATACCCAATTAAATCATCCCACCAGGGCTTTGTCAAGCCTGACCTTAAAAACTTCTAAGGAAGGAGATTCCACCACCTCCCTAGGCAACGCATCAGATTTCTTTTGGCCCAATCCTCCAATTTGTCCAGGTCCCTCTGTATCCTATCCCTGCCCTCCAGCGTATCTACCACTCCTCTAACATCATCCTGTGGCTAGGTCACTTGACAAGGAGTCAGAGGACCTCAGTTTCCCATCCCACCCTTTTGTATATTTAGATTTTAAGATCTTTTGGGCAGAGGCAGGGACAGGCTCACATTATATTTTTTGGTACCGTACCCAGCGCAATAGGGGCCTGATCTTAGCTGAGGCCTCTAGGAACTATCGTCATGCAATGAATAAGGAATAATAATAATAATATTGCAACTCGCCATGCCACAGATGAGCTGGTGTTGCATATGTTATGAGAGTGTAAACCTGGTTCTCTTACCACCTTTTCCCAACTTGCTTATCCTACATTAGCATCCCAGTTTGAAAATGTCGCCGTTAACTGCTCTCTGTCTCCATTTCCCCATCTGTAAAATGGAGAATAGCATTATTTACTAATCTGTGAAAAGCAGTTGGAGGTCCAGGGATGCCATGGGCATGTGAGATATTTTTTATTACTAAATTTAATTCTGACCAAAAATTCAAGTTTTGTGCATGAATGGTAAGTATTTAACAAAATACACAAGTCAATAAAAGCTGGAATAAAAGAAGTGGTTTGAGAGGCACGAATAGAAATGTAAAACTATTGACTTGTCTTCCTGATTTATAGCTCTACAGAATGGAAGCAATCAAAATGGGATCAAAGTCGCATCCTTTTTCATTGCCTTGGTGCACCGTCGTAAACTAACAGTGGGCCGAATCAGAAGATTATTGGCTTTGGTTCTGCAAGAGTTTTTGACCATTAATGCTTATTTTTCAGAGTTGTGTACAGTGCTCTCTGTTTTCTGAGTCGGTGAATTCACTTCCCTCTGAATCTCCCTGTTCACTGTGCATGTAGGGCCAGATCCTGACAACTGCTTTGGATTCTTTAAGATTCTTGAAATATATTTAAGTCTCCCTTGTGGGACAGTGTAGCGAGGCAGAGTGGCCTCCCTCCGGACTGGAAAGTGAGGGATCACTACATTTCCCCTGGCTGGCGGAGCCGAACCCACACTGCTCCCCTTGCCAGAAGTACCAGGGCGGGACAGGAAGTATAAAGGGAGGGCTTGGCATCTCAGTTGAGCAGGAGCCAGGGAAGGAGACGGACGCCTCCGCTCCGGTGTGACACCCAGGGGAGGAACCTGTGCTCTGCAGCACCCTCCCCTGGAGGAGACTGGGCCTGAAGAGGAGCTGCCGCCGGGACTGCCTGCCACTGTGTACCCCAAGAAGCCAGAGGACCTGCAGATTATAGAGGTACCAAACCCCGGGGCAGTAGGAAGTAGTCCAGGAGCAGCCGACAACTGGCCAGCTACCTTGCTGACTGATTCTAGGTCAGCGTGTTGCAGCTGGATCCCTGCTGACCCGGTGGTGGACCACTCCACCACTGTTAGGGCCCCGGGCTGGGACGCGGTGGAGTTGGGTGGGCCCGCGTCCCCCTATCCTGCTGCCACCCCACCCTTGGGGCGGCCGACACCCCACCCTAGGCCAGGAGGCCTGTGTGAATCTACCGTCCGTCAAGCTTGGACGCTAGACTTGGTTGGTGCTCACCCCTACCTGAGCCCCTAGACCGTGTGTTTGCTCTCTGTCTTGGCCAGGAGGCTTAGGCGGCCTGCTCTCTGCTCGGCTCCAAAGGGCTAGAGCTCCAGATTGTCAAGTACTGCCAGTCCCAGCTGCGGGGCTGAGAGCTAAAGACTGCTCAGGACTCTGCCCCAACCCAGGGGGGACCAGGCCATTATTGCTTGTCTGCCTCTGTTAGACGCGCACAGAACAATAAACTACTTACGGCTCGGCCTCGCCAGTGCGACCCGGACCCGAGGGTTACGGCCCAATACAGCGAGGCAGAGTGGCCTCCCTCCCCACTGGAGAGCGAGGGACCACAACAGACAGGAAAACCATCCCCCACCCAACTCTAAAGAGATAGATGGCAAGAAAAAGCCCCTGGGTGGGGGCCCGTAGGGGAATTATGGGAAGGCATTGGAGAACTATTCACCCTCGATTGTCACATGGAAGCACTAACGTGCATCCTCGCTGATGAGGTGAGCTCACTCGAGGTCTGGCCTGTACCTCCAGTTGTGTCAGCCAATTTGTGTTAGTACCCCCCTCCCCCGGCCCCCGCCACCACACACAAGTAAGAGTTTGTGTGCGTGTGGCTGGGAGCTGAGTTAATTCCCACTCGAGCTATAACGCGAGGTAACTCATTAGTGAAGACAAAGCCTACAGACTAACACGGTTGTAACCACACTGCTGTAGTTACACTGGTCCAAATTTCCCTGGTCCAGACAAGCCCAAGGGCAACAGAAAGTGGTAGGCCCAATCTCCACACTAAATTGTACCTATTTAACGAAAGGTGTGGGGATTTTTTCTCTGATTTTAGTTAAATTTGGTGTGACTTTCTGTGTGGATGCTCTCAAATTCACTTCAACGTGGCTTACATCAAGGTAGCTTGCAACTTTCCATGTATAGGTGCAAGCTAAGCTGCTAGAACCAGTTTCAAATGGAGGAGTGACCATGCAGGGGATTGCATTGGTTTAACTACATTGGTTTTTTAAACTGATTTAAGTTAAACTGGTGCAGCGTAATGTGGGAACAAGCTTTTAGTCGTGCTAACAGCTGAACCCTCCATTCTACTGCACAAATGATCTACTCATGTCCCTCCTCTGGGGTATTTGTCACGCACTACAGAATGCGCGGTGGGCCAGGCGGTCAATGAGCGCGCTCAGCACTTTGCAAGTCCTAACCTTTCATTTGGGCTTGTTGTGTTGGTAAAGGATGCAGCAGTAGCAGCCAGACCAAGCTGTTTCCTCCCTTGGACAGGAAACCTGGTACATGACCTTTGCACTTCAGAGTAACCCTTTATGAAAATGCCCTGCTGGAAGGGAGCTCTGGCCATGAATGGCCTTGATTCATGCATTAAACCTGCCCTGCACTGCTGGGAGTGACTGGGCAGAGGGGCCTGTGCACAGGACTGGGAGCCAGGAACTCCTGAGCCCACACTGGACACTGACTCCCTTTGTGGCCTTGGGATAGTCACTTAATGCAAGGTTTTCAAAGGTATTTAGGCACCTAAAAGTGTAGCTAGGCACCTAGTGCGATTTTTCCAAAATGCCTCACCACGTTAGGCCCCTAACGCCCACCAGGCGCTCAGCCGGCAGAGCCTTCTTGCTGAAGATGAGCTGGTTAATGTTTGTAAAGGTGACGAGAGTTGCAGAAGGGAGGAGTACGGCCATTACTAGGGTACTGCAGGGATAGTGCGCCTGCTGCTTCTGGGCCTCCTTAAAGAGAGACCAAGGGCCAAGCGGTGACCTTACCTCCTCCTGGCACTGTGGGCCGCGTGTGGCTGAGCAGAGGCAGCCTGAGGCAATGGGCCTGCTCAGGACTGGTGAGGATAGGGTGTGGCTGGAAGTGAGCCCGCTGTCTGACATTCCTTACTGCTGCCCCTTTGTGATGGTGGGCGTGGTGAAAGCCACATGCAACCAGGCCCCACTCAGCACTCGGGAAGTGCCATCATCAGCATTCTGCATTCCCGGTGTGGGGAGGGATTGGGAAGGAGAGGAGGAACGAGAGGGAGAGGACGGATGGCAGGCTCAATGCACCCTCCCCTCCATCCAGCCCAAATTTCTTTCCAAGTACCACCCACTACACCAATTCTGCAGAGCTGAGTTAATCACTTCAGTGAGAGGTTGGGCAGCAGCTCGGGCTTTGAGCCCTCTCTCCAGTTCCATGTGGAGGGGCTATGCAGGACTGGGACAAGAAGAGTAAAGCTCACCGGGTCTGATACCCCACTACTTTATGCGCTTCTATGCACCTGCAGAGAGTGGGTGTCAAATGCTTCCACTCTGACTTGGTAGCTTTTGCCATCTACCTGGCACAGGTGTAAATGACAACACAAGATGCCAGGCAATGAGGAACCCCAAGCCTCCATGCAGTTGGTTTAGGTACTTGCACTTGATGCACCCCTTCCATCAAGGAGCACTTGACCCTTGTTCCTCAGGGATGGACCCTCTGACCCTGGAGCATGGACTCCAGGTTTTTTGGAATCTTGCCTTAAGAGGCAGAATTCAGTGTCCTAATCCCCACAATGGCAGCAGCATTGACCCATGGAGCACTTCTGCGTGGGAGGCAGGCACCCAAGAGTAAACCAAAGCCTGGTGCTCATGCCAGTGCTGAGAGCAGCAAAGAACGAATGGAGACAAGAGTAGACGACATCAGCCACAGCGAAGAGAGCGCCCTATCCAGCAGAAAGCTGCACTCGGTGAAGTTCAATTCCATTTACACTGGAGTGACCAAGACCAGGATCCAGCCCAGAATGGCTTTCAAGAGTTTCCCATTTGCTTCAAAATGTCTTATTGGCACCAGAGCCGCGGACAGCATTACGTATTTGTATAAAAAACAAGAAGTTACCTTTTACCTTTTGGATCTGTTTGTATTTGCCTAACTGCAGGCATTGCAAGGCTGCGTATTTACAAGCCAGCTTGTATTTGTTTAACTTATTGAACCTGAGCTAGCAAAGGTACATTTGCACGGTCTCACTTTCCCCTACGTAGGGAAGGGAATCCAGACTGCGGCTAGGGAAAAGAAACCGACACCCAAACACCAAAGCAGCTTTGTATGGATTTTAAATGATTTATTATCCCAACTTGGCCCTGTCTTCTTTTACATTCCTCTTTTGGGGAGGCCTTTTTCTTTCTTTATGCTTTCATACGTTCACATCACTGCTGACGTCTGGGCTGTACAATCTAAATGAAAAAGGTTTTACCCTTGCTCCACGAAAACTGCTCCTTGCATGTGCAATGGTTAGTAAGGTAGAGAATGACTGATCCACCGGAGAAAAAACAGAGCATTGGTGTGCAGTGGTTGGAGTCATGGGGACCTAATTCTCCTCTTATCTATACTAGTGTAATGTTATTGACATTAATAGGGCATAATGTGGGGACAGTTGTCTGCTCCTGCACTGTCACTTGCAGGATTGGAGCCTAAATCCATACTAAGGCACCTAAACAAGAAGCCTGATTTTCAGTTCATTGATCATCATGGGTGCTCCTTTCCGAAACTCAGGCTACTTTAGGTGCCTAAATATGGACTGAGGAGCATAACTTACAATTCCTTTTCTGGAAAATCTGGCCTGTGGCAAACAAGAGCTGAATTGTAGCGTAAAAACCAGCAAGAATCCCACCCTTTTCGAACCAGTCAGGGATTTTTTCCGACGAAATGTTTTCTCATCAAAAAACGCCGATTTGTTGAAACCGAACTTGTGGTGGGAGAGGGGTGGCTGTGCAACACATTTTCTGTTTAAAAACTGGGGTTTGGTTTTTTTGGAAAAAGTTTTAAAATCGTTTAAATGGGACATTTCAACATTTTCTCCCCAAGAAATTCTGGTTTGCGGTTCACACCAACTTTTCAGTTTGAGATTTTATGGTAAATAAAATGTTAAAACCTTTAAAAGGTCAACATTGAATCGAAACAAACTGTTTTAATTGACCTGACCAATATTTTTCCCCCATGATTGTTTCTCTAAGACTTTGAAATTGTAATTTTTTCCTCCCGATTCAGGACTGGAACATTTTTTTGAAATCTCTAAAGTTTTCCCAGGATGGGAAAGCCATTTTCCACCTAGCTCTGCTCCTCTCCTCATACACAGACCCTTAGAAAAAGAAAGCACAATCCCTCCCCTTCCATTTCTTTTGCAGGTGTCTTTAACAATTATTTTTAAATAAGGGGCAGAGGGCGACAAACATTTTTGGAGGAAAATCATTTATTTCCCCATTTTGTATGCAGGTTCCTGACTTTGCAATATCTTTTGGAATACTGATTCCAACTCTAACGGTATACGGTTTCCCCCTAAACATATTGGATCCAATCTTGCAATTGGATCATTCTTTGTGCCTAAGTGGGTATGTTACATTTATTTTATATTGATCCTTACCTGTTACGGTTTTAAGTGCAGTCCTGAGCTAGGAACGCTTTCCTAAATAAGCAAAAAGAATGGGGAGTACCTGTGGCACCTTAGAGACTAACATTTATTTGGGCATAAGCTTTCATGGGCTAAAACCCACTTCATCAGATGCATGCAGTGGAAAATACAGTAGGAAGATAAGGAGGAGGAAATGGAATTATTTGTACAAAAACCAGCAGGTGGTTGTGGCTTTATTTGTATTATAATTGCTTTTCTCACATTTTTCCTTTCTGGGTTGTCAAAAATATTTTCCAGAAAGGATCAGTTTGCAAAGAAATATTTTTTTTTTTATAAATTACATTTTGTTTCATAATGTCAAGCTTTATCCTCCCAACAAAACTAAGGTACTACATATATTTTGAACCAATCAACAGATATTAAACTTAATAGCACATGTTCTTCTTAACAGGGCCGGCTCCAGCACTTTTGCTGCCCCAAGTGGCAAAAAAAACAAAACAAAAAACCTTGCCGCCCAACACGGAGGCGGAGTGATGGTGCGGCCGCCGAATTGCCACCGGCGACCGAAGAAGAGTCGTGTCCCCACCGCCGAATTGCCGCCGAGCGCGAAGCGCACTGTGATGGAGCGGCCGCTGAATTCCCGCCGCCACCGAGGGCGGATTGCCGCCCCAGAGCCCGACTTCCTGCCGCCCCTTTACATTTGCCACCCCAGGCACCTGCTTGGTTCGCTGGTGTCTGGAGCCGGCCCTGCTTCTTAAATATTATTGTTGTGATGACATTTTAAACATATTTAGCGGACAAATATTGCATGTGGGCTTTTTCACAGCCTTACAGGATCTTTAAATCTGGACTCTCCGGGGCTTTGAACTCTGCTCCTTTAGTATTTCCTTTTTTGATAGTGTATTTGAAGTGGCTGCTGTTTACCCTCTAGCCGTTTAGTCTCTGATTTCATCGAGCACGTTTGCATCGTGCAGTATGTCTGCAGCTTTGAAACATTCATAGAGAGGGAGTTAAAATGAAGTTGTTGCCATGATAAATGTTCATTTCATTATTGCGTCTTGGGCCTACATTGGGGGCTGGATCCAGTTCAGTAAGAATATAATGGACCATTAAAAATACTTAGGCCAGATTCTGATCTCATTTACACTAATGTAAATCCAGAGTAACTCCAAAGTGTTGGAGATCAGAATCTGGCCCCCAGTTTTCAGCTAAGAATACGAGTGTTTGCCTGGCGGAGTTTATCACAAAATGCATGTTTTTCTTGCAGCCAAATGAATGCATCTTTCCCCCCAATCGTTTGTTAAAATCCAAGGCCTTTCAGCTTATTCTTTGCTGTTCTCAAGTTTGGGCAAAAAATTGTAATTTAAATAATAAACTGTTATATTCTAGAGTTACCAAAAGCTCATTAAATGGTCTAAGGTAAAATAACGATAGTGACACAGGGCCAAATACAGTTCTCAGTTACCCTAGTGTAAATTCCTAATAATGCCTTTGAAGTCAATGGTGTGACTCCAGATTAACACTTCATCCGATGGAGTGAGCTGTAGCTCACGAAAGTTTATGCTCAAATAAATTGGTTAGTCTCTAAGGTGCCACTAGTACTCCTTTTCTTTTTACTGGAGTAAATGAGAGCAGAATGTAGCCCATAGATTTACCCTGGGGGTTTCTGTTAAGGTGATTACATTAAGAATGAGGGTGGCCAAAGGCCAGATTAGCTTCATGGTGGTTCTCTCCTTAAATTCCAAGAAGTTGTTCTAGGAGAGGAGGGTCCTGCTGGGTCCAGCTGTTGTGGGTCCCCCTCGCTCCTGATGATAACAGTGACTTGACCGTCTCCTATTTAGAGGGGCAGTGATGTTGTGCTTTTAATGGCACAGTACAGTTTAGAGTATGTCTATTTTGCAGTTGGCAGTGTCTGTGATTGCAGCATGGGTAGGTAGACCTGAGTTAGCTTTAATCTAGCTAGCTCTGGTACTCTGCGATGCACTGGCCACCCAAGGAAACCGCCAGGGTCCTGGGCTGGAGTGTACAGCCCACATCAAAGCCTGGGCTGCCACAGCTTTGCTGCTTTTGGTATCTGCGCTAGCTAGATTAACGCTAACTTGGGGCATGTGTCCACGAGCTGCTGTCACACCCTGTGTGTGTAGACATACTCTTACAAAGAGATGGGCCTCATTCACAAAGTTTGGATTCTACAGTCTCCAGGAGTTTGGGGGCATTCACATCCAGGCTTTGGATTCAGCACATCGCAGAGATAAAGGCTAGCCACGAAGCTCCGATCCATAGCCAAAGGCCATGGGACATGGTGTTTTGGTTTGGCCCCATCTCTAATCCATCAACACTTGGTGATTTTTGCAGGGATTCTTTTGAGGACCATGAGTTTAAACAAAACAGAGATGCAAACGGGGTATCCTATGCCATGGACTTAAACTGAGAAGCACCAGCTTCCACTGATTTCAGGGGGAGTTCAGCACCTCTCTGGGTCTGGCCCTCTGCCACTAAAATGTATCAAGTTTCTAGTCCCGCAGATCTTACTTCTGGCAAGACTCCCATTGATTTCAGTGAGAGTTCTGCCCATCTGAGCATTTATATTCATCCCTTATATGCAGTGTGCAAGCTGGCTCCTAGCCAGGAACTATTACATTCTGTTCCTAGGACCAAGCAACCATCTCTTGCACAATACATCATCAGAGGGTCTCACTCAGCCAATATATTCCACAAAGGCATCAATAAAATAACCGCACCCTGATGTTTTTTTTGGTGCAATATATCAGTGGTGCAACAGGTCACTGTGATGAGGTATTATTGCAATCCATCATCAGACTGAGACCTTCTGAGACGGTGGTATTCACAAGGTAGTACCATCCAAGGAACAATAGATCTAGATGCGAACTGATTTTAACTATGAGGGGAGGGATATATCTCCCCCCTAGTTGCTTGTTTATGGCATGATGCAAAACCCAATGGTCTATAATAGTGTTGAGGCACAGGTACTTATTCCAATGAGTTTGATGGTTTCTGCTGCCCCTCGCAGACCGTATCATTTCACAAAACCAATTGTCATAGATTTTGAACGTTCGGTAAAAGGGACAAAATCTGTTCAGGTGAATCTCTGTGCCTGAACGTTAACATCAGATCCCCTTTACCAAAGAAATGTTCCCTCTAGGGCTCACGTGATCCTTGGATGTATAAACAGGAGTTTATATTCAAGTAGGAGCAGAGAGGTTATCTCACCTCTATGTTTTGTACTGGTGCGACCGCTGCTGGAATCCGGGGTCCAGTTCTGGTGTCCACAATTCAAGAAGATAGAGGTGCTGGAACAATTTGTATCGTGGGCGTGCTGAGAGCCACTGAACCAAACTGTGCTCCTTGTATATGATGGAAACAACTTCAAGCCAGGGGGTGTAGCAGCATCCCCAGCACCAGCATCTATGCAAGAAGGATGCTGAAAAATTAAAGAGGGTTCAGAGAAGAGACAGGAGAATGATTGAAGGATTGGAAAACCTGCCTTCTAGCAAAAGCCTTGAGGAGCTCAATCTATTTAGCTTATCAAAGAGAAGGTTAAGGGGTAACTTGATCAGTCTATAAGTACCTACATGGGGGCTGGGGGGAAACTGATAATAGAAGACTCTTCAATTTAGCAGACAAAGGTATAACAAGACCAATGGCTGGAAGCTGAAGTGAGATACATTTAGACTAGAAATGAGGCACACATTTTTAACCATGAAGGTAATGAACCACAGGAACAGTTTACCAAGGGTTGAGGTGGATTCTCCATCACTGGCCATTTTAAAATCAAAATTGGAGGTTTTTCTAACAGAAGTGCTCTAGGTCAAGCAGGGATTAATCCAGGCTATGTCTACACTGACAATTGAACAACAAAACATTTGTCTTTCAGAGGTGTTAGGCTCCCTGCCCCGCCCCAGACAAAAATTTTGCCGCTAACCCCACTCGTTGGGGGTGGAAGTTTTTTGTTGGCAGGGGAGCCGACAAACCGCACGACGTCACTAAAAACTGTGTAGTGTAGACAGAGCCTCAGTAACGTCCTATGGCCTGGGTCATACAAGAGATCGGACCAGATGAACACCTTGGTCCCTTCTAGCTTTGTCAGCTATGAATTTTATGAAAATGTTTAGGGAACCAGTATGGGCTAATGGCCTAAGCACAAAATTGGGAGCCAGCAACTCCTGGCTTCATTCTCTGCGTCTCCCTTTCTCCATCTGTAGAACAATGATGCGAGTGAAATTACATGAGGGATGAATTTGCCCCTCTGATTTCCATATACTTCACGGGGTGTTGTAAGGATTAATTATTTTGGAGCTATGTATTATTTCCCCTTGGGTTGTAGGAAGAATGGAAATGTACAGGTAATGAACATCTCATTCTCACCTCCCAGAGAGCGAGGTGAGGCTTAATTCATTAACATTGCTACAAAGCTCTGAGATCCTCTGCTGGAAGATGCTGTAGAAGGGGAGAGCATTATTATTCATTATGGTAATACCAGTGTTTGTTCTATACCTGCTTGCCTAGCGCTCCGTATGGGAGAAACACACCGTGATTGACAAGAGTATTTATTTCCACCAGTGAGACAATGGCTGATAATTTACAGCCGGCAGACTGAGTCATTAAACTCACTCCTTCGCATGGGTTAGTAAATTGTCTTCTCCCCAGTGCCAGCATAACATATTCCATTTTAAATTCCTCTTGATTTTCGTTATATCTAAAAGTGTATTCTTAGGTAATGGCTGAGCTTGTGGGCACCTGAATGTGTGCCTGGAAGTAAGTGATTTGATTGAATCCCCGGAGGCCTGGGCCAATGCTATGCTATTTTAAATCCCATTGGAGGGAGGCCACAGAGCGTCAAAGTATCCCCTGACTTCCCTTCAAGGGAAATGTGCCCCAGGGCAACTAGCAGCTAACACAGTCACTTTGGGGGGCGGGGGTGGACAAGGTCCCTTCCACTGCAACAAGATAGCAATTGCAACTGGAAATGGGCTGTTTTATGAGTAGCCAATTGCACTAAGCACCTCTCAGCCCAGGACTCCAGGTGCTTCTTCCTGAACATGAATACAAGGCTGAAGATACCCTCCTGGGGCAGCAGTATATGCATGCCGCTGGTGGGTAAACTGAGGCACGGTGCAGTTAAAAACTTGCCCACGTATTTGAGTCGGCAGCACAGTTAGGAATGGAGCACACAAATCGTGCCTCCCAGTCTCTTGCTCTAACCACTAGAAACCCCAATGTTCCATGTCAACAGCTCTTCATAATTAATGAGCCCTTCTCTCTTGGCAAACTGTCCCCATGCATTCTCTCACTCCTCCCCTGCAAGCCAGTTGCATTCATGGGCATGTCTGTTTCTGTCGACAGAACCACTCACCCTCCCATCCAAGAGGGATCTACCACAGAGGCATAATTACAGCATATACAGAAATGGCTCTTCTTAGGGCATTCCAACAGAGCAAGGCATTCAGCTACACTGAACTCAGCTCGTAAGTCCTGTTGAATCACAATTTCTCATAGACTTCTAATTGGATCAGCCTGGCTTGCTCTTAGTGTTTCTGCTTTTATCAGTCTGACACCACTGATTGGATTTGCTTACTGACAAAGGGTCAGATTCATTCCAGCTAACCCTTCGGTGAGGTTGCACCAGGAATAAATTTGGCCCAGTGTTTGTAGGAGAACTGGCTCGCCATAAATTTACATTGCGATTGAATCTTAACGCTGAGCTCATGCAGCTTCCCTATTAACTAGCATTGTGTCTGGATTGGCTCACCACTGAGTGGTCGGATGTAATTTACGTTGTGATGAGATTGGCATTAGGACCTTTGTTTTCCTCTCTCCCTTCAGAGATCAGATTTATTGCATAGTCAGGGCTGACTTTCCTATGTTCACCCTTTCCCCCCATCCTCAAGTAGAAGGAAACTCTTCATTGCTCCTTGCATCATGTCATATACACACACCTTCTTTGGGTGATTTCTTTGGGGCAGGGAATGTGCCCTCATTCTCTGTGTAAAATTCCAGACATGTCTATTGCACTATAGACCCAAAGTAATAGTGTCATTTGGTGTGTGCTATCCCAGACAAGTGCTAGGGCTCAAAATTTTCAAAGCTGCCTGAGAGATTTGGACACCAAATTCCCATTAAGATGAATGAATGAATCCAGATCCCCTCTGTGACTTTGAAAATCCCATCCTACATTGACCAATCTACATAATTATAATATATAATTACTGGCAACAATATTTTTTAAATGTTTTTTCCCCAGAAAAGGAAGAAGGAAATTTATATAAGTTTGGGGAGATTTTGTTGTTGTTGCTATGGTACGTCTATATAGCGCTGGCGTGTGTGCAAGACAAGCAAGGCTGGGTTTAGAAACAGAACAAAACACAGCGAAATGGTCTTTGAGCAGTGCATAAATTGTTCCAGGGCTGAGCCCCGGCACCTCTAGGCTTGGCAGTTCATAGCCCCGGCACCTCTGGGCTTGCTGCCTCAGTCAGTGGGCAGCACTGTTCACTGTGTTCCGATAGGGTTGTTGCTATTCAGTTAGTGGCAGGGTGCATCCCAGATAGCCCTGAACAGCAGCGAGTTTGGCATTTGCTGTATCTTGGAGATCAGTTTGTTGGCTGTATTCTGAGTCCAGATGTTAAACGGAGGAATATTGGCTGGGACTGGTAACCATGCAAGTTTTGTTGGCTTCCATGAACCTGTGATAATTATCATGATATGACTAAGCTGTGTGTCTACTGGCCTAGTATGGGCAAAGTTTGTCCAAACTGGGGCACGGTATTCGCCAGCTGAGTAGCATAGAGTGAACCCCGAATGATGCAGCGTTTGCACATTGCACCTCCAGGTGAACCCTACCAGTTTGTTCAGGAAACAGTTTCTACTCTTGATCTTTTGAGCTACGTTAGTGAATGTGTGTGTGCGATCTAGGCTGACCCTGACTGACTTTGGCCCTTATGCCAACCACTGGCCATTCAAAAAGGTGTTAAGCTCCAGTTGGCTCTGAGCATCATGTAAGTGGAAGCAAATTGACCCAGTCTTTGATGTACTTGGTTGCAATCCCCATTTCTTGCAACGGTTACCTATGGTAGCCATCTTACTATTCAGGCCCTCTTCAGGATTTTGGAAGTCATGGGCCCTTGAGGCCAGGCACCCATCATTGCCATACATGAACCATCTGCAGATGGTGTTTAGGAGTTCACCTGCGAATACTTTAAATACAGTTGATGCCAGCACTGTTCCTTGTGTGAGTCTGTTCTGCTGGAATCACCCAGAGCCACCAGAAAACATCTACCTTGGAGCCTCAGCTCATTTGCCAACTTGCCATGACAACCCATCTAGGATGACCTGTGGTATCCCAAACAAACTGAAGATACAGCAGGTAGGGTTATCAGTCCAGCTAAGGGAAACAAGACCAAATGCAGCTTCAACCCACCCAATAAATAGCCATGTGTTTGTGTGTGTATATATATATATATATAATGTCATTCAAACATATTGTGGGGGGGAGTGGAAGGAAGAATTCAGATTGTAAGTCAAGTATTTACTCGTCAAAATGCAATCAGTCCTTAATGGCTCAGTCCACTCAATTTGTACACAAGGACAACCCTACCTGACCACCTACATGCAAGACAACTCTTCCATTTCCCTTTGCTCCAAGCCTCTTCTATTCCTCCTCTTCTACTTCCACCTATTCCTTGGAATTCTGTGGAAACTATGAGAGGCTGTCTTCTCTGCAGCGAAGACCTGGGTGATTGGCTCCTGGGTCTGGGCACTGGGTTAGCCTGGGTGTGAGCAGCCACACTGCAAAAGCCTACCCAGGTTACAGTGTCCTCACTGGGGCTACACTCACCAATGCATGTCGCTAGGACTTCTGGGGGTACAGCCCATGGTTATTTGTGCTGGAGGAGGCTGAGCCATTCTGTGGGTATGTCACCACTGCAAAAAACACACCCACGCCCCTCCCCTCCCCCATGCTAGTGAGTCTCAGAGCCTGGATCTGCAAACTCAGAGGGCTCATGTTAATGGCACTAAATACACTGTGTAGAAGTTCCCACTTGGGTTCAGAAGCCCCGTGATGGGGTGGGTCTCAGAGCCTAAGCTCCCACCCAAGCGGGAACATCTATTGGCTATTTTTAGTGCCGTATCATGTGAGCCCCCCAAGCCTGAGTCTACAGACCAAGGCTCTGAGCCTCACCACTGTTGGGTGTTTGGGGTTTTTTTCCCAGCAGTGTAGATGTACCCTATGATTCTTTCCCAATGAACTGTGGGAAAACTTTTCTGTCCTTCTGGATACGCGGGGGAATCCTGGGAAGGCACTGGAGGACGATCAGCACTCCAGTGGTTTAGCCTGTGTCTACACAGCAAGTGTGTGGTTACTAGTCTGAGTGAAAGCTGCACCCCAGCCCAGGTAGCTAGCTGGAGCTGCTGCTCATGCTGCACTGTCCACACTGCTATTTTTAGTATGCTAGCTGGAGCTGAGCTACCTGCCCTGGGAATCGCCCCCACCCCCCGGCTGCAATGGAGACATGTCCACAGAGGCGTCCTCCTCTCTACGGGCCTGCTCCAAAGCCAATGTCCTGTGTTCATGATGAACCAACCCTGCTTCCATTCCAGTCAGCAGCAAAACTCCCATTGACTTCAGTGGGAGAAGCAACTCTCTGTCTGGTCTGCATTCACTCCGTACTCTCTGAGGCTTGAGCCCACTAGGCTCTATCTCTTAGGGTTTTATCCTGCCCCCCCGTCACCACAATGTCTGAGCACCTCCCATGGTAACCTGATTAGCAATGGCTGAGGCCCTAGCAGGCCCCATGGGGTCTCTGGCTGTGTTGCCCACATAACACCCACCTCACTTCACACAGCTGATGGATCTTTTTTATTCTTTTATTTTATTTCCATCTGTAACTGTTGCATTAGCAAACCGAGCTGGGTAAGAGCATCTTTCAGCAACTCTGCTAGAGCCAGTTCTTTTTATAGACATAAGAACAGCCAGCCTGTTACAGTCTTGGCCTTCACAACATCCTCTGGCAAGGAGTTCCACAGGTTGTCTGTGCGTTGTGTGGAAAAAATACTTCCTTTAATATGGCTTTCATCTCCTGAATACAGAAAAAACTGACTACTTAAAAAAAAATTACAGACAAGTTATCTGGTATCCTATGACAGGAATTAAATGGGGGGAGTGAAGGGAATACCTAGACTATCCCCTTTGTTTCCACATGCTCTAACCACCCTGTCTAGCCCAACTTCAGATCTCTGCTCCAAACCCCCTTCCCATCACTAATCTCTGCCCTGGGGCTTGCTGGCCCTTTATTACTTTTAAAACAACACACAGCCAATTAAAAAACCCTCATGAAACAGAAAATAAATCATCCCAAGTCCTTGTCAATAATGCTCTCCCAAGGGCAAGTTTGTCTTTCCCTGCACTGTCTATTGTCTTTTCTACATCCCACACCATGACCAGCTGTCATTTCTTACCCCTTATCTATCGAGGGCCAAAGTTTTCCAGTCACCCCCTTGTTTTATTACTATTCCTATGTTGGTAGCACCTGAAAGGCCTACAGGGCATCAGGCCTCCATTGTGCTAGACTCTGTCCACCGACACTAAAAGAGACAGTTCCTGCCCGCAATGCTTACAGCCTTTTACACATGGGTGCCATTGGGATCCAATGGCTGGAAGTTGGTCGCAAGACAAATTCAGGCAGGAAATAAGGGATATATTTTTAACAGTGAAAGTAATTAACCTGTGGACCTGGTGGACTCTCCATCACGGACAATTTTTGCATCAAGACTGGCTGTTTTTCTAAAGGATCTGCTCTAGGAGTTATTTTGGGGAAGTTCTCCAGCCTGGTTGATACAGGAAGCTGGACTATATCAGCTGTTTCCCACTTGTGGTCTGTGGACCCGTGGGGGGCGCGGACTATGTCTAAGCATTTCCAAAGGGGTCTGCACCTCCATTTGAAATTTTGGGGGTGTGTGCAAATGGAAAAAAAAAAAAAAGGTTGAAAACCACTGGATGAGATGGTCCTTTCTGGCCTTGGAGCGGATGAATCCCTGGCCTGCTGCAGAGCCTAAGGACAGTAGGTAGTTGGAGCTTGGATGGGCTGCTCCCAGGGGCAATGATCTGCTCCTGTTACTTCCATGGACAGGGCCACCTGCCCCAGTGGTGCTGGGCGAGTTATGACTCTGTTGCTTTGGACCCAAAGGGTTATTCGGGACAGAGTTTGGGGGTGGGCGGGTTGATCCCCCCCAGGATCTCTAGGTGCAGAGTATGGGGCCGGTAGGTGTGGGGAGGTGAGGCCACACCCTGGGCAGGCAGGTAACTCATCCCTGGGTGTATGGGGGCGGGCGGGGGCGGCAGGCAGGAAGCATAAGACAGGTGATGGCTCCCTGCCCGGGGGCCCCTTCTACCAGCGCGAGGGGCTCCCCGCGGGGCGCCCCGGGCCGGAGCCCTTCCGCAGGCGGGCAGAGCAGCCCCCGCCCCCTCCCCGCAGCAGCCACCCCCCAGCCGAGGCCGCTTTAAAAGCCAAAGCTCCCCCCGCCGCCCAGCCACGGTACGGCACCGGCAGCCGGGCTAGCCGGAGCGTCTCCCCGCGGCGCGCCAGCCGGAGCCGGGGCCGCTGCCCGCCGCCCGATCATGCGCCCCTCCGCGGCTTGGCTGCTGCTCCTCGCCCTGCCCGCCTGCCTGGCTGAGCCCTCCCGGCCTGTCTACACCAACCACTGGGCAGTGCAGGTGCTGGGCGGGCCGGGCGAGGCAGCCAGGCTGGCCTCCGCCTACGGCTACGTGAACCTGGGACAGGTAAGCGCCCGGCACCCCCTTTGCGGCCAACTTTGGGTGGCTGGGGAGAGAGGGCGGGCGGCTTGTCCCCAGCGGCCGGGGGCGGCTCCGGCCCCTGTGCCCTGCCCGCGGGCACCGGCTCCAGGTGCCGGTCGCTGGCTGTGCCCGAGCGCGGGGCGCTTCCGACTTTCTGTCTGCGGAGCTCCGGGGCGCAGCGTCCCCGTGCGCCCTGGGAACGGGGCGAGCTCGGGTCCGGTGCGCAGCGCGCAGGGGCTTGGGTGCCCAGCCCGCAGGCGGAGCCCGGGCAGGTCCCCGGGCAGGGAAGCTGTTGAAAGGCTGCGGGGTTTTTAAACAAGTGGCGTGTTGGGACGTAAGGCCGGCCAGCCCCTTCTCCCACTGCCGGCAAAGGCTTCGCCCCGAGCGGGCACCTAGAAGTTTAAAAGCCCTGCTAGCTCTAAGGGGCGAGAGCAAGTGCCGAAGGCAGCAGAGGTTCCCATCAGGTTGGACGCTCAAAGGTCCTGGCCCCACTGAAGTTTTGCCATTGATTTCTTGGCGGGGGGGAGGGGGCAGGATCAGGCCCCCTGAGCCCAGTCTCTCTCTGGTGTTGCTCGCACCATCTCTGCAGATCAGCGACTCCTTTCTTGTAAGCGACTGTTCCCAAGTTCAGGACTGCTGGACGCCTTTTCCTCTGGGCAGGCTGGCGGCTCGAGCGTTTCCCTATGATTAATACCGAGCAACGCCTCGCTTTATTTAACGTTAGTGGTTAAAAATGTGTGCTAGTTGAGAGGTGAAAACAGATGTTCAAAATGGGCAATTAGTTAGCTAAATCCGGGGGAGGCAGCAAAGTGGAAAGGAATCAATATTTAATTTTTGCAGCGCCAAACGTGCGCTTATCAATTTAAACAGGGTTATGAAGCCGCGTGTATTTGTCATGCCCACTTGATGCTTGAACTGGATTGAGTTTTGTGTTTTGGTTTGGGAAGAGTGAAGAAGTGCTGGACTCGACAGGACTATTTTACGGTTTAGGGGAGAACTTGGAGTTTGCCAGCTCTGTTAACGGTTTGTAATGGCTTGAACTAACTTGTAATACTTTTAGTAGCAACTCTGAAGTGATCTCATGAGTAAGTGGTTTTTTTGTTTTTTCTATAATAGTGGTTGCTTGGTGTAGGTAGCGGTAAGACTGGAATTAATAGTTTAACATGCGTAGCAAATCTATGGAAAACACCCAGCCTTTCTCCAGATGGGACTTGTACATTTCAAGTCCAGAACAGAATATGCAAGAAAATATTCTTGTGAGAAGAAAGCTTGAAAATAATCAGGGGGGCTAGAGGAAAACACCACCCATGTAGTTTTGTCCAGGTAAGCGCTGAAGAGCTTTAGGGGTTTATGAGAGATGGCGAAATCCAGAATGAACAAAGCCCCCTTGCAATTAGGAATGGATGAGGTTTGTAGTGCACACAGTGAGTGATCATGAGATTGTAATGTATAGTCTCCTGGTGAGATTAAAAAGAGAAAGCTGTGATTAAAGAATGTATGCAAATTCATTCAGGATTTCATAAAGGATCAAATAAGTTACAGATAAACTCGTTTTGTAATTCAAACCATAGTACCATGCAGTGTTTAAATGCAGTTGTGTCATTATCCATGCAGAAACCAGTAAAGTGTGGTGCTACTTAATCTAAATGGAATTTTCTTTGCATTATAACTCCTATCTTGATACTGGTAATGTGTGCTGTTCTGTAAAAGTAATTTAGATCACTTGAACTTATATTTGTGGATTTAAACTACAGCCAGCCAAGTCAAAAGTTTATCTAAAATCTAGCAGAACATTATCAAATTTTGCCATTAAGTCCCTCGAAGCACGTCTGTGGCTTAAATTTTACTTTCCTCACAGAACTTTTTCTCTCAAAACTTTGTAAATCTTCTTCTTTAAACGGTCCGCATGTGAAAAATGTTCCTCAGGGTTCCATCCTGAGTTTAGTGCTTTCCTTTGTTGCTTACAGTCTGCCTGTTCAATGTGTTCCCAGTTCAGTGCTTCTCCCTGTCCAGGTGGCAATGCAATGTGTCTGGGTGCTAAAAGTATTTCTTGAACTACACTATAAATTATAATCCAATTCAACATGTCCCATATTTTATACTTCAATAACTAACGCTGAAGTACAAACACAAACTACCAGATCAAGATTCCTGCAGTATCCTCATCAGAGATCTGTGGTGCTTTTGTGTTGCCCTAAAGGCTCTGCCTAAATCCGACAACTCCTGTGTGTGGCCCCATAACCTGTGTTTTTAGGCTGAAATATCATGCAGATGAGGTGCCCCAAGCCAGAAGGGATCATTGTGATCATCTAGTCTGACCTTCTGTATAACACAAGCTGTCGGACTTCCTGAATTAATTCCCGTTTGAACTAGAGCTTGATTTAATAATTGTCAGTGAGGGACAATCCTTGGTAAAGTGTTCCATTGGTTAATTACCTTCACTGTTTAAAAAAAAAAAAAAATTTGCTCTTTATTTCCACTCCAAGTATGTCTAGCTTCAAGTCCCAGCGATTGGGTCTTCTTCTGTTATAAACCAGATTGAAGAGCCCTTTGCTGTTGAATTCCTGTTTCCCATGTAGGTACTCAGACTGTGATCAAGTCACTCCTTAACCTTCTCTTTGATAAATGAAACAGATTAAGCTCCATAGGTCTTTCACTTTAAGGCAGGTTTTCCAATGCTTTAATTATTCTCGTCGCTCTTCTCTGAACCCTCTCCAATTTTTCAACACTCTTCTTGAAATGTGGACACCAGAACTGGACACAGGAGTCCAGCAGCAGTTGCACCAGTGCCAAATACAGAGGCAATGTAACCTCCTATTTTATACGTTCAAGGCTCGTGATGGCCCGTTTGGGCACAGCGTCGCATTCGGAGCCCATGTTCAGCGGATTATTCAGCATGAGCACGAGTCCTTCTCAAAGTCACTGCTTAGTCCCCAGAAGCATGGGGTACATTCGTTGTTTCTATATGTTTGACTCTACATTTGGCAGTATTAAAATGCATATTGTTTGCGTGTGGCCAACTTTCCAAGCAATCCAGATCTTCATACTGAGCTCATCTGGATGACAACATTTTCTTGGTAACGTGTAGTGTTTAGCGTGCCAGTGGAGAGTGACCTTATGTAAAAGTGTGCAGTAATACAAGTAGACTCAGAGGGACTGCATTAAGGAGGGGGGTATCAGTTTAGCCTTGCATTGGTTGGGGTTTAGGCGTGGGGATGGAGAATGGATCTAAGTTTTGATTCTCAGCTGGGGTTTGCGATGAACTCTGGAGTTGAAACCTGGCCCACTTGAAGTCAAAGAGAGTTCTGTCATTGACTTGAATGGAGCCAGGATTTCATCCTGCGTTTCCACAGGTAAAGGGACACTCTAAAGATTAAGAGGGCACCAAACCTGACACTGTCTGTCTCATCCCACACAAGGCAACCGTACACTTCTTTTCTTAACGATTGCATTCCTAGCAGGGGAAAGGCTCATCTCTAGTTTTTAGCATCCCAAATTAAAGTCATCTGAAATTCTGAATGTCTAATTTTCAGATGAGCTTCCCTCTTGTTTAACAGAAGGAGCCCACATGCAATACAACAGGGATCAGCAACCTTTGGCATGCAGCCCATCCAGGAAATCCGCTGGCGGGCCGGGACAGTTTGTTGACCTGCAGGTTCAGCCGATCGCAGCTCCCACTGGCTGTGGTTCACCGTTCCAGGCCAGTGGGGGCTGCGGGAAGTGGTGCAGGCCGAGGGATGTTCTGGCCGCCACTTCCTGCAGCCCCCATTGGCCTGGAACGGCTAACTGCGGCCAGTGGGAGCTGCGATCGGCCAAACTTGCGAACGCTGCAGGTAAACAAACCGGCCTGGCCCACCAGTGGATTTCCCTGACGGGCCGTGTGCCAAAGGTTGCCGATCCCTGCAGTACAAATTTACCCTGTGAGTCATGCTTCACGTAACATTGTTTGCAGAATTAAGGGAGCAGACAATATGTGATACAGCAATATCCAGTGTGCATTGTTGGGAGTGCGACTTAGTCAATTGCCTTTATTTGGAGTTTTGATATATGCGTGAGGTTTTTTAATGTATGCTTTTTGTCCCCAAACCAGGCAGGACTTACAGTTTATACCAATATATTCAATCAACGCCAGAAATGGGCAAACCCAACCTTCCAAGGGCCTAATTCTGTGAGGTCCAGACTTCAGTGAGCTTGCTGGGTGCTCATCCGTTCATGGGAGGTGTAATTAGAACCCAGGTGCTACTCTGTCTAAAACACAGATTAACCTTTCTCTAGGACAAGATTCTGCTGGAAGCATTGCATCACGGTCATTTAGGCATTTGAAATTCTGAAATGACAAAATCCTAGAGGTTGTATATAAAAACTGCTTTCGGGCTTTGAATGTAGTTCTCATAACTACTGTCTCTTCCCCCAAATGAATGGGACTTGACTGTCACAACAGTTGGCATGGCAGTTTAGGGGGAAATTTTGTATGGAAAATGATGTTCATAGATGGGTCTGAAACCCTAATTTGATTTTTGTTTTAAATGAAACAAATAATTTAAATTAAAGAAAGGAAAACTTAAAATAACCAATCAAACACCTTGTTCATTTTTAACTCTTGTGACACTCCTCAGCCCTGACCTACACTAGCAGGATTCTGTTCATCCCTGGGAGCAGAGCTTCAAGAATATATTAGCTGCTCCAGGGTAGCAGTTACTGGAACTCTTCTACACAGTATACGAGAGAGAGAAGCTAGATTGTGCCATCCACTGTGTACTGGATGAGCAAAGAAATGTATTCCCCTCAATAGATGGCAAACAGGCATTGTTTAGAGACAGGATTGTTTCGTTTTGGCTATAGAGCATAGCTAGTTGTTGTGGATTTACTTTTGGGACGTACTTATGTACTAGATTTTCTATACGTTCTCTGTTTTGCACTGACCTTCTTGGTTTGAAGCCCAAAAAAGGAGCCTGGCTCAGAGCCAACTCTATGGAAACGTCTTAATGCTGTAAGTGCTTTTGAATCTGTTTTTAAATGACTGCGGTTACAATAATAGCTGCCGACAGTTGCACAACTGGAATTAAGTTTTGGGTGGCTGTATCTTACCTTAGTTTTGCAATAAAACATGGGGATTAAAATGCCACTGAGAACACTTCTCCTCTGGGTTGTTTTTGTTTATGCAGTCTTGTAGATTTGCAAAGTGTTTTTCAGACAGCCCCTGACCCAAAGACTTCCCAATCAGGGGGTCCAATCATGGAAATACCAGCAATAGTGCTTACTACTATGAAAAGCCCCATTGATTTCAGGAGCATGCCTTCTGTAGCAAGCAGTATGCCCCAGGATTAAGCCATTTGACAGTTAAGAGGCAAAAAGAGAGAAATGGCGCTGGAGATCGAGATGTGACAAGAGTCCTGGAGCTTGGCTTGTTCAGGATAAGCAGAGTCTGGTTGGTTCTAGTTTATTTCCCCTTCCTCCCACTGTATATAGTAAATATTAATTCAGATTACATAATGCAATCAAATGTATGTAAAAGAAGATCCCTGTTCTGTCACCTTTATCATGCTGTGCTAGTACCTTCCTTTGCAAATAGTCTGTCCTCCTGCAGTCATTGGGGCTACTCACAAAATGCTGCTTGCTGGGAGCAAGGGTGGCAAACTGGGGCCTTAAGTGGGGTGGTAAAAGCAGGGCAGATTTTGGGGGAATGAGTACAGGGGTGGGGAGGAGAAGTGGGCAGGACAATGTCAGATGAATGAGGCATGACCTGGGATGAGCAGCTTGCTGAGCTAGGGGCATGGGAAAAGACTGAGTGCAAGCCATATGCCAGTGGGTAATAAGGACGGGCAGAAAAGAGCTTACGATGCAGAAATATGACCAAATGGAGAAAGATAAATCAAGCAACTCTCATTTACACCAGTGTAATAATGTTAATTACTCCACATTCTGTCCTGGGTGCGATCAGAATCCGTTGTTACATTTTGGCTAGGAGAGGGAGAACTTAAAAATACCAGACAGTGCTTTTAAGAAGAATATGATCTATGAAGCCAAGACTCTAAAGACTGCAATACTTGGCTTTCTAAGTCATCTAAGGAATGTTAGTTCATTGTCACTTCAGAAATTACTATTCGTAGTCTGCATATCTTATGAAGGGGTTTTTATGACAATCTTGGATTCTAACACCATCCATACCTACTGGAGTATTTTGCAGACCTGGCAGGATGCATAAGATCCTTAATCCACTTTCACTAAAACGGGGATGAATATAACTCCTTCAGCTTCTAGCTGTTCACACTTCATAGGATGGAGTTGGCAGACACATGTTTCCATGGAAACCAAGCCATCAATATCCTTTCTGTAATAATGATGGTCTGGCAAGGAAAGAAGCACTTCCGCGTTGTTTCTGTCTGCCGTGAGTAGGTCAGAAACAAGCTGAGCCGGGCAGCACTGACCTGAGACTTTACATCAGGGCTTCATTTACCTCCATTAGCATGAACCTGTACTTCCCATTTTACTTCAAGTACAAACCCAGGTTGGCTCAAAATAAACATAAACTCCACTCAAACTTCTGCCACAGCTCCAAATTGCTAATCAATTCAGAAAATTAAAATCGACCCCATGCTTAAATGAGCACCTCCCATGCTGATGGAGCCACAGCCCTGGCAGAAATATGATGTCAGAAGAATCAAGATCAATAACTGTGGGAAGTAGTAAACTTAAGCATGCTCCTGAAATTCCTGTGAGAGTCTAGTGATCTATGTGGCCAGACACAGCATTCCCAGGCTTTGGGAACAGAGCTCCTGAGGTAAATACATTATCCTAGAATAACCTTATGCCTAGATTAGTGCAGCTGTATAACATTCTTACTGGGGTGAGTGACTTTTTTTTTTTAAATGAGCAAGTAAAATGTCATCATCATGCTAATAGTAGACAAGTCAATTTTTGCACGGAGGCTGATAAATTTCCATGACGGTTTGGTAACCTATGCACGACAACCATGAGAGAGGCAATATTTTCTCTCTTTGCGTACCACATAGAGGGGCTTCACAGCTCCTTGTTTTGTGGCAACTCTGATTGTCCTTTGATACTGGTGCTAACGAGGTGTCAGCATTTTTAGTATTGGTTGGTCTCCTCTTCCGTTTGCTATATATTATAATTATGTAAACTGTAGTTTCCTGGTCTCATTCTGAGTTAATGTTTTCTTGTGACCTAGACATTTTTGAAGATACTGCATTTATGGAATCTTTTGGATACTCTTTTAAAATGGCTGTACCAACACCACCTCATTGAATGTGCAAATTCCTAGGCGCCAGGCTGCTGAGTTTCTCAACCCACCACTGCTTTAGCCTCTTTTTTTATAACCGTTTAAGATAAATAGTTCAGATGGGGAGGGGAAACTAAATCCCAGTAATTGGTTTGTAATTACATCTATACCTGTATGGATTATACAATTATGTTAAATTAAATCATTAAATTAAATCATTTGATCATCTAATCTGACCTCCTCTATAACACAGGCCATAGAATTTTACCCAGTTACCTCTGCATTGAGCAACAACGTGTGTTTGAGTAAAGTTTATCTTCTAAAAAGGTACCCAGTCTTGATCTGAAGACCTCCAGAGATGGAGACTCCATCACTTCCCTTGGGAGTGCGGTAAACATTTGTGCCGTATTTCTAACTTGAATTTGTCTGGCTTTAAGCTTCAGATCTTGGCTCTTAGTCTGCTTTTCTTCATTCAATGGAAGAGCCCTTATTAACTTCCTGGGCAGGTATTGTGCACTGCAGTCAAGTCACCTCTCAATTTTCTTTGGATAAGCTAAACAGATTGGGATCTTTAAGACTTTCACTGTAAGGCACTTTCTCCCTCACTCACATCATCTCTGCAATTTTTCAACATCCTTTGTAAAATGTGGGCACAGGATTCTAGTGTCACTCTCACCACAGCTGTATACAGAGGGAAAAATCACCCCCCTGTTCCTTCTCGTAACTCCCTTGTTTAAACATCCAAGGTCTGCATTGGTCCATTTTGCTGCAGGATTGCACTGGGAGATCACACTGAGTTATTTGTCTTCTATGACCCCAAAATAGAGCTGGCAGAAAAGTTTCCAGTAAAACTATTTTTTTAAATGAAAAATAGGATGTTTGTTGGAAAAAATATTTTATGAAAAGTGTTTACTTTCTGTGGGAAGTTTTGTTCTTTCATTTAAATATTTCATCCTAAAACTTCTGGAATTTCACCCAGAACTTGAAAATTTCCATGCAAACTTTTGACAAAAAGTTATCAAATTTCTACAAGGAGGAAAAAATTCAGACCAGCTCTACTCCTAAATCCTGTCCAGAGTCCCTGCCCCCCAGGGTAAAAGTCCCCCATTCTGTAGATAAGGCCTGCACTCCCTGTTCCTTTATGTATGACTGTATTTTAATACATCTGAATGCATTTTGTTTGAATGAGTCCAGCTTACCGAGTGATCCAGATCACTCTATATGACTGTCTTGTCCTCATCATCATTTACTGCTGCCAATCTTTCTGTCATCCACAGATTTTAATCAGCAGTGACTCTAAAAACGCCCAGATCTTTGATTGATGTACTGATTAACGGTTACCTGCTGTTTTTTGTGAGGAATATAACTTCATCATCTGAGTGTGTCCATGTAGGTGTTGAAGGGGCTACTATGTCTCAAGCATAGCTTATCAAGCTGGTCAGAAAAATTCCAAAATTTCCTCAGAATTTCCTGACTCTGCAACAATTGAAACATTCCACTGAGATGGTTCAATTTCGTCAAAGTTCCGACAGAACTCAGGCAGCATTCTGATGGAAACTTGCCTTGTTTCCTGCCTGCTCCCCACCTGGTCGGCTGATGGGAACCCCAGGGCTTCCAAGGTCCATAGGTTTGAGGTAGCCAGCCAGGCGGACTGCCCTGGCATCAGGGCTTCATTCCCTTTGCTGGAGAATTTCAAAATGCCTCATTCAGAATGCCAACAACCAGGCCAGCAAAAGTCAACTGCCTCAATCTGTTCCAGATGGATGCAAGGTCAACAGTCAACAAGATCTGTACCATCCATATTTTGATTTTTGGATGAACTACCCAACCTTGCCTGCATCACCAAAATCTGGTTTAACACTGCCAACAACCCTGTTGTAGCTGAGCTACTTCCAACAGACTACTCAGTAACACAAAGAAAGAAAGATTCCAGAACATGGCAAAGCGAAGACAAAGTAGGATAGAGATCATGTCCCCCTCCAACCTCAGATTTTGAAGACTCCTCATCCCAGAAACCATTGATGGTTTGTGAGGCTACGGACAAAAGGAAGCTAGGACTCTGAGTGTTCTGCAGATTTCCAAACAAATTCTCTGTAGGGTTCATACAGGAACAAATTGGATCTGCTGTCCAGCGTAGTGCTGGAATCTCCCAGGTTCTTGGTGACTATGACATTTGTATAGAAAATACCAAACTCCTTGCCTGCATGAATACCATGGGTTTCACACCAGTCGTCTCCAGTCCCATCCACTCAATCGGAGACATGCTGGATCTAATCTTCAGCCTAGGAATGGACTCTGGAGATGTCACACAGAAAAGTAGCATTTGCCAGACTGGATCAGACCCGAGACCCATCTAATCCAGTATCTTGTCCTCAGGAGTGGCCAGCACCAGATGATTCAGAGGAAGGTGAAAAGACCCTGCAGATGGGGCGGGGGGGGGATGATTTACCACCCTATTAAGTCTTGTTCTGGGTGTTAATAGTTAGACTGGCTTAAGCCCTGAAGCATGAAGTTTAATATCCCTTTCAACATTTTTGTTCGTGTTTATATGGATATCAAGAATACCCTAAGTTAACATAATTAATGTCCAATTTGTTTTTGAATCCTGCTAAGTTCATGGCCTCAGTGACATCCTGTGGCATTGAGTTCCACAGGCTAGTTACATGTTGCACAGCAAGAGTATTTCCCTTTAATCTGTTTTTACCAGGTCACCTCTGTCATTTCATTTGATGTCCCCTTATTTTTGTGCTCCAAAGGTTCCTGCCTCCTGGTCGTCTTCTTACCAGCTGGCCTTCCCTGTGCTCCTTCAAGGAAAGGAAGCGACCTAGCTGCTTCAGTCACAAAAACATCTGAATTCTCTATATTAACATATCCATCTAATGACCACAGTTGTCAGTGCCTTAGCCACAAGTTGTCCTTTCCTCCTGAATCAAGTGGGGAGATCGCTGTGGTTCACAGGGTCAGACAGAATCAGCTGTCAGGTGCCATAGCTGGAGGCGAAACTCTGAAACTGGAGCCGAGAGTCAGAGCTGAGGTTAGTGATTGGAGCTGAGATTCTGGACCAGGTTAGCTAGAGTGTGGCAAGGCTGGGGCTAAGTCAAGAGCTATCACAGCCATGGGCAAATGCTTTGAGCCGCTACCAAACTACTGCTGTTGGGCTCAAGAGCTGGTCTGTTGACACTTTCCAGCCATCAGGCTGCGTAGACAATCAGGCAGCTACTCCAGGCCAGCTGGCTCTGCTCCAGGCCTTGATTCCTGACCCATTGAAATCAATGGACGTTAGGAGCGTAAATACCTTTGTGAAACTGGGCCATCCACCCTAACCCCACACCTACAGCACTTTCTTAAGTGAAAACTTCTCAGCAATGCCATATCCCCCTTCTCTTAAATGAAGCTTAAGGAAGCGCCAATCCTCTGCCACTGCCAATCAGCAAAGCAGCGAGTTTTTTCAAAAGCAGAAAAAATGATTTTTCTCCTCGATCTGATCCCCAGCACCCCAGTGATGTGGGAAGGAAGACGTTCTTGAGAGCCGTGGGAGCGGTTGAGACAGAAGGTGTCTGAAGAGGACTGAGGGAAAGTGGGGTTAGGAGGAAAGGGAACAGTTTCTCCAGTTTGGAGCTCTGAGGTATGTTGCAAGAGGAAGTACTTTGACCCAGAACCTCTCCCCAGCCCCCCGAAGGCTGGCAGCAGTAGTTTCCTAGTCTGAAACCACCTTTCATACCATGATTTTTTTTTACACCACAGGAAAAACCCTACTGCTGCTGAGGCTGCGAACTGGACTCGGTCCCGGCACCTCTAGACAGTCACTAGTGCTGGAAAACCCTTGACAATACCCAAGCGCCAAAGAAACCCACCCAGAACTCCTGACTTTGAATTGTCCTTGTTCTGTAGGAAGCCTTTGGAATAGGGTTGCCGCCTTTCTAATTGCTGGTAACCAGACCCCTGCCCCTTCCCCACTGCTTCCCCCAAGGCACCATCCTCATTGCTCCCTCCTCTCCCACCTCGCTCGCTGGATCATCTCAAGGAGCCTGCATCCAGGTAGGAGCAGCCCCGGCTGAGCAGGGGCTGGTGTGAGTTAAGGGCCTGGTGCCTCCCTTTGCCCTGCAGTCACCCGATTTTTGGTTCAGGTGCCATTTAGGGTTGCCAGGTCCCCTTTATGACCGGACTTCCTGATTAAAAACCAGGCACCTGGCCACCCTCAATGGCATCTGGACACAGAAGCCAGAAATCGACTGTCTGGGTAAAACCCAGACAGGTGACAGCCCTACTTTGGAATGGGGGATGGTCCAGGTACAGCAGGGGGGCCACGAGCTTCCCCATCCAGGAAAGCCAGGTTAGAGTTAACTGTGAGCTCAATCGGTTACACCTGCAATAGGTGTCAGGCTTCGAGGAAGGGGTTAAACGGAGAGAGCTTCTCCCAGTAGGAAGCTGATTGGGAAGGACAGCAGCCCTCTAGTCTAGATCACAGCCTGAGAGTGAGGCTGAGGCTGGGGCTTGCTGCCTGGTGGAGCCTCCCTGAAGAACGGTAGGTCTGACGTGGAACTACCGTTGCGACTTGCTACCAGTGCCTGGCTTGTTGCGGCTGGGTACGATGGTGCCCTGCCTGTAGGGAGTGACAGCCAAATAAATATCCCTTTGTGTTTTGGTGCACCTAGCCCAGGTCTTGCTAGTGGTTTGTCCAGAGCCCAGGAGCAACCTGGTTCATGAGGACCAATGGACTGGAAACTGCTCAGGGTTTTAAGACCTACAATATTCTGTCACTTTAATTGGGGCAAACCCTGTAAAAGCTTTTCTGATGCAGCCTTGCTGTATGAGGGAGACAAGATTAGGTGGGAGGGATGCGCTGGGAGGGGAATGCAGCTCCTATATGGTAACACTGGGATGTGGCAGCGTCTCTCTGCTCCTCCATCAATCCCTTCCTGGGGCCCTGAGGGCGCAGAGTTCTGCTCCAGCCCGTTGGCTGGCTGAAGTAGTAGTGATCAATGGCTCCATGTCTAGTTGGCAGCTGGTGTCAAGTGGAGTGCCCCAGGGGTCAGTCCTGGGGCCAGTTTTGTTCAATATCTTCATAAATGATCTGGAGGAGGGTGTGGATTGCACCCACAGCAAGTTTGCAGATGACACTAAACTGGGAGGAGTGGTAGATACGCTGGAGGGCAGGGAGAGGATACAGAGGGACCTAGACAAATTGGAGGATTGGGCCAAAAGAAATCTGATGAGGTTCAACAAGGACAAGTGCAGGGTCCTGCACTTAGGACGGAAGAACCCAATGCACAGCTACAGACTAGGGACCGAATGGCTAGGCAGCAGTTCTGGGGGAAAGGACCTAGGGGTGACAGTGGACGACAAGCTGGATATGAGCCAGCAGTGTGCCCTTGTTGCCAAGAAGGCCAATGGCATTTTGGGATGTATAAATAGGGGCATAGCGAGCAGATGGAGGGACGTGATCGTTCCCCTCTATTCGACATTGGTGAGGCCTCATCTGGAGTACTGTGTCCAGTTTTGGGCCCCACACCACAAGAAGGATGTGGATAAATTGGAAAGAGTCCAGCAAAGGGCAACAAAAATGATTAGGGGTCTGGAACACATGAGTTATGAGGAGAGGCTGAGGGAACTGGGATTGTTTAGTCTGCAGAAGAGAAGAATGAGTGGGGATTTGATAGCTGCTTTCAACTACCTGAGAGGTGGTTCCAGAGAGGATGGTTCTAGACTATTCTCAGTGGTGGAAGAGGACATGACAAGGAGTAATGGTCTCAAGTTGCAGTGGGGGAGGTTTAGGTTGGATATTAGGAAAAACTTTTTCACTAGGAGGGTGGTGAAACACTGGAATGCGTTGCGTAGGGAGGTGGTGGAATCTCCTTCCTTAGAAGTTTTTAAGGTCAGGCTTGACAAAGCCCTGGCTGGGATGATTTAATTGGGGATTGGTCCTGCTTTTGAGCAGGGGGTTGGACTAGATGACCACCTGAGGTCCCTTCCAACCCTGATATTCTATGATTCTAAGTATCTGCAGTGGGGGCGGGGGGAAATAGGGAGTGAGGAGGAAGCTCCCCATCACATGTGGCTGGCCAGCTCTGGCAGCTGGCACGTGGGAGGGCAGTGCCAGAGCTGGCTGGCCACGTGGCTCCACTTCCTCCCTGCTCCTTCTTGGGCACCGGGAACCTCTTGGGGAGTAGTGATGGAGGAGCCTGAAGGGGTAAGCAGGGTCTGCAACTCTGAATGGTATTGACATGGGCATGATGAGGAGAGAGGAGGGGGGTGTCTCATGCTCTCTCCACCTTACTGGGCACCCTCACAAGGGCCAGGCAGCCTATAACCCAGAGTGTCTTTTATACTTTCCAAACACTTAGGGCTAAGTGTTTAGAATTTTGGCTGCCTTGGATTTTGAGTCCCCAGCTTTAGACACTTGGGGCCTGATTTTCCCACTCTAATTGAAGTCAATGAGACGTTCTGCCCCTCTGAAAGCCAGGCCCTAAGTTGGGCACTCAAAATTAGAGGCCAAGTTTGGAAAGCAAGACCCTAAATGTATCCCCAAAACAGGCCTGTGAATCAGGTAAGCACTCTGCATTTTAGAGATGGAGAAGTGCAAACTAAACAACCAGTGACTGAGCTGGAATTAGAACCCAGGAATTCCTGGCCCCCCAGGTCTGTGGTCATTCTGCTAGAGTCTGTAGCTTCTCTAAAAACCGTAACTTCTGTAAGCCAATTGGAACAATCTTCCACCAAAGCTCGTTGTGACATTACCCTGGGTACAGTCTGGACCATTGGACAGCTGTGTCCCCTCAGTTCTCTAACCTGGGGTGTCTTTAACAGTGCTTCACTGTGAGAACAACCACTCCTGGTCATTCACACAGTCTCCAGCCTGTAACTCACTCCCAGCTATACAGAGTGAGTGTTGTTAGCTAGCCACTCCTGAATGACGCTGCAGGAAAACACCAGCAAACTCTCCAGGCCCAGACTTGCCCTGAATATGTGCAGCTTGCACTGCCCAGTGCTCTTCTGGACAATGCAAGTTCATAGAAAGGCCATCATTTCAGGAATAGAAAATGATATGCACAAACCCTGTTATCTCACGTGGGGTGGGGGTTCCCAAACACTTCAATCCAAACACACTTGTTAGATAAAACACATTTATTAACTACAGAAAGAAAGATTTTAAGTGATTACAAGTAATGAGGCATAAAAGTCAGAACTGGTTACAGAGAAATAAAAAATAAAATGCAAACTAATGCCAACTTAACAAATTGAGGGCACTTAAAGTAAAAAAACGTTTTTCCTCAACACATTCTGAGAGCAGTCTGGCTGGATCCTTCAGCCAGGACCCCCTCCCCCAGTTCAGTGATGCTTCCTTGGCCTTTCAAAGGCTGTTGTTGCTGCCATGAGTACAGAGGAGGGGGGAGAGGTGATTTGTGGGATTTGTTCTCTATTCTTACACCTTTCTTCCCTCCTTGAGGGTCATCTCCCGCTGGGGTTCAGGTGACAGGACATCTATGGGATGGGAACCTCCAGCTGTGTCTTTGCCAACGTGTAAATTAAATTTCTTGCTTACCCTTCTTCCTGCCAAAGAATGCCCACTTACCCAGGTGAGAGCCTATTGGATTATGTTGACACGCAGGTGAGGCATCCGTTTGCCTTTTGTTTCTGAGGAACTGGTCTGTGCCTGCCTTTCTAAACTTAGTACTGCCATTCAATAGACTCTTATATCTTTACTGTTACCACACCTTTGACCAGGACAATAATATTCAGCAAATTGAGTTTCACAAGACCCTGTATGAAATTTATCCTAGTCTTGTCAAAGGGTGAACAGACGAGTCCAGCCTGTCACACTTGTGCAAATAACTTCAGGAAGAAGATGAAAAGACTGAGCCCAAATGTTGGAGAGGGCGGTGTGGAAGTGGTGGAGGTGGGGAAACTAATTCTGAGTGGGAAAGCAACATTTCAGATGTCTTGAAATGTTGTTAAACTGACCTGCCAAATATCCTGCGATGGATAAATCTGGAGCAGCCCAGTTATAGGGAGTAGACGGAGGGGCCAAGGCTAATGTTGAATTGACCAACAAGCAAGCAAATAGCAAATCCAACAGAAGCACAGGCTGATGGAATTGCTGAGGAAGAAGTTTCTAGTAAGGAAAAACAGATACCTTAGGAAGAGTTGTCAACTCAACTACAGAGCAGTGTGGGCCAAGATAGCCTGGACAGGGTGAGTTAGCTGAATTCAGCTACACGGCTTTGTATTCTGACTTATTTCCCTGCCCTTACTCGTATTTATTAACGAGTGGGAGTTTTAATGTAACATACTTTATAAATCCTTTTTGGACTTAAAAAAAATAATTGTTGCAGCCCTTGACTACTGGCTAAACATAGCCTTGGTTTCTCTTTGTTTATTTATATCCTATGCTTCCCCAGACTAGAGTCGCAAGGTTTAGCAGTTTACCTCTCTTATAGTGACTGTTTTAGCAAACTTTACAGCTGCCAGCACTGAACACAACGTGAGTCCCTCATTGTGTGACTGCAGGACAGAGGCTCCTCACAGACCGAAAAATCCCGCTGAGGACCTTGGTAAGGCAAAGCTCCTCTGACATGAACACTCCACAGCTGTTGAACTAATTTTTACCTCATAATTTCTGTTTTGCAGCCAAGGGGAAGGCATCGTTAAAACATGATGCTAATTACCTGTCGCAACATCATCAAAATAATTTGGGCTTGATTCTGATCTGACTTGTCAGGTCAGGCTTGACAAAGCCCTGGCTGGGATGATTTAGCTGGGAGTTGGTCCTGCTTTGAGCAGGGGGTTGGACTAGATGACCTCCTGAGATCCCTTCCAACCCTGATATTCTATGACTCACTCCAGCTCCACTCTGGTGGAGCACCGTTGACATAACTGAAGATGCTCTTGATTTTTAAAGGGCGGGAGAGTGAAATCAGAATCCAGTTTAGTGTCTGCATTTAACTAGAGACCCTCTGCTGAGTGACTAGAAGCGACACTCCCCATTTAGCGGATGTTCTTGCTGCAGCATTCAAAAGCGTTGAGGACTTCAACTTGCTGAGGAGAAAGCAGCCTAGTTGCATGGGGGGGAAATTCTGTTACACTTCTGAGGGTACATCTGGGACTAATTTAAATTCTCCTGTGATAAGACCTCCAGTGTATTAGCATTGCTAACCATCTCGGATCACTTTGGACAGTCTTGGACTTCTCTGTCCAGGGGCCTGCTCAGGAATAAAAATGTGACCCCTTTTGGGCAGGAAGAGCTCACTCTCCCCTCGGAGGGGCCCCACCGGGAACCCTGTGCTCCCCCCTCTATCCACCTCCACTGCGGGGTAGCCTGTACTCCCACCACCACCAGGGACCCTGTGCTCCCTCCTCAACCAATCCCTTCCTGGCCTGGCCCATCCCCAGAGGCTCTGCTCACTGACGCACTACTATTTAGGAGGATTGTCCCTCCTCTGTACCCTCTCAGCTGCTAATTGGTGGAGGCAGAGAAGAGGGCGGGGTGGGTGATGGAGGAGGGGATCTGGCTCCCCAGCGCTGCAGCTAAGGACTCTGCCTAGGCATGTGCTGTGAGCAGACCTCTGGTAGGTAGGAAAGTTGGGGGGGACAGTGATTAGAGTTATTGTTTAACGATGGGGTAGTTTAGGCCAGGTTGAAACTAGAAAGGGTTTGCTGGCACCCTCTTAGTGTGGATTCTGCTTATACCAGCCAAAAAATGCTTTGGCCAGTATGGGTATGTCTGCACTACCATTAAAATTACATGGCTGTCAGCTGACTTGGGGTAAAGGACTGTTTAACTCTGCTGTAGACATTCGGGCTTAGGCTTTAAGACCCTGTGGGGAGGGCAGGGTCCCAGAGCTCTGGACGGTCGGCTGAGCCCGAACGTCTACACAACAATTAAACAGCCCTGCAGCCTGACCCCAAGCCAGTTGGTTCAGGCCAACCACGGACATTGAATTGCAGGGTATATACCCTGTAGCTTATTCTGTCTCCCTGAGCAATATAAGCCATACTGGTAAAAACACCTTTGTCAGTTCAACAACATCTATACTAGGGCTTTTGCTGGTATAGAAATGTTGCCAACAAAATAAATCCTCTCCCTAAATGTACCGGCAAAAGTTTCTATTGTAGACCTGGCCTTAGGGGGCCAGTTGATGTCAGTGGTCCAAGTTCATGCTGCAAGTCAGTGATGCAGCAGTAAAGTGCTTAATCCTGTATCTAACTGTAGGCATGTGAGTTAGTGCCACTGACTTAAATGGGCCTAACCCACTCTGATTTCGGTGGGACTACTTGCAGTCTAATAATATGTTAAGCACGTATGTAACTGGCCCATAGCCAGAAAAGCAGTGTCAGGATTAGAATCTGGGATCGGTATTCAGTCCGCCTGTAATGGCGTGTCACCCATCTCTTGTGAGCACCCATTGTGGTCAGGTTTGTCTGCAGTCTTTAAACTGCCCTGGCCCTGGTATTGGGCTGTACCACCGGGGCTTCCTCTGTGGAGGCAATGGTTTCACCCTCTTGGTATGTTCTGGCCCCAGCTCTCTAGCTGGGCCTCTTAACAGTTCAGTTCCCCTTTTTCGGGGTTTATCACTGTCCGAGAGTAGGCCACATCCCCGGTGGCCTATGGGAGGACCCAGGCCAGCCCACTACTCCCAGTCTCAGCCCGGGAACCCTAGGAATAGCAGCCATGTGCCACCGTGTCCCTTTAACTACACTGCTTTCAATCCCTGGCCTACTTCCCCATGGTCCCACCCTTTGCCAAAGCTTCACCCTTATCTCAGGGCTCATCTAAGTTCAGACCCAGCAGCCAGCCAGGAGCTCTTCCTTGCTCCCCCAGTCCCTGCTGGCACTGAGCTGTCCAGGGTGCTGCAGTTCCCTTTAGCCAACCAGGAGCACCACTGCGCTCCTCTAGCTCCAGCAAGCAAGTGACTGTCTCTAGGTTTGCAGCTCCTTTTATATGGTCCTTCCGGGCCCTGATTGGCTGCTTCACCTGCAGTCTCTCTGACTGGCTGCTTGGAGGACTTCTCTACTGTTCCTTTCCTGGGATGGGTGTGGCAGGACCCTGAGGCCTCCAGGACTGCCACCCTAGTCCAGTGCAGGCACTTTCCAAGCCAGCTTTCCCTGGAGGCTCTGCCGATATGCATGACTGCTGTTAATTTTTAAAAGGGGGTGGTAATTTAATTTAAAGACTTCCAGGCTAAATTTTATTTTAACAAGGTGCAGTTGTATGCCTCTCTGTCCTCCGCTCATCCAGCTCCATTCTTATTGCATATGGCTTACAGCCCAGCCCTGTCTTTGTTTGTCATGGAAGGTGTTTAAAGTTTTTAAAACAAGAATGGAGCGGGGGTGGAAATCTGCCTCTTCTCCTGCCAAGGTGAGTTACCGGTGGAGGCCAGCAACAATTCCACTAATGCTAAGGTGTTTGTGGATGGGGTGGAGAGAGAGAGAGAGTTCTTCGGTGGTGGGAGAAATGACTTCAGCGGACTCTGTCTTCCCTGATGTATACATTTGATCTGTTTTTTCTTGAGAAGTTATTGCCCATGAGGTTTAACAGGATTGTTGTGTATCACCAAGGATGGGATTTGTAGGGTCCAGTCCCACTTGTGCTGGAAATCTCTCTTCCCTTTACATTGGAGGCACGTGGGGGTGGGAGGGGCGTTGGACTTCTTTAAAAGATGACAACAGGAAAAGATAATGACGAGGGCTTGAAGGGAAGAAGTCTTGGCATTGGTTCCTCTAGGTTATTCCTTTTACCTTTATAACTCTAGGACAAGACTTTAAAAAAATGACTAGCCATTTGGGAGCAGGGGAGGGGCTCAAATTTTAGGTGCCTGAAGGAGATACCTTATAGGGGACTGATTTTCAGGAAAATGCAGAGCACCTGCCCACTGAAAATCAGGCCTCTTCGAGGTGCATGAATTTAAACATCCAAAAATTGAAAGATCCCCAGATCACTACTCATTTCTAAACATGCTCCTGTTTTCCTAGGAGTCTCCCCTCTATGGGGAGGAGTCCATTATAAACCAATGTTTCCTTTGGATCAAAATCCCACACACAGAGCTCCTACAAAAGTAAATGTGTTTTGTCTGAGCATCTTCTGACATGAGCGTTTGACCATGTGTTCTGTGTATGCTCCTTTCTAGGGGATGTATGTGATCTAGACAATACAATTACTGTCCTTCAAAGGCACTATGCTAATGTCACTCTGGCGTGTGTTAACAGGAGTGCCATATGTAAGACACAGAAGGTAACTGTCTTGCTCTACTCAGCACCGGGGAGGTCTCAGCTGGGCACTGTGTCCAGTTCTGGGTACCAAGCTTGAAGAAAGATGGGGACAGAAAGTAGAGAGTCCAGAGGAGAGGAACCAAAATAAGAGCTTTAGAAAACCTCTCCTATGAAGAAAGGTTAAGAAAAAAAAACTGGACATGTGTGGGCTTAAAAATTGAAGACAAAGGGTGGGCTGGGGAAACCTGATAAGTCTTCAGATATGTTAAAGGATGTTAAAGAGAGCGCAACGAAATTGTTCTCCATGTCATGTGAAGGTAGGACAAGAAGTAGGGCTGTCAAATTATTAAAAAAAATTAATCACGATTAATTACAGTTTTAATCATACTGTTAATAATATCAATTTAAATTTATTATAAATATTTTGGATGTTTTTCTACATTTTTCAGATATATTAATTTCAATTACAATGCAGAATATAAAGTGCCCAGTGCTCACTTTATATCATTATTTTTATTACAAATCTTCGCACTGTTAAAAAGAGTGCAATCTACAAGTCAAAGCATGAAGAAGCATACAACTGTTTAGCATATCTGACCCGTAAATACCTCCCAACACCAGCTACAATAGTGCCATGAGAACGCCTGTTCTCACTTTCAGGTGACACTGTAAATAAGAAGCGGGCAAAATCATCTCCCGTAAATGTAAACAAACTTGTTTGTTTTAGCGATTGGCTAAAAAACTGGCTTCCAGTGGACTGAACTATGGGCCTCTGAAAATCCCACCAAGTGAAGTTCACCCCCATGCTGAGAACCAGCACCAGGCCTCTGCACCACTTAGATCTAAACACTTCAACCCACCGATGTACCAGTACTGAGCTGGAATGAATCAAGGCGAGGCTCACCTCATAGTCGTAGGCCAGGGGTCTGTTGGGAAATGAGCATCGCTGCATTGCTGGATAGCCCTTCAGTGCCCTCTGTGCAGCCGGCCGAAGGTCTCTGTCACATCACACACAAACTGTTAGCACTGCGGAGTGCCCTTGTGGCAATCCCAGTGGAGAGGCCAAGGAAGCCCCTGGAAGCTGTCCCTTCAGAACAGAGCTGTTGGCTGACTGGTGCAGGGAAGCTGTCACTGCCCATGGGGCTGCATCTGTTTTTTGGACAACAGTCCCTGCCTGTTCTCTGCTTGATGACATCCCCACCCCCGTATGCCTACTTTTGACTTTGCCCTACAGCCCATGCTCCTCTCTCTGTCTTCCGTAAGCATTTCAACGCTGGATTCTCTGGCCCCTGCCTTCTCTGAGGGGGTGTGCATGTTGTTGTTCTGGTCGGCTCTGCCCACCACCCCAGGATTGGCTCCTCTCTCTATCACTTAGCCTGCTTAAAGAGACTCCAAAGCAGCAGGCTATTGCACAGCATTTGCAGTCATTGTGATGTGCTCCTGAGCAAGCTTTTTCCCTTATTGTCACCATATGCGCTGCGGCTTTGTGGTGAGTTTGACAAGTTTTTCTGGCTTTGGCATAGCAGCTGCCTTTGAAGGCTCATTCCTGCCCTGGCAGCTGGTTCCTTACTGCTTTACAGGAACTCCTGTACCCTTCCATAGCAGAACACATCTGGCTTCCTTGCTGACCGCCAGTAGCTCTCTACAGTAAAGTCAGGACTGCGTGAACTGTTATTTTGCTCAGTGGATAGATGGCTGATGCAGTATTCATGGCTTTGGTGCAGTGCTCTCATCTATTTGCTTTGCTTTGTTGTGTCCTCTGCCATTGTTTTCTGGGGAGAGTCAGGTGTCTTTCTTTAAAGACATGCTAGGGTTGCTGCCATTTTTGAGCTCCCGGAATCCTTAATTATAGGCCCAATGCTGCTACCACAGAAACCAATGGCAAAGTGACAATGTGGCTTCCTCAAGGGCCCGAGACTGCACTGGGAGCAGGAGCGTGCTCAGTTGCTTCATAGATCAGTGCAGATTCTCAGCCAGGTGATACGGTTCTCTTTGCAGCTAGGTGGGGGGAGTCCAAAAATCAGCCCCTCTGGCTGCCAGGGATTGTTGGGTATGGGAGGTCAGAAGAAAAGCTGAGCATCTCAAGCTGTGCGTGGGTGGAAGATTTCTCCTTCACTGACTTACTGTGCATGGGTTTTTTTTGTTTGTTTGTTTGTTTTTGCACAGATTGGGAATTTGGAGAACTATTACCACTTTCACCACAGCAGGACGATAAGGCGCTCGACGCTCAGCAGTCGAGGCCGGCACAACTTCCTCCGGATGGATCCCAAGGTATGGCCCCAATCGGCAACACTGCCCCCTTAGGAGCCAAGCTGCCATGGACAATGACTCCTGCATCCTCCTTCCCCTCTGCTCCCCTTCTCACCCCATGGGTGGTGGAGGGGCGGTGTACAAGGCCCCAAGCACAGCAGCAGCATGGCCTGTTGGTATTCTCATAGGGAGTCCCTTGTTGGGCAAGCTTCTGCAGAGAGGTAAGGATGCCTTATGACTCCTTTCCCTCCCCCCAGAAAATATCCCAAGTCCAGGCCCTTGACTGTGTACTGTTTGTGTATAGAGGCATGGGCTGGCTTGGGATAAGGAGCATCCCCCTTTGTGTCTAAAACCAGATGGTGGAGATGGTACAGCCCCAAGTCCGCCCAGATGTGTCATCTCTTGTCTGTGCCCCTCTTCTCCACCCATTCGTATCCACCTGCTGGAGCATGTGACATTGTGTAAACCCTCGTCTGTATATTTCTTAGGTCAGTTGGGTGTGTTTCAATACAAATGGCTACGCTCTGCATTATGTACTTGTAGGGTTTTTTATTATGAAAAACTTCAGATGGTCTTATGAAAGAACCTTTAAACCCGTGGACATCTTGCCAGAACATCATATGACTATGCTCTCTGAATCAGGAGGGGTTCAATGGCACATGGCCTGCAGCCTTGAGGACGCACTGTACAGATTGGTATTTAGTGCCATAAGACACTTGTGGAAGTAACGTGAACTTTTGCAAAACTATCCTTGTGTTTGGTCTTTGCTCCATGCTAAATACATTGCAAATGCTCTACACTCTCAACGATCACCCTCTTGGTATCCATCTCTTTCAAATTTTCTCTTTAATCCCTCCACTATACATGCAAACAAAAGCAGCGTTCTATAAAAGCCTGATTCTGCTGAGGGCGGGAGGGAGTTCTGCCACCAGGCCTAAACGCTGTTTCATATTTCTCATCCTAGTTAAATGTAACTGTACGATGGTATATCTAGCACAATGAGTGGCCTTGGGACGATTTGGTGCTCTATGATAAAGATCTTTGGTATGCTCCGATGTGAAGCTTGTATTTGAATGATTTGCCTTAAAGAGCCTGGTTTCTTTATTTGCAGCATACAACTGAGCGTGATTACAGAAGTATTGTAAATCGAGCATGTTACTTGATACCACATGCTCTGTAATTGGTGAATCATTTGACATGCCAGTTATGTTTATCAGTGATTGAAAATACTTAAAAGTAACTAAATATTAACATCTGCCTTCAGGGAAAAAAATATTAAAAATGGTTAAGGAAACTTTCCAATACAGAAATTGCATGGTATGCTGGTGGTGTTGACTTAGTTGTCATAACATTTGCAGTCTTAATGGTTGCTATGTATGAAATCTTTGGCTACAAGCATACATTACTCTTTCTAGAGCAGCCTAAGAGATTTTTATCACCGTTGAATTGCGAGAAGTCAGTGTTCAAGAAAATAAAAATTCAGAACAAATTAAATCTATGGCAGTGCGTGGGATGTAGTTGGAATGTTACATTATTTTTTACTTCCTGATGCTATTCTTTTCTCTTACCAACTTTTATAAACCTTGCATTTGCCTGTGCATAAATGTAAAGAGAATTCATGGGTTTTTAAAAAAATTTTGTATTAAAAGCCGAAATAAACACGGTTACTCTTAATAGACTGCCATTCTTAAAAAAATCTGATACTCCAGCAAAGATTCCTGTATGTATTGGGGTTGACAGAAGTTTGTGGGAACTTTGTCTCACTGGACTCTAGCAGCACTGAGCACAGAATGAGAAGACTGCTCCTAGAGAGAGTGTATTCTGTTTCAATAAGCTAAAGGGAGCTATGGCAGGTCCCATTTGGTGCTTAATGGTATGTGTTTTTTTTTTTTAAACCTGACATCAGGCAAAACCCAGTGTGAAAAGCAAGAGTTATCACTCGGGTCCTGATCCACAGTGCATTGAAGTCAGTGGGAGTTTTCCTACTGACTTCAATGGGTTTTGGAGCAGGCCCTCTGGGACTGAAGCTATGCTGCTTTATACAGCAGAGGGACAGATTCTCATCTAGTGTAAACAGGGACAACTCCTTTTACTTCAATGGAGCTATGCCCATATAAACTGACTGAACATCTGGCCTAAGGTAGGGCAGATTGGTGTAAATGACCTATTTTTACTCTTGCATTTAGAGGGGAAAACCTGTTAAATGTGTACATTTTATTAATCTTATTTATATCATTAATTTGTATATATGCACTGAGCCTCATCTTAGTAAGCTGGACAGTCTTTCAGTGTTAGAATTAGAAGCAGTTATCAAAGTATATATCTTTATAGAAAGACAGGTATCCATGATGTATACTGGGCCTTCCTGTAAAGGTTGAGTATCTGTGGCAAAGACTGCCTGCCTGCTGGAGGTGAGATGCTACTTCTTAGGGCCTGTAGGCAAGGTTTGGGAGGGAATGTCGTTTTGCGTTGTATAGAGGAGAGAGAAGTGGGACTCTTGGGCTCTTTTCCCAGCTGTGCCACTGATTTGATTTGCCCTACAGCCTTGGGCAAGTCACTTAACCTCTCTGTGCCTCAGTTTATACATATGTAAAATAGATACAAAGCTTACCTACTTCATTAGCACATTGAAAGGCTTCATTAAGTTATGCAAAACTCTCTGAGACCCTCAAGTAAAAGATATCAATGGACAAAGTATTACATTATTATTAAGACTTTCCTATGGACTCAGGACAAAAAATTACATTGTTGGTTGTTATTTCCTTGTAAGACCCACATGGAGGACCCCCAATTACGAGTTAAACTGCTATTAAAAGGGGTTCACAGTTAAACATATAAACAACCTCCAACACGCTATTGGTAACATTCGAACATAGACTGTTGTCACAAACAGTGTTGCCAACAGAAAGGAAAAATAAACCACCTGAACATTCCAGCAATAGCTGGAAATAAGATACAATTGGCTGATTGTTTCCAAGTGTTCTAATTAAACTTTATAGCCCTGGGGAATGTATACAGGCATCTGAACATATTATGAATTTAATTCTAAATTAGCTTAGTTTAGTACAAACCAAATCAATTAGATTTTAGTCTATTAATATTTACTTTACCTAGCTCTACTGATTAATAGTCAGTTAAATTAGAGTAGGTTTACAAGGATTTGTTATTACCTTGAATTCAAGATCCATCAATTTGGTGGGGGGTTTTTTTTCCTCCCATCCATTTGCAAATCATTTGGAAGTGGGTTGGCAGTTTGAATGGGGCATAATTAGTAATCATAAAATGGTAAATATTGTGAAGTTGTATTACTGCAAGGCATGCGGAAACAAACAAAAAATTTGCAACAGCTTGAATGGAATAGCAAAGATGGAAACAAACACAAGTCCTAAAGAACAAAAGAGTTCAGTCATCTGCAGATGCTTGATCTGTTTTCTGTCTTCCACTCAGCTGTTTTGTTTACACCATTATTTATTTGCATCAGTAGCATCTTGAGGTCCCTGCTGGGGCTGGGGCTCCATTGTATTAGGCACTTTGCTATGGCATAGTAGGAGACAGTCCCTTAAGACAAAAAAGAGTAGGAGGGGAAACAGGAACAGCTGAGTGAAGGTCCGGAGCAGAGCTCTGGTCTCCCGACTCCCAGCTCAATGTCCTCCCTAGACCCATGCAACCCTCCCCCGTGTTATGCTATCACCGTTGCGGCTCCCTTCTTTAGTCAGCCACAGTGGGAGGGCCGACGTAGGCTAGCAGTTGGTCTCCAGTTGTATTCCTACCACTGCTACCATTGGTGTGGGGTTTGACGGGAAGATGCTAGTGTAGACGCTAGACATTCTCTGTTGGATAAATATGCTTTTATGGTTGTTGGAATTCAAAATCCTCTCATCGTTATTACAAATGATGTAACCGGAAGGAAAGGCGGGGCTTCCCTCACCAAAGTAACTCCCTGGAGCTATGGCTTTCTTCACTGAAATCTTAGCCCAAATATGTTTCTTTAGGGCAGTTCTGGGTCGTTGTCTGAGTCTGGCTTTCCTCACCCTTATTGGCTAAGCATTAATGGAGATCACGTGTCTGCCTGAGGCCTTGTTGTCATGTCAGGAAACAGGTGAGCTCTTAACTCAAGTTAGGTCACTCAAGGTAAAGGCTTTAACTCATGTGAGAACTTCAAACTGCCTTCCCATTACTAGGATTGTACCAAGTTACCTGACTTGAGTTAAATCACCTTTTTTATTTCACAGAGAAGACAAGGCCTGAAGCAGCCAAGCTAAAGGGTTGGTCAGAGTTGTTTTAGGCCTCTGCTACCGTAGGAAATTGGCCCATTACTGCAGTTTATTGACTAACACTGAACACAGGCTTTGTCCCATCCATACCAGCAGTTACTGTGTTTGGTACTCGTTCAGGGGTATCTGCTGCTGACAGCCAGTTAAGCTATGGGTCTGTTTCCCCTGTAGCTGGGACTTTCCTTCAGTAAACACACCCTTGTTGAGTTTTGTGTCAAAATGGTCCCTGAAGCCTATCGCTGGGGTGTGGGTAGTGCCAATAATACTCAAGCGCTTTACGAAGTAGGTCAGTATCCGTTGTTAACACACTTGGCCCAGTCCACACTAGCTGACTTAGACCTGCCTGCACTCCCAACTTTTAATGAGGTTTGTAACCAGTTAAGGGCCATGCTTTGGGCCAACACAGAGCAGAGTTAACATATGGCTGGTAAGTGTGCCAGCTGAGCCTGGGTCACCCTTCCTATTGGCCTAGGCTGGCAGATAAGTGCTTTCTGGTAACTAGATTGTAGCGCTCTTTTGTAGTGTAGACGTGTGCTGTAACAGAGTTGGCCAGTGTTTCTTTCTCCTCTCAGCTGTCTGTAGGAAATTGGTAGGGCATCTGAATGCATTCTTCTGCAGGTGCTGCTCCGTATCCATGTCCTTTGGGCACGCTATCGCCCGATGAGGCATTATGGGATAGCTGCCCAGAATGCACGGCTACAAACCCATTTAGGTTGTGCAGTAGGAGTGGGTAGACAGACATGATTTTATGGTGGGGGTTGGGGTCGGAAGGGGAGAAACTGTGTGGACACAACTCAATCATATTTGAGTAACGGGGTCTGATGAGTGTCACGGACTCACTTAATATATAAAATTTGTATGCTTAGCTCAAGCTGGGATTAACTCAAGCTAAAACTATTTCAAATCCTGCTCTGCTACAGCTGTGCCTGTGATAGTTAGATATAGCTGGCCCTGACTTGGTTACAGCCCTGCTCCATTTTGTAATGCTGCTGTTTTAAAAAAACAAAACAAAACTAGGCATCTACTGGCCCCAGTCAGGATTGGGGCCACATTGTGCTAGGCACTGTACAGACGCATGGTAAAAGACAGCCCCCGCCCCTAAGAGCTTCCAACCTAAATAGACAAGATAAATATAAACAGGCAGATGACATACAGTTTTAGTTCCTTTAAAAAATTCCCACCCTATCTGCCCCTCCAGCTCATTCCTTAGTCGAGATCGGGGTTCTGAAATTCCATTGCACTGTGACCCCCTTCTGACAACAAAAATTACTACAGGACCCCTGGAGCGGGGACTGAAGCTTGAGCCCACCCGAGCCCTGCTGACCTGGGTGGGGGAGCCAAACCTGAGCTCCACTGCCCTTGTGGGGAGGGGGAAGCTGAAGCCCAAGGGCTTCAGACCCAAGCAGGGGGCCTTTAATCTGAGCCCCACCCCTGAAGGTTGAAGCTTTCAGGTTTCGGCTTTGGCTCTGAGTGGTGAGACTCAGGCTTCAGCCCTGGGTCCCAGCAAGTCTAAGCCAGCCCTGGGGTGACCCCGTTAAAATGGGGTCGTGACCCGCTTTGCGGTCCCGACTCAGTCTGAGAACCACTGGTCTAGATGTCTCCCCAGAGAGAGAGTCTGTGGCTGACTTACCAACAGAGCTAGGGTGACCAGATAGCAAGTGTGAAAAATCAGGATGGGGGTGGGGGGTAATAGGAGCCTATATAAGAAAAAGACCCAAAGATCGGGACTGTCCATATAAAATCGGGACATCTGGTCACCTTAAACAGAGCTGTAAAGGAAAAAGAACTTACTAACCCTTTCATTTAGCTGCTGACATTTCCTTGTTAGTGTAGACAGGATTCTCAGCATGTGAAACCCTTGGATGCGTCCATCTATACTACAAAATGGAATTGCATTGCAACCATGGAAGTGGAGTTGTAGTGTAGGGCGGCTCTGTGCCCTGAAACAGGATCGAGAAACAGGCCAAGATTTTCAAAGGTGACTAGCGATTGTTAACCCTTAATTTTTGAGCGCTCAGGTCTTTAAAGGGGCCTGATTTTACACACAGCACTGAGCACCCACCCTCTGTAAATCAGGCCTTTCATAGCGAGCACAGACTTTAACATAATATTTGTGTGCTGTGCACTCCTCTGGCCATCAGCCTTGAAGGTTGATACTGCAGTTCTCTTCTTGCTGCAGTACCCTACTCCTATTTCCTCATCTACTCTCCCTTTGGAATTTTGGCTGCATTTCCCCCCTCTTTTTTTACACTCTAGGGAAATTCTCACCCACGCTAACCTTCCCTGAGTGGTGAGTTAAAGATACCCCATTCCATGCATGCTGTCTCTTGCGCGCACACAATTCCAAAGGTGCCTTGTCCTCCTTTTGACTCTCAGGGTTTCAAAAGATGAGATTAATTCAAGGAAAGTTATAGGTGTATAATTTAGGGGACTGGAACTTTAAACTGTGATTTTAATTCCTAGTTTCCATTGTTCTAATTCCTAGTACTGGCCATCTCCAAGCAAACTTGTCTGGCTGCAGTCAAATTTTAGTCTGGGATTTGTACAGGCTACAGCTACTGGATGTAAAAGTCAAATTAATCTTGGTCTGCAAAGTCACTCTGTTAAATAACTGGATCATATTCACTTCCACCTCCATGGGAATCTACAGTATCTGCTTTCAGTAAGTGAAGTTCTTTGTGGTGGTCAATCTGACCATTAACCCTTAATAAATCAATCTTAGGTCCACTTTTATTGGCTCAGAGTGTTGGCAGATTAAAAGCACAGAACGATTTGAGCTGATGGAATAAGAAACATACAGAGTTGGCTGCTGCTTCTAAAACATTTCTTAAGGACTTTTTTTAATTGAGGAAAATGTTCTGAAGTACTAGGCTTTATGACTGGGACAAAGTATGGTTTGACACAGTATCATTGAGTTTAATTCTAAAACTATTCCACAAGCTTGAGAGTGTAGTAACTTGGCTCTTAGCCTTCTTTAGCCTTATGGGAGTTACACAGGTGCTACAAACAGCACTTCTGGGTTAATGTAGACTCTCGAAGGACATTTGAAGGACACTTCAACACCACGCCCCCTGCCGTAGGAGATAATGTGGAGGAAACTCTGATGTGAAAGATGTAGGGCTTCTCACTTCTGGCCTTGGCTTGTGTATGGAAGAGCTGGACTTGGCCTGTCAGCATGGACACTAAATAGATGGGGAAGGGCATCACTTGTAATGCGAGGGAGGCTGTCTCTTGCACACACCAACAGATTAGAGCTTGCTGTCATCTGTGGGCCAAGCACAATGAATGTTTGGAGACTGAAACTTCAATAATAAGACCTATTTAAAATGGAAATACAGCAGCAGAGGAGGACAGCAGGCCAGGTCTAGAGCCCGCAGGCATACACCATGTGAAAAGCAATAACACTTTATTCCCACCTCCCGCCCCCCTCCCCCCACACCGAGTTTATGATGAAAACATGTTATGGCCATCTGGTTTGTCCTGGAACTGTGTGTTAAACACTGAATATCCATTCAAATACATTATTTGTTTTTTTGCAGTGCAGGAAATTTTGCATCCCACATGCAGATTTTGTAAAAAATACCTTAAATGGCTAAATTAATATTTATTAAAAATACATACAATCTGAATGTGATTGTTTTGTTTTTTTTAATGTAGAAAAGCCTGTTCCTGGGGGTTTTTTGTATTTTTTTTTTTTTAGCAGCTCCATGACTGTGAATGGTTTGGGTCTGTGGCATCTGCCACTTGTTGTCTTTGTCACCACTCCATATTAAGTGGCAGGACAAACTCAGCAATGAGGATATTAGTAGCTCTGGTTTGGGTTTGGTGGCTTTATTGGTACAGATGGATTATCGGGATGGAAGACCAAAGTATTCGGAAGTACCTTTACCAAGGAATGCTGCTACACGGTCAGCGATCACGTGGTCACCAAAAGCTTCAGTGGCATAGTACAATCACCAGAGATGGACATAGACTAAACATCCACTCAGACAGCTTTAAGCACCTGCCTTGAGATCAGTTCGGGTGGGGCTCGATTGGCAAGGAGGCCAGGTCTCCCTTTGGGATTGGCCATGGTGATGGTCTGTCACTACACTACAGGTTCCCTGCAGGAAGTCCAGTCTGCTGATCTATTGTTCTAGCCTCCCTTTGTTCTGCGTGCAGTGGCCCCCGGTGTTGTGAGTCAGAATTTGCACAAACAGCTAGAGCAGAATGGAGCAGAACCTGATTGCATCATAGAACCGGGACTTTAGAATGTTGTTGTCAAAATTCCATTCAGCCTTTATTTAATGTCCTTTTCTTTAAAGGTCAGTTCTCATTTGGGGGAAACCTTCCCCCCCCCATTAATAGGTATTTATATGACAGCAATGACAGAACAAGGAGTAATGGTCTCAAGTTGCAGTGGGGGAGGTTTAGTTTGGATATTAGGAAAAACTTTTTCACTAGGAGGGTGGTGAAGCACTGGAATGAGTTACCTAGGGAGGTAGTGGAATCTCCTTCCTTAGAGGTTTTTAAGGTCAGGCTTAAAATCCTGGCTGGGATGATTTAGCTGGGGATTGGCCCTGCTTTGGGCAGGGGGTTGGACTAGATGACCTCCTTCCAACTCTGATATTCTATGGTTCTGTGAATGTAAATTTAACCAAAGACCACAACTCTGAACTATGCCAATCTCAGTCTCTCCTCATCTAGTCAAATGACACAAACTACTATTGAAGCAGATGGCAATATGGCGGATTCCTGGTTTGTTTGTGATCTGTGGTGTTAGGGCTTGACTCAACAATTTAACTAAAATCAATTCTTAAATCAGTTTAAATGATGCTACTCCTTGTTAAACCAGTTTATATCAATTTAGATTAAATCAACAAGGAATCAGCCTAAATGATACAAACTGGGTTTTAAATTGAATGAAGGGTGTCCATTAACAACCAGTTAACTCAGCCAGTTAAAAAAACAGGCCTTTGGTTAAACTGGAGCAACTTTTGTGGGAAAACGCTAAAGCCTTGGGGAAGGCACCAGATACAGCATATATAGGAAGCTGGCCTAGAATTATGAGTGGTTAGTAGAAGTACAGGGGTGCAGCAAAAGACTGAGCTACTAAAGAATCAGAGCTGTGCAAAATCCATCAGAGTTGCTAGCTATTCAGTGGGAAAGGGAGGCACCGGTCCATTTATTTGGGGGCAAGGAGGAGGAAATGTTGGCATCCACTTTACGGTTAGACGTCAAAGTCCCTTTTAAAAAGGTAGTGTTGTGACAGTTCTGTGTGCAACTGGGCTACCAGCGAGGGGTCTTGTGGTGCAATTATAGCTATGCTCTCAGGTGCAAGAGACCGAGACCTGATACTGAAAGTGCCAAGACTAAGGGGGGAAAACGCCAGATCAGAATGCTGCAACACAGAACAGGCAACAGGCACTTATTGCCAGAATTCAGGCCAAGGGAGGCAGCCTGGGATATTTTCCTCCCAAATGGAGAAGTTCCCACTACAACCTGTTTGCAGGTGGAGCATCTCCTGGAAACAACTGATAGAGAATACAGACCCAGCTAGGAAATCTGGGGGCTGGAGTGGGACTTTTAAAAACTTGGGGTAGTGACAGATCATTTAGGGCTCTGAAAAATGTAGTAATCTATAACTTGTTTCCTGTGGCGAAGCTTTATTTTTAAAAAACAGGTATAAGGAGCTTGTGTCTTTGGGATCGGAGAGTGGCAGAATCTGTGCAATGAACTGTCCGGTGAGTTAGCTGCTGCACAGCTGGGGCTGGAACCAGAATTCAGCCAGGTAATTCCTGACTTGCAGCCCTGTACTCCGATCACATCCCTCTGAGTACGGTAAATGTACTGTAAGAGTAACTCTACCGCAAGCAGTAAGATCTTCCCTTAGTGAGGAGACCGGCCTCTAAGCTCTGCTATTAAATCTTTCCTGAGAAGTGGAGATGAGGCGGCTGGTTTTCTTGTAGGAAATTATCAGGTTCTAGGTAAGAGAAGTGAGACTAAATGACAACCTACTTAACCGACAAATGCCTGTGATGGGGCGTCTGCCCCACACTCCCCAATAAGGGGTTAACAGAGCTCTAGGGAAGCTGTGTGAAAAGCAGCCAATAGAAGGCATGGCCAATCAGGGCCCAGCAGGACCATATAAAAAGAGCCTCAGGGCAGAGCAGAGTCAGTAGCTGCCTAGAGTTTAAGGAGGGAGAACTGTTTCTGGAGTAGATTGCAACCCTGTAGCACCTTGAACAGAGCAGTGCAGACAGGAACCAGGGGGAAAAGAAGGTGCTTCAGATGGGCTGCTGTGGCTGCCGGGAAGTGGCCCAGGGAAATGCACTAATAGTAGAGTTGCAGCAGGAGGCTGCGATCTGCAGGGTTCCTGGGCTGGGACCCGGAGTAGTGGCAGGACCAGGAGCAAAACTCCCCTGGAAGAGGGGAATGTGGATAGTGACATGGCTGGAGGGCTGAGCCATGAAGAGGGCGCTGTGGTTCCTGATACTGTGAGAGGGGTTGCAGGTGGACTGCGGAGAAGGAGTGATGGAGTGCAGACCCTGGTCGGGGGGGTTGGCCTTGAGCTAATCCCCAGAACAACCAGAAGGAGGCGCCAGTCCAGCGGTGAGTGATGTGCTATGTGACAGTGCCGTAAGGGCTTTTGGCATTGTACTGACATTTGGCAAACTAGTGTAAATCAGTGACACTTGGAAAGGCAGGAAATAAACTATTGTATCTCAATGTACATGGCTAATAACCCTGGCTACTGGAAATGCTGAAATAAGTTTATAGATCTATGAACTCTCGTTCATAATGTGACCAAACAAGTATAGCACTCTGACAGGCACGCTCCGTTTTTAGATCATACAGCACAAAATTAGGAGGCTTAACTTGCCAGTATCATCTTTTAGCACTGGTCACATCCAACAAAACAGTCACTCTGAATATAGATTTTTACTTCCAATAGTTATACATGAAATACTTTAAAACGCACAGTAAATGTTGGGACACTGTGTTAATGAAGAGTCTAGTGTCTTCTACAGAGCTTGTATGGAAGTTGTTGTTTTCCCCCGTGAAAAAATTTCAATGAAAATGAGAATTGTTTTCATTTTTTTTATAAAATGTTTTGTAATTTTGTTTAAAAACAAATCAAACCAAAACCCCAGATATTATTGTTCTGGACAACTGGAAATTTACCAAAAAAAGTTTGCTTTTTGGCAAGCAAAGTTATAAAAATTTTAGCTGGTCAGGCAAAATTTTTTGATTTAACTGAATTATTTTGCCCAACTAGCCAAAACTTCTCAGTTTTCAGCTGAAAAATAATTAATATCATTTTTAGGGTTTTGGTTTTTCAATGAAAACCTTAAAAAGTCATCAGAGAGATTCCCACACAAATTTCCATTTTGATGAAAAGCTGTCTTTCATCAGAAAATATTTTGAACTAAAAACTTCTATCCGCTGTAGTCATCTAACTCCCACCACATGTCAAAATACTGGTACATTTACTTGTGTTGAAGCAAGAAATAAAGTGTGTATTTCAAAGCATTCAGTTTGATTTCAATGGGTGTAAGTTTCATTTTTCTCTATGAACAAAAGAAAAAGATTATTCTGGGGGGCAAGTATACACCACTGTGTTTGCATGAGAGAGCAGGAGAAGGATGAAAAGAAGAAATAAAGAGGGAATGCATGACACGTATTTAAAACAGTCACCTTATATGGTAGCTAAGAAGTTCCTTGCATGTTAAACGTGGCATTTGACAAACCTTGCCCTTTCTAAAATGGCTTTACATGTGATCTTGCGGAATGTCACACACCACCAAAACCCCAACAAATGTCACAGTAGTAGACCTGGAACATTAACTTAGATCTTCTGCTGAGAAGTCGTCTTTGTAAGGATAAAAAATGCCTTTTCAGCTTGGAAGCAGAGAGCTGATCACTTTAGGTAGATGGCAGAGTGCTCAGGGAAAAAATATTCTAGCACTTTTGAGCCTGCTCAACCAATGACCTCCTTCATGTTTAGCTTATTAATTGCAGTTTATGGAAGATGAAAGGTGACTTCCATCAGGGCATGGAGTCTGGAGAAAATGTGGCTTAAAACCATAACGGCGTGCAAACAAACCCTCCCTTTTTAATTCATCAGCAAAGACTCTAGTGAGGCAAGCTTGTGGGACTTATTTTTCAGGATATATATGTGTGGCTTTGGGGCCAGTGCGCATGGTTTACATGGAAACACATGCTCATATGAGCATGCAAAAACACTCCCCTTCAACACTAAGGGTCTGTTGATAGAGATCTTGATGAGGGAATTCAGTGGCTTGATTATTAATGTGAATGGTCTGAATGTGGATGTTGGATAAAGCTGCATTTTAAGAAGTACTAAATAAGTGTTATGAGAGCATGTGGTGCGCTTAGATGAAGCCAACATGATTTTAATGCTAGCAGATGAAAGAAGAGCAGCAGAATCAATGTCCCTGCTGTTTTAGGACTGTTAGGGTAAATCTGTAGGCCCAGTTATCACAACTGTGAGCTCCACTGTGAAAAGTGAGTGAAAGTTCATAAAATGCCACAATAGCCTAGACCAACAAAGGCTGATGGGAAAAGGTGCAAAAGGGAGACTGAATCTGTACAAACAAAAAGGCTGACTGATATAACTCAAGGATTGCGTTCAGATCATGTCTGGTAAACAAGAAAAGTGTGGGAAATCAGTGAACCAAAATTAGTGTGTTGGAAATAAGGCCTAACTGGTGGACAAAATAATGAGGGGATGGGCTAGTCCACCCATCAATCCCTTTTGGGGTCCTTAAAAGACTTTTTGAGGAAAATTGGAGGACATGAATGGAAGAGGGCAACGATTGCTGACTGAAAGGAGGGGAAGGAGTGAGCTCTACCAATATGGCTGCTACCTCCAGTATCTCCTAGGACTCCAGAATCCACCATAATGCCACTAGAGATCCCAAAAGATGTTCAGACCAGATTGGGCCAAAGAGAGGAACCTAGATGACATCACTACCTCCGCCGTCTGACTAATTCCCAACCACCATGTGGGATGTGAGACTCTGCCATCTACCCTCATCCCCAAGTGTCCTCCTTCCCCCATTTTATTTCTTCTCATTTCTGTCCTCCTTTGTCTTCTGTCGGATAAAAGTCTGGGTTAGCTGGCCAAGACTAGATATTTTGTAACACTTTGTGAGCCTGTGACCAAAAGCACAACTAAAAGCAGTGCCCTACACAGCCCGATGCTGGTACAAGTTTGCCAGGTCTTAGAGTGGTTAATAAGATTGTGTTCTGGGCCTATTTTTCCAGCAGTGAGGTGGCAAGTGAAGGTCCACACCAGCGTCAGAAGCTGCATTTTCTATCTTTGCTGTTCTTTTCACTCCTCTCTCGTGTGTCTTTTTTAAGAAATGGGAACAGACTTTAACAGCTCCTGCCCATCTCAGCTAACTTCTTCTGTTTTTCCCCCAATACGACACGTATTACTATTTTTGATACCACCTAAAAGATGGTCAAACAAGTTCCCCCCCACCATCCCTTCTAATGTCTCTCTTGAGTTAAAGGGAACAAGGGCTGTTGTTCGTATGAAAGCCTTACTTAATACTTGACATTTCAAATACTTGAACTGTTTTTCCTTCTTTTTCTGTATCTTTATTCAAAGGTTAAAGGGATTCTTAATGGTGTGTTTGCCATGGTACAATGCAGGCTGAGATCTCTGTATACCAAACCCTGAACCTTGTTTAAAATTGACAAATGTTGGACAGCATTAAGTCTTTGGGACCATATATTCCAGTCCTGCAACTCGTAAATGAACCTGAGGGCAAGAAGCCTGAAGATTATTCTAGTTAGTTATAGGAACAGCTCCCAGGTTTCCTCAAATCCATTTTAAAGAACAGAGTATGAAATTCCAGTCCCACTGAAGTCAATGAGAGTTTTGCTGTTGACCTGAGAGTAGCCCGTATCTCTCCCAAAGTGGCTTGAAATCTATTTGAACTTTTTGTGGGGTGTTTTTTATATATATACTTATTTCTTTGCCAGTGTCACACTGTCTGGAGTGGCTCAGGACCAGGAGTGCCTACATCAGGGCAGACTGTCAGAAAAGAGGGCAGACACCTCAAGCTAGTGGTGTGTTCTATAATTAATTAGATTTCACCAAGCCAGTAAGAAGTGTGGACTCCTAGATCACTGTACCAGTCTTGCTATGGAGTCAGTCTCCTTTGACTCTCCAGTCTATCTTGCCACCCAGACAAACGGGACTTTGTGATAAAATGGTTACTTACACCAAAACTCGCGTCATATTTAGGTTGCTTCCAGTCCCAAGAGACCAGTCACTTACCCCAGATCAACTGGTACCCTAGATCTTACACCAAAGACCATGCTGGTAGCCAGTTCTACTAACTAAGGGTTTATTAGCTAAGAAAAGGAAATGAGAGGTTAAAGCAAGTAAAATACATGCACAGGTGAATCACAGTTTGTGATTCCAAAGGGTGGCAGTGATGTACTAAACTGCCAGTTTCCCAAAAGTCTTTTCAGGGTACTATGATTGTCTCGGAGGATCTCTGCCTTGCATCTGGTGCACTTCCCTGTAAGAATCCGAACAGTTCAGAGACGAAGGATCTTTCCTTGAATCCATACTTATAGCTTCTTCTCACAGAAAACAAGCCAACAGTGTTACTACCTAAATGGGCTTTTCCTCTGATGATGGAGAGTGAGAAATACCGTTTGTGTTGACGATTGGAGGTCAAAGATGCAAAGATCACTTGCTTTGAAATTAGCTCTTTTCTGTTAGGGTTCTTCATTTGCATTCTACAAGACTTCTTTCTCCTTTGATGGGTTAGTTGGTTACAGGGGTATCACAATGTAAATGTTTGCTTCTACTTTATAATGGGATGTAGATAAGTGAAAACAATGCAAGTAACATCCCATTAGTTTTTGTGACGTTTAAACACCTAATACTCTCTTACACATTTAACAATCATCTTGATCTATATAATGCACAAGTGAATTGGCCTGGGGCTTTGACATGAGCTGGCACCTGATCTGCCAGTGTCACAACCAGTTCTGCAGAACAGATGAAATATCACCAGCAAGAAAGAAAAATAAGCCCCTCTTCAGCAAATCATCTAAGTACTTTCCTAATGAAGAATTTACTAGTCATCCTTCAACTAAGCACTTAACCAAGTGTTTTGACTACAATAGGGCTTAAGCTCACGCTTCAATCCTTTGCTGACTCAGCCCATAGGTAATACTGTTTTAGGGACCCAACCTTTACGTCTGACCCACGGAGCAGCGCACTGTCCTACCAGTCTCTCAGGGGCATATGCCTGCATGCTGGTGCAGCTTATCTCTGAGTGCTGGGGCCTTCACACTGCCCTTCCCCTTGCTAGATAATGTCACACATGCATCCCACTAAAAACCAACACAAACCCGTCCGTCCTGGGTTCTCCTTTGTTAATACTGAAGCGATGGTTCAGCCCTTGTATGGGAAATTCTCAAGCTTCTTTTGCAGGCAGGAGTTCTTTCTGGGCCCCTTCTCACCAAGGCATTCTATTCCCAAAGTCTTAACCCTTCCCCTTGGGTTCCCCCAAGCAGAGGCAGACCCTGATTTCCCCAGAAGAAAGCCACTGTCCGCACCAGTCCTTCCTCCGTTACAATAGAGCCTCCAGCACAGAGTCCTGCCTCCTCAGATTTCAGGTCTGTTCCCAATCACCTGCTCTCGAGAGGAAAACAAACCAGGCAAGGTCCGAGCAGGGACCTGAACCCCGCAAAGTCACAAGCTCAGCCTGTGACCTGCTGCTAATATTTCCCCTCCAAATTAAAAAATGAAACCACAAACCCATTTTCTGAGAGCCTGGGCAAAGGGTTCTGCTAGCGAATGACAAATCGTTTGGTTTCATAAGGCTTTGCCTTCAAAAGAATCTGGGCACTTGAAGTGGGAAAGCCAGGAAGTGCACGGCTCTGATGGTATTTGTGGGAGTCTGCACTGCCACTGTTGTTTTGTTTGTTAGCTGTGCTTTGGCATTGTATATATTCTGTTGACACACGCAAGTATTCGTCCATTGTGGGTCCAGTCCTGCAAACTCTCATCCACATCAGTAATGGCTTGCAGGACGGGCCCTGCTTGTATCCAGAACATCTAATTAGGCTATCTCGTTACACATTCCATCCATAGTACTTTAAAACTTACAAATGTGATAAAGCAGTCTACAAAGAAGATGAGGTAGATTTGACTTCTTCCATTTCAGATTTAGTTTGTTTTCTTGCATGAATAGATCATAGCCCTATGCAAAATCTAAATTTGCTCTAGATTTTCCATGGTGAGGAAAACCATCCACTGACTGGTTAGAAATGAGTCAGGAATATAATGTTAAAGGCTTCTCAGTTTAAAAAGTTGTTTTGTTTGCTTGGGATTTTTCATTGATACTATATATGCAATATTTGAGTGGCCAATGTTTTTGTTATATCTTTATTTGCATATTCAGTAATTTAAAATCTCTGTAGGTGAAGTGGCTACAGCAACAGGAAGTGAAACGACGAGTTAAGAGACATGTTCGAAGTGACCCTCCTTTGATTCACTTCAATGACCCAATGTGGTCTAAAATGTGGTATATGGTGAGTATCTTCAGTAGTCTTCTTTTTGCTAGCCAGGTACTTTTCTATGGTAGAGTTATTTTACAGCAAAATTACTTTTTTAAAAAATGGAAAGTTTCATTACCCTTCACTTAACCTCGTTGGTAGTGTAGCCCATTGACTTCTGTGTTTGTGTCAGTGAAAGTGCTTTGTAGCTGTATTAATATTTCCCAGGATGCAGAAAAATGCCATTTTAGAGGCAGTGTGGCCTAGTGATTGAGCATTGGACTGGGACTCGGGTGACCTGGGTTCTCTTTCTGGCTCTGCCACTGACCTGCTGGGTGACAGTCGGCAAGTTATTTCCCCTCCCTGTGCCTCAGTTTCCCCATCTGTAACCTTGGGAGGAGGAGGATGATATACTGACTTCCTTTGTAAAGTGCTTTGAGATCTGCTGATGGAAAGTGCTATAGAAGAGCTGAGTATTCTTGTTTGTTGTAATTAGCTGTCTTTCATCATGATCATTTTATCACAGGTACACAATTCTAAGCATAAAAGGTCTGAAACTACCTGTATGCAGTAACATCATTTTATTTTGGTTCATTGATTTGTGTTTGGCAGGGAAAGTCATTTAAAATAAAGTCGCTTGATAGAAATGTTACTTTGTATGAATATAAAGTTGAAGATCCATCCCTAAAGTGGAAGAACCAAAGAATATTAAGATTTCAGTTCCCCTCATTAACTTGTTTGGGGATTTCTTGATCTAATATGTAAATTTAAAAAAAAACCTTGCAAATAGCTTGGTAAACTGTGGAATGTAAATGTATTTTCAGATTAGTTGATTTGTTTGCACAGTATCATTCTTCAGCAGAATTGGGTGATGCTTTGAACTCATTAGCACATTGGGTTGGATCAGTTTTATAATCTGCCCTTTGCTATTTCTGCCCTCAGCACTGTGGAGATAAAAACAATCACTGCAGGTCAGAAATGAATATTCCAGCAGCCTGGCAGAGAGGATATACTGGCAAAAATGTGGTGGTGACCATTCTTGATGATGGCATAGAGACAAGCCATCCCGATCTCATACAAAACTATGTAAGTAAAAAAAAAAAAAAAAGTTTGCCACTTCTCTGTAACCTTTTGGACTGGCATGTCAAATGGAAAATATGATGGGGAAATGGGATAGTTCTTCAAGGAAAACGGGAGCAGAGACTTTTTTCCCCCAGTGAATTTGTTTCTGAAGAACTTAAATTATGCTTTTATTTTTAAAGACCAGCCATCAACAGAATACACAAAGATTTGAAAAAAATCAAAACTTCAGATTTGAAACAAACATGTTTGGAAACTCCATTCCCGTTGGGGATTAGCCAGCTGTCTAGGAGATGAAGGTTTACAAATATCCCACCACCGTCAGTCTCCTGTAGAGTAAAATCAGGCATCCTGTGGCCAAAGACAAAGATAATGTAAATGGCTTTGCTCAGCCAGAGTTTGAAAATAGATAATAGAATATCAGGGTTGGAAGGGATCTCAGGAGGTCATCTAGTCCAACCGCCTGCCATAAGCAGGACCAATCCCCAGTTTTTGCCCAAGATCCCTAAATGGCCCCCTCAAGAATTGAACTCACAACCATGGGTTTAGCAGGCCAATGCTCAAACCACTGAGCTATCCCTCCCCTTCTCAAGCAAGACATAAGACTTTCCATAGCTAATCTGTTTCCTGGTCCTGGGAAGTTTAGTACCTGATTGAGGCTGACTTTTTACCTGAAAGATCCTGATTGCCAAACACCCAAATCACATTCCAGTTTGGCAACATGGACTGTATCACCTACCTCTCTAGCCTGATCATGACACATACTGGATGGAGGCAATAAACTTAGTACAATTCTCCTGGTTCTCACCTGAGCCTCATTTTACGCTGAAGACTCTGACATGCCAGTCCCTGCTGACTCACTGCCAGCTCAGTATTTGGATGATGTGGGTGTGGGAGTGGAATGCCTCTCTCGGTTATAAACAGGAACTGAAACACTTTTTACCTGTCAAGCCAAGAGTTCACTGGCTGATGTTTCTCCTGCAACAGTTGACAATGTTCTAATACATAAAACAGCACACGGTGCAGCATTCCTACAGGGCTGCAAGATACTGACAGGGACCATTTCTGACAATCTGAGTCTTCTGTGCCCAGGATTCTCTTCTTTTCGCTGCTTTAATAGGTTTAAATGTCTTCGTTTTAGGTGTGCCCTAAGAGTTAATGATTTTTAGTGTCAGATCCTGGGTCCTTACTCTATTTTCCCTCATTCCATATCAGGCAAACTCCCATGAGTGAGAAATGATGGACTGCAGGTTTTAGCTCACAGTGCAAAGCTTGTCATTTGTTTCTAATAGCTGTAAAAGAGCCTGGACAGGTGCTTTCTAAACACTTCTAAATAAGTTAATATAAAGAAGGGCCCACACCCAGCAAACACACAGGCATGTTCCATTGGCTCGCAAGCAATTACACACTAAGGAAAAAGAAGTTCCTTGTAAATTTCAGTGAACCCTTTTAAGCTTTTTCTCCTTCGGGCTTGCAAGCTCTGGTTACCAGCCTGAGGAGTATGCTGGATTGAATAATGAATGCCAGTAGCCTTTGTTAGTCTTAAGCAAATACTTGAGAATTAAATTTAGAAGTGCCAGGTTATTGCATAGGCCATCTCCCCAGCCCCAGCCCCTGGAGTGCTCTATTAGTGCTAATGTTGCATCTCACAGGTTTTTCATTTAAGCATTTCATTTCATTTGTAGAGTGAACACTTTATAGCCTCCCTGAAAGGCGTAATTGGAAAAGCAGAAAATATTGAACCACTTTCTTGTCAGTGGTGAGACCAAGATTATAACCTTAGGGAAAGGGCACTCAGCAATAAATGAGCCTGGCATCCCGGTTATGCGTGAACTACCGCTGAATGATAAGGTGTCTGTCTATCCGATCCCAGCAATGAGTGCAGCTCCATTTACATTGCTGCTTTGGAGGGGAGAAGCAAAGTCTTCCCAAATTAATGTTATGATCACTTACTAAGTGTAAATTCCAAGGGGAGCCATGCCTTGCTGGGGTGTGCTTGGGTGATCTCTTCCTGTTACACTTGCTGTGTTAATTCAGTGTTTCAATAAGTGGACTTTAGGTCTGGTCTGTGCTCTGGCTAGTCACGCTCACTAACGAAAGTGAAATGTTTTTAGGATCCTCAGGCGAGCTATGATGTCAATGACAATGACTGTGATCCAAGCCCACGCTACGATGCCAGCAACGAGAATAAGTATGTTGCATTCCTTATCATGCTCCTAGCCCTTAAATTGTGTGGTACTTTCCAAGAACTTCCCAGACATTTAAACACCTAATTTTTACAGTTGCTTCCTCCCAGAAGGGTGGGTTAATAGTACAGGAAGCATTAGTAGTATTGGGATTTCATAGATGGGGAAAGTGAGGCAAGAGAGCGTGACTCCTGCAAAGGTACTTGTCGGAGCTAGGATTGGAACTCAGGAGGGGAGGGATTAGAACTATGCGGGGGGGGATAGCTAGTGGTTTGAGCTTTGGCCTGCTAAACCCAGGGTTGTGAGTTCAATCCTTGAGGGGGCCATTTGGGATCTGGGACAAAAATTGGGGATTGGTCCTGCTTTGAGCAGGGGGTTGGACTAGGTGACCTCCTGAGGTCCCTTCCAACCCTGGTATTCCATGATATGCCAGCTTCAAGCTCCTGGCTCCCAGTCCTGTGCTTTGCCCATTAAACCAGTATGTGCACTACCATCCGGCACGTACATGATGAATGTTACACAACCGTGACGCTTTGTAAGTCATTTTAGTAAGCTGTGAATATTTAAAAGTAGAATTACTTGAGTGGGGTCCAGCTTATTTCATCTTGCACATGGTCTCCAGTAGCCCCCTAGGCCCAAACCTTTCCTTCCTGATGAAGGGAACCCCACCGCCCTCCTTCTGGGGCTTGTGCTGTTCTTCTCCCTGGTCCCTTTGATTTGCCCTTCACCAGGTAACCTTCCACTCTGGCTGGCAACAAAGTCTGTCACAAACAGAACTCAATGGTGTCTCTCCCCTGGTAGTTTACCTCAGTTTTAAACTGGGCCCAACCCATCTCCTCCTTCCCAAGGAGTCTCAGACCCTCCTCTGATTCAGCCACCACTCCCTGGCTTTACCTGGCTGGAGCTCAGCCTTCTGGCTCCGGCGTCCAAACTCCCCTGGTGTCAGGGCCTTCCTTGCAGGAGCCTTTCTCACTCTCTGCAGTTTCCTGAGCTTCCTCTCTCTGTTTCTTGTTCCTCTCTGTCTCTTTATAAGGAAACACCTGTCTCCTATCAGGCCCCACCAGGGCTGTGAATGAGGCACAGGTGAACTGGAGCAGTTCCCTCTTCTGGGGGGGGAAGACATATGACATGTAGGCATCAGTTTAATGTCACCCACCATCTTCAGATAACAACACACTGTGCTTCCTTGCCCACTTCTTAAGAACATGGGATGTGCCAGACTGGATCAGGCCCCTGGGCCATCTGGTCCAGCGTCCTGTTTCTGAGGAGGGTGTTAGAACTCTCTAATAGGGAAATATTGGATCATCTGTCTTCACACGGATCTCTAATAAAGATTTGCTTAAACCCTAAAGCATGAGATTTAATATCCCCTCCAAAATTCTTATTGTTAATTAGGATGAGTCTGAAAATTCTTGATAGCCATGTAAATGTCCAAACTCTTTCTGAATCCTGTCAGAATCTTGGCCTCAGCAACTTCCTGTGGCAATGAGTTCCACAGTCTAATTGTGAGTTGTGTGAAAAAGTATTTCATTTTATCGGTTTTGAATTTGCCACCTTTTTATTGACTGCCGCCTTGTTCTTGCATTTTGAGATCAGGAGAACAGAAGCTTACCTTCTCTAGACCATTCATTATTTTATATATTTTTATCAAGTCCCTCTCTTATTTGTCCCCTTTCTAAATCTCTTCCAGTTCTGCAATATCCTTTTTGAGACAGGGTGACAGCACTGATTTATATAAAATCACACACTTTTACAGCAATTGTCCATGGTCTGTCAGCTCAACTCCACCTCCCCACCCCAACCCCTTATTTTAATTTACTTCTGGCCTCCTAATAGTGGTGTATACATATCTGGGATCATACAGCGTAGCTCTCTTCATGTGGTAACAATCAGTTGTGAAGTAACTTTCTATCAATCAAACAAATGCAACGCCAATAGACTCTTCATGCCCTGTGTCCCAAAATGTCTTTAGAAAATGAACAGCTCTACCATTTAAGATGAATGAGTCTATTCTCCACCCTGCGCACAATAGGCCTCATACAGGGGAATCTTCTAAAGGCCAATTTGTGAACAGAGAGGGGGGTGAATGTTCAACATGATGTTCAGGGCTTTAATGTTTGTGTGACTTCTGCTGCTGCTAACAGGAGTCGTGTGGCAGAATCCTTGAAGAGCTGACTGGAAATGTGTCCTCTAGTCTAAAAGGACTAACCAAAAACTATTTTTAAGGGTCACCGTCTGTGAATTCCCTTAATGATGCCAAGCCTCTAAGCACTTTTCCAATTTAGCGGATTAGATGTCAAAACGATATCACACTTTTTGAACCTAAATTAAAGTGGGACTTCCACATGGCGGCACATTTGAAAAGGAAACATTAATACAAAAAAGCAATTTACTTGGCCACTAATTTCCTCTATTCCCCTGGCCGTTATTGTGTTTTTGAAAAAAAAGCTTCCTCGCGCTCAAGTCAGTTTTGTCTGCTGCGGAAGTCTTAAGCCCATGTTTATGAGCTCACCCGAGGGATCGGGATGTCGCAGATGGAGCATTGTGACATCACTGTAGAATCCGAGAGGGAGAAATGATGGGATACAACATTGCAAATAGCTTAAGCAGCAATGTGACTGCTAGCTATGGCGTCATGGTGCTGAGTGTCACATACAATACATACACACGCTTGGTCCAAGTCTGTGTTTGACTCTGCTGTCAATTATTTACATGGAAATGTATCCTGAATTTCAATTCTCTTTTCAGACATGGCACCCGCTGTGCTGGACAAGTTGCAGCTAAAGCAAACAACTCTAATTGTATCGTGGGCATCGCGTACAATGCAAGAATAGGAGGTAAGGCTGACACTATGCTATGGCTCTCTCACTGTGTGTGGTTTGCTACTTATACACTTTTATTTCCTGGACCTATAGTTCTGCCCGCCTGGACTGGTGGGCTGTGATTTCTTGAACTGAGATTGACGGGGGACAGCGAAACTCTGGAGCAGTGACCTGGTTTGGATCTGCTAAAGTCTTGAATCATTATTGTCCTTGATTGAGAATGACCCTGAGGTGCCCCCCCGCCCCCCCCCCAGATAGCGAAGCCATATTTTTGAGAAGAGGTTGGGAACCTGCTGATTTCAGCTCTTGAGGACATTGCTGACAATGTGCCCTCTGCATCCTGTAGATCCTCAGTTAGTACAAATCCACAGGTGGCTACAGCTGGTTGGAACGCCTTCCCCAAGATGTGTCGGTTTCATTGGGAAGGGGTTCTTTGTTTTTTGTTTTTTTGAGCAAGAGATTTTCTCACACTCTGTAGCCTGGCAATTAGGGCATTGGCCTGGCATGTGAAAGTCCCAGTTCAAATGCCCGCCCTACCTCATCTTGAGTGATCTGGGACAAAAAGCTCTGGTCTGGATCACGCAGAGCAAGGATTTGAACCTGGGTCGGCTACATTCCAGGCGGTGCCCTAGTCTGCAGGATGAATGGGAGCACACACCCCAATCCAAAACTGGGCACTAGGATATGACTCCTGTCCCCAGAAACTTTCCAAAGGTTTTGGATTTGTTCCAGCATGGAACAAAAACAAATTTCGAAACTTCAGACTTTGCTGCCAAACAGAATTGTCGTCCTACAGCCAACTGTACCGGTGGCCCCTTCTCATTGGTAGTCAGCTGCACCAGCTTCAATTAGGGAAGCTGCAACACCCCAGTTCAGCTCAATATTCACATCAGAGATTAACACTCCACTTGTAATCATTTAGAAGGGCTAATCTGGGAACCATGGCTGCTTGGATGTTTGCCTTCCAACTGGAACTGACAGGGGAAGTCAAAGGAACAGGGTTAGGTCTTCGTTTGGTAAAGGACCAGTTTTGGAGTTTGCAGGAGCAGCTGCATGCTTTTTCCCTGTATGATCCTCCTGGATTTTTTTCCATATTTAAATATAAAATTGAGCCAATAGGTGATTTATATAGGATTGCGTCTTTTACGGAACCGGTCTTAAATGGAACAAACAAAGCTTGCATAGGCTTTTGGGAATGTATTCAATCAGGTCAGACCCTTGACTGTCTGTCTGAAAATTCCTGGCAATGTTTTCACTTCTTCTTGCATCTAAATCCTGGAAATCCAGGACTTGGAATGGCAAAGTCTGTCTCGCTGCATGGTTCAGTCTCTGGGCTCTTCGTAATTTGCCTTGGTAGCAATAGATTTTACTGGCAAGGCTGCTATAAAATACTGTTCTCAGCAGCTGCTGTGTGCAAGCCGCTTGCCACTTTCCATGATGTCAGTGCAACTTGTGGAGCAGGGAATTGCATGTGGTTTTCTCACAGCTGTGCGATCCCACTTCGCTGCCCTCCACTCAGCTGCTGGAATTGCACGCCGGGGAGAGGCCTGGATGCAGATTGGCAGGGGAGTGCCTTGCCAGCATTGCACTGTCTTCCAGCTGTTCAGGAGTTGGCAACGCTGCTAGCGGGCGGCAGTGCTTCCTCAGTGACTGAGCGGGAATGCTGCCTCTGAGAAGGATGCTGGGAACATGGGAATGGGTCTGCACTGGCTGTGAGAGGATTTTCGGGATGCTGCCAAAGGAAACGTAGGGCAGGGTGTGAGTAGAAGAGGGGAACCGCTCCTTTATTCCTGTTAGAAGTAAAGGAGGACTTGTGGCACCTTAGAGACTAACGAATTTATTTCAGCATAAGCTAACACAGCTGCTACTCTGAAACCTGTCTTTATTCCTGCTGGGTTTCTTTCCCCATCCCTGACTTTCCTACCCCTTTTGCTTCCTGTTTACCTCCATTGTCCTCCTTTCTTTCCTATTCTCTACACCCTCATTCTGGGTTCTTTCTCTTTCCCTCGTGTGCCCGCCTCCCCTATCTCTTTAGACAGAGGCCGCATAGGCAGTTACCTTTGGCCCAATGTGCAATGGGGCCGAAGTGGTGGTGGGACATCTGTGGTTCCTTGATTACAGAGAACCCTAAGTCAGCAGGAGACCATGCACTTTCCGGAGCTAGACAGAGGTCCGGTTCACCTTGTGTCAACCACACATGTTCCCTTTCCAACACCATCCTTCTCAAATCTCCCTTACAGGAAACGGCTCTTCTCTTCTGCATCCCTTCTTTGCCCCCCTCCCCCTGCTGGTATGCGGAGACAAGCACATTGTTCTTTAGAAACGGGGGGTGGGGGAGCACAGGGATGAAACGATTGCTGCTGATGCTGTCGATGCGGAGGTTGGTAATATTGGAGGCTGGTCACTTTGAGAGATGCATCTCTTGCTGCAGGTGGGTCCAAGCACCCAGAGTTCAGGCCCTTTCTGTCCCACCCTTGGAGACCAAGAACCCACACAGGAGGGGGGCCGCCCTTTCCGGCAGATGGAGATTTGAGCTGTTAGCATGGTTTGCAGTAGGAGCCCAGCTCCGCAACTGCCCTGTGTTGATTAGAGTTGCTCTCTCATTCTTTGCCCACGCAACCTGGGCTGGAAACGGGTGCTTCTGATGCAGAGAGAGCGCGTCAGGTTTTTGATACTCCGTGTTCTACTCTCCTGAACACTCAGCATGTTGGATATAGGATCTCCAGGTGCCCTAGCGGTCAGGCTAGCTTGCCTATTTGCACTGTGGGTAAAATTGCTGGCCCAGTGTTTGAACAGTCTGATCCAGCTACCTGTGTCTCTTCAACACATTTTCCTACTCCGAGCCAACTGCAGAGCAACAGCAAATGTCGCTAGTTAATTACATACATTGAGATGTTCCTGTCCTCCCCTCCCCCCAGGAACCTGTTTCCATTTAACGAAATATATTAAATAAATAACTGAAAATGTCTTATTTTTAAACTACATGTTTGTACAAACCCCGGCACAATGGGCCTCCCGCCCTCTGACCCTGGCACTGCTGTAATACAAATAACAAACAGTAATGAAGTAAACAAATCATTATCAGTAAATTGGATTCATGATGCTAATGAGAATCACGAAGTTCATTTGCATTAGCATATCTATGAACCATTCAGATTTAGAGCATTTTAAAGGATTAACTTACCCCAAACACTAATCTAATCAGCTTGGAGTTGTGTAGTTACAGGGTCAATGACATGTAGTGTCAGTGAATCTGTGGGGCTGACTTTGCAAATGGGGTAGAATGAAGGCTGGAATTGTCATGTATTACAGGCTACCTTGTGTGCAGCTGCAGACCAAATCTACAGGAAAAATCATTTGTAAATCAGTTGCCGAAAGGTCCTGCCCCGTCCCACTCCCCCCAGCCTGATCTGTCCCCTCATTGACCCAGATAGAACCTGCAGAGTCAGAGTTCAAGGAGGGGGACATAAGCCTCTCCATCAGCCTCATTTTAGGAGCCTTATTTGACACCTTGCAGAGGGCAGATGTGGCCCTTGCTCTGTTACCCTCTGAGCATTAGAGGAGTCAGCTTAGTACTTGTATTAATGGGAGGAAGGCTTTAGACCTGGGCACCTGTAGGTAGACGTGGTCCTGACCCAGTCTCTCTCCTCTGCTTCAGCTTAGATATGGAGAAAGGAATTAAGCCTCTTCTGATACATCCACCTCCTTCAAGGCTCCCCCTTGGACTGTCCTGTCTCCTGCCAGCATCTCTTCCCTGTTAGCTCTCTGAGGTGTCTGACATAAAACCCTCTGAGGCAGAGGTCACAACAGCTCAGCAGGAGTCCATCGGGGGAAGATTCCCCACAATGCCTCAGGAGAGCAGAGGGACCCTGGCATCTGTGTAAGAAATTCTTGGTGGCTGTATGGGGAAGGCGAATCTTGAAAAATGCCCACAAGCCACTGTGCCAGCAGCAAGAGCTGAGGCAGTATGGGATAGCAGTCAATGCTTTCCCGGGATAGCAGTCAATGCTTTCCCAGGATGCATTGATACCAACATGGTTATGGAACTTGACAAGGGAGGAAGTGTAAATACCGGTGACTAAGGCCAGGTCTACACTCGAAAAGGTTTTCTAGTGTAGTTATCCTGCTACAGCTATAACCGCAAACCCCTAGTGCAGACACAGCTTATCCAGTGCTTAGACCAGTTCCCCGAGCCAAATAAGCTACACCAGCAGCAGCACGTTTATGCCAGTATAACTGAGTTGACACTAGGGCTTTTGCCAGTATAGAAATGTGACAACATTACTAGCAAAAGTTTCTGCTGTAGCCCTGGCCTCTGTGTTTGGCTGGGGGAAAGAAGCTGCAGCATGGGAGCAATACAGCTGTGATTGCACTCGCTGCGGGAGATAGCCGGACAGTTCTACTCATGTGCTTCTCTCTGCGGTGTGAAGATCACTTAGCTTCTTCCACCACTAGCCCAGGTGCTCATGGAAAACGCCGCTGGAGTGCTGGTTGGGAGACAGCGAGGAGATTGCCCCAAGCTTCTGGGCCTGGGCTAAACCCCAGGCTGGGATTTTTCATTTCCTCCTGTGACATCAACCTAGCAGAAGAAAAAATAATTGTTGAAGAAGAAACCTTGTTAACAGATACCGTATTTCCCTGCCGTATCCTGCCACCAGCTTACCCTCCACTCCAGAAGCCGTACACAAATTCCATACCTCATTTCCACTATTTGAGACCTAAGCTAGGGAATCCTGGAGACTTTCGTTTAAATAACTAGAGGCCTTATTGTACCCACTTGGCCCTGCTCTGGAGTGGCTCCCATGCCACTGGAGTTTGTAGAGGATTGGTTTGTCTCTGGTGGGTGTTTGGCTTTCGCTGGTGAGAGATAAGTCCCGTTTCCATGATTCCATGAGTGAGTGCTTCTAATAAATCAACCACTAGGCACCCCCCAGAACGGGGGTATCTCTCTCTTTTTCACTTTAGAGAGTCCGCCTCGTTCTCTGCATGGGTGTATTCACGCACGTGCGTCCGTGTGCATGGCACATCTGATTTCTCTGTGATCCCAATGCAGGGGAACGAACGCAGACCCTGTTTTGAAATGTTCGCTCTCCATGCAAGTGTGGCACATCACATCCCCTGGCACTCTGTACTGGTCAAAGGCCCTTGTGACAATTCCCTGTTTTGTGAAGCAGGCAGCACTGAAAGAAGCTAATGCCATCGGTATAAATCAAGGCTGTAGCAAAATGAGGATGCTGATGGCCTGGTGGAAGCAGGGCCTTTCACTTCCAGCGACTGCAGCTGGAGTTAAAGTACTGTGCCTCCTGCAGGATCAGGCCCTAAAATACACCTGATATATTTCAAGCGCACACTCCTTAATAACCCCGGAGGCAGGAATTACTTGCCAGCTTTATAAAAAATGCATTGCTCCCTTTTGAATTTGACTTCTTTAATGAACGCCTCCATGTGTGTGCGTGTTGGGGAGACCAGGAATGCTTTGTCGACCAAGACAATAAAACTGACAGACCGCTTGAGGTTGTAGGTTTGGGTCAATTTTTTGAAACCGAACCCTATAGAGTTACTGATTGTGGAACAGAACATGCTGTCGCTTTAGCAAAAGTGATTCTAGATGGATTACTAAAAGAAACTCGCGATTAATGAGCAAAACTTGTTGGGGAGGCCTATTTGTCACACTCAAAAAGCTACAATCTAATTTTACTTGATGTTCTTCAATGCTCTTGCATTGCCATTTGCTGTAGGCAAAATACATTACTGCTCAATAAACAAACAGTGATCCTGGCATACCTTCTTTTTTCCTTCTCTTCTTTACAGCCTGCATTCTGAAACTTTTATTGCTTATTCTGTGGGAAATAGCTGATTTATTTCCCCCTCCCACCCATCTTTTATTTAACTTTGGTTTCCTTCTTCCAAACTCTATAACCTATAGATCCTGCTGCAGTATTATATAAATCTGGGTTTGATTGCTAGCTCTGCTAGCTATGTTGGATCTGCTATGTGATGAGACTGAGGGGATATTTTCACTCTATACAAGTGCACAACTGGGAACAAAGTAAAGGGAGAATTTATACATCTTATTTTTAAGGCCATGTATGTAGGTATGGACAGTACCATTGCCATTGTGCCTTGCAAATGTCTCAACACCTGTCTGAGGCATGCAAGTATTAGCCCCATTTCAGATGGGGGGACTGAAGCACAGAGAGATTGTGACTTGTCCCAGGTCACATAGGATCTGAGACAGGAAGTTCAGTTCAGATCTCCTTAGTCCCAGTCCTCATACACATGCCCATCTTTTTGCTGCAGACTCACTAAAGGCAAATCCTTCATTGGTTCATAGACAGTCCAGATGGGCGGAGAGTCCCCGTCAGGCCTGGGATGTAGCTTCACCTTCACCCCTTACAGGACTTGTCAGATATTAAATTACAAGATCTGAACCAAAAGGCGAGGTAGACGTGATGTGGATGTGAGGAGCATCTCTGCCTGACCTGCCTTACACCTAATGCACGTAGTCCAGCGAATGGCTTATATTGTCCCAAAGCTGCTGCTTACTCCAGCTCTTCTCCTCTTACATGTAGTGCTGGACATGTCGCTCTGAAGCAGGGTCATCCATTCACGAGCTGAGGTTGGTCCCAATTCTGCAAGGTGCCAGGCAACCCCAACTCCAGCTGACTTCACTGGAGTTGATAGCGCTTGGCTCCTTGCAGGGTCAGACCTGGAGATTGAAAGCTAGCTTTTCCTCCCACCACGTGACGGGCTGAGTGCTTTGAATTATGATGCTACAAAAGGTTTTCTCTTAAAAATGAATAATGTGCAAGATAAAGTAACAGTGATGTGAAAACACTATTTCCCCTCACATCTCTCAATCCAGGATAGATTAAGCTGTGATAGTGACCAGCTAACTGAAAAAAACATGTTCTGTCTGAATAATAAGTGCCTGTGTGGCACATGCCAAAAACCAGTTCCTTGTCACTTGCCCATGCTATTTAGGAAATTTAAAATGCTGTTATAAAACATAGCCCTGCCCAGGGGTTACTTGTTAGTGTTCTCTTCAGTTTTGTTAGTTCACTTTACAAACAAAGGAAGCTTTGGTAAATGTCTTTGCGCCTTTGCTTTGTATTTTGAAGATTGTTCCCTGCTGGCAGCAGACGGCATTAGAAAAAATATATTTGAATTGCCTGTAGTCCAGAGCACGGCTGCAATGGTAATTAAAGCTGTCTGCATTTGTTTGGTTTAAGAAAAATAAATGTGGAAAGGGAAGTGCATTTTTATAAACAGGCGTCTGGTTGGCTGGCTCCAGTAGGCACTAAAATGATCCAATGCTACCTTTCAGACATGAGACCACTTAACAGAGTTACAAAACTAGACTAACTGAGCATCAAGGAAACGGACGGCTCTGAGCTGCTTTTGTTCACTCTGTTGATGTGCACCAGGGTGGCTGCCTTCTGAGTGCCCCCTCTTACCATGGGGGGCTCTGAGTGCCCTGCCCCAGTTTTCCTCCTCTCAGGTACCCCAAAGACTCTCCATGCCAGGCTCTCTTGCCTCAATAATGTCCCTCCTTGGGGTGTTTTATTATCAAAACCTAGTGTAAGGCGTTTAAAACATTAAGTCTTGACACAAAATGAGGTCAGACTACATGATCCCAAGGGATCCTTCTGGCCTTGGAATTTATGAATTTATGAAAATCCATGTCTCACCTCAGTGCAAACAGCCATTAAAATCACCAAAGAGACAAGATGGGTGAGGTAATATCTGTTATTGGACCAACTTCTGCCGGTGAGAGAGAGACCGGCTTTCGAGTTCCCTGGGCCTGTTCCAGCTCCGACTGCGGCGTCTCTCCTACACACCCAGCAGGGCCGCAGGAGCTGAGCACGGCCCCCCTGCAGTCACTCCTGACTGTGGCTGGATGCCGTGGCATTGGCACTGAGGGAAGGAGACTCCTCTCCTCTGCTTTCCAGGTTGAGGACAACCAGTTGCCCCAGGGTCTCATTAGCAGAGAGGTGGGGAAGGGACAGGGACTCCCCTCTGAAGCCTGTTCCCCAGGAACCCTTGTCCCACCCAGCCTCCTTGGAGCCTCTGTTCCCATGAAGTGAGCTGTAGCTCACAAAAGCTTATGCTCAAATAAACTTGTTAGTCTCTAAGGTGCCACAAGTCCTCCTTCTCTTTTTGTTCCCATAGCGTGGTTCACAGCTCACTCCAGTTTCACCTTGGGTCAGGCTTTCCCCACTGGATAACCTCTGTGATCAGACACAGCCTCTTCCATCGCCATGGGGATTTGTCAAGCCAAAGGCAACCTGTATACAGTTCCTTAGCCTAGTGTTCCATTAACAGGCGATGTATGTGAACATTGTCTCTAGCGCATGGGAAGGCAGGGTCTGAACTCACTCACATTGATCAAAGTGGGGCCTGGTGGTAAAAAATAAATTTGAGAGCCATTGCTGCTATCTAAATCCAGGAAGCTGATCCACTGCTGTGTTCCCCAGGCAGGGAACTGTCACACTCCAGTGGTGTTAGTTACAAACACCTATCGCCACGAAAGCAGGCTTCTCAGCTCAGTTCCTGCCCTACAGGAGCACATCCCCAATCAGACCGGGGAAAGAGTTCCCATTGCAGCCCAGGGGAGATGGGTGTGTCCCCTCGCAGCGTCGTGATTTGATCGAAAGTCTCCTGACATTTGGAATGTTTGGTAAATACCCAGCTGCTGGAATCAAGTGAATCTGCAAGAATCTCAGCTCCTGGTTTTTAAAAGTAAGTTTCTAGCCCTGCTGGCTGCACAGAGGAGATGGAAAATGTGAAGTGAGTGCAACCTAAAGGCTTTAAAGCCAGACTGCAAATAACAAAACCCAAGTCTATTGTTTGGCTTAAAAATCATGAGCTTTAAAAAACAATCTTATGATTTTGGGGGCCTGATTCATGATTTTTGAATTCTTGGGGTTGTGCCTACAATGCTGTATTTACACCAGGGCTGAATTTGTTTCACAGCATCTCTTTGGTTTCCCGATAAACTGAATTCGTCTACTACCACTTCCTGGTTTGGAGCTTCCCAGTGAAATGCAGCACAGTCTTATGAGTCTTTAACATCAATGATTCAGTGACAATGTTATACCTTTGCCACATCTTCTTAAATTGGCTCCATTCCCCTTTTTTGTTCTGTCTTCCCATTGGGCATTTGCCATCAAGTTGCCTCGTGCTGCAGAGACGAGCCAGACAAGCATCCTCTCTTGAGATTGATGGGAATGCTTCACATGGCTGGGAAAGCGGCTTCACCCAATAAGCCCTCCCAGCTCTGTCACTTCTGTAATTGAATTAGTCTTTGCAGTCAGTGATTCACTGTTCCAAAACCTAGGTCCCTTATGTATTGGTGTGAGGAAGACGTCAAGAAAAATGATGATAAAGAGGCTGAGCTGAAGTGAAATGTGCGATCACACCTACCACTTTTCCTCCTCTTCAGCATGGCAGTTAGAGCATCTTGATGTCAAGCTTTAGAAGGCTTCTTTTCCAGTGATCAGGTTTTGCCCCCTCACCATATCTCTTGGGCAACTTTGCTGGCACTTTGCAGATGGCTGGTGGAGCTGCTGTGAGGTTGGACTGCAAATGGTCTGCTTGTCCTACTGCGTTTTGGATATTGTGTTTGGATTTTCTCCCCTCTCTGACTTTTTCATCTTGATTTCAAGGGACTGATGAATCTTTATTCAGTTACAAATAAAATTCTCGCCATCTCTTCCAGGAGATATGAACATGGGTTGACATTTTCAAAGCCACCAGAGGAGTTTAGCGAGACAGCTCCCAGCTGTGTGTGTGGCTAGCTGGAAGACAAGAGGTCTTCTAGGTCATGAAACGTTTCAAGGCAGCAGGAATTTGTTTGGATTCCACACTGGTACGAAACGGAGACCTTTTGAAATTGTTCATGAAAGAGAGAGTCCTCCACCCACCCACCCACCCAAGAACAGCCAATAGCCCAGAGCAGAGCAAGAACTGGAACCTGGGCCCTCTATATCCCATTATGGGGCTGCTGCCTATTCTGCCGTCTCCCTCTTTCTCTGACCAGAAATTTCATCCTGGACCTGAGAAGCCATCCTGACAAAACTTTCGTTAAAACTCCTGTTTCTGCAAACATTTTCCGTTTCAACAAATCAGTGTTTTCCAACCAGAAACATTTCATCTAAAAATTCCCAGCTCTAATTGTGTGTCCGAATCCCGAGTTGGCTTTGAAAATCTCATCCTGGGGCTTCTGAAGTTCCCAAGGATGCCCACCCTTTACTTACGTTTACTGTGAAGCCTGACAGTCTCCCATACAGTCACCCATATCACGTTGCTCATGCGAGCCTACTGCTCAGTGAGCGATTTGTCTGCCCTAGAAATTGTCTCGTTTACTTTTTAGCAAATGCTTTCAGCACTTTTTCTTTGGGAAGCCGTTAGCTTGTCCCTGATCAAAAGCTGGCACACTGTGTCATTTAGGGGCTTGGTGTAACTATTGCTCGATAAAAGTGCATGAACTAACTGCATTCTCAGACGGGGCTTTTGGGTGAGTATTCAGTAAACAGGCTAATGAATGTCTTCCAGGCGTCAGAATGATTTGATTAACTGTAATTATAAGGGGAGGGGAGTTGTTAACAGAGAAATTTTATGACTGAAAGAATTTTAAAGGCATATTCTCTCCAGCAGATGTGGGACTCTACTAGTGTGACTTTGTGAGTGCTGCTACTTGGAGAGAGAGGAACTCTGGGGAAATGTTTAGATTCACTCTGGACCACGCTGCTTTCTGAATCCTGCTCTTGCAGCGGAACACCCAGAGCGCTCCAAATGACGTATCTTTTTAATTCCTTTCCATCAAATCAGCAACACAGTGAGAGAAAAGTGAGAGGGGGAAAGGTTTCCAAAATAGCATAAGAACTTCACGCAGCAGAGCTCATTAGCGTACCCACACTGACATTGTTTTCAGCTGTTCAAGACATTACAAGCCTTTCAGTTCTCGGCAGCCTCTAACAAAGGCCTTTGATTGCAATCCTTGCACTTTCATAAAAGCCATTCAGCCCTAATGTCTAATGTTTTTGTGCTTTTAGGCGTTCGTATGTTAGATGGAGATGTAACAGATGTTGTTGAAGCAAAGTCGCTTGGCATCAGACCCGATTACATTGACATTTACAGCGCAAGCTGGGGGCCAGATGATGATGGGAAGACAGTTGATGGACCTGGTGAATTGGCCAAACAGGCTTTTGAGTATGGCATTAAAAAGGTGTGGATAATTGAGTGCATTGGAGACACTGTTTTCCCCCCCCGCCCTTTTTGCTTCATATGAACTTTAAATTCGTGTGTGGTGTGTGTGTGTGTGTTGGGGCTAAGACTAGTGTGGAGCAGGGTGTAGAAGGTTAAACAAGGGAAAGAAAGTTAAGGTCAAGAGAATCGTCTTGAGAGAGTGGTGACCATGTCCAGGCCTTGTCTATACCACCTCTGACGCTGTGGCTACCATATAGGGAGCTGCACTGGGGATGATTCAATTTTTCCTAGTGTAGGCAAGGCCCAGGTGACTTCAGAACACTATCTCAGCATCTGGCATCCCTAGAAACGAGAAATGGCTGTTAGCTGCAAGATCCTGACTTGGAGCCCCTTTTGCCCTTTCCCTCCCGGATCTGCAAATTATGGAGGCATTCACGTTCTTGACTTGGGCTCATTGGACTTGGTGACAAATAAATAGGAAAAAGAAAAGGAGGACTTGTGGCACCTTAGAGACTAACCAATTTATTTGAGCATGAACTTTCGTGAGCTACAGCTCACTTCATCAGATGCTGTAAGCTGTAGCTCACAAAAGCTCATGCTCAGATAAATTGGTTAGTCTCTAAGGTGCCACAAGTACTCCTTTTCTTTTTGCGAATACAGACTAACACGGCTGCTACTCTGAAATAAATAGGAGTGATTCTAACCCCACTCCACGCTCAGCAAAGCAATGCATGGAAAGCTCTTCGGGAGGCTTGATAAAATCTACTCAGCATAGACGTTCCAGGCACATGTCTGGCATTAAAAATAAAATAAAAGGCTTTCCCCAGGGCACTGATCAACACCAGCCTAAACTAGCACTTCCCCGTGTCAGGGAAATCCCTGAGAGAACAGATGGCCCAGAGCTCATACCAGACTCAGGTCTAATTTGAAATCCTGGACTGGAAGCTATGTTGGCTTAATAAATCAAAAGTATTTGAAGGGAGCTCATTTTTTATTATTAATTAGATTTATTCTCCCAGGGACTGGGGGCTGCAGGGAGGGGGATTTATCTCCTCGGTGCTACAACAAAGAGAGTCCACTGCCCCCACGCTCTCACTTCCCCCCTCACTTTATTTCCTACTGTGGCATTCTATCTGACAACCAGCCCTGCTAGCCAGTAAGGAACAGGAAGGACTCATTGTTTCCAAGCCTGCTTGTGCTGCTTGCCTGGTGCTCAATATGGCTGCTGTGCTATGAGAGGTGCACACTTTGCTTCCCGTCTCCCTCCCCTCTGCTTTGGAAGTGTCAGAGAGGTGCTAGGCTTTAGACCTGCAGGTTTGCTCCAGGGCACCAAATTATGTGCACCAGTGAAGCAGGAGGGGAAGTTACTGTCTGACCCCAGTTAGTACACATACCCTGAAGCATGAGGATTGCTCATGCCTGTAATACTGTCCAGGCTAGTATAATGCAGACCCTGTTCGTGTGATGATCTCACTCTTATTTTAGTCTCACTAAGCTCCTAATATCCTGTCTCAGTAAGTTTGATAGGTTATTTCCATGTTGCATAAAGTATTTCTCTTTATCCGTCTTAAATTTGTTCCCATTTAATTTCAGTGAGTGACCTCTGGCATTCGTGTTATGACAGAGAATAAACAGAAGCTTCCAGTTGTCCATCTCTGCCTCCATTCTCCTTTTACAAATACTCCTTCCCCAAACACAAATCCCTCTCTTGACCCTTTTCTGGAATGTTCTGCTGCATCTCCCTGGAGCTGACATGGCCCAAGTCAATTCACTATTAAGGTCCGGTCATAAGCTTGGTTTATACAGTGTCAGGGGTTGACTTGGAGATGTTTAAATCCCTTCTGAACAAGAGCGGGTAGATCAAAAGTCAGTATGTGGACGTGGGGCCACTCCACTGACCCGACATGTGACTACAGTAAAATACAAACCATGGCACGTCTTTTGGTCTGCTGGCTCCTGGAGGAACCATGCACTATGGAAGATAGTGCCAGGGCTACAGACCAGGCCAAATAACGTGCCCAACACTGGAAAAAAATGATGATTGTGGTTGAAGGATCTGAGAAGTAGAAGAAAGCAATGTCATTCTATTTCCTTATTCTCTCTCCTGTTGCTGATACAGCCTGATGTCTGAGAGCTTTTTGAACAGCTGCTCTGCACTGAGTGGCCTTCTTGATTTGAACTGGCTACAGGGATGGTTTCTCTTTTCTGGGACGTTACCACTGATCAGGACCCATTAATACATAGCAGTAGTTTGAAGGAGTGACGGATCCTGGCCTTTGGTTTGGACGCAGGCACCTCCCCAGACTTTGGAAATGTTAAGGACATTATGATTTATCCTGTAGGAGTACAAACCCACTGGCAGACCCAGATCCTGCTCTGAGGACTTTATAATCAGGTGTGGGTCATGCACAAGATCCAAGGGCGAGGAGTAAGAGAATGAGAGCAGAGTTGCAGGCAGAACCTTCAAAGGCGAGGTTTGCGGATTACAGCATACTTGGATAGATTAACCCCCATCTTCTGGGAGGGTGCTGTATGGAAAACCAGCTCCTTCCGTGTTGAGTTTCTGGAGGAGGCACTATTGCAGCATTTCTTATGACAATCAACTACGCCTGGCAAAAGACCTTTCTTGGTACCCTTCAGAAATCTACCCCTCTTCACCTGCTCCATGCTAGGTGAAAATGCTCTGTATCCAAGGTTTGTGCCATTTCTGGTACTGTCCACTGAAGGGGAAGAGGTGGGAAGTGGCAGGGATGTTTTGGATGGGACTAGTCGTACTTGTCACAGCTTTCTTGAAAGACTGAAGCGAGCTGTTTGGTCCCTTAAGTCTATGTGGAGGAAAAGAGGCTCCCTGGGGAACCTTAAATTGAAGTTATCTAAACCTGGTCTTGAGAAATCTCTTGGGACTTTGAGGACAAGCCAGGCCTCTTTCTCAAGCCTTACTTTGGCATATTCTCCTCATTTTTCTTTTAGCAACTTTAAATTTTGGGGGGGAGTGAAATGTGGGGAATATCCCATTTTGGCATAAACCCTCGCTAAGGGGTTGTCATGATAAAGTAGTTTAGCCTGCTGGCCAATTCAGCACCGCTGTGAGGGATTAGACGTTGCTGTAGTGAAACAGACGGCCGGCATCTCCTAGGGCGTGGAATACTACATTTGGCATCGCAGTGTTTGTTTTATCCTTTGTAACAATGCACCCAGTGTGACCTCGAGCCCAAGAAACATGCATTTCGAAACCTAAATTGAAACGTCGCTGAACTGAAGCAATGTTAATTCAGGAGAACTCCCCTTAACCAGAGCTGAACTCTCCTGTTGAGAGCCATTAAGCCCATCAAAATGGAGACACGCAAAGCTGAAGGACCGAAGTTCTGTCTTCAAATAACCTTTCTATGACCTATGTATCAGACGTTTACAGAAAAGGAAGCTGCAGCTTCCAGGGTTTAGCGCATAGGTCAGAGAGTCAGGACAGCTGGGGTTCCGTTGCCAGCTGTGTCGCTGAGTCACTCCGTGACCCAGAGCAAATTTTGTCATCTCTCTCTGCCTTGGCTTCCCATCTGTACAATCAGGATAACTGCTCCCTAGCTTTGTAAATCTCGTTGCAATTTTGGGGTGAAAGTGATGCATAATTGCAAAGTATCATTACTAAAACAAGGACTTTTGCAGAAAGGACTCTGACCGTGCCCCAGACAATGTTAATTTCCTGTTTGGGGCAGTCAGTCTGCAGAGGGATTCATTGACGTGTGTGTGAATTCTTGCAATGTCAATACATAGAATCAGGGAAACAGGCTGCCCTTTAGACTCTTTTCTTCCCGTATGGAAGATGTGCAATAGAGGAGGCTGCTGCAGCTGATCGGGACACCCTGCCATTTGGATCCCTGCAGCTCCCGCACACACATGCGTGCTGCCAATGGTCAGGAAATGGCTTCAACAAGCATTTCCCAAATGACGGCGCTTGCTGCTTTCATTTACATCAAAAGCCTTCAACTCACTGGAGGAGACATGGTTAGACCCTTACAAAAGTTTGTGGTCCAGATTTGAACCATGTTACCTCTTTCTGCAGAGACCCCCTCAGAGAGGGGGGAGAACTGAGAACCACCTCTCAGAATTCCCTGCAGATTGTCCCTTCAGGGGGATGGGAAACAAATTGAGGCTGGAAATAACAGGGAGGGGAATTAACCACTAGAGCAACTTACTGCGGAGCGGGGTGGCCGCTTCATCGCTAACTCAAGTCTGGATGCCTTTCTAAAGGAGATGCTGCAGCTCAACCAGAAGTTATGGGCTTGTTGCAGAAATGGCTGGGTGGGATTCTCTGGCCTGTCATTCAGGGGGCCAGGCTAGATGACTGTAATGGCATTAAACGCTAGGAATCAATGATTTGAGGGGGCTGATGGAGGAGGGGTGGATGAGGCCTCTCAACCCTGCAGATCTGGTGTATTCGTGAAGGCACTCACCAAACCTGCCTCTGTTGGCTCCTTTGCTTTCCCACACATCACCGTTCCTGCAAAAGCTACCATTGACTGGATTTTCCCTGCCGCTGTCTGAATTTCTATTGGGAGGTCCAGTGAGTGCACAGGGGCAGGGGACGAATCCTGGGAGCACGGCCAACCTCATGGCCCTGCCCCTCAAAGCTGCAGGGAGTCAGCAGGAGAAAGAGGTTTCCCAGGGGGCAGTACTCCCTGCCCCTCTCTCTTGCTTCTAGCTTAGCAGGATGAAAACTCTCCTGGGACCCCTTGGGGACAATCCAGGCCGTTGTTATGTATTCACAACCAATTCCAAGTGCCACAAAGCACCTGAGAGCAGGAAACCCTTTTTCCCCTACGTGCAGAAATTCTAATTGCCAAGCCTATCTTTTTAAATTACTGAAGAACGCCCTTAATTGGCTGGTTAGCTGTAACCTTTAGCCCAAGCATGCTGCTGCAGCTGAGTTATAAATCTTGACAACTGAATTTTAATAGAAATATTAATGCAGCCATTATCTCTTAGCAATGGGCCTGTGCCAGTGTAATTCAGCTGCTTGTTGCTTGCTCTCTAAGCCACACCTTATTAATTTCTGAGCTAATGGGGGAATTTTCTCCTGTGCTCTAATTGGTCTCATTAAAAAGGGAAGGCAGGCCTGCTGGTGTCAAAACCACATCAAACTGAGTCAGGAAGAATCCAGCACAATTTACTTCAGACTGATAATCTACTGAGGGCTTGTCTACAGGGTGCATTAGTCCACACTGGAGAGGTGTAAATTCTAGTCTGCGTTAGCATGTCCGGCACCAATGGCCCGTGTGGGCCCTGCTGGCACACACTTAAAGTTCCCTAGTGCACGTTAACGCAGGCCCGTTTTGGCTCAATTAGGGTCTTGGCCAAAACCCACTGAAGTCAATGGAAAGACTTTCATTGATTTCAGTGGGGTTTGGATCCAATTCTTATTGCACTATGAAACCCATGCAATAGTTGCCAGCATGCCGTTGGTTTAGCAGTGGTTTCATACGGAGATTGTGGGTGTTTTAAGCCTGCTTGCAGAAGTCTTGGCAGTTAGGTGTTTCTGAGCTAATGAGAGGAGCATTTCTTGGCTTCCAATTCAGAAGGGTTACAGGCTTAGACTTTATCTCAATAATGGCTAGAAAAGACAGCAGAAATAGTCATTCTGTTATCTCCTCTCCCTCCTCGCAGTTAACGCTAGGGAGAAGAGGTGAGTCTTCTGTTATTATTCCTCAGGCAGAAGGAAAATTTATCGTACGCCTGCTGCTGACTTAATATAACCCCACTGGGCTTTAAGGGCTAGTTTACGCCCTGTTAGAGTTATTATTGCATGGGGTTTAAGCCAGGACAGAATTTGGTTCTATGTACAGAAGATTAAGGATCGGACTGTACCCTCTGTTCTCAGCATATTCTGATGTGAGTGTGAGGCAGAGAACTCTGTGAATAATGAATTTTTTGGTTGGCTGGTAATTCTGAAAAATTGGGGGAAGATTATTTTGGGTTGAACCAAAATTCAAATATTTTGCGAATTGAAAAGTTAAAAATAAAAATTGGCGTCTGTCAAAATGCAATGTTTTGTTTCAATTTGAGGGATTTTTCTGTGCGTTTTTAAATGTTTTAAAATAAATTTGGAGGAAGTTTCTAAACAGGAAAACCATTTTGAATCCAAAAATTGAAATGTTTCATTTAAAAAATATGGAAACAAAATTTTTGACGTGCTTTGATTTATTATTTTTTTAAGCACAAACAATTTGGTGAAACCAACACAAATTCACAAAATGTTTTGGGGTTGCTGACTGCATTTTTCATTCAAAAAGTTTCACGCAGCTCTAGTTAGGAGGCCCATGCTTTGGAAATCATGATTAACACTTGAACGTGCGCTGTTCTAGCTATGGCACTGTAATTCACAAAGGACAGGAGGAAAAACGTCAGTTCCTGGCATCCTTATCAACTACAAAATCAGTGATAAAACTCCCCTTTTGTGTACCTTTCACAACTGGTGACTGATTTCTAGATCATCTGAACAGTGCTTACGAAAATCTTAGACTGTACCCTGAGATGTCCAGCTTTTTTCTGTTAGTAGATTGATGGATCTTATCTTTTAATAGACAATCACCTCATATCGCCTTTTTGCTAAATCCAGCTTTAAAGAGTGTCAGGTTACAAAATGTTGCACTACCCAAACATACAAAGCACATCTATTTCTTCATGGAAATCCTGCTAGGGCCTGTGGACACAGAGCCAGCACATTTGAGCTGACTGCATTATACACTCCGCCAAAAACCAGAATTAGGAGGTCAAGTTTTAATAGATCCAGAAAACCCTAGAAAGTGGCACGTTGAGGTACCAGTAGTGGTTGACCAAAGGTTCAATACACTTCATATGGAGGTAGAATTATCTGTTGGTAGAGGACAGCAGAACAATTTGGCTATCAAGCTGTACTTTTCCCTGCCGACCTCCTGACAACTCTGTTAATCTTTCCTGTGGAAGTAACCTCCTTTTGTAGCTGTGAGGCAGGCAAGATAATGAAAACCTAAACACAGCGGGGAAAGCAACCCAATTTACCCTTTGTATCCAGAGGCAGGGTCAACAAAGAGATTATCAGCCCAGCAGTAGAGCAAGATAAGTAATAAAAAGAAAAGGAGTACTTGTGGCACCTTAGAGACTAACCAATTTATTTGAGCATTAGCTTTCATGAGCTATAGCTCACTTCATCGGATGCATACCGTGGAAACTGCAGCAGACTTTATATACACACAGAGATCATAAAACAATACCTCCTCCCACCCCACTGTCCTGCTGGTAATAGCTAGCTCACTTCATCGGATGCATACCGTGGAAACTGAGTCTGCTGCAGTTTCCACGGTATGCATCCGATGAAGTGAGCTGTAGCTCACGAAAGCTCATGCTCAAATAAATTGGTTAGTCTCTAAGGTGCCACAAGTACTCCTTTTCTTTTTGCGAATACAGACTAACATGGCTGTTACTCTGAAATAAGTAATAAACCATCCCTCTGCCTTGAAGTCTCAGAATAAAATACACCCTTGGAGCTGATTCTGCTAGAGGAAGCTTGCTGTCTTGTGATGGGGAGGGAGAAGCAGGAAAGGATTTCTCTGCAATATGTAGGCAGAGACTTGCCTGGGTTAGTTCCACAATATCTCCCTGACACATGCCAACTCTCTTCCCCGATAAGGGGAGAACCCAAGACAGCTGGGTATCATCCCCGTGACATTCCTCTAGCCCTTTCGTTACTGTTTGTGAATTGACTGTCTGTCTAGCTAAGTGCGCTTAATTCAGTCTCCCCTAAGCTTTTAAGTTGTGGAAAGTGGGATAGAAAAGCAAAGTATTCACATCAGAAGAAAGCACAGCTTATTTTAAAAGGTACTAAAGTCTACGTCAATGTGTATGTCCGTGTATGCCAATCAACCAACATTATGGTTTTCCAATAGTAGTGTTAGGAACAGCTCTAGCTTTTCTGCCCACTTCTGTAGCTTCACTGACCTTCTCTTTATCCTCCAGCAGAGAGCCCTTAACTATAGACGGGCCAGTACTGAAAGGCTGCCCTGACCTCCAGGTATTGCCAAAAATACACATGGTTCATTCATTAGCATGACCTACCTTAAAGGACAAGATAAGGGCTTACGTACCCCAGCGTAGTGTCCCCACAAAACCTCCCCACTGATGGAACTGGTAACATGAGAGACCTCCAGATCTGCTAACGTTTAACACGATTCCCGGCTGATGTCCATGTTTGAGCTGGGCTGTGCTCAGCGATGGTGCTGAACCAGCTTTGTCACCATTGTATTGCACCTCGCACCCTCTCTGATCCTTGGAAATTGTTCTTCTGGTGGGCAGGGGTAGCAGTGGGGGGAGCTTGTTGCTTTTTAGTGTCAAAACACAGCTCTCGCTATTTTGTTCACTAGCCTAATGCCATCGACGTCATCCCTGATTAGCACTGGGGCAAACGAGAGCTGAATATGATCTAGAGTCCATGCCACGATGGCATTACTGTCTAAACGTAACCTAAAGAAAGATCCTCCTCTAACACGTCACCCCTCTGTTCTTAACCAAGAGGCTAGTGGATTTTCACCATTGGCTGAGGAAGGAGTCTCCTGCTATTAGAGTTTTGAGTGGTCTGATGGCGCCACTGCTTCTGAATTTCTTCCTCTCCTCTCATCACAATTTCCTTTGGCTTGGGGGAGGCCTTGGACTCAGAGAGCCCGTATCTCTTTGGGGCACTCCAATCCCACTTTCTCACCCAGCAGAATTAAAATCTGGACAGAATTCAGACTCTTGGGCTCTGCACCTGCAGCAGCCAAGTGAGCTAATTGTGACTGCTTTGCCCAGTGTGGGCTGTAAGCTAAAGTTAGAGGAAAGGGCAGTAAAACAAGTTGGCTCTGTTAGCCTGAAAGATACACTTCAGGCACCTTTCCTCCCTTTCTGTTTTTCCCACCAGGAGTAATGAAGTAAAGGGAATGGAGCCACCCTGATTCTTCATGAGTTCTCCTTTTGGTTCATCCTGCAGACCACTGGAGTTGCACGTGTACCATGCAGGGGAGTCACAGCAGGTCTTTGCTTTGCTCTGGTGTGTGAAGGAAGTAGCTGCAGCTGGCCTACAGCTTTCAGCCCTATTGCTGGAGGTGCCAGCTGCCCGAAAGCACCACTGTGGCGGGCGTCTGCGTGGCCCTCATTTTTCAGCCTGGCTGAGGGAGGAGATCCTCGGAACTCCAATATGTTTGCTCTTTGATCATTTTGTAGAAGTCCATAAAGCCCCTTCATCCAAGGCTTTTCTGCTTTGCCACCCTTTTGGATAGTTATTGCCTTTAAGAATGCCAGTCACTTTAAAAGCGACGTGTGTAAATAGTCACTGAGTACAGTAGGGTTCTTTTTTAGAATGGTCATTTTTTTTAAAGGATTGTTTGACCATGGAGTGGGGGGAGGGGATCCAGGATGGTTGTGGATTCTGTCCAGAGGAGGTGTTTGAGGTTTATTCTTGGGGATGGTGTGTTTCCTGATAGATGTTTTTGTTTGAATGTTTAGGGTCGTAAGGGTTTGGGCTCCATTTTCGTCTGGGCCTCGGGAAATGGTGGCAGAGAAGGCGATTACTGCTCTTGTGATGGCTACACCAACAGCATCTACACCATCTCCATCAGCAGCAGCACGGACAGTGGGCTCAAGCCCTGGTATTTAGAGGAATGTGCGTCTACTCTCGCCACAACCTACAGCAGCGGGGCATTTTATGAACAAAAAATTGTAAGTTGTATACCCGGCTCCAAGATGGTTAATTGAATTCTACCTATCTGCCATTTCACACTTCTCCTCCTAAAAACTGCCGGGAAATGTTATGTGGTTCTGTTGCTGTGTTTCACCCCAGAGGTGACTGCATTTCAGTAGGGGCGTGAAGTGATTCTAGTTTACAAAGCACTGTGAGATCCTGCGAGATGGAAGGTGTTCTATTCAAGTATGTCACTATTTGAAGTAAGTACTGAAGAAGTCCTTACTTCAGTAGACTTTCTCTTTGGGATTTACATTCGGTTTTGGTTTAGATTTTTTTTAAAACTTTTTACCTGATCCTGCAAACATTCAGGCCTGCACTTCTCTCTGGAGTCAGTGGGGCTTCTTGTGCACTTAAAGTTGAGCATGTGCATGTTTGCAGGGTCAGGGCCTTAATTTTGTAACTGTAGGGCCAGATTCTGCTCTCATTTTCTCTGGATTTACACCAGTGAACTCCACTGATGTCAATAGAACAACATCAAGATATGTCTGATGTGCAAAGAGAATCGGGACCCTTTTATTTTTTTAATCTGAGTGAAAAGCAATAAAATGTTCCAAGCTTCCAAAAGTATAGGAATATGCAACTAGTGTCCTTTACTACCCTTTGAAATGAAAGCTTAGGATTCTTTTAGTTAAAGATCTGAGTTCCTATAATTTTAGCCTGAAATAGGCACTAGAGAGGAAACATGGTTAGGCCACTTTCCTAGGACTTGGGAGAGTTGTGTTCAAGTCCCTGATCTGCAATACACGGTTAAGCAAGTTACTTAGTCTCTCTGGGGCCCCACTTCCCTATCTGTAAAGAGGGAATAACAGCACTGCCCTACCTCAAAGGGATGTTGTGAGGATACATACATTAAAGATTGTGAGGTGCTGAGGTACTACAGGAATAAGGGCCAGATATGTACCACAATAGAGTTCTAGAAGTTTAAAGAAATGCATGTGCCCACATTTGTCAGCAGGTGTAAAAACTTAAGAGCTGTTTTATTTCCTCCCTCCCTTCCCACTCTCCCACCCCCGGAACTTCATTACGGGCAAAATTTGGATAGAATTCCTTCCCCTTAGCTACTATGTGTATTACATGGAAACGGGGTGTGCGGTAATATCTGTGCTCCATGAGCAGGAATTTAATGCTGACTTAAAACAAAACGTGTTCGTGTGTCTGGAGTGAAGAGAAGATCATTTCCAATCTTAAATGTGATTTTTAAAGCCTTACTAAAGTACATTCTGTAAACGCTGTGAAATTAAAATGGCCATGCTATTTAAACAGAAAGCCCTCTATTATTTTGATAGAGGTGAAAGGCCTAGTTTTATAGTCGCAAATCTACAACTCTTGATTTGCATTATTTTCTGTTAGGAAGTGGGTCTGTATAAATTATGTCTGAACTTATTTTTACATTTATCTGTATAAGCAGAGTTTATGCTCTGCACTCTGCAAAACCAACAGGGGAAGTCAGGCAGAAGGGTTTATTCAGGTGATCATTTGATATATTTGTTCCTCTTCTGTTAGATCATGCTCTACTGGGACATGCTTTTGAGGCAGGGGTGGGCAAACTTTTTGGCCCAAGGGCCACATCCGCGTTGCGAAACTATATGGAGGGCCGGGCAGGGAAGGCTGTGCCTCCCCAAACAGCCTCGCCCCCGCCCCCATCCACCCCTTCCACTTCCCACCCCCTGACTGCCCCCCTCAGAACTCCCGACCCATCCAACCCCCCCTGCTCCTTGTCTCCAGATTGCCCCCTTCCGGGACCCCCTGCCCCTAACCACCCCCCAAGACCCCACCCACTATCCAACCCCCGCTGCTCCCTGTCCCCTTGCCCCGACCCCTATCCACACCCCCGCCCCCTGACGGGCCCCCCAGGACTCCCATGCCTATCCAACCCCACTCCCCGCCCCCTTTCCATGCTGCTCAGAGCGGCAGGAGCTCACAGCCACGCTGCTCGGCAGGAGTGGCGGGCCAGAGCGCTGGCAGCGTGGCAAGCTGAGGTTGCAGGGGAGGGGGTATCATGGGGGAAGGGCCGGGGGCTAGCCTCCCCAGCCAGGAGCTCAAGGGCCAGGCAGGGCGGTCCCGCGGGCCGGATGTAGTTTGCCCACCTCTGTTTTGAGGTCTCGAATTGTGCGCTGTGAGAAGCAGGAAGGTGTTGTAATTCAAAAGAGCAACTGGCTGAACCAGTGCATGTTGGAACATGATTTACAATGCAGTGTACAAGACTGGTGTTCAGTGAAGTTGCTTAGGCTCTGCAAGTATTGACTTGTATTTTTTCTTGATTAGTCACACTAATGTGTGAAAAAGGGCTCTTAGCTCTGACGAATACATTTGGCAACAACCCCATTGAATAAAAACCTGCCCTGTCCTCCTTCCTAATTTCTTCCCTTGATAACATCATAATAATGTTTCCTCAGAGAAATAGTGGAAAACCATCACTGAGTTTCAATGAACCATTCTGTGAACAGCTTGGGTATTTTTTTCACAGCCTTTCAAGTTTGCCCATCAAAAAAATGTATGTAGTCTCTTAATAGCAAGATACTGGGCTATAATATTCTCTGTGCATAACCCAAAACTCAGGCAATTCCAATATTACCTGTCATCACCTCTCATCGCTAGAGCTAGTCCGGAATCGTCCATCAAAATGATGTTTCGATGGACATTGCAGTTGCTGCAAAATACAAATTTTCTGTGGGGCAAATTTCAATTTTTTTGATTTTTCCATTAGGAAAACCAAAACAAAATATTTGTTGAACAAGTTTCACATTAAGGTGCATAGTCTTATGGTGCTGGGTTTCCTTATAGGAGCTGTAGTTTGGGTGTCTGATGTTTCCATTCTCTCTTATGGTCCAGGCTCCCAGACTGGACTACATCTCCCATGCAGTGCAGTCTCCGTTCTGATTGAGCTGCCTGATGCATCATGGGTGTAGTCTGACCGGGGAGCCCAGCCCACAGGAGAAAAGGCATCATGTCCCTGAACTAAAACTACCAGAAGGCAATGCAGCACCACAGGGAGACGCAGTTTAATGCTGAACTGACTTGAAATGTTTCGTTTCAGGTCAGTCCAACCAACTGAAATGAAACTTTGCAATTTGGGAATATTGAAGTGTTTCATCCTGATGGGAAAATGCCAAAATAAAATGTTTTGCAGTTTCCAAATAGACATTTTTCAGAACTTTTTATTCCATGAGTATTTTCGGTGTTTCAACTTTTCCCTCCAGATTTGGGACGAAAGCAAAAATGTAGATGTATCAGGATTTCCCGTTTTTGACCTGCTCTACTCATCACCTTGCCAAGCTAATGAGCTAGTGAATTGGGTTGAGGATTTGCAGACCACTAGGACAAACTATCCTCAGGTGTTCAGAAGAGGTGGTTCCACTGAAAGGCAGGCTAGACACAGAACATCAAAACTGTGTTATACAGCGTTCTAGCCACAGCCTCCCCCTTAATCTAAAGGATCCTCATGCAGCAAAAAACCACTGCAACGGTTTGCAAATATGATTACTATGGAGAGCAACCACTTCGGAAATTTGACACACATTTCTTCTGAAGAATAGATTGATATCAAAGTTTGCCACTTTTCATACTTCTGATATCTCCGCATGCTTTACAAAGCAGGGAGTTAGATAGTTCTGGGCAATGCAGCAAGTTTTACTTTCTACTATCAAACAGGTTGAGACACTGGGACTGCTTTGTGAAAATAGGGAATGTTGGCCAGGGCACCAGAGGTATTTTTTGCTTTAACTTTCACCTGGGCAGTCACATCATTGATGAGACAGGTCCCAAAAATCATGAGATTGGCTTTAAAATCATGGGATTTTTAACAGTGTGGGAACAGGTCTTGATTTAACTTCTCATCTGAAGACCAGCCCATCTAATGATGCAGCACTCTCCGAGGGATGTATTAGATTAATAGCTCAAGCCCTGATGCTGGACTTGAATTTTCTGGGCTAAAAGTAAAGGTGCTGCTAACTGAATGTTTGCAAGGATCAGCTTCTCTATGGACCAGATCAGATGGCATGTTTGTAAGTGCTGGTGGTGACTGTCATGCAGATTTGCCAGCCCTGTCACTCTGGCCAGCAGTCAAAGTGAGCTACTGTTCCCCTGGAGCCCAGTGGTGACTGAAAGGGAAAAGCTTGGGTTTATTATTGCAGTAACGGTGATGACAATGTCCCTCCTCACAACATGTCACCGGGCAGCGTGGATACTCATTTTCCATAGGCAGCTGTCTCCAAATTCATGATCCTTGACAAAAGTTTTTCCCCCTGTCTCAAATTACATTGTCATTGTACTGCCAAGTAGCTAAAGAAAAACTTAAGCTGGGAATGTCTAAAACACATTTGTTTATCATATGTCCATTTTCGCTGTACAGCTGTCTGGGGCCCTGATTCAAAAAAAGCATGCTTAAATCTTAAATGCCCTGTGCATATTGATATCAATGGGACTTGTGCACACGTTTAAAGTCTAAGTGCTGTCCCGAATTGGGGTGCTTTCCTGAAGTGGGGCCTTCATTTTGTCAGATTTTTCCAGCAAGCATTTTTCATGCTTCCCCTCATGCTCCCTCACTGTCCCAGAAGAAGCTCCTTGTATACATCCCCAGACACATCTCACAGTGCTCCTTCAAACCCTTCTTTGTGGTGATGCCTGTAGTGTGGCAGTCCCCCCACTCCGGCTCAGAAGGGGTTAAAAGCCAGCCCTTGGAGAGGGTGGGGGCTGAGAGAAAGGACTGGGCTTATTGGGAAGGCAGCCACAGCTGGGGCCATGCCCCAATCAGGCCACAGCAGGCCCTATAAAAGGGCTGTGAGCCGGGAGCTCAGGTAGAGACTCCCTCTCCTCTGAGAGAGGAGGACCTGGCAGCTGAGCAGGGTACCTAGAGTGGAGCAAGGCTGGGGGGGAAGGCCAGAGGAGCTCCAGCTTGGGAAACCCCCAGGCTGCAGGCCTCGCTAAAGGCCAGGAAAGGTAGGGGATAGCCTGGGGTTAGGCAGAGGCAGCTGGTCCAACCCCCCTTGCTGATGATGAGTGGTTTACAGACTGCAGTCTGCCCCAGTATGTGGGGGCTAGATGGTGACTGGCAGTAGCCACTGAGGCAAGGTGGGGATACAGGGTTGAGGGGTTCTCCTGGAAGGGGAGACCCAGAGTGTGGGGGCACTGCCAGGGGATAGCACCCTGAGGTAAAGAGGGGCACCAGGGTCCGGGAGGGACATGGGGGCCAGCGGCAGGTGAGACACCAGCCTGCAGAGGGCGCTCTGGGCTGGAAGAGCTAGTTCCCAAGACGCCCAGCAGGAGGCGCCGCCCCAGTGAGTTGCCGCTTCACTACAATGCCCACAAAAAACTTGATAGTGGGTAGGCAGTTAGTGTGCTGTGACTGCTGCTGCTTATACTGTTTATCACCTCATTGTTTGACTCCTAGGACTGGAAGGGACCTCAAGAGGTCACCTAGTCCAGTCGCCTGCACTCATGGCAGGACTAAGTAAGTTAGCTTGTGCTTCCACTTGTCTCTCAGCTTCTTAGATTGTTAGCTCTTCTGTCTGTGACAGGGACCTTGGACTGTTTTGTGATCAAACTGTATAGAAATCTGCTCATAGCACAATGACTAGCTGCAATAATTTTGTCATTAGGTTACCACAGATTTAAGACACGGTTGCACAGAAGGTCATACTGGAACCTCCGTATCTGCACCCATTGTCACAGGCATCATTGCTTTGGCTTTAGAAGCAAAGTAAGTTAACTCTTGACTTCCTTGTTGGCCACTTTCTGTATTGAATGTTTATGTAATTGGAGCCAGAGAAAAAATTCAGGCTTTTTACTAGAGCTGGCTGAAATGGGAAAATGATTTCATGAAAAATTGTGAAATTGTTTCCATTTTGCTAGGTTTTATGTGGGTCCATTTTCTAATTTGCAGGAAAATTTCCTGCAATACTTTTAAATAACACTTTTACTGAACTAGTTCTTAGCACATTTCTTTTACCGAACCCCTGGCTTTCAATAAGACAACAGTTTTCAGTGAACAAAAATTTTTGATAACTATTTCAAAAATGGTTTCCATAAAAATTGTGGTTAAAAATGTTGCAGAAAGTTTCATGTGAAATGGAACATTTCTGTAATGGTGTCAGTTTTTCACAAAACATTTCATTTGGAGGTGGGGGCGGTCACTTTTCAACCAAAGAAAAGGCTTTTAGTGTAAAACATTTTGACCGACTCTACCTTTTTAAAGAGCTATGGTTGGAAAACTGAAATCTCTCCCCAACCTCAGCCCCTCCTTTCCATTTAAATCTCTTTTACTTTTCCCTCCATCCCCTCCTGCAATGTACAGATAAACTTCATGATGTAACCTGAAGATCACAAAACCCAGGTTGTAGCGGACCAGAATGGGGGAGTGTAATCCTGAGACCCCCTCACTGGGTGTGCCCTGCCACCAACCTCCCTTTTTATACCAGGGAGCTGTTGAATCCAACAGTTTCTACTGTATCACATGACCGGAGAGGAGGGTCTGTGAAATAGCCAGGACTCAGACAGTGAAGGGTGGGTAGATCCAAATAAAGACTTAAAGTTCAGCAGTATCCAGTGCAGATCAGGAGCAATGTGCTCCCAGTGGGAAATACCATTTAGCAACTGGGATAGCCTCATTCTGCACTAGATACACTTTCAGGATGGATGTGAGGTGCATTTGTTGGAAAAAGAAAAGGAGTACTTGTGGCACCTTAGAGACTAACGAATTTATTTGAGCGTAAGCTTTTGTGAGCTACAGCTCACTTCATTGGATGCCTCACGACAGCTTATGCTCAAATAAATTTGTTAGTCTCTAAGGTGCCACAAGTCCTCCTTTTCTTTTTGCGGATACAGACTAACACGGCTGCTACTCTGATTCCTTGGAAAGTGGCATTTAGCTCTTAATGCAGCTGCTACATACAGGGGACATTATCAGACCAATTCTCTGAGACTGCAGTTAAAGGACCTGATCCTGCTCCCACTGATGCATGGGGGAAAAGCTCCTATGGAATTCAGTATTTTGGGATCAATCCCAAACAAAACACAGTAAGTTTTGAGTATAACACCAACAGACCCTGGTCATCTGGATTGAACCTGGGACCTGTGGAGCTTAGTACATGAGCCTCTGCTGTATGAGCTAAAACCACATGGCTGTTAGCTAAGGCTGTAGCAGACTCCTTAATCTCTAGGTGGTCTCAATTGCCACTAAGTGGGACAGAACACCACAGCCAGGAGGTGTGTGGGTTATATTAGCGTTTTAAAAGGCGTCACTTTCCCTCTAAATGCAGCCTTGGCATCTATACATGTCTCAGGCCGTTGTTTTCTCTTTCCTATAACAAGCGTGTTTGATGCGTTTGATACAACTTATTAGTCTTAGGAAAAAAACAACAACCCAGGCTGCTGGCATCCATGCTGTGATTCCAGCTCCCGCAGCCATTAATCTATTGTAGGCAGCTGGGAGTCTACAGTCATAGAGACCCATAATTTCTTAGGTTGATGTGATGCGGTTCAGTGAAGGCACTAAAATGCTGGCATAGCTGACCACTTTTGTCCTTGTTCCCCTGCCCCTGGCTTTAAGATACTTTGGCTCTATTTTAAATTGAGGAACCCATGACAGAGGAACCCATTTTAGAGATGCCATTTTCATTCCAAATGAAGAGAGTTCGATGTAATTTTTGAATGGGTTTGCTGGTGAATAAAATTCAGCATTAAGTACCAGAGGATGGCACATAAGAGATGCAAGCACTCAGACGGTCCATTACAAGAAGAAATAAATTGAATTTCTTTTGTTAAATGCTGTGGATAGAATTATAAATCAAGCTCAATATGCTTAAGTAGCATCTGAAAGGGAAAAGCATGAAAAGTGTTCACAAAATATCTCTAATCAGTGATGCTTATAAAGAGTTAGACAGTGAGTGAAATTCACCCCAATTCACAGGGTCAGCACAATGCCTAAATACTATCTAAGTCTCATTTATAGCCTACTTTGATTGTTACCCTAAATGAGAAGCTCAGTTTATTTCCCACAGGATGTGATATTTATAGGAATGTAAAGTTTGCTATTGCAACTCAGACTATTGGCCCATCTGGTCAAGTAAACTGCTTGGAGCAGTGACCGATGCCTGCCATTTTGGAGGAAGATGGGGAAACCATACCCAAAATGTACACTATTCTGCACTGTAGAATTCCTTCCTGACCGCCATGTGGCAATCAGTTTATGTTCTGAAGCATGAGATTTCAATACACCTAGCCTGGAATGAATCACTGCAAATGTTGGCCATCAGATTACCCGTTCCATCCAGGTCCAGTATTTAGCCCTGCTTATCTGATCCCGTTGCAGCTTTGCTAGAACTTAAATAACTTTTAATATCTATCCCAGTCTAGAGGGATGGAAAACAAAAGTTCCTTTAAATCTCTACACATAATGCTAACATTTAAATAACCAATTTGCACTGTATTTTAATTTAAATGGAAGGAAAACCCTCTTACATCTATCACTGAATGATGTTGTCTTTTCCTTTACCAGGAAAGGTGAGATGTAGCTGCTGCATTCTCCTCCATGCAGCCATGGGTTTGCACTACAGAACAGTCAAATCTGAATGTACCTGACAATGTTCAGCTGATTGAAAGTTACTACACAGGCCCTGAAGGCTTCCCTGTAATTTTTTTCTTTACATTGTTATTATTTTAGCCCCTCACTGACCTGGAGAGATGTTCAGCATCTGATTGTTAAAACATCCAGGCCACTACATCTGAAAGCAAATGACTGGAAAATAAATGGAGCAGGACGCAAAGGTGAGGCAGACAGTGTATGTGGACTGGATTGAGCATCATTTGCTGCAAATGGTACTCCCGGGAGACTTCTGCACCATTACTCAAAACAGAATTTGCACAGAATTAATGTTCTGTGCAGAATTTCCTTTTTCCCCACAGAATTGGTGCTGTAGAGCTGCTGTCTGCCACTAGGGGCTGCTGGACCCAGCAGAGCCCAGCTCCCCAGCTTGCAAATAAAAGACACTGCTGGGGGGAAAAGGGACAGAGCTAGAGGGTTCCCAGCAGTTCCAGTTCCTGGCACACCCTGAAGGAAGCTGTGAAATCATGCAGCTGGGCTTGCGGGAGAGGAGTTGCTGGTGTCTGGGCTCGTGGGTGCTCCATGGCTGGGCTCTGGGGAGAGAGGGCGTGGGTGTCCGACCCCATGGCTGGGCTCTGGGAAGGAGGAGGCAGAGAAACAGGAACTGAGTTGTCGAAGGGGTTTCTTTAACTCTCTTGTCCTCAGGGAATCTTTTTTTGTTGTCTGTATTGTTAGACATAGTTGCTGACAAGTATTTTGAAATAAACTACCAAAATAATTGAAACTGGTGTAATTATATAGCATTATTTTGACAAATAACATTTGCAGAATTTTAAAATATTGTGTGCAGACTTTTGAATTTTTTGGTGCAGAATTCCCCCAGGAGTAAAGTGGATAGGGAGAAAGCAGTGCAGAAATCTATGTATGGAGAATAAGGTGCATAGCAGTGTCATTTATGTCACTGTCAGTGCACTCTCAGTAGAAATCTTTGGGATAACCTAGTGTTGTTCATACTTTACCCTCTTGAGGCATTGTGGGGCACGGCTCTATCAAATGGAAAATCAATTTTGGGTATGTGTGTGACACACACTAACAAGAACATAGTGACCTCAGAAACACTGTATCTATGTATAGTACACACTGAGAGGCATTGCAGTTCTCCTCTGCTCTCAAAATACTGGTGTAATTCCAGTTAATGCCAGTGGGAGTCTAAAGCACATCAGGAAAGGATTTGGTGCTGTTTCTAAAATAGCCATGTCAACTAATGATGGAAAATGTATCTAGCACACTTACAGTCCTCTGAGTTTCATTACTCACTCAGGATAATGGCTGTAGCATAATCCATGGCTTCATGACACGGGCATAGTATGATTAACTGTAGCCACCTCTAAGAGGGAGGATTAGAGTTGGATCCAATCTACATTCTGTCCAACTTCAACAACGACTTTTTCTTAAAACTCTGCAGTGTAGGAGGTGAGTGGAATTGTTGTTGAACCTGGCCCAGAGAAAAGCAGGGTGAAGTCTGCTGCTTAACCTCTCAGTAGTACGACTCATAGACACGGTACCTAGAATGGGACTGTTCTTTGTGCTGGTAATTTGTGTTTGCTGCTGCCACTTCACTTCATGCTGAGATTCTTTATGTATGAAAGGATTTTAGGAGCCTTCTTAGAGTGTAATCTCCTGATGGTTGGTTCTACACCTTTCACCACAGGCCCTGATTCTGACTGGCACCTCCTGAGAGCTTCCACAGTTCTAAATAAATAATAATAGTTGGAACCCACGGAAGTGCACTGAGCATCTCTTACTTAGCGCTAGCCAAAAGCAGCAAAAGATTTCTTGCAACAAAAACCCTGTGAATTCACTTTTGCAAAGGTACGATAAAGGCCAGCAATGTTTGAATACAGAAGTTTTTTACTTGGAAGAATGTTCCCATAAAAAATAGACCTCACAAGTGCCAGTACAAATCAGTATTCACCAGAGTGTTTGCATTGGAAGGGCTCCCTCCGCCATTTTGAGCAGCTGGCTTTGTTGTTCTCACCACTGGTTGGCAGGACAATTGTCAATGTTAGTGGATATTTTGCAGTTTGATAATCTCTGAAAAAGCTTGTTTATCAACGGATATTCCTGGGCTGTACCACTTGAGCATCTGCTGGCTTTTGTGTCAAACAGTGGCTGGTGTGTGCTGTGGGATGCGAAATAAAGTGAAAATACAGTTTGGAGAATGAATATCTCTCGGTAGACCATCGTGCCAACTCAGTCCAAAAACTTGATACCTTCAGCTTTTGCCTGGTCAAATAGGGCGTCACAGCTGAAAACAAAGATTAAAAGAAAACTCTGTCTAGGCCCTTATTAAATGTTGTGCTGTAGAACCACTGAAGAAAGACCATTTGGAAGAAGGGTTGAGCAGGTGAGGCGTCTGACAGCATTCGATTCACGGATCTGCCACCGTTTAGGTGTGTAACTTGCAGCCAATCGCTTAATTTCCTTGTGCCTGGGGTTATTAGTATTTCCCTACCTCACAGAGGTGTTGTGGGGATCAAGACAGACATTCATTAATGTTTGAGATACACAGCCACCACAGTGACAGGTACTTTATAAATACCTGGATAGATTTTTGTAGTGACCTCCACCACTAGATATATCTGTTTCCTCTGGTGTAACAAGATCATGGGAAAGCCTGTAGTACCAGGCCCCCAGTGCCCACTTTAAGAAAAGGAGTACTTGTGGCACCTTAGAGACTCACCAATTTATTTGAGCATAAGCTTTCATGAGCTACAGCTCACTTCATCGGATGCATACTGTGGAAAGTGTAGAAGATCTTTCTATACACACAAAGCATGAAAAAATACCTCTCCCCTCCCCCCCCCACTCTCCTGCTGGTAATAACTTATCTAAAGTGATCACTCTCCTTACAATGTGTATGATGATCAAGGTGGGCCATTTCCAGCACAAATCCAGGGTTTAACAAGAACGTCTGGGGGGGGCAGGGGTAGGAAAAAACAAGGGGAAATAGGTTACCTTGCATAATGACTTAGCCATTCCCAGTCTCTGTTCAAGCCTAAGTTAATTGTATCCAATTTGCAAATGAATTCCAATTCAGCAGTCTCTTGCTGAAGTCTGGATTTGAAGTTTTTTTGTTGTAATATCTCAACTTTCATGTCTGTAATCGCGTGACCAGAGAGATTAAAGTGTTCTCCGACTGGTTTGTGAATGTTATAATTCTTGACATCTGATTTGTGTCCATTTATTCTTTTACGTAGAGACTGTCCAGTTTGACCAATGTACATGGTAGAGGGGCATTGCTGGCACATGATGGCATATATCACATTGGTGGATGTGCACGTGAACAAGCCTCTGATAGTGTGGCTGATGTTATTAGGCCCTGTGATGGTGTCCCTGAATAGATATGTGGGCACAGTTGGCAACGGGCTTTGTTGCAAGGATAGCTTCCTGGGTTAGTGGTTCTGTTGTGTGGTATGTGGTTGTTGGTGAGTATTTGCTTCAGGTTGGGGGGCTGTCTGTGGACAAGGACTGGCTGTCTCCCAAGATTTGTGAGAGTGTTAGGTCATCCTTCAGGATAGGTTGTAGATCCTTAATAATGCATTGGAGGGGTTTTAGTTGGGGGCTGAAGGTGACGGCTAGTGGCGTTCTGTTATTTTCTTTGTTAGGCCTGTCCTGTAGTAGGTGACTTCTGGGAACTCTTCTGGCTCTATCAATCTGTTTCTTCACTTCCGCAGGTGGGTATTGTAGTTGTAAGAATGCTTGATAGAGATCTTGTAGGTGTTTGTCTCTGTCTGAGGGGTTGGAGCAAATGCGGTTGTATCGAGGAGCTTGGCTGTAGACAATGGATCGTGTGGTGTGGTCAGGGTGAAAGCTGGAGGCATGTAGGTAGGAATAGCGGTCAGTAGGTTTCCGGTATAGGGTGGTGTTTATGTGACCATTGTTTATTAGCACTGTAGTGTCCAGGAAGTGGATCTCTTGTGTGGACTGGACCAGGCTGAGGTTGATGGTGGGATTCCTCAAGGGCTTCTTTTTCCATGGGTCCAGATGATGATGTCATCAATATAGCGCAAGTAGAGTAGGGGCGTTAGGGGACGAGAGCTGACGAAGCGTTGTTCTAAGTCAGCCATAAAAATGTTGGCATACTGTGGGGCCATGTGGGTACCCATAGCAGTGCCGCTGATTGAAAGTATACATTGTCCCCAAATGTAAAATAGTTATGGGTAAGGACAAAGTCACAAAGTTCAGCCACCAGGTTAGCCGTGACATTATCGGGGATAGTGTTCTTGACGGCTTGTAGTCCATCTTTGTGTGGAACGTTGGTGTAGAGGGCTTCTACATCCATAGGGGCCAGGATGGTGTTATCAGGAAGATCACCGATGGATTGTAGTTTCCTCAGGAAGTCAGTGGTGTCTCGAAGGTAGCTGGGAGTGCTGGTAGCGTAGGGCCTGAGGAGGGAGTCTACAAAGCCAGACAATCCTGCTGTCAGGGTGCCAATGCCTGAGATGATGGGGCGCCCAGGATTTCCAGATTTATGGATCTTGGGTAGTAGATAGAATATCCCAGGTCAGGGTTCCAGGGGTGTGTCTATGCGGATTTGATCTTGTGCTTTTTCAGGGAGTTTCTTGAGCAAATGCTGTAGTTGCTTTTGGTAACTCTCAGTGGGATCAGAGGGTAATGGCTTGTAGAAAGTGGTGTTGGAGAGCTGCCGAGCAGCCTCTTGTTCGTATTCCGACCTATTCATGATGACAACAGCACCTCCTTTGTCAGCCTTTTTGATTATGATGTCAGAGTTGTTTCTGAGGCTGTGGATGGCATTGTGTTCCACACGGCTGAGGTTATGGGGCAAGCGATGCTGCTTTTCCACAATTTCAGCCCGTGCACGTCGGCGGAAGCACTCTATGTAGAAGTCCAGTCTGCTGTCTCGACCTTCAGGAGGAGTCCACCTAGAATCCTTCTTTTTGTAGTGTTGGTAGGGAGGTCTCTGTGGATTAGTATGTTGTTCAGAGGTATGTTGGAAATATTCCTTGAGTCGGAGACGTCAAAAATAAGATTCTAGGTCACCACAGAACTGTATCATGGTTGTGGGGGTGGAGGGGCAGAAGGAGAGGCCCCAAGATAGGACAGCTGCATCTGCTGGGCTAAGAGTATAGTTGGATAGGTTAATAATATTGCTGGGTGGGTTGAGGGAAATAGTCAGAAGACTGCTTCCTCCTGTATCTTTTGAGCTGGGTAGACAGTGAGGAGTACCACAGAAAGTTTGACAGAGTCTTCAAGATGGTGATGGGATTCTAATGAGAAGAGTTTCCCTAAGCCCATAGAGCCTGTGCTACAGGAAAAGGTGAAATTTGGATCTTTTTTTTGCATGTTTAGTATTTTTCCCCCTCTAAGAAATCAAGAGCCAAGGTTAAACATTTCCCCCCCAACACACATAAGTGGCTTTTAAACTCTGTTAATATCTTTAAGCAAGTAGATTTCTGAGTCTTCTGTCTTTTCAGTTAGCCATCTATATGGATATGGTCTGGTTAATGCAGAAGCTATTGTAATGGAAGCTAAGAAATGGAAAAAAGCACCCACCCAGCACATCTGCATTGGAAGCTCAGATAGGATACCCAGGTGAGTGGTCTCTTGTAGACTTCCCCCCCCAGCACCAGGACTATGTGATGGCATAAATATTCTAGCTTGGGCAGACAATGCGTAACCTCCATCATAAATAATCACTTTCTGTTACAGTTACTAATACTTGCCTGTGGATGCGCTCAGCTATCCCAGCGCCATGCATGGAGGTAAATTAGACTCTGTGGCAGGACCACGTCCCTGCTGGCTAGATCTCGCCCACATTGTGTGGGCAAGGTCACGCCGCCCGGGGGAAGCCATTTTTAAGAGTGTGGTGCTTCATGCCCCTTTGCACACACGCTGTCCAATACCAGACAACACCATGTCTGATTTTTGTCTCCGTGCTGGATGGGGAACAACGCTTAGAAAAGCAGACCTGTCCAGCTTAAAACCGGATGAATGGCCTGCCTAGTGTATGTGTGCCGGGGGGGTGAATAACCATGCCCTTGGAGTTGAGTTTGAACTCTGGTTTGACGTGGGGGAGTGCCCCCTGCTATCTGCATGGTGTTTGAAGTATTCATGGTGGCCAACTCTCATAAATTTTTCATGAGTCTTGTGATAGTTGGTGTTGGTTCTGAAAACCCCAGCTCCTGGAGGCATGTGAAGGAGTGAGAACATCAGGGTTTTTTTGTTTTTTTTTTGTTTTTTTGTTTCTTTGTTTCTTTGTTTTAAAAGTAAGTTTCTAGCCCTCGTGGTTGCAAAGAGAGGCTTGGAAATGTGGAGCAAGGGCACTGTCAAGGCTCAGAAACCAGAAGGCAAATAATAATAATCTCCTGATATTTTGAACAAATATTGCACACTGGGTTCTTTTGATTTCAGAACCTGTAGGGATCAAGTTTTCAAGCTTTTCTCTGCAGCCCCAAGGATTAGGTGTGTATCTTCCTTCTTAAATGGAAGCTGTGATTCTCACTCTGTTCAGAAGAGACCAAAGAAGACAATGACTTTCTGCTTTATTCTGCCACTTGCTTTTCTAAACACAGCATTGTCCACTCTGGAAGTCTTATGGAGAGTCTCGTGGTATTTAGTGCTTTTTCTGAACTCTGTAGATGCCCCTATGTTAGTGCCCAAACCTGCCAACATTCCCTACAGGGCTTACAAAGGGGAGCAAATGCTACTCCGGGGCGTGTTTGCAGGGGCAGGCCCTTAAGGATGGCTTGTGGGTAGGGAAGTGAGGAAGTTGCTGACCTCAAGGGAAGAAAGAGAGGCAAGCAAGTCTGTGGCTGGGACAGCAGTCACCTGAGCCTGGCAATTTGGTCCAGTTGTGCAAAAACTAAGGGTATCCCCTTATTTAGAAAACGAAGCCAGGTTTGTGTTAGTGAACAAAGGTCCTGAGAATTCCAGTGGCCTTGTCTCTCTTCTGATTTGCACCAAATAAGCAGGGATTTGAAGCTCTGTCAGAAGTGCTGTAGCAAGGGGACAGGGTAGTTTTTTTGTTTCTTAAATCCCTATAACTGGTTGGTTAGAAGCTTTTGCAGCAATTCATCTTAGTGCTGCTTCAGACGCAGCGTATAGGCTGATGGCAAGACGCAGGAGATAAGATACACTAGGTACATGCCAGTTCTGAGCCTAGTTCATTGTGTAAATGTCTGAAGGTACTTTGATTTGAATTTGTTTGAAATGGATGCTATTAATGAGACCATCCTCTAGCAGCTTGACTCAAATTCCTCTCTTCCAAACAGAAGCCCCGCAGTTGATGCATGCAAACTGTCTGGTTTTGCATATAGTTTTTATTATGATTTGCCATGTCTCCCCATCCCAGGGAGAAACTGCTATGAAGGGGTATCCCAGATGGAGTGACCTCTGAAGTACCAGGGATCTTCCATTAGGGTACCTGGACACAAGGGGAATGATTCTGGAACAATCCACGTTGCAGGCAATGTCCTGAAATGAAGGACCATCCGGAAAACCCTCCAATTCCTCTGTACTAAAACTGGGAACAAAAGCTGTCTTGATCATATCCGAAATCTTTTCTGCTGTGCTAAGATGGGGACACCAAGAACTGGGCCTCATTTAGAGCAGCACTTCTCATACAATTTGTGCTGGCCATCTGTGCGAGATGTCTTTTTTATAGATTTAAAGGCCAGAATGGACACTATGTTCTAGTCTGACCTCCTGCATAACCCAGAGCATAGAATTTCATCTTGTGACTCCTGTACTGAACCCAATAACTTTTGTTAAACTCCGGCATATGTTCCAGAATGCATCTGGGCTGGCTTTCCTGGTGTTCGCTACTTCAGAGTTTTTTATAAACAGTGGAAAGACTTCAAAGTCAAAGGCAGGCCAGTTCGGTGCTCTACAGTCTTCAAGGCCAGTTCATGGCTACTCAGGTGCAATTACAGGTCTTTTGTAGACCTTTTTCCCCCCCTTTCTTTAGGCCTTCAAAGTCTCTGTTGAAATCAATAGACTCCCATTCAATGGATTTTGGATCAGGCCCTTTAGGGAGAAATTCCTTCTTCTCTTCTCTGGTGCAGTAGATCTGTCAGCCCAGGCATTAAAGTTTCAGCCTAAATGGAAACAGGCATGTAAATGTGTTTCTCATTGTGGGAATTGATGACCATGAGCAGAATAGGCTGTTGGGCCAGATTAGTCGATCTGGCTCTTAAAGAATCAAAATTCCTGGTAAGACACATCCTCCTTTCCAGAACAAGTGATATTTGCTAATCAAAAGGTCATTATTTTATTGGAGCAAATAGAGACTGCAAAGCAGTTATGAATTTGTAGCCAAAGAAGTTCATAAAACAGTTTCTGATACAGACCCTCTTTTTAAACCAAGGAGGAATGTGGCCCTAATAATAATACTAATTAATAAAAAGTTTGTGATCCATAACTCATAGATCTTTGAGGACCGTTCAAAACCATTTGGTTACCACTGAGCCCTTCAGCAGACTAGTGTTATAGGTAGGACAATGTGTTGTGATGCAGATAGCATCGATTTGTTACTGTTTGTTGTGAAATAATAGGAAACAATGAGTAAACAAAACCAGTTTGTTGTGGTTTCCAGACATGAACAGGGGAAATGCAATTGAGGCTGGCAAGTGAAGGAAATGCACCCAGATTCTTATTTCATTAAGCAGCCCCTCTGGCTCCTTGTTTAGCATGAGTATGTGGAAAGAGATGGGGGGCGGGGGGGAGAATAAGCAAAGCTACAAAGAGTGGTTTAGCCTGGCTTAGCTTTAATTTGTCAGGACACTCTCCCTTGTTGACCATGTCTGTGAATGCCATATTGTCAACCCCAAATGCTCAAATCATGAGTCAGGCTCACCAAAAATCCCGAGATTGGCCTTAAAATCCTGAGATTGTGTAAAAAGACTAGATGGCAGGGGCGGGGGGTTCTTTTTATTTGCCTTCTGCTTTTTGAGCCTTTGGGCGCACTGGGGTCACACTTTGAAGCTTTCTCCACACATGAGGGCTAGAAAACTTACTTTTTCGTTAAGAATAAAGGCTGAAATCATCATGTACCCACTTGACTCCAGGAGTTGGGACTTTAAGGCAAGCAATAACTATCATGACTCTCATGACAAAATCATGAGAGTTGGCAACATAATATGAGGAGGTTTCCATCCATCTACCTACCAATCCACCCACGGGGGGGGGTGTGTGTGTGTGTGATATAAATATCTGTGTTGTGCACACGCACACACACACAGGGAGTAAAGTATCACCGGTGTAAATATTGTAGTGACCTGGTGATGAACCAGGTTCTGTGTCTTAATAGCCGGTGGGAGTTTCATACGAGTTACCTACCTGAAGCCAGGTGTAACTGAATTCAGATGCTGCAGCCCAGTCCCTGAGGTTTAAACACAGCATTCCTCTTGCTGGTGATGTCCCCAAAAGACCTGGCTTGCTAGATCTTTAGGCCATTTTCGTGCTGCATTAAGTAATTTGTGAAGTCTGTCTGGAAGGAGTAAGATGTTTTGGCCTCATGGTGGTGTCCAGTGTTTCTGATTACTAACTCCAATGAACTTTTTCTGAACCCTGAAGATGATTGGAAATTAGTCTGGCTTAATGCTTTTTTTCCCCAATCTTGCACAGGAACAGTTTATAGCTAGTCAGGCACAACATAATGTGGAACTGCAGTTGGCTGCACATCATTCCAGAACTTTCCCCCAGATGCTGCTGTGGTGGGTTCTGTTTCACCTGGGTGTTAGACACCTACACAGCAACAGATTTCATCTGCCTGCCATCAAATTCAGTTTTGGGCTGGATATAAAGCCACCCTAAGGGCTCTGGTAGATGGGTGATGTAAGGAGTGCCTGGAGAAAAGCTGGGATGTTCTGCACCAGGCCCTGGTGCAACTTTGTCTTAACTCTTGTCTTATACTTAGATGGGAAACTCTTTGGGGGCAGGGACCCTCTTTTTGTTCTGTGTTTGTACAGCACCTAGCCCTGGTGCTGGTCCATGACTAGGCGCTACAGTAAAACAACTACTATATAATAACCTAAGTGTAAAATACCATGTTAAAATCTCCATATTATGGTCACTTTGGACCAGAAGGACTAGCTGACAAAGCCACTAAAGCAGCCAAGACTATGAATTTTTGAAGCTTTTAAGTCATGAAGAGAGAGGAGCATCTTGAAGTGTGTTCCTGGTGCATGCAAATAATGTTTTCAAATACTTAGAAACCCTCCCAGGGAATTACATCACTGTTTATAATTATTTAGATTGTTCGTTTGTTTTTTATGACCAAGGAAAAATAAAGGCATGCTATGTAATCCCTGCAAGAATCCAAAGCATATGCTTGGCAGTATCCCCAGAGGAAACTTGGGGAATAATTGAGAAAATGCTCCCTCTAATAAATTATACATTAATAACACGGCTGAGAAATTCACTGGGAATTAATCCTTTGGTGGGTGGCGATTGTTTGTGCAGTTAAGAATGTGGTCGCTGAAATTTGAAAATTTCAGTTGTGAAGGATCCAGCAGCTGATATGAGCAAACATCAAGCCAGCCGGGCTAGGTTTGGAAAGCAGGGTTTTAAGAGCAGTTGGGGGACTGTTATTCTTGTTTGATCAGCTCCTCCACGGCATGTGTTTTCAGAATGAGCAAGTGCTGTAGATTCTACACAGTAGCCAGAAAAGTTTGATCAAAGGAAGGAACTCATTGGAGTACTTCAAAGATTGTTCCATAATCTACTAGCACACTGTGGGGGGTCAAATTCTGCTCCCTTTGTGTCTGGGCACAGGAGACCCTGCCGCAGTGTGATTCATTCACTTCTGCTGTCTGGGAGGCAGGATCTGGGGAGCCTCTGCAGGGGCCATGAACCCATTTTTCACCGCAGAGCCCACTTCTTTGGGCATCTCCATGTGCTGCTGGCAGAAGTGGAGTTGGTGGTTCCATCCATCTGCTGTTCACTCCTGGAGCTGACCCTGGGGGAGACTTCTCCAGCACTGACATGGGAGTAATGGCTGTTTGCAGGGCTGTCAATTACTTTTGTGCCCACAGACCTCCCCAGAGCACAGCCTGTGGGGGGCACCTCTTGGAGAACTGAACGCTGTGGCCAACAAGAAGGGTCAGCGAGAACTGGCCTCGTAACATGCAGCAGGGCCAAATCAATTAGTCAGCAGATTCCATCTGCGTGGCCATTGTCCTATTCTTTGTGTAACTCAGTTCCCCCAGTGATGGCACATTGCTCTCCTTTCCATTGCAAACTGCCCTTGCTTTTCCTCTAGGGACATCCATGCCGACCAGACGGTGCGCACAACCACCGTGACCAACGCCTGTGCCAACCACTACGACCAGCGCGTGGTGTACCTGGAGCATGTCATTGTGCGAGTCAGCATTGAGCACCCTCGGCGCGGGGACCTGCAGATTAACTTAACTTCTCCTTCGGGGACGGAGTCTCAGCTCTTGGCAAGAAGGTGAGAACCGCTGAATCTATATGGCCATGCAGTTGCAGCAGCAGGCACAGGGCCAGGTTAGCCTGGGACTGGCTACCATCATGTTTTGCACTGTCATTTTAAAAGAAGGGGCAACTTTTCCCTCTTCCTCACCCCTCCAGCCCCCCATGCTTGACTGGGACATGGTGAATCTGCACAGAACTCTCCTGAAAAATGTCAGGCCAGAAGGGGAATTCAGTGGCAGGCTTAATGAACTGTGACTTTGAAACAAAGGGCTGAAAAGGGTTGAAAATGTCAAAATGAGGCATGGCATCTATCTTTAAAAAGGGAAACAAAGAAGATCTGGGGAATTATAGACCCGTCAGCCTAACCTCAATACCCAGAAAACACTGCTACTGATTATTATACAGTCAATTGGTGAGCACCTAAAGGATAACCGGGTAATAAGCAAGAGCAAAATGGATTTGTCAAAAACAAATCATGCCAAATCAACCCAATTTCCTCCTTTGGCAGGGTTATTGGCCCAGTGGCTATGGGGAAGTTTAGTCATGATATATTTTGATTTTTAGAAAGGCTTTTGGCAAATGTGATCTAGATGAAATTAATATAAGATGGGGGTGCATACCTGTTTAAAAGGCAGTAGTCAAAGAGTAGCCATCAATGGTTTGCTTTTGCACTGGGAGGACGTATCTGGCGGAGTCCTGCAGGGGTTTGTTCTGGGTCCAGTATTATTCAGTATTTTCATTAATGACGTGGATAATGGAGTGGAGAGTATGCTTATAACAGAATGACAAAATGGAGAAATGGTCTGAAATCAACAAGATGAAATTCAGTAAAGACAAGTGTAAAGTACTACCCTTTGGAAGAAAAAACAAATCAACTGCATAGCTACAAAATGGAGAATAACTGGCTAGACAGTAATACTGTTGAAAAGGACCTGGGGGTTATAATGGACCACAAATTGAATATAAGCCAAAATCACAGTGCGGTAGCGAAAGAGGCTATTATCATTCTGGATGCATTAATGGGGGTGTCATATGTAAGATATGGAAAGTAATTGTCCCTACTTGGTACTGGTGGGGCCTCATCTGGAGTGCTGTGTCCAGTTCTCAGTCCCACACTTTAGGAATGATGTAGAGTGGAGAGAGTCTGGAGAAGAGCAACAAAAACTATAAAAGATTTAGAAAACCTGACCCTTGAGGAAAGGTTTAAAAAAAAAACTCAAACACAAACTGGATGTGTTTAGTCTTGAGAAAAGAAGACTGAAGGGGAACCTGAGAAGTCTTCAGATATGTTAAATATCTGTTATAATGGGATGGTGATCTATTATTTTCTATGCCTGCTGAAGGCAGGACAAGAAGTAATGGATTTATCTACAGTAAGGGATATTAGGAAACTTTCTAACCATAAGGGTAGTTAAGCTCTGGACTAGGCTTTCAAAGGAATTTGGAATCCCCATCATTGGAAGTTTTTAAGGACAGGGATTGTCTAAGTTTACTTGGTCCTGCCTTAGTGCAGGGGGCTGGACTTGAGGATTTCTTGAGGTCCGTTCCAGCCCTACATTTCTATGATTCTATTAAATGTTTCAACACTTCCCAGTTTTTTTTCCCCTAAAACCATTTGCCAAATTTGATCTAAATTAACAAAACGGAAAATGCATTTTTGGCGGACTTACTATTTGCCAAAAGAAATGTTCCAGTTCTAGTATGAAACATACATACATCTTTAATATATGGGGAAAAAAACAAACAAACCCCAAACAAAACCCCCAAAATAATAGCTTTGATTCCTAGTGGCTCTTCTTTGCAAGCTGTAAAAGTTCTGTGAAGCAGTTTATTTTACAAGATAGTGGCTGTTCCAGAAATCTCACAAGTGGGGATGAAGGTGAAGTAGGAAAATTGGTGTGTGTTGTATTCCTAAACTGAGTAATAGTTTTGGCCTTCCAAATTCTGGTCCCCCTGCTGTAAGTGTGGATGAACTTCATCTTGAGAACTTCGGAGTGTTTGTAGACGTTAGAAGAACCCCAGACTGCCATCTGGTTACTGACTCCTTCATTAGAAAAGCTGCTTTCCCCTAGTCCATTGTAGTGTCCACTCTTCCCTGGAACAGATAGTTCAATTTACAGTTGGAATATGTTACTGGAGGATTTGCAGCTGAGACGTGAGCTGACTATGATCAGGAGTGGTGGCTTCACACAATCGGCAGCGTCTCCCCACTTCTCAGCAATGATTAAATAGCAGAGTACTGTGGTTACAAGACTTCATTGCATGTCCATGCTATGGAGTAGTCTCCTAAATTGAAGCCACACTCGTGCGGCGAGCAAGATACATTTTGTTATGCAAGACCCTTGGGTGGTGGTTTTGTCAACTATGTTTTGCATAATCTGCTGGGCAAGGCTGAGAAAGGGAATGTGCATAGGAGTATTTTGCTTCCCCTCCGGTTCTGTGGCAGATTATATAACCTCTGGAGTCTCTGCTGTGGTTTAGAGCTATGGGCCACACTCCCTTTCCCTGGGAACACCCTTTGTGGGAGATAGGAGATGACTAGGGACTTACTAGGGCTGAGGGTCTGGCATGATGAATATTTGGTCTTTAAGTTTTTGGTAAATACACTATGAATTTGATTCCAATATGATGCCCTGGCCACACCCACGCTGAGCAAACTGCTACATTGAAACGCAGCCGTATCGAGCACTCTGTACTGTGTCTGCAGTATGGTTTTTAATATAGTTCCAACAATGTGCTTGGGAATGACTTCAGTAGGACTCCATGTGCGCATGCGGGGTGTGTCCTCACGGCTCTTGGTGCAGGATCAGGGCCTATATAGTATCTAGAAGATGCCTGATCATGTCCAGTGCTCAAGGCCTTGCTGTAAATACCCTGAATCAGAAGCAGACCCAGTGGTGGATGTTGAATTATTACCAAAAAAATCGATGTTCCAAACCTTGGCTCTTAATTTCTCTCTGTAACCAGGTGCTATTTTACCAGCAGAGTCTCTGGGTAGATTATTTTTACAATGCTGTGTTCTGCCCTTTGGGGTTAATTTTTATTGTAAGTCATGTACGAGCGTGAGATTAGAACAATTGTTCCCAAGCTGTTGGCTGGTCTCTTAGCGTTGGCTCTCCTGTTTGATTCTAGCTGCTAAGTTGCATTAAAAGATACTTTCCTAATGTTAATTCTCCATGGCAGGCAATGCTGCCGTTGCCACAGGGATGTTACACCGGTCCTGATGGGAGGGGAGGTGGCCTGTGCCATCACCAATGGGATGGGTGTTGGACACAAGATCATCTCGCTGTTAAGATGCAGCCCATTCTAATGAAAATCTTTGAGAACCCCTGACTTAAGCTATGTCTACACTGTGCCACAGTGTAGACTACGGGGCTGTGAATTGCGGAGTGCACTAAACTGTTGCACTTTATCTGCTCCACGTTGAGGCTTCTGGCACAAACTAAAAGGTACCCAGCTTGCTGTAACTTAGTGCTGTTTGAAAGAGGACAATGTTAACATGAACTAGGTACCTTTTAGTTTGCGTTAGCCGTGTCCACACGGAGCAGTTAGAGCAGGGGAGAGCAAACTTTTTGGCCCGAGGGCCACATCGGAGGTGCGAAACAGTATGGAGGGCTGGGTAGGGAAGACTATGCCTCCCCAAACAGCATGGCTCCAGCCCCCTATCCGCCCCCTCCCATTTCCGAACCCCCCCCCCGCTCCTTGTCCCCTGACTGCCCCCCTGCTCCCTGTCTCCTGACTGCCCCCCCCTCCCCCGAACCTCTGCCCCATCCAACCGCCCCCTGCACACTTACCCTTACCAGGCCGCTTAGAGCAGCTGGACCGGCTTATTTGAAAGCCTGGGAGGTGGGCAGGCACAAGCCGCGCTGCCCACATGGTGGTGTCACTGTGGGGGAGGGGGGCCAGTGGGGGAGGGGCCGGGGGATAGCCTCCCTGACTGGGAGCTCAGGGGCCAGGCAGGACAGTCCCGCGGGCCGCAGTTTGCCCACCCCAAGTTAGAGCATAGCACTGTCCGTGCACTCTGCAGTTTGCTCCTGGGTTGTCCACACTGCGGTGAGAAGCCATTAGGGTGCATATCTTTTAGCACCTTGCAGTGCTCCCTGTTTAATTGTCTTGAGTAATGCATTGACACTACTCCTCAATTGCAGAGTGTTTGATATCTCTAACGAAGGATTTAAAAACTGGGAATTCATGACCGTCCACTGCTGGGGGGAGAAGGCAGAAGGGGAATGGACTCTGAAGATCCATGACACGCCATCCCACATGCGCAACCCAGAGAGGCGAGGTGAGCACAGTGTTGTCTTTCTAGATTGTCACCAGTAGCATCTGAGCTACTGATTTGGTGTAATGCATAGAGTGCAGTTGTCATGCTCCTTCACTGACCGTGTCGTACTTGATGCAAATGTCTGTGCTTACTTGGAATTGTGCTTTCAGCTGGGTTTGTTGGATAGAACTTTGCCACAATTCTTAAGGAAAATGTTGCAATACAAAGCACAGTTTCAAATGTAGGTGCCTAAACAGAGTAATAATTTTGGCCTTCCAAATTCTGGTCCCCCTGCTGTAAGTGTGGATGAACTTCATCTTGAGAACTTCAGAGTGTTTGTAGACATTAGAAGAATCCCAAACTGCCATCTGGTTACTGACTCCTTCATTAGAAAAGCTGTTTTCCCCTAGTCCATATAGCTGTATCTATACCTAAATCTGGTGATCAGTTGTGTTCATCCACCAAGGGTAGAACAAGAAGTAACCGCCTTAGTTTGCAGCAAGGAACAATTAAGTTACATATTGGGAATATTTTCTAACTATCAGGATAGTTCAGTACTGGAACAGGTTATCTCAGGAGGCTGTGGAATCCCCATCACTGGAGGTTTTTAAGAACAGGTTGGACAAATGCCATCAGGGATGGTCTAGGTTTACTTGGTCCTGCTGCAGCATAGGGGGCTGGACTCGATGTCCTCTCGAGGTCTAGTAGGACTTGATGTGATGAAATCTGATGAAATTCTTTATGCTGAAGGGGTCGACAAACTTGTCTATCAAAGGATAATCTAAGAATTAATTGTAAAATTAACATTACTGTGAAACTGAATTTGCTGACCCCAAGAACGAAGGTGATAAAATCAGAATATAATGGTTCAAAACAAAGAAATGTAAAAGCCTTAATTTAATGTCTGGAGTTCTGGGAACGTGTGAATGGCCACGCTACTTCCAAGGTAGTGCACAGCATTAGCAATTGGAGCAACAAATGCAGTTCCAGAGTGCGTAAATCTGGTGAGAGTGTTTCACTGAAATCTGAATCGAGGCAGACCACAAACAGCCACCAGGCTATAGTCAAGGGACTTCTGTGGCAGCAAATAATGACATGAAGTGTGTAATAAATACAGAACTGGAGGAGGGAAATGGAGGCTTAAATTAGATTAAAAGGAGTACCTGTGGCACTTTAGACAAACAAATTTATTTGAGCGTAAACTTTCATGAGCTACAGCTCACTTCATCGGATGCATGCAGTTTTCCATGCTGTAGCTCACGAAAGCTTACACTCAAATTTGTTGGTCTCTAAGGTGCCACAAGTACTCCTTTTCTTTTTGCGGCTACAGACTAACACGGCTGCTACTCTGAAACCTTAAATTAGATTGTTTGTTTTTTTTAAATAATTTAGTAATTAATTTGTAAAGTCAAGTTAATTTTGACCTAATTGGAGAATAATATTTCAGCAGCTGTGCTGATGAGCAGCAATTAATTATTAGTAAGGCTGCACTTCTTTCACGGAGGTTAGAAGTCACAGATTCTGTGACTTTCTGTGACCTCGGACTTTCGCAGCAGCTGGTGCAGCTGGCCCTGGGGACTGCACGAGCAGTGGCTGGTCCCAGGGACCGCCCCAAGCAGCGGTCCTGGGGGTGGCCCTGGGGAGCGTCTGAGCAGTGATCCTGGGGGCTGACCCAGGGCCAGCAGCACTGGCTGCTGGTCAGGGAGGCCTCGGGAAACACCTGAGCTGTGGTCCTGGAGTGGCTGGAGCAGAGGCCTGAGGCACTCGGAGGCCATCCGGAGAGTGTTCCCTGGGAACAGTGGCCAGGGGGCAGTCAACCCCTGGCACTGGAGCAGGGCCTCCCACCCCAGCAGGGACCCCCGGAGCAGCTGGGACCCAGAAGTAGAGAATTACTCGGGGGTATTTTTGGTAAAACTCATGGACAGGTCACAGGCCGTGAATTTTTATTTATTGCCTGTGCCCTGTCCATGACTTTTACCAAAAATACCCGTGACTAAATCTTAGCCTTAATTATTAGGGCACTGCATTACATGGGATTTTAAAATATTTGTTCAATGAATAAAAATGAACATATTAAATTGTACCATGGCAAGAAACTGAAAAGTGTTGAAACAGATACAAAAAATATCAGAAAAAGGAAGATATTTTCAAAGAGCTTCAGATACTTGCTCCCCCAAAAATTGACATTAGCAGAAAAAGCAAATAAAATAGCCATCAGATTAGAGCCACAGCTAGAAGAGAATAAAGTGGCAAGGTATAAGCAGCAGTTAGGGCAATAGCTGGGGAGCTGAGATTTAATTACCTCGTCCACCTTAGGTAAGTCACTTAGTCTCTCTGTGCCTCAATTCCCCATCTGTAAAACGGGCATAATAGTACTTCCCTAAGGTGTTGTGAAGATGAATACAGTAACAGATGGTGAGGTGCTGAGGTACTGTGGTGAGGGGAGCAATAACTGATGGGGAGAACCATAGATATTTTTTTTTAAATGGATGTGAATGTCTTTAGGGGCAGGTTTGCAAATATAACAGCTGTGGCTAGAATTTGCAGAGAGGCTCAGCACCCACATTTGGGCTCAGAATTTCAAGGGAGTTCAGCTCCAGTTTAGACACTAAAGCTAGTGGCCTGATTTTTCAGAAGAGTGCGGCTTGTTAGGTGCCGAGCTGTTTTGAAACTGTGGCAATGGAACTGAGAGGCCAAGTCCTTCGGTTCTTCCTCAGACAAAACACCCATTGGTCTAATATCCAGCATCCAACCCCAGCGATCCACATGCTCCCATAACTAATACATGAAGTCCAGGAAGCCTTTTGCCTGGGAGCATTTAATGTTTAGGCACAGTTTGAGGTCTGACATCCAACTGTAGTTAAAACTCCCAGAGCCAAGAAACGAGGCATTTCTGTACTTGCTCTTTCTCCCTGTGGATGGCTTCCTTTTAGGCATAGTAGTCTAACCTGGAGACAGGAGTGGTGACAAAACCTGCCTTCTGGTGCACCTCACTAGAAAGCCAGGTATGTGTGGATCACAAGCTCTTGCCACTGATTTGGCTCTGATTGTGTTAGAGGCAACTGTTTCAGTGGCCGTATTTGGTTCCTGAACTACCCGACACAAACTCTTTATTATAAGTTGTTGTTCTCCCCCCCCTTCCTGTTTTTTTCCCTACCAAAATGCCACAAATTTGACTCATTTTGGTATCACCAAGTCTGCATTTTTCACCTGAAAAGTTTTGGCTGAAAAATTTCACCAGCTCTAACCCTAAATTAAATTGTTATAATTTCCTCATGTAGAAAAGACTTCTTCTAGAGATGCTGCTTTTCTACTGCTTCTTAAGGCCTTGTAACTTGTTCTCATTCACTCCTGAGCATATTTATTCCATTTAATCAGCTCTATAGTGTATATCTTCCATTTGATGCAAGTTACCACTGTCCTGAGCAAACCCAGAATAATCTACTGATGTTCCTTCAGACTGTCTTGTTTACAAGCCAGTGGTGCTGCTTGCTTAGTCCTGTTCTTAAAAATCAATCATGTTTGGGGGGAAAAAATCCTCTGTTTAGAAGACTGTGGAAAACAGCTCTAAAAATCTTTAACCTGTGTTTGGAGATATTGACAAAAATAAGTCTCCTTATCTCCAATTATAGCTTCTATAGTTCAGTTATTAAGCAGCTAGTGAAACTGCAGTTTATCACACAGGAGTTAACGCATTAAAAATTCCATGGCTGCCTTGAACTGCTACCTTAATTTAGTCCAGAATCTCTGTGGTCTAATAAAGATTTGTATTGAATGATCTTGCTTGTGCTTTCTTGGCTGCTTTTATACCTTACAAATTTTAGAAGTGTGATGTTTCCTGGCAGTTCTGCTGGGTGTCAGAACTCCTGGGTTTTGGTCCTGTTCCCACTACTCCATTCCTGTATGTCCCTAGACTAATTGTTTTACTTCTGTGTGCATCAGTTTCACCAGCTGTGAACTTATGCTCACCTCACAGCAGCAGTCTGAAGACTTAATGATCCTTGTTTGTAAGGGGCTTTGAGAAGTGGAAGGTGCTATGGAAAGGTAATGTGTTAGTCTACTGTCACTGTTGCATCTATTGCAGGGAAGTTAAAGGAATGGAGTCTCATTTTATATGGAACAGCCGAACACCCTTACAACACAACCAGTTCCCATCACTCCCAATCAAGGATGCTGGAGATTTCAATGCCCAAAATGGAGCCCTCTAAAGCAGCAGTTTTCCAGAGTCAGATGGAGGTGGTGGAAGAGGAGGAAGAATACACAGGTAAAACCTCTGCAGCCCCGTGCTGTTTCACTTGCAGCTGAATATTGCGTCCCTACAAAAATCAGGACCTGCCGGTGCAGATATAAACACAGCACAAAATGTCTATGGTTTGTTTCCTTTGGGAGAAGAGGAGAGAAAAAGAGAATGTAAATCCTTATCCTACCTTGCCTCCGCACCCTGGCCTCTGCCAGCAGTAGGCCAGATTCAGCTTTGGGGCACATAAGAAGTGTCAGACTGGAGGTCCAGCTAGTCTAGTATCCTGTCTCTGACAGTGGCCAGCACCAGCTGATTCAGAGGCAGTTGTAAGGACCCCACAGTAGCAGATGTGGGATAATCTGCCCCTCACATTGTCTCATTCTGATCTCTAAGCATACATCTATAGTGCAAAAAAACCAAACAACCAACCCTGCGACAGTGAGTCTGGAGCTCAGAATAACTGGGGCTCATGCTATGGGCTCCGAGACCTTCCCCCTTCCTGAGTTTCAGAGCGCTGGCTCCAGCCTGAGCAGGAACTATGTACACTGCTGCTGTTAACCAGGTAGCACGAGCCCTAGGAGCCTGAGGCAGTTGACCTGGATTCTGAGGCTAGCTGCTGCATTTTTGTTTTGGTGGTGGTTGTGTTTTTTATTTGTGGTTTTTTTGTTTGTTTTTGTTTTTTTGCAGTGTAGACGTTCCCTAATAGAGATTGGCCTAAACCCTAAAGCATGAGGTTTATTGTCCCTTCCCCAAAAATGTTTGATTATTTTTTTATTGATTTACATAAAGAAACCAATCAAACAATGAAAAGGACAAAAAAGTAAATGACTGACAGCTTGTATATGTTTCCAAATCCTGCACGCTTCATGGGATCACCAATGGAGATACGCAATTTTACAACTTGTCAAAGCTGCAAGATCAGATAATACACAACCAGACAGTCCTATGTAGACGTAACATGTTAGGGTTGGGGAAACAGTAATAAAGTAGCAGAAGAAATGCATGAATCGGGAGAGGAAGGAAGATGGGGAACAGGGTTGGAGGGGGTAGAAGAAGGGTTAGCTGGAGTGGAGGTCTGGCTTTCTTCAAGCCATTGCAACAGTTTTATCCAAATGTATCTAGAAATGGGGTCCAAATTTATTCAGATTCATATAATTTCTCTCTGTGGCATTAAGCTATCCTTTCTTTGACTGCTAACTCAGACACTCTTACCACTGTTCTATTCTGGGCATAAGCCTCCTACTCAATTTTTTATTAACGTTAATTGTGACAACTCTGGATGATCTTGTTATCCATATAAAGGTCCAATGCCAGTTTGAATCTTGCTAAATTTTTAGCCTCAGTAGGTATGTCTACAGTGCAGTGTAAGCTGCGGATTCAAACTCTGGCTCAGGCCCCCATTCTGTCTACACACAAATCACACTAACTCAGGGCTTGGACCCAGGGTCTCGGAACCCCATGGGAATAGACGGTCCAACCCGAAGGGCTTGTCTACACTTACCATGGGATTGACCGGCTATCGATGCATCGGCGGTCGATTTAGCAGGTCTAGTGAAGACCTGCTAAATCAACTGCAGATCGCTCTCCCGTCAACTCCTCTACTCCACCGGATCGGGAGGAATAAGGGGAGTTGACGGGAGAGTGTCTCCCATTGGCATCGCATAGCGTGGAGCTATTCACGTAACTCAAATTGCATAGCTTAGATCGAATTTCCACTGAAGTATAGACAAGGCCAAAGTCAAGCCAGGACCCAGGGTTCAAGCCCTATTGCTTTGCAGAATAGGTGCAGCCCCCCTTGACTCATGCTCTGGGAGTCTGCCAAAAGTATCCCACAGTTTGACTTCCTTTGTCCTCTGGACAGTCAAGTTTTGTGGACAGTCAAGTTGTTCCATGCTGCACCACAAGCAAAGAGCTAAAGTGGCCTCATTTTGGGAGGGTGCCAGGGAACTCTGGGATATGGGTGGATTTTGACCCTCATAATATAGTGTAGATGCTGGGTCCCCAGGTTGGGACCTGGGGTTCAACAATTCCTAACCTGGAGTAACAAATGAGAGTAGATACTCAAGCCCTAGGTTAACAAACTTGAGGTCTGCTAACTCGAGTTCTTCTAACCCGGGCTTGCCTTGCAGTATAGACATACCCAATGACTTCCTGGGGCATTGAGCTCTACAGTCTAATTATGTGTTGTGTGAAAAAGTTTCCTTTGATTGGCTTTGAGTTTGCCGCCTTGTTCATTTTATTGTAAGTGGGTGTATGCGAATGCAGCTCTGACTTCATAGGAGAAATTCTGCTGAGAACACTAGGCCTGAATTGGGTCTTATATTTTACAATGGAAATTGATCCCAGTGCCCCAGATGCTGGCTGTTCTTTAAGGATGGGATTGCTCAAAAGATCTTAAGAGAGTTAGACATCTCCCATTGAAATTTTCTGGGGTTTGGGCCCTTCCCTTTGGCCCCTTAGAAAATTCCAGCCTGTGGAGAACACTGATAGAGCCCTGGCAGCAACCTCTCTTCTGTAGTCTTGGTAGAGGATAGCAGGACTTACAGAACGCATCAGTGGGGTGAAGCATCACCACAAGACTGCTGAGGCACACTGTAAAGATTATCCAAGTCAACAGGTACAGGGGCTGCCCAAGGAAACCGTATAGATGCTGCAAGGCTGTAATAAGAAGCCCTGGTTTATTAAGTGAGGTTCATGAAAAATGTGTCCTGGTTTGATTCTCACTTAGGGTGTATCTGCAGTTCAATCCGAAGGGGGACTGTAGCACAGACATGGCATGTCCCGCACTGGCTTGGTGACAAATTGCAATGCAGACAGGGAGGCATGAGCTTCAGTGCGGGCCATACAAGTATGCCAGGGCCCTGATATGTGCTTGTATTGATGATCTGCACTGAAGCCTCCACCCCCACATGTACACGGCTAGTTTTAGCCATGCTAGTGCAGGTAAACTTAATGCAGGTATGTCTACCCCTGCTGCAGTCACACCTCCAATTGCAGTGGAGACATACCCTTACACTCAGGCTTTGTCCACACTACAGCTTATGTCAGCATAATTTACGTTGCTCAAGGGTGTGAATAAACCTCCCCCCGAGTGACATAACTGCTCGTATGCACAGTGCTATGTCAGCGGGAGAGCTTCTCCTGCTGACAGAGCTTCTGCCATTCGCGGAGGCAGTTTTATTACACTGGCAGGAGAGCTCTCTCCCGTCAGCATAAAGCGTCTTCACCAGACGCAGTGCAGTGGTGCAGCTGCTGTGCTGTATGTGTAGACATGCCAGACGGCTCCTTTCTAGGAAGCTCAAAGTACATTTGCATGACTTTATGGCTCTGCTCCATCAGCCAGATCAGTATACAGGGGCCTAGTATGAATGAGAATCGGCCCAACCTATCTCCACCCACTGACTTTTATGTCCTCCTTCTTCTTTATATTATGGTATTGTCTAGAGACAGTCCCTGCCCATGGGAACTTACAGCCAAAGTGAGAATTGCCTTGTAATTACTGTTTTAGTGCCACGAATGACTAGAGGACATGAGAGAGAGAGAGAGAAGGGCGGCTGAAAATAAATTCTCTCTACAGCATAAACTTGTATAATTACATGTAGCACCTTTAGCAACACATGTGACATAGAGAATTCACAAGGTGCCCACAGGAGGAAAGCTATAACGGGATTTTATGGCATAGTAATCTGTTCTGTGGGCCTTTGAACACTGCACCTAAACGATTAGCAAGAAAAGCCACCTAGTTTTGGTTTGGCAAATATTCTTCATAAATATTATGGCTGCTAGATAAATATTGGGCTGCATTTTGAACATATACCTCTCATTTATGCAATACCTTCCTGTATACCAATGAAACTGACAATTCAGGAGTCAGTGAAGGATTGGCTTAAAGAATTTTGGAATGGACTCCTGCCCCTCCTATTAACACTACCACCAACACAGCTGTAGCTGTCTTTTCCAGCTTGTTCCAAAAAAATTTAAATTATTTGCACACTAGTCTGTTTTTTTTTCCTGTGGTCTTCTAAACTATGGTGAGGTGCAAATAGGTAGTTTTTGAAAATCTGTACAATATGGATTATTTTTAAGCTTGACTGGAAGGTTCTATATGAGCTGGGCAGTCGAATTCTTAGGACACAAGTCTCTCCTGCCTTGGTCTATCTAACCAACCTGCATCTGTAATGAAATTGAACTCTCTGGAGACCTCTGTGTTCGCCAGCTAATTTTGGTAGCAGATCATTCCCACACCCTTTCTCCTTTATTTCCCAGCCACTTCCCCATCTGCACACCCACCCTTCTAATCTCTGGTTCCTAGTAGCCCAAGTGCCTCAGAACTAAACGTTTCCAGAGCTTGGTGAGGATGAGTTATAGCGTATTGATTCAGGCCCATCTTGAGTTACTAGAACACCATGATACCTGGTTAAGGCGCTCATGAATGTTAAGACTAAGACAACTCTTCTCTAGCACTAGGCAAAATTTTTCTCACAAAACCATTTTTTTTCAGAGAACAATCCAGATTCGGTGACACTAAACCATTTTGCAAATTTGTGTAAATCTTGCCAAATAGTTTTGATTGAAAACCAAATCAAATTCTGAAAACCTCAAAATATTGTAATTTTTCGGTTCAAAATCACTTTTGTTTAAAAATTTCCTTTAATTTTATTTTTTTAAAATCCAAACCATGACAAAATGTTCAAGATTGAAACAAAACACTTCAACCCAAAACTGATTTTTTTTAAAAAAAATATTTTGATTCAATGAAAATTTTGAAAATTTTCATTTTGACCCCAAACAGTTTTTTTACAAATTCTTTTCAGAATTGCCAGTGAGTTGAAAAATTGTTATTCGCCCACCTCTACTCTCCTCCCATTTCCCACTTCTCTGTTTTCCTCTGGCCCAAGTGAAGCTGCTAGTTCCAGAGGTCAGCTTCAGCACATCTCAAGAGAGTTGACCTGGTGGAAGCAGTGGGAGAAGTCTCTAAAATGAAAGTTGAGTTGGTTCAATTCTTTCCATCTCCTGGCCAGCGCCTTTGTTGCAGTGTATCATTACAAAGTCTCAGGGGTAGCAGAGTACTGCAGTCTGGCATTGCCTAGTGTTTGAGTTGCAGAGGTTTTAGGAGGATATGACTTTGTAGTTCAATTGTCCATAGATAAAATATTCATAATAAAATAAGGTTCAAGGACTAGACAATGGGATATAGAACCTCTGACCTCTAGGTCACCAGTTCAAATCCAGCCAAAGATGGCACAGCAACTAAAAGCTATTACCATCTGCTAGATCATTGACCTAGATGGCTTCAGTCCTGTTCACGGTGTCTCTGCGGGCACACCATAGTGTGGGCTCTTGCTGGTGTCTGTAGAGGCCAGAATAGAATGGGCAGTAGAAACACAGAACTGCCCTCCACCTTTCTGAGTAGCATGAGGCAACGTGGGCTGTTGCTGTCCATGCTGGTTCTGCTGGTCCCTGGGTAAACACGAGCCTTCGGTCACCCAGTGGCCAATCCAGCATCATTCTCAAGATTCACCCGAGAAGAGAAACAAAACATTAAGCTGCAGAACAGCACGTGAGCATGGTTGCTGTGAACTAGGGGGATGGCATCTCAGGAGCACGCTACAGTCTGTCACGGGGCTGCACTTGCAATGTTTTGTGTTGAAGGCTGGGCAAGTTAACCAGGTGGTTGGTGTGAAAACAGGGTCGGGTGGGGGGGGGGTGAGCCATGCTTTCTGAGCATCTAGAACCAGCCTGTTTCTGGGAGGAAGGGCACCAGAGTTAGGCTGGATAAGAAAGCGTCTAAATTCCCTTGCGGTTGTTGGTGCTGCTGTGGTGCACACAGTGGGGTGGGAGGAAAGTGGGATGGGCTGCTCTGGGCCGTAGAGGGCTGAGCAGCCTGGACATATCCACCAGCCCACACGCTGACGGTAAAGAAATGGATGCTACAAGGGGGACTGTGTAAAGGAACAAAATTTAAAGTTGAAAAATGACCTGTTTCATTGCCCCTACCACAAATTGGTCGTGCCGATGTCAGGAGAACGAGAAAGATCTGCTATTTCCTTGCACACGGAGATTGGGTTGGTTTTAAACCCTTCAGAAAAACATTCCACAGAAAGCCAAACAGGACCCTGCCCCACATAAAATACAACTGGAACAGGAAAGGATGGGAGAAATACAAAAGTGAGGCTGGTGCTGGTGTAGATTTGGGGGATGTGTGTAAGACTCTTTATTTTAAAAACAAAACAAAACTCTGGCGGGACTGTCACCAGAGGCTGAGATTTTTGTAGGGATGGGGAAAGGCTAGGGGCAAATGCTAAATTATGAGGAGAAAAGAATGTTGTTTGCAAAGCTGGAACACAGGCCCAGCCCTGTGATAGAACTATGCGACCAGTGTGATATGTCCCCTTCAGTGATGGCTGGACTATGTTGAGGTTAGTAAGCTTGCTATAGCCTTGACCAACAGAAGCAAATCTTTTAGCTCCGGCAGTAGCGGCTCATGCTTTTAGTTCCAGAGGTCAAAGGTTCAATCCCCACTGCCGATAACCCTCCCAGGGATGTTGCATTACATATATGTATTAGACCTGCTTTGAGCAGTGTTAGTTGACACAAGGTGAAATCCTGACCCCATGACAGTCGATGGGAGTTTTGCCATTGACTTCAGGGGGGGCCAGCATTTCACTCGCAGTACTTAAAATACTGGCAGCAGCCAATGGCCTGGCTACGCCAGGGCCCCCAGTGTTAGTAACTTGGGTGGAGTCAAACTAGAGGTAGCAACGGTGGGAAGTCACTGCAGAATTTCCCATGTGTACATGAGTCTGTTGGCAAGACAGCTGTCAGAGACACAGCCTGGTATCCGGTGCCTCTTGTCTCCCTTCTCTGCCCTTGTCTCTATAGTCAACTCCCCCCCTCACCCCTCCCCCCCCGATTATACTTTTCCAGTTACTTTTGTTATGCCCCACAAAGCTGTTTTCTCAGATGTCCTTTTCCTCTGATGGTGATAGAATAGTATCACATGAGATGGCCATGGTAGGTTTTCAAAAGTCATTCAGGCTCATAGTCACTGCTTTTGGAGAGATTTCAGTCGCTGTATTTCCTGTATCACTTTCCCTTTTGGGGGCATATATGCACCTATAGTTTTCTTCCAACTGCCACCTTCACATCTGATTGGACGATGCTATTGCAAAAGAATTGTCCTAGCCGGAAGCGTCAACCTGAATACAGCACATTTAGAGACACGCCTCTTTTTTATCATTCCCTCTGAACTTTATTTCACTCTATAACAAATATGAATTAGTAACATATGAATATGGATCTGTTACTGTTGTGATAGCCAAATATTATTCTACTAGCCAGATAATATAATAGCTCAGTAGTTGTTTAGGAGAGCACCACACACACACACAAAATCAAAGCGCATCCTAACATAAACACATATGTATGTTTGTGCAAATTTTTTTCTTTACATATAGAACATGGACACGAAGTCTTATTTGACTGCTGCGGTTTGTCCTTCAGCTGTTAGATGCTGTGTAGTGCTAGGATGGTAACTCTCTCTGTCCCCCTCCTCTGCATACATGTTAGGGGGACAGTTAACAAGTAGAATGAAATGGCTTTCTGGCCCTTCTGTGTTAATTTTAAAATTCTCAAAGTAGCAGGGCCAAATCTATCCTGTTTTATCGTTCTCCAGAGCTAGCCCCCATCAGTACAGTTTCTCAGCACCTTATACCTTTACACACATGGGGATGGGACATAAACACTTGCAGGGTGTGCTTGGAAGAGCTTGTGCAAATTCTTTCAGCAGAAATCTCTCTCTCTTTTTAAGGTCCATGTCATCCTGAATGTGGCAACAAAGGCTGTGATGGTCCTAATGCAGATCAGTGCTTGAATTGCATCCATTACAGTCTTGGAAGTGTTAAAACTGGCAGGTAATGATGTTATTTATTTGGATTACAGAAGTGGCCCCTTTGTGCTAGGAGCTGAATGTGCAACTAATAAGAGACAGCCCCCCCCCAGCTCCAAATAGCTCATAATCTAAACAGACAAAGGATGGTAGTGCACGAGCATTATTGGTCCCATTTTACAGATGGGGAAATAAAGGCACAGGCATGAAGTCACTTGCCCAAGGTCTTACAGGGAGTTTGTAGTAAAGCAGGAACCTGAACTTTGATCTGCTGCATCCTCGTTCAGTGTTTTAACCACCAGGCCTTTGTTTTGTTCGCAAGTTAGTGTATGATGAATGCGCTAGTTTAATGAAATATCATCTGAAAGAGAAGCCTGGTTGAGATCTGTTAATAGAAAGACAAACCTGTTGCCTGTAGTGGGGAGGAAGGATGGTCTTGTGGTTACGGCAGCACCCCAGGGCTCAGCAGACCTGGCTCCTATTCCAGCTTATGCCATGGGTGACCTTGGGCAAGTCACTTAATCTCTCCAAACCCCACCTGTAAAAGGGGGATAATGGTACTTCCCTGCCTTCTAGGGCATTGTTAATGTTTTCTTGCATGATGAGTGTCCTCGAAAATTAAATCATTAAAGGTCACCGGTTCCAATGCCAGATTGGTAGTTACCGAAAGTTGTTTCCATCTGACTGTTGTTTGGGGGCTTATGTGCCAGGTTATATTTAATTATTATAAAATCCTTTGGATGCATGCTTGAATGAACTGCTCTTAGCTCTGTCACTTCCTTCCTGTGTCATGCCCGTCTTACGGGTAAATGGAGGACTTCATTCCACTGGACTGCTGATCTGGCACCTTTCATAAGCACTAGTATTCATGTGAAAATGTATTTTAAGAAAGAGGGCGAGCGCGGGGATTCCTGCTTTAAATTGGGTGATGGACGGCATAAGGAAGACATAAGGTGTAATTTTCAAAAGGACCTAGATGACTCAGAAGTCTTGGTCCCATTTTCAAGAGGCATGTAGGTGCCAAGTCCCTTGAGACTTGGACTCTGAAGGGCCTACATTACTTTTGAAAATGGGATGTAGGCGCCTAAATCACTTTGGCTCTGTTGAAATTTTTGCCCATAGAACTAGTTATCAAGTCAGTGTGCGTTAAACATTGGGGAAACTGTAGGAAACTTTGAATCCCATGCTATGTATGGGAGTGGTTTTAAAGACCATTCCCAACCACTGAAATTCAGTTTACACCTTGCTAATTAATAAAGAATAAATAGGAGTAGATTGTTTTAAAGGATGAAATGATCTAGTAATTCTGCAAGTAAAAATACTGATGAGGGGAGCTGTCTGGTAGGATGACTGGTGTGCAGTCGCCATCCCACTGAGACAGTCAGACAGGCGAGTGCTGGAGTTAATTGCATAAGCAGCATTTCTTTACAATAAATGCCAAATGAGAACCAAGCACTTGCACTGTTAAACACCAGACTTAATGAGCTGAGAATACTGTACCTTTTGGGAACTGGGATCCACACTCCTTTGCTTTCCAGATGTCTAAATGTGCATCTGTTTAATTTATACTTGGAAGCCGGCACACATCAACCTGCCACAACGCCTAGAAGTCCTGACACCTAAATCTTCTCTTGGATTGATTTGCATCTCACATGAAATGATTGCATACTGTCAGTTCAGACTTGGTTATTGCAACTTGTATTTTACAAAGCAATCCCACCTGAATATCTAATTCCACAAAGATCATACTATGACACTGTTTAATAGTATTTTTTTCCAAACACCTGTAACTTGGTAGAATGACTCAGCAGAAACGAGAACATAGGTGCAGTTAGCAAGAGATTTCCTCAAGCTCAAAGAAAAGCGCAACAAAAATCTCCTTTAACCCGAGGTTCAATTTAGTCCTAATATGATTTATATTGCCTTAACACCTAGGAGCCCCAGTCACGTACCGGGGTTCCGTTGTGCTAGGTGCTGTACGAAGAACCAAAAGATGATCCATGCCCCAAAGAAATGACAAACTAAGTATAAGATAGATAAACAGAAGAACATAAGGAAACAATGAGACAATAATACCAGATGCTTCCCCAAAGGCTTTCTTCTACCTCCGTCTCCTTTATTTCTAAGCCTTCGCCTGAACACCTGTGCAGGAGGAAAGTGAAGCTGAGCTGAGAATGATGAACTACAGGTAACCAATATTAGTCACATAGCTTAATGCGCTCCTAGAAGACACACGGATACCATGGTGATGAAGGCATCATAACAACCTATGTAGAATAGAAAGTTAGCCCCTTGCTCACTGTCTAATCCCTGGATTTATCACCGTACCTTTTTGCCTTACAGTGTAATCTCTTTATCATGTGCAATTGTTGGGCCAATCCAGTGAGGCGTAGAGCGCCGTCCACTCTCGTTGACTTCACTGGATGCATCTGGCAGAAGTGAGCCCTCGGACATTGATTATACGTCTGGTTTGTTTAATTCTTCTCCAGGGTGTGTGTGAGCTCGTGCCCTTCGGGGTATTTTGGGGACAACGCAAGCAGGAGATGCCGAAGATGCCAGAAGGGGTGTGAAACTTGCACGGGCAGGGGCCGAAACCAGTGTACATCTTGCCGACGTGGTTTCTATCACCATCAGGAAACACATGCATGTGTGGTGTTCTGTCCAGCTGGGTTTTACGCTGATGAAAGTAAGGAGGTGAACCATTCACAGACTGGAGCATGAGAATGTGGGGGTGGGGTTTTGTCCCAAATGAACACGAATGGAAGAATTTAAGAAATCTAAAATGTCAGGATGGAGCCTTCATGTGACTAGCTTTTGAATCACCATCTAACAGGCAGATCTCTACTGTAGTCAAGTTTCACATGGCACTCTCGCTGCTACTAGTGATGAGAACCAGAATGCTACAGTAACGTGAGACAGTGCAAAGAAAAAATGCACAGTGCCTCTTCAAAAATTGGATTGATCATCCTCACTAATAGGCGCACGGTGATAAACTCCCAATGCTTTACAAGCATGAACTAGCTTAACCCTCACAGTGCCCCTGGGAGGTAGGACAGTATTATAATCCCTGTTTTACAGGTGGAAAAACTATGATGCCAAGGTCAGAGTCATAACTTTCAAATGTGCCCACTAATGTTTTCATTTTGGGGTGCCCGACTCAAGATATTTAAGACCTGATTTGCACAACTCCAGCAGACTTCAGAGGGAGCTGTGGATAATGAGAAACCTCTCAGATTCAGCAGCAGAATCAACCTCTCAGAATTCAGCCCCCAAAACCTGAGGCACTGTTAATGAACAGTTCTGGCCACATAGCCAATAAGAGGCTGAGTCTGGACTGGAACTCAGGAATTCTCCCAGCGCCAAGCTTAGGGTAGAAGGTTGAATGAGTTAAGCACCTAACTCCCGTTGAAAGTCAGTGAGAGTTAGCTCATGTCTACACTACAAAATTAAGTTCCTCTAACACACGTGGGCATACAGCCACCGCAGAAATTACATTGCTTGTGTGTCTGCACGTTGCTCCTTCTGTCGGCGGCGCATGTCCTCACCAGGAGCGCTTGTATCAATTGTACTGTCGGTGTGGGGCATTGTGGGAAGGCTCCTGAAAACCAGTAACAGTCGAGATAAACAACACAGTGTCTACACTGACACTGCGTTCCTCTAACTACATTGACCTTGACTCTAAGGCCTGGTCCACACTGGGGGGGTGGGGGGGAGGGGATCGAGCTAAGTTATGCAACTTCAGCTACGTGAATAACATAGCTGAAGTCGCTGTACTTAAATCTACTTACCGTGGTGTCTTCACTGCAGTAAGTCGACAACTGTCACTCTCCCGTTGACTCCACCTTCGCCTCTCACCCTGGTGGAGTACCAGAGTCAACGGGAAAGCACTCGGCGGTCGATTTTATCGTGTCTAGGCTAGATGTGATAAATCGACCCCCGCTGGATCGATCACTGCCCATTGATCTAGCGGGTAATGTAGACAAGCCCTAAGCGGCTTGTGGAGGTGAAGTTATTAAGTCGGAGTAGTGGGGCAGTTATGTTGATGGGAGCAAACTTTAAGTGTAGGCAACTTATATCAATCTAACTATGGAAGTGTCTTGCATTGACCTAAACCAGACCTTAATCGCCTAATTCACTTAGATACCTTTGGAAAATTCCACCCTTAGTTGTGATTTCAAAGGCGGAAACCCCAGCTATAGAAATGTAACTATTAATTGCCATTGCTGCAGTTCAATAGGCATTATTATTATTATTATTTATTCCACCTGTCTCACAAAGGTGTTTTGCTTTGGATCACTTGCCATGGAGGGGGGCAGAGAAAAAAAGGAGGTAACCAATGCAAGCCACGGAAAGAGAAAAGAGGATAATTTAAAACAGTGACATTTTCCAATATCCCATTGTAAATGCCATTTCCCCATAATATTAAAGGTCACATTTTTGAGTCTAACGCTTGGAATGTTGTTCCTCTCCCAGCCCTTCCTGCCGGTGCTCCCTTTTGTTCCATTGTGTCTGTAATGTGTAGCCATTGACAGCACTGTGAACACTTTTAGTAAGTCCAGCTGTGGGCAAGAATAGGAATGCTGCTGCTTTACTTTACTCACATAGTGGATTGACATCCGTCTATATTTAATGTATCCATGAGGCCCCATTAGCCCAAAACACCCCATTGAAGTCAATGCGAGCTTTGTCTGAGTAAGGATTTGGACAATATAGAGCCCAATCCAACTCCCATTAAAGGCTCCCATTGACTTTAATGAGAGTTGGATCAGGTCCATAGCATGTGTCAGAACCCACACAAATGTGTGCAGCTTCTGGCCTATTGAAATGTATGGGGATAATTTGATATCCATGAGAAGCAGAATATTTTGAATCAGAAACATCATAAAACTGCTAGCCGATTTGGCTTAATCAAGTAAGTATTTACTGTGTGTGTCCCTGTGAGTTATCCACATAGTGTGACCACCACCCATCTGTATGTCCTTTTAATAGGAAGGGCTCACGTGTATCTCGAAAATGCTGTTCTACCTCTCAAAAAGAAAAGGAGTACTTGTGGCACCTTAGAGACTAACCAATTTATTTGAGCATGAGCTTTCGTGAGCTACAGCTCACTTCATCGGATGCATACCGTGGAAACTGCAGCAGATATTATATACACACAGAGATCATGAAACAATACCTCCTCCCACCCCACTGTCCTGCTGGTAATAGCTTATCTAAAGTGATCATCAAGTTGGGCCATTTCCAGCACAAATCCAGGTTTTCTCACCCTCCACCCCCCTACACACAAACTCACTCTCCTGCTGGTAATAGCCCATCCAAAGTGACAACTCTCCCTACAATGTGCATGATAATCAAGGTGGGCCATTTCCAGCACAAATCCAGGTTTTCTCACCCCCCCACCCCCATGTGGATTTGTGCTGGAAATGGCCCACCTTGATTATCATGCACATTGTAGGGAGAGTGGTCACTTTGGATGAGCTTTTACCAGCAGGAGAGTGAGTTTGTGTGTAGGGGGGTGGAGGGTGAGAGAACCTGGATTTGTGCTGGAAATGGCCCAACTTGATGATCACTTTAGATAAGCTATTACCAGCAGGACAGTGGGGTGGGAGGAGGTATTGTTTCATGATCTCTGTGTGTATATAATATCTGCTGCAGTTTCCACGGTATGCATCCGATGAAGTGAGCTGTAGCTCACGAAAGCTCATGCTCAAATAAATTGGTTAGTCTCTAAGGTGCCACAAGTACTCCTTTTCTTTTTGCGAATACAGACTAACATGGCTGTTACTCTGAAACCTGTTCTACCTCTGTAAGTTGTTGCCTGCAAATAGCTGCTGAACTGTAGGACTTTTCAACTCGTAAGATCTTTCTTGTGCATTGCGGCTAGACTGCTGCTTGCATCTCTCTGGGCAGATTTTATTTACACTGACTTTCTTTTTTTTTAAAAGGTCAAAAGCTCTGTCTCGAATGTCATCAAACCTGTAAAAACTGTGCTAGTGATCCAGAGAAACGTATTCTATGCAAGGATGGATTCAGGTAAAATACTTTCAAAATGTTTCTCTCTATATTAAACTCCAGAAACTGATGTGAAATCTGCACACTATGAAAAATCAAAAAGCGGAATTTAAAAAATAGATATCTATGTTTCAGTAACACTACGACTGATCCAAATTGCCAGAAGCCAGGAAATTCAAAGGAGGGAGCAGTCATTATATAACATAACTCATCCCATAGCTGAAAAGCACTATGTACTCCATCCATTTATCTATAGCATTCATCACTGTGGTATAGAAGTGCCATATTGCACGTATCGATAGCACTGAGTGGGCCTCAAATGGCACTGCTAAGTATTATTATTATTTTTATTATTATTGTTGTTGTCACTGGTAAAGAAAAGTCTCATTTCCCCCTCATTTAGGGTTGATCCAAAGCCCACAGAAGTCCATACAAACCCTCCCGTTAATTAAATGGGCTTTTGATCAATGGTCTTTAGACTGCCATGTATTTATTCCCAGATTTAGACCAGTCAGTGGAGTCAGTCTAAGTGAGAGGAGAATCAGCCCCAGATTGTTAGCTGACCACTGACCACCATTTTGAGTTGCGTCTTTGACGGTGTCTACACTCTGAAGATGCTTCGCAATATAGTTATGCTGGTGAAGACCCCTAGTGTTAGACGCGGCTTATGCCAACAGAAGGAGTGTTTCTGTCAGCATAGTAACACCGCCATCCCAGATGACATCAGCTATGTAGACAGAAGCATTCTGCTGTCAGCATAGCTGCGTCTGCACTGGGCTTTTTGTTGGCTAGTGGGGTGGTGCTTCCACGCCTCTAACCAACATAGCTGTGCTGTGAAAACTTTATCGTGTAGACCTGGCCTCGGTGTGCTAACGGCCATGATGTTATCTATCATGCTCACGTTACACCTAGTCCAGCCCCTGTTAAGGTCCATGGGAGTCAGAGCCAGGCCTGTAGTCTATAGATGGGCCTACCCCGCCAGCTGCCGAGCACTCTGTCCCAGCATGGACATCACTGGGAGCTGAGGATGCTCAGCTTCTTGCAGCATGGGGCTCCTGTGTCTGCCATCTCACTTCTGGCTCTTTCTCATCCCCTTAATGCTGTCTGATTTAAATCCCCTTTGCTGCTGTTTGTTTATAAGCTGGGGTGGGGGTGGGGATGCAGTGGGGAGGACATCTAAAAGGGAAAAAAAGAGCAAATGTTTACATTGAATATTATACAACGTACGGTTTCCACAAGAGCCTCAGGGAGCTCCTTCAGAACCTTCCCCGTTCAGCATGTCCCGTGCAGTCGATTTTTCAAAACAAGGGATGTTTACCTAGTGACAGGAGTTATTGGGTTGATCCTATAAATATCTATTTTGGGTGCATTTAAAATGCATACTGCAAACACAGAGGTCCCTTATTTAGGCCTTATTTAAACAGGAAAGTTTTACCAGTTATACCAATATAGCTATAGCAGTCTAGTTGTACAGATATAGTTACACTGGCACCAAAAACTCATGTGGGCACTCTTATTCCAATATGAGTGACTTTACTTGTTTGTTTGTTTGTTTGTTTAATTTTGGTAGCTTAAATCCTTCCCAAGTGACATAAGCTAACCTGCAAAAAGTCACGCTTACACCAGAGTCAGCCTCCCCAGGGAGGTGAAGGGGTGTTGTACCGGCATAACTCTCGCTCCTTATGCATGGCAAGCTGGAGTCTCAGCTCCTGGAAAAACACTCCACCCCACCACTCAGGTGTTAAATCAAGATGGCTCCTTCGGTGCTAACTTGCACTGAGCTCAGCCCTACAATGAAGGGAGGTAGAAAGGCAGCTTAGAGCCACCTTTGTCTCTTCTTACCCCAGCTGTGCTGGGTGGGAGTTCAGTGCTACTGGGGATTGAGGGCGAGGGCTCATTTTCAGAAGAGCCTTGGGAAGCCCAAGTCCCCTGGTTAAAACTTCTCCCCCTTAAAAGTAAAAGTGTGAAAGTGGGATGTTTTGTCACAGTGTTTGAAACTGGAAGTGCTGAGCCCATGTGGCCACTGTCATGAATTTGGTTCTCCTCTGCTGGAGCATGCGTAACTGTCTGATAGAGTCAACAGGCTGTACTTGGACCGGAGTGACTTTTTTAACAGCACTGCTTCCCAGAAGTAAAAATCGCTAGTGCCAAAAGATTCTGCATTCCCTCAGAAAAGGGAAAGTGGAAGTGGTTGCCAGGTATAAGCCATACAAAGCTACCTTTTATTGTCCAGTACCCTTTTAAGCTGGGAATCCAAATCTCCTCTGTCACATTAAAGCACTAAGGGCCCAACAGAACATCTCCAATAAGAACTTTCTGTTTCTGCTTATTTCTGAAACCTAGAGAAGGGTCCACGGGGGGGCTTATGGTTTTTCAGAGCACGGCTGAGCTGTCAATCACATCTGGTTTGTAAGTGCAGCAAAGCCGTTTGTTCAAAGGGGTTTGTGTTAAACTACAGATGGGCCCAGTCTGGATCAGCACTCCTTGGATTTGGGGTCTGGGCCTGAATTTCTGGGCTTGGGCCCATCTCTGATTAAAAACACACTTTATACACTGGACACACGAAAAGCTAAATCCCAGATTCTACCACCCTTATTCCCATGGACTACTGCACACACAGCCCTGTTGATTCCAATAGGAGTAATCGCAGAGTAAGGGCTGGTCTTCTACATATTGTGAACGTGGCTGGCAGGATCTGAACCCAGATCCTGTGCACATGTGCTGTTTCAAAACACAGTAGCTTTGGGGTCCATATAATGGCCACCAGATACTAGTGTAATAAAGTTGAGATTTAATCTGTTCTAGCTGTAGTAACTGTGGATGCTACAACACCATCCAATCCATCCTTGTAGGTAAGACCCTGTTCTGCTCAGCTGAGAGCAGCTGCAAGGCTTGTGGCACCTTATCCTTGGAAGATACATTCCAAAGTTCGAGGCCCGATTGTGATCCTCCTACTCACATGAGCGAGCAGCCAGTGCCCTGGGACTGCTCAGGCGTGTAACTGCTCAGCACAGTGAGGAGCCGGGAGTCCCGATGTGGCCCTTGGGATGTAGGCTGCACGAATGCAAGGGAATTCCTGCTAGTCTTCAGAATCAAGCAATGTTGAGAAAATCATGATTTATTTGTATTACTGTAGCAGCCAGGACCCTCAGTCATGGACCTGGACCCCATTGCACTAGGCCTGTCCAGACACAGAACAAAAAAACAGTCCCTGCCCCAAAGAGCTGGCTGTTTTGGCATGAGTCACTAATCGGTGGCTCACTAAGTGAATAAAAAACAAACAGCTTAGTTCCTCAAAAGCCAGGCATCCTGGTAGTAAAGAAGAAACACCCTCTAAAAGAGAGAATCCTTGATATGATCTCTCTGTCTTACAAATATCTAACCATGTTCTGTGTTACAGGCCTTTGGAAGAGTTGGGCCAGCTGCCCATGTCATTTTTTCTTTTTTTTTTTTTTTTTTTTAACCCTCCCTTTCCTCTTGAACATTTAATTAAAGATCCTGCAGGAGGTTTTTTTGAGGGGGGAAGGAGTGTCCCTAGAAGGACTTGAATGTCTTTTCAAGTGCTGGCTCAGTTCCAGATGCCTTCTGCCCAGCTAGGAGAGAAGGCAGCAGGTCGTGGTGCTGTGCAATTGTATTGCACGTGTTTTTAAACTTCATTATTGTTTTGGGCATTCATGTATTACAGCAGCACACCGAGATCAGCGCCCCATTGTGCTAGGCCCTGTACACAAACACATAGCGAGAGGCAGGCTCTGCTCTGAACAGCATACAATATAAATAGACAAGAAGACAAACAAAGGGTAGGGAAGCAGAGGCCCGGTGGGCTGAAGTGAAGCATAAGTAGCCTGAAGACTGCCCCAGGGTCATGCGACAGGTCAGTGGCCAAGCTGGGCTAGAAACCCTTTCCAATCCTTACTCTATTGTGCTATCCGCTAAATCACGCTGATCCTAATAACACAATATTTGGTGGGGGAAAGAAGGGGCCAGGGAAGTACAGATTAAAATAATCTTCACATTGTGTGTTTAGGGTGATGTCCTGAAAAGGGCTGTAAATCAATTATTAACATTCCAATCCAGCAATTGGATCCCTGTGGCATCCCCCACTAAGATGTGATTGGGGCCTGAGCTTGGTATCCGTGAACCAGACTTGACTGGCCAGCTGACAGACAGTCTCTTAAGCCAGCTGGTGTAGCTTAGAGCAGCCTCTGGGGCCAGTCATAGAACCAGAAAACCAACCCCTCTTCTCTGCTGTGCTGAGCAGACCTTGGCCAGCACAGAAAATCTGGCTTCCTGGGCCTAGTCCTTGGCTGCAGTCATGGAATGCAAGTTGGAGTGTACGGGGGGGGCTTTAAGCTATAGGCCACAGTTGCGCTCCTCTGATCCTGGCCACTCTACAGCAAGACAATCTTTCGGCATAAGTAGGCTGAAGGCTACCCTAGGAGGGCCTATTACAGAGGGGTGCAGGAAAACCCTGGTCATGTTCCCTGCTTCAGAGCAGTGGGGGGCTGGTGTGGGGGCAACTACAATGGCTCTGTGCCACATAAGGATTCCTAGGGAGACTGGATCTGCTGGGTTCACTTTGCTTTGGGGAAGGGGGGTACAAAGCTGCCTCAGTGCAGGAGGGGGTTGGGTCCCAGGCTGCCCAGTCCTTACACGGAGGCTTGTATTAAACCTCTCGATGGTGAAATCACTAGGGCTTGGGGGAGTATTTGTATGTTTCGGTAAAACTTTCTCCCCTGCTTTTCCAACAGCTCGTTAGGAGCAGGCTGTCTCCCGGAATGTCAACCGGGCATGTATTTCAGCAAAGAGACCCGGAAATGTGAGAGGTGCCACACGAGCTGCCAGACCTGTGTTGGTACGTTCTTCATCTGCACGGGGTCCCAAGCCGTTCCTCCAAACGGCCTTAAACCCAGCCCTCCGTGCCTAAGCCGTGAGCCCTCCGCTCTGCGGTGCAACGGCATCTGTGTTTCCTGGACTCCAGTCCTCCTTGCCCCTTTAAAGCATAAGGGGTGCTTTGAAGCAGCTTTGCCTTCAAAGAGAGACGCTCAGAATGCTGGTGGTTTTGCAGGAGGTAAGGCCAAAGTAATGGTAATCAACAGTCAGGTTTCAGGGCACTGGCTGACCTGCAGGGATCTGGAAGGAATTTGTTGCCACCGTTCTATAAGCCAGGCCTGCACCCAGCCTAGCAGAGTGAGGCTGCTGCAGGGAGGACCAATGCTGGACACGGGGCTGTCGCTGGAAAAGGGAGAGGGTGGAGTGCCTACATGGGAGGGGAAGGTAGCGAGAGACAGAGGCTCTCAGCAGGGGGAAGGATGGAGCAGAGATATGAAGGAAGCGGCGCTGCGTGGAAGATGCCTCCCCCACCCCCAGCACTGCAAGTAGCAGTGAGATGCAGGGCTGGAGCTCGGAAGGGGAGTCAGCCGAGCAACGCTGCAACCTCAAAACTCGAGTGTTTGCCGAGCGAGCGCATGTGCAAAGTAGCCCTAACGTCGCCGAATGTCCATTTGCTTCAAACAGCCCACGTTTTTTTGCCATGTCAAAAGAAATGGCCGAGGTCGGCAACACTGTAGCACCAGACACCAGTCACGCTCGTGGGCCACTTCTGGGTTGCGAGCCCGTCCCAGTTGGCTGCTCCCTGCCCCGTTGGGTACATCCTACAGTCTGTAGGCTGCTTGTTCGAAAGGCCACCAGGTGGCAGCAAAGAGACAGGGACGGGGGAGCAGCTGGGCTCTATGTAAAATCTCCCAAAGTGCAGATTTTCCGGCTTGATGTTCCTGTCAACTTCTCATAGCTCTGAACCTTTCCATGTGCACGAAGGGCTGGTGTGTAGGGAACACCACCAGACTGGTACTTTGTCTCTGTCTCTCTGTCTGGGGTATCTAGTTACCCAAGAAGATAACTTGTTGCCCCAAAAAGTCACCCGTTGTTGCTGATTCAAGATTTTTGGTTGCTGAGGCCACTCAAAAGTAGCCCAAACTGGGAAAGAACCGCAGAGGCTGGCAACGCTGAGGAGGAGGCTGCATAGAGACTGCACTACAACATGGCACCACCGGGAGGTCACAACAAAAAAGAGCAGGACTTTCCTGGGAGCCTGGCCCAGCCATCTATGTCTACACTGCACACTAAGCCCAGGCTCTGTGTCAGGTTTGAGCCCAAGCTCCGCTTCCGTCCGCACACCGATCAGTCTGACTCGGGTCACCAGATGCTCAGGATCCAGATCCTGGGCCCTGCTAGAGGGGTGGGTCAGAACCTGAATCCAGGCCCTGTCCTTCTGCAGTGTGGACGCAGGTCAAGCTGCAGACCCCAGTCAGAAGGTCTGCATGGTGCAGTAGGACATGTCACCACAACTCTGAGACCTGGGCCCAGCAGTCATAAACCCAGGTTTATGATGCAGTGTGGATGCTCAAGTGCGGGCTTGGAAACACCCATTCCATAAACACCCATAGACCTGAATTTACAAAACAGCATAGACATAACCCAAAGAGGTTGTGAGGAGTAGGGTGAGGTGACGCCCCTTGCTGCCTCCTGGACACAGCATTTGCTTAGGTGTGTTGTGGAACATTGATTTTCCCTTCCTCAAAGCATCAGGAACTGGCTGCAGCCAGAGGAGGATGCTGGTGCAGGAAGAGAGGGAGAGACTGGTATTACTGGTGTTACTGCAAACCTTGCGATCTTCCCTAAGTACAGATTTTCCTGCTTGCCTTTCCTGCCATCTTCTCCTGGCTTCAAGCCTTCCCAACTGAAAGTTAACCATGTGTATGAAGGGCTGGCTGTGTAGGGGCCAATGCCGGGCTGGTACTTTGTCTCAGTCTCTCTGCCTGGGGTATCTAACAGCAGGATCAAAAACTCTGTCAGAAAGTCAGTACAGATCGGAGGTTGTGGGCGCTTGAGGGCTTGGCCAGTGTGTGTGCGCTCCTAAAAACGTCCGGTGACACTTTGCTGCACACCCATGCCTGTCGGCATCTCTTGAAGGTCCTTTCTCACCAGGCTGTTGGGTTAGCTGGGCCTGGGATGTGGGCATGAGCTGAGGAACCATTCAGAGCCCAGCTGGAGCAATAGTCTCAGGCAGCTTGTTTATTCTGCCACAGCCTTCTGGAAGAGAACAGACTGCAGTATGTATCCTAGTCCTGAGTGTCCCTGGCTCCCGTCCGACAGTCATCGTAACACAATGCGGTAATTGTCTTTGTAGCAGATGATAATATTTCACGTCTCCCTTGTTCTCCCTAGGGCCAGGCAAAGAGGCATGCATACAATGTGCCAAAGATTTCCACCTGCACGAGTGGCGATGTGTCCCTGCTTGCAGCCAGGGGTTTTACCCTGAGGCGGTGCCAGGTCTACCTTATAAAGTCTGCACAAGGTACAGTGTCCTCTTGAGCCCTTTCCCTTTGAAGTTAGCGTCATGAAATGCACAGGGAGCCATTCTTAATAGCTGATTGGATACATCGGCAATCGGAGTGGGGCTGCTGATAGCATGTGTCACAGGGAACGAAGATAAAAACCCTGAAAACAACTGGCTACTTGATGCTGTTCACTAGACCGACTAAAATGTTCAAAGAAGCCCAGAGCTTTCGGAAATTCTTCACTGGAGCTGATTTTTCACATGGGTGATTAGTGAAAAGTGTCAGCGTGGAGCATTCTTAGATAGTAAACTCCTTGGGGACTGTCTGTTCCATTTGTTCAGAGCCTGGCACCAATGGGGTCCTGGCCAATGACTAGGGCTCCCAGGGGCTACACTAATACACATGACAAATGATCATAGTAGGTCTTGCCTCAGGACCAGGAGGCCCTGGGTTCTAAACCCACACCAAGTCTGGGGCTCATAGGCACCACTGACCCTGCCATGGGTTGCTGCGCTCTCCTTCAAGGCAGATGTTAAACCCTTAGGGCTGGGGTGAAAATTAGTACTTCTCTAGTGCCCTTTGAAAAGGGTAACCCTGGTATTCAGAAAAAAAGGGCTGGCGCTGGAAGGTATAGTGAGCATAAACTAACTGCTCCATTTGCCTTCACAGTCCGTTCTCTAGCAGTGTTTAACACATTCCTTTGCAAAGCCCTGAGATGGTTCGTGCAGGAGAGGTGCTGTAAGAAACCAGATTCTAGTCCATTCTCAAACAGTAGTTTCTTGACTTAAGTGGAAACTCTCATTGATTTTCACCTAATTATATGTAAGGAATAAATGTTACTATTTAATAGTAGAACCAAATGTTCTAATTTCTCCTGGTAGGATGAAACCTGCCGACTGGGTTTGATACTTTTGGGAGGTTTCATGGGCACATGTAAATCGTGTCTCCTTTAGAAGGAGAAATGTCTGACCTTGCTTCTTTTTTTTCTGTATCATCACCTTCCGCTTTAGCACTTGAATCTCTGTAGTTGATCCACGCTGCCTTTCTTCCTCAAAAAACAGAGTAAAAGAGTGATTCAGTGAAGAGATGTTGCACTTATCTATTCCCAGACAAAAAACAATGTGAAACTGGAGAGTACATCTCGTTAATTTAGAAACCCTGGGGATGTGACTAGTGTCCCCGAAACAAGCGTTACTGATCATGGCATCTCTACAGGGCAGAGTTAAGCTTGGTTACAACCCTTAACTGCATTTCTGTACTTTAACATGGCTGGGTTTCTTTTAAGTTTTACATCTGAATGTCATGGGCTTGAGGTAATTACAACATTCCTGTGAGGTTTTTAACCCTTAAAGTCCTGATGTGTGTTCTCCAGCATAATGTTTTTTGTCTGTGAATATTAAAATTAGCTTTGTTTTAATCTTTTTGTTAAGAAGGTGAAGGAGGAGGGAAATAGCTGGGACCCCCCAACCCCAGTTCCCCTAGGCCATCAGAGTATGGCAACTTGGGACCAGAAACAAATGTGAAATTTGGACTCCTGTGTCCTGTCTCCAGTCCAGTAAGAAGTTCTGCCCCTCGTGGCTCAAGTTTTCCAGAGAGAAAGGGGCTGGTTCAGTCTAGATGTAAGTGGGTTCAAATCCAATCTCTTCAGTGCCCTGAGGCTGAATTTGCCCTACGGTCTGTCGGATCTCTACACAAATGGTTGTGGTGCCAAGAGACATTATTTGTGCACTTGTCTCTTTGTCAGGTGTGATGATAACTGCTCAGCCTGTGAAGGCTCCAGGGATAACTGCGTCAAGTGTAAGGAAGGTTTCAATCTGCGCATCAGCTCCTGCATCACAAATGTAACCTGCATGGATGGTACGTAACGAGAGTGTAAACATGTAATATAGACCCCAGGCTGATACCGCAGTTGCACAGATGTGTCTTAAAGCTGCCCGAAAGGGGCAGCTGGGGATTCCCCTATCATTGGGGGTTCCCCTAATGGTATAAAGTTATTAGAATCAGCTCTCCATCACCTACCTCCTCCCCCATCTCTGTAAATGCGTCCTGTCAGGGCATGGCCAGTGCATGCTGTACTCTGGTTATTCAGAGCCGTTGAACAGCCCATGGGGACTATTCCAGCTAGCAGTAGTTAGTGCAACCACAGGGATGCTCTAACTTACACTGGCCCCAGGATGCAGGAAGGCTGAAAGGCAGCTTAGAGATACATTTCCCTCCCCCGGGTCTCCATGCACCCTGGTGCAGCTGACGATTGAGCCTATAGATTGAGTACTCTTTGTACAGGGACCTGGGCCCAAATCCTTAGACTCAATTGATTTCACTGGAAGTTAGGCATCTCAATATCTTAGAGGATCTGGACCCTCCTCTTTCTATAGGTCTGCAAGGTGCCTAGAATGCTGTCGGATAATAATAATAAAAAGCTTCCTAGAATTCAAGTGGAACTGGTCTTGGAATCAAACCAGAGAATAGATGAGAGAAATGTATAGGGACATAAGGAAAAATCCTTCAGCTGCACCGTTCCCAATTATCTACATTCCCAAGAATCCCCTAGCTGTAGTCAACAAAATGATCCTGATTCTTCATTCTCTCTTCACAACAGAAACAGGGAGAATGTTGGATGCTGGGATTTCATATTTATGGAACGTACAATTGACCTACTCAAATTTAAATCAAGTTACAGAATTCCAGACCTGAAACAGCACTATGATTTCTCCCATCGTGGTATTTCCACAATGATTGCAATAGAAACACAGGTTACCCAGCAAGGCTGATAAATGTTTGCTTATTGCTCAGATAGACACACGTGTTTGCATTTCATTATATTTTATCCTTGAACTAATTCGCCCACTCATCACAAAGTGTCTCCATTCTCTATTACAAACAGGTGGTGATACCTCCCCCAAAAGTGCTCTCTCCTCAAACACTGGAACAAATTGCATTGCCTGTTACCTGTGAGAGGTTGTTTATTTAAAATGTTAATTTGTTTTCTCAGATTCTCCTAGTCCTGAACGTGGCCCCTCAGCTTTCAAGAGTCTCTGTGAGATTGTGAAATCAAAGAAGCTCTGTGAAATGAAGCTATTTGTACAGTTATGCTGTCAGACATGTCTCATGGCTGGATAAAGTTCAGTATCTGCATCCAGGAATTCCACCACCCTGCAAGTCCAATTTGCCGAACCTTTAGGACAAAAGTTTATTTTCAACTTTGGGAGAGTTTACATGGTGCTGCCTAACATCAGTTTGATAGCTTTACTATCTGTCAATTTGTTTCTATAGCAACATAATGAATAGCATTAAATCTAGGTAGGATCTTATTCTTGGTAATTAAGGCCCCAAAGATACAAAACAAATGGCAATATTAATACTCTCAAATGCTTCTCATGAATGGGGACTGATGTGTGATCAAGACACCTCACCTTGTTTCTTAGTCAAAATCCTTCCGATTCAACCATTCCAAGGGCATAGCAGGAGATCAGGACTCGGAAGCACCCAGGATTTCTGTGTCTCTGAGAAGAAGCAGCTACTAATGGTGAAACACTTTCTGTTCTTTTATGCTAGCTCATGGCTGATAAAAATCCATGATACAAAAATAAAAGTAGTACAGTGTTTTTCTGTTCTTTACATATGTAAAATGATGAATGGTGTAATCTGAATGGAATAATCCGCTGGATAAAAGCTCTAAAGCAAAGTATTCAGGTTACTCGTTGGTTTCTGTTGTTAACTGTTTCTGTCTGGCCATAAATTTGACAATAACTGGAGACGTGAGGACCATATTCAGAGTTGGTGGTGTAAGAGGGACAATCTAGTGCACCTGCTAATGCCATGTTTGAATTTAGCCCATTGGGGCCCTCAACCTGCCAGCTGTTGCATGCAAGCAGACTCATGTCCCCACACAGAACCCCATTGATTCAGTGGGAGGCTAGCCAGACATAAGGGTCCATCCCCATGGCTCAGGAGTCTTATTTACTCAATCCATTTCTCTTCTGAAATAGTGATTAAATTGTTGATGAACTCCATTCTGATCATTGAAACAGGTTAGGTTCTTCCTCTCCTAACTAAATGAGATGGTTTTCCTATATTTTCACCCTCCAGCACTTTGCATCAAAGCCTCTTCTCTATGACAACAATGCAATGGGCTTAACACCTCTCTCTAAGAAATCCCAATGCCCATAGATGCTGACTTCTGCTCCCGTCGGTGGGTGCTCGACCCCCCTCTGCCCCCGGTCCTGCCCCGAGCCCACCCCTTCCATGAGGCCCTACCCTGCCCCGCCCCCATTCCAACCCCTGCCCCCAAATCCCTGCCCCAACTCCACCCTCTCCCTGACCCTATTCCAACTCCTTCCCCAAATCCCCACCCTGGCCCCGCATCTTCTCCGCCTCCTCCCCTCCCCCTCCCAGAGTGGCCAAAAGGCCTTTTGGCGGAGGCTGGACGGGAAGCACTGGGAGATAAGTGGAGACACGGGGCACTCAGGAGAGGCAGAGGAGGTGGGATGGGGTGGGGTGGAGTGGGACGGGGGCGGGGAGCTTGGCTGCCAATGGGTGCAGAGCACCCACTCATTTTTCCCAGGCCTGTGCCGATGATCCGGTCAGGAAACACCTTCCCTATACAGCTCAGTTCTCTAAAACAAATCAGAATCTCTTCACTCTGTCTCCAAATAGAATGTCATGTGGTTGTTTTGTTTTAAAGTTTATTTGGCTATGTTGTCCTGAGATTTTTTTGTCATAACTTATACTGTCTTTCTCCACAGATTATTAATTATTGTTATTTTTATGGGAAGTGGGGGATCCTTTGTGTCTTATTCATGTGTTTCCCCTTCTCTGGGACCTCTGTTGCCAGACTTCTTACAAAGATGTTCTTTTCATAAGACATATGTAGATGATGTTTCTTATGTTGCATGGTCTGATTTTCATTGTTAATAGTTTTAACAGGTTAAACCTTCTGCCAGTGAAATTCACAGTAAAAATTTTATCAGTTCTTTATGAAGCAGGAAGAATCAATTTTTTTTAATTCAAATTATTTTCACCCTGTCTGGGCCTGTCCAATAAAACCTCAGCCAGGTGAACAGGGGATGGCCAAATGTCATTGTTCATAAAACTGAATGGATCAACAACCACGTAAAGGCGAAACTTCTGTGAACTGACCATTAAATTAATAAATTGTTTACATCCACTGATGAGTGAGTCTGTACTCTTTCCAAGATGCCAAAGTCAATAGATTTTGGTCATTGAGGCCAGAGTTAGATCAAGTGTAGTACGATTCTGTGAAGTCTTTTGTTGGACATAGAAGCTGGATGGATCAGGGTCAAAAGTCAGTTGTCGAGATTTTTTGCTGGGGAGGAATTCTGTACTTACTGCTGGAGATGCATTTCTTCTGCAGAGGGGGCACACCCATTCTCATTAACTAGTACCAATGGCTTGTACCTTCAGAGGAAGCTCAGATCACGCAAAAATCCAAGGTACTTACTAAAGATGATTTGCGCATAGCACCTTTCATCCTGAAGGCTCCCAAACTGCTTTGCAAACCTGCATACAAACCACACATAGCATGGCAGCTAGCAACACATAGCAAAAGGACAGGACTGTCAGGGCAGAAACTGAAGAACGTCTTATCACATCGGGAGAATTTAAGTAGGCAAAACAAAGTTACCCAAGTTCTAGGAAATTTTTAATGAGCACAGGTGCTCAGGACCTTGCTTTTATGCTGAAAGATGTATTCTCCAGCAGTGTGGTGCCCTCTAAAACTAGGCTGGGGCATTGTTTAAATACTGATTTCGAGAGAAACAAATGCCCACCACTACTTCCTGCAGCACCGGGCTGTTCTTTAGTTCCCCAGCCAGGCACTAACCCAGACAGCCCTGCTTACTTGGTGAGCTCTGTTGGGATTGCAGCACAAGGCGATGTGGCTGCAGGCTTTGAAGTAAATGAAAGTAAAGGCATTATCCTCTCACTGCAGCCAGAGTACTAAACCAACATGCCCTGTTGTAACAATCTAACACCAGAGGATGGGATGTATATCGTTGTGTTGGTAGGACAGTTCAAATGGACTCCCGGGCTCAGTACGGCTTTACTATGGTGGTGTAAATCCAGTTTTTGACCTGGCGAAGGCCTGGCTTCTTTGTTTGCAGGTGCAAAGCTTGAGTATTTGCACCTTTGTCAAGTAGGAAAGGGTACAAGTACTCAGGGTTGTGCCTGCAGTTCAACTGTGCGTGAAAATTGTGTCGGTGCTTCCAGGTGGAATTCAAGGAGGTGGTTTTAACCTAGCAGGGCCTAAAATGGTCAGTTACTTGTGCGATTACTTCTCTCCCCAGGACTTACTGCCGCAGGTGAGATTAGCAGAGGTGTTCGAACTGGATCTCCCTCAGTTTATTTTCCCTTGGTGAAATTCAATGGCCTGTGTTTATTCAGAAGGTCAGACAGGACGATCACAAGGGGCCCTTCTGGCCTTAAAAATCAATGGAGTTTTCCCATTGACTTCAATGAAGCAAGGATTTCACCCTATGAATCTATAAACATGATGAAGCTGAGTGGGGTGTTCTCTGTGAGGGGACCTGGGCTTTGGAATCCACCCCACTGTGGGCCATCCAGATCTGTTAACCTTTTGGGCCTACTGCAAGGCCCGTCTTTTTCTACTCTTCTCTACGGCTGAGGAGGGGGTTGTCTGGGGGGCTAAATTTATGGACAGTCCTTTGTTTATTATGTTTGTTTTGTCATTTTTAATTAGTGGCCAGGAGTCTGGGGCAACGGATGGTTGGGTGCTTAGAGCTGTGCTTTATAAACTGAAGACACAAATTAAATTTGCTCTCACAAATAGGAAGATACCCCCTCAAAAAGATTCCACTTTGTGTATAAATATAGATGTATTCACATTTACTGAATAATTCACTGTCTACTTCTAGTTCCTTTTGCTGTATAGTATACTTGTTTTGACCAATGGCGGCCACATGAAATGAGTATGGCTTCTGCCTATGGGTTTTGCATTACAAAATCTTATTGTTGTGTCAATAGACAATGGGAAGAGATGTCATGTGACTGAAGGGTAAAGTATCAGCTTTAATTTTAAATTCTCTGGCTTCTGTTAGCTCCAATCATAACATTGCTTGTTTATTAATTTAGATGTATCAAAATGCTAAAAAGATGCTTGAGAACATAAGAGCAGCCATACTGGGTCAGACTGATGGTCCATCTACCCCGGTATCCTCTCTGGCATAGGCCAGCACCAGCGCTTCAGTGAGAATGTACAGAACAGGGCAGTTGCAGTGATCTACCCCTGCATCCCTTCATGGCTTATCCCTATGTTCCAGGTGTCCTTGACATAACTTAGGATGTCTATTTTAAGAGGAGCAGCACGCTTTAGGGTAGCCCACCATCCCCAGAACTCCGAGCACCTTAAAAGCTATCTCCCTTCCAGTTAAACAGGACCGGCCTTGACAAATTCCACTCCATTTTCGTCTAAACACAGAGGCCACACATTGCTCTCAGACTTGTACAACACAACCAGCATCAGGCAAGTTATATGGGATGTAAATGAGGAAACACTTTGGCGTGGGGGGCAGGGTGTATGGCTCTTTTTCCCTCCCACAGGAATCATGCTTGTAAAGTCATAAATTTCAGCTTATTTATCCAAGTGATTGCAATAGTTTACTCAGAGCTATTAAGGCCTCTCAGCCACTGGTATGCTCAAAGAATCAGAGTGGCTCTGTCCTCAAGAGAAATGAGTATTTAGGAAATTTCTTAAAGCACATTTCTTTCTGGTCTCTTGCCACTAGTGACACATCTATAACAGCTCATTTCTGGACATCTTTAAAGCAGCCCTAACCCATCCTTTGCCTGTTGGTGGTAAGGTTGTATTCACAGCCACCTGTACATTAAAACATTCTTCCATACAAATGTTTTGACTGTACAAAGCAGCAGTTGTGAAAGTTTAAAACCACAGCTACAACTCAAAAGCACTCAGTGTGCCACCTTTCCATGGGTCTATGGTCAATAGCAGTTCTTAAAATAGCAATGTATGGTTCTAGCTAATGCATACAACTATCCCATTAAAGGAAAATATGGATAAGTTGTATTCACCTTCTTCAAAGGAAGGACCTGACCCCTAAGGTACTTGAACACAATCTCTTTAGCAAGGAGTGCTTAGTTATTGCCCCAACTTGACTTCAGGACAGCACTGTCTATATCATTACATGATTGCATTGAGCAGTTATTCTTGTGGTATTAATTCTCTCTTCCTGCTTGTGAGTATCCCTCTCACTCCTAACTTATCTGACTCGAAACAAGTCAGATAAGTTATGTGCCTCTCCTTACTGAATTACTGTATGTTGTGATATGTTGTGCTGATTAAGGTCTTTTATAATGCAACCCAGGTACCACCTGACTGCCGCCTGCTTCCCAACAGTGGTCCACGCCCCACAGTGTGAGAATGACTCTTACAAATCGGTAACAATGTATTGCAGAGAAATTCTGTCCACAGCCTAAATTTCACTCCTGGTGTGATGTTGCCCAAATATCTCAAAGGAACCGGGGCAGCAATAACACACAATACAGTGTGCCATTAAACTACTTGCCTTGGGTGCCTGAAGAGTTATAAAATCTTTTGGGTTACACAAATCCAGCCATTGGCTAAGAAGTCCTTACCTCTTACAGTTACTGCACTAGAGTTCGGTGCATCTAGAAATCAATTTCTTTCTACCCATTTTTACTCAGGAAGTCCACGTGGTGGTTGTATTACTTTTACGAGGCCATAGGAACTGTGGATCCCAGATATGTGGCCATCTCACCATTTTATGTACATACAAGTGAACTAGGGTGACCAGACATCCCAATAGTAGGGGCTTTGTCTCCTATAGGCATCTATTTCTTCCCCCGCCCCCTGATTTTTCATGTTTGCTATCTGGTCAAAAGTGAACTGACTCTAGATCAGATCTGACAGTTGTGCTGTCAGTTTGACTCCCGTTGAAATCTGTGAGAACTGAGTCTGTGGAACTGAGCTCCTCTGCCACAAACACCTTCCAGTCTAAGCGGAGGCACAGCGGTACCCTCTGATCAGGGTGAACTGACTGATGGCATTACCTCATGTGGCACTCTCAATGAAAAGTGCCTACTTGTATGATGGCACAGTGACTGAAACTGGCCTGTTCCACCTGATCACTTCTGCACCCTCAGATGTGTGTTGATGTTTATTAGCTATAAGAATAAAGGGGCAAATTTTCTGTACCTGTCCACTCTCTTTGTGCTCCCCAAGCGGCAGAAAGGAAGTAGAGAATGATCACAAACACTCAGCAGGCACAGAGCTGGCAGAGCCCCCTCTGCTGGCTCCCCCCTTGCATCCCCTAGCGCATGGGGTATAACAAGGAGGGGCTAGAGAAGGACAGTGGCTAGAGTGTGATGCTCTGTGCAATTCCCATTTGGCAGATTGTTCCTTGGGAGCCACCAGTTTGTTAGAGTAGCCCCCAGACTCTACGCTGAACACAGGGCCAGGACCAGGCAACAAATGAGGGGGCTGATCCAGCTCCCAGACTGGATCCACGTCCCTGATGTGCCCAGTAGAGAACCTGCCCCATCAAGTCTTGCTGCACCAAAGCTATGTGGCCCCATTTACAACTTAGTTAAATGTTTCCAGAACCTTGAAACTAGGCGAACAGCCAACGAGCTAATCACGGGTCAATTTTCATTTTAAAAAGCAAATGCTGGTTAGTTCCCTGCATGAAAGTGGAAAAAAAGGGGTGACCGTTAAAAAGTGCATTGCAGCATGGAGAATGTCCCAGTGCTGCTGGCAGCATGTTTCCAGCTCAGCTCTCAAGGCCTGCAAAAGCAGCTGGTGGTAGAAAGGCCAACGTAACCTTAGCAAATACCAGAGTAGGAAGGTGTTTATGGGGACTGATGTTCAACAGCAACTTCTGGTGCTGTGTTTGAACTAAAAAAGAGCAAGCATTAGCACTTGTAATTGGAGGTGGCGGGAGCAGTTGCTGAACTGATGGTTCATGTATGTTCACGCTGTGAGGACAGGTGTGGAATCTGTTCAGATCCAGCTGTGTCCAAAGGAAAGCAACCTTTCTAGCTAGGATGCCACCAGGCATTTGTACATAGAAAGTTCTCTCACCCTTCTTTACTTTACTTTCAAAAGTGGGGTAGAACAAGGTGTTATGCAGCCCAGCACTCTATAGTCTCATACACACAGCTTTGCCAATGCACCCTAATCCTCATCTGCAGACATCTCAACTATCCTAGTCCTGGGTCACCACCCTAGTCTGGCAACACGCTTCGCTCTTCACCTGATGTCTAATGCTAGTGCACCACCATGTGGGGCTCCATGGAAAGTCAGTTTGACAAGATAAAAATATTTTTGCATCAGAAAACTCCAGGCTTCCAACTGTCATCTCCTGCTTTCACTGATACAGTGCCAGTCAGAGACCTCTTGACTTCATTTGATCCCAGGAAAGACCATGTGTCAAAGGGGAGGGGGAGGGGAGACGACTTCCCACATACTTTTTTTTTGCATTTTGAAAGCACTTTGCATACAAGAAACTCAACAAAGTTTGAAAATTGATGCATTACCTAGTCTCATAAATTCACACATTTTTAAGGCTAAAAGGCACCATTGTGAACTGAGCTGCCTAACATGGCCAGAGATTTTCACCTAATAATTCCTGCAGCAAGCCCATAAGTTAAAATCATTTTAGGCAGATTTCCAATCTTGATTTAAAGACTGCACGTGATAGAGAACTGACTATATCCCTAGGTAAATTGTTCCAGTGGTTAATTACCCAAAAATGTGTGCCTTATTTCTAACCTGAATTAGCTGAGATTCAGCTTCCAACATTCAATCTCATTGAGCCTTTATCTGCTAGACTGAAGAGCTGTGTACTATCAGAAAGCTTTCCCCTATGTAGGTACTTATAACTCATAATCAAGTAACCTCCTAAGTTTTAAGAACAGGAGTACTTGTGGCACCTTAGAGACTAACACGGCTCCAACTCTAAAACCTCCTAAGTTTTAGTTTGCTAAACTAAATAGATTGAACTCGTTTGGGTTCTCACTATAAGGCACATTTTCCAGAATTTGGCTCATTCTTGTAGCTGTTTTCAGAACCCTTTCCAATTTGTTTTCTTCCATTTTAAAATGTGGACATCAGAACTGGACAGTATTCCCATGGTGAACAGGTATGCCACAAACAGTGGTAATAACACCTCCCTATTTGTATGGTATGTTTTCTTGCTTATACATCCAGGGATCACATTTGCTTGTTTAACCACCACATCTCAATGCTAGTTCAGGGTCAGTTGGTTCTCGACCATGATGCTCAAGTACTTTTCTACATCACTGTTTTCCAAAATACATTAACCCTGTGTAAAGGAATGTTCCTCCCATTCCTTTCTTGCAGCTTAGAAACTAAATCATGGGAAGGATAAGGCCAAACTTTTCAAAAGTAGTCATTGAATTTCTGTCTCAATTTTTGTATTTCACTCAACCCCTCTGCTAATTGGGCCCACGCTTTCTCGGGTTGGACACCTAAAACTAAGGCACGCAGTCCCAGGGGCCACCGTTGAAAATTCGGCTGCCCATAACTTAGCCAAGTGCACACAGCAAAGCCTGCAACAGAGTCAGGAGTAGAACCCAGACCTTCTTGGCCCCACTTCTGCAATTTAACCATAAGCAATGCTTTCACCCTTCCCCAGCGATGGGACACACCCCAACATGGTTTCAGTGGGTTTCCAGCATTGTGTGACTTGAAATTATAGTCAAGAGCTTACCCCTCCTTACCCCTATTGTTAATAATTACAGCACTTCGCACCTGCCCACCACATGGCCCCCATGCCATGCCCCGGTCCCTATGGGGTCTATGGGGGAAGGAGGTGCTGCCCCAGTCCCTATGGGTGGAGGGGGAGGAGCAGCCCCTATCCCTATAGGGTCTACATGGGGAGGAGGGGGGCTGGCCCCAAAAGAGAATGGGGGGGAGCTGCTCCTGTCCTATGGGAGGATGGGGAGTTGGCCCTAGAGGGTCTATAGGAGGAGCTGCCCCTATGGGGGAGAAGGGCAGCTGGGCCTAGTCAGGGCTTGTGACTCCTTGGTGAAGGGCGGGGGAAGCTGCCCCCGTTGCTAGGGCGTTGGGAGGCGGGGCGCAGCAGCGGGCGCTCGAAGGCTCGGCGCTCGACCCGGGCCTGCCGGCTCGGGGGCTCGGCGCTCGGCCCGCCGGGGTAGTGTCCTGCGCGGCGCGGCGCTCTAGGCCCCGCGGGAGTCGGGAGCGGCGTGGGTAGCGCGCGGCAGGATGGTGAAGCTGACGGCGGAGCTGATCGAGCAGGCGGCTCAGTACACGAACGCCGTGCGGGACCGGGAGCTGGATCTGCGCGGTGAGGCCCGGCCGGGGGCCGGCAGGCCCCGACCTCGGAGCCGCGCGCCTGGGGCGAAGCGAGGCCTTGCTCGGCGACCGGGGGCTCTGTTCGTTCGTTCGTTCGTGTGTGTGTGTGTGTGTGTGTGTGTGTGTGTGTGTGTGTGTAGGGGCTGGGGGAGGGGGAGGGGTTCGGGCTGGGGGAGGGGTTGAGGTGGGGAAGGTTGTGGGGGGAGGGGTTGAGGTGGGGAAGGTTGTGGGGGGAGGGGTTCGGGCCGGGGGAGGGGTTGAGGTGGGGAAGGTTGTGGGGGGAGGGGTTCGGGCCGGGGGAGGGGTTGAGGTGGGGAAGGTTGTGGGGGGAGGGGTTCGGGCTGGGGGAGGGGAAGAGGTGGGGAAGGTTGTGGGGGGAGGGGTTCGGGCCGGGGGTGGGAATAGGGGAGCCTCACTCCAGTTGTGTGCACTTTGCGGGGGGGGGGTGATGTTGTTCGCGGTTTCTTGCCTGGGTACCCTGCATTCCTTGTTGAACCTGCTGCTTTCACCCCCCACCCCCCATACTAAGTCCATCTAACCCGGGTCTGATGCTTTCCCCCTAGGGTACAAAATCCCCGTCATTGAGAACCTGGGCGCCACCTTGGACCAGTTCGATGCCATCGATTTCTCTGACAATGAGATCCGCAAGTTGGACGGGTTCCCTCTGCTGAAGAGGCTGAAAACGTTACTCATGAATAACAACAGGATATGGTATGGGGTTGTGGTGCTGCAGCGTGGGATAGATTGGGGGTGTGCGTGGAAGGAGTCCTGGGGTGCAGCCAGTTTTCAGTATTGGCTTTTCCTTGTATCATTGGAGTGGTGCAATTTACAAATGGCCAATGATTATTTTAATGGAGGAACGCAGCATGTTGCAATATGGAGCAGCATCGTAGCCTGCTTCATTTTCAGTGGGCTTTACATGTGCTGATGCTCATAACTCCTGGGTCAGATCAATAAGTAGTCTCCTCTTTTTATGGTCAGGAAAACTAAGGCATGGAGTTTGTGATTTGCTCAAAGCCACAGATACTCAGTAGCTTTTGTTTACCATTCCTGTGCTCAGACCAGTGAAAAATGTAAATCATGTTCACAAAGTTTGGGGCATTGGTAAGTGGGGCACAAAATGGATGTGATCAGAGGTAATTTACAGTAGCAAATAAAGAACCAAACTGTTTTACTTGAAACAGGGTGAATGATTCCAAAACCAGGTGATCCCTTGTACATGTATTGCATTGAAGGGTTAAAATGTGTGTGCATGTTTTTATTATTAAAATTTATTACCAACCTAAATCAGATTTGATTATTTTTTTTAAAATATCAATTTTAGTCGGATCGGTGAGGGACTCGAACAGGCCTTACCCAACCTCCAGGAGATCATTCTTACCAATAATAGCATTGTGGAGCTGGTAAGTTACTAATAAAAAAAATAGATCAAACCAGTTTGAATTATGCACATATTTGTATATGTTGTTGTTGTTACATGGCTTTGTTTAAAGCAGTTTTATTTGCCTTTCATGTATTAATCACAGATTATCTTTTCTCAAGAGGATAATTTTTGATATGCAGTGAAGCATAAGATGTTACTGATAGAGGGCTTTTCTAGGAAAGGTATAACACAGTAACATGTGAATAGAACTATTCAAATGCATAAAAGTTGAGTGTGTGCGGCATTGTTTATAGGACTGTAGCCTTCATTAGAATGTACCTTTTGAAGTTGGATATTGTGCTATTTTTATTACAAAAAGGTCAGACTTTTCTTTAATTTTCCAGTTTGATTAGGCTTATGCCTCTTTTACACTCTTCCGATGTAAAATGGGCATGGAATATTAAAGGAGAATAGGAAACTTTCACAAGGATCACTTCATTGCTTTGAAATTAAACAGCTCCAGATCTAAACAGACTCAAAGAAACAAAGTCTTGTGAATTAAAAAAACCTGAAACACTCAATGTAAAAACTTTTTTTTTTTCATAGTTGTATTGTAGCCGTTTAGGAATCATATGCAATATTTTTTCCTAGTTTCTATGTTTGCATTACATGCTTGTGAATGCTAACAGTATTATTATATACCCTCTTAAGGCTAAATTTTGTCTGAGACTATTGCACAGGCATAAATAAGGGCAGATTTTAGTCCTTGGTGTGGGGCTTGAGATTTGAAGTCCTTGATGGCATGGTTAGGCCTTGCCTACACTACAAAGTTTTGTTGCCGAAAGCTATGCCACTTTAATTAAAACTGCTGTTGCATGTCCACACTATGCTCCTTGTGTCGGCAGAGTGCATCAACACTAGCAGCTCTTGCATCCATACAGAGAGCAAGTGCACTGTGGTAGCTGGCCGCAGGGTGCTATGGGAAGGGTTTGCAAAGCTGCCATGGGGCAGGTACAGCGTCACATGATGCAGGTTTCTCAATCCCATTGTTCCATGGGCATCCCAGTAGATTGTCAGCTGCGTTTCAACTGAAGGGGGCTGGAGAGTGGTGTGCCTTGGGCTGGGGAGACAGTAGGCTGACCAGCCAATCCTGGGGGAGGGGTAACCCCCCTCCCCCATCAGCCCTCAACTCTGCTCCTCACAGCAATCTCTCTGAAGCAGCCTATGGTTTTGTGATTCCCTCCAAGTTCTCCTGCAGCCTCCTTAGCTGCAGGGAGCAGCATCCTGAGCAGCTCTGTGACCTGAGGAATGTCAAAGCAGCACGGCAGTCAGTCCTTCCACTCCCCACAGCAGCAGTCTGCCTGCCACTGTGTTACTAGTGTAGAACAGAAGCATTCCAAGTTAATGACACAGAGCAGCACAGCTCAGATGGCAGATACTTCCTGGAGCTTTGAAAGGGGAGGAGAGCATGCCTGCAGGGTAGCAAAGATCAAAACAGTCATGGCAGGCATTGTGGGATATTGGTGGAAGCCAGTTATGTGGACAAAACAAACAGCAGTGTCTACACTGACGCTTTATTGCTTTAACTTTGTCGCAAAAAGCTTTATGCCTTTCGGCGAGGTGGTTTTATTTTGTCAGCAAAACAGACTTTTGCCGCCAAAAGTAGCTTTGTAGTGTGTAACCTCCCTTGCTTTGTTGGCAAAAGGCAGATTTTTGCCAACAACACTTCGTAGTGTAGACAAGGCCTTATCTGCTTAAGCCTTATCTCAATGTGCTAATGGCCTAAGACTAAAATTTGTTTTACCTCTTCTTTTTTTTTCTTTTTCCCCTGTTATTTTGAAGGTATTTTATCCTAATGATATTCAGAACATTTAAGAGCAATTCTTTCTTGAATGAAGGTTTATATACTGAGTAATTCAGATATTGTTAAGTACTTTGTTTACATTTCTAGAAAAAATATTTTCAGATCATTGTAATAAATTACACTTTCATTTCATTTTCACTTTTTAAAAAAAAGTTTGAAATGAACATGATCTTTATCCTTTATTATAGTCCGATATCCTTTACAGTAGCCGCATACTACCAACCATTTTTACTTACCCGCTATTTATATGAGTGCTTGGATACGCTAGAGGCTAATGATAGTCCATTACAAGTTTTGGACTCCTGTTAAGTTAGAACATAAGAATGGCCATACTGAGTCAGACCAAAGGTCTGTCCAGCCCAGTATCCTGTCTTCCGACAGTGGCTAATACCAGGGGCTTCAGAGGGAATGAACAGAACAGATAATCATCAAGTGATCCATCCCCTGTGGCCCATTCCCAGCTTCTGGCAAACAGAGGCTTGGGACACCATCCCTGCCCATCCTGGCTAATAGTCATTGATGGACCTATCCTCCATGAACTTATCTAGTTCTTTTTTGAACTGTGTTATAGTCTGTTTTAAGATGACTTATTGTAGTCCCATTATTCAGGGTGAACTGGATCCTTTGGCAACAATTAAATCACTGACTTACCTGAGGTACGTAATCTTAATGTGTATAAACTGATCTTTTTAACGTACAGTTATACTTGCTTTTAAAAAAATCTTTCATATTATTTTACGCTTACTATTAGCCACTGGCTTAGTTCTTTGTTTTGAAATGGCTGGTTTTTCCATTGGACCCAGACGTGTGTTAAATAATGAATCAATAAACAAAAGGCTACAAAAAATACATAATTTTTAATGGGTGAAATTCTTCAGTTACCACCAAGTCTGCCAAAGTAAATAGGAATTAGCCACTATGTTTACATTAAGTGCTGTGTAAGCATACAACCGTCTCTATTGTATATTTTACCTTCTCAGAATTACGTTGAGATCTATTGTTACAAAATACTTCAGTTTAAATCTAAATCACATGCTGTTCAGCAGAGGGAATTGCATCAAGCCAGGAGATCAATAAGAGATCATGAGCCAGAATCGGGGGTTGGGGGAGGAAATGTTCAGATTTTTGTTTGTTGTAGAAATATGATGAACAATTAGAGTTGTTTGTGTTTTTGTTTTCATTTCCATAGTAAAATTCACTAAGATGGTAAACTAGACTCTAAGAACAAACTTTCACTCTTTTTCATAGAGATGAAGAGCAGCGTTGTTACTGCATTTATTTAGTGTACAGTCTTAAAGTTTAGCGTGCAACTTCTTTAAAAGAAGCAGTCTCTTGTATTCAGAATTTCTTTAAAATCTTTCTTTACTTCATAGTATTTTAAGGAACCCTGTAACAAATAAGAAGCATTACAGATTGTATGTAATCCACAAAGTCCCACAAATCAGAGTGTTGGATTTCCAGAAAGTGAAATTAAAAGTAAGTGGCATTTTTCCTAGCCTCTCTGTAATTAGGATCTTTTAGTTAGATATTTGTTCTTGTTTTGTTTTTATTTGAAAATTTAATGGTGGTGCAATTTGTGCCCTCCCCCCTGACCCACCAGTGTTTGTAAGCTACATTTACATCAATACTGGTGTCTAATGAAATACATACTTTGGGGCAGCTTTTACTTCACCCGCTCACTGTTTCAATAGCTTAATTCAGTAGCTTAAACCACCAGTGTTTAAGTACAGTTTGGATCTTCTTTGCCCTTTTTAGTGTTCTGAGTACAGCAGCAGATCTTTAGTGAAAGAAATAGGAAATCTTAACATAAACCTCCACTCCATCTGAGGACAAAAAGGTGGGGAAGAATTCCTCTGGGAAGTGTCTGAGACTGCCATACTCAGAGTTTAAGCCTTTTAACTTATTGTCAAAGTGCTTCTAAATCTAGTGTTGAGACACCGGTCTTCGCTGATCCAAGAAGTCTTCAGCCTATTTGTTTTTCAAGGAAAGAAGCTATGCAAAATGCACATGATGTCCCTATTGAAATTAACTTTGTGTGTGTGTGGTATCGCTGTAGGAGCGTCAGGAGGCAGAGAAAATGTTCAAGGGCAAACGGGGTGCACAGCTTGCAAAGGATATTGCCAAGAGAACAAAAACGTAAGATAAAGAGAACCAATTTAAACTGGCATTTGCCTTCAGAAACACCACCTGGGTTTCCCTGTGTGGCAGTGGAGAGTAAATTGAAATGCCACTTGTTAACAGGATGTCTTAACATCTCTGGTGGTGTCTCACCAGATATGCTGGCTCCAAACATCCTACTCTTGGATGGTGGTGAATACCATTGCTCAAAACCACTTTTTTTTTAAAAAGGTGACTTCTCATTACAGTCTACGCGGCAGAACTCAACTGTTCAGCAACATCCAAGTTAATGGCTTAAATCCAATGCATAATCTTCTTAATGCAGAAGGCCTGCTTCTCTTCATGAGCAGATAAAAGAGTGGGAGGTGGGGAAGCAAGTAAAAGGGTGGGAGGTGAGGAAGCTGACCTGCTGGTGTTTCTGAAGGAGGCAGTTCTTCATTGTATCAGTTTGTTAACAAAGATAAGATACTACACTTGATTGAATGCAATACTTCCGAAGTTTTAACTTTGGAAGTTAGAGAAGCAGATGTCATTCATAGGGATGTTAATGATATGCCTTTTATTTTTCTTTCAAGTTTCAATCCAGGTGCTGGTTTGCCGACTGACAAAAAGAAAGCTGGGCCCTCCACAGGAGATGTTGAAGCAATTAAGGTAACATTTTTAGGACAGGGAAAACCTAAGTAGGGAAACTGCCCAGGATCAGAAATTTAGTGATGTTAGGTGCCCCCCCTTACTGGTAACGGCATTCTTACTTTCCAAAGTAACAGAGGAAAAATGCGTTCTGATCACTTACATACTATACCTTTTGGGTTTCTTGTTGCAGAAATCTGAGGTTTTATTGGACTTCCTTTGCGTCGCTTTCTTGATCTTAGCGACATCTTGTTCTGAGTTTAGACTTGACCACAGAGTAGGCCAACATACTGTAACTCTCTCTACAGTAAAATTTTAGTTGTCTTGAAGCAGATGTTCTTTATATATTAATCGCAGCAGCTTGTTAACATGTTGAATGAGTATTGATCAGCTTGTTGGTCTTCCCCTTCTAGAATGCCATAGCAAATGCTACAACTCTGGCTGAAGTGGAGAGACTCAAGGGTTTGCTGCAGTCTGGTCAGATACCTGGCAGAGAACGAAAAACAGGTAATTGTATACTTTTGTTTCTCTTCTGGTTTGTTACAGAGTGATTGAGTAATATAAACAGCATGAATCAAAAACATAACTTTTTAAAACTTTGCCTGGAACTTGATATGATCTCAATCAGTGGGTTGAGGTGGATGGGTTATGTTGTTGGAGATGGTTAAAAAAGAATTGGTGTCATCGATCGGTCTGATTCTATTTCCAAAAAGTTAAAAGGATGGAACAAGGGAGTGGATATTTCATGCTGCATAAATCAGGAAAGATGAACTTTTAGACACTGTGAAAGGGTGCAGGAATCTTAAGCAAAGTGAAAATGTAACACTTGTGCAGTATAGTTGAATTTGACTAAAATCATTTGGGCAAAATTTGACAACCTCAAAGACAAAAGCTTAATTTTCTGGGTCAGTTTGTTGACCCTAAAGATACCAGGTATTCTGACCTTTTTAGACAGTGGAAGACCTAGACTATGGGGAGTTTCTCAGTGGGAATAAAGCAAGCTGCATATCAGACTAGGCAGTGACAAGGTCAGATGTTACCATGGGTATAACTCAAACTGTGCAGTAAAATAATTGAACCAATAACTGTAGGTGAATGTGAGAATCTTCAAATCATTATCCCCCTTTTCAGATAGGGTATAAGAGATTAGTGTCTGTAAAGTCTTAACAGGTATTAAATAATTCTGATGTATCCATTTTGTAGGACCAACAGAGGAAGTTGAAGAGGAGATGGAAGAAGACACAGTTCCCAATGGATCTTAAATGGTATCGTCAGGTGATCTGAAGAATATGTACTATTGTATCCTTGTTTATGAATACATTTCCAGTGTTGTCATAGAGTTAAGTTAATAACATTACCACTTTTACAAAATGGATTTTTGTTAGCTTGGGGCTTTTTTTGAAGTCCGATTAGTGTGTGTGAAATTTCCATTGTAAATTTTATACTGTACATGAAGTCCAATAAAACAGCATTTCCTCTCTGCAGGCGTTATTGTGACAATTTTATTCTCTGTGGGCCTAAAATCGATTTAGTATCCTCTTCTTCCTTAGGTTTCTCCTAGATGCATTCTCTTTCCCCAGTGGCCTTTTCTTTAACTCACCCTTGATATTTAGTTACTGGTGAAGTCTTCATATGATTTAAACTGTCTGTTATTAAAATATGAATATAAATATTGACACAACTGTGGGGAAAGCAAAAAATAAATTACCCATGGTCTATATTTGGTTAGCCAAAATGTAATTACCAAAGTTTGAATTTAGTCAGTTGACTAACCCTTATTCCCTTTTTAAAAAACAACAACAAAAGTTATGCATCTGTTAACTAGGGCCAAGACCTCAGTTTTGTATTATCCAGAGATTGCAGTACCAGCAATCAATTAGGACATTGGTTCGTTAATTCACCAGTTATCCTTCTCATCAGCACTCATGCAGCCTGGTACTGTGAAGCTGTCTCCCATCTATGAAATGACTCTAGAAGTTACACAGATCTCCTATTAGCATAACTGCAGTATGTATAAAATCACCCATTGCAGAAACACTGCGATGCTAGAGCTCCTAAACATCTGCACCACCAAGGCTTTTCAGTCACCATATGCCTGAAGCATGCCTTTACAAGGTCTGAGTCAGCTGGACTTGTAAAGACTAGGATGCTGAGTGATGTGACATGCTTATGCAGCAATGCTCATGGTTGCAGGCTCTTCCCATTGCAAGCCAAACCAATGAAGCAGTACACTGTCTGTCTCCCTGGGTGTAATGAACTAATGAAAAAGAAAAATGACAGATGTGCCTTGGAGCAGGCTGATTCAGGGCAGGGGGGTGGGGGCCTAGGTATGAGTGAGCATGTTCCAGTGATGCATAAAGTTTTTAAAAACACTGATCTGCTATTTGGAGCTCTGTTGAAGGACAAGCAGTAGTGAGTCCTAAAATGACATGCAGCCGTACAAAGAGCATCTGGGGAGCGGAAGCAGGAAGCTAGGATAAATGTAAGCAGAGAATCTAGAAGCCGCTGCAACTGGGGACCCTATCCAGGAAATGAACAGCAGTCAGCTGTCTGAGAAGATCTGCAGCCAGCAAAGGAGGTAAGAGATGAAGAGTAGGGAGACTTGTTCTTAAAAGCTGATGCTAGTGTGAAGGAGGCTTGATGTGAGGGCTAGGTGTAACCAGTGCCAAATCATGGCAGTAGAAGGGGTGTAAAAGCGTAGGTAACAAGGGCTGGCAGCTCATACAGCGAGGGAGGCACTGGCAAATGCAGAGGGAGTTGGAGAGAGGAATAAATGCTCAGTTCTTCCAGGCCAGTAACAGCTATGGGCAGGCCCTGTTCCTGCAAGTCACAGGCTGTAGGCAGGGAGCTATTCACAGCCATTAGACACAGGGAGGCAGGATCTTCCGAAGTCCAGGACTTGGGCATGCCTTAGAGACGGGGTCTTGGGACCAGTGGGGGCCTCCACCCCCTGCAACCCCTGTGGCAGCTACACCCATCACTCCTGGCAGAGGCAGGGGCAGCTGGAATCCAGGGGAGGATCCTAGGGCAGTCCAGGGAACCTCAGGATTGGTAGATCTGGGCTTCTCAGACTCAGAGCACCTCTAACCTTTGATTGGTCTAGGGCTACCCTCGCTGCGCTTCCTGATTTCTCATCATTGGTCTGAACATCTAACACCCCCCTTCTGATTGGTTTAAGTTTTGGCCTCTTCCTCTATCGCTTGATTGGCCGCAGCTTCGATACCTCTTCTTTTGATTGGTCTCCCCCTCCTTTTTTTTTTTTTTTAATACTAACCACCGTCCCCTGATCTTTCCTATATCGCGATTGGCCGTCAGCAGCCGCGCTGCTTTCTGATTGGCGGAGCCTCTCCAGGCCCTGGCTACGTGTCGCCTGGCCCGGGGAAGAGCGCCGGGGGCGGTACCCGCTCCCGGACGTGGCGGTCAGGCGGGCTGGCCCCGTGAATCCGGCTCGCTGTGAGGGGAGGCCGCGGCCGGCGGGATGGAGCTGGGCGGGGGGGCGCCGGGTCCCGGCAGGCCCGTGCTGGAGCAGGAGGGGATCCAGGTCCTGCAGCAGTCGGGTGAGCGGCCGGGGCCCTGGGCTGGGCCGGGGGCGGGCTCTGGGGGTAACGCCCGCCCCGAGGCGGTTGGGGGGGTCTGGGGGGCAGGGTCGCTTGTGAGGGGGCCTGGGCTCTGGGGCTAAGCGCCGACCTGGGGGCTGCCCCCCCCCAGCGTGTAGCCTGCCATGGCCCGTGGGGGGGGGGGGTGAGGGGTGACAGGCCCCACAGGAGTGCGGGGGCATGAGCCCCCACGGATCCTCTTCCCCGGCAGCAAGTGGGAATCCAGGCCCAGCCTTGACACCTCTGGCTTGACGCGTCCCTCTCCTCTTTCCCCAGTGGGCTGGCTGCTGGCCAGCTACGGCTGGTACATCCTCTTCGGCTGCGTCACTGTCTACCTCGTTGTCCAGAAGTTGGCTGAAAAGATGAGAGCCCAGAGGAGGAACCGACCCAATGCAGCCGGGGCACCACTTGGTTTGTAAATCTCCATTGGATCTGGGGTGGCACGTTCGCTTGCCCTGGTTTAGATCCGTGGTTTAGATCCTTTACCGTGGGTCCTTGGGCGTAATACCTTGGAAGGCTTCCCAAAGTCACGGTTATTGGTAGAAGGTCAGATGTGGAGAGCTTTGTTAAACGCCAGTATGTGACAACGTTCCTGCTCTAAGAATCTTATGAACTAACACAGACGTGATACCCAGGGCAACTTTTCAGGCAGCAAAGGTGCAGAGCCCTCACTGGCGAGGAGGTCAGTGGGGGAAGGCTTAGTGAAAGATGTGGCGTTGAAGACTGGGAAGGCTTTGCCAAAGATGGAGGGTGGCCTGAAAGGAGAAGAGAGAAATAAAGGAAGCAGTGAAAAGAGGTTCTGCAGGATAGCATAGGGTTTGGGGATAATGCGTCTTGACTATGATATTGAAAGCAACACGTTCTGTATAGTGACTTATATGATACCGTGGTGCCAAAATACTTCAGGGTTCATCACCACGGAAGTTGAGCACCCTATAGAATTTCCAGAGAAACTGTAAGATGTTTTTGTTATGCTTTGCAAACCCTCCTGATTAGTATTTGCCAGTCACTTCCTCCTTCTTATTATCCCTTAGCGCCACCCACTTCATAGGTCATGTTTGTGCGTAGCTGCCTACTGTGTATGCTATCTTATCTCTTGAACTGTGCCACTAGGTTGTAAATTGTACGCAGTCCAGGCTTTGTTTCAGTTTGAAACCACCTATTGCCTTCCCTTTGCATGCTGACTTTCTTTCATCGGGATAACTGGATGTCACTGTGCAGTGAAACTCCACAGGAATCTTTTTTTCTAAAAATCGTGTTCCATTGTTGCAGGCTGCAATGGAAATACTAAGTCACAGGAAAAAATGACATGCCAAAAACCCAGTATTTTACACAACTACTGCTGAAACTTCTCTATCCAAACAATTGTTTATTCATGATTTAATACATATCAACATACAACTCCATGCATAGAAAATATGAAACTTCCCTGTATTAACAAGTAGAAAACGCTGAGTAAAATATCTGAGGTTTTTTGGGGTTTTCTGGGGGGAAGTCAGCCTTTTCCCCTGTGACACTTACAAAAGGCAGCAGAGAGAGAGGTGGATACAATAGGTGGCCTGTATCAGGCTGTCTGCTTTCTCCTTGGAGAGGAAGGTGTATAATATCTTCATAAATTATGTCTCTGATAGAGCATGTTGGATCTTCCACTTTATTGTTATGATGAGACAAGTAGGAGCAATTGGAGAAGGAATGGGAGGGAGTCTGTGCTGGTTTGTTAATGATTCCTAATAGAAAAAGTTCTGTATATAGATGAAAGTGGATTCCCTGCAGGAGTATGGGTAGGTAGTTCTGAAATAATTCTTACCAACCAGTTTCAAACACTAGAATGGCAACTTTAAATTGTTGATGGGTGGGTTAACTGTAATGGGTTAATGATAATTCCAAAAATTCTAAATGTGATCAGCAGTTGGATCAGTATATAAGTTATTGGAAAAGATTAGTTAGAAAGTAAGCTTCAGCTACAGTTTCTTCCAGAGCAACTATAGAGCTGTATGGTTACACTTCTGTATCAAGATTCTTTGAAGATGATCGTTTTGCCAACTTTTTTTCATGATCTCATAGAACCTGATGTGGTGGTGAGACAGCAGGAAGCTCTGGCAGCAGCTCGCTTCAGGATGCAAGAGGAGTTGAATGAACAAGCTGAAAAATACAAAGAAAAGCAAAGACAGGTAATGTGAGGGCCAGGAGGACATTTATTTAACTTCTTAATTCGCAGTCCAGTTTTTGTGTGTGTGGTGGGTGGGTTTTGGGGTTTTTTTGTTTTTTTTTTGGTACAGAGTAGGTTTATACCTGACCAAATAGTAGAAGATCTGTGAACTCCTGGATTTCTTCCATATTCTGTTTGGAACAGAAGGCTTGGAAGATTACCCAAGGCTTAAGGGTCAAATGGTGAAGACTGATGTATTCCATTTCTATTCCTTCAAAGACTTTTGGCATAAGGAGAATAATTGTCTTAAGCCCAAATGCTGAAGTGCTTGCTTGAGTTGAAGCTTTGATGATCAGTCAAAATGATTAGATCCTGCTAACATGCAGGAAATTCATTCATGCTGGACTGTTTCCACTATTTGTTCTACTCCTTCCTGAAGTAACTGACCTAGTTAATACTTTTTTCTCCTAAAACATACAATAAGAGAAAACTCTATAGGCCTGATTCTTGAAAAAGTCAGACTTGGACTGTGATTGTGCATGCAAACCTGGGTTATGTGTACGCAAAAGGATTCTTCACTGGCTATATTAGCATGCCAGTTAACCACACAATTACACATGGAATTTGTATGCTCAATAGCAGACTTAATTTTTCAGGAAATTGAGTGCCAGTACAACTCCACGAGGCCTTAAAAAGCTGTAGAGTGCAACTTGCACTAATGAGGAATACCACATAATTCAGTGATGCTGTCTCCTCTAGGTAACAGCATGGGAAAGCTAATAATCAGAATAGCAGTAATGAACCTCACTAATCCTAGTTCGCTTTATTTTCTCCCCGCAGTCAATAGAGATGGTAATATCTCTTCATAAGTAATCTTCAAGTGTCGGAGTCCCTATCAGTGTAGTTAGACTTTAGCTACCAGGATTTCTTCAAATATCAAATGGAAAACTGTGTTCAGGAGGAGAATAGCCATCTTTGAGGAAATCTAACCCAATGCATTTAGACTGAGAGAGCCTTGCTTTCTTTGACTCTGGGCAAACTAATATACCTCTTTTTCTTTCCCATCCTTAAGAATAAAGGAGTCTGATGTGTTAACCATTAGCCTGTACTGCCTATTCGATAAATTACTTAAGAAAGATTCTGGTAGCATTTTCATATGCTGATAATTATGTTTATTCCATGTGAAAATATGCTTTATTCTGCTTTTCAGCGTTTCATTTGAACAATGTTTTCTTCCACCAAAAGCCTCTGATATTTTAAATGCCTTCATATCCATGATTTGTAAAGATTTGCTTTCAAGAAGACCTTTTTTTTATATATACTAAAATCTAGTTAGCTCTTTACTTAACATTTCATTTTATTATTTCAATTTGTCTCAGCACATGGAAAAGAGGTGCAGCTATGATTTAAAGTCATATTCTTTCCCATCCCTGTGCAGTGTGGTTGGAAAGACTTAGATATTACTTCTTTAGCTAAGGCAAGGAAAAGTAGGAATTGTATCAGTTTTGTTTGTGTGTTTGGTTTATGATTTTTTTCTATGCTAAAATGGCAGCACTTTAGCTGTTGGCTTTTTGGGGGTTGTTACAGTTAATTATACCGTCAAACAGTGTTACAAATTCTTCTATTTCCGCCCCCACCCCCACCCAGCTTGAAGAAGAGAAGAGAAGGCAAAAGATAGCAATATGGGAAAGCATGCAAGAAGGAAAAAGCTATAAAGGAAATCTGAAACTGAACCAGGTAACTTTACTCTTCTTAAACTTCACATGTTGCAGCAAATATCTTTAGTTAGATAACTAGCTGAAAACTACAAGTTGACAAGCTCTAAATAATTTTCATTTGTCTGAACAGCAAGAAATAGAATCCACTGCTTCTGCGTCATCAACAGTCCCGAAGCCTAAACCTAACAAAAAGCCTTTGCGAGGAGGTAGTAAGTATGAAACCTGGGTGTCTGTCAGTTATGGAAAATGAAATACTTATTCGGCTAGCTGGATGGTTATTTTATATGTGGGTGATTTTGTGTCTCTTTGTTGAGACAGAGGGTACGCCTTGATTCTCGATACAGCTCATGTCTTGTTGGAGGAGTCTTATATTTGAGCACTGTAGTCAGTACAAAGTCAGTTCAACTTTTGTAGCCACGTTCTGCTAAATGTTGCAGAGAAAAATCTCTGGGCCTGTTTGTTTCTGCTGTGGGGAAACCTGACAGTATTACAGCCCCTTGAGAAAACGTTTTAGCATGACTCAGAGATCCAGTAACTCCTCACTTAACCTTGTCCCAGTTAACATTGTTCCGCTGTTGCTGATCTATTAGGGAACAAGCTTGTTTAAAATTGTGCAATGCTCCCTAATAACATTGTTTGGCAGCTGCTTGCTTTGTCCATTGCTTGCAGGATTCTCTGGACGAACAGCCCCTCCTTGTGGGGATTAGAACCTGAGGGGACCAGTAGCTTCCCCCCCGCCCCCCATCAGCTTCCCTAAATTCCCTGTAAGGTATGTGGCTTGGCAGCTGCCCAGCAGCAGTTCAGGTGCTGCCCTCCCCCAGCTGCTCCTGACCTGCCCTCTGCCTTGGAGCTGCTCCCGGGAGCTTCCTGCTTGCGGTGGGAGGAGAGACTGATATCAGGATGTCCCGCTGCTCCTTCCCCCTGCTCCGTACCCCCTCTCCACAAAGCGGAGGAGGAGACAGAGCTTGGCCAGGGGAGGCTTGCTGGAAGCTGTTGCTTCCTGTCTGACCTGGCTGATCTGCTTAAAAGGGCAACGTACTTGAAGTGGGGTCAGCGTACTTAAAGGGGCAGTGCACGTCTCTCTCTCTCTCTTTCTCTTTCATGCACCCCTCTGCACTTTGGAAAGTCAGCACTTGTGCAGCCGTGCATGTGCCTTCAGGAGGAGGGAGTGAAGTGGTGCACTCCAGCTGGATAGCGTGGGCTTATCAGCATGTTCAGTTTTTGCAGGGAAGTGTTTGCAGCTGTTGCCCTGACTGCATCTATTGTGTTTCCTCCCTCCTGCCTCAGTCCATGCTGCCTTGTAGAGTGTGAGGCTACATTAACAACAGCGTATTAACCCTTGAGGGCTCAGCCGAGTGCTAGTTCATCATTTAGCAGCAAGGCATTCCCTGGGAAATATCCCACTATCTGACTTCACCACCTCAACCAAGCTTTACAATCATTCATTGCTGCGTACAATATTAAACTGTTTGTTTAAAATTGTTTAAAACTTGTACTGTATGTGTACATAATGTCTTCTGTCTGGTGAAAAAAATTTCCCTGGAACCTAACACCACCACATTAATTCTTATGGGGAAATTGGATTTGCTTAACATCATTTCACATAAAGTCGCATTTTTCAGGAACATAACTACAGCGTTAAGTGAGGAGTTACTGTACTGTCTCCTGATCTTAGAAAATGTAGATTTTGATTAACTTTTTTTTTTTTTTTTGGTAACTTCTTTTGGTCTGGGTAAATAAAAGGAGCCCCACAGCATGCTGTCTGGTCTCTGTGTGTATCTCCGAGCCCTGTTTTTTTAGATACGTCTTTTCTGCGTTTTGTTTTATTTTACACAAATGTAAGTGTAATTTTAGTTTCATGCAGCATTTCATTTGCCTGACTGCTCAGATGCCACAGTGATTGAACCATGATATCACTACTATAGATAAAAGCCACACAGCCAGTCTCCCCCCCCCGCGCCCCATGTACAATGCACCTACTTTCCCTAATAATAAAGCCCAATTTGGGACCAATATTCTAATTGGTATTGCCATTAGTGATTGTCCAGATGATCCTACCAATGAATGTACCAAAGCAGAAGGAATACACCTTGAGGGTACAGCAGTGAATAGGTTACAATAGCTGCACAAAGAACCTTGTCGCATCTTTAATATGTTTAGTCAATAGTTCATTTTACTATTGAGTTGAAAATCCTACTTGAATGTGAGATTGACTGCCATCAATGCCAAACACGTTGTATGTATCACCTTAACTGATCACTCTTGTTATAGTGTGTTTGGTAACACCCATTGTTTCGTGTTCTCTGTGTATAAAAAATCGTTCTACTGTGTTTTCCACTGCATGCATCCGATGAAGTGAGCTGTAGCTCATGAAAGCTTATGCTCAAATAAATTTGTTAGTCTCTAAGGTGCCACAAGTACTCCTGTTCTTTTTGCAGATACAGACTAACACGGCTGCTACTCTGGACCGTTGTATGTTGTTTATCATCAGCATACTCTAGTAGTCTGTTACCACGGAATGCCGAGCATTAAAACTGTTATGAACAGGAAATGAGAGAATAACAAAGAATGGGCTGCAGCTAAGCTAAGAAATGTCATAACATCAGTTGGTTCCTTCAGTCATTTCCCTCTCCTGCCACCTATCCTAGCTTCATCCCAGGCAGAATCCATGTTTAAATGACAGATTATGGAATTAGATGGCTGTATTCTGCTCATGAGGTAAACAAGGGTCAGTTGAAGAATCCTGCAGGCTGAATAAAATTCTGAAAACAGAACTTTTAGTTGTTCAGTGAACAAGATAACTTCTGTAATGATGGGGAAAGTCGTGGAGGTTTGAATGGAATAGGTTAATATTGAAAACTGCTCAGTCAGTATAGCAGAGAGTAGTAATCTGTCTGCTGATCGTGTATGGACAAAATAATTAGACAAGAGACATTTGCAAGCCTATATCTTTCCCAAGTGTACCCTTGTAAAAGGTGACTGAATCTGGTGTTTATCACATTGGGAAATCCAACTAAAAATCAGTGTCTGTCTGGTTTATCTTTTGAAACGAGAAAAGTAAAATTGCCAAAGCCATGGGGATGAGAGGCCTGCACTTCTCTAACACCAGTAGCATGTCAGAAGTTTACTTCAAAGAGGTTAGAGTTTAACCTCATGGCAAAAAAATGGAGCTTAATGGTCTGCAATAATGAATGAGCAGTGCTATGTCTGTGATGCAGACTTTGTTATGTACAGTGTTATCACTGCAAACTGCACATCTCCCTTGTGCATTTTGGAAGTCCTGTGGGTCTTCTGCCACTTAATTTCTCTGTTGGAGTGGGCCAAACTTGTGAAATATGAGTGCTGTACTGTGATATGTAACCTCTTAAAATCGCCAGACTTCAGTTATTGATGACATGGACTGTTGGATTGTGTTACGAAATAAATCCCCTCCTGACTGGGGTTTACCTCTAACTCTCAATTGTCCATGTTTTTACTATCCTTCCTCTGTCGTTGCAGGTTATAATCCTTTGTCTGGAGAAGGCGGTGGAACCTGTGCTTGGAGACCAGGTCGCAGAGGAGGTCCATCTTCAAGTGGATGAGGCTAACCTTACTGGTGTCTAATGACACTAGCAGGCCTAATCTGACCCACTAGTCAACTGCCTGCAGCTTGCATGTCACAGTGACTCTTTTGGGGCTTGGTTTAGTACAGGTGTAGACTTAGAAACAAATGTACGTGACACACAGATTTTAATGTGACAGCTAAAAGCCCTGACACATTATCACACACAGGAAAATGGTTTATCCTTTTTTAACAGACTGAAGATTATACAGGGAACAGAATGTCAATCAACAGTTGTCTTTTGGTTATCTAAAGAAGAAGCGTGGTCTATGGCTAAAGCATGTGACTTAGTCACGAAGTCTGGCTTCTATGCCTGGCTGGTCAGGAGACTGCCTGTGTGACCTGAGGCAAGTTCCTTAACGATCTGTGCCTCAGTTTACCCATCTGTAAAATGGGGATGTTACCTTCCTCATGGGGGGTGGGGAGTGCACAAAGGCATATGGGTGACAAAGACCTGTGAGAATAGGGCTTGCCTGTGTGATATTTCCATTCTTGGGGGCACTTCAACAAGTCTGACTTAATATTTCTGCTGGTTACTAAGTGCTAAATCTTTCACTGGGTGATTTAGAGCATGGCTCCAAGGGCTCAGATGTCATGGGTTTAGTACAAAAGGCCAATTATTATAGATGAGTCTCTGTGACAAGCTGCATTGAATGATGTTGTCCTTATAAATGGTAAACAAACCAGTGAGGATCACGGATACTAGACAGTAGATGCGGGTTTCTTGCTATATCTTTTTTTTTTATTTCAACAGTTTTGTAAAACAAAACACTGTAAATATTGAATACCATTGGAAATAAATTGTAAACTTAGTATTTGCAATACTGTGGTTTTTACAGCATCTTTTTACATAGGAGGTACCTGTTCTAGTTCAATAAATGTGACTAAAGCAAGATACTTCCTGGATTGTGTGGTTACGTTTTTTGACTACTAATTCAGCATTAATGCTTGGCCTGACATTTTGATGGCGTCCCTCAGTGATTTTTTTTTAACTCTTCTAATTTTCATTGGTGGCTATTTCAATGCTGAATGTCCGTTTTCTAATAAATAAATAAATCTCCTTCAGGCTGAGACCAAAATGCGGAAAATATCAGGCTAGAAACTAAAAGCTTTGGACAGTTACAAATGTTGGAAAATGGGGTAAAACAGATCCTCAGCAATTGAATCTTGTCCAGCCTTTACAATTGGAGAGCTTATGCTGAAAAACATATGGCAAGGGCCTTGTGCTTTCAAATGGTTGGAGACGGTCAGTAGCTCTTTCCAGGCTGTAGTCAATGATCTCTGGCTTTTTGGGGTGGTGGAAATATCTTGGGCCGGTTAACTTGAAAACTAACACCTTCAAACAGAAGAACAATAATTTATAACTTCTGTGGCTGTGATCCTACAGTGTGATCCATTCATGGTGACCCCTGTGCTGATGACATCAGTGGGAACCTGCATGAGTCTAGTAGGTCCCCAGGCAGGATCAGGTCCTTCATCTGGAGGCCACTAGAGTAATTTCCTGTGTACCATCTTGCTTCTCTTCACCAGAGGCACTGCAGAAATCTTCCAACATGGGCTGGTGGCCTGGCGGTCTTTCATGCTGAATAGCTCAGCTGGATACAGAAGCCTGTCCTGTACCCTGCTGTCGGTCTATGCTGTGTGAAGGGTCCGGAACATTTGTGCTGAAAAGAGTCGACAGTTTGCAAATGAGTTTAACTCCAGCCTGTGTAAATTCTACATGCTCTAAACAGTAAGTGAATAAAGAGTATAGGCTCTTCATCCTTCTTTTTTGGCATATATTCAGCTGTGTGGGTGGACACAGTGTTGATCTAAAGGCAGCGGATTTATAAGTGTCACCCCCTCTTCAGTACTTTTATCAGAAACCTGGGTGGCTTTGGCTAGTCCTTCTTTGTGGATCTTGCAAGATAAAGCATGAAAAGTTCCCATCAAAGGCATATGGCAAGTATCCACACGGCTCTGGTCTCTTTATTTTGAGTTCGTATGTACAGTGTCCTATTTCACTAAACTAGCTTAAAGCCCCTTGCAAAATTGTGCTTCTAAACACACACTTGGAGACTCTTCACTGCTATTTCTGCACGGATATTCCATTTTATGAGTTCACAAATCTTTATAGCGACTACCCCCTACATCTTATGTTCCCAACTTTCAACCGCTGACCATAAATGGACTATTTCAGCCAAGTGTCATTTAATCTTATGAGCTTTAAAGTCCCTAGTCAGGAACTGGAAGAGTGAAGAATCTCCCAGTGTAGTCTTCTCCTGTTACTTATGTCATTTTGATTTTAGCTTGTAAGGGATATATCTAAATGCATTCAGAATGTGCAATGAGAAGGCTGTTAATATACTATCAAAACCATCTTTTCATTTCCTGGCCTCTGTGTGCTTAGATTCATACTCTCAAACGTCCCTGAGTATGTCTGTGCTATGTACTGTAGTGTGAGGCATTTCACTTCTTGGGGCTTTCATTGTTGAATAAAGCAAAGGAAAGCGGGAGGCCAGGAAAAGCTCCATTAGTAGATTTTGAAGATCACCTATCATGGGAGTGAATGGGGTGGCAGGGCTGTCTTCAGGCCCCTGTGGTTGAGCATGAGTGTTCCCTAAGGCTGGGTTAACTGGGCAGCAGCATGGGTTTCACGCTGGGATGCTATCTTCACCATAGAAAGCGATGTTTAATTTTGAATGAAAGGTGCAAAATGCCCCAAATGACAAAGATTCTAAAGAGGCAGAATCAAAGGTGCGTGGGGGAGTAGTTCCTTTGCACTCACCTTGTTCCCAGACTCCCAATTTGTTTGTTTGTTTTAAAGGTAGCTTTTTTCCTTAAAAGATCTTTACTGAGTTATATGGATCTTTATTAGATGCGCCCTGCTCCCTCTGTCAGGACTTCCTTGTTCAGGCCAGGCAGTGGGAATGTGTGTTTCACTGAGCTCCCTGATCATTAGAGCTGGGCAAATGATTCTTTTGGATGGGGCAGAGAAGATTTGCTTCCATGTCTCCTCCCTTCCAGCCAAGTGCCTTAATCACCAAGCTGAAGGGGAGCTCACTCTGGCACAGTGAATATTTATACAAAATGGAACAGCTTCAACAGGCATGCCTGAGAGTAGCTCACCCTAGAATACCCCTTAGCCCAGTGGTCAGGATGCTCACAGGAAAGCTGAATTCAAGTCCCTGCTCCAGAGTGGGGATTAAACCCTGGCTTTCCTGCATCCCAACAAATGCCCTCATCATTGGTTAGAAGGGGAAATGTACCCTCTCTCTCTCTCTTTTCTGAAGCTGGCCTTGAAAAACTTTTGCCCAGTCAAAACTAATTGGGTCAAATTCACAAGCAGTTTTCAGGGGTGATCGGAGATGTTCTTTTCTGACAAACTATAAACGTTTTGCCCAGTTCTACTAGTCATGTCAATTTTTGTTCCTTCTTTAGCAACTTAAGAGATGCCCACTGAGGATGGAGTGAGTTTATTTAGTGACTGGTAACTTTCAAAACAAACCAAAAACAAAAAAACCCACCTTAATCCTCAGGTCTGTGAAACATGCCAAATTTGAGTCTTCTTGAATCAGTCATTTTAGAGTTAATAATGAGCGAGTTAAAAATCCTACTCCCTGCTCTCCCCTGCCCCCCCCCCCGGCTTTATATTTGTTTTTGGCTTGCAATTACTCAAACAGCTGGAAGCTTTTTCCCTCAGACATCTAAAAAGCAGATCAATTCTGGACTGAAAGCAAATATGGAAAGTTTTAGCCCAGAGGAAGAGTTATCCAGAACTACAAGTGAGTGAAAATGGGGTTATAACGTAACTGTGGAGTGCCACGCTCCTATTTAAGACAATGTCAAAATTCCAACAAATGGCAATGATACAGGATTGTACCCTACACTCGTTGCCTTCAGCAAACACACCAGTGTTCTCTGGCTTAAAAGCTTATTGCTTAATAACTGCTGTAATTGCACTGTTGTGCATTTACTGGAGATATTTCTCTGGCAGAGATTATACTGTAAAACATTAAGACTGACACTTATTTTGCTAGAACAATACAGAGTTTCTAGTTAACACAAATACTGTTTAAACCTCCAAGCATAAGACACCTTTGGGGTAGAATTTCAAAGACGTAAAGGAGTTAAGTTTGTGCCTTTGAAAATCTCTTTCCAAGGTGTTAGGTACCTTCGCCCTGGTCTACACGGGGGGGAGGGGAGGAAGGGTCAACCTAAGATATGCAACTTCAGCTACGTGAATAGCGTAGCTGAAGTCGGCGTATCTTAGGTCGACTTACCTGGCCGCGAGGACAGCGGCGAGTCAACCGCTGCCGCTCCCCCATCAACTCCATTTCCGCCTCTCGCGAGCTGGAGTTCTGGAGTCGACGGGGAGCATGTTTGGGGATCGATTTATCGCGTCTAGATGAGATGCGATAAATCGATTCCCCGATAGATCGATCATTACCCGCCGATCCGGGTAGATAGATCGATCACTACCCACCGATACCTGCCCTTAGAAATACAGCTAGACTTGAAAGATATCAGTTTCAACTAAACTTTCATTGGGAAGGTTTCTCAGGCCCAGGATGGAATTGCTGGTTAAAACAGGACAAAGAAACCCATTCCAGAGCGGCCAAGCCATTAGGGCATGTTGGGAAGACCCAGGTTCAAGTCTCTGATAGGCCACGGACTTGAGCCTGGTTTGCCCACTTCCTATCTGAGTGCCCTAACCCCCAGGATATTGGCTGCTCTCTCACATGGGGCTGCTTTGTTTTGGGATTCTTTGCAGAACTATTTGAAAGATCTTGGTTTCATTCCACATTATAATAGAATGAAATGCAGAAACCTCAAACAAATTTTGCATACCTGACTTCTTGTTTTCCAGCCAGCCCTCCACATAAGTAGCTTACCTCTTGCAGTAAAACAAGTTCTGCTGCATTTTCTAGAGTTTTGTCTGGTGTAATTTTGAAGTTCTCGGTGATCTGAGGCTTTCAGTGCTTTCCTTGGTAGATTAGTGTACGGTCTAGTTGATTTTAACCTTAGCCAGTTTTCTGTGATACTCATACGACGTATTCTGTTTCCTGGGAAGAGAACTCCTAGCACTAGTTGGAGCTCATAGTGAAGGGGCTAGCCAGGGGTCAGAAGGAGGGGGAAAGTACTCTATTGAGTTCCACTGAAAGCTAAGCTTTATGGTCTCACGATCTCAAAATACTACTCCTGGAGGATTGTGCAGAGCTCTACAATGGACGAAATCTTCCTCTGTGTAGGAGATCTGCACAAGGCCTCAGCATGGTTTAAGTGGGACCTAATTAGTAGTACATACCCATAGGAGCCCAGCGCCAGGTTTATGTCTACACTGCAGCAGGGAGTGAGCCTCCCAGCGTGGGTAGAACGACTCGTGCTCGCTGGGCTCAAGCAAAGCACTTAAAACAGCAGCGCAGACGGTGTGGCTTGAGCTGCAGCTCGGGCTCTCAAGCCCACGCGACCCCTGGATCTGAGCTCAGGTGCCCTGCTAATGTGAGTCTTTCTACCCAGTCTGGGAAGCTCGCTCTCAGCTGTGGTGTAGACGTGTCCTATGCAGAAGGATTTCACCGAATACAATAGTCTCTCTACTTCCCTGCATGTTTTATTAGCAATGAAATGCTTAAGAGGGTTGACTTTTAAATCATCGCTTGGCTTTTTAGTCAACTTCTCCTGGAGATCAATGAGGCATTTCCCACCTGGGTTGTTTCAGGCTGGCTGCACGTGACAGCATCATAGAATCATAGAATATCAGGGTTGGAAGGGACCTCAGGAGGTCATCTAGTCCAACCCCCTGCTCAAAGCAGGACCAACACCAACTAAATCATCCCAGCCAAGGCTTTGTCAAGCCTGACCTTAAAAACCTCTAAGGAAGGAGATTCTACCACCTCCCTAGGGAACCCATTCCAGTGCTTCACCATCCTCCTAGTGAAATAGTGTTTCCTGATATCCAACCTTGATCTCCCCCGCTGCAACTTGAGACCATTGCTCCTTGCTCTGTCATCTGCCACCACTGAAAACAGCCCAGCTCCATCCTCTTTGGAACCCCCCTTCAGGTAGATGAAGGGTGCTATCAAATCCCCCCTCACTCTTCTCTTTTGCACACTAAATAAGCCCAGTTCCCTCAGCCTCTCCTCGTAAGTCATGTGCCCCAGCCCCCTAATCATTTTCACTGCCCTCTGCTGGACTCTCTCCAATTTGTCCCCATCCCTTCTGTAGTGGGGGGCCCAAAACTGGACGCAGTACTTCAGATGTGGCCTCACCAGTGCCGAATAGAGAGGAATCAATCTGTTGGCAATGCTCCCACTAATGCAGCCCAATATGCCTTCTTGACAACAAGGGCACACTGTTGACTCATATCCAGCTTCTCATCCACTGTAACTCCCAGGTCCTTTTCTGCAGAACTGCCGCTTAGCCAGTCGGTCCCCTCATCAGTCGTCATCCCATTGAATGGTGAAGATGTTGGCTTTGTCTGTGTTAGGAAGTAGCTCCATTTTTGCAGTCGGTTTAGCTGAGGCAGTGCTGTGTGCAGTTTGTCCTTATCTGCACTTACCACAGTCAGCACCGCTACTGGTGAACAGATCACTGTTAAGCCCTTTCGGAAATGGTGCTGTTTTCAAGTGTAAAAATAGCCTGTTTGCAACCAGATGAGCTGGGGACTTGACTTTCTTTAGAAGAAAAGCTTAGATTTGGGAGTGTGACATGCAATGGAAAAGTACCCTATCGCTGGCTTGGTGTGACCTGGCCCACATCCACTTCTGTGGGTGGTGCAGTGCAAGCCTCCAACTAGAGAACTCAGCTGTCCCACACTTGACCACCCCACCACACCTACCGCTTGAGAGTCCCACTCATGAACAGAATGCTTTTGTTACCTGATCAAGGCCCAGATCCTCCAAGGGTAGGAGGTGCCTAACTCCTACTGATTTCAGTACCTTTGAAGATCAGGGCTCAGTGGTCTAGATTAAGGCCCTACTCAATTCACTCCCCGTGGGGACCTACAGGTGGGTTTAAACCTCTGGTTCCTAGCCTCTTCCTGCAAGCACCTGCTATGATGGATTGACAGGTAGGCAGCCCCTATTCGGACTCCTTTTACCATGCCCCCCTCCATCCATGCTCTCTTTTCCTGTGCATTTTTAACTTCTGCCTCTGTTTTCCCTCCCTGTTTGTGTCTTGTGGTGACTGCTAACTGCAGGGCACACTGCATGGATTGAGGCCTCCTTTGGTAGCTTTGAGAGGCTGAGTTGCTGAGCTTTACGAGAGCAAAAAGAAGCCTGGTCACTTGGCAGCTGCCTATGCATGTTGCCCAGCATGTGGGAGTTCCTTGTGTGGCTGGATGCATTAGGGCCTGCTGCTGGAACATGGATTGATGGTGAGTGGTTTTCAGGAGGCCACCAGCTGCTTCCTGTAGCTGTAGGAGCTACACTTGGCCTGGGAAGGTGAATCAAGCCTAGGGTCAAAGCTGCTTGCTCCTATTCTCTATCCCACAGCAAAGCCTAAGTAGTCTGGGATTCCCCTACGGGAGAGCCTGCTCCCTGTGTTGGGAAATACCGTTGTAAACCCAGATCCCCAACAGTAAAATGTTAATGGTTTTTATAAGTTGTATTGTGGCAGCAGCCAAAAGGGCTCTCTGAGGTTATGTTGACAGTGGAAATGTTTTACTGCCTTGTGACATTCTGAAGCTTTGTTTCTGAGACTGCAAATCCTTCTGAAACAGACTGATGCCTGCCCCAGGGGTAAGTTTGAAGGAAAGGTTTAAAAGGAACAGTTTGCTATCAGTTGACTCAAGCTAAGTCTGCTTCACCTCCATTGCTTCCCCTTCTTTCACTACAGACCCCTCTCTTTAGTGATCTCACTCATCGCCATTCCATGAGGACACGGTGCAGATTCCGATTGGCTGCTGACATTTTATGGCAAAAATGAAATGGTTAGTTTTGTGGGGTGTGAAATGTTTTGAGGGCAAATTCTGAGAATTTTCTGTTTCCCTTTTTAAAAGGGAGTGGAGGGGAAATCAGGAACTTGATCTTTGAGAGGTCACTTTGTAAATGTGCTTCCTGTTTTTAGGGCTCTCCTACTGTACGTATGAAAACTAGAGGATGCTGTCAGTGGGAAACATTATTATTTTTTTTATTAGTAGTAGTAACAAAACCTGCATTAAAAGCTGTGACCTGACCATCTTGCTGCTCTAAGTATCTTCTCCTGTAAATCCAATAATGGCTTTTGTGTTTAACCAGACGTACAAACACTGTTTGCCCTACTGCTTAGGTATAAGACACCCCAGACACTGTGTCCCCAGCTGTCACTTCTAAAATATATATTTTCCAGACACTTCCAAAAGTTAAATGAGGCTGTTCTGAGAGAAGGGTAGTAAAATGTATGAAACAAAGTTTCCTTCTGTGACTGCAAGGTCTGAATCGTTGTAGTGATCAAATGCAGCAGCAGTCTCGTCTTTTCCTGCAGGAAGCGCATGGAGCCTACTGCTGCATTACTACGTTAGACCATAGGAGAGCAGCATTGTTCCAGGTTTATGCCTCAGGCCTAACATGTATCACCCCAGTGATTCAAATGAAAGGAGAAGCTGGGTTTGATCAGTGTCAGGACCAGGGAAGGCTGAGGAGAAGAGCAGTGAGTGTTGGAAGTCTGGAGGGAGCAGCAGGGTTTCTGCATCACCCAGGAAAACACAGCGGTGCTGGAAATACTGTGACACAGACAAGTATTACTAGTTGCCCCGCTAGATTTTTCTAACTTGACTGTGTTACCCTGAATATGTGAAGTGTGCTCATTTTCCAGGGCCGGAAGAGTTTTAAAGACTTGGGTTTGAACACTGGTTACCAAAGAACTGTAACAATTAGGTTCCTAGAGCAGTTAAAAACTACTCTCTTTCTTTAACTCCATCATTTAAAAAATAGTGACGAATTTATAATGCACCATTACATTATTTAAGTATTTATAATATGCTTATCACAGGGTTTTCCACAGGATAAGCGAAAAGAGCAAAATTACCAGCCAATAATGTGTACCAAACAAGTTAGCCTTTCTCTGTCAATCATATAGCAGATGCGCTTTCCCTGTGGCTGTCCCACAAACTCCACTCATCCCAAAAGAATGAAATCTCTCTGCTTTATCCATGTACATAAAATATATACAAAGCCTCATTATCGTTCAGGATAATGTTGACCTGCAGCTTGACAACTAGACGTGGATTTAAATTGTGCGTTTGGTCCTAACAAGTGCTCAGTTTTCTACTTGTATCTTTGCTGCTGATGTTTGGGAGAGTGAATGTCCTATTCTGAATGTTCTATATTAGTAGCAATAAGTTGAAGGAGCAAGGACATGTACTTCTCGCAAATCTTGGAAAGTTATCTAAGTTTTCTTTGCAACAATTTCACAAAATCCACATACAGAGTGGAAGGAAAAAGAGTGTGTATCTGTAGTTGTGGGTTTACATAACTACAGTAAAAATGTAATGTGCTTTTTTTTTTTTTTTTCAGTGTCAACTAATATAAGATGCAAATGTTAACTAATGTTTATTTGGGTGGCTGCTGTATGAAGTGCGATCATGCAGCATGACCCATTCCCTTCCAATGCCAAGTAATTGTCAGTGTAAACCAAACTATTGTGGTCTGCGTGCAGCATAGTGTGGTGGCAGGAAGGACTAAATTGGAGTTAGTCTGACATCTTGCCTTATGCAGTGTTGTTGTAGTCGTGTTGCCTTCCTTTATCTTTGTTATGGGCAAGAACTCCTATGGGCGTCAATGATTTTAGGCAAGAATCAAGGGTTATAATGAGGTTAAATTATGCATGCAGGGTTTTTCTTAAACTACCAAGGATCAAGTCTGGGATCGTTCCACAGATGATGGTAGGTAATGTGTAATACACTTTTTGGCAGTGGATGGGCAACCTGCGGCCCACATATGGCCCATGAGGGTAATCTGATTGCGGGCCATGAGACATTTTTGCACGGCCCCCCGCAGCTCCCAGTGGCTGCGGTTCGCCCACCACTGCTTTATGGTGTCTCCAATATCCTAGTGCTATTTCCAAGAGCATTAGTGTGTCCAGTATCCCATAACCTCCCTGTATATAGAAGTGGCTATTTTTACATTTAAACAGAACCTTTCATCCTCAGAGATACCAAAGTTCTCCATGAACTACAAACATACTTCACTACTGAAATGCAGCTACCTCTGCAGTAGCGTAGTGCATTGCACAATGACGAAAGGGAGCCGAAACTTTGGTGAGGCTAGTGTCAGGGCAAATGTATTGTACCCAAGTGTGCTTTGGAGCCCATACTGTTCACAAAGAACAGCGAGGACATTTGTTTTACCTGACAGGCCTCTGCACAGTGAACGTCATGCTATCTGTCGAAGGATGGAAGGCACCGGTCAGCCCAGTTGGGATTTGAAGCTTAATCAACAGCTAAAAGATTTAGCATTTTGTCTAGTAGTGTGTGACTAATATTCTCACACATCAGCCTCTGCTCCTAGTTATGTGAGAAACATGGAATAAATAATGTGAATTTTGAATCTGAATCCTTCCTGTGCGGTTAGATGCCATTCCTGTCTATGCTGGGCCACGCGGCATGTCCTCTCTCATGTGAATTACAGGGCTTTAGTTCCATTGGGGGCTTTGGTAATGTCATAAACTGTGAGAGTAAAGCTTACCTCTGCAGAGTCCGGCAATGGAATTGCCGCCTTCTAATTCAGAAAAGGTGCTTGCTTTATTTTCTTGTGTATACAGCGATCCCGCCACAATAAAATCTAGCCAAGAATGCCCTATCTCAGTGATTCTGACCCTTTCCAGACTACTGTACCCCTTTCAGGAGTCTGATTTGTCTCATGTACCCCAAGTTTCACCTCACTTAAAAACTACTTGGCTACAAAACCAGACATAAAAATACAAAAGTCACAGCTCACCATTACTGAAACATTCCTGATGTTCTCATTTTGTCTGTATGGAATTTTAGTTTGTACTGATTTCGCTAGTGCTTTTTATGTAGCCTGTTGTAAAACTAGGCAAATATCTAGATGAGTTGATGTACCCCTGGATGACCTTTGTGTACCCTCAGGGGTACACATCTCTGGTTGAGAATCACTGCCCTATCTGACATAAGAAAGGGTGGAATAAAAGTAAATCAAACTCTACTTGTTTTAATCCCTGTATTCCTGTTCTCCTGCCGTCTTATAAACTTCATCCTCTCTACATCCGTTGTAAAGTCAAATAGATTTGACATTTTTATGAGGAGTTTTTTTCCTCTCTGAGAAGAAGCCAGTTGACAACATGTCAGCCCCAGTCCTGTCTTTCATTGCCTTTTATCCGTGCTAACTGCCTTTTCCTTTCAGAAGATTCTTGTGACTCAAAAGCCTGTTGGCTTTCCCTTGAATCAGGAGATTTTTTAATGCCAATTTGGAGCCTGGTTAGAGTGCTCCTATTCCTGCCATTATATATAGACGACCTGCCACACCTCACTTATTTTGAAGGGCGTTGTCCCTCCCTTTGAGTTAATTTTAAGTCAGTGTTCTAAAGTTTCGCTCAAAGGATTTTGCCATGTGTTTTAGGGTCTGATGACACAGTTTTTACACAGGCAAAAAGCAATACCCACCCCACCCCACCCACCACCTGGCTTCAATGGGGTTATTTGAAGAACCATTGAATAAACGCTCAGAAATTTCACTTATTTTGACCAGCACAGTCTGGAGCGAGGCCTTTCTAACTCTCTGCTAGACTTTTTATAATGTCAAAGAAATGGAGGTTTCTGTTCCCCCTTTCAGGCCAAAATGGATAAGAATGTATCCTAACCCCTTGTAAGTGATTAATCCTCTACTAGAAATAATGTCAAATACTGCAAAAATGTAATAAAAAGGAATTAACTTATTTTTTTAACCATTTGGAAAGAAGTGATACCACAGCAGATTAAAGGATTTTATTGTCCTAAACAGTGTGTTCAGATTATTTCACTAGAGATAGCTGTCAGTACATGCTGGGTCCCATGCCATGTATCAAGAGAAGAGACTCCAGACAAAAGCTCTTCTTAGGAACTGATATTGTAATAGTAAGCAATGCTTTCACCCTATCCAGAAGGGAGTCATTCTTTCACGTGAACAAACGGATTTCTTTTGATCTGTCTGGGATGGAAAGGTTTCTCTTTTGCAAGCAAAGGGGTCTTGCACAGCATTTTGGGGGAAAAAAATAAAAAAAGGAAAAGTTCAACCTCTTTCTAAGAGGAAACCGCCAATCCGCCCCTTGCTTCAAACTTGTAAAGCTGCTGGGGAATTGTCTGCTTGCTTTATATGGTCTGATCCAGTGCCCATTTAAGTTAATGGAGGGATTCTTACTGACTTCAATGGGTGCTGGATCAGGCCCTACATAAACTCTCTTTCCTCTGGTTCCTGTGCCAGACTTGTATCCTATTGTCTTTCATGGGCCTGCATGCTAATGTAGGAGGCATAATCTCACATACTTTTTTCCTGCCCCCTGGCTGACTTTGCTGTCCGGATGCTTCTCACTTTCTCTCTTTTCCTCAGGTTTCAGAGTGGTAGCCATGTTAGTTTCTATCAGCAAAAACAACAAGGAGTCCTTGTGGCACCTTAGAGACTAACAAATTTATGCTTATGCCCAAATAAATTTGTTAGTCTCCAAGGTGCCACAAGGACTCCTTGTTGTTTTTTCTCTTTTCCTCAACTGCTTTCCTTTTCTTTCGATGCCAGCCTGGAGTTCTCTCATTCCTGTAATGTTTTTTTTCTTTCTTGTCTCTCTTTCTCCTGTCTTTTGCCCCTGGACTTGTAAACTCAGTTGGAATGAATTAATTGCATCGCTTCCATGTGTAGGGGTAGCCCAAGAGAGAATAATGTCTTCTCTCCTTCCTTTTGCTCATTCGCTTCCTTATGTTTCCACGTTGGATTTACACTTACCCGTGAATTCAAGTTTGCTTCAAAATCTCTTGTCATGAGTGTAACATCCTGGTAACCCCTAGTATTTTGTTTGCTTGTGTATTATGTACAGCCAGTTGTGACAGATAGGGTAGTTTTCGGCAATAACCTTGTCAAACCTTATTGAATTAAGTTTCACTTTATATATCATTGTGGGCCAGGGATTGTATGTCATTCCATGGGGGAGGAGGACCTCAGCTGTCTAGGAACTAAAAACAGTAGGGGGTGTTTAGGTAGATTAATTCAGGTTGTTGTAACACCTCCAGAGAAACCACCACCTGGAGAGGCTCGCATATACTGGTTCAGACAGGATTCTCTAGAGAACCAACAGACAAAGAAAGAACTTTTGGATAAACAGCCTTCTTTCTGACCCAGCAAATGGATAGTACCTTTTGTCCAAAGGGAGGACCGCAGTCCTTAGGGAAGGGTTGGAAAGAGTGAGCCTCTCCAGGATCCTTGTGAAGATTGGGGGGAGGGATGGAGGTGAAGATGGTGTGATCTCTGGGAAGCTTATTAACGTTTACACTCTTTTATTGTTTTAATATGTTTTCTCTGTAATGCTTTCACCTTACAAGTAAATGTGCTTGCTTATAAATGGCTGTGTGGTAACGTATACCTATGAGCAATTATTCTGTTTATAGCCTCCGAGAAGGTGAAGCTGCACTGCTTAGGCTGTCTGACTTGGTAGAGAATTCACAGTATAGGCCATCAGATGCCATCCGATGAAGTAAGCTATAGCTCACGAAAGCTTATGCTCAAATAAATTGGTTAGTCTCTAAGGTGCCACAAGTACTCCTTTTCTTTTTGCGAATACAGACTAACACGGCTGCTACTCTGAAACCTTTCTCCTTATGTTATGCACGTTTTTTTCTATGTTGTTTAGGAGGAAATCTTACTAGTGTCCCCTCAGATTAACAATTTTTGATCTTAATAAGGACTAGGAAAAGGGCCAGTTGTGGGTAATTTTTTTTAATGAATAAATAAATATAATATTTTTTTATGTTTTATTCCTGCTCCTGATTGGCTTCCCTTTCACATGTTTCTTGTGCCTTTGGATTGTGAACTCCTTGGCACAGGCACTAATCTCACTACGTGTTTGGAAAGCAACTAGCTCCTAGCACATTGTGGTTGGCACCATAACATACATTTTAAAAACAGTCATGGGAAAGCCTGGCATTTAAAGATGCAAACTTGTTCTGGAAATGGCAGAAACCACACAGCAATAAGGGCAGGATCAATGGGCTGCAGCAGATATGTTGCAGTAAAAGGAAATGCTGTATTAATGCCATGCCATGTCTTTGCAACTGCAGGGTATCTTGGGGCCATAGCAATCTAATCCAGGCTAAAAAACTTTTATGAGTTAAATGGAGACAGAGTGTAGGAAAGCGGTGCAGGCACAGAAAAGCCTGGCTAAGGCTACGTCTAGACTAGGGAATTTTACCAAACAATTTACATGGGCTCATCTGTACCAGTGTTGACACCCATTGTAGATCTAATAAAGAAATGGGCCCAATGGGTCCAGTAGGTTTAAAAAGTATGGTGGAAAAAATTGAAGGACACTTGTCTACATTAGGTCTGTTTTTCCCAAACAGTAGGTCCTGCCCCACCAGTGGGTTGCAGGAAGTTTCTAGAGGGGTTGCCACATCCAGGGGCAGGTTAACCCATCACTGGACTCTAACCTAGGCTAACATATACTTCTACCACGTTTGGGCCAAACCTGAGTAGAGCTGCGACCCAATGCCTGGAATAGGAAGCTGGGCCCAGCCCCTCGGGCAGAAGCTGCCACTGCAGGAGTTGTCTGGGACAGGCTTGCTCCCCAACCCTACCCGCACTGGGGCTTCCCCTCTGAATTGAGCTGGGATTAGGGTTGCAGCACCTCCATGGAGGGTGCATGCATGTAATGGTGAGTTTCAAAAAAAGACAAAATGTAGTTGATGGGTCACCTTAGTAAAATGTTTAGGAACCACTGCACTAAGCATCCCTACTGGTGCTCAAGCCAGTGTCGCTAAACCAATGATAGTACCTCAGTGTATTATATTAAGGAAAAAGAAAAGGAGTACTTGTGGCACCTTAGCCGAACAAATTTATTTGAGCATAAGCTTTCGTGAGCTACAGCTCACTTCATCGGACGCATTCAGTGGAAAATACAGTGGGGAGATTTATATACATAGAGAACATGAAACAATCGGTGTTACCATACACACTATAAGAGAGTGATCACTTAAGGTGAGCTATTACATTCAGGGGACAACATCATAGGGCCTACTCACATCAGCCACACTATCAGATGCTCGTTCACCTGCACATCCACCAATGTGATATATGCCATCATGTGCCAGCAATGCCCCTCTGCCATGTACATTGGTCAAACTGGACAGTCTCTACGTAAAAGAATCAATGGACACAAATCAGACGTCAAGAATTATAACATTCAAAAACCAGTGGGAGAACACTTCAATCTCTTTGGTCACTTGATTACATACCTAAAAGTGGCAATTCTTCAACAAAAAAACTTCAAAAACAGACTCCAAGGAGAGACTGCTGACTTGGAATTAATTTGAAAACTGGATACAATTAACTTAGTCTTGAATAGAGACTGGGAGTGGATGGGTCATTACACAAAGTAAAACTATTTCCCCTTGTTTATTCCCCCCCCCCCCTTCCTCAGAGGTTCTTGTCAACTGCTGGAAATGGCCCACCTTGGTTATCACTACAAAAGGTTTCACCTCCCCCTGCTTTCCTGCTGGTAATAGCACACCTTAAGTGATCACTCTCTTACAGTGTGTATGGTAACACCCATTGTTTCATGTTCTCTATGTATATAAATCTCCCCACTGTATTTTCCATTGAATGCATCCGATGAAGTGAGCTGTAGCTCACGAAAGCTTATGCTCAAATAAATTTGTTAGTCTAAGGTGCCACAAGTACTCCTTTTCTTTTTGCGAATACAGACTAACACGGCTGCTACTCTGAAACCTGTATTAAGGAAAACTCCAGTTCAGCTCTAGCCTTGTGAATGCTAGTGCATTTTTTTACTATTGATCTCTTTGGGCCTTTGCAAATCTACAGAGTGTGATAATCAATGTCTGTCACTACCTATGGACTAGTTTATCCAATTAAAATCAAAAGGCATCGGAGGCTCTAGGGAACCAGTTTGGAGCTAGATTTGAAGTCCCTAAACACAAAGCAAGGGATGCTGAGTTTTTCTGATTTGTAAGGTCCTAGGAATCCACAAAACTTGCATTACCCCAGGACACAGACAATCTGATGAGCTAGAGGAATGGTTTAACCTGTCTCCCTTGGCAGAACACCACCAAGGGGCCTGGGACCAATACACCCACCCTATTTTTATGACTCCTTCTCTCTCATTCCAGCTCCCCCCTCATGCCCAGACTGGAATTTTTATTTCTTCCTTTCTCATTCACAGACCAGATTCACTCTTTCTCCATCCCTCTCCTGTCTTTCCTTCTGCCACATCACCTTTTCCCTGTCTGCCCCATGCTCTTCCCCCTTCCTCTATCCCCTGCTGTCTCATCCCCCTCCCCCTCCACTCCGCAGTCCCTCTTTTCCTGACACCCCTTCAGTACCCCTTCCCTCCTCCCCTCTCCCCCATCACCCCTTTTGGTTTCCCCTTCCCCTCCGTCACCCCCTCTGCCCCCTCCCCCACAGGCCATTCCCCCATTGCCCCATCTCCCCTTTCCCCTCCCTGCCACCTCCTATGCCCCCTCCCCATAGGCCTTCTCCTTCTCCCCCCTTCCCCTCCCCCATCACCCCCTCCTTGGTCTCCCCTTCCCCTCCCTGCCACCCGCTCCCCCACTGACCCATCCCCCATTGCCCCATCTCCCCCTTCCCCTCCCTGCCACCCTCCTCTGTCCCCTCCCCATCAGCCTTCCCCTCCCCCATCGCCCACTTTCCGGTCTCCCCTCCCCCCGTCACCCCATCCCCTGTCCCCTCCCCCCCCCGGTCTCCCCTCTCTAGCAGCCGAGCGCACAGCGCTGCCCTGAGCGCGAGCCAATGGGGACGGGGGGACGGCAGGCGAGCGGGGCCAAAGGCTGCGGCCCGGGCCGGGGCGCGCTGTGCGTGGGGCGGGCTGGGCAGGGGCCGCGCGCGCCTCCTCCCCGCGCCCCTCCCCCCCCTCCCCCGCGCCATGGCGAGCTGAGCCGGGGGACGCGCCGCGGCGGCTGCACCAGCACCACGGGCAGGGCCGGGCCGGGCCGGGCCAGCGGGCGGGCAGCGCTAGCGGCGGCCGGGCCGAGCCAAGCCGAGCCGAGCCGAGCGCGTCTCCGCCGGGGAAGGGGAGGAGGGTCCCATGGCTGCCGCCCTCAGGCGGGGGCTGCGCTTCCCCGCCCCGGGGGGGCCCGGGCTGGCCGGCTAGGGCAGGCAGCCGCGGGGCCGGGCTGCGAGCAGGGCAGAGCGGAGTCCGGGCTCCCCGGGAGCAGGGGGCGCCGGGACGGGGGGCGGCCCTGGTGCTGGGGGGCGCGGGGCTGGGGCAGCGGAGGCGGGCCGGGCTTGGCTGGCAGTTGGGGTGCAGGGAGGTGGGGGTTTTTTGGGGGGGGATAGGCTGTAGGGAGAGCTCCCCTCGGGGGGCTGCGGCTGGAGGCGGGGCGGTGGGAGTGCAGGGGGGCGGGGCGGCCTGGGCAGCGGGGGGGCGGGGAGCTGCCGCCGGGGTGCGGGGCTGAGGGGACGGTCTCGGGGCAGGAGCAGGGCAGGGGCACCCCCTGGCAGAAGCCGGGGCGTCGGCGCTCCGTGGAGCGGGCCAGGGGCGCGGTGTATTTTGGGGGGCCAGCGTGTGTCGGGCAGCGAGTGGGGAATGGCTGGCAGAAGCCGCCGCTCCTGGCTCAGCGTGTTGCTAGGACTCATCCTGGGCTTCATCCTGGCCTCAAGACTCATCCTGCCCCGCGCCGCGGAGCTGAAGAAAGCGGGACACCGGCGGAAGGCGAGCCCGGAGGGCTGCCGGCTGCAGCAGGGCGGGGGGCTGCTGCGCAGGGACTCCCGGGGGACGCTGCTCTGGCCCCAGGACCCCGCAGAGCGCCAGGACGACATCCCGCCGGCCAGCAACTTCCTCTTCGTGGGGGTCATGACAGCCCAGAAATACCTGCAGAGCCGGGCGGTGGCTGCCTACAGGTGAGGGCTGCAGCCCTGCCTTGTGCTCCTCCAGCATTGTATGGGGCAGTGTCTCCTCCCCCCCTTGCACCCCTTCTCTGTCCTCCCCCTCCACCAGTGGACGGGGTAGGGTCCTCGCTTGTGCGTCCCCACTGTGTCCTCCATCACAGGATCCTCCCCCTCCATCACAGAGTCTCCCTCTTGCGCACCCCTTGTCTGTCCTTTCCCTCAGGCAGTGCATGTGGCAGGGTCTACCTCTCCCACACCTCTTCTCTGTCCTTCCTGTCTCGCAATGCGTGCGGCAGGATCTCCCCTGTGAACCCCTTTTCTATCCTTCCCTTCCAGTAGTGCATGGGGTAGGGTCCTCCCTTGTGCACCCTCTCTTTGTCTTTCCCTCCCCCAGCAGTGTGTGGGGTAGGGTCTTTCCTTCCGCCTCCCAGGGCCCTTCTGTTCTGTGTTCTCATATCCTCCCCCACATGCTTGGGGCATGCTGTCCTTGTTCTGGCTGACCCTATTCTTATGCTGCTCTAGGCATAGGGCAGCCCTCCCGTTCACCATGACTTCTTTGGCATATCTAGCTCCTCATCAGTGAAGAAGGTAGTCACTGGAGTAGGGGTGGGTACAGGGGGAGGGAAATATGTATGGGGATTTGCTTTATGCCCCCTTTTCCTTTGCATGTTAGCCTACATCTATTAAGTGGATAAAGTCCCTATAGGGGGTGTGCAGAGAGGAGAGTGTCTGTGAGGGGGAATGTGCTTTATAGTCCTCTCCCTTATCTGGGTTCCTTTGTATGTGCAGCTTCCCATCTGTTAAATGGATAAAGTCACTAGCCTTGCAGGGGAAGGGGGAGATCTTGCTTTATTATTCCCCTCTAGACATCTCTAACCTACTGCACAGATTCAGGGGGTTTTGCTGCTAACCAGCTGCTTTGTATTCTGACAGATGGGATCTATAAGTATCTAGAGTCTCTTCAGCAATCTTGACTTGCTGTGTATTTGAAGGCGTTTTTTGTAACGGCATTACATGCCTGTGGGTGACTCTGTCCATATTATCAACATCAATGGGGTTTATAAAAAGAGCCTCCATATAGATCAACCTGGAGGAAATCTTGAAATATGCATTCTGAGCTGCTGCTGGGTTTCTCACTAAGTAGGAAGACATCTGCACTGTACAGACACCAGTGTCTGACTTACACATTGCTCTGCCTTGATACCTGTTAAGCCTCAAAATGCCAGTTAAAAGTTGCTTCAGGTGCTACACCTCCACGCTAATCTTCTGTGGTTCTTACAATCATATTTTCCTATTATTAAAATAGCTTTCCTCTCCCCTGGTGCTGTCTGGCAGGCCCACACAAACAGCAGGAGAAATCGACAAAGGCACTATGTGTTTCTGGGCAGTTTCACTTGTTCCTAAAGTAGTGTCAGATGGATCAGAGGAAATTGAAAAAATACAAATTTTTCAGTTGTAGCCATTTTTGTTGCTACTTGCAACAGTAGCAGGCAAATTCAGACAATGAGACCTTTTCCTCACAGGTTCTGACCCTTTAAGATTTAGGAGTTAACTAACTCTTGTTTGAGAGAACCCCTGAACAAAATTGAGGGCTACTTTGGAAATGTAAGTTTGAGTTTGTTATAGAGCTTTCACCTTAAGGTTTTTCTTGGTTCTGGTTTGTTTGACTAGTTGCAATAAGTTCACACTTTAAAAGAAGGAAATGCTCTTGCATCAGAATTAAACCGTCTACTCTGAGAATGATCAGTCTGATAACTGATTAGACCTCCACAAATATGTCAATACTCAGGTCTATTCAGTTGCACTTTTCACGGGCATCCCTTATCCTTCATTAGGATATGCTCAGCTAACACTTTTGCACTGAACTCTGTTTGTTGTTAAGATCTCTGGCACAGAAGTTTTTAGCAAAAACTAGTTTGAGATTGGAAGCTCTTCTTAAACCATATCTCATTTGAAAATAGGAGGGGGAAGTGAGTAACGTGAAGAACAATGCTGTGGTGAGATCTGAACATTCGTGTGTGTGTGCGTGAATGAACTTAAACCTCTGTGTTCATTTCAAAATTGCCAGGGTCAGTCTGACAGTACTGTAATTTCCTTATGTTGAAACTTGATGAATACTCCCACTAGACCACTCCTTTGTGTCTTGTTTTAAGGGACATTATCTGGTAACTGTAACCCCAATTTACTGTTTAAATGAGGCTTAGCATACTGTGGCTTCCAACATTTTAATATTGGTGGAAATGTTTTTTATTGAACTTTTGTTTAAAAAACAAAACAAAAAAACATTCGCCACGGGCATGTTTAAACCAAATTTGTAGCATTATGTAGGTGAAGTGTTCTGAATCTTTTCCATAAAAAGACCCCATATTACAATAGAAAAATAGTTTTGGGACCACCTCTGTTCCCATCTAACCATGAACAAAGTGATCTCCAGGTTGAGAACATGGACAAAGTAAGTAGAAGGCATAAATGGTAAAACACGGATTGTTTAATGTTCTTCAATTTTGATACTAACACAGGGAAGGAGATCTCTTAAACATATTTTAATTTGCAGTGTTCTCTGATTAGATTACATTCTTCAGGGCAGGGGTCCTCTTTTATCTAGGCATAACAATGTAGCCTGATCCATAAAGGGGACTCTGATATGCTACTGTAATACAGACAATAGTTGGAACATAATAACAGATTTCATCACCAATCGCTGTCTATTAGAGCAATCATCCCTTTGGCAAGAGTAGGTCCCTGTGGTTCTAGAGAGTCTCTACTCTGCTGATGTGTCCTAGACAAAATGTGCTTGGTGCTTCAAACTTAAGCTAAAGGCAGATCTTGGAACGTCATGCCCCAAGGTCTGCTTCTGTAAGAGATCTGTAGTTAAGACCTAGCAACCTAACTTGGATGTTATAGTTTTTAATCTTTTATGCAGATGTATCTTAAACAAATTTCTGTATTTTGTATGTTAAAAATATTTGGCCTGTTTGATCAATAGGCTAATGAAACTGAGCAAATGAGTGCTTTTCAGTGTTAGCAGAAATGGGAGCATCTGATTATAATGCCATAAAATGTCTTAAAGTGGAAGGGGATATTTAACACAAGGAATTGGTTAACTGGGCTCTTCAACATAGTAGCTCTGCTAGCTCAAACCTAGTTGGGTTGGGAATTTTGGAGAGGGAGGCGGTCATGAGAGATCTGTGGAAGATGTTCAAAAAGATGTTGGCATATGCAGCATTTACACGTTTGTAGTTACTAATATAGGACCTGAATCTGCATCCATTACACTGGGTAGTAGCCATGCAGGTAATCCTGTTGACTTCAGTTGTCCTGCTACTTATGTGGGTCAGGCTTGCAGAACTTGATCCATAGGGTAAATGTGCGGGAGAGATGCACACTAACAGACGTTGGGTAAAGGTGGAGAGAAGAGAAAAGCCTTCAGCGAGCAAGATAATGCGCAGCCTGGAAGAGGAACTGGGTAGTCCGCCCAAAATTGGTAGCTTTTTTGAGAGATTCAGTAGTCACCAAATGGGCAAGATCTGAGAGCTGTTACCATTGTGAGGAGCCTAAAAGCATTTTTCACCCTGCTGTGCATTTTAAAAAAAAAAAGTCCCAGAGATAAGAACACACTTTCCTTTGGCTAAAAGAAACCTTAGATGGCTTATGATTGCCATGGTATGCTCCACTAGACCATTAAGATTATTAAATTGACACAGCATCACAGTAAGATGAATTGATGGTTGCCGCAAGGAAAGTGGGGAAGCCCTTGGCAAGGAATTCTGGTATTACCATCTTAAGAGTTGCAGAGACTGGCTAATATGATTTCAATAGTTGTGAAGGAGCCAAAGGTGCAGGGAGCTGAAAATCTCCAAACTATTTTAGCTCTAAGGCTTCAGTTGAAAAAAGTGGTTGCAAATATTTACCAGGGACCAAAGAACAAAATGTACACTGTCCCTTGCTGCTGTTAATCCACTTATGGTTAGGAAGAACTTGAGCAGTGCACTTCCTGAAAAGCTTTGTCAGTTATTTCAGTGAGTTGCTAGTAGGAGAAGTGGGCCTATTGAATTTTCAGAAGCTCTAAATAGTGCTCTGGTAGCATAAGAGGCAGAGTGTAGTAGGCATTTGCTTTAAACTGTTATTCCATCTGACAAACAGATTAGCAGAAACTGTGTCTTAAAAGGCCACTAAAATACAACATAGGAAACAGATTTGATCACCCTTGCTGTGACCATGTAAATCAGGGAGGAGGTTGGAAAGTCAGAAAGAGTATAGGTATAGGGACTGACTAACAAAGGCATGAGGCCAAGAAAAAGGATGCCAATAAATGTTAACTTCCCGCCACTCAACCATTATCCTGAAGGGTTCACAGAAGAGAGAAAATCCACCAGTAGACGAAGTACCAGAGGATTCCAAAGTCTGTTGTTAGTAGAAGGTCTGGACAAAGATGTCTTGTAAATGGAATAGGAGCAATAGTCAATTTTGCCAAACACTAGACCCACTTATTTATTTTGCACATCAATTCTATTGACTAGGAAATTTGGAGAGCAGTTAACTTTTAACACAATTAATGTGTAGGAGGCATCAAACTTTGAGAACCAAACTGAATGTTACTTTTCTCTACACTGAACTGTGTAATTGAGGAACAAAAAACAGAGATATGGTCATTAAAGGACCATGAAAGAGAGATGCCATTCTGCTTATGGATAATGTAGTGCAGTACCTTATACCCAAACTTGCCTCTTTCAAACGTTGCGTGGAAGATTCTAAGGTAAGGCACTTATTCAAGAGACTGCATTTTGAACACATTGTCATTCTGTTGTTATATCTTATAGGAAATAGATTGCTGAGAAAGCTAAATACTGCTTAGAAAAGCTGCAACAAAGGCAGCCAAAAGGATTTGGGGTCTAAGAGTGTAGTGTGTCTTCTGTGCCTGAGCCCAGGGCTGTCCATTGCAAGAGTAAAATACAGGCTCTTTATCTGCAGGCCCCGGAATCTAGTCTACTGGTTGGTATTCCTCTTATTGGGTCCTTTTAGGGCAACTAGTTAGATACTGTGGTGGGCAGTGGAGTATACACTTTTTATATTTGGAAAAATGTCATTTGCTTCCAATTCAGATTATGTTAAGTGAATCCGAATACATGTTTTAATCAAAATAATTGGAATGAGAAAGAAAATATCAATGCAGACAATAAAAGTTCTTTTTATGGTCTGATCATATGCCATAGTGCGGGTATAAGACTTCTGGGAGGACATTAATATTTATTACAGTGACCCAAAATCTGCAATATACTCTACAGAACAAATAATGTATTTTGGGAGCAACCACCTGTTATACTTCTGAGGTAAAGAGGAGACCTAGGCACTGGCTTTCCCACCTAAAATTGATTGTAGGAGCACTTTTATGTAAATTATAGGCACACTTGTACATTTACCCAGATGCTATAAATTGCACCTGCATATACTTGTAGGTGCAGAATTGGAGGCTGAACTCCAACCCTTCTGGAAATGAGGGCCCTAGATTAGCTTTTCTTAGCTTTGGAAGGGGAGAATTTAAGGAGTACAGCAGACCATTCAGGCTCTCTGGCAGCTTTCTGCAGGATAGCATGGCTGGTAGCTTTAAAAAGAAATTTCCTATCAAGATATAAACTCCTAGAGATCTTCTCTGGTAAGGGGGGAGACAGAATTGTATGTGGTGGTCAAGATCAATAGTTTGCACTTTGTTGATGTAAATAACCCTATCAATACTAGTGTAAAATTCTTCAGTGCTGAAGTGGATCAGCATATAAATATCTTTAAATTTTAAAAACCCTTACCCTAGTGGCACCACAGATACTTAGTACCAGAGCCACATCTGCTACCAATGCTGCTTTTTCAGCATGACATTCATAGGTGAGTTAAGCTGATTTCTTACTTAGAAGTAAGGCACTCAGTGGAGAGAACTAGTCCATCATTTAGAAACAGTTGCTCAGAACTAGTCTTAATTCAAGGCTCCATGGTGTATTCAAGAAATCATTTCCCCAGCTTCATTAACTTGCTGAGGCATTGACAAATTGTTTTCTTTGGCATAATTATACAATGCAAGTGTTTCTCAAAACTCTAAATGGCTTCCTTGGTCTCTTGCAAGTGAAGTTCCCAGCAGAATCAGGCAAAAATGGGATACTTTTTTTCTTTAATCCTCTTTGATTTGGGACAACTCTCTGTGAAATAAATATTCTAGATTATTGTGCTTTTTTATGAGTTCACTAGAGATAATGAAGCAAGAATTTGTTTTGGAAACTGAAGATGAGGAAAAATTCCAGATCTAGGACATGCCAAGTCCCTACTGCTAAGTGCATACATTATTACTAACACCACCATAACTGTATTAATGGTTTCTTTTTAGGAAGTATTTAATTCCTGGTTATAGTAGTTGTTGACTTTGTAGCCCTAACGTGTTTTTGTATACACCTTAGTTTGTGTCTTCAAAAGATTATATGCACTTGGTTTACACTGATTTAATTTTTAACAGCTTTCTGTGGAGAACCCTTGTACCTGACCAGCTGTACTAATCATGTGACTTTCACACAATTGGCTATATATGCGTGCAAAGGAAAGTTTCATCTGACTCAAAGAAGTAATGACTTTATGACAGCTAGCCTTAATGCACTATATTAAGTGTCTTCATTCTAAAGGAAGATTGCTCAACTCTTTTGTTTAAATTATGACGTTGGTATTTCATGCTTCTGGATTGTCAGAATTGTGTGTGTCTTGAATGCTGTGTGAACTAGTATTTCTCAGTGTCATGCACATCTTCAACACTTCTCCCCAAAAAACCCAACAACCGTATGGACCTAATCCTTCAAATCTTGACTCATGCAGTATTCCTGTTCACATATGTAAAGATTCTACCTATGAGAGAGGGTTGGGCTCTAACAGAGCAGTTCTGTTTTATGGTTTTTGAATACTGATGTTCAGTAGCCACTAACGTTTTCTTGATCTATCTTTGTACGGTGTCTAGTGTGTACCTGGCTGAGGCCTTTAGGGACTACTGCAGTACAGATGATTGATAATCCTGGTAACACCAACTTCGGCTACCTGGCTGTAGAAGCGTTGTGACCACATTTCCTTAACCAAAGGAGTCTGACTGGGGAACTGGAGGGTGGGGGCAGAGTATGGGCCTTCTCTGAAAGTATCCATTTTTTGGTTTTTATTACCAAGCTTCAGGCCTAGTTCTGCAAACCTTTTAATAAATAGTTCTCACTTATGTGAACAGTACAAGCGAAGCAAATGGGACTGCTCATGTGAGTAAATACTGTTCAGGCCACAGGAGGGGAAAGAGAACAAAGGCCCGTGACTGTGAAATCTTATGAGTTAGGACACTGCCTATAACTGAAGATCAGGCAAAAGAAATAAACCTAAGGATTCTAGACTGAATTGGAATAGTAGCTCTGAAATTGTTAAACTTGGTTTTACACTTATGACTTTACAAGTTGGCTCTTCAATGACTTAAAGTTAAGAGGCTTGAAGTAGCTTTGAACAAAATTCCATGTTTATAATAATTATTTTTGTCTTTTGATAGACAAATCTTTCAAATGTCAAATGATCAAATAAATTCAGGTTTGATTCTATTAGATGTAATAAACATGTATCCTGAACTTAAATTTTTCTGTTCCTGTACTTTCTGAATAAGTGGATGCATGAGAAAATAAGTTATGCATATCAAATGTCATCTGCCACTAATTCTGACAGTAAGAAGCAGCAGGTGTTGATGTTCTCCAGATGTTTTGGCCTCTGATGACTGACTTTTATTCAAAAGGCCTTAAGTGAGCTTCTATAAGTCACCTGTACCACAGTTCAAATGTGTGCTGAAAGCCACTGTTCTGAGTTAAGATGACTTACTCCTTATCTTAGAAATCACATTAATTTAGGAAATGATTAAGGTATACTCCAACTGTAGTTCTACCAAAAATATTATCTAGGGCAACTGGCTTTGGGCCAAGGGATATTCTGCAGTTTGAACACTTAAAAACTCTATCTTAGAGTTTTACTGATGCATGCCGCTGTTCCACCTCAAGCGACGAGGAGCTATTCCCTACCAGTACTCACATAAGTGTTGATATGAAAGAACTTGAACTGGGAGGGCTGAGAGCACCTCCAAACATGGGAAATAACAGACACAGCATTGCTTTACATAGCTGAGTACTCTTCTAAAACATCTGGACTGTGGAGGATCATTAGCTAGGAGCTATAAAGTGCAGAGAACATCCTGCGCTGTCCATAGTTCATCAATTAGAGATTGCTGACTTTTCATGGTGCAGGGAGTGAGCTGGAAAATTATTGGCTTCCTTAAAGGAAAAAGACAATAAACTGAAGAAGTTATAAGGACCTCATCTTGCCACTTTATTAAATGAATCTGTCTGGGAAGTGGCTTGGTTCAGTATAAAAGCAGCATTGGGAACAGATAACAACGGATGCTTTTGATAATTGTGATTCCCAACAGCTTTTGTTCTACAATTCTACATTTAAATTTGTCACAGTGCACTTTTTGACTAATGTTGGTCAAAAGGCTTCTTCACTTGGTTTTTAAATTTAAATTTATGCTGGGATATTTCACTCATAAACCACCAGATATTAGCATACAAAAAACTATGTATGGTCTGCTTTCATTTTACTTAAAAGGGAGTAGAGGATCAATCTAAATGTGGTTACCAAAAATTTAACAAAGAAACTCACTAGTTCCTGAAAACTTAAGATGTGGGTGTTTGCTTAAAACTATCTGATTTTCCCCACTTCAATCGAATGGTTTCATAAACTGTAGCTTATGCATCAACGACTATGGGTATGTCTGCAGGGGCAAAGAAAAATTCACGGCTGGCCCGTGCCAGCTGACTTGGGCTCGTGGGGCTTGGACTGCGGGGCTATTTCATTGCTATGTAGACTTCTGGGCTTAGGCTGGAGCCTCTGCTCTAGGATCCTGCGAGGTGAGAGGCTCCCAGAGCCCAGGCTCCAGCCCAAGCCTGGAAACCAACACAGCAATGAAACAACCCGCAACCTGAGCCCTGTGAGCCTGTGTCAGATGGCATGGACCAGCCGCAAATTTTTCTTTGCTGTGTAGACATACCCTAAAGATCTGATTCAGCTCTGACTGAAGTCATTGGGATTCTTTCCATTGATTTCAACTGGATGTTAATTTCCTAAAATACACTGGACACTTGACTAATAAATCCAGATTTAAATAAGTGTATCCTTTTAAAGGATTGTGGCTTTTTAAAATTAAAATTTTTGTGATGAGCAGACATCAAATACCATTTTATTTCTAAATGGAACTTTTTGTTTAATTTACCTAAATATTTTTAAATGAGGTCTCAAAGCCCTGGTCTACGCTAGGTGGGCAGATAGATCTAATTAGGCAACGTACTTAGACCTACTCACCATGGCGTCTTCACTTCGGTGAGTCAACTGCTGCCGCTCCCCCGTCGATTCTGCCTCCACCTCTCACGTCAGTGGAGTACGGGAGTTGATGGGAGAGTGCTCGGGGGTCGATTTATCATGTCTAAACTAGACCCGATAAATCGATTCCCCACTGGATCAATTGCTGCCTGCCGATCTGGTGGGTAGTGTAGACATAACCCTCGTGGCTAATGCTGTAGATTTCGGATCGTTTAAATGATCCAAACACATCCTACTCTATTTGTAATCTAAAAAATAGTGGTTGGAAGCACCTGGTATAAGTAGAACTGATACGTTTAAGGAACACTATTCTTTTTCACACCTCAAGAATGTTTTCACGGCTGATTCTGAATGCAGATTATGGTCTGAACAAAGCTGCCAAACATAACTAGAAAGTTCCTCCTATAGAAGGAACGATTGTCCAGTTACTGATTAAAACTGCATTCCATGTCTTTCTACACAGAATACTCTTTCCTCTTTGTGAGCAGCAATTGCATTAAACAAATCCCAGTGATCTAAAAGTCATAAGTTTCTAAGAGCAAGGATGTAAAACGTTTAATAGTTGTATAACTTAAAATGTCTCTAGAGAGTCTTTGCTTGACTGTGACTCAGAAGAGGTGTAAAGAGGAGTCCTCCTAAGCGTAAAGAGGCCAGCTGCCCATGTACATAAGTGCTAGGCAGGCTTTGCTAGAGGTTGCTGGTGAAGGCTGAAGACCGATGCTATGTCTTTACACAGCTCTACACAAATGAGGGCTCCTGGCTGGAAGAGTGGCTGATATTCCATAGGCCCTGCCTATATTGCTGATCCCATTTCCTCTCCCAGCTCCATGTCTCATAAGACATCACCTTTATGCTTGGAACAGCCTGCCATTTCTTGTCCACAAATACCCATTCCTATTTAAGCCCCACTTCTTTCCTAAACTCTTTAGGGGAGCATGGGTCTGTCATCTTCTGGGAGCTGATCCACATCAGAAGTAGGAGATCCATAAATGTCTTAAGTGACTTAGGAGTGCTAGTTCTTTTGAAAGCCATTTTAAGTGTCTTTGTCCTGTTTGAAAATCCCATCCTTTAATTCTTTAGCTGAAGTGGTAGAGTATCATGGTTTTAGCTCTGCGGGGTCCTAGGTTCAAACCCTGCTGTCAACCCAAGTGGTGGCTGTTACCTTTTTAACTTCCATTTCAATTGTCCTTTCTCTTCCTTTTGGTTTCTTTTGCTGTGTTTCTGAACTAGATGCTGAGCTTGTGGGATCATGGAACACTTAATATCAGAACTTTGAGTAGGGCTTAAAAAA